>NC_083433.1:36032478-37484442 GCF_020745735.1 Hemiscyllium ocellatum
ATCTCTCTCGCCCACCTCACTCTCACTTTTGTCCACCACCCTCTCTCTCTCGCGCTCGTACTCCCATGCTCCCTCTCATCCCCTCCCTCTCTCTCTCTCGCCCCCTCCCTCAGTCTCTCACCCCCTCCCTCTCTCTCTCTCGCCCCCTCCCTTTCTCTGTCTCTTGGCTCCGACCTCTCTTTCTCTCTCACCCCCTGCCCCCTCTTACTTCCCCTCCCCTCTCTCTCAGTCCCTCCGTCTCTCTCTCTCACGCCCCTCCCTCCCTCTCACTCCCTCACCCCCTCGCTCTGTCTCTCACAACCCCTCTCTCGTCCCCTCTTGTTGCGCCTGTCCCTCTCTCTCTATCCTCCTCCCTCTCTCTCACACACTCTCCCTCTCCTCTCGCGCCCTATGTCTCTCTCGCCTCCCTCCCACTCTCTCTCCCTCTCCCTCTCCCTCTCTCGCCATATCCGTCTGTCTCTTTTTCACACCCCTCCCTCTCTCTCTCGAACCCTCCTTCTATCTCTCGACCCCTCCCACTCTCTCTAACCCCCTCCCTCTCTCTCTTACCCCTCCCCCTCTCTCTCTTGCCCCCTCCCTCCGTCTCTCTTTTGTCCCCACCCACTCTCTCTCGCTCGTCCTCCCATTCTCTCTCTCTCCCACCTCCCTCTCTCTCTCTCGCCCCCTCCGTCTATCTCTCTCTCATCCCCCTCTCTCTCGCCCCGTCCGTCTCTTTCTCGGCCCCTCCCTCTCTCTCTCTCTCTCGCACCCTCCCCCTCTCTCTTTCTCACCCTCCTACACCTCTCTCTCTCTCGCCCCACTCCCTCTCTCGACCCCTTCATCTCTCTCTCACACCCTCCCTCTCTCTCTCGACCCCTCCCACTCTCCGTCTAGCACATTCCCTCTCTCTCTTGCTCCCTCTCTCTCTCTCACCCCTCTCTCTCTCACCCCCTCTCTCTCTGTCTCTCGCCCACTCCTTCTCTCTCTCTCACCCCCTTCATCTCTGTCTTGCCCCCTCCCTCTCTCTTCTGTCCCCTCCCTCTCTCTATCTCGCCCCTCCCTCTCTGTCATGCCCCTCCCCCCTCTCTCACCCATCTCCCTCTCACTTTTGTCCACCACCCTCTCTCTCACTCATACGCCCATTCTCTCTCCCATCACCTCCCTCTCGCTCTCTCTCGCCCCTTCCCTCACTCTGTCACACCCTCCCTCTCTCTCTCAAGCCCCCTCCCTTTCTCTTTCTCTCGGCCCCTCCTTCTGTCGCTCTCTAGCCCCCGCTTCTCTCTCTCTCTCTTCCCCCCTCTCTCTCCCTCTCTCTCGTCCTCCCTCCCTCTCGCTCTCATCCCCTCCCTCCCTCTCTCTCTCTCGAACACCTCCCTCTCTCTCTCCCCCTCCCTCTCTCTCTCGCCCCCTCCCTCTATCTCTCTCGCCTCCCTCCCACTCTCTCTCTCACCCTCTCCCTTTCCCGCTCACACACCCTCCTTCTCTCTCTCGCTCCTCCCTCTCTCTCTCTTGCCCCCTCCATCTCTCTCTCTCTCGCCCTCCCTCTCTCTCGTACCCCTCCCTCTCTCTCTCTCACTCACCTCCCTTTCTCTTTTGTCCCCGCCCACTCTCTCGCTTTCTCGTCCTCCCATTCTCTCTCACGCCCACCTCCCTCTCTCTCTCGCCCCCCTCTCTCTCGTCCCTTTCCTGTCCCTCTCTCCCCTCCTTCTCTCTCTCTCTCGCCCCGACCCCCACTTTCTCAGCCCCTACCCCTCTCTCTCTCGCACCACTCCCTCTCTCGACCCCTTCTTCTCTCTCTCGCCCCCTCCCTCTCTCTCTCTCGCCCAAACCTTCTCTCTCTCACCCCCTTCATCTCTCTCTTGCCCCCTCCCTCTCTCTTCTGTCCCCTCCCTCTCTCTATCTCGCCCCTCCCTCTCTATCATGCCCCTCCCTCTCTCTCTCACCCACCTCCCTCTCACTTTTGTCCACCACCCTCTCTCTCTCGCTCATACTCCCATTCTCTCCCTCACCCCCTCCCTCTCTCTCTCTCGCCCCTTCCTTCACTCTGTCACTCCCTCTCTCAAGCCCCCTCCCTTCTCTCTCTCTCTCGGCCCCTCGTTCTGTCTCTCTCTACCCCCCACCTCTCTCTCTCTTCCCCTCTCTCTCTCCCTCCCTCCCACTCTCTCTCTCATCCCTTCCCTCCCTCTCTCTCTCTCTCGCACTCTCCCTTTCTCTCTCGACCACCTCCCTCTCTCTCACCCCCTCCCTCTCTCTCTCTCTCACCCCTTCCCTCACTCTGTCACCCCCTCTCTCAAGCCCCCTCCCTTTCTCTCTCTCTCGGCCCCCCCTCTGTCTCTCTCTACCCCCCACCTCTCTCTCTCTTTCCCCCTCCCTCCCTCTCTCTCTCGCTCCCTCCCACTCTCTCTCTCATCCCTTCCCTCCCTCTGTCTCTCTGGCCTCCCTCCCACTCTTTCTCTCGCCCTCTCCCTCTCCCGCCCTCTCCCTCTCCCGCTCTCACACCCTCCCTTTCTCTCTCGCCCCTCCGTCTCTCTCTCTCCCTCGCCCACTCCCTCCCTCTCTCTCCCTCGCCCCGCCCCTCCCTCTCTCTCTCGCGCATCCTCCCTCTCTCTCTCTTTCCCCTTCCCTCTCTCTCTCGCCCCCTCCCTCTGTCTCTCTCACCTCCCTCCTACTCTCTCTTTCTCCCCAACTCCCTCTCTCCCTCTTGCTCCCCACCCTCGCTCCCTCTCGCTCGTCCTCCCATTCTCTCTCTCGTGCCCCTCCCTCTCTCTCACTCTCTCAGTCAGCCCCTCCCTCTCTCTCTGTCGCTCCCTCCCTATCTCTCTCTCGCTCCTCCTTCTCTCTCTCACCCCCTCCATCCCTCTCTCTTGCCCCCTCCCACTCTCTCTCTCGCCCTCTCTCTCTCTCTTTCTCGCTCCCGCCCTCTCTCTCGCTTTCTCTCTCGCCCCCTCACTCTCTCCCTCTCACTCTCGCCCCCTCCTTCTGTCTCTCTCGTCCCCTCCCTTACTCTCTCTTTCGCACCCTGCCTCTCTCTCTCCCCCTCCCTCTCTCTCTCTCTCTCTCGCTCCTTCCCTCTCTCTGTCTCTCACCACTTCCCTCTCTCTCTCGCATCGTCCCTCTCTCTCTCTCAAACCCCACCCCCTCTCGCTCGCTCATCCTCCCAATCTCTCTCTCATCCCCCCCCTCCCTCTCTCTCTCAAGACCCCCTCTCTCTCACCCGTCTCTCTCTCTCTCGCCCCCTCCCTCTCTCTCTCGCCCCCACTCTCTCTTTCGCCCCATGCCTCTCTCTCTCCCACCCCCTCGTTTTCTCTCTTGCCCCTTGCCCTTATCTCTCTCTCCCCCTCCCACTCTCAATCTCTCGCCACCTCCCTCCCTCTCCCTCTCTCTCTCGTCCCCTCCCTCCCACTCTCTCCCCTTCCCTCTCTCTCTCTCGAACCCTCCCTCTGTCTCTCTCGCTCATCCTCCCATCTCTCTCTCTCATCCCCTCCCTCTCTCTCATGCCCTTCCCTGTCTCTCACCCCCTCCCACTCTCTCTCGCTGGCCCCTCCCCCTCTCTCTCTCTCACCCCCTCCCTTTCTCTCTATCTCTCCCCCTTTCTCTCTCTCTCGCCCCCTTCTCTCTCTCTCCCGCCCCCTCCCCCCTCTCTCTCTCTCGCCCCCTCCCTCTCTCTCGTGCCCCCTCCCTCTTTCTCTCTTGCCCCCTCCTGCTCTCGCACTCGCCCCTCCGATTGCCTTTCTCGCCCCCCTCTCTCGACCCCTCCCTCTCTCTCTCTCTCGCCCCCTCCTTCTCTCTCGATCCCCTCCCTTTCTCTATCTTGCCGCCTCCCTCTTCAGATCTTGCCCCTCCCTCTCTCTCACCCCTCCCTCTCTCTCTCGCCTCTCCCTCGCTGTCTTGTCCTCCACACACCTCTCTCTCATTTGTACCCTTCCTCTCTCTCACCATCTCTCTCTCTCTCTTTCTCGCCCTTGCTCTCTCACATTCAGTCTCTCTCTCTCACCACCCACCCTCTCTCTCTCGTCCCCTCCTTCTCTCTCTCGCCCCCCTCTCTCTCGCCCCCGTCTCTCTCTCTCTTTCGCCCCTCCCTCTCTCTCTCGCTCCCACTCTCTCACTCTCACTCACCCCCTCCATTTCTCTCTATCTCGCCCCCTCCCTTTCTCTCTCTCTCGCCCACTCCCTCTCTCTCGCCCCCTGACTCTCTCTCTCGCCTCCTTCCCCTCTCTCTCTCTCGCCGTCTCTCTCTCTTTCTCGCCCCGTCTCTATCTCTCTCTCGCACTTCCATCTCTCTCTCTCGTCCCCTCTCCCTCTTTGTCTCGCCCCTGCTTCTCTCTCTCGACCACCGCCCACTCTCTCTCACCCCCTCCCTCTCTCTCTTGCCCCCTCCCGCTCTCTTTGCCCCCTCCCTCTCTCGCTCTCGCCCTTCTCTCTCTCTCGACACCTCGCTCTCTCTCGATCCCTCCCACTCCCACTCAGCCTTTCCTTCTCTATCTCTCTCGCCCCTTCCCTCTCACTCTCTCTCACCCCCTCCCTGACTCCATCTTTCGCCTCCTCCCTCTCTCACTCTCGCCCCTCTCCCTCTCTCTCACACCTCCCTCTCTCTCTCGCCCCTCCTTCGCTCTCTCGTCCGCTCACATACCCCTCTCTCATTTGTGCCCTTCCTGTCTATCACAATATCTCTCTCTCTCTCTCTCTTGCTCTCTCTCATACACTCTCTCTCTCTACCTCGCTCCTTCATTTTCTCTCTCTCTCGCGCCGACTCTCTCTCTCTCTCTCTCTCTCTCTCGCCCCTGCCTCTCTCTGTCTGGCTGCCTCCCTCTAGCTCTCTCTCACTCGCCCCCTCCCTATCTCTCTCTCACCCCTCCATCTCTCTCTCTCGTCCCCTCTCTCTTTCTCTCTTCCCCTCCTTCTCTCTCTCGATCACCTCCCTCTCTCTCACCCCCTCCCTCTCTCTCTTGCCTCCTCCCTCTCTCTCTCCCCTTCCCTCGCTCTCTCTCGACCGCGCCTTCTATCTTTCTCGCTCATCCTCCCCTTCTCTCTCTCATCCCCTCCCTATCTCTCTCATGCCGCTCCCTGTCTCTCACTCCCTCCCCCTCTCTCTTTCTCGCCCCTCCTCCTCTCTCTCTCATCCCCTCCCTTTCTCTCTATCTCTCCCCCTCCCTTTCTCTCTCTCCCGCCCTTCTCTCTCTCTCTCTCGCCCCTGCCTCTCTCTCTCTCTCTCGCCTCCTCCTTCTCTCTCTCTCTCTCTCGCACCCTCCCTCTTTCACCCCCCAACTCGACCCTCCTTCTCTCTCTCTCTGTCGCCCCCTCCCTCTCTTTCGCCCCCTGTCTCTCTCTCTCCCACGCCGCCTGTCTCTCTCTCGCCCCTCCCTCCCCTCTATCTCGCACCCTCCCTCACTCTCTCCTACTCCTACCTCTCTCTCTCCCCCTCCCTCTCTCTCTCAACCCCTCTCTCTGTTTCTCACCGTCTCCCTCTCTCTCTCTCTCTGTGTCTCGCCCCGTCCCTATCTCTCTCTCGCCCCTCCATCTCTCTTTCTCTCGTTCCCTTTCTCTCTTTCTCTCGCATCCTCCTTCTCTCTCGTCCACCTCCCTCACTCTCTCACTCCCTCCCTCTCTCTCTTGCCCCCTCCCTCTCTCTCTTGCCCCTTCCCTCTCTCGCCCTTTTCTCTCTCTCGAAACCTCTCTCTCTCTCGCTCCCTCCCTCTCTCTCCCCTCCCCTGCCCTTATCTCTCCAAACCCCTCCCCCACTCTCTCTTGCTCCTTCCCTCTCTCTCTCGCCCCCTCCCTCCATCTCTCTTTCTCGCACCCTCCCTCTCTCTCTTGTTTCTCTCTCTCTCCCCCTTCCCTCTCTCTCTCGACCGCTCCCTCTGTCTCTCTCGCTCATCCTCCCATTCTCTCTCTCATTCCCTCCCTCTCTCTCTCATGCCCCTCCTTGTCTCTGAACCCCTCCCCCTCTCGCTCTCTCGCCCCCCCTCTCTCTCTGTCTCACCCTCTCCCTTTCTCTCTATCTCGCCCACACTCTCCCTCTCTCTCTCGCCCCTGACTCTCTCTCTCTCTCGCCCCCTCCCTCTCTCTCTCTCTCGCACCCTCTCTCTCTCTTGCCCCCTCCCTCTTTCTCTCTTGCACCTCCCTCACTCGCTCTCGCTCCTCCCTCTGTCTCTCTCCCCCTCTCTCGATCCCTCCCTCTCTTTCTCGACCCCTCCCTCTCTCTCTCGACCCCTCCTTCTCTCTCTCTCGTCCCCCTCCCGATCTCTCGCCCCCTCCCTCTTTAGCTCTCGCCCCTCCCTCTCTCTCTCAGTCTCTCTCTCACCCCCTCCCTCTCTCTCGCTCGCCCCCTCACTCTCTCTCTCGTCACCACTCTCTCTCGCCCCCTGCCTCTTTCTCTCTCTCGCCCCTCCCTCCCTCTCTCTCGCTCCCGCTCTGCACTCTCTCTCACCCCTTCCCTTTCTCTCTATCTCGCCCCCTCCCTTTCTCTCTCTCTCGCCCACTCCCTCTCTCTCTCGCCGTCTCCCCCTCTCTCTCTCGCCCCGTCCCTATCTCTCTCTCACCCAACCATCTCTCTCTCTTGCCCCCTCTCTCTCTTTCTCTCGCCCCCTCCCTCTCTCTCTTGCCCTCTCGCACTTTCTCTCTTGCCCCCTCCTTCTCTCCCTCTCGCCCCTCCCTCTGTCTATCTCGCCCCCTCCCTCTCTCTCAATCCCTACATCTCTCTCTCAATACCTCCCTCTCTCTCTCTCTCGCCCCCTCCTTCACTCTTTTGACCCCCTCCCCCTCTCTCTCTGCCCCCTCCGTCTTTAGCTTTCGCCCCTCCCTCTCTCTCTCTTTCCCCGTCCCTCTCTCTCTTGCCCCCTCCCTCTCACTCTCTTGCCCCATCCCTCTCTCGCTCTCTCCATTCCCTCTCTCTCTCGCCCCCTCCCTCTCTCTCGATCCATCCCACACTCACTCGACCCCTCTCCCTCTCTCTCTCTTGCCCCTTCCCTCTCTTTCTCTCTCTCACCCCCTCCCTGACTCTTTCTTTTGCCTCCTCCCTCTCTCTCTCTCACGCCCCTCTCCCTCTCACTCACCCCTCCCTCTCTCTCTCGCCGCTCCCTCGCTGTCAAGTCCTCTCACACACCCCTCTCTCTTTTGTGCCCTTCCTCTCTCTCACCATCTCTCTCTCTCTCCTTCTCGCCCTTGCTCTCTCTCAGTCTCTCTCTCTCACCCCTTCCTCTCTCTCTCGCCCCCTCCCTCCCTCTCTTTCGCCCCCTCTCTCTCTCTCGCCCCCTCCCTTTCTCTCTCTCGCCCCCTCCCTCTCTCTTTTGCCCCCTCCCTCTTTCTCTCTTGCCACCTCCCTCTGTCTCTCTCGCCCCTCCCTCTGTCTCTCTCGCCACCTTCCTCTCTCTCGATCCCTCGCTCTCTCTCGACCCCTCTCTCTCTCTCTCACACCCTGCTTCTCTCTCTCGACCCCCTCCCTCTCTCTCTTGCCCCCTCCCTCTCACTCTCTTGCCCCCTCGCTCTCTCGCTCTCTCCCTTTCCTCTCTCTCTTGCCTCCTCCCTCTCTCTCGACCCCTCCCTCTCTCTTGCCCCCTCCCTCTCTCTCTCTTCCCCTTCCCTCTCTCTCTCGACCGCTCCCACTGTCTCCCTCGCTCATCCTCCCATTCTCTCTCGCATCCCCTCCCTCTCATGCCCCTCCCTGTCTCTCACACCCTCCCCCTCTCTCTTTCTCGCCCCTCCTCCTCTCTCTCACCCCTCCCATTCTCTCTATCTCTCTCCCTCCCTTTCTATCTCTCTCGCCCTCTCTCTCTCTCGCCCACTGTCTTTCTCTCTCTCCCCTCCCTCTGCCTTTCTCTAGCTCCTCCCTCCCCCTGTCTCTCGCACCCTCCCTCTCTCTCTCGAACTCCTACCTCACTCTCTCCCCTCCCTCTCTCTCTCAACCCCTCCCTCTGTCCCTCTCGGCACCCTCACACTCTCTCCCTACCCCTCTCCCTCTCTCGCTCTCTCCCCCTCTCTCTTTCTCCCACCCCTCCCTCTCTCACTCTCTCGCTCCTTCCCTCTCTCTGTCTCTCACCACTTCCCTCTCTCTCTCGCATCGTCCCTCTCTCTCTCTCAAACCCCACCCCCTCTCGCTCGCTCATCCTCCCAATCTCTCTCTCATCCCCCTCCCTCTCTCTCTCAAGACCCTCCCTCTCTCTCACCCGTCTCTCTCTCTCTCGCCCCCTCCCTCTCTCTCTCGCCCCCACTCTCTCTTTCGCCCCATGCCTCTCTCTCTCCCACCCCCTCGTTTTCTCTCTTGCCCCTTGCCCTTATCTCTCTCTCCCCCTCCCACTCTCAATCTCTCGCCACCTCCCTCCCTCTCCCTCTCTCTCTCGTCCCCTCCCTCCCACTCTCCCCCTTCCCTCTCTCTCTCTCGAACCCTCCCTCTGTCTCTCTCGCTCATCCTCCCATTCTCTCTCTCATCCCCTCCCTCTCTCTCATGCCCTTCCCTGTCTCTCACCCCCTCCCACTCTCTCTCGCTGGCCCCTCCCCCTCTCTCTCTCACCCCCTCCCTTTCTCTCTATCTCTCCCCCCTTTCTCTCTCTCTCGCCCCCTTCCTCTCTCTCCCGCCCCCTCCCCCTCTCTCTCTCTCGCCCCCTCCCTCTCTCTCGTGCCCCCTCCCTCTTTCTCTCTTGCCCCCTCCTGCTCTCGCACTCGCCCCTCCGATTGCCTTTCTCGCCCCCCTCTCTCGACCCCTCCCTCTCTCTCTCTCTCGCCCCCTCCTTCTCTCTCGATCCCCTCCCTTTCTCTATCTTGCCGCCTCCCTCTTCAGATCTTGCCCCTCCCTCTCTCTCACCCCTCCCTCTCTCTCTCGCCTCTCCCTCGCTGTCTTGTCCTCCACACACCTCTCTCTCATTTGTACCCTTCCTCTCTCTCACCATCTCTCTCTCTCTCTTTCCCTCCCTTGCTCTCTCACATTCAGTCTCTCTCTCTCACCACCCACCCTCTCTCTCTCGTCCCCTCCTTCTCTCTCTCGCCCCCCTCTCTCTCGCCCCCGTCTCTCTCTCTCTTTCGCCCCTCCCTCTCTCTCTCGCTCCCACTCTCTCACTCTCACTCACCCCCTCCATTTCTCTCTATCTCGCCCCCTCCCTTTCTCTCTCTCTCGCCCACTCCCTCTCTCTCGCCCCCTGACTCTCTCTCTCGCCTCCTTCCCCTCTCTCTCTCTCGCCGTCTCTCTCTCTTTCTCGCCCCGTCTCTATCTCTCTCTCGCACTTCCATCTCTCTCTCTCGTCCCCTCTCCCTCTTTGTCTCGCCCCTGCTTCTCTCTCTCGACCACCGCCCACTCTCTCTCACCCCCTCCCTCTCTCTCTTGCCCCCTCCCGCTCTCTTTGCCCCCTCCCTCTCTCGCTCTCGCCCTTCTCTCTCTCTCGACACCTCGCTCTCTCTCGATCCCTCCCACTCCCACTCAGCCTTTCCTTCTCTATCTCTCTCGCCCCTTCCCTCTCACTCTCTCTCACCCCCTCCCTGACTCCATCTTTCGCCTCCTCCCTCTCTCACTCTCGCCCCTCTCCCTCTCTCTCACACCTCCCTCTCTCTCTCGCCCCTCCTTCGCTCTCTCGTCCGCTCACATACCCCTCTCTCATTTGTGCCCTTCCTGTCTATCACAATATCTCTCTCTCTCTCTCTCTTGCTCTCTCTCATACACTCTCTCTCTCTACCTCGCTCCTTCATTTTCTCTCTCTCTCGCGCCGACTCTCTCTCTCTCTCTCTCTCTCTCTCTCGCCCCTGCCTCTCTCTGTCTGGCTGCCTCCCTCTAGCTCTCTCTCACTCGCCCCCTCCCTATCTCTCTCTCACCCCTCCATCTCTCTCTCTCGTCCCCTCTCTCTTTCTCTCTTCCCCTCCTTCTCTCTCTCGATCACCTCCCTCTCTCTCACCCCCTCCCTCTCTCTCTTGCCTCCTCCCTCTCTCTCTCCCCTTCCCTCGCTCTCTCTCGACCGCGCCTTCTATCTTTCTCGCTCATCCTCCCCTTCTCTCTCTCATCCCCTCCCTATCTCTCTCATGCCGCTCCCTGTCTCTCACTCCCTCCCCCTCTCTCTTTCTCGCCCCTCCTCCTCTCTCTCTCATCCCCTCCCTTTCTCTCTATCTCTCCCCCTCCCTTTCTCTCTCTCCCGCCCTTCTCTCTCTCTCTCTCGCCCCTGCCTCTCTCTCTCTCTCTCTCGCCCCCTCCTTCTCTCTCTCTCTCTCTCGCACCCTCCCTCTTTCACCCCCCAACTCGACCCTCCTTCTCTCTCTCTCTGTCGCCCCCTCCCTCTCTTTCGCCCCCTGTCTCTCTCTCTCCCACGCCGCCTGTCTCTCTCTCGCCCCTCCCTCCCCTCTATCTCGCACCCTCCCTCACTCTCTCCTACTCCTACCTCTCTCTCTCCCCCTCCCTCTCTCTCTCAACCCCTCTCTCTGTTTCTCACCGTCTCCCTCTCTCTCTCTCTCTGTGTCTCGCCCCGTCCCTATCTCTCTCTCGCCCCTCCATCTCTCTTTCTCTCGTTCCCTTTCTCTCTTTCTCTCGCATCCTCCTTCTCTCTCGTCCACCTCCCTCACTCTCTCACTCCCTCCCTCTCTCTCTTGCCCCCTCCCTCTCTCTCTTGCCCCTTCCCTCTCTCGCCCTTTTCTCTCTCTCGAAACCTCTCTCTCTCTCGCTCCCTCCCTCTCTCTCCCCTCCCCTGCCCTTATCTCTCCAAACCCCTCCCCCACTCTCTCTTGCTCCTTCCCTCTCTCTGTCGCCCCCTCCCTCCATCTCTCTTTCTCGCACCCTCCCTCTCTCTCTTGTTTCTCTCTCTCTCCCCCTTCCCTCTCTCTCTCGACCGCTCCCTCTGTCTCTCTCGCTCATCCTCCCATTCTCTCTCTCATTCCCTCCCTCTCTCTCATGCCCCTCCTTGTCTCTGAACCCCTCCCCCTCTCGCTCTCTCGCCCCCCCTCTCTCTCTGTCTCACCCTCTCCCTTTCTCTCTATCTCGCCCACTCTCTCCCTCTCTCTCTCTCGCCCCTGACTCTCTCTCTCTCTCGCCCCCTCCCTCTCTCTCTCTCTCGCACCCTCTCTCTCTCTTGCCCCCTCCCTCTTTCTCTCTTGCACCTCCCTCACTCGCTCTCGCTCCTCCCTCTGTCTCTCTCCCCCTCTCTCGATCCCTCCCTCTCTTTCTCGACCCCTCCCTCTCTCTCTCGACCCCTCCTTCTCTCTCTCTCGTCCCCCTCCCGATCTCTCGCCCCCTCCCTCTTTAGCTCTCGCCCCTCCCTCTCTCTCTCAGTCTCTCTCTCACCCCCTCCCTCTCTCTCGCTCGCCCCCTCACTCTCTCTCTCGTCACCACTCTCTCTCGCCCCCTGCCTCTTTCTCTCTCTCGCCCCTCCCTCCCTCTCTCTCGCTCCCGCTCTGCACTCTCTCTCACCCCTTCCCTTTCTCTCTATCTCGCCCCCTCCCTTTCTCTCTCTCTCGCCCACTCCCTCTCTCTCTCGCCGTCTCCCCCTCTCTCTCTCGCCCCGTCCCTATCTCTCTCTCACCCAACCATCTCTCTCTCTTGCCCCCCTCTCTCTTTCTCTCGCCCCCTCCCTCTCTCTCTTGCCCTCTCGCACTTTCTCTCTTGCCCCCTCCTTCTCTCCCTCTCGCCCCTCCCTCTGTCTATCTCGCCCCCTCCCTCTCTCTCAATCCCTACATCTCTCTCTCAATACCTCCCTCTCTCTCTCTCTCGCCCCCTCCTTCACTCTTTTGACCCCTCCCCCTCTCTCTCTGCCCCCTCCGTCTTTAGCTTTCGCCCCTCCCTCTCTCTCTCTTTCCCCGTCCCTCTCTCTCTTGCCCCCTCCCTCTCACTCTCTTGCCCCATCCCTCTCTCGCTCTCTCCATTCCCTCTCTCTCTCGCCCCCTCCCTCTCTCTCGATCCATCCCACACTCACTCGACCCCTCTCCCTCTCTCTCTCTTGCCCCTTCCCTCTCTTTCTCTCTCTCACCCCCTCCCTGACTCTTTCTTTTGCCTCCTCCCTCTCTCTCTCTCACGCCCCTCTCCCTCTCACACCCCTCCCTCTCTCTCTCGCCGCTCCCTCGCTGTCAAGTCCTCTCACACACCCCTCTCTCTTTTGTGCCCTTCCTCTCTCTCACCATCTCTCTCTCTCTCCTTCTCGCCCTTGCTCTCTCTCAGTCTCTCTCTCTCACCCCTTCCTCTCTCTCTCGCCCCCTCCCTCCCTCTCTTTCGCCCCCTCTCTCTCTCTCGCCCCCTTCCCCTCTCTCTCGCGTCACCCTCTCTCTCTTGCCCTGTCCCTTTCTCTCTCTCGCCCCTCCATCTCTCTCTCTTTCTCTCGCCCTCTAATTCTCTCTCTCGACCACCACCCTCTCTCACTCAGCCCCTCCCTCTCTCTCTTGCACCCTCCCTCTCTCTCTCTTGCCCCCTCCCTCTCTCGCTCTCGCCCTTCTCTCTCTCTCGACCCCTCGCTCTCTCTCGATCCCTCCCTCTCTCTCGGCCCCAGCTTCTCTATCTCTCTCGACCCTTCACCCTCACTCTCTCTCACCCCCTCCCTGACTCCCTCTTTCGCCTCATCCCTCTCTCACTCTCGCCCCTCTCCCTCTCTCTCACACCTCCGTCTCTCTCTCGCCCCTTCTTCCCTCTCTCGTCCGCTCACATACCCCTCTCTCAATTGTGCCCTTCCTGTCTCTCAACATATCTCTCTCTCTCTCTTTCTCCCATCCCTCCCTCTCTCGCTAGCACCATCCTTCTCTCTCTCGACCCCTCCCACTCTCTGTCTAACCCACTCCCTCTCTCTCTCTTGCCGCCTCCCTCTCTCCCTCTCGCCCCTCCCTTTCTCTCTCTCGCCCCCTCCCTCTCTCTTTTGCCCCCTCCCTCTTTCTCTCTTGCCACCTCCCTCTGTCTCTCTCGCCCCTCCCTCTGTCTCTCTCGCCACCTTCCTCTCTCTCGATCCCTCGCTCTCTCTCGACCCCTCTCTCTCTCTCTCACACCCTGCTTCTCTCTCTCGACCCCCTCCCTCTCTCTCTTGCCCCCTCCCTCTCACTCTCTTGCCCCCTCGCTCTCTCGCTCTCTCCCTTTCCTCTCTCTCTTGCCTCCTCCCTCTCTCTCGACCCCTCCCTCTCTCTTGCCCCCTCCCTCTCTCTCTCTTCCCCTTCCCTCTCTCTCTCGACCGCTCCCACTGTCTCCCTCGCTCATCCTCCCATTCTCTCTCGCATCCCCTCCCTCTCATGCCCCTCCCTGTCTCTCACACCCTCCCCCTCTCTCTTTCTCGCCCCTCCTCCTCTCTCTCACCCCTCCCATTCTCTCTATCTCTCTCCCTCCCTTTCTATCTCTCTCGCCCTCTCTCTCTCTCGCCCACTGTCTTTCTCTCTCTCCCCTCCCTCTGCCTTTCTCTAGCTCCTCCCTCCCCCTGTCTCTCGCACCCTCCCTCTCTCTCTCGAACTCCTACCTCACTCTCTCCCCTCCCTCTCTCTCTCAACCCCTCCCTCTGTCCCTCTCGGCACCCTCACACTCTCTCCCTACCCCTCTCCCTCTCTCGCTCTCTCCCCCTCTCTCTTTCTCCCACCCCTCCCTCTCTCACTCGCACCCTCCTTCTCTCTCTCGACCCCTCCTACTCTCTTTCTAACCCTCTCCCTCTCTCTCATGCCCCTCACTCTCTCTCTCTTGCCCCGTCCCTCTCTCGCTCTCGCCCCTCCCTCTCTCTCTCTTGCCCCTCCCGCTGTCTCTCTCGCCCCCTCCCTCTCTCTCGATCCCTCCCTCTCTCTCTCGATCCCTCCCCTCTCTCTCTATTGCCCCTTCCCCCTTTAGCTCTCGCCCCTCCCTCTATCTCTCCCTCGCCCTCCCTGTCTCTCTTGCACCCTGCCTCTCACTCTCTTGCCCGCTCCCTCTCTCGCTCTCTCCCTTCCCTCTCTTGCTTGCCTCCTACCTCTCTGTCGATCCCTCCCTCTCTCTCGACCCCTCCCCATCTCTCTCTCTCTCTTGCCCCTTCCCTCTTTCTCTCTCACCCCCTCCCTGACACTTCCTTTTGCCTCCTCCCTCTCTCTCGCCCCTCTCCCTCTCTCTCGCCCCTCCCTCTCTCTCTCGCCCCTCCCTCACTGTCTAGTCGTCTCACACACCCCTCTCTCATTTGTTCCCTTCCTCTTTCTCACCATCTCTCGCTCTCTTTCTCGCTCTTGCTCTCTCTCAGTCTCTCTCTCTCACTCCGTCCCTCTCTCTCTCTCGCCCCACCCTCTGTCTCGCACCTGCCTCTCTCTCTCTCGCTCCCTCCCTCTCGCTCTCTCTCACCCCCTCCCTTTCTCTCTATCTCGCCTCCTTCCATTCTCTCTCTCTCGCCCACGCCCTCTCTCTCTCGCCCCTGCCTCTCTCTCTCGCCATCTTCCTCTCTCTCTCGATCACCTCCCCCCTCTCTCCCCTTCCGTCTCTCTCTCTCGACTGCTCTCTCTGTCTCTCTCGCCCCCTCCCTCTCTCTTCTCGCCCCTCTCTCTCTCACCCCCTCCCTCTCTCTCTCTCTCGCCCCCTCCTCTTTCTCTCTCCCCTCTCTCTCTCTCGCCCCCTGTCTCTCTCTGTCTCGCCCCTCCCTCTCTCTCTCTCTTGCTCACTCCCTCTCACTCTCTCTCACCCCCTCCCTTTCTCTCTCTCTCGCCCCCCTCTCTCTCTCGCACCCTCCCACTCTCTCTGTCGCCCCCTCTCTCTCTCTCGCCTCCTCCCTCTCTCTCTCTCGCTCCTCCCTCTGTCTCTCTTTCCCCCTCCCTCACTCTCTCTCTGTCGCTGCCTCCCTCTCTCTATTTCTCGCCCAGCCCTGTCTCTCTGTTTCTCTCTCGCCCCCTCCCTCTCTGCCTATCTCTCTCGCCCCCTGTCTCTCTCTCTCCCCCTCCAACTGTCTCTCTCTCGCCCCTCCCTCCCCCTCTCTCTCGCCCCCTCCCACTCACTCTCTTGCCCCCTCCCTCTCTCGCGCTCTCCCTTCCCTCTCTCTCTCGATCCCTCCCCTCTCTCTCTCTCTTGCCACTTCCCTCTCCCTCTCTCTCACCCCTCCCTCTCTCTCTCGCAGCTCCCTCGCTGTCTAGTCCTCTCACACACCCCTCTCTCATTTGTGCCCTTCCTCTCTCTCTCACCATCTCTCTCTCTATCTTTCTCGCCCATGCTCACTCTCATTCAGTCTCTCTCTGACCCCCCTCCCTCTCTCTCTCTCCCCCCTCTCTCTCTCTCTCGCACACTGTCTCTCTCTGTCTCGCCCCTCCCTCTCTCTCTCTTGCTCGCTCCCTATTGATATGGTTAATGTAATTTCTGCAGTTTCATGCATTCACACACACACACACACACAACACACACACACACACACACAACACACACACACCTCGCACATAACCCACACACATACACACACCTACACACACACTCACTCACACACATACACACACCTACACACATACACACATACACATACACTCACTCACACACACACATACACACACACCCACACACCACACACACACTCTCACACTCTCACACACATACATACACACACACTCACTCACACACCTACACACACACTCACTGTACTAAAACTGAAGTTTAATGAATAAAAGCTAAATTATGAAACTAATGATCGACTAGGCCGTAATGAAGCATGAACTAGAAGTTACCTCTGTAAAGCCAGGAACATGGTAACCTTGGGCAAGAAACCAAGGAATGCTTCAGTTAGACACAGAGGGCAAAATACAATGAAAGCTCTTTTCATGACATACACAAAAATCAATAAATGTTATAACTAGTAGAACATGAAGATAATAAAGGAATGTGCCAAATCGCAGAAATTGTAAAATAATACATTTTAATTAAAGAAATTGGCAGAGAAAAGCGAGAAATGCTTTAACCAATGGAATTGTCATTAATGATTTTTAATGTAAGAAAATCCATACCGTGAGATGTTTAAACCAATGAAATTATCACCAATGTATTTGAATGGAAAAATAATGTATAAGTATTAGTGCTGTAAAATCTTCCGTTGCGATTTCCAAAGTCCCTTTTGGAAACTCGCCCAATCTTCGAAGATTGAATAAACATCTGTTGCTCCGTCTGTGTGTGTCTCGCAGTATTTCGATTTGCCACGGGAGAAGTGATAGCCGGTGGGGATGAGGACTGATACCAGTCAACTTGGAGTTCGCCTTTTTGAACTTAACCTTGCGGACAGTCTCCCTTGATACAAGGGTTAAAGGACAGTCCGCTTTTGGCAAAGTTCGGAGGCAGGACCCGGTTGTTCTGAATCAGATCCCTAGAGTTAGAATAGTTAGCCAAGTGTCAGGAACTATTCTCTGGAGATTCAGAAAGCCTAGAAAGAAATCACTTATAACAAATTTGGGGGCTCGTGTCCGGGATCCTAAACAGAACTCCCACGGGAGGCTCTGAATGATTCTGGGACACTGTGACACACACAGATGTTTGAGCAAACGATGTGAATAGGTGGCACTCGCAATAAAGTAAAAAGGTTGAAGCTTCGAAAAAGTAAAAAGGTGATTTTTTACTTTGAGTCGGACAACTCCGTGGACGGATCAAGGTAAGAACCTCTGGTATTTGGGGTTTTCATGGAATTGAGAAGGGTACACTGCCTTGTCGACTCGGTGGTTGTGACAGGTAACCGGGATACAAGGGTTAATTGAGTAACCAGAGTGTAGGTTAGCCTGAAGACCAACCATGGGTGGCCGAGGTTCCAGGTCTGAAAAGGAACGGGAAGACGAAACCCCAAAAATTCCCCTTGATAGTCCGCTGGGACGAAAATTGGGGAATTGGAGTCCCTAGGAAAGTCGGGGCTTAAAGAAAAAGGAAATGATAAAATACTGTTGTTTTGTTTGGGTAAAAGAACCCATCCGTCCGCCATCAGTGATCTGGCCAAAATTTGGATCGGACGAAGATTGGGTTTGTCAAATTCTAAATGATTATGTAAAGAATAAACAGAATCCAGGTTTAAAGGAGAGCGAGTATGCTGCATGTTGGGTAGGGAACCTGACAGCAACTGCTCCAACCCCAGTACCCTTATATCCTTTAACCCCACTGAAAGAGAGTAAGTGGGAAGTGTTAGAGAACTTACCCCCGCCTGTGGCACCCCCGCCATATGCTCTTCAGGAGGAACAACGGCAGCAGCCGTTGGAGAATCAGGGAGCGGGATCCAAGGGATCTGGCGAAGGGGACGTGGAAGCCACAGCAGCAGGGGCTGAGGGGGTAAGAAGATCTGCACGACTAAAGGAGAGAGAGATGAGGGGAAAAGGTGATAAAGAAGTAGTGAGACTGTGTCCCCTACGGGAGGTCCCGTTTTGGGAACGGACCACAGGATTTGTTGTAGCCCCATTAAACTCAAATGATATAAGGCAACTGAAGTTTATTTTTTACCAGCAGCTTGCAGTAAGACCGACAGAGAGAGAGAGAGAGTGCGAGAACTGCTCGCAAAACATTTAACCCTCTGTGATTCGGTTTGAATGCACATTGGTTTGTTGGTGATTGAATGAGGAAGTTTTATTCACTGGAGCTTGAGTTCCAGGATTGTTTTAAATGTGATTTTTATGTAAACTTAATATAATTTATTTTCAATATGTGAAGGACAGTTGTAGTTCCAGTTCAACAGTAGACTGTCGGGAAAAAAAGACGATAACTTCCATGGTTATTATCTGAGACCTTGGATTCGGCCATTAGAATTTTTTTTTAAACTTGAATTGACAAATTATTGTAAGACAGCTCTGATTATTTTACGACCTAAAGTGTTGTAATTGAGAAATAATTGGTCAGGAGCACATAAGAAAACTAATTTTGGATCTAAATTAGGGTACTAAATCTGGGTGATTACAGTGGATTTTAAAATTGGGAACTGTATGCATTTTACATTTTAAATATTAAATATTGAATAAATGGACGTAAATATATAAATATGTTTACAAGTTAGGAACAGGCTTTAAAGTTAGTCAAGCATGAATTAATAAATTGGGGTTTGAGGATATGAGAAGCTAGGAACATTGCAATATTTCTTAAAAAAAAGGAAGAACGTATCGACTAAAGTGCCGATAGGGGACAAGGAGATTGGGTTTGTGTGTGACCCCCTCACCAGTGGGGAGTTCGGAACATTTAAAAGGAAATGACGGTCCTGGATTAGAATCCGATAGGATTGTCAGAACAAATTAATTTATTTGTGAGGCCCAGTCTGTATATGTGGGCTGAGTTAATGTCTATTTTTGAATATACTATTTACTGGGGGAGAAAGGAGACTTATGTGGGGATACGGGATAGGGAAAGTGTTAATTGAGATTAAAAAAAAACTAGTAGCAGTGCCGGTATTAAGCTTGCCGGACAATTTGGCATGAGAGGGGGATGGTTAGGGGTGAAGACAAATATCCCCTTCAGAACCCTAACTGGGACCACCACAATATAGAAGGGTGGAATAATATGTTAGACATGCAAAATTTGATAATCCAAGGGATACAAACTTGCATCCCCAAACAACAAAATTTAGCCAAGGTTTTCGACCTGAGGCAGGGAAAGGACGAGTCTCCCTGTGCATTCATACACAGATTAAGGGAGTCGGTTAGGAAATGTTCGGGTATAGACCCAGATGGGGAAATAGGATGACGGATGGTAAAGGTTCACTTCGTGACAAAGGCATGGCCTGATATCCAGAAGAAGTTACAGAAGATAGAGGACGGGAACGGTAGAAATGAGTCGGAGTTGTTACAGGAGGTTCAGAAAGTATTTGTATAGAGACACGTAATGGCGGAGGAACGGAAGGCTAAGATAATGGTAGCAGTAGTAAGGGAGGACTGTATGAAAGACAAAAGGAGTCGGATAAATAAGGTGGTTATCTAAATCTGAATATTTATGTCTTTGTGGGCCGGCCCCCGATAGGAATTTTGTGTTGGTGAAGATTTATGTGTGTCTTTGTGTGTGTAAATTTGATTGTAAAAAAAAGTCTCTGTGGATGTGAGAATTTGTGTTTGTGTATGGATTTTTTTAAAAAAGGCTTCTCAGCTAACAAGCAGTTTAACACTTTGTGCTCTGGCTTGAATTCATCTGTTTGTTAATGGTTTTATGTGTGAAACTTGTTGTTTGTCATTTGATTCAGTGTGCTATTTTTGATTGTAATTTTATGAATGCTCAGTTTTTTTTTCTCATGATATGATTTTATTAGAACTTAAGGAGGACCCTGATACTGGGAGTAAACAGCAGTATAGGTGGACTGTCTTAGCTGAAGGTTTTACCGAGTCACCAAACTTGTTTGGACAGATCCTAGAACAAGTTCTTGAGGGCTTGACTTTAAGACTAACTTTAAAGTTAATTCAGTATGTGGACGACCTCCTGTTGTCCGGTCCCACCCAAACTGACACACAGCAGGGAACCAATGATTTATTAAACTATCTTGCAGTGAAGGGATTGCGAGTTAGTCAGAACAAACTACAGTATGTGGAACGGGAAGTAAGTTATTTAGAGCATTTGATCAGTCAAGGGCAGAAGAGAATAAGCCCTGAAAGAGTAAAGGGAATTGTAGAATTTGGACTACCCCGAACTAAGAGGGAACTCCGAAAGTTCCTGGGTTTGCTGGGTTATTGCAGACTCTGGATCGATAATTATGCTACAAGCAGTAGCAGCCACTGCTCAGCTAGTGGAAGAAAGCCAGAAACTGACGTTTGGAGCACCACTGACTGTTGTTACTCCTCACCAAGTCCGCACTATTCTGAATCAAAAAGCGGGACGATGGCTCACAGACTCCCGAATCCTGAAATATGAGGCAGTGCTCTTAGATAGAGAGGACCTTAAGATAGAGGTGGGTGCATGTTCAAATCCGGCTGACTTCTTATGGAAAGGAGGACCATTCATGAGATTGAGTGCAAGGTAGCAATAAGTTAGAACAATTCCAAATTCACACGACATGAGGGGTGGTATCCAACTTCAGGAAAATGAGGCAGGGGAGCAGGGGCTCCAGGGGCAAATGTACCCAGTTACACAGAGAGATAGGCTGCCAGTGAGGCAGGGGAGCAGTGGCTCCGGAACAGATGTACAAAGAAATAGGCTGCTGATAAGGCAGGGGGGAACAGAAACTCTGAGGGTAGATGCGAATTAATATGGGTAACTTGAGAGTGAGTTTCAGGACGTTGAGACAGTAAGTAGACTGTATTGCGCTGAGATTGTTCGTGGGGGCTACACGGCGCGTAGGGCTGCATTGAAAAACGGTAGGTAGGAAACGGGAGCTCCGGGGGTGGATGCGCCCAGACACAGGGAAAACATTACATTTGACAACTGCGATGTGCTTGAAAGAATTAAAATGTTACTGACAACCGACGCTGAACAGTTCCCAGACACAGAATACAGTGACAGGCAGACATAGACAGAGAGACCAACACCGTATGAGAGAGAGAGAGAGAGAGAGAACGGAAGCTATTACATTTTGTTGAGTTTCTGGCTGAAAGTCATCTGTTCGTTAGTGCATGAATGTTTGAGTGTTTATCACCTAGAGCTTGAGTCATGAGATATGTGTATCTGTAAATATGTTGAGACTCTGGGCTTCGCTGTTTCTCGTTTACTCCACCAGGGATTCCTGACTCAGACACCACCTCTGGATTTCGCTGTGCACACTATTGAACACGGTGAAGGGGTTTTGATCAAACACTGACAACAGTTAACTCTCGAACTTGTGTGGGACGGCCCGTTCCTAGTACACCTCACCATTGAACGGCGGAGAAAAGCTGGCAAATGGCCAGTCACCTCTCCAGTTAAGAAAGGAGTCTGGACAGCCGAATCAACACGTGACCCACTATAACTCAGACTGAACAGACTTTGATTAACTGACTATACTATGGCGACGTGAGTGCGGGGACTGTTTCTTCAGAATTGTATGTTAATCTTGTTTTGTGCTTTGATATATTGTTTAAGTTCTTAGCACGAGTCAGAATTATGCTGCTATTCCTGTTACTTCTGAGTTTTGCTCATATATCTTTTTCAGATGTTGTGTTAATGATTTCTGTTTCGGAATTTCCACAAGTTATAAAAATTGATGCTTGCAGCCTAAGTAGAATGCCCAGATGTAGAGTTTCAAAGGGAATATCTTTCCTCCAAGATATTTCTTCACACCCTACCGAACCGCAAAAGCCACCGCCTAGCATCACTATCCATAGAGCCCCCTTTAGCCCAGCCCTAAACTGTTTTGACAGGAAGTGTCATCCTATATATATCTCACCATTAAAAATGCTTCCTCTGAAGACTCATTTCCCCATAAAAATGGGTTCCAACTCCTTAGTAAAGATTTAAAGATAGAGATGACAGCGTATGGGAAGCGTTTTGTGGGCTGCTATTTTTGAACTGGCGTCGGACTGGGACAGCCTTTGGGATTCCTTGATTCGAAACTGCAACCTTTAACCCCTTACACTGATCCAAAGTCACTGCAGATTATAGAGGTTAAAGACCTGAGACAGACTCTTGAAATAGAAACAGGATATGGATAAACAAATGCCTGGATTGAATGGGTTAAATATACTGTAAAAAGTCTGAACAAAAGCAATTGTTATGCATGTGCCTCCGGTAGGACAGTGTCTCAGGTAGTTCCCTTTCCACTCGGGTGGGAGCGAAAAAAACAGGGCATGGAATGCATGATAGTCCTATATCAAGATGAGACTGCATGGAAAAATCCGAATTGTGCTTCTTTGTCTTTGATGTTCTCTTCCTTAAAAGGACATAAGAGGCAAGCTCCCCCTGTGTTTTCTGCCGCTGTTGGGAATCACACATCGTGTGTTTATAGACAGGGTGGATCTATTGATTTGGGGGAGCTGAGATTGTGTTCGGTGATTAAAAACGTTACTGAAGCAGTGGAAGGAAGAAATTACTCATCTTTAAACGTTCCCCGAGCGGATCTGTGGTGGTATTGTGGAGGAAAACTACTGAGACCCACCCTGTCCCCTGATTGGAAGGGGATATGTGCAATTGTACAATTGGCAATACCATTCACCTTGGCATTTGAAAGAAAACAGTTAGTTGGGAGAAAAGGAAGAGATAAGAGATCACTGCTACCCACTTCTGTTGATGAAAGGATTTATCTTGATTCAATAGGGGTCCCTGGGGGGGTGCCTGATGAGTTCAAAGCTCGTAACCAGACTTCAGCAGGCTTTGAATCATCCCTATTCTGGTGGGTTACTATTAATAAGAATGTGGATTGGATAAACTACATTTATTATAACCAAGCACGGTTTATTAACCATACTAGTGATGCAGTAAAGGGTTTGGCCGAATAACAGGATGCCACCAGTCGTATGGCTTGGGAAAATAGACTGGCCTTGGACATGCTCTTAGCTGAAAAGGGGGGCGTTTGTGCCATGATAGGCTCTCAATGTTGTACTTTTATTCCCAACAATACGGCCCCTGATGGCTCGGTGACCCGTGCCCTGGAAGGTCTCCAGGCATTGGCTGATGAGATAGCTGAGAATTCATGTGTAAATACTAATTGGACTGGCTGGCTCGAGCGGTGGTTCGATAAATGCAAGGGGGTGATGGTCTCAGTGGTGATTACACTTCTGTTGGTAATCGGGATTTTCGTTGCTTTGGGCTGTTGTATAATTCCATGTCTGCGTGGTCTAATTACCCGCCTTATTGAGACTACTTTGATTAAGAGTGACCCGCATACAGTTGTGGGCATTCACCTTCAAGCTGATGCAAATGATCCTGAGGCTGATTGGAATAGACAGGCCATGATTATGTTGCAGAAATTACAGACTGTATAAAAAGACAGGGGGGATTGATATGGTTAATGTAATTTCTGCAGTTTCATGCATTCACACACACACACAACACACACACGCACACAACACACACACACACCTCCCACATAACCCACACACATACACACACCTACACACACACTCACTCACACACATACACACACCTACACACACACACAAACATACACATACACTCACTCACACACACACACACTCTCACACTCTCACACACATACATACACACACACTCACTCACACACATACACACACCTACACACACTCACTGTACTAAAACTGAAGTTTAATGAATAAAAGCTAAATTATGAAACTAATGATCGACTAGGCCATAATGAAGCATGAACTAGAAGTTACCTCTGTAAAGCCAGGAACATGGTAACCTTGGGCAAGAAACCAAGGAATGCTTCAGTTAGACACAGAGGGCAAAATACAATGAAAGCTCTTTTCATGACATACACAAAAATCAATAAATGTTATAACTAGTAGAACATGAAGATAATTAAGGAATGTGCCAAATCGCAGAAATTGTAAAATAATACATTTTAATTAAAGAAATTGGCAGAGAAAAGCGTGAAATGCTTTAACCAATGGAATTGTCATTAATGATTTTTAATGTAAGAAAATCCATAGCGTGAGATGTTTAAACCAATGAAATTATCACCAATGTATTTGAATGGAAAAATAATGTATAAGTATTAGTGCTGTAAAATCTTCCGTTGCGATTTCCAAAGTCCCTTTTGGAAACTCGCCCAATCTTCGAAGATTGAATAAACATCTGTTGCTCCGTCTGTGTGTGTCTCACAGTATTTCGATTTGCCACGGGAGAAGTGATAGCCGGTGGGGATGAGGACTGATACCAGTCAACTTGGAGTTCGCCTTTTTGAACTTAACCTTGCGGACAGTCTCCCTTGATACAAGAGTTAAAGGACGGTCCGCGGTTGGCAGAGTTCGGAGGCAGGACCCGGTTGTTCTGAATCAGATCCCTAGAGTTAGAATAGTTAGCCAAGTGTCAGGAACTATTCTCCGAAGATTCAGAAAGCCTAGAAAGAAATCACTTATAAGACTCTCACTCTCTCTCACCCCCTCCCTTTCTCTCTATCTCGCCCCCCTTTCTGTCGATCTCGCCCCCTCCCTTTCTCTCTCTCTCTCGCCCACACCCTCTCTCTCGCCGTCTTCCTCTCTTTCTCTGGCAGTCTCTCTCTCTCTCTCTCTCGCCCCGTCCCTATCTCTCGCTCACCCCTCCATCTCTCTCTCTCGTCCCCTCTCTCTCTTTCTCTCGCCCCCTCCTTCTGTCTCTCGATCACCTCCGTCTCTCTCTCTCACCCCCTCGCTCTCTCTCTCTTTCCCCCTCCCTCTCTCTCTCTCTCTCTGTCTCGACCACTCCCTCTGTCTCTCTCGCTCAACCTCCCATTCTCTCCTCATCCCTACCTCTCTCTCTCATGCACCTCCCTGTCTCTCACCCCCTCCCCCTCTCTCTTTCTCGCCCCTCCGCCTCTCTCTCTCACCCCCTCCCTTGCTCTCTATATCTCCCGCTCCCTTTCTCTCTCTCTCGCCCACTTCCTCTATCTCTCCCTCGCTCACCCCCTGCCTCTTTCTCTCTCGCCCCCCTCTCTCTCTCGCACCCTCCCTCTCTCTCTCCCCCTTTCTCTCTCTCTCCCCCTTCCTCTCTCTCTCGCCCTCCCTCTCTCTCTCACCCCCTCCCTCTCTCTCTCTCTCTCTGTCGCCCCCTCCCTCTCTCTCTTTCTCGCCCCCGCCCTCTCTCTCTCTTTCTCTCTCGCTCTCTCCCTCTCTCCCTATCTCTCTCGCCCCCTCCCTCTCTCTCTCTCGCCCCCTGCCTCTCTCTCTCCCCTCCGTCTGTCTCTCTCTCGCCCCTCCCTCCCCTCTCTCTCGCACCCTCCCTCTTTCTCTCGGCATCCTACCTCACTCTCTCCCCATCCCTCTCACTCTCAACCCCTCCCTCTGTCTCTCTCGCCACCCTCCCACTCTCTCCGTCGCCCTCTCCCTCTCCCTCTTTCGCTCTCACCCCCTCTCTCTTTCTCCCAAACCGCCCTGTCTAGCTCGCACCCTCCTTCTCTCTCTCGACCCCTAACACTCTCTCTCTAACCCTCTGCCTCTCTCTCATGCCCCTCCCTCTCTCTCTCTTGACCCCTCCCTCTCTCCCTCTCGCCCCTCCCTCTCTCTCTTGCCCCCTCCCTCTCTCTCTTGACCCCTCCCTCTTTCTCTCTTGCCCCCTCCCTCTCTCTCGATGCCTACCACTCTCTCTCTAACCCTCTGCCACTCCCTCATGCCCGTCCATCTCTCTCTCTTGCCCCCTCCCTCTCTCTCTTACCCCCTCGCACACTCTCTCTTGCCCCCTCCCTCTCTCGCTCTCGCCCCTCCCTCTGTCTCTCTCGCCACCTCCCTCTCTCTCGATCCCTACATCTCTCTCTCGATCTCTCCCTCTCTCTCTATCTCGCCCCCCTTCTCTCTCTCGACCCCATCCCTCTCCCTCTCTTGCCCCCTCCGTCTTTCGCTCTATCCCCTCCCTCTCTCTCTCCCTCCCCGTCCGTCTCTCTCTTGCACCCTCCCTCTCTCGCTCTCTCCATTCCCTCTGTCTCTCGACCCCTCCCTCTCTCTCGATCCGTCCCCCTCTCACTCGACCCCTCTCCCTCTCTCTCTCTTGCCCCTTCCCTCTCTCTCTCACTCTCACCCCCTCCCTGACTCTTTCTTTTGCCTCCTCCCTCTCTCTCTCACGCCCCTCTCCCTCTCACTCACCCCTCCCTCTCTCTCTCGCCGCTCCCTCACTGTCTATTCCTCTCACACACCCCTCTCTCTTTTGTGTCCTTCCTCTCTCTCACCATCTCTCTCTCTCTCCTTCTCGCCCTTGCTCTCTCTCAGTCTCTCTCTCTCACCCCCTTCCTCTCTCTCTCCCCCTCTCTCTCTCGCCCCCTCTCTCTGTCTCGCCCCGTTCTCTCTCTGTCTCTCTCGCCCCTCCCTCTCTCTCTCTCCCTCCCTCCCTCTCACTCTCTCTCGCCCCTCCCTTTCTCTCTCCCTCGCCCACTCTCTCTCTATCGCCCCCTGCCTCTCTCTCTCGTCCCCATCCCCTCTCTCTCGTCGTCACTCTCTCTCTCTCTCTCTCTCTCGCCCTGTCCCTTTCTCTCTCTCGCCCCTCCATCTCTCTCTCTCGTCCCCTCTCTCTCTTTCTCTCGCCCCCTACTTCTCTCTCTCAACCACCTCCCTCTCTCTCTCAGCCACTCCCTCACTCTCTTGCACCCTCCCTCTCTCTCTCTTGCCCTCTCCCTCTCTCGCTCTCGCCCTTCTCTCTCTCTCTCGACCCCTCGCTCTCTCTCGATCCCTCCCTCTGTCTCTCGGCCCCTCCTTCTCTATCTCTCTCGACCCTTCACCCTCACTCTTTCTCACTCCCTCCCTGACTCCTTCTTTCGCCTCCCCCTCTCTCACTCTCGCCCCCTCCCTCTCTCTCACACCTCCGTCTCTCTCTTGCCCCTTCTTCGCTCTCTCGTCCACTCACGTACCCCTCTCTCATTTGTGCCCTTCCTGTCTCTCACCATATCTCTCTCTCTCTTTCTCCCACCCCTCCCTCTCTCGCTCGCACCCTCCTTCGCTCTCCCGACCCCCCCACTCTCTGTCTAACCCTCTCCCTCTCTCTCTCCTGCCGCCTCCCTGTCTCCCACTCGCCCCTCCCTTTCTCTCTCTCGCCCCCTCCCTCTCTCTCTTGCCCCCTCCCTCGTTCTCTCTTGCCCCTCCCTCTGTCTCTCTCGCCACCTCCCTCTCTCTCGATACCTCCCTCTCTCTGTCGACCCCTCCCTCTCTCTCTCTCTCGCCCCCTCTCTCTCTCTCTCTCTCTCGCCCCCTCCTTCTCTATCGGCCCCATACCTCTCTCTGTCTTGCCCCCTCCCTCTTTAGCTCTCGCCCCACACTCTCTCTTGCCCTCTCCCTCTCTCGCTCTCGCCCTTCTCTCTCTCTCTCGACCCCTCGCTCTCTCTCTCCCCTCCCTCTCTCTCTTGCCCCCTCCCTCTCACCCTCTTGACCCCTCCCTCTCTCGCTCTCTCCCTTCCCTCTCTCTCTTGCCCCACCCTCTCTCTCGACCCCTCCCTCTCTCTTGCCCCCCTATCTCTCTCTTCCCCTTCTCTCTCTCTCTCGACCGCTCCCTCTGTCTTTCTCGCTCATTCTCCCATTCTCTCTCTCATCCCCTCCCTCTCTCTCTCATGCCCCTCCCTGTCTCGCACTCCCTCCCCCTCTCTCTTTCTCGCCCCTCCTCCTCTCTCTCTCATCCCCTCCCTTTCTCTCTATCTCTCCCCCTCCCTTTCTCTCTCTCTTGCCCACTCCCCCTCTCTCTCTCGCCCCTCCCTCTCTATCTCTCGCCCCCTCCCTCTCTCTCTTTATCGCCCCCGCCCTCTCTCTCTTTCTTCCTCTCTCGACCCCTCCCTCTCTCGCTATCTCTCTCGCACTCTCCCTCTTTCTCTCTCGCCCACTGTCTCTCTCTCTCCCCTTCTGTCTCTCTCTCTCTCGCCCCTCCTCCCCCTCTCTCTCGCACCCTCCCTCTCTCTCTCGACCTCCTACCTCTCTCTCTCCCCCTTCCTCTCTCTCTCAACCTCTCCCTCTGTCTCTCTCGCTCTCTCCCCCTCTCTCTTTCTCCCACCCCTTCCTCTCTCACTCGCACCCTCCTTCTCTCTCTCAACACCTCCTACTCTCTCTTGCCAGCTCCCTCTCTCGTTCTCGCCCCTCCCTCTCGGCCCCTCCCTCTCTCTCTTGCCCCCTCCCTTTTTCTCTCTTGCCCCTCCCTCACTCGCTCTCGCCCCTCCCTCTGTCTCTCTCGCACCTTCCCTATCTCTCCATCTCTCCCTCTCTCTCTCGACCCCTCCCTCTCTCTCTCTCGCCCCCTCCTTCTCTCCCTCTCGACCCCCTCCCTCTCTCTCTCTTGCCCCCTCCCTCTTTAGCTCTCGCCCCACACTCTTTCTCTCCCTCCCCCTCCCTCTCTCTCTTTCCCACTTCCTCTCACTCTCTTGCCCCCTCCCTCTTTTGCTCTCTCCCTTCCCGCTCTCTCTTGCCCCCTCCCTCTCTCTCGACCCCCCTCTCTCTCTTGCCCCCTCCCTCTCTTGCTCTCTCCCTTCCCTCTCACTCTTGCACCCTCCCTCACTCTCGATGCCGCCCTCTCTCTCGACCACTACCTCTCTCTCTCTCTTGCCCCTTCCCTCTCTCTCTCACCCCCTCCCTGACTCGTTCTTTTGCCTCCTCCCTCTCTCTATCGCCCCTCTCCCTCTTCCTCACCCCTCCCTCTCTCTCTCTTCCCTCCCTCGCTGTCTAGTCCTCTCACACGACACTCTCTCATTTATGCCCTTCCTCTCTCTCACCATCTCTCTCTCTCTATCTGTCTCGCCCTTGCTCTCTCTCAAGTCTCTCTCTCTCAATCTCTCCCTTTCTCTCTCTCGCCCCCTCCCTCTCTCTCTTGCCCCCTCCCTCTCTCTCTCCCCTTCTCTGTCTCTCTCTCGACCACTCCCTCTGTCTCTCTCGCTCATCCTCCCATTCTCTCTCTCATCCCCTCCCTCTCTCTCTCATGCCCCTCCCTGTCTCTCACCCCCTCCCCCTCTCTCTTTCTCGCCCCTCCTCCTCTCTCTCTCCCTACATTTCTCTCAATCTCTCCCCCCTTTCTCTCTCTCTCGCCCCCTGCCTCCTCTCTCTCTCGCCCCCTGCCTCTCTCTCTCATACCCTCCTCTCTCTCTCGTGCCCTCCATCTCTCTCGCCCCCTCACTCTCACTCTCTGTCGCCCCCTCCCTCTCTCTCTTTCTCGCCCCCGCCCTCTCTCTCTCCCTATCTCTCTCGCCCGCTCCCTCTCTCTCTCAATCTTCCCTCTGTCTCTCTCGCCACCCTCCCACTCTCTCCCTCGCCCTCTCCCTCTCCCTCTCTCACTCTCTCCCCCTCTCTCTTTCTCCCACCTCTCCCTCTCTCACTCGCATCCTCCTTCTCTCTCTCGACCCCTCCAACACTCTCTCTAACCCTCTCCCTCTCTCTGATGCCCCTCCCTCTCTCTCGCGGCCCCTCCCTCTCTCTCGCCCCCTCCCTCTTTCTCTCTTGCACCCTCCCTCCCTCGCTCTCGCCCCTCCCTCTGTCTCTCTCGCCCCCTCCCTCTCTCTCGATTCCTCCCTCTCTCTCTCGATCCCTGCCTGTCTTTCTCTCTCGCCCCCTCTCTCTCACCCCCTCCCACTATCTCTCTCTCCACCCCTCCCTCGCTGTCTAGTCCTCTCACACTCCCCTCTCTGCTTTGTGCCCTTCCTCTCTCTCACCATCTCTCTCTCTTTCTCGCCCTTGCTCTCTCTGACTCAGTCTCTCTCTCTCACACCCCTCCCTCTCTCTCTCTCTCCCCCTCCGTCTCTCTTTCAACCCCTGCCTCTGTCTCTTTCGCCACCATCCCAATCTCTCTCTCGCCCTCTCCCTCTCCCGCTCTCGCTCTCTCCCTCTCTCTCTTTCTCCCACCCCTCCCTCTCTCGCTCGCACCCTGCTTCTCTCTCTCGACCCTTCCCACTCTCTCTCTAACCCTCTCCCTCTCTATCATGCCCCTCCCTCTCTCTGTCTTGCCCCGTCCCTCTCTCGCCCCTTTCTCTCACTCTCGCACCCTCCCTCTCTCTCTTGCCCTCTCCCTCTTTCTCTCTTGTCCCTCCCTCTCTCGCTCACGCCCCTCCCTCTGTCTCTCTCGCCCCCTCCCTCTCATTCGACCCCTCCCTCTCTCTCTCTTGCTCCCTCCTTCTCTGTCTCGACCTCATCCCCCTCTCTCTTGCCCCCTCCCTCTTTAGCTCTCGCCCCTCCCTCTCTCTCTTGCCCTCTCTGTCTCACTCTCTTGCCCCTTCCCTCTCTCTCTTGCCCCCTCCCTCTCTCTCGATCCCTCCCTCTCTCTCTCTCTCGAGCCCTCCCTCTCTCTCTCCCCCCCTCCGTCTGTCTCTCTCTCGCCCCTCCCTCGCCCACTCTCTCGCACCTCCCTCTCTCTCTCTCGACCTCCTGTCTCTCTCTCTCCCCCTCCCCTCTGTTTCATCCCCTCCCTCTGTCTCGCTCGCCACCCTCCCAATCTCTCCCTCGCCCTCTCCCTCTCCCTCTCTCGCTCTCTCCCTCTCTCTCTTCCTCCCACCCCACCCTCTCTCGCTCGCACCCTCCTTCTCTCTCTCGACACCTACCACTCTCTCTCTAACCCTCTCCCTCTCTCTCATGCCCCTCCCTCTCTTTCTCTTGCCCCGTCCCTCTCCCCCTCTCGCCCCTCCCTCTCTCTCGCGCCCCCTCCCTCTCTCTCTTGCCCCCTCCCTCTTTCTCTCTTGCCCCCTCCCTCTCTCGCTCTCGCCCCTCCCTCTGTCTCTCTCGCCCCCTCCCTCTCTCTTACCCCTCCCTCTCTCTCTCGTCCCTCCCTCGCTGTCGAGTCCTCTCACACACCACTCTCATTTATGCCCTTCCTCTCTCTCACCATCTCTCTCTCTCTCTTTCTCGCCCTTGGTCTCTCTCAGTCTCTCTCTCTCAATCTCTCCCTTTCTCCATCTCTCCCCCTCCCTCTCTCTCTCTCGCCCCCTCTCTCTCTCTCTCGCCCCCTCTCTCTGTCGCCCTTCCCTTTCTCTCTCTCGCTCCCTCCCTCTCACTCTCTCTCAACCCCTCCATTTCTCTCTATCTCGCCCCCTCCCTTTCTCTCTCTCTCGCCCACTCCCTCTCTCTCGCCCACTGCCTCTCTCTCTCGCCGTCTTCCTCTTTCTCTCGCTGTCTCCCTCTCTCTCTGTCTCTCTCTCTCTCTCTCGCCCCATCCCTATCTCTCCCTCACCCCTCCATCTCTCTCTCTCTTCCCTTCTCTCTCTTTCTCTCGCTCCCTTCTTCTCTCTCTCGATCACCTCCCTCTCTCTCTCACCCCCTCCCTCTCTCTCTTGCCCCCTCCCTCTCTCTCTCTCCCTTTCTCTGTCTCTCTCTTGACCGCTCCCTCTGTCTCTCTCACTCATCCTCCCATTCTCTCTCTCATCCCCTCCCTCTCTCTCTCATGGCACTCCCTGTCTCTCAGTGTAAAAAATGAGGTCTGCAGATGCTGGAGATCACAGCTGCAAATGTGTTGCTGGTCAAAGCACAGCAGGTTAGGCAGCATCTCAGGAATAGAGAATTCGACGTTTCGAGCATAAGCCCTTCATCAGGAATAAGAGAGAGAGAGCCAAGCCGGCTGAGATAAAAGGTAGGGAGGAGGGACTAGGGGGAGGGGCGATGGAGGTGGGATAGGTGGAAGGAGGTCAGAGGAGATGACCTGGGGGGTGCAGTGAGAGAGGGACTCACTGAAATCCTTGTAGAGGGAGGAAGAGAGCTTCTTCAAGGAAGGCATCCTTGTAAGAGGATTCGCAGTAGGTTAAAATCTTCGAGTAAAAAATGAGGTCTGCAGATGCTGGAGATCACAGCTGCAAATGTGTTGCTGGTCAAAGCACAGCAGGTTAGGCAGCATCTCAGGAATAGAGAATTCGACGTTTCGAGCATAAGCCCTTCATCAGGAATAAGAGAGAGAGAGCCAAGCCGGCTGAGATAAAAGGTAGGGAGGAGGGACTAGGGGGAGGGGCGATGGAGGTGGGATAGGTGGAAGGAGGTCAGAGGAGATGACCTGGGGGGTGCAGTGAGAGAGGGACTCACTGAAATCCTTGTAGAGGGAGGAAGAGAGCTTCTTCAAGGAAGGCATCCTTGTAAGAGGATTCGCAGTAGGTTAAAATCTTCGAGTAAAAAATGAGGTCTGCAGATGCTGGAGATCACAGCTGCAAATGTGTTGCTGGTCAAAGCACAGCAGGTTAGGCAGCATCTCAGGAATAGAGAATTCGACGTTTCGAGCATAAGCCCTTCATCAGGAATAAGAGAGAGAGAGCCAAGCCGGCTGAGATAAAAGGTAGGGAGGAGGGACTAGGGGGAGGGGCGATGGAGGTGGGATAGGTGGAAGGAGGTCAGAGGAGATGACCTGGGGGGTGCAGTGAGAGAGGGACTCACTGAAATCCTTGTAGAGGGAGGAAGAGAGCTTCTTCAAGGAAGGCATCCTTGTAAGAGGATTCGCAGTAGGTTAAAATCTTCGAGTAAAAAATGAGGTCTGCAGATGCTGGAGATCACAGCTGCAAATGTGTTGCTGGTCAAAGCACAGCAGGTTAGGCAGCATCTCAGGAATAGAGAATTCGACGTTTCGAGCATAAGCCCTTCATCAGGAATAAGAGAGAGAGAGCCAAGCCGGCTGAGATAAAAGGTAGGGAGGAGGGACTAGGGGGAGGGGCGATGGAGGTGGGATAGGTGGAAGGAGGTCAGAGGAGATGACCTGGGGGGTGCAGTGAGAGAGGGACTCACTGAAATCCTTGTAGAGGGAGGAAGAGAGCTTCTTCAAGGAAGGCATCCTTGTAAGAGGATTCGCAGTAGGTTAAAATCTTCGAGTAAAAAATGAGGTCTGCAGATGCTGGAGATCACAGCTGCAAATGTGTTGCTGGTCAAAGCACAGCAGGTTAGGCAGCATCTCAGGAATAGAGAATTCGACGTTTCGAGCATAAGCCCTTCATCAGGAATAAGAGAGAGAGAGCCAAGCCGGCTGAGATAAAAGGTAGGGAGGAGGGACTAGGGGGAGGGGCGATGGAGGTGGGATAGGTGGAAGGAGGTCAGAGGAGATGACCTGGGGGGTGCAGTGAGAGAGGGACTCACTGAAATCCTTGTAGAGGGAGGAAGAGAGCTTCTTCAAGGAAGGCATCCTTGTAAGAGGATTCGCAGTAGGTTAAAATCTTCGAGTAAAAAATGAGGTCTGCAGATGCTGGAGATCACAGCTGCAAATGTGTTGCTGGTCAAAGCACAGCAGGTTAGGCAGCATCTCAGGAATAGAGAATTCGACGTTTCGAGCATAAGCCCTTCATCAGGAATAAGAGAGAGAGAGCCAAGCCGGCTGAGATAAAAGGTAGGGAGGAGGGACTAGGGGGAGGGGCGATGGAGGTGGGATAGGTGGAAGGAGGTCAGAGGAGATGACCTGGGGGGTGCAGTGAGAGAGGGACTCACTGAAATCCTTGTAGAGGGAGGAAGAGAGCTTCTTCAAGGAAGGCATCCTTGTAAGAGGATTCGCAGTAGGTTAAAATCTTCGAGTAAAAAATGAGGTCTGCAGATGCTGGAGATCACAGCTGCAAATGTGTTGCTGGTCAAAGCACAGCAGGTTAGGCAGCATCTCAGGAATAGAGAATTCGACGTTTCGAGCATAAGCCCTTCATCAGGAATAAGAGAGAGAGAGCCAAGCCGGCTGAGATAAAAGGTAGGGAGGAGGGACTAGGGGGAGGGGCGATGGAGGTGGGATAGGTGGAAGGAGGTCAGAGGAGATGACCTGGGGGGTGCAGTGAGAGAGGGACTCACTGAAATCCTTGTAGAGGGAGGAAGAGAGCTTCTTCAAGGAAGGCATCCTTGTAAGAGGATTCGCAGTAGGTTAAAATCTTCGAGTAAAAAATGAGGTCTGCAGATGCTGGAGATCACAGCTGCAAATGTGTTGCTGGTCAAAGCACAGCAGGTTAGGCAGCATCTCAGGAATAGAGAATTCGACGTTTCGAGCATAAGCCCTTCATCAGGAATAAGAGAGAGAGAGCCAAGCCGGCTGAGATAAAAGGTAGGGAGGAGGGACTAGGGGGAGGGGCGATGGAGGTGGGATAGGTGGAAGGAGGTCAGAGGAGATGACCTGGGGGGTGCAGTGAGAGAGGGACTCACTGAAATCCTTGTAGAGGGAGGAAGAGAGCTTCTTCAAGGAAGGCATCCTTGTAAGAGGATTCGCAGTAGGTTAAAATCTTCGAGTAAAAAATGAGGTCTGCAGATGCTGGAGATCACAGCTGCAAATGTGTTGCTGGTCAAAGCACAGCAGGTTAGGCAGCATCTCAGGAATAGAGAATTCGACGTTTCGAGCATAAGCCCTTCATCAGGAATAAGAGAGAGAGAGCCAAGCCGGCTGAGATAAAAGGTAGGGAGGAGGGACTAGGGGGAGGGGCGATGGAGGTGGGATAGGTGGAAGGAGGTCAGAGGAGATGACCTGGGGGGTGCAGTGAGAGAGGGACTCACTGAAATCCTTGTAGAGGGAGGAAGAGAGCTTCTTCAAGGAAGGCATCCTTGTAAGAGGATTCGCAGTAGGTTAAAATCTTCGAGTAAAAAATGAGGTCTGCAGATGCTGGAGATCACAGCTGCAAATGTGTTGCTGGTCAAAGCACAGCAGGTTAGGCAGCATCTCAGGAATAGAGAATTCGACGTTTCGAGCATAAGCCCTTCATCAGGAATAAGAGAGAGAGAGCCAAGCCGGCTGAGATAAAAGGTAGGGAGGAGGGACTAGGGGGAGGGGCGATGGAGGTGGGATAGGTGGAAGGAGGTCAGAGGAGATGACCTGGGGGGTGCAGTGAGAGAGGGACTCACTGAAATCCTTGTAGAGGGAGGAAGAGAGCTTCTTCAAGGAAGGCATCCTTGTAAGAGGATTCGCAGTAGGTTAAAATCTTCGAGTAAAAAATGAGGTCTGCAGATGCTGGAGATCACAGCTGCAAATGTGTTGCTGGTCAAAGCACAGCAGGTTAGGCAGCATCTCAGGAATAGAGAATTCGACGTTTCGAGCATAAGCCCTTCATCAGGAATAAGAGAGAGAGAGCCAAGCCGGCTGAGATAAAAGGTAGGGAGGAGGGACTAGGGGGAGGGGCGATGGAGGTGGGATAGGTGGAAGGAGGTCAGAGGAGATGACCTGGGGGGTGCAGTGAGAGAGGGACTCACTGAAATCCTTGTAGAGGGAGGAAGAGAGCTTCTTCAAGGAAGGCATCCTTGTAAGAGGATTCGCAGTAGGTTAAAATCTTCGAGTAAAAAATGAGGTCTGCAGATGCTGGAGATCACAGCTGCAAATGTGTTGCTGGTCAAAGCACAGCAGGTTAGGCAGCATCTCAGGAATAGAGAATTCGACGTTTCGAGCATAAGCCCTTCATCAGGAATAAGAGAGAGAGAGCCAAGCCGGCTGAGATAAAAGGTAGGGAGGAGGGACTAGGGGGAGGGGCGATGGAGGTGGGATAGGTGGAAGGAGGTCAGAGGAGATGACCTGGGGGGTGCAGTGAGAGAGGGACTCACTGAAATCCTTGTAGAGGGAGGAAGAGAGCTTCTTCAAGGAAGGCATCCTTGTAAGAGGATTCGCAGTAGGTTAAAATCTTCGAGTAAAAAATGAGGTCTGCAGATGCTGGAGATCACAGCTGCAAATGTGTTGCTGGTCAAAGCACAGCAGGTTAGGCAGCATCTCAGGAATAGAGAATTCGACGTTTCGAGCATAAGCCCTTCATCAGGAATAAGAGAGAGAGAGCCAAGCCGGCTGAGATAAAAGGTAGGGAGGAGGGACTAGGGGGAGGGGCGATGGAGGTGGGATAGGTGGAAGGAGGTCAGAGGAGATGACATGGGGGGTGCAGTGAGAGAGGGACTCACTGAAATCCTTGTAGAGGGAGGAAGAGAGCTTCTTCAAGGAAGGCATCCTTGTAAGAGGATTCGCAGTAGGTTAAAATCTTCGAGTAAAAAATGAGGTCTGCAGATGCTGGAGATCACAGCTGCAAATGTGTTGCTGGTCAAAGCACAGCAGGTTAGGCAGCATCTCAGGAATAGAGAATTCGACGTTTCGAGCATAAGCCCTTCATCAGGAATAAGAGAGAGAGAGCCAAGCCGGCTGAGATAAAAGGTAGGGAGGAGGGACTAGGGGGAGGGGCGATGGAGGTGGGATAGGTGGAAGGAGGTCAGAGGAGATGACCTGGGGGGTGCAGTGAGAGAGGGACTCACTGAAATCCTTGTAGAGGGAGGAAGAGAGCTTCTTCAAGGAAGGCATCCTTGTAAGAGGATTCGCAGTAGGTTAAAATCTTCGAGTAAAAAATGAGGTCTGCAGATGCTGGAGATCACAGCTGCAAATGTGTTGCTGGTCAAAGCACAGCAGGTTAGGCAGCATCTCAGGAATAGAGAATTCGACGTTTCGAGCATAAGCCCTTCATCAGGAATAAGAGAGAGAGACGGCTGTCTCTCACCAACTTCCCCTCTCTCTTTCTCGCCCCTCCTCCTCTCTCTCTCACTCGCTCCCTTTCTCTTTATCTCTCCCCCTCCCTTTCTCTCTCTCTCGGCCCCTGCCTCTCTCCCTCGCACCCTCCCTCTCTCTCTCGCGCCCTCTCTCTCTCTCGCCCCTCCCGCTCTCTCTCGCCCCCTCAGTCTCTCTCTCTCTCTGTGTCGCCCCCTCAGTCTCTCTCTTTCTCGCCCCCGCCCTCTCTCTCTCCCTATCTCTCTCGTCCCCTCCCTCTCTCTCTCTCGCCGAGTCTCTCTCTCTCCCCACTCCGTCTGTCTCTCTCTCGCCCCTCCCTCCCCTCTCTCTCGCACCGTCCCTCACTCTCGACCTCCTACCTCTCCCTCTCCCCCTCCCCCTCTCTCTCTCAACTCTTCCCTCTGTCTCTCTCGCCACTCTCCCACTCTCTCCCTCGCCCTCTCCCTCTCCCTCTCTCGCTTTCTCCCCCTCTCTCTTTTTCCCACCTCTCCCTCTCTCACTCGCATCCTCCTTCTCTCTCTCGTCCCCTCCCACTCTCTCTAATCCTCTCCCTCTCTCTGATGCCCCTCCCTCTCTCTCTTGCCCCCTCCCTCTCTCCCTCTCGCCCCTCCCTCTCTCTCTCGCCCCCTCCCTCTCTCTCTTGCCACCTCCCTCTTTCTCTCTTGCCCCCTCCCTCCCTCGCTCTCGCCCCTCCCTCTGTCTCTCTCGTCCCCTCCCTCTCTCTCGATCCCTCCCTCTCTCTCGACCCATCCCTCTCTCTCTCTCTCGCCCCCTCCTTCTCTCTCTCGACCCCCTCCCTCTCTCTGTCTTGACCCCTCCCTCTTTAGCTCTATCCCTCCCCCCTCTCTCTTTTGCCCCCTCCCTCTCACTCTCTTGCCCCCTCCATCTCTCGCTCTCTCCCTTCCCTCTCTCTCTTGCCCTCTTCCTGTCTCTCGATCCGCCCCTCTCTCTCTCGAACCCTCCCTCTCACTCACCCCCTCCATCTCTCTTTTGACCCTCCGTCTCACTCTCTTTCCCCCTCCCTCTCTCGCTCTCTCCCTTCCCTCTCTCTCATGCCCTCTCCCTCTCTCCATCGATTCCTCCCTCTCTCTCGACTCCTCCCTCTCTCTCTGCCCCCTCAGTCTGTCTCTCTCTCGCCACTCCCTCCCCCTCTCTCTCGCACCCTCCCTCTCTGTCGACCTCCTACCTCTCTCTCTCCCCTCCCTCTCTCTTTCAACCACTCCCTCTGTCTCTCTCGCCGCCCTCCCACTCTCTCCCTCGCCTTCTCCCTCTCCCTCTCTCGCTCTCTCCCTCTCTCTCTTTCTCCCAACCCTCCCTCTCTCGCTCGCGCCCTACTTCTCTCTCTCGACCCCTCCCACTCTCTCTCTAACCCTCTCCCTCTCTCTCATGCCCCTCCCTCTCTCTGTCTTGCCCCTCCCTCTCTCGCTCTCGCCCCTCCCTCTCTCTCTCTTGCACCGTCCCTCTCTCTCTTGCCCTCTCCCTCTTTCTCTCTTGCCCCTCCCTCGCTCGCTCTCGCCCATCCCTCTGTCTCTCTCGCCCCCTCCCTCTCATTCGATCCCTCTCTTTCTCTCGACCCCCTCCCTCTCTCTCTCTTGCCCCCTCCCTCTTTAGCTCTCGCCCCTCCCTCTCTCTCTTGCCCACTCCCTCTCACTCTCTTGCCCCCTCCCCTTCTCGCTGTCTCCCTTCCCTCTCTCTCTTCCCTCTCTGTCTCAAACCCTCCCTCTGTCTCTCTCGCCTCCCTCCCTTTCGCTCTTGCTCCCTCTTTTTTCCACCCTCTCCCTCTCTCTCTCTCGCCCCCTCCGTCTCTCTCTCTTGCTCCCTCCCTCTCTCTCTCGCCCGTCCCTCTCTCTCTCGCACCCTGCCTCTCTTTCGCCCCCTCCCTCTCTCTCTCTTGACCCCTGTCTCTCTCTCCTCCTCCCTCTCTATCTCTCGCCCTCTTCCTCTCTGTCTCGCCTCCTCCTTCTCTCTCGACCACCTCCCTTTCTCTCTCACCCCCTCCCTCTCTCTCTTGCCTCCTCCCTCCCTCGCTCTCGCCCCTGCCTCTCTCTCTCTCGCCCCCCTCTCTCGATCCCTCTCACTCTCACGCCCCCTCCATCTCTCGCCCCTTCCTCTCTCTCTCGCCCCCTCCCTCTCTCTCTTTCTCAACCCCTCCCTCTCTCTCTTTCTCACCTCCTCCTTCTCTCTCGACCATCTCCCTCTCTCACCCCCTCTCTCTCTTGCTCCATCCCTCTCTCTCTTGCCCCCTCCCTCTCTCGCTCTCGCCCCTCCCTCTCTCTCTCACCCCTTCCTCTCTCACGCCACTTCCATCTCTCTCTCTCACCCCTTCCCTCACTTTCTCTCTCTCTCACCCTCTCCCTGACTCTCTCTTTCGCCTCCTCCCTCTCTCTCGCCCCTTTCCCTCTCTCTCACACCTCTCTCTCTCTCGCTCCTCCCTTGCTCTCTCGTTCTCTCACACACCCCTCTCTTATTTGTGCCCTTCCTCTCTCTCACCATCTCTCTCTCTCGCCCTTGCTCTCTCTCTCATTCAGTCTCTCTCTCCTTCTCTCTCTCGCCCCTCCCTCGCTCTCGCGCCTTCTCACACACCCCTCTCTTCTTTGTGCCCTTCCTCTCTCTCGCCATCTCTCTCTCTCTCACCTCCCTCTCTCAACCCTCTCTCTTTTCGCACCTCTATCTCTCTCTCTTCCCTCCTCTATGTCACTCTAGCCATCCCGCTTTCTCTTACCAGCTCCTCCCAACCACTGTCTCTCTCTTGCCCCCTGATTCTCTCTCTCCACCCTGTCTTTTTCTCTCTCTCTCGCCTCCCCTGTCTCTCTTGCCCCCTTTCTCTCTCTCGTCGCCCTTCTCTCTTTCGCTCTCTCATCGCCCTTCTCTCTTTCTCTCTCTTGCCCCCTCCCTCGCCCCTCTCTCAGTCTCACTCTTTCTCTCTCTCGCCCCTCTCTCTCGTTATATCCTCCCGTGTGTGTGTGTGTATCTCTCTCTCTCTCTTTCCCTCACCCTATCGCACTCTCGCTCCCCCTTCTCGCTCTCCAACCCCCCCGGTGTCTCTCTCTTCCCACCTCTCTCTCTTTACCTCTGACTGAACCTTTCTCCCCACTGTCCCTCCCTACCTCTCTCTCTGACATACAGCCTCCCTGGTCCTTCCCTCTCCCTCTGACCCAGAGGCTGGGGTTTTTTGGGAGTGAGCCTGCGTGTGGAGGTGGGGGGTGGTGGAGTTGAGATGTGGGAGGTGGGGAAAATGGATAGACTTGGAATTGTGGGATGGAGACAGGGACGGCATGAGAGAGAGGGGGAGACAGAAGAGTGGAGGCAGGTGGAGAAACCGAGGTTGGGGTGTGTGTGAGAGAGAGGGGGATGAGAGAGAGGGTTGAGAAAGACAGTGTGTGCTGGAAAACAGAGAGAGAGTGAGAGGATTGAGGAGGACGAGTAGGGTAGAGGTAACGGGGAGGCCAGGCTGCTGTGGGGAGACAGAGGGAGTTAAACCCAGGTCCTGAGCTCAGGGCGCGGTGCCCTCCTCTTCTCTGAGGACCATGACTTCGGGCTGAGTCTGTCTCTCTCCAGCTCAGCTTCTCCAACCCAAAGACACACAACAACATCGGTCACTCTGCTGCTCGGCACGCTTTAATCAACATTCTTATTGTTTACAAATGGAAGTGATGGATACAATCAGTGGGATGGTGCCTTTTCTCACTGGCCCCTGAGTTGTGAGTAACATTGAAATGTTTCACTGTAACCCCCCACTGTGGAATAAGGTTGGACAAACCAGAGGAACCCTCAGTCTGTTACCATAGCGACAGGCTGCTCCATCACTGAAACACTGAACTGAAATGAGAAAATCCCGGATGGATTGATTAATGAGGGAATTTCATTGATGGATGGATTTGGGTGAAGGGATATTTCAACATATTCTTCAGCTGCTGCCTGAACTTAGTCTGGGTCACGGCATAAATCGCGGTGTTTGTGCAGCAACTGAGGAGCTGCAGCATGAAGCCCAATTCCTGCGCAAAGGGATGGAGATACACAGACTGATACCCAAAATACCACATCCAGTTCCATATCGAATACAGCATTAACGTTGACCATAACAGGATGAAATTGGCCGAGATCACAAACAGTAAAATGATGGATTTTTTTCGGTTTTTCATTTCTGTGTCAGACTGAGCGTCCCCATTGGTGTGAGCACGGAGTCTCCTGCGGCTCTGCTGGTCACTAAAATGTGTCTGACGGTGAGAACATTGAGCAGCAGAATCAGGAGAAATGGGACACACGGGGTTAGAATGTGGTGGAGGGACTCCATTGTGACCCAGACACTGGAGAATACAACAGCGTCTGTTACCTCACAAAACCAGGGGTTGTTCCCCAGCCGAGACCCAGTCGTGAGCATAAAATACCAGGAAATGTTCTTTACACAGCTCAGCACAGTCACTGCTCCCAGAACCACAGCCGCCGTTTTCTGACTGCAATATTTACTTTTCAGCTTCTGGCAACAAATGGCTACAAACCGATCAAAGGTGAAAGTGACTGTGAACCAGACAGAGCAGTCAGTGGCTGCATAAAGCAGGACGGTGTGGATATTACACACGGGGACGGAGTACCTCAGGAAATAAAACTGTTTCTCATAAACAATGGGAATGTGTCTCAGGATCAGGTCGAGGATAATGACCAGGAGATCCGCCGCTGCCATGGCCCCCAGGTAACGTCTGACACATGGAGACAATCCACAATCCTTATAAAGCAGGACGTAGATGGTCACTACGTTAACTGTGAGGAAGGAAAACAAACCCATTATCCATCAGCCTGGAGGCAAAGGGACCCGTTTGATCGGGGACCCAGTGAGATTTTCAAATGTGTCCCTGTACTCAGGGATTTATTAAAATAATTGGAGCTGGAAAAACAAATGGGAAGGTAGGAATTACTGACAAAAATGTGACATAAACCACAAGAAACCCTTCTTCCCCAAACACAGAGAGACACATCCCTAATGACACATGGTTTCCCGAACATTCCCACACACTCAATCTCTCGAGAGCAGACACAGTTTCTAATACGGAAGGTGGAAACGTTGCTGTCCTGAAGGATTCTCTCTAAGTTTCCTGAAGACAAACTGAGTTTGGGAATTTCTGTATTTTGGTCTAAATTGTGGTCGATCCTGTGTCGTGAAGAAATGTAAACGCAGGGAAAACGTATTCATCCCTTTAACTGGCTGAGGGGCCTTCGGAGCAGTGTCCCCTTCTCCCTGGAACGGGATCTCTTCACTCAGGATCTTATCGTTTGTTCACTGACGTCCGGCCGTTCACAAACAACGTCAGGGACAGAACGTTCTGGGGAATGTCGGTTATAGAATGTCGGGGACAGAAAGTTCCAGGAGTGACAGTTATAGAATGTCGGGGACAAATCGTGCTGGGGACTGTCAGTTATAGAATGTTGGGGACAGAATGTTCCGGGGAAATCTTTGACCTGTCCATCACTTTTCCCCCCACCCTCTTACCCATCCCAACAACATGATATAGTGTGCCTGGGCACACTGTAATATTAATGGGGTGAGAGACGAAGGGTCCAATCACTGGAATGGGAACTAAAGGCATTGCCAGATCAGCTGAAATGGTTTGATATACCACATTCTCAATTCACCTCCCAGAACCAGCCTAGATACCATAAACCCAGAGGAGATATCTGTTCACCGTGGAACTCTGTGCAGACCTGACCAATGTACTGCTCAGGACAATCCAGCAATCTGTTCAGAGTCGAACACTGCACAGGTCAGGTCAGGGCACTTAACTTCAAACGCAGACTAGACATCTGTGCACCACAGAAAGCTGGGATAGATTCTGAATCCAAAGTGGACATGCAGTAAGCTGGGAGAACACAGCAAGCCAGGCAGCATCAGGAGGTGGAGAAGTCGACGTTACCGATGCAACCCTTCTGCATGAGTCCTGAAGGAGGGCTACACCTGAAACATCAAATTCTACACTTCCTGATGCTGCCTGGCTTGCTGTGTTCGTCCCACAAGTATTCAGCCTGGGAAGCAGTGCAGACTACAACAGTGCATTTGTCTAAAAACCCAAATCATATTTCTGTCCAGCATTGGCATCTGTGCAGACCACAGCAAAGCACTAATGTGTGAACCTGAAACAAATATCTGTTCAGCACGGGAAGCTGTAAAGATCACATCAACTTGACAGTCTGACCAGCACAGCGACGTGTGCAGTGATCACCGTGAATTAATCTGTAAATCAGGAGCAGTTACCCTTCCAGCATGTAGGACTGTGTACCCCACCCAGTGCACTGATCTGTGAACCAGGAGCAGTTACCCTCCCGGCATGTAGGACTGTGCTCACCACCCCAGTGCATTGTTCTGTAAACCAGGAGCAGTTACCTTACCGGCCTGTAGGACTGTGTACACCACCCCAGTGCATTGATCTGTAAACCAGGAGCAGTTACCCTCCCAGCATGTAGGACTGTGTACCCCACCCCAGTGCATTGATCTGTAAACTAGGAGCAGTTACCCTCCCAGCACGTAGGACTGTGTACACTACCCCAGTGCATTTCTCAGCTAAACTGTGTTCGATCCCTGCCCAGTGTGGGGAAACTTGCAGTCCATGCTGGAAGTGATAGCATGTGCAGCTCCCATCCATTTCCAGCTCCATATCTCCATTGTACCATGTCAAGTAGGTGCTGTGGGTGTGAACATCACTGACATAGAGAGACAGAGATGGAGGGGGAATCAGTTTAAATATCATCACATGGGAGAGTTTTGGGTTAAAGACACAGAGGGGGAGACTGAGAGTCAGTGTCATGGAAGGATGTGTTCCCAGGTTTTAGAATGCTGATCTGTAGACACTTCGATTGCCTCCTGTAACATGAGCCAGTCTTCCCAAGAAAGATGGCAAAAAGGGATAATAGTGTGAAGTCAGGTGAGCATTTGTTCTGCAGCTTTGTAATTGGAAGTGGTTTCAACAGAATCTATGACTCATTGGGCAGATTCTGACAATAATTTCCCTCAGTGATTTTTTAATTGAGTGTGACAGAGGGATCATCCGCACGAGGCTGAGTTGGTTCCCTGGTATTATCTTATCAGACTCACCTCATTAACTACGCACCCCATCCCATGGTATCCCTCTCATTTAATACCAGCTCGATTCGCCCACCCATCATGGCTGGAGGTACTCAGCATCGCCCGCGTGCCCCTTGGTATTCCGTGATCCCTGGCGCTGGTGCCATCTTTAACAATCAATGGGCAAAATGTTGAGCTTTCTCAGCTTGGAGCTGTCCTGCACAGTTTACCCCGAGCATGTCAGATAAGGGGCAATTACAGCACAGTTTGTAGACAGGGGCACGGAGGTCCTGGTGGATGGGCTTTTACAGTGGGGGACCATTCTCTTCGCAGAGGGGCCACACCACCAGACCCACCGAGCATGGTCTGAGCTCACCACCCAGCTCAGTGCAGTATCTGCAGTCTGAAGAAATGTCCAGCATCAATAACCTTCTCCGCTCTGTCAGGATAACGGTCACCGTATTCTCTCTGCTCCCTCTCACTCACGGTATATCTGTTATAGCACATCCCCACGAACAAGGCTCAGGCTCCAAAACACTCATTGCTGCATGCAGCACCTTCCGTCTTCTCTCTCTCTCTCTCTCTCTCTCCCTCTTCTTTACCTCACCACCCCACCACACTAATAACACTGCATGGATACAACACTGTGGACTGACTCCCTCCACACCTCACCAGGACCCCGTCCCTCACCTACACCTCCTCTAATAGCAGGGCCACACCCTCCCACTCTCACTCCCTCCCTTTCTCCCATTCCAAAAGAAACAGCCGGGAATAGGACAGGGATGGCCCAGCCGGGTGGTGGAGTGCCCCGCCCCGCCATGTGGGAAGGACTCTGGTACGAACCAGAGAGGACTGTAATGCCTCGTATGGAGATTCTGAGACATTCACGTGCCACTAACCGAGTCAGGAGTACTGTTCAGTGAAGGACAATTCTCACCGACTGGCAGCTCCGTATCCCCCAGCACAACTTAGCCGCCATGGCCCTGATGCCATCTCCCTTTTTTGTCGAGCTGGTACAAATGGAGTCCACATGGTCTCCAGGAGGGTGGGCTCACAACACATCGTCACCACCACGTCCCAGGAAGGGAGCACGGAGACTCCCTCCTATTCCTCCTCCTGTAAACAGCTCAGATACTGAAACTAATCTGTGATAGTTACTGCTCTCTTCACTTGTCCTGACATCGTCAACATTCTGTGCTCATGTACACGCAGTGCTCTCTGTTCCTGCAGCCCCTTTATAACGGCACAAAATGTTTTAAACTGTCTTCCATTGTCTTTCCTACCAAAGTGCATCACCTCACTCTGCTCTGCACTGATCCCCATCTGCCATCAACCTGAAAACTACACCAATGTGTGATTGTCCTGTTAGAGTTCCACACTGTCCTCCATAGACTTCAGAGTTCTTCCAGGTTCGGTGCCATCTCCAAACATTGAGATTGTTATAGTGTCACAGTCCCCATGAAACAACTGAAATCCTGCCCCACACTCACGAGTGTGAGCAAGTGAAATACTGGTATATTCCCACGGACAGAGTCGAATAATAGAACATAGAAAAATACAGGGCAGTATTTTGTCCCTTTGGCCCTCGATGTTGCGCCGATCCAAGCCCACCTAACCTACACTAATGACATGCTGTCAGTAGAGCAACAAAAATCCTGGCACATGCGAGACAGAGTAGATGAAATATTGACAAACCACAGAGCAAGAGAAATCCGGATAGGTTCCACTTATCTATATTCATCACGGTATAATGGGATGACGTTGAAAGTGTGTACTGTACCTTTAAGAGAGAGTGAATGCTGCTCTGAACTGAGAGCTTATAAGCTCCTGTGATATGAGAGGATGGCAGACACAGAAGCAGTATATTGCAATAGAGCTGGAGTCAGGAAATAAGCAATTAAGAGAAACGGGATCCCAGATTTGTGAATAGTTGTTGCAAAATGTTCACTGCCAGAGTGGAAAAATAAATTGATGTTTGTATTTAAACAGTGGAATTTGGCAGATCTGTCACTCATATTTTAACAGTTTACAAGGCGAATTGAGGATTTTGACTCATTTAAGTTACCAGATGAGCTTCACGCCATGTCCTAACCATTCCCGTGTGTGTATCTGTGTGTCTCTGTGTCGGGCAGGTCTGGTTGTCTTTGTGGTGCTTAAAGTGATGCAATGCCAACGTCTGCTGGCCTCCCCACGCCACTGCACAGGCATTGGCAGAGGGTGACAACCAACAGTGATTCATTCAGAGAGGGAGAGGGAGAGGGCAGCTGCTCACAGTACCATCCAAACTGATGCCTTATCCATGTACTGATCTAAATGTCTTTTAAACGTTGTAACTTTCCCTGCTTTCACCAGTTCCTCTGCAAGTTCATTCCACACACAAGCCAGCTTCTGTCTAAAATAATTACCTCTCATGACTTTTGTAAATCTTTTTCCTCGCACCTTAAAATATCCCACAGTTTTGAACCCCCAAATCTAGGGAAAAGACAACAGCCCTTCAGCTTATCTGAACCCCTCATTATTTTATAAACCTCTGCAAAGTTACCCCTCCATCTCATACTCTCCAGTGAAAAATGTCCCAGCCTATTCAGCATCTCCTTATAGCTCAATCCCTCCATTTCCAGCAATATCCAGGTTAATCTCTTCGGAACCCTCTCCAGCATAATAATATCAAGGTCAATAATATCAAAGTGAATCGTAAAGGTATTTTCTAAGGGTATGACGAGTCCAAAACTTGATGACATAGGCTTAAGGCGAGAGGGTAACATTTAAAAGTGACCTAAGGGGCAGATTTGTCACCCGGAGTGAGGTGTGCCTATGGAATGAGCGGGCAGGATCCCAGAGTGGACACAGTATTCCAGAAGAGGTCTCACCAATGTCCTGTACAACCTCAACATGATGTCCCAATTCTGATACTCAAAGGTCTCACCAATGAAGACAAGTGTGTTAAACACCTTCTTAAATACATTATCAATATGAGATGCAAATTTTAAAGAATTATACCTGACGGCCTTGCTCTCTGCCCTACAACACTCCCAAAGACCCTACTTTTAATTGTATAGATCCTACTGTTGTTTGATTTACCAAATCCAATTAATCCAAACTAAACTCCACCTGCCACCCCTCAGGCAAGTGTGTGATATTACAGATATCTCATCCTCCCCCTTCAATTTTGAAATGCCCATCCCTGTCCAGGAGGCCTGCACACTCCAGCCTTGATTTTCACAAAGACTCGGAGCTTGGTTTGCTTTGTGTGGTTAGAGGGAGGAGGGACAGATTGCAGACACTGTCAGTGGGGAGGAGAGGCTGGACAGTAATCAGCAGCCTTGTATCATTTCATGGTTTAGGGAAGAGGGCAGTTGCACGTTAGAGGTGGGTAACAGTGATCGGTGTTTTGGGACCAGAAATTTGGTGTTCAGTAATAAATATCCATTTGAGCCCCTTCATTGTACAGAGTATCTCTGCAGGATTTCTTTCCCTAAAATTGCAGACGACAGATAACAGCGATTAAAGACGTTCATAGTTATTTTCGATAGCATAGCATGTCAACTCAATATCCTACAGTTCAGACAAATATCTTGCATTTGTTTAACAATACAAAGTGTTTTGTGTAATTCAGTAATGGTAACCTGATTATAATAAATACACACACTGCTGAAAGCGAACACTAATTATAACTCAACATCTGGGTATGGTAGCGTAGTGGGTATTGTCCCTGTCTGTGAGCCAGAGCTCTGGATTTGATTCCAATTCCTGAACTTGTGTGGTAGTGTTCATAGCTCTGGACTAGAAGGCCTGGATTCAAGTCCTGCCTGTTGCAGAGGTATGTCACAGCATTTCAGAACAGGCTGATGAACAAACACACAGGAGAATACTGTTACAGCTTTATGGTTATTGCGGAGTGTTGCTAGTGTCGTTCTCTCAGACACAACGGTCGAGGTGTAAAGCCCACACAAGCCTGTCATGATACATCTAAGCAAACTGATTAAAATGGATTTAGAATTGTGACTTGACGGAGAAGAAAAAGGTTTCTGTATTGCATTTCAGAAATTAGGCCCGGGATAATTGAAAGTACAGCTATTCATGTTGATTGGAGTCACATTTCGCTGCAGTAAAGGTTTATAAAATCAGAATGCTCATGGGTAGGGTGAGTATGTCAAGGTTTTATCCCCAGGTTAGGGGCTTACAAAACTAGAGGGCATTGGTTGAAGTGAGAGGGGAAAGGTTTTGATGAGGCCTAAAGGGCACCTTTTCACACAGAGGGTGGCGTGCATATGGAATGAGCTGCCAGAGGAAGTGGTGGAGGCTGGTATAACTACAACACTTAAAAGGCATCTGGATGCTGACAGACCTGCCGAGCTTTTCCAGCAATTTCTGACTTTCTTTAAAAAATGCATTCATTTTAACACAGGTATTCTGAATAAATTAAACATTTTATTTTTTTAATGACGCAGGGACAAGTAAACATATTTCAAATCAACCGAGACCATTTTCTGTTCAGGGTATGGCTCTGTATATGACAGCAGCAATGATGCTCCTACATGTAGCAGGGAATGAGATGGAGACATAGTTTCGACAATGTAGAAGGAGACCTCACATGGTCCAGTTTGGGTGAGGATGACCTTACTATGTGATTCAGCTCAAGGGAGGGAGAAAATGTAATCTGCCCGAGCAGGAATGGCCTATTGCACTCTCTCTCCTTCGTTGTTCCTCATCACACCAATGTGTGCGAGCTAAATAAAAGAACTCTACAATCATGGTTACCATTCTTATTTTTATAGAATCCCTGCAGATTAAAAGAGACCCTCTGGTCCAACAAGTCCATACCAACCTTCCCATATTTACCCCGACTAATGCACCTAACCTAGAAATCCCTGAATACGACGGACAATTTAGCAAAACCACTTCACCGAACCTACACAGTTTGAGCTGTGGTAGGAAACTGGTGCACTCACTAGAAGCTCACACAGACAGGGGGAATGTGCAAACTTCACACAGACAGTCACCCAAGGTTGGAATCGACCCGAAGTCCCTGGTGCTGTGAGGCAGCAGTGCTAACCACCTTGCTACCCTTTGGGTGGTCCCTGACCAGAATTCATTGGAATCTACTCAGTACCTAAAGCAAAGGCAATTCAGACAAATCCAACTCTCCCAGGATGAAATCCCATTGCTAGCAGCTGTGTGAGTACAACATCTTCAGAAGCAGAATAACGTTTTGGACAATCTCGCAATTTTTCCTTTTGTCATGAGTTACAATAATGTCTGGACAAAGTTCGTTCAAGTTAAACTTACAGAGATTGATTGCGCGTGTGTGTGTGTGTGTGTATGTTTGTGTGTGTGTGTGTGTCTGTGTGTGTGTTTGTGTGTGCGCACGCATGTGTGTCTCAGTGTTTTAAACAGGGAAATAATACACAAGCAGTCTGCCATTCATCTTTCCATCATGCTTTGAGTAACATTGCTCTGCATCATAAACGTGTTGCTTCAGCATATTAAAGAAACTAACTTAACTTGTTGCTAAAACTGACCCTGACCTAGTCTGAGACTGATATCATTGGCCATATCACAAACCTGGCTACATTTAACATTTGATGTGAGCAGTGGAGGAGTGGGACTAGAAAAGAAAACAGAGACCCAAAAAGCCAGGAAACTATAGACCGGTGAGCCTGATGTCAGTCGGTGGGGGTGGGGGTGGGGGGGTGGTGTCAGTTGTTGGAGGAGATTCTGAGGGATAGCATTTACATACATTTGAGAAGGCAAGGGCTAATCGGAGTAGCCAACGTGGCTTTCTGCATGGGAAATCATGTCTCATTAATTTGGTTGAGTTTTAGGAAGAGGTAACAAAGAATATTGATGAAGGCGGTTTTGTAGGCATTGTCTATGTGGACTTCAGCAAGGTGTTCATTTAAAGAACAAAGAAAATTTACAGCCCAGGAACAGGCCCTTTTCCCTTCAAGCCTGAGCCAATCCAAATGTACTGTCTAAATCTGTCGCCCAATTCCTAAGCATCTGTATCCCTCTGCTCCCCAACTACTCATGCATCTGTCCAGACGCATCTTAAATAAATCTGCCATGCCTGGCTCCACCGCCTCTTCTCGCAACGTGTTCCAGACGCTCACCATCCTCTGTGTGAAGTACTTACCACGTGTATCCCCCGAAACATTCCAGCTCTCTCTTTGAAAGCACGATCTCTCGTTATTTAATTCTTCAACCTGGGAAAAAGCTTGTCTCTAACCACCCTGTCTATATCCTTCATGATTTTGTAAACATCAATCAGGTCCCCCCTCAATCTCCTTTTTCCTAGTGAAAATAAACCTAACCTACTCAGCCCCTCTTCATAGCTAGTATTTCACTCTGATTGATAGACAGATTAGTAAGGTTAGGTCACATGGGATACAGAAGAAGCTAGTCACAATTGGCTTGAATAAGAGGGGTATTTTTCAGACTGGAGGCTTGTCAGCAGCAGTGTGCTGTAAGAATCAGTACTGAGTTCACTGCAATTCATCATTTATGTAAAGGATTTAGATGTGAATATTGGGGCCATAGTTAGTAAGTTTGCAGATGACATCAGAATAGTGGTGTAGTAGGTTATCTCAGAGTACAATGAGACCACAAATAGATGGGACAAAGGGACAAGCAGTGACAGATAAAGTTTAGTTTAGATAAATACGAGGTTTTGTATTTTGTGAACGCAAACCAGGGCTGAAATTATAGACGTAATGGTAAGTTCCTGGGGAGTGTTGTGAGACAAAGGGACATAGGGCTGCAGGTATATTTTTCCTTGAAAGTGGAGTCGCAGGTCAACAGTGTAGTGCAGAACACATTTTCCACATTTGCCTTAATCAGTCAAAGCATTGTGTATTGGAGTTGCGGTAGCATGTTGCACTTGTACACGTTGTTGGTAAGGCCACTTTCAGAATACTGCGTACAACTCGGTTTTCTCCAGAAATGACTGACACAGATGTTCCAGGACTGGAGGTTTGAGCTTTAGGGAGAGTTTGATTAGGTTGAGGTGTTCCCTACTGAAGTGCCAGAGGTTCAGGGGTCACATTGTGGCGGTTTATAAAATCAACAGGGGCATGGATATTCTGAACAGCCACGCTCTGCTCCCCAGGATAGGGGAGTCCAGAACAGGAGAGCATAGGCTGAAGACGTGAGGGCGAATGATTGAGAAGAGACCTGAAGATAAATGTTTCACACAGAGAGTGGTATGTGCACAGGAAGTGTTGTTAGAGGAAGTGGTGAAGGCAGTTACAATCGCACATTTAAAATGTATCTGAAAGATGCAGGATATTGGACAAATGTCGGCAAATGGGACTAAATCAGGTTTGATATCTGATCGGAGTGAACAGATTGAACTAACGGGTCTGTTTCCGTTCTGCATGACTCTCTGATTCTATAAGAAGGATGACAAAAAAATTCTGAAAGGGCCTTTCAAGTGGGAATTCTCTTCACGGAAAGTTTATCGTGCCTCTATGTTCACATTGATTGAAAGCTGCATTAGTTAAATATTTGACAGAGATTTGAGTCATGCAAAATGGGATGCAGACAGAAAAGTGTAGCTGAGACCACAACCTGATCAGCCACAATCTTAGTGCCTGGTGGAGAAGGCTCAAAGTATCTAATGACCCACTCCTGCTCCTCAGTCCCATGTTTCTGTGTTCCATTAAGCCCCTCAATCCTGCTAGAGAGGAACAGTTGGAGGCCACCTACTCCTATAACTAGGTGCACCGAAACAGAGGAGACAATTCGGCCTCTCAAGACTGTTACACACGCTTTGAAGTGATTTAGGAAATGTAATTGGAAAATCCAGGCACGAGTATGAAAGAGGCCCCTCATTTCTCTTCACAGATCTTCCCCTATCTGCAACTTGTGCTTCATTTTTTGGTTATATTGTAGACCCATATTCACTGTGAATACGGCTCATATACCTCACGCAGAGATGGCTCACAAAATCATCTGTTCTTCCTGACTGCAATATTCAATAACATAATTTTCATGAACATAACACCCACTAACTTTCCAATAACAGAATGTGAGAACATCAGAAACAGGAACAGGTCATTCACTCCCCAAGCCTGCCTTGCCCTTCACTAAAATCATGACTGATCTGTTCTTTGTCTCAAATAGTCTTTCATACCCAATTCTTCATCGCCCTCAACTCTCTGAACAGGTCAATATCCATCGACCTCCTCTTCAAATAATTTGAGTCATCTAGCTCCCCGAACACTCTTGAGAAGAGAAACCCTGACATTCAATACCATTTGTATGAAGAGAATACTTGATGCTGCTATATCATGGCCTATTGATATGAGCAAAGGAGGTTGCCTCAAGGGTTCAGGTAAAAATGACTGGCCCTGATATCAAGGCAGTGGTTGCCTTCTGTTGACATCAAGGAGCTCGACAAAACTGGACTTAATGGGAATCAGAGTAAATTCTCCAGTGTTTGGAGTCAAACATGGCACAAAGGAAGATGTTCATCATCGCAGTCCTGGGTCACCTCTATGCGAGATCCTTAGGGTAGGTTTCCCTTCACAAACAGCTTCAGCTGTTTCATCAATGTCTCCCCGTTCCCATCCTCCTCAACATAAGATCAGAAGTGGGGATGGTCACTGAAGATTCCACAATGCTCAGAACATTTTCTCGCCGGTCAGCTCCTGAACTGGTTTGTGTCCATGTGCAGCAAGACCCAGACACCACTCAGGTTTGTTCTGTTAAAGTGTCTGTAACATTCATGTAACAGCACTGCCTGGCACTGCACATTGCCACAAGAAAACAAGAGTTCATTCCGCACCTCACGCTGGTTTCACAGGAATATGAGGAAGTCATTCAGCACATTGACACTACTGGAAAAGAACAGGGGCAGCCCATTCAGTGCCTTCAGCCGATTACTCAGGAGGAGAAGAAGTCGAGTGTGATAGACCACACCAGAGAAACTCGAACATATTTGAAGGCGGTAGTCTAGATTCTAATGTTTTCTTCTCTTTAAAGGAAATGTAAACTGTCTGTCCCAGATGCAATGTGAATGATCAAACTACTCGTTGTGAAGCAAACACCATCTATTTAAAGACGGAAGATAAAATGAAACCAAAGAAAGAGGAATTTAGAATAACACAATTCTATTCGACAAGTTAACAGAATAATAGATTGTGGAGCTATTACTAATGAACTTTTCCAATATAGGAAAATCGCATAAACACAGCACCTGGCAAAAAGGAATATTCAGACACAGATTGTCACAAACATTTCTCCAATCCAAAAACAGCAGCAAGAAAAAATTCAGAGACAGTAGTAGCCAGGAGACATTCACTGAAGCTTCCAACTCGGTGGAGGCCCCAATAGTTTCTGATGTTACTGAGAAACCAAAACCCAGAGATCCTCATCTGTGAGAGCTGGCCTCACCCAGTCAGGCTACATTAAACTAAACCCAAGGCCTCCCTCGCTGTTTACTCAAGTGGTCTTAACTATCCAGCTTGGTAACAATAGTTCAATCTCTTTCTGAAAAGAAACCAGGACAAAATAATCTCTTAAAGCTGCAGCATCATCACACTCATCAGCACATCGAGCGGTCAAACAGGAAGCAGGGGTAACCAGTCAGGCCCTTGGCCTTGCCAAATCGGACGAGGAAGAAGCCATTCAGTCCTTTGAGTCAATTGCACAAGAACAGAATAAGGCCATTCAGCCCCTTCAGTCACTTACACAGGAATAAGGGGAGGCCTTCATCCAGTTGAGCCACTGATATAGGAACAGTAGGAGGCCATTCCCACCTCAATGCACTTATACGGGGGAAGAATGAGATAAGTGATGCTGATTCCTGATGAACGGCTTATGCCCGAAACGTCTACTCTCCTGCTGTGCTTTTCCAGCAAACCACTGTCTTCTCTGATCTCCAGCATCGGCAGTCCTCACTCTCTCCTAATTGATGCTCTAACATGATGAACAAGTGGAGCAGAGGCTGCACAGACAGACTGCTCCACGTTGTTCCTCCTGGCTCCGTTGCTCATGATACTCACGTGGGACGTTAACATGGTTTTCTCGCGGTGAGGAGGGAAGCCATATGTCTTGTGTGAAGTCTCAAGAAGGCACCTTCCATCTCCCAGATGACAGCCTGGTGTTCTCTATGCAGGGTGGAAGTGGGTGGGAATGGCTAACTGTTTCAGATGGAAGGTATTGTGGCTGCTGTTGGGGATTGTGAACACCACAACGTTCAGTACGGGTTCACACGCTGAGTGCACATTAATTTGGGGAGAGTTTATTAAGGCAAATAAACTATTAGGAAAGTCACGTTAAACTGATGAATGGACTCTCTAAGTTCAAATAATGCTGATCTTATTCATGTTGATCTTGTCTAGTGCACGTCATGTTCAGTGTAACCTGTATGCCTTACTCTGTCCAAGCCTATTTCCACCCTCTGATCTGCCTGGCCATGCTTGCTATGACCTGCCTTCACTGCTTATTAATAAAGTGTTTCCCTGTACTGCCGGACACGTGGCAATAAATCAAACCAATTCATCCTGGTAAAGAATGGAATTTCTCACCCTATGAATGCCTCTTTTGGAAATAAGTGATCGCTGCCACTCCTTGTGTTTCAGCATAGCCATTTATTCGTCTCTCACAGCTCTACTGATGAAGCCCTGAGCTTCTTCACTCTATCCTCATGTTACCATCACCCGTATCATGGTAAGGAGATCACTCCTTACAAAGGAGATCAACTCTGTAGTGAGTGCCCCAAATGCTCTCTCAGCAAGGCTCTACAACAGCCGGAAGACGGCTTTGCTTATGTACTCGAATTATCTAACAATGAAGGATAGCATGCCATTGAGTGCACCATTACTTACAAAGTGTTTGATTCAGAGCAGTCAGCATAGACTTGTGAGTGTGAGATCATGCTTCCCAAATTTGTTGGAGTTCTTTGATGAAGTGATGAGGACAGAGCGGTTGACATAGTCTATGGATTTCAGTCAGGCCTTTGATAAATTTCCACATGGCAAGCTGTCCAGGAAGGTTAGATCATGTGGAATGCTGGGGGAACTGGCCAATTGGATACACAGTTGGCTTGATGGTAGGAAGCAGAAGGTTTAGTGGGAGGATGCTGGTCAGACTGGAGGCTGGGTCCATTGCTGTTTGTTATCTATTATTTGGTTGAAAATGTACAAGGTAAGTTTGCAGATGACACTAAAGTAAGTGGGAGCATGCTCAGTGAAGAAGTTTATCAGAAATTGCAGCAGGAGCGTAATCAGGTGGGGAAGTGGGCCAAGAAATGGCAAATGGAATTAATATAGATGTGGGAGGTCTTGAATTTTGGAAACTTAAATCAAGGTAGGAGTTTAATGGTGATGGAAGTGACTTAAGAGGTGCAGTGGGCAGAGAGGCCTTAGTGTTCAGGCGCACGGTTCTCTAAGAGTGGAGTAACAGGTAGACAGGACAGTGAAAAAGGCTTTTGGCACATTGACCTTCATCAGGCAGGATATTGAGTATAGAAGTTGGGAATTTATGTTTCAGTCACACAGGACTTTGGTAAGGACACTCTTGGAGTAATGTGTTCAGTTTTATCACTTTGTTATAGGGAGGATGTTATGAAATTAGAAAGAGTGCAGAATAAATCTACAAGGACGTTGCCAGGACCCAATGGTCTGAGTTATATGGAGAGGTTGGTCAACCTAGGACATTTTCTTTCGAGTGTAGGATACTGAGGGAGTCCTTATAGAGCTGTATAAGATCACGAGGGGTATGGATAGGGTTAATGTTCTGAGTCTTTTTCTAAGGTTTAGAGAATCGAGGACGAGAGGGGAACAGTTAAAGGTTAAAGGGGAAGGAGTAAAATGGACCTAGTGGGTAACTTCTTTACACAGAGGGCTGGTATGTGGATGAGCTGACAGCAGATGTGGTTGAAGGGGATACATTAACAACATGTCAAAAGCATTTGGATAAATATGTGGACAGGAAAGGACTGGAAGGATATGGGCCAACTGCAGGGAAATGGGGTTAGCGTGGATGGTCATTTACAAGGTGGAGTCGAACCCCTCTGTTAATTAAAATCAAATACCCAGAAAAGCTCGCCTCACCTCGTAATCTGTTAAAATATGAGTGACACAGATCTCCTACATTCCACTATTTAACCAACAATTAACAAGTTTATTTCTTAACTTTAATAGTGAACACTAAACAACAACTATTTACAAATACAAGCCCCTCTTTTCTTAGCTACTTACTATCTGACTCCATCTCTATAAAATATGCTGTTGCAACAACCCACATATTAAACATTACAATCTCAAGACCACACAGAATCCATCTTCCCCGCTGTCTTCACTCTTCCAGCTGCTGATCTCCCTGGATCATCTATTTTTTTTAACTGCAAGTAGCTTTATCATGGACATGTATCTTTGACAGAGAGTGTTTAAGATGACCAATTAGCACTCCTGCTCAACAGCAGTTACTCTGCTGCTGGTTGGCAGTGGCTCTCCCTCTAGTTTCAAAATACTGCTTTTATATACTTCCTTTCAGACAATAATTCTCATAATTTGATTGCTTTCCAGGTTTCCAGACAATAATATTCAAATTCCGTTGGCTTCTGGTAACCTGAGCGTTATTTAAACTCTTTGGTTGGACTTGAATTGTTGTCAAAACAGCAACCAAAACTCAGGTATCCATTTCCCAGCTAATGGTGACAGGTGGAACATGCTGACCTTCAGTTAGCATCTGTGGCTGTACTTTCTGTTCAGTAAAACCCGTTCTGTCATAAAGTGACCGGACATGTTTTCGGCTTCATAGCATCTCCCCACTTCAGAAACAAAAAACATGAAACAGCAGAATGAAGAGATGGCTTCATTTCTTTTCCTCTAATTCTTAATCCTATTATTATGAATTACAAAATTATTAATCTCAGCTATACCATACATATTAATTCTGCACACGTATATAACATTGCAATAAGTCAAATCTTATCTAACCTTTTTTTTCCTTTAAATCTGAGTTAACGCATCTGCTATCACATTTTCGGACCCACAGCATGTACATTTTGTAAGTTTACAGCCGGCAAGATAAGACTGCAATGAAATACTCTTATATTCTGTTCTTTAAATATTCCAAAAAATGTGAGAGGTTTGTCGTTGTCCAGAATTATCTCTGACAATTTTTTTTTTGTTTTATAAACATTAAAATATTGTCAGTCCAGTGCGAAACTTAATCATGCCTTTTCAATAATGGAAATGTTGTATTTTTTTTCTGGTAGATATTGAGTTTTTTTCGACAAGGAGGCAATTGACCATTCAATTCCATCATCATCTTTCTGTATCAATACATCTCCGAGTCTTATGTCCCTAGTATCAAATTCAATTTTCAAATGTTTTCAAAATATTTGGTGCAGCTAAATCTGATGCGGTGATTAACCCTGCTTTAAATTTCTCAAATACCTCCTGACATTGTTCTGTCCACCACAATTCTGTGTTCTTCTTTAATAAATCCGACAGCAGTGCCAATACGCTGCTGAAGTTTGGAACAATCTTCCGACAGAATCCACTCAGTTCCAAAAATCAATGCACATCTTTCTTCGAGGATGATCGTAGAAATTCCTCAAAACCCTTCGTCTTTGTGATCAGTGGGGTCAACCTTCCATGTCCAATGTAATGTCCCAAGAACGTCATCTCTGCCTTCACGAATGCTGTTTTCTTTAAGTTTATTACCAAGTTTGCTTATTGTAATCGTTCAATATGTTCTGTCAACTGTAACATGTGAGCTTTCAATCACTTGCTAAAGATCACTACATCATACAGATAAGCTGCCCAATTTGTTCATCTGGCCACAACTCTGTTCCTGAGTCTTAAATGTGTCTGGAGCATTATTCATTCACATGACATTCTCTAAATTTTGTTGTCATATTCGGTAGCTTTACCAGATAGTTTAACTGACTCAACATTTTTAAATTTGAAAGGGGCCAGTAAACCTGGCTTTGAAGGGATTTCCTACCACTAGTAACAATACGTCGCCCCCACGAGAAATCATCAGAAGTTAAGCGTTTTTATATGCCACCTGCTTCACTCTAGGCTGTGCCCTCTTCAGGAGCTGTTTAGCTAACTCACCGACTCCATCTAACCTCTCCCTCACCTCAGATACATAATCCAAGTGCGAGATCTCCGACTTCGGTCCTGTCAATTTATATTTAATTAATTTCAAACGGCCTCTCACTTCATGTACGAACATTAACTCAAAGGAAATAAAGTGAGTAGATTTATTTGGGGCATCTCCGATGGCAAACAATTTAATGAGACACCTTTATTCCAATCATTCGGGTACTTTTGACAGTACGCTGTTAATATTGTCTTCAGCTTCTGATACCAACTTTCCAAGGCTCCCTGGGATTCAGGATGGGATGCACTTGAATTAAACTGCTGTATGCTGAAGCTAGCCATGACGTCCTTAAACAGCTGATCGGTAAAATGAGACCCTTGGTTTGACTGAATCACACTGCGTAGCCCACAGCTACCAAAGAAAGCTACCAACACCTTCACTTCCATTTTTGCCTTAATACCCCATAATGGAATTATCCCTGGAAATCGGGTAGACACATCCATTCTGATCAGCAGATATTGGTTTCCACTTTTATTTTAGAAAGGGGAGATCCACAATTAATCATAATCCACATGAAAGGTTTATTCGAATACAGGGTTTGGCAACAAAGGTGCTGGTTTTATTACTGCCTGCGACTTACCTACCAATTGGCATGTATGACATGTACAACAAAAATTAACCACGTCCTTATGCATTCCAGGCCACGAGAAATGCTGTAGCCTGAGTCTTCCATGCATCAACTCCTTTGACTGTTTCTATCGGTTTTCCTTCCTGTAGTAACTTATGAGAGTGGGATCTTACTACTACATTGCCTGGAAAAAAAAGCCTGGGTATTTTTCTTTTAATTCCCCAATTCCCTGGTCTTACTTTGGCTTCTCCACCACAAGGGGTGCCTTTCCCACCTTGGATCCTGCTAAATCATTCCCAAGAACAAACTGCATTCCTGGAACTGACACTCTGTCACTCAATCTCACTGTTAGTTCCCCAATCTTGGTTTGGCACTCCAACCTGATGTTACACAAGGGAATGCTTAACTTTTGTCCCCATTTTACAAATTATCATGCTGTTGAGTAACATGTCAGAAAGAGTGAAAATTCTTCCATCTCTTACTATTAGAGGCCGAGGGACAGTGAAGACTGCAGATGCTGGTGATCAGAGTTGAAAAGTGTGGGGCTGGAAAAGCACCGCAGGCCGGCAGCATCCGAGGGGAAGGAGAGTTGACATTTCAGGGATAAGTCCTTCATCAGGAAAGTGGGATGTAAGGGAGGGGGAAAGGGCTGAGAATTAAATAGGAGGGAGGGGATGGAGCAGGGTGGGAGGTAGCTTGGAAGGTGATAGGTAGATGCAGGTGGTTCTAATGGTAATTGGTCAGAGAGGAGGGTAAAGTGGATAGGTGGTAGGACAGTTGGAACCCTCAAACTATACAGCATCAACGTTGATTCAGCAATTTTCAAGCCCCCCTCCCCAACCTATCCCAGATCCAACTGTTCAACTTAGCACTACCCTCTTGAACTGTTCTAACTGTCCATCTTCCTTCCCACCTACCCACTCCACCCTCCCCTTCGACATATCACTATCACTCCTATCTACATCTTTCTATCGCCTTCCCATTGACTCACCCGCCAGCCCAGCTCCTAACCTCCGATTTATCTTTCAGACGCCTTGTCCCCCCGCCACATTCCTGACGATGGGTTTATCCCTGTTGTGTCGATTGTCCTGCTCTTGAATGCTGCCTGATCCGTTGTGCTTTTCCTGTGCCTCACTTCTCAACTATAAGATACTGAACTGATCCTGTATCTCGCAAAATTATGACTTCTTGTCCTCCCCCAAACCCATTTTTTCTTAGTAAGGTTTATCTAGAGAGGCGACTAATTTATACAGATCAGGCACTGCCTCCATACCCAGCCCCTGCCCAGGCTATGCACTCTCCTGCAGCTCATCGTCTCTACTTGGCGTCTTCTTCACCAGGTTCACTAATGCCACTGGGCTTAACCTCTTTTACCACATCTTTTCCCAAAGTGTCTTCCTTCAATCCCCAGCACAGTGTGTCCCAGCTTACTGCAGTGAAAACACCTTTTCCCAGTGCCCTTCAAAAACCATCGGTACTGTAATTCTATGTGTTCCACTCCCTTATAGTGAGAACACCTGAGGCCTTTTACTTCTTTTCAACCCCTTTCGGCTATTTTTTTTTCACCTGTGGCAATTATTGTCAGTGTGCTTTTCTCTATGTTTTGTAGTGTAGGATAAAAGCTGAAAAATGTGTTGCTGGAAAACTGCAGCATGTCAAGCAGCACCCAAGGAACAGGAGAATCGACGTTTCGGGCATAAGCTCTTCTTCAGGAATGCGGAAGGTGTGCCAACCAGGCTAAGATAAGAGGTAGGGAGGAGGGGCGTTGGGAATGCGATAGGCGGAAGAAGGTTAAGGGGAGGGTGATAGTCCGGAGAAGTGGTGCGGGCGGAGAGATCGGGAAGAAGATTGCAGATCAAGAAGGCCGTGCTGAGTTTAAGGGTTGGGACTGAGATAAGGCGGGGGGAGGGGAAATGAGGAAGCTGGAGAAATGTGCATTCATCCCTTGTGGTTGGAGGGTTCCTAGGCGGAAGATGAGGCGCTATCCTCCAGGCGTCGTGTGGCCATGGTCTGGCAATGGAGGAGGCCAAGGACCTGCATGTCCATGGCGGATTGGGAGGCGGAGTTAAAGTGTTCAACCACAGAGCGTTTGATTTGGTTGGTGCGGGTGTCCCAGAGGTGTTCTCTGAAACATTCTGCAAGTAGGCGGCCTGTCTCCGCAATGTAGAGGATGCTACATCGGGTGCAGTGGATGCAGTAAATGATGTGTGTGGTGGTGCAGGTGAATTTGTGATGGATATGGAAGGGCCCCTTGGGGCCTTGGAGGGAAGTGAGGGGGGAGGTGTGGGTCATGATTTGCATTTCTTGTGGTTGCAGAGGAAGATTCCGCGAGTGCAGGTTGAGTGGTGGGGGTTATGGACCTGATTAGGGAGTCGCGGAGGGAGTGGTCTTTCTGGAATGTCAATAAAAGAGGGGTTGGGAATTATATCCCTGGTGATGGAGTCTGTTTGGAGGTGGCGGAAATGACGAAGGATGACACGATGTAACTGGAGGTTGGTGGGCGTGTACGTGAGGACCAGTGGGGTTTTGTCCTGGTTGCGATTGGAGGGGCGGGGTTCAAGGCAGAGGAGCGGGAAATGAAGGAGATGCAGTGGACAGCATCATCACCCACGTATGAGGGGAAATTACGGTGTTTGAAGACTCACGCCATGAGACTTCATGGGATATGGAGTCACTGTTGAAGACTACCAGAGCAATTCCCTTCCAACTATATACCACTGTGCCGCCATTTCTGCTGTGTCCGTCCTGCTGGTGAGACAGGAGACATACGGGGAAGGTTGCTTAACGAGTCTGTTTATTTCAATTCACTGTTTCCTGCCAGCTGTACCATTCTAGAAACATGTCCATATATTAGCCCCAATCCACTGAGATTAAGACCATAAGACTATAAGACATAGGAGTGGAAGTAAGGCCATTCGGCCCATCTAGTCCACTCAGCCATTTAATCATGACTGATGGGCATTTCAACTCTCCACTTACCAGCATTCTCCCCGTAGCCCTTAATTCCTTGTGACATCAAGAATTTATCAATTCTGCCTTGGAGACATTTAGCATTCTGGCTCCACTGCATTCTGCGGCAATGAATTCCACAGTACCACCACTCTCTGGCTAAAGAAACATCTCCGCATTTCTGTTCTGAATTGACCCCCTCTAATTCTAAGGCTGTGCCCACGGGTCCTATCCTCCTGGCCGAACAGAAACAATTTCCTAGCGTCCATCCTTTCCAAGCCATGTATTATCTTGTAAGTTTCTATTAGATTTCCCCTTAACCTTCTAAACTCCAATGAATACAATCCCAGGATCCTCAGCCGTTCCTCGTATGTTAAACCTGCCATTCCAGGGATCATTCATGTGAATCTCCTCTGGACACGCTCCAGTGCCAGTATGTCCTTCCTGAGGCATGGGGCCCAAAACTGGACACAATACTTCAAATGGGGCCTCACCAGAGCTTGATAAAGTCTCAGTAGCACATCGATGCTTTTATATTCCAACCCTCGTGAGATAAATGACAACATTGCACTTCCTTTCTTAACGATAGACTCAATCTGCATGTTTCCCTTGAGAGAATCCTCCATTAGCACTCCCAGATCTCTTTGTACTCTGGCTTTATGAATTTTCTCACCATTAAGAAAGTAGTCCATGCTTGTATTCTTTTTGCCAAAGTGCAAGACCTCGCATTTGCTCACATTGAATTTCATCAGTCACTTTTTGGATCACTCTCCCAAACTGTCTGGATCTTTCTGCAGCCTCCCCACTTCCTCAGTACTAACTGCCTGTCCACCTATCTCCGTGTCATCGGGAAACTTCGCTAGAATCCCCCCAGTCCCTTCATCATGATCATGAATATATAACATGAACAGCTGCCAGAATTTTACCAACAACCGAGGTTAGGCTAATTGGCGTATAATTTTCCATCTTTTGTCTTGATCCTTTCTTGAACAAGGGAGTTACAACAGCGCTCTTCTAATCATCAGCGACTTTCCCTGATTCCAGTGACTCTTGAATGATCTCAACCAACGCCTCCGCTATTTCTTCAGCCACTTCCCTCAGAATTCTAGAATGCATCCCATCGGGACCAGAAGATTTATCAATTTTAAGACCTTTTAGCTTTTCTAGTACTTTCTCTTTTGTAATGGCAACCATACTCAACTCGGCCCCCGGATTCCCTTTATTTTTTGGGATATTACTCATGTCTTCCACTCTGAAGACTGACGCAAAGTACTTGTTACGTTCTCCTGCTATTTCCTTATCTCCCATCACAAGGCTTCCAGCATCAGTTTGAAGTGGCCCAATGTCTACTTTTGCCTGTCGTTTGTTTCTTATGTATTGAAAGAAACTTTTACTATCATTTCTAATATGACTGACTAGCCTACCTTCATATTTGATATTCTCCTTCCTTATTTCTCTCTTTGTTATCCTGCGTTTGTTTTTGTAGCCTTCCCAATGTTCTGATTTCCCTGTGCTCTTGGCCACTTTATAGGATCTCTCTTTTTCTTTGATACATTTCATGACTTCCCTAGTCAGCCATGGCTGTCTAATCCCTTCCCGGATAATCTTTCTTTTCATGGGGATGAACCTCTGTGCAGTGTCCTCAATTATACCCACAAACTCCTGCCATTTTTGCTCTACTGTCTTCCCCGCTAGGCTCTACTTCAGGTCTATTTTCGTCAGTTCCTCGCTCATGCCCTCATAATTACCTTTATGTAACTGTAACACCATTACATCCAATTTTGCCTTCTTTCTTTCAAACTGCAGATTAAACTCTACCATAGTATGATCATTGCTTCCTAAGTGTTCCCTTACTTTAAGATCTTTTATAAAGTCTGGTTCTTTACATAGCACTCGGTCCAGAATAGCCTGCTCCCTTGTGGGCTCGTTGACAAGCTGTTCCAAAAAGCCATCCTGTAAGAATTCCATGAATTCCCTTTCTTTGGACCCACTGGCAACATTATTTACCCAGTCCACCTGCATGTTGAAGACCCCATGATCACTGTGACCTTGCTTTCTGACATGCCTTCTCTGTTTCCCGGGACATGTGGCGCCCCTGGTCCTGACCCCTGTTCGGAGGTCTGTATAACTCCCATTTTTTTTTGCCTTTGTGGTTCCTCAATTCCACCCACACAGGCTCCACTTCATCCGACCCGATGTCATTCAGTGCCATAGATTTAATTTTGTTCTTAACTAACAAGGCAACCCCGCCCCGTCTGCCCACCTCCCTGTTTTTTTCGATAAGTTGTAAATCCTTGGATGTGTAACTGCCAGTCCTGAACCCCCTGAAACCATGTCTCTGTGATGCTTGCCACATCATAATCATTCACGATGATCTGTGCCGTTACTTCATCTGCTTTGGTATAAATGCTACTAGCATTCAGGTAAAGTGCCTTAATGCTAACTTTTTTATCATTAGAGATATTGGAAGTCATAAGATGTCCTAAGCTATCCTTCCTTTTTGATGCATTCCTAGTCTGCCTCAAGGTTAAATCCACCTGCACACATGCTATCCGGCTGCTTATCTTTCCATTTAACTCCATACTCCCTGTCGCTTTCACTTTCCCTTCCCCCCAACTCAGAAGTTTAAAGTACTACTGACCACCGTATTTATCGTCTTCGCTAGGACATTGTTACAAGATCGGTTCAGGTGGAGACCATTCCAATGGTACAGATCCCGCCGGTTCCAAAACTGATGCCAATGCCCCATGAAATGGAATCCCTCTTTCCCACACCAATCCCTTAGCCACGTGTTTACTTCCCAAATTTTCTTATCCCTTTGTCAATTCGCACGTGGCTCGGGTAGTCATCTGGAGATTGTGACCCTTGAGGACCGGTACTTAAATTTCCTTCCGAGTGCTTAATCATCCCCAATCAGTTCCTCCACCTTAGCTTTGCCTATGTTGTAAGTCCCAACATGGACAACAACAACTGGATCATCCCCCTTCCGTTCCAATATCCTTTCAAGCCGGTCGGAGATGTCCCGCACCCGCAGATGTCCCATAGTATGATTTTGCAAACTGGGCTTGGAGCTTTACCGAAGTTTTTCTAATAATCCACACGTTTTACATCCATTGCTTCTCTTTTATTTGTCTCCCAATCTGTTTCTCAAACATAATTCCCATTTCATAATTATATGTTAGTGTTGTCTATGACCATTACTTCCAGCCACAATAACTTTTCCTAAACCATTTACTTACTATGTTCTATGGTCCATGTACTGTATCATTTTTCCACAGCAGACTTGGTTTTCCTTGTATTGTTAGAAATTCTGTGAAGACAGAACTGAAGTAGTGGCTTCACAACTCTGCCATTTCTCTGTTCCCCATTCTCCATTTTCTGGTTTCAAACTGTAAGTAAACTGCACTTGTTTTGTCATGTTTCTCACATTTACATGATTCAACAAGTTTTTACAGGTCATTCTTATAACCCTTGTCCAAGTACGTTTTAACGATTGTGAGGTTCCCCATGATAATTCCCCTGTCAGAAAGTAATCCCAGAACCTAACACCCTCTAGGTGAAAAAAAATGTTTAAATCCTCTCTGAACCTCAAACTTTTCGCTTTAAAAGTGTGCTCCTTTGTTCTTGACGCTCTGACTAAAAGGAACAGCTGCTGTCTATCCACCCTGTCCGTGTTGCTCATAACCTTATCCTTCTGAATAAAGGGCCCCTCAGCTTTCTCTGCTCCAAAGTAAACAACCCGAGCTTATCCAGCCTCTCTCCATAGCTAATATGCTCCATCCCTGGTGAATCACCTTTGCACCCTTTCCAGCACAACCACATCCTTCCTGGAATGTGGCTCTCAGAACTGCATACAGTATTCCATTTTGGCCGAACCAAAGCCCTATATGGCTCTTATAATCTACACCCTGATTAGGAATCGCTTCACCCAATGTCCAATTCTTAACTAGTCCATTAACCTGTCCAGTTATTCAGGGTGTGTGGAGAAGCACACTCTGAGCTTCCCAGTGTGCTGCCATTCAGTGAGTCCTCCCCTGCCTGGTTCTCCCAAAATGCATCACCTCATATTTATGAGGGTTACATTCCATCTGCCGTTCATCTGCCCATCTGACCATTCCTTCTGCATCTGCCTGTAACTTAAGGCCTTACTCCTCACTGTTAACCACTCAGCCAATCTTTATGTCAAAACTACACTTACTTATCACACCTCCCCCACTCTCCACCTCGCCCCCTCCACATTCACATCTTTTTTTGTGAATAAAACAAACAATAAGGGACACAACAGGAGCCTTCCACATCCATCAAAGTTTTACCTGCACATCCACTAATATCATTTATTGTATCCGTTACTCTCGATGCGGTCTCCTCTACATTGGGGAGACTGGGCCCCTCCTAGCAGAGCGCTTTAGGGAACATCTCCGAGACACCCTGACCAATCAACCACACCGCCCCGTGGCCCAACATTTCAACTCTCCCTCCCACTCTGCGAGGGCATGGAGGTCCTGGGCCTCCTTCACTGCCGCTCCCTCACCACCAAACGCCTGGAGGAAGAACGCCTCATCTTCTGCCTCGGAACACTTCAACCCCAGGGCATCAATGTAGACTTCAGCACCTTCCTCATTTCTCCTTCCTCCATCTCATCCGAGTTCCAAACTTCCAGCTCAGCACTATCCCAACTTTTCCGACCGGCCTAGCTCCCTTTCCACCGATCCACTCCACCCTCTCCTCCCTGACCTATCACCTTCATTCCCTCCCCCACTCACCCATGGTATTCTATGCTACTCTCTCTACACCCCCGCCCTCCCCTCGCTTATCTCTCCACGCTTCAGGCTCACTGCCTTTATTCCTGATGAAGGGCTTTTGCCCGAAACGCCGATTTCGCTGCTCATTGGATGCTGCCTGAACTGCTGTGCTCTTCTTGCACCACTGATCCAGAATAAGGGACACAGCACTGATCCCTGTGGTACACCAGGGGACACTGGTCTCCAGTCACACAGCTTTCTCTCACCACCCTCTGCCTCCTGCCGCTAAGACAATTTTCGTTGTAACTTGTCAAGATTTGCTTCATATTGTGAGATTTTACTTTATTTTTCAGTTTCCCAGGTGGACATTTGTAAAAGGTCTTCCTAAAAAACAAAACAATCGACCTCCTCAAATTAATTCAATCAAACCCATTGGATATGACTTCCTTTTTATAAAGTCATGTTGATTATCACTGACCAAACCTTGCGACTCTGATTGGAGTTCGATTTTCTCCTTCCCTATTTTCTCCGTAACAGTGATCTAATACTCGCTCGTCTATAGTTCCCTGGTCTATCTCTCCCATCCTTACTATGAAGTGGAATCATATTATCAGTGCTCCAGTTCTCCAGCACCTGCCCTATGGTCAGATTCTAATTAAAATATTCAGTCAGGGTCTTTCCTCCATTCACCCCAACAGCCGCCTGTGATACAACTCATTCAGACATGGAGATTGGTCCAAATTTATACAGAACAAAGCTTCAATTCCCTGCTCATATTTTACACCAATCTCTTCAAGAGCTTCCCAGTCCATCTTCTTGAATTCTGTACCTGCCTCCTCCCTCTCGCCTCTCATGTTTTAAAACTTGAGATCACAGGCTGAGTTTCCAAATCAGACAATCTTGCCATTTTAGGGATTAATCTTGATAATACCTTTTGCAGTTCCTCTGCACTCAGTATATTCTTTCTTAGATTGGGACTCCGAATGATACACAATACTCTACGTTTAGTCTCATGAGCACTCGATGCAACTGGTGCACGACATCCTCTATATTCTAATTACATTCACATGAATGTAAACCTAATTTTTACTTTCCCATTTGCATATATCCTTCCCAATACTTCTCGCTTTAACTTTTCTTATGAACTTACTATGTGAGTTCTTTGAAAAAAAAAGCTCATGAATATCCAACTATACGTTATACATTGGTTCTTCATTGACAAGAATCATCTTCAAACCACCCTAAAGAAAATGTTTGCCACTTCTGGTTTTCCTATCATCGATACATCATCATACTCCTCAGTTATGGAATTACCTGCTCAATATATAGTAGCATGTTCTTGTCATCGTGTCCAACAAAGACCTGACTGCGGATGATAAGATAACTGGTGTGTAGTTCACCATTCTCCAAATCCATCCTTTCTTAAATTGTTGGATAACATTTTATAACCTTATCCAGATTGGTTGAATGCCTTTCTGGAATGAGTCGGAAAATAAAGTGAAAATCCACGATGCAATCAACATGTCTATTGCTGCTTTCTCTGAAATTCTTGTATGAAGTACATCTAGTCTGTCAGATTTATAAATACTCAATCTAGCTGTCTTTTCAAAGATGACCTCAACATTGATAAGAATGATCTTAGACTTTACTTATACAGGTCTCATGGTCACTTGGTATTTCTGGAATAATTTCTGGACATTCTTCCATGAAGATAGACGCAAAGAAACTGCTTCTTTTCCCTGTGATTTCTCTGTTCTCTGCAATACATTATCCTGAGAGCACACCAATTGTTCCACATTTGACATTGTTTTTATTTTTTTTCAAACATTGATTGACGCATTTCAGCAGTCTTCATGTTTTTCTTTCGTTTGCACACTTTTTCTCTTTTTGATTTTCTTCTCAGTTTCTTGGTCATCCTTTGCTGCGTCCCACATTTCTCTGCATCCACTGGCTCACTGCAACATTTGGCATTTTTCTAAGCTGCCTCCTTTCATCTAATCGGTAGATGAAGGTGGGGTTGAAAGTGATATTCGGAGAGGAGGGTTGAGCAGGTTGAGAGGAAGGAAGGTGGACACATAGGAAAATTCAAAAGAGCGGTGCTGACTTCGAAGATTGGAGCGAGATAATGTGGGATTAAGGAAAATGGGGAAATGGTGCAATCCACTATGATCCCCTGTGACTGGAGGGTCACAAGGCAGAAGAGGAGGCTTTCTTCCTCCATGCTTCTGGTGGTTCAGGTTTGGTGATGGATCAGGCCTAGAGGCCTCATGTACTTGGCAGAGTGGGAAGGGGAGTTAAAGTGCTCAGCAACAAGGCGATGGAATTGTTCAATGTGACTGTCTCAGAGATGTTCTCTGAAATGAGCTACAAGTTGATCTCCTGCCTCGACAATATAGAGAAGACCACATTGGGTTTAATGGATGCAGTAGATGAGGTATTCTGTCTCCCTTCGTCACCTATCACTTTCAACCCCACTTTCATCTACCTATCGTAATCCCTGCTAACCTCCCCCCGACGTACCCCCTTCTCCTTTATCTCTCAGCCCCCTTGGCCCATAAGCTTCGTTCCTGATGAAGGGCTTATGCCCAAAACATCGATTTATCTGCTCTTCATATGCTGCCTGATTGTGCTTTTCCAGCACCACATTCTTCGATTCTGATCTCAAGCATCTGTAGTCCTCACTTTCTCCTCACACTGTCATGGCTTGCATGACTCAGATTTATAATGGTTACTTCAAATAAAACAAAAACTGTCGTGTACTCAAACAGCACAAAAGAAAACCAATACATTGTGGTCACTGTTCCCAAAATGTCCTTTCCAGCAAAAAATTCGATTAGCTCTTCTGATGACTCAACACCAATTCCTAAATGACCTGATCTTCAGCTCAGTGCTCAACATAATGTTCATCGTAAACCATCTCACACGTGGTCATGTAATCCTTTTCCCAGCATTAGCATTCAATTGGCTTATCACAGTTTAGATATAATTTAAACATATGTTATTACTGCACTACCCACAAACGTGTATATCTCATTTCCTGTTTTATAACATGTCCAGCATTTTTATTGCAGCTTTCACTTTGATATATAACTCCCATCAACGTTTGCTCCTCCTTGTTTTTTTTTACGCTGCACCTTACTAGATTCTGTGGAAACTGAGCGACGTGGGCTCTGGGGAGATTAATGATAGAGATCATCTCACCACATCATTTATGATCTTCTCAAATTTAAATTTCTCCAGATCTCCCGCTATGCCGATGGAATAGAGAAGGACAATGATCTCCCAACAATTATCTGTGCTCCCCCAAAGAGCTGAGACTGCTCTAACCTGGTGGGAACCTTACAACAGGCTGGCAACGTGTTGCTGCTGCTGTACAGGATCTTAGTGAGGTCATATCTGGAGTAGTGTGTACAGATTTAATCTCTTCAATGAACAAAGGCTGTTGTTATATTGGAAGCAGCTCAGAGATGGTTCCCTCAACTGATTCCTGCAATGAAAGTGCTAGCTTATAACGAAAGGATGATCAGGCTGACCCAGTAGCCATTGGAGTTTACAAAAAATAAGGATGATCTTATTTCAACATAGATGACAGAAGGAGTCACAAGTGAAGCGAATTACACAGACAGTGGACACATCCATTCTGTTCTCCAGCCTGTTTCACAGAAACAACAGGAGGATATTCAGGCCTTTGACCATGTTAAACCAAAACAGGACGAAGCTATTCAGCCCCTGGAGCCTGATATACATTCACAGAAGGAGGCCAATCAGCCGCTCGATCCTCTAACAGTAGGCCATGCTGCACCAGTATCCTGTCAAACAGCCAAAGGATCAGTGCATTCAGCCTCCTCAAGTCTGTAACATAGGAACTGGAAGAGGCCACAAAGTGACTGGAGATTGTTACACTGGGAGAACAGGAGGCCATTCAGATCCACTGAACCTATTGCAAGGGAATTGGATAAGAATAAAAAAAAACTATCTGTGACTTATTTCATGAAAAAGGAAGGGGTAATTTAGACACATGACTTTTGTATGGGATCAAGAGAAGAACAATCAATCCCTCAGTCCCATCTCCGGGATACATGAGGAGACCGTTCAGTATTTCCACCTGTTATGGAGAAGTATGAGAAGACATATTAGCTCCTCAAAATGTTACCCAGCAACAGGAAGATTCCATAATCTCCCAATCCTCTAAAGCATCAACAGGAGGAGGTCATTCTGGCCTTGGAGATGACAACATGGGAACATCAGAAAGAGGTCAGCCCATTGAATCTCTACACCAGCAGGATGATGAGTCCATTCAGCCACACATGGCTCTTTCACAGCAATTGGAACAGACCTCTTAAAAACGTTTGCCCATTAAATAGAAATTCAAAGAAAACGTAAAGGCTTTCGAAAGGGAAGAACTTATATTAATGTTATACATTAGGGAGTAAAGTGTAACAATAAACTATTCTAATTTAGAGTCCATTGTTAAGGACATTTGCAAAGTTAAACCACAATTCCTCAGAGTCAACATGGTTTTACAAAGGGTAAATCGTGTTTGAATTGTTTGCTTGAGTTATTTGAAGATGTCACAAATAAGGTGAGTCGTGGGAATCCTGGAGATGAAACATATCTGGTCTTCCTGAAGGGATCGGATATGTCGCTTCTCCAAAGAGTAACTGGTAAGATCAGACAACGTCAGGTTAGGAGTAATTTATTAGCTTGGATGATGGATTGGTTAACCAACAAAATGGAGTCAGATGGAATAAATATGTAATTTTCTTGGGAAATGCAATTTGTGGGGTGCCATTGATTTCAGGACTCATGCCTCATACATTTGCGATCGATGGTGGTACTGTACTCTGTGAATGGAATAGAAAATGCGATGCCACATTTTCAGATGACACTAGCGTTGGGAGGAAATTACTTCGGAATGATGATGCAAGAGATTTAAAACTATATGGATAGGTTGGGTGAATGGGCCAACATTTGGCAAGGAAAATAAAAGTGAATAAGTATGGGGCTATTCAAGTTGGCCAGTATAATAGAAAGACAAATTATTATCTAAATGGAGAGAAAGTTTAAAGTGTTTAGCTGCAGAGGGATCTGGGTGTCTGCTTGCATATCACTGAAAACCTGACTGCAGGTACTGCAAGTAATGAGAAATGCAAGCATAGTTTCAGTGTTTACTTATAAAAGGATAGAGTAGAAAGGTAGGGAGTGTTGATGTAGCTACGCAAGGCCTGAGCGAGGCTGCAACTGGAGTAAAGTTTGGGTGTCCTGCCGAATGAGGTATTTCCATTGGAGGCAATTCAGAAGAGCTTCATTAAATTGATTCCATATTTGAAATGTTTGTCTTAGGAAGAGTCATTGAGCAGTTTAGGCCTATACTCTCGAGTTTATAAGAATGAAAGGAGATCTCATTGAGGTATGTAAAATGCTAAAAGTAGTTGAATATGTAGATGTGGAGTGGATTTTTTTTTCATGTGGCGCAATGTACAACAAGAGACTCGAGTTTTAAGATGGAGAGATGGCAGGAAAGTGGAACAGAGGCCGTGTTGACACCAGCTTCATCGAGGGGCTGGATTCCTCACAGATGCTCCTTGTTCTTATTCAACCCTTCGACTGTGTTGCCCAGGAATGGGGGAGCACTGGGTATCATACAGGAAGCAGGCACTCAGGATAAAGCAGTCTCAATCAGTTAGACAGAACGTAACCAGTAAGGTCACACAGTAACCAGCGCTGGGTTCTCAACTATTTACAATCTATCTTAATGATCAGGAGGATGGAACAGATATACAGATGTTGGGTTTGGTGATGTCGCTGTGGTAAGCAAGAGATCAAATTATCAAGAGAAGGTGGAGAGTCTGCAAATAGATTCAGAGAGGTAAAGGCAATAGATAATAGTTTGGCAGGTGGAATTTAACATGATATAGTCTGCTATTTCATTTACAGGAATAATGGAAAGCAATATGTTAATGAAATGGAGATGGATTACAGGACTTAATGATACTGTGTCCTGGGGGGTTCACTCAGATCCGTTCAGACATGGGAGGTTTTGCTCCATCCCTGATCGTCTGCTCCCAGACACTGCAAGTGACCCTATTGCTCTCCGTACACATGGAATACTTTGATGTGGTTGATTGGTGGTGGGGATGGTGTTTTGAAACGTGCATCAAGGGGACGGCCTTTTTCAAGATATATCCATTTCTTTCTATGTGGAGACCCGATGACGATGGGAATGGCTGACTGCTTCTGAATGAAGAGGCTGTGACTGCTGCCAGGACATGGAGTATTCACCAACATGATGTACTGTGCATGGGCACACTGTAACATTAATAGAGAGAGAGAGAGAGCTCATTCCGTTCCTCTACCTCTCCCCATTGACATGGATACCCTGCAGATGCTATGTACACCATCGAGAATCCCATTATACTGGATACACCCGCCAGCTCCCTGCTGTGGGAGAAACAATGTATTTACTTCATCCACCACATATATCCTCCATCACCGAATGGTGGCATTGATGTTGAAATACTGGGAAACGATGGATATGTGACCTAGTTCTGCCTGAAAAGTTCTGGATCATAGAAGCTGATTGAAACAGTGACCCTAACGACCACTGGCAGCACCATCCTCCCCCTGGTGTGAAGCTGCAGGCCGTGTTGAAAGAGGTGACACCATTCTATGATCAGCTCCTTGTTCAGTCAGGGCCCCTAACACTCTGCTCCTGGGTCAAGTGAAGCTTGGGAAGCTGTTCCTGGAAACCCAGGGTGGATAAAGCAGATCCCTTTCCCACACACACTCACTCCGTGGTTTCAGAGCTTCCCCTCTCTGAAGCCTCTGCTCCATTTGTTGTTCATGTTACACATACAGATACTCTAACTACAGTCCCCACGCTCTATTCAGAGTTGGGTCACCAAATCCTCAGGTCTCCCTGAATGTCTGAGGCACAACCTTACAGCACAACCACCAGCAAAACATCCCCAGCCTCTGCACTAAATTTTCAATTGCAGAAGCCAGTCAGAAACCCCTCGGTACATGTGTTGTGGACCAAACGGGATCCTCGCAAAATATTTCCAGAAGGCCTTTTAGACCCAAACCTTTCCTTATTTTGAATATAGATGGGAAGTGTGCCTTCCAGATAAGTTGTGACTGGTCAAACCACTCGACATTAAGCAAAATATAATCTATTTAAATGTTTCAGTTATAATACTTTCAAAGAAAAGACCATTGTCGGAGAGCTTATAGTTGGAACACTTACACAATCAATAGATATCGTACCTTCTAGGTTTACACCGCTTGGCACAAATATATATTCAAATACAGATCCATACAGCAATTTTCCAATCTAGGAGGAAATAACGTCAACAGAGATCTCAGAGAGAAAAATAGCTGGGGATCGTGTATTGAAACTTCCAACCCTTTTGGGATCCCCAGCAGCTTCTGAATGCTGCAGCTAAAATCAAAATGAGGAAATCTGGTCTGGGAAAGTTGGCCACTGCCCTTTCATTGTTACCACCGTTTTAATGAAACCTAAAATATCATTTACTTAAACTGTTTTCAGACAGCAGTTCTGCACCTCTGCCTTTAAAACCTCTCTTAAAAAAACACGAGAAAATAAACTTTTTACAATGATAGTATCCTCACAACTCCATCTTTAATACAATAATCCATCAGTATACAACGGTGGATTCATTTTAGACATTCCAATCTTCCTCTATTAGTAGACTGAAATGCATATACATTACATTGACTATGAGCATAAAAATATCCACAACTAGTTTCGATTTCAGGCATTTTACTCCTGCCACAGAATGCCTTTGTCTTTCTTCATCCAAGTCTCCGCAACGTGAAAAAACTTAGGGTTTTCTCACCCTGTCACCTATATAATTTCAAACTGAATGGCAGCAATAATTAGCTCAATCGAACCAGATTGGTAGTTTTCTCCCTAAACGTCTCCAAAAACTTTAAGGGGTCACGATCAGTGATAAAGATTTGTCTCATGTATGTTATTCGCAATTTATGTGCTGAAATGTTGTAACGGCAACACCAAGCTCGAGGCCTCCTTCTCCATTGTGGAATAAATCCGTTGATATTTCCACCGGACACTCCAATCACACGTTACATAATGGATCACTCCTCATCACTCCAATAATCCATCTGAATGATATGTCTCCTCATGTCTCAGCATAAAAGAATTACATGCTTCTGTACCTCTTAATGCTCTAACCTCTTTACCTACTACTCCTGGCCTATGCCAGTAAACTTTACTCTCACAGGTATATGTTTTAAGACGATCTCGCACATTCTTGTCAATCTCTCCCAGAAGCCAAATTTTGATTTCCGAACTCAATCATCATCAGCAGCCATTTCAGCTTCTAACCTTGCCGTTTTAACTCTCTGCTCTTCCAGACGAGCCCTCACGACTGCAGGAAGTGAATTGTTGATCTTCTCGAAAATAAGAATCTCTCTAAGAGTGTCATAGGTTTGCTCTGTTTTTAATATCCTTACCCACCTTTCAAAGTGACTTTGTTTGATCCTTTCAAACTCAATGTGCATTTAACCAGGGACCCTTTTTTAGATGCTGTCTGTCGGCTTCTGGCCCAAGCTCATACAGACTTCAGACGGCTTTCTTCACCATCCCATACTGGCCAGATACCTCCTTCGATAGCAATGCAAATACCTATCAGCTTTGTTTGGATGAAATAAATCAACATGGTCACTGGTCACTGCATTTGTTTAGCCACTTTCTCAAATGAAATTCAAAAGGCTTCCCCATCCATCTAATTAAATTTAGATAATGCCTGGATGCATTTAAACAGAACCCCATTAGACCATTGGTTATAATAGAGTTGTTCAACCTCAAAATCCTCCTTACCCTGCCGACCTTCGACCTTCATCTCCGCCTTCTATGTCAACTTTCCTCTCTAATTGCTAACTTGTTAAGTTGAAACTCTCTACTTTTCTTCTGTCCTTTCCTCTCTTTCTTGTTTATTTCCTTTTCTTTTATTTCCACTTTTCATCATAATTCAAGATGTTCAATTCCATCTCATGTTCAAGGCGCCTCATTTGAAATTGAATTCAACCATTTCCCAAAGGGTCTGATGGCGGTTCCACCAAATGTAATTGCCGAGCTATAGCTGTAATTATCTCTCATTTTCTCACAGACAAACGCAACCCCAACTCCAGCTTGTCTGCCAATTTCTACAGTTTGCCTTTATTACCTTTAGTAAAATCCCCAACTTCATTTCTTCCACACCTAGAGAACTCTTAATGACTGAAAGAATCTTTATACACAAAACCTGTTTAAACCAACCGAATTCAACATCCGCAAAAAAAGACACGAACAGCGACCATACACGGCCTTTGAACCCAATAGCATCCCGGTGCATAATCTCCAGTGTCTGCAAGAGCTTATTTTGGATTCTCTGGTTTCCTCCCACAATCCAAAGATGCGCATGTCAGTTGAATTGCCCATGTTAAGTTGTTCTTAGTTTTCAGGGATGTGTGGTTTAGGTGCCTTAGTCGGGATAAATGTGTCATAATATGGTAAAGGAATGGGTCTGGGTAGGTTACTCCTCGGATGGTCGGTGTGGACTTGTTGGGTCGAATGGCCTATTTGCACATTGTAGGGATTGGAATTCTAAACCCAGCTTAGTATTATCGATTTAGAACCAGACAAGATCCCCCAGTTTGCTATAGACCAACCAGACTGTCTCAAACTATTTTAAGAAGGTAGCTTGGATGCCAAACCTTTCTTATTTTAAAGGTAAATGTGAAGTGGGTGTTCCAGATGTGTGATGCTACTAGTCAAACCACTCACAATTAAGCAAAACACAATATATTTAAATACTCTAATGAAAATCCATTCAAAATGACGAGGAATTTAGAATAATTTAACTATTGGAAACATTAACCAAATAATGGATACAGATGGACTGTTCCAACATACTAACATCCCTTGGCAAAAAGGAACATTCAGACATACATTCCTGCATACAGTTCTCCAATCCAGGAGGAATCAGCATCAAGTCAGGTTTCAGAGAGAGTGGCAGCTAGAGATAAGTTGCTAGGCCGTTGTCACTACTATTTATTTAAAAACCCTAAAAACGTCGTAAATTATTTACTTGCGTCGTTTTCAGCAGGCAGTTTTTTTTAAAAAAGGAGAAAATAACTTTATTTTTAAAGTGACAGCATTGTAACACAATATAGATGCCTGGTTCTTTACTTTAGGGGATTCCTCGTGCCACTGACCGCAAGGACACCTGACAGGGACTAATTCAGATACAGACCAGGTTACAAGGATGTATCTCATAACTTCTGAAACACCCCTGTCCGTGGACCATCACACGGGACATATTGGGAAGTGAATAACAGCCTAACACACACCATTTCACTGTTTCTCAGCTTCACAATGCCAGCACTCGATACACTAGGTAGTCAAAATCAAAGGCCAGGGAAACATACAGAGGGACAGAAAGATTCACATTAAAGACAGAAAGAGGCAGTTAATTAACTGAAAAGATGTTGTGGAAATATGGGGAAAAAGACAGCGCAGTGGGACTAACTGGAGAAGTGAGATCTTCAAGAGAAACCTTACAAGAATGACAACTTTGAATAAAGGCATTGTCGTATCAGCTGAAATGGTTTGTTACATCAAATTATGAATCTGCTTGGCAGAACACCACAAACAACATTAACTCTGACAAGGTGACAGCCCAGTATGGAGAGCTGGGAAGAGCATGCTCGTGTGTAAACTGCACTATCTGCCCAGCGTAGAGAGTATTGTAAACTCTACTATCATATGCTAACCATACTCGCATCAGATTACTGCCTACAATGCGAAGATTTGCTGCGTGTGTGTGTTCATCAGAGACTGAGGGAGAATGTGCACGATTGACGTGGTTGAATGCGAAACTCATTGTTTGAGAAGGAACACACATGAAGGAAATTATTTTAAATACAAACAATTGGAAGGCTTTTTGTTAATTGACAGTGAGAGAACGAGATAATTTCATGGACAGATGAGATGAAGTGTTTGAGAATGTCAAAATAAAGGCATTGCCAGACACAACAGCAATATACATCAGCGTGCACATGAATAACAGATGGATGGGAGTTTGGTGTGAGTTCGAATCAAATTTGCTTCGGCAGATTTGAAGCTGGACCATCAGCAGCAGATTTTTGGCTTCTTTAAGACTGTATTTCATAGCTCAAGGTTCAAACAGCAGGTGGAATAAACCAGTGAGATATATTCTGGAGTGGTGAGCATTTCAAGTTAGAAATGGGCAGGGTATGGTTTCAGGAATCAGCTCATGCGCAAAGGTCACAGTTGTGACTTTTCTGCTTCAGCTGCAGATATTGGCTAGGGATGGGATGGAAACAGTGGAAGGAAGTGGAGTTTGTAACGAGAACAGTAGAGAGTGACCTCCATGCTGTAAATACTTCAATAACAAGGGCAATGATACAATAAACTGTCGTTCACCGCTGAAACTGAGGAGGTCAACATAGAGACCCATGAGGAACACTGCCAGGGCAGAGAGAGAGACAGTAAGTGAACACATTCATTGATGTAGCTATTAATGGTCTGTAGAGTGAATATATGGATTGAGAGTTTCAACAGGAAAATAAAAGTGACAAGAATATATGAAAGAACAGTAATACAGTCAGATCCGGTTCATAGAAAAAAAAATCTGGACAATGACACTTACCAGAAACACCGACGATAGCCAGGACAGGATAATAAAAATATTGAAAAATGAGAAGAGCATAATAGATCCGCAATGATAATGACCACCAATAAAATGCAGAAAGATACCAAACATAATTGGATAAGCTCCTGTCTATTGTTGGAACATGCCAGTGTAATGTTCCCAGATTCTGACACATGTTTGGAACATTCCAGTCTAATTTTCTCAGAGTCTGATCTCTCCTCCCCCTCTCTCCAAATCTGCTGATCCCTGTCAGTGCTGTCGGTGATGTTCCCTCTCATGTTATGGGTAACACATTGAACGGCGCCCATTTATCGTTTAAAATTGTAAACCATCCACTGGGTTAATTAGAATCCATGGAGATTGGCATTAATCACAGTCACTGAACAAACACTGGGAAACTGAGCAAAGGCTACGACAACAGAAATGAGCACCGCACAACAATCAACAGAAAGGAGTGTTCCCTCCCAGTTGGGGAACACTTCAATGGTCCAGGACCTTCAACCTCGGACCTTCTAATGACCATCCTTCAAGGTGGACTTCAGGACAGGCTGCAGCGAAAAGCGGCCAAGCAGAGGCTGATCGCTAATTTCAATACACATAGGGAGGGCCTCAACCGGGACCTTGGTTCATGTCATATTAGAGGTGACGACCATTGCACTATACACACACACACAGGCACTCTTATATACACACATACATACGGACACACATGTGCACAGACACGCACACAGACACTCACACACACCCTTACAGACACATACACTTCCACACTCACACAGCATCCTCTCAGAGACTTAGACCACTCTACACTCATGCACACAGATATACACTCTCCTTCACTGATACTCAAAACCCCCCACCCCAGACACGCGCACACACACTCCCACACTCACACATGCAGCCCCTCACAGACTTAAGACACTCTACATCACTACACACACACATACATTCTCTCTCACACTCACAACCCCCCAATCCAGACAGACACAGACAGACACACACACAAACCGACAAAGACCCACATGCACACATATATTTTGTGGGATGAATTTGTACTTGCAGAATTACAATGCAATTTGCTCAAAAACTTCACAATTCATGTAAAACTCTAAGCGCAAAAACTGCATGGGTTCATGTAAAACTCTGTTATCTCACTTTTCAGATTAGAATCAATCTGAACATCATGGCATAGACGGAGAACACAGGGGGCTAACACCTTCAACATATTGTCTAGCTAACACTCACTGTTACAGCTAACCCGAGAATGCAACATTTAAAAAAAAGGTTTCGTGATTTGCACAAATGAAAGAAATGAAGCTAGCATGGTATTCGAACAGATGAAAGACTCAACAGACAATCAAGGTATTTTTCAATGTATACTTTCAGTTACATCACACTGTAAATTTTTGCTTAGAAGTGTGTCCTCCACTATCACCTGATGAAAGAGCGGTGCTCCAAAAGCTAATGTGCTTCCAATTAAACCTGTTGGACTATAACCTGGTATTGTGTGAGGTTTAACTTTGTACACCCTAGTACAACACCGGCATCTCCAAATTAAGACTAAACATTCAGGCTCAATTAACCAGTTCCACACATCACTTTTCAAATAACTACAAAAGATAACATTTACTGGGTTTGGATGGATGAGAGTTGCTGACGGATGGATCATAAATCTTTAGATCTTTTATAAACTTGGATATGAGAGTATTAACAGAACACTGCAGGGGTCTATATATGTTCCACTCTGTTTATGAAAGAGGTTGTTATAAAATAACAGATCGGCTGCATCAAGAAAAGTTGGGTGGGCAAGTTTCTAGATTCCTTATTGACCAGTGTGAGGCTACTCCTGGTTTTAAGTGCCCTGCCACCAAATCCTTTCATAACCTTGAGACAGAGCATTGAGACTGCTGCTCAGCAACAGGCCGATGCAATCTTTCCCTATGGGCCTCTTACAGAGGGCTAAGAGAAGACCATTCAGCCCATATTAGCTTGTTGCTACTTGGAAAGGTGGAAATCTAGAATATTGGCACATTTTTCCAACAAAGAGAAAGTGAGGACTGCAGATGCTGGAGATCGGACCTGAAAAATGTGTTGCTGGAAAAGCGCAGCAGGTCAGGCAGCATCCAAGGAGTAGGAAAATCGACGCTTTATGCTTTTTCAGCAACACATTTTTCAGCACATTGTGCCAACAGAATCATTCAAACCAAAGAGATGTGTCGCTGCAGCTGTATGAGGTGTTACTGAGAGAGAACCTGGAGTACATTGTGTTGGTTATGTTTCTGTAACTGAGAAGGGATGGACCTCCATCAGATACAGTTTAACTTCTACTTGTAATCCACGTGTTGCCGTCTCATTTAATGTCTCGGGTCTGTTACACAAGGACAGGAGGAGGTCATTCAGCCTTTCCAATCTATTACAGAGGGCCACGAGGAGCCCATTAAGCTTCTCAAGCCTGTTACAGAGGGGCAGGAAGTATTCCTTTAAATTTCTGTTACGCATAAATATTAGTTTTAAATTAGTTGTGGAATAGGAAAGACCTGATTTACATGTTAGAATTCTACCTTTGAACAAGGCCAATTTTGAAAGTGTTAGGCGAGCCCTGTGAAAGGCTGACTGGAATACCCTATTCACAGGTAAAGGGATGGTTGGAAAATGCAAGTCCATCAAAACCTGGTTTCAGAGAGTCTAGAGCCAACGTGTTCCTATTAGTGAGAAGGGCAAGGCTGGTGCGTGCAGAGAGTGCTGGATGGCAATATATATTAATGCTCTGGTCAAAGTAAGGAAGGAGGCATATGTCAGTTAAACAGACCTGAGATCAAATGAATCCCGAGAGGTGTATAAGGGCAGCAGGTGCATAGTCAATGCGGAAATCGGGCCAGAAAAATGTGGACATGAGATGGCTTTAGTAAAAGGGTTAACGAGGCATTGAAGAAATTCTATAAGTCCTTAAATGGCAAAAGGTTAACTAGGGAGAGAACAGGGCCCATTAAAGTTCAGTGAGGGAATCTATGTGTGGAACCACAGGGGATTTGAGGGATATAAAACAAAACATTCTCCTCAGTATTTAATGAGGAGGAGGTTACAAGAGTGAGATAATGAATAAATATATAATGATACATTGAAATGTGTCTATATTACAAGGAGGTGTATGACACTTTAAAACACATAATGGTGAACAAATCCCTGGGACCTGATCAGTTGTATCCCAAATATTTGTGGGAAGCTAGGAACGAGATTGGTCAACATTTTGTTGATGTATTTGTATCATTGATTTCTACAGGTGAGGTGTCAAAAGATTGGAGGGCTGCTAACATAGTGTCATTATTCAAGAAAGTAAGGAAAACCCAGGTAACTATGGATTGGTGAGCCTGAAGGCAATGGTGACTAAATTGTTGGAGGGAATTTTGTGGGAAAGGATGTCCATGCATTTGAAGAGACGAGGACTGAAGAGGGCATTGTACATTGGAGATCACGTCTCACTGACTCAGTGTAAGCTTTTGAGGAAGTGATGAAAATGAATAGTGAAGGCTGGACAGTGGATATTGTCTTTATGGAATTTAGTAAGAAAACCAAAATGTTCTACATGGTAGGCTGTGTAACAAGGTTAGACTGCCTGAGATCCATGGAGAGCTCGCCATTTAGATCCAACATTTTCTTGAATATTGGGGACAGGGCGTGACAGTGGACATGTGTTCATTAAACGTGGCGACCTATGACCAGTGGTGTGCCGCAAAGATCAATAGTGAGTCCACTGCCTTTAGTCATTTATCCAAATCATTTGCATGAGTATATGAAGTATGGTCAGTAAGTTTTTAGTAATAACAAATTTGTTGGTATGGACGATAGTTAAGAATGATCTCTCAGACTATAATGGGACCTTGTTTAGGTGAACCGGGTGGCGGAGTTTGTTTTATTTAAATGTGATGTGTTGCATTTTGCAAGATTAATCAAGGCAAGATATGTAGGTAAGGTCCTGTAGAAAGCTGCCAATGAAGGAGAACTCCATAGAAAGTATCAAATCCCTACAGTGAGGAAACAGCCTATTCGGCCCATTGAGGCCATACCGACACTCGAAATAGTATCCCACTGGACAAACACCTGCCCTATCCCTCTGAGCCTGCATTTTCCATGGCTAATCTACCTCCCCTACGCATCCCTGAGTACGGTGTGCAATTTAGCATGGCCAATCTACCCTTACTTGTATATCCTTATACTGTCGGAGTAAAACATAGCACCCGGAGGAAACTCACGCAGACACGGGGAGAATGTACAAATTCCACACCGCCAGTTATTCAAAGATGGAATTAAACCCACGTCGCTGCCCTGTGAGTCAGCAAAGCTAGCCTAGTAGTGCAGGTTCTCCGGTCCACTAGCGCAGAGAAGAAGGCATTTGCTGATCTTCCCTTTATTGGTGCATGCTTTGAGTCAAAGCATTTACATGACATGTTAAATCTGTACAGGACATTGGTTTGGACACTTTTGAAACATTGCCATTAATTATGGTCTCCCTGCTATCGGAAAGATGTTGTCAAACTTGAACGCGTGCAGATGAGATTTAAAAGAATGTTGCAGGTGTTGGAGGTTTAGAGTTACTGGGAGAGTTTGAATAGACTGGGACTATTTTCAAGTGTTGAGGTTGAGGGGGACCTTAAAGAGGATTATAAAATCATGCGGGGTACAGATAAGATTAACCGTCAATGTCTTTTCCCCAGGATAGAGGAGTCCAAAATTAGAAGACAAAGGTTTAAGGTGAGAGGAGAAAGATTTTAAAAAGGGATATGAGGGACAACATTTTCACATAGAGACTGCTGTGTGTATGGATTGAACAGCCAAAAGAGGCGGTGGAGGCAGGTACAGTTACACTACTTAAATATAATTTGGATGGATACATTCATGGGAAGTGTGTAGAGGGAGATGGGCCAATTGCTGGCAAGGGGGACGAGATTAATTTAGGATTTTTAGCGGAATGGATGATCAGACCGAACGATCTTTTTCCATGCTGTACATCTCTTGGAGTCTATTGACTCCTCAGTGTATAACACGGGAACAGGAGGAGGCTATTCAGCATCTGAATTCTGCCAGTCAGCTTGTTTGCTCCATTACTGAGAGTCAAATAAAAAATACATCATTTTGATGGTGTTTTACAGAAACAGAAGAATGGCCTTTCGTTAAGAAAGACTGTAAAGAATGTGAAGAGGCCATTCAGTCCCTCACCTCCATTCCACAGGAGCAGCAGGTGAGCACAGAGCTATTGGAGCCTGTTACTCAGGAGCAGGAGGAGGACAAGTATTTTTACAAACTTGGGATCAGGAGACAGTCATTCAACTGTTCGAGACTGGGACACAGGAACAGAAGCCAGTCATTCAACTGCTCAAAACTGGGGCACAGGGAAATCTGGAGGCTAGTGAGGCCCGAGGAACCTGTTACGCAGGAACAGGAGGGGGTGACTCAGTCCCCACCAGGATGGGCACTGGGAGAGAATGGGAGTTTGCTTGGAACAAACAGAAATATATGAATAAATTGCATTAGTGGTCCAAAGAATCCTGCCCCATCATTCACCACGGCTGATCGGATGATGAATCGCTCATTCCATTTTATGTAGACTGTCCTCAGATGGAACGTAATTTGTTAAGTGTGTTCAGGAAAGCTTCCACAAGCAGTATATAGAGGGTCCTTCTCGGGAAGGGAGAAACTCGACCTACTGTTGGGAAATTGGGTTGGATAGGTGACAGAGGTAAAATGATGAAGTATTTTGGGAAAATTGACCAGAGCTGTATTCATGTTAAAGTAAGTATGGTAAGGAAAACATTGGTCCACAGATTAAATGGGGCAAGGCGAATTTTGTTGGAATTAGACAGGGGATTGCAGGGCTTGATTGGAATCGTATGTTTAAAATGTGCTGCTGGAAAAGCACAGCAGGTCAGGCAGCATCCAAAGAGCAGGAGAATCGACGCTTCGGGCATAAGCCCTTCTTCAGGAACCCCGAAACGTCGATTCTCCTGCTCTTTGGATGCTGTCTGACCTGCTGCGCTTTTCCAGCAACATGTTTTCAGCTCTGATCTCCTACATCTACAGTCCTCACTTTTTGCTGGAATCGTGTGTTTCCAGCTAAATGGATCCCGGGCAAGTGGGAGGGTTTCAAAAGTGAGATAGCTTGAGTTCAAGGTCTCTATGTTCCTGTGAGTGTGAAGGGAAAGTGAGACTGGAAGAAAGAACCCTGGATGACAAGGGATATTGAGGTTCTGACCAGTAAAAACGGAGGGTTCGCTCAGGTACAGGCAGCTGGGACCAAGGGAATCTCTGAAGTTGCACATGGGATGCAAGAGTTTACTGAAGAAGGAAATCAGCAGGGCTGAAGTGGGGTGTGAGTTAGCCTTGCCTGAGCAGATTAGGGTGAATCCAAATTCAGTATAGTAAAGAAAAGGAACAACTAGAGAGAGATAGGACGCCTTAAAATCAAAAATGGGCATACATTCGTAAAACTTCAAGAGATGGGTGAGGTTCTTAATTTCCCCTCTGCGTTTATCATGAAGAATGACATGAAGACTTGTGACCTTTGAGAGGTTAGTTGCGATATCTTGACACTGTCCATATCACAGTAGAAGTGCTGTTGGACATATTAGAATGCACAAAGTCAGATAAATCTCTTGGTCCTGACCAGATATATATATATAAGACCACTGCACGAGGCGAGAGAAGATAGTCCCGGAAGACTGGCCAGTAGCAAATGTTGTGCCCTTATTTAGAAGGGCTGCAAAGAAAAGTCTGGGAAATATAGACCAGTAAGCTTCACATCTGTTTTGGAAATCACTTGAGAAGGTTCGGAGATATAAGATGTGCATGCATTTTGAAAGACAGAGTTTGACTTCGAGCAGTCAGCATAGCTTTGTGCCTGGTTGATCATGCCTGACAAATTTTGGTAGAGTGTTTTGAAGAAGTGACCAGAAAGTTTGACGAGGGCAGGGTGGTGGATATAGTCAATCTGGATTTCAGCAAGGCCTTTGGTAAGGTTCCACATGATGGGCAGCTCTAGAAGGTTAAATCGAATGGACTCCAATGTAAACTGGCAAATTGGCGACACAATTGGCTTGGCGTTAGGAAGCAAATGGCGATGGTAGAGGGATGCTTGTCGGACTGGAGGCCTGTGACTAATGGAGTGCCTCAGGGATCGGTCCTCGACCCATTGCTGTTTGTTATCTATATCAATGATTTGGACCAGCGTGCACAACGCAACGTTAGTAAGTTTGCAGATGACACTAAATTAGGAGACATAATTTACAGTGAGGAACATTATCAGAAATTGCAGCATTACATTGATCAGTTGGGGAAGAGGGCTGAGAAATAGCAAATGGAGTTTAATATAGATAAGTGTGACGTCTTGCATTTTGGAAAGTCAAATCCATGTAGGATGTAATGACGAATGATAGTGCCTTAAGGAATGTAATGGAACAAAAGGACATTGGAGATTTGGTGCACGGTTGTCTGAAATTTGAGTCACGGATACACAGGATAGTGAAGAACGCTGTTGGCACATTGGCCTTCATCAGCACATTGAGTATAGAAGTTAGGACGTTATGTTGCAAATGTATAGGATGTTGGTAAGTCTGCAGTTGGAACATTGTGTTTGGTTTTGTTCACCTTGCTCTAGAAAGGATATTATTGATCAAGAAAGAACGTAGAACAAATTTCCACGGATGTTTCCTGGGCTAAATGCTCTAAGTTATAGGCAGAGGTTGAACAGGTTAGAAGTTATTTCTTCACAGGGTAGGAAACTGAGGGGGTTCTTATATAAGTTTAGCTCTTATAAGATCATGAGAGGCGTGAATGTGTTGAATACCTCAAAATTTTTTTCCCAAGGTTGGTGAATCGAATACTAGAGGACATTTATTGATGTTTGGAAGGATAGAAAATGTAAAAAGGAAAGTGAGGGAAAACTTTTTAACATAGAGTGTAGTACACATATGGACTGAGCTTTCAGTGGAAGTGATTGAGATGAGTACAATAACACATTGAAAAGGCATTTGTACAAATCAACAGATAGGAAAGGATGAGAGGGATATGGGACAACTGCAGGGAAATGGGGTGAGTCTGGATGGGCATTTTAGTTGCCATGGACCAGCTGGGCCAAATGACCAGTCATACTGGCAGTCTCGTACAATATGACTGCAAATCAATGTGTTTTGAGGTGGGGACAGGGTGGGGGGCGGGGTACACTGAGATAAAATGTCATTGAAGGATACGTTCACAGGTTCAGAATGCTGAAATGAATTCATTCCGATAGTATCATGCAACATGGGTCAATATTTCTAAGAATTATGAGTGAAAGGGATATTGCTGTGAGTTCAGGCGATGGAGAGTTTTGCATGAGCACATGTTCTGCAGCTTTGTAACTGGGAGTGAGGACAACATCGTCTTCGCCTCACTGGGCTGTACCTAACAAAAAACTGTCTCAGTGACATTTTCATTGAGGGTGACAGAGGGGTTGTCTGCACGAGGCAGAGCTAGTTTCCTGGTGTTATCTTACCAAACTCAGCTCATTAACAACACATCCCACTCGATAGTCTCATTGTCATACAATGCCAGCCCGATTCTCCCACCTGTCATGATTGGAGGTACTCACAGTCGCCCGAATGCACCTGGATATTAGGTGATGCATGACACTGGTGCCATCTTTGAAAGGCCAATGGGCACATGGTTGCACTTTCTCAGTTTGGAGCTGCCCTGCACATTTTCTTCGAGTATGGCAGCGAAGGGGAAATTACAACACGGCTTGTTGACAACAGCACGGAGGACCTGGTGGATGGGCTAGTAGACGCCGCGGCACGGTGGCACAGTGGTTAGCACTGCTGCCTCACAGCGCCAGGGACCTGGGTTCAATTCCCGCCTCAGGCGACTGTCTGTGTGGAGTTTGCACGTTCTCCCCGTGTCTGCGTGGGTTTCCTCCGGGTGCTTCGGTTTCCTCCCACAGTCCAAAGATGTGCGGGTCAGGTGAATTGCCCATAGTGTTAGGTAAAGGGTATATGTAGGGGTATGGGTGGATTGCGCTTCGGCGGGTCGGTGTGGACTTGCTGGGCCGAAGGGCCTGTTTCCACACTGTAAGTAATCTAATCTAATCTAAAGTAATCTAATCTAAAATAAAGGGGACCATGGTTTTCCTCAGAGTAGGCCACACTACCAGAACCACCGTGCATGGTCTGAGCTCAGCACCCAGCTCAATGGAATTTCTGGGGTCTGTATAAATGTCCAGCAAACAGGACAAGCATCAATAAGCTTCCCCATTCTGTCAGGATAAGGGTCACCATATTCTCTCTGCTCCCTCACACTCACTGTATATCTGTTATAACGCCGACCCCCGAACAAGGCTCATGTTCCACCACTCTCACGACTGCATGCAGCACTTTCCCTCTCTTTCTCTCTTGCCTTTCTAATGCCCCCCCCCCCCCCCAAATAGTTATAGAATATTCTGGAGAATGTCAATTATGGAATGTTCCAGGTATTGTTCCAACTTATTCCCAGTTTCCGGAAAACGGCTGTGCCCCAGCGTGTAACACGTAAGAGGGTGGAGTAGAGTTGTACGTTTTTCAAATCACACACAATTAAAATTCATCATGCGGCATTCAGTACTTCAAGTATGCTCAAACATTCAATACGTTTGGAGGTGATCTGATGGTTTTCTCAGCTCCATGTTACAAGAACTTTCAGTCATTCAACCCCCAGGTTCCTGTTACCGAGCAGACGATTCTCAGACACTTTATATCCCGGGATTCTTCCAGCATGTGTTCAGAAGGCATTTCTCATGGGGACGGACACTCCTTACAATATATTTCATCTGATGTATAAATTCATGCAACAGTCAGCATGCTTTCCACAGACCAATCAAAAACATTCCCCTTTTTTATGGGTATCGATATCCAATCACAATTAGTCATTCTCGTTATTTCTGTTGTCTCACCTTATTGTATTCAACCAAAGACAGCTTCCAAACCCTTGCCTCAATATACGATATAATTTCTAGCAGAGAATATTTTTATCTCAAATACACCCTTTTCCTTGTCAGTATAATTTCTCTTGCCCTTTTTCTGTGACTGATTCTGAGTGTAACAGTCACACAGTCTCCCACTCAGTTGACTGGATGGTTGGTCTGTGATGCAGAGGGAGGCCAAGAGCGCAGGTTCAATTTCCCCACATTCACGAGGTTAGCATGAAGGGGATGCTCTCTCAAACTCACCCCATCACCCGTGTGTGACCTTGAGTGGTCCCTGTAATGAGAGTTATTTGGGACGCTAATCTATCAATGATGGCATTTTTATTTTGTCGCAATTTTTTTTATTGAAAAAGATTTTTTATTATTTTATGAAACCAATAACAAAACGACTCAAATAACTGAACAAAATTACACCCATGTGCATGTATATACAAAATAAGTTAAATTCTCTAAACGGGCAGAAGCAAAATAAAAATAAACAATAAATAATAAATAAATAATCAGTCTCAGCATAACAAAATGATAGCTCTCGTTCTTCGAGAGCATTAACTGATACACATTCATACGTTCATAATTCTTCATATGTGATTCATTTGAAAATATCTTCATGGATATATAAAAGCCCTTTTTAGAGTGGCAGATCAGCCAGTATTGCGGTAATACAAAAAGGGTTGCCATATCTTATATACATTTTTGCTTTTCGATGCACAATATTGGTGGGAACGTCCAAAAGGATATTCTCCATGAAGAGCCTTCAACCACCCAACAGACCCGGGTTTTTTTTCCAGACATCCAACACAACAGAATATTTTTCCTAGCACAGGAATTATGGAGGAGATACTAAAGGAATATTGTGCATCAGTATTTAGTGTGGAAAATGATATGGAAGAAATAAAATGTAGGGAAATAGATGGTGAGACATTGCAAAACGTCGATATTACAGAGGAGGAAGTGCTGGATGCCTTGAAACGGGTAAAGGTGGATAAATACATAGGACCTGCTCAGATGTACCCGAGAACTCTGTGGGAAGCTGGAGAAGTGATTGCTGGGCCTCTTGCTTAGATATTTGAAGAATGGATAATCACAGGTGACGTCCCGGAAGACTGGAGGTTGACTAACGTTGTGCCATTGTATAAGAAGGATGATAAGGACAAGCCAGGGAACTATAGACCAGTGAGCCTGACGTTGGTGGTGGACATGTTGTTGGAGTGAATCGTGAGGGATAGGCTGTGCATGTATTTTTAAAGGCAAGGACTGATTAGGGATAGTCAACATGGTTTTTTGCTTGAGAAATCATGCCTCACAAACTTGATTGAGTTTTTTGAGGAAGTAATAAAGAGAATTGATTAGGGCAGAGGGGTAGATGTGATCCATATGGACTTCAGTAAGGATTTTGATGAGGTTCCCCATGAGAGGTTGAACGGCATGGTTAGATCTCATGGAATACAGGAGAACTAGCCATTTGGATATAGAACTGGCTCAAAGGTAGAAGACAGAGGGTGGTGGTGGAGGGTTGTTTTTCAGACTGGAGGCCTGTGACCAGTGGAGTGCCACAAGAATCGGTGCTGGATCCACTACTTTATGTAATTGACATAAATGATTTGTATGCGAGCATAAGAGGTACAATTAGTAAGTTTGCAGATGACACCAAAATTGGAGATGTAGTGGAGGGCGAACATGGTTACCTCAGATTGAACAAATAGCCAATGGACTGAGAAGTGGCAGATGCACTTTAGTTCAGATAAATGTGAGGTGGTGCATTTTGGGAAAGCAGGACTTCTACACTTAATGTTAAGGTCGCAGGGAGTGTTGCTGAACAAAGAAACCTTGCAGTGCAGGTTCGTAGCTCCTTGAAAGGGGAGTCGCAGGTAGATAGGATAGTGAAGAAGTGTTTCCTTTATTGGTCAGAGTATTGAGTGCAGGAGTTGTAAAATCATGTTGCGCATGTACAGCACACTAGTTAGGCCAGTGTTGGAATAGTGCGTGCAATTGTGGTCTCCTTCCTATTGGAAAGATGTTGCGAAACTTGAAAGGGTTCAGAGAAGATTTCAAGGATGTTGCCAGCGTTGGGGGATTTGAGCTATACAGAGAGGCTGAACAGACTGGGGCTGTTTTCCCTGGAGCGTCGGAGGCTGAGGGGTGACATTATAGAGGTTTACAAAATTATGACGGGCACGGATAGGGTAAGTAGATAAAGTCTTTTCCCTGGGGTCGGGGAGTCAGAACGAGAGGTAATAGGTTTAGGGTGAGAGGGGAAAGATATAATAGAGAACTACGGGGCAACTATTTCACACAGAGAGTGGTACGTGTATGGAATGAACTGTCAGGTGATGTCGGGGAGGTTGATACAAGGGCAAAATTTAAGAGGCATTTGGATGGGTAAATGAATAAGAAGGGTTTGGAGGGGCTGACAGGTGGGACTAGGTTAGTTTGGGATATATGGTCGGTATGGAACAGTTGGACCGAAGGGTCTGTTTCTATGCTGTACATCTGTATGACTCTATGACTCTATGACTTATATTACTCTCTGTTTGTTGGTGCTCCATGCTGGTGAGAAAGTCCAAAGGGATATTCCCCATAATGAGCTTACAAAGACCCAACAGACCCGGAAAGTTTTCAGGCATCCAACAAAACAGAATAAATTTTCCTAGTCCACAAAGTAAGGATATATTTTTTTTTACATATGCATCTGCGTAAGATACTCTGGATATGCCCAGGAAAGAGAAATCGGGTCCATATCCAATTCGGTCCCCAAGACCCACTCTACCACACCTAACACTGCTCCATTATATACAAAGCCTGCAGCAGGACCACATACAATGAGTAAGAGTGTCTGTCGTCATTCTGCATTTAGGACATGCTGAAGATAATCCCACTTTTAATTTTGAGAGAAAATCTGGTGTCAGATAGACCCTATGAAGAATTTTCAACTGCACGGAATGGGCCCTATTACAGATCAAAATCCTTCGAGCATTTTCACAAATATTATCCCATGTCTCCAAAGAGATGTAACACCCGCAACTCTCTCTCTCACAGACGTCACGAAGCTGCACAGTCTTGACTGAGGGGACACGATCCAACTAATGATAAAGGGTTCTGACAGAGAGTGTATTCTTAACAATAAGCACCCGCTTCTCTCTATTGGATCTGTAAGAGTCTGTTAAAGGTTTTTTTTAATCAAATCTCGAATCTTGAAAAAAATGAAGAAGTCTCTACTAGGTAGTCCATACTTGTGAGTTATTTGATAAATGATATCATTATTTCTCCCTCAATTAACACTTGGTGGCTCAGTGGTTTGCACTGTTGATTCACGCCACCAGGGTCACGGGTTTGGTTCCTGTCTTGGATGACTGGTTGTGTGGAGTTAGTATATTCTCAACTGTGTCTGTGTACGTTTCCTCCCACACCCACAAAGATGTGCAGGTTAAATGACTTGGCCATTGCTAAATCGCTCATAGTGTTCCATAATCTGTAAGTTGGGGCATTAGTCAGGGTAAATATAGGATGGTAGGGGAATGGGTCTGTGTGGATTACTCTTCAGGGGATCGAAGTGGACTTCCTGAGCCCAAGGACCTGTTTCCACACTGTAGGGATTCTACTAATTCTAAATCACCCTTGCTGCCCACAGTTTAAACCTGGAATCCATTATCCCAGGTTGACAACCCGGTATACCAATTAAACCGGTAAGAAACATCGTTTTTGCTGTATTGCCCTCAATCTGACGCATTGTCCTTCAAGTTTTAACAGTATCGATAATCAGTAGTTTTAGACAATGCTACATAAAAGTTGTTATTTTATCTAAGAATAACAGACTAATAAGGGTTCACTTTGTCTGATTGGGCTCAATGTCTAGCCGTATTGACGCCAAGTCCCCAGCGGTCCAGGCACTAACCTAAGATGATAAAAGAGCTTTATTGATTGCTTTTAATTGGGGAGATTTAACCCCACAATCTGTGGGGCAGCTGCAATTTTGTTAGCTTGATAAAGAATCGCTTATGGTACCAAATAAACGAGCTAAACCCGCCATTATGTTTCCTAAATATCTGTCTGCGAAACATCAAAGAAAGCATTCGCACGGGTTGTTAGAAATGAGGAAGGACATTCATTTTAATAACGGCTACCCGACTTAGCCAGGATATTGGAAATGCCTCCCATCTTGAAGGTCTTGTTTAATTTTGTCAAACAAATGGATATAGTTCACATTAAATAAATGATCAAAGACAGATGTAATGAATATGCTGAAATAGGGAAACCACACCAGGGAACATTTAAAAGGAAAGCAGGATTTGCCCTCAGTATCAGGTATTTCCCTAAGACCTCCCATAGGCATGGCCTCCAACTTGGTAACATTAATCTTATCACCCAGAAAGGCAACAAGCGAATTAATGCATTTCATCACATGAACTAACGAAATTGCAGGATTGGACAAAAAAACATAAGACCCTCATCTGCATACAATGTAATCTTACGTGCCTTCTATCCCACTTCTGGGGCAGATATGTTGGCACCAACGTAAACAACAATGGTGAAAGGTGTCAACCTTGTCGGCTGCCTGGACAAATACGAATATTACTGGTTGCCACACCATTAGTGAGAACCACCGCCAGAGGATCGCAGTAAAGGACCGTCACCAACTTGATAAAAACTTTGCATAGAACAAACCGTTCTAATGTACAGAAGTGATCCGGCCACTCAACCCAATCAAATGCCTTCACTCATCTAAAGGGATCAATAATCTCTGGACAGGTTGTTGTTGACACTCTTGGATCATATTGAGTAACCTCTTAACAGTGTCAGAAGATCTGTGGCCCTTTATAAAACCTGTTTCGTTCTCTTTGGCAACGGAAGGCATCAAAGTTTCCAACCTAAATGCACGAGTCTCACACAGGATTTTGAGACCAACATTTAAAAGTGAGATTGACGTGTAAGAAGCACAATCCTCAAGGGTGTTCCTTTCTTCAGCATCAGAGAGATATGAGCCTCTCTTGAGAATGGAGAGAGGGGTTTGTGACTGTATGAGTGACAGAACGCGTTGGGCGGGGGGGGATAATCATCAGCCCTGACAAAATGTTTATAAATTATTTATAAAATTCACTCGGACATCTGTCAGGAACGTGCGCCTTTACATTCTGAAGCTGCTTCACACCCTCCTGCACTGACAATGGTGCATTAGGACACTACACATATTCAGGGGTTACTCCTGGAAAACCCAGGTTCTTGAAAAATGACTCCATCTTAATCCATCTATCCTCAAAATGTTCAGTTAGAAATAATTCGGAGAAAAATCTCGGACAGGCTGCATTAATCATTTTGGAATCGGAGGGAAGGATCCTCGTACCTTCCCTAATTGAGGTAATGGCTTGAGGGGGCGCTCATTTTCCTGACAATTTAGGCTAAATACTTTCCTGGCTCATCACGATGTTCAAACAGCCTTTGTTTTGCAAAAGTAAATTCCATCTTGGCTACCTGTGTGAGCGTGGAATTCACTGTAGACCGAAGTATTGTGATCCTCTGCAGCTTAGCCACTGAGGGTCTATCATAGTATGCCCTTTCGGTTGTCCTCAGCCACGTTTCAAGCAAGCATTGCTTCTCCCCCTTCTGCCACTTCCTAAGGAATAATTATTCCCTTGACATGGGCGTTAGCAATTTCCCATAGAATGGATGGGTTACTGGTTGAATTTGAATTAGTCGCTAAGAAAGATCTGAAATCGTTACAGAAGTACTCAATGAACTAACTAGCCTTAAGGAAAAAGGGATCCATTCGCCAACGTCTGGAAACTGTTTACTACTTCATGGTCAGCAATGGTAATTTTCCCAATTGTGCAGGATGCCACCGAATCTAAGATTGTTGCAAGGTTGTGGAAGAGATCAACTTTCGTGTGGCATTTCTGCGAGTTAAAGGAGAAAATAAAATCCCGACTTGTGAAGTAGATCTGCCTCCAGACATCTACCAGCTCTAGTTCTGCACAAGAATCAACTAATTGCTTCCATTATGACGAGGGTATTGGGGGACCTTGAGACGTTCTGTCCACACAGGTGTCCATAAGACAGTTGAAATCTTCAACACTAATGTGCCACGAAGCAAGATAACTTAATTTGGAAAATGCATCTAAACAGTTTTAAGAGGGTGCGCCGGGAGGCAATAACCATTCGAAATATTGTATTATTTCCCATAGTTTGAGGGTTTGTGGTTATGATCCTCCTATGAATGTTTAATATAATCTAGAAGTTTAACTGGAAGATTCTTCCTATCACGTATGGTTTCTCCCCTACTCCAAATATTTTTTAAAAACCGAGAGATAAACCTGATCAAATCCGCCCTGCTGTAATGTTAAATGTTGGTTGTCGTCAAGGTGCAATCTTCTGTAATAGGACAACATCCACCCTCTCCTTTCTAACACTAGAAAGTACATTTTTCCTCTTGACTGGACGATGGCTCCGCGTATTGTTCCAGGTACACCATTTAAGCGCATCATTATCCATCACACACTGGAGCAACATTTGAGCTCGAGGGAGGAAGAACTCGAATTACACATCACCGATCATGAATGAAAAAAAGACTCACAGAGACTATAAACAACACATACTAAGACTACGACATCTAACAATCTCTCAAAGCTTTCCAAAACTAATCACATTAAAAACAAAAAAAGAAACAAAATATAATGTGCTAATGACACTCCATGGGGAATTTACCCCACGCCCGCCCAATGGGTACGGTTACATTTGCCAAAACTTTATCTTCTGGCCACTACCAATATGACATCCAGGGCAATTAACAACAAAAATCGGGCTTCAACTGCCCTTTGGTCGGTATTTAGTCATCACAACTACCTTTGTAACTCATTCCAGCTTGATTCGCATCCCGGACACAAGCAAGGAAAGAGAAAAAGTGTAGTAATACTAATGAAGAAGTTAAAAGCGAGTACTCTACCTATCTCCGTACATATTTAGCACTGATTAATACCAGAAAAATCCAAGAAAATTTCTTTAAGAGAAAAACATGATTATCTAAACATCCATCTTACTTTAAAGTGTCCACAATGGTTTCGTTTTCTCTGGAGAGTCAGAAGAGTGAATGGATCCATTGAAAGCAATATGGAGCATCGTTGGGAACCGTAAGGAATACTGAATCCCGAGTTCCCTTACTCTTCTCTTGATATCATTAAAAGATTATCTTTGCTGAATCACGACCGTTGATAAGTCCTGAAAGAACATAATACTGGACCCCTCGTGAATTAAAGCCTTCGGATCTTTCTCCTGGGTTCTGTAAGATTCCATCAGTCTTTGTTTATCCCCATAACAATGTAACCGCACAAGGACAGGGCAAAGGCGTTGGTCTGAGTCTGACCTCCGTGCCATAAACCGATGAACTGTCTCAGTCTTCACCCATCCCTTTTCAGTTTTGAAGTGAAGGAATCGCGGCAGCTCGTTCTCAATAAATTCACAGGCTGACCACCTTCCGTCCGTCCAGCAGACCGACAATGTGAACATTCTTCAACCTACCCCAGTTCTCGAGGTCGTCATCATGTTCAGTTAAGGTATGGACTTGTTTTTCAAAGGCGAGCATCCTGTCCTGAAAGGAATTGATCACGGTCTCCGCCACTGCAGCTCACCGCTTGACATAATCTGTTCTGTTTGCAAGGCTGTCAAGTTGCTGCTCATGTTTTTGAAGCACGGCTGAGAGCGGTTCTAGCCACTGCTGAACCTTTATTTCAGTCGATTCAGATAACTTGATGAACTCAGCGACCAAGGCCTGGTGAGTAACTGGATGCATGGAACGAGCAGAGTGGGTTGCAGCTACAGCCTCAGTCTGCTTGATGCTTCTGACGGCTGCACCGTATGTTGGGACTTACTCGATCCTTTCCCCATGTTTTGTCATTACCCTTTGACAAAACGGGATTAGTAAAGATTCTATTGCTCTTTTAATGTTGAATTTTAAGTAAATGTCTGTGATGGGATGGGTTAGAGAACCACGTTGTCAGTGCTGTGATGCAGAGCCCAGCAAAGCAGACCTTCAGGATCACCGGCATCTTGGATTCACCCTTAATGTTGTATCAATATGATCGTTTCATTTTGCATTATATTCCTGGATGTTCTGGACCCGTGTACTTTGATACCACTGTCTACATGTTTCCCTCCGCTGAAAATTGCTGTCCATTCCTCCATAATCCTTGACTCTGTTGATATTCATGAACCTTCTGTCGATGACTCAAAAATATTCAATATTTCGGCCTCCAATGGTCTGTGGAGAAGAGTGTTCCAAAGACTCACAGCACTTTGAGAAAACAAATATAATGAGTGAGCAAACCTTCAGCAGAAATAACATTAAGTAAATTGACTATTTAGGCATGAAGGATGAAACAATGGTAATCAATTTAAATGGAGAGAGATTGGAGAATTCTGTTATACAGGCGGTTTCCATGTTCTTGGGACATGAATCATATGAAGTCAGTCTGCAGATGCAGCAAGTGATTTGGAAGGTAAATGGAATGATGCTGTTTTTGGAAAAACGTATCAGGTTCAATCGCAGGAATGTTTAACTGCATCTGCACAGGGCATTGCAGAGGCCACACCTGATGCACTGTGTGCAGTTTTGATCTCCTGAAATAAAGCGAAAGGATATCGTTCTTTTCGAAGAGTTTCAAAGATTTTTCCCTTCACTCATTCCTGGAATGCCGGCCTTTTGTTATGGGGGATTATCCGTTTCAATCTTAGCTGAGAAATAGTATTGAACCATCCACGACTTTCTGAAAAGTGTATCAACTGGATGCGCATTATCTCTTGAATAAATTTTTAGAAAGAGATGTATAATCTTAACTCATATATTACGACGACACCTACTGATACTTACAACTTACACAGACACATGTCTTTAAATTAAAAAGTGGGGACTTTTTCCCGACTGAAAGGAATGACGCACTTGCATATAATCTATAATAAAGTTTTCCAAATAATGTTCCAGGAGAGCGGACATGGCCCACTTTGGGGTTGAGTTGACATTATTGTATGTTCCAACACAGAGAGGGAGAAAAATGTCCCCTGCCCGAGAAGCAGCAGACAATTTATCCCCCTCTCTTACTTTGTTCAATCAGAGAGCAAAGTGTGAGACCATAAAATCATTGCGTCATCTTTATCACTTGTGAAGGATTCATGGTGAGGATTCATTGGAATCTCTCCACTGCCTGAAACAAAGGGAATTCAGCCAAATCCAACTGTTCTAAAAAGAAATCCCACGGCCAGAACATTGTGTGAGCAGAATAACTTCAAAGGCAGAAGAACATTTGGGGCAATCCGTCATTTTAACATTTGTTATGAGTTCAACTTTCTGTGACTAACGTTTCTATCGGAAATGACCTACTCTGAGACCTAGATCATTGGCCACTTCACTAAACTGGTCATATTTAAGATTGGTGTAATCAGTGGAGGAGTAGGACTGAAAAAGGAAACAGTGACCCTTCAACTTTGGCTGGAATACAAATGAGAAATTCTCAAAGGGCGTTCAAGTGTAATTCTATTCCCCAGACGTTTGTGGTGCCTCGATGTTTATATTTAATCAAAGTTGTATTTGGTGACATTTGACAGACAAGTGAATTTAGGAAAATAGTATACAGACAGAAAAATGTTGCTGAGACGACAATCACATCACCCATGATCTTTGGGCCTTGTGGAAGGGTGACAAAGTGTCTAATGGCCCAGACCTGCTGCTCAGTCCTACGTTCCTATGCTCCATTCAACCCCTCAACTTTCCTTCAAGGAGCAGATGGAGGCCACTTCCTCCAAATACCTGGTCTACAGTAACACGGGATATCATTCTTTCCCTCCAGACTATCACACACGGTTTAGTGTGGGTTGGAAAATGTTATTGGGAAATAGAGGCTGGGTTCGAAAGATGACTCAGGTCTCTTTACAGGATGTCTCCTCTCTGTAACTCGCGCTTTATTTGTTGGTCATATTATAGACCCAGATTCCCTGTGAATACAGCCTCCATACCTCACACAGTGATGACTCACAAAATACTTTACTCTAGTTGCAACATTCAATAACAGAACGTTCAGGAAAATTTCAACTACTAGCTTTGCAATTACAGAATATGAGGACATAAGGAACAGGATCGGTAATTCGGACGATCAAGCCATTGTATACAATCATGGCTGATCTACTGTTGACTTTAACTGCTATTTAATGCCAATTCTTCACACCGCTTAGCTCTCTGACAGGTCTGAAATCCATCTACATCCTCCTTAAATACTTTCAGTGATGTATCTCCAATAACTCTCTAGCCCAGATAATTTCTGACAGTGATTCACCTCTGTGAGAGGAAAACACTTCCGACACATACACCGTCACCTATTGATGTGCAGAAGAGGTGAACACAGGGGCTCATAAAAGAGTGAATGGCTTAGATGTCAAGGCAGTATTTGACTGAGGATGGCATCGGGACCGCCTATTACTTGAGCTGAATGGGAATCAGGTATAACCTCCCACTTTCAGAGCACAAAGAAAGATGCTTGTGGTCAGTGGCCAACTTTCCTCTCAGTTCCCGGCCTTCTCTGCAGGAGATCCATAGGCTAACCTCCTCAGCACAAACATCTTCAGCTGCTCCATCAATGTCTTTCCCCATCATAAGATCTGAAGTGGGGATGATGACTGAAGATCACACAAAGCTCAGAACATTTTGTCCCTCATCAACCATTCTGTGCCCATGTGCAGCAAGATGCGGGCAACATTCCGGTTTGAGCTGTTAAAGTGTCGGTGACGTTCATGTAACAGGACGGCCGGACACTGCACATTTCTACAGTTAAAAGAGGAGCTCACTCAACATTTCAAGCTGGTTACACACGGATATGTGGAAGCCATTCAGCAAACTACTGAACAAGAAGCGGGACAGCCTATTCAATCCTCCTGCCTATTCCATAAGAGGAAAAGGGGTCTGTCAGTTCATCGAGCTTTTCAACAGGAACAGGCAGAGCCGAATCAGACCCTTAAACCTGTTCCATGAGACCAAGAGGAAGCTATTCAGTCCCACTATACACTTGTACAGGAACAGGAGGGTGTCATTGATAGTCCAACATGACAACCCAATAGAACCGAGACTGCACCGATCGAGGTCTCTATGGTGTTAACCTTGGCTCCATTATTTGTAAAACGTGTGCTACTTTAACATGATTTCCTGACAATGAGGAGGGAAGCCAAGTATTTTGCGTCAAGTCTCAAGGAGGCATCTTCCATCTCGGAGAAGACACACCCATGTTCTCCATGGAGGTCAGATGTCGCTGGGAAGCGTTAACTCTTTTATAATGAAGGTCTTGTGGCTGCTGTCAGGATTATGGATAGCATGACATTCATTGCAGGATCACACACCAATTGAACTGTATTAATATTTGGAGAGTTTATTCAAATGCCTGAACCTCTCTCTCTTTCTCTCCCTCTGTCTCAATCAAAATGCGTGCGGTTGGGTGGAACGTTCGCAGAGGCTCTTGAACTATGTGGGCGGCACGGTGGCACAGTGGTTAGCACTGCTGCCTCACAGCGCCTGATACCCGGGTTCAATTCCCGACTCAGGCGACTGACTGTGTGGAGTTTGCACGTTCTCCCCGTGTCTGCGTGGGTTTCCTCCGGGTGCTCCGGTTTCCTCCCACAGTCCAAAGATGTGCGTGTCAGGTGAATTGGCCGTGCTAAATTGCCCGTAGTGTTAGGTAAGGGGTAAATGTAGGGGTGTGGGTGGGTTGCGCTTCGGCGGGTCGGTGTGGACTTGTTGGGCCAAAGGACCTGTTTCCACACTGTAAGTAGTCTAATCTAATCTAATCTAATCTATCGAGAATCATGTAACCCGAGTGACAAAAATGCCATGGAATTCATCTCTGTATCAGTGCCTGTTTAGAACATCATGAGTGATTGTCCATCTCTCTTAACATTCAATACAATCACCTCTTATTCTCTCGCTGAGCTTCACTCACTTCTCATGGTGCCATCATCACAGGGATTAGTCTGGTGAAACTTCAGAGAAAGTCTATCGACAGTACGCCAAATACTGCCTCAACAACACTCTCAGGGATGATCACAATAATCCTTTTCTCTCACTTAGACATTGCCATTTCTTTCCTGTGCCACAAAAATAAAATCTTCTCTATGCACTACATCTGACATGGAATTCATAGGTTTCTTACATCCGTACGTCAGCATCAATAAAGCTAGCACCAGCGATGCCTATGGAGATATGCAACACTCTCTGGGAGAACTTCAATGAGATTGAATACACCCAAAATAGGGGATGATCATTTACCTGAATAGAAATGAGCTGTAGGAATACGGGAAAGATCAGAGGAACGAAGGTATTTTTACTTTTGATCTTCTCTCACAGAATATATGCAGCCCAGGTGAGGCCAGCATGTTATGGTGATCTTGAACTGAATGGCTGGTTCAGCTGTTCCATAGGACAGTAAAGAGTAAAACACATTGCTGGGCGTTTGTAGTCTTACAACACAGGAGCAATTCTCCTGCTTAATTAAAGCCAGAAATAGAGAAAATATTTATCCCAAGCAGTAATATGTGATAATTGAAGAGTCCAAAACTATTAAAAGTAAAAAACACTTTATTTCTTAAAGTATAACAGTGAATAATAAACGAACGACTATTTGCAACTTCTTCCTCTAACCTGTCTTTGACCTTCCCCCTCCACAATACTAGTCCGATAAGACGGAGAATGAAAATTTACAAAGCAAAACTTCTACCTCAAAACCTGGAAGCTTTCGGTTCTTCTCCATATTCCTGTTTTCTTTTCTTCATGGGGATTCTGCTTCACCAGTTGCTAATCAATAAAAGTACCCTTAAGAGATCTATTTTTCAGGTAGTCTTTGCATGCTAGTAGCTTGGTAGTTCTCCTCTCAACTATTCAATTTTCTACAGCCTTGTACCCCCAAACCATTGGATTGTGTCATTGGCCTTTATGAATGTTAATATACTAAATTCGAACTTGATTAGAGGTAGATATTTTGGAGTATAATTTAAAATGTTTCGCTGAATTTGCTTTCGGCTCGAGACTATGAGGTAATCGAGTTTTTTCAACCAAAGGTTACATTATATCTGTTTTTCAGAGCACTTGGCACTGTCAGGTAGTTATTGCTGGCATTTAATTCTCTTAAAAGTACAGTAAACCCACATGGTCATCACGGAGACCTGACGAGGAAAGCACAACACATTGACTTCTCTAAACGACATGAGGCAAGCAGATGGGTTTTTATAACAAATGATAATGATTGCTTTTAAATTCCACCAATTTCCTTCATGAGATATTCTGTGATTCCAAATTATGAGTCAAAGGCTTGACTATCTTAAACTGTCTTCCCGTATGTGCAGAGAACAAGTTATACATCATCAAGAGCAATTATTTAGTAATGGACATGTGGTTAGAATGAACTTAAAACTGTTGCATCCAGATTGTACAAAGGCACAAATCATGGTTTATTCAGAAGTTGCACTGAGACTGAGGACGAATCTGGGATATCATGATGGTGGTATTGGACACGATTGGTGAGTGGGGAGGACATGGAGATGTATATCTGTGAAGGACAAAATGAATTATGGAGTTTGAAAACAGTCTGGTTCTGTCTCGCATATCAGTGAATAATTTATAAATAGTAGTTTGTTAGTTATAATTTATAAGGAAATGATTTTTTGTTTGGAACTGAAGATATTGAACTCCAAATGCCAAACTTTATATATCATGAGCAGAAATTCAACCCGGTTTAGTAGAAAAATATAATGACTTCCCAGGAACACCAACTATCGCGAGGATGGGATAGTAACCACCTTGAATAACCCAAAGGATATCCAGGATCCGCGATGTTAATGATATCCAAGGTTAGGAAAGCCAGTAAAGACCAGAGTATAAACTCCTGCCCATTGTTGTGCCATTCCAGTCTAATGTTCTCAGACTCTGATCCATTGTGGAACAATCCAAGTCTAGGTCCTCAGATTTTGAACCATTATTGTAACGTTCTAGTCTAATGTTTGCAGATTCTGATCTCTTCACCTCCTCTCTCCCGAGCTGCTGATCCCTATTAGTGCTGTCAGTGATGCTCCTACTCATACTATGGGATAACACATTTACAGACCCCATTTATCATTCAATGATGGAAACGCTCCACTTGGATAATTAGGATCCACAGAGATTGACATTAATTACAGTTATTGAACACATAGCTCCAGTTAACCTCTTTCATTTCAATATCGATTTAATTAAAAATCAAAATAACGTTGAAAATTTACACATTTGGGATGAGATATATAGGGGTGACTAAAGGAAGGAATATTGGAGATGGTAGCTTGATTATATGTAATTATTCAATCTGCCTTGGATTATGGGAGCAATGTCAAAGGATTGTCAGAATATAAACAAGTTTCTCCGTTTATAAATAGAAACATACAGTCTTTAACTACTGATCAGTGATTATAATATCAGTAAAATATGGAGAGAACTTTTCTAGTCCAGAGCCAGACAGGAAAATGTGTCTACAACAACATGAGTTATAACAGACAAATGGAATGGATATGTTAACAGAATATAATGTGTCACACAATTCAGATGGTTATTCGAGGATCAGAGAGGGCCGACGAGGGTCTTACTGTTAATGTTGTCGATGTCAATCAACTGTGATTAAGTACCATTCACTGAATTTCAATTGCAGTGTGATTATAATATTGGAGACATGGCTGCTGAGACTGGAGGGAGAGAACATGATGTTTCCCAGTCATCTGTATTGGAATGTTACTCTTTATAAATCATATGAAGATCACATTCCAGGGTACATCTCCATTGAGGAATGAGGAGAGCCAAATTAGCCAAGCAACCAGAAGACATTGGAGGAGAAATTTGGCTATTCAGCGCATTGAGCCTGCTCCACCATTCAATGATGGCAGTTAAACTTCTCATCCCCATTCTCCCACTTTCTACCTGTAACACTTGATCCACTTTGCAAACAAGAACCTATCTGTCTCACTCTTAAGTATACTCAATGACCGTGCCTCGACAGCCTTCTGCAGCAATGAATTCCATAGATTCACCATTCTCTTGCTGAAGAGGTTCCTCCTTACCTTCGTTCTAAAAGATCTCCTCTTTACGCTGTCCCCTCGGGACCTAGTCTCTCCTACCACTGGTAATTAATTTCCAATATCAACTCTGTCCAGGTCATTCAGTATTCTGTAAGTTTCAATTAGACCTCCCAGTATATTTCTGATTTCTATTAAATATATACCCAGAGCCCTCAGATGTTCTTCATATGTTAAGCTTTTCATTCCTGGGACTATTCTCATGAATATCCTTGGAAAATGTTCCAGGGCCAGTACATCCTTCGTGAGATATGGGACCCAAAATTGTGCCCAATCATCTGGATGTGCCCTGACCAAAGCCTTATAGAGCGGCACGGTGGCACAGTGGTTAGCACTGCTGCCTCACAACATCAGAGACCAGGGTTTCATTCCCGCCTCAGGTGACTTTCTGTGTGGAGTTTGCATGTTCTCCCTGTGTCTGCGTGGGTTTCCTTCGGGTGTTCCGGTTTCCTCCCACAGTCCAAAAATGTGCAGGTTAGGTGAATTGGCCATGCTAAATTGCCTGTAGTGTTCGATTTAGGGGAATGGGTCTGGGTGGGTTGCAGGTCGGTGTGGACTTGTTGGGCCGAAGGGCCTGTTTCCACACTGGAAGTAATCTAATCTAAGCTTCAGAAGTACATCCCTGCATTTGTATTCAAGCCCTCTTGAAATGAATCCCATAATTAAATTTGTCTTCAAAACTACTGTCAACCTGCAAGTTTACCTTTCGAGACTCCTGGACTAGAATTCCCTGGTATTTTTGCACTTCAGACTTCTGAACTTGCTCGCTATTTAGAAAATAGTCCATGCCTGTATTCTTCCTGGAAAGGTGCATGACGTCACACTTTCCCACCTGATACTTCATCTGCCACTTCTTTGCTTATTCCCCCAACTTGTGAAAATCCTTCAGCAGGAGAAACTGAAGACAGCAGATGCTGGAGATCAGAGACAAAATGTGTGGTGTTACAAATGCACAGCCAGTCAGGCAGCATCCGAGGAGCAGGAGATTCGACGTTTCAGGCATAAAGTCTTCATCATGAATGAGGGGGGTGGGTGAAATGAGGGTGAGAGAAAATTGAGAGGGGCTGGGGCTGGAAGGAAGTTAGCTTGGAAGACGATAGCTAGGTGAAGGTGCGTGGTGATAGTGATTAGTCACAGTGGAAGGTGGAGTGGACAGATGGGAAGGAAGATGGACAGGTAGTTCAGTTAAACAGGGTGGTGCTGAGTTGGAGGGTTAGTTCTGGGATAAGGTAGTGGGAAGGGAGATGAGGAAACTTGTGAAATTGCCCTTGATACCGTGTGGTTAGAGGGTCACAAGGCGGAGGATGATGCATTCTTCCTCCAGACGACTACTGGCTAAAATTTGGCAGTGAAGTTGGCCAAAAACTTGCATATCCTTGGTGCAGTGGGAGGGAAAGTTGAAGTATTCAAGCACAAGGAAGTGGGGTTGTTGGGTATGTGTCTCCCAGTGTTCTCTAAACCGTTCTGCAAGTTGATGTCCTGTCTCTACAATGGAGAGGAGATCAGGAGCAATGGACAGAGGAGGTGATGTGATTGGATGCATAGCATGTTCTTTGCCTAATGTAGAAAGATCCTTTGGGGCCTTGGATGGAGGTGAGGAAAGAAGTGTTGACACAGGTTTCATACCTCTTGTAGTGGCAATGGATGTGTTAGGAGTGGAAGATGACTTGGTGGGGTGGGTGCATGAACCTCACAAGGAAGTTGTGAAGGGAATAGTCTCTACAGACTGCTGATAGGGGTCGAGAGGGACGTAAATCTCAGCTGGTGGAGTCTGACAATTAATGGCGGAAATGTCAGAGGATGATGCGTTGTATCCTGTGGTTGGTGGAATGGAAGGCGAGCACCAGAGGGGCTCTATCCTTGCTGTAGTTGGAAGGGTGGTGTGCAAGGGCGGAGGTGTGGGAAGTTGAGGACATGCGCTAGAGCACCCTCCTGCAGCCGAACCAACTCTTCAATGCTACCTGTCCCTCTATCTATGTTTGCATTGTTTGAAAACTTAACTAGAATCCTCTCAATTCCTTCATGTAAATCATTAATGCACAAAATGAAGAGTTGTGGTCCCAACACTGAGTCTTGTGGAACACCACTTGTCCATGCCTGCCATCCTGAGAAGGACCCTTTTATCCCTACTTTCTGCTTTCTGTCAGACAGCCATGCTTCTGTCCATGCGAGCAGCTTGCCTCTAACACCATAGGCCCGTATCTTTCTCAGTAGCCTTCTGTGTGGCACCTTGTCAAAGGATTCTTGAGGAACAAGTGGATAACATCTATTCGTTCTCCTTGGTCTAATCTTCTCGTTACTCCCTCAATGTATTCTAGCAGGTTTGTCAGGCCTGATCTCCCCTTGATGAAACCATGCTGTCTCTGTCCTACTTTACCAAATACCTCCAAGTATTCAGAAATCCCATCCTTCAGATGGATTCCAGAATGTTAACCACAACTAAGGTTAGGTTAATCAGTCTGTAATTTTCCATCTTCTGCCTATCTCCATTACTAAACGGAGTGTCATGTTAGACATTTTCTAGTCATTTGGCCCTTTCCTGATTTTAGTCATTCCTGAAATATTACCAGTTACGCTTGCATTAACTCTTCAGCTATCTCTCTTACAAGGCTTGGATGTAGTCCACCTGGTCCAGGTTATTTATCCACATTCAGGCCATTCAGTTTTCTAACATGTTTTTCTTGATGATGGCCACCACACTCAGCTCTGCCCTCTCAATGTTCAATTTTTGGGAAATTACTCATGTCATCCTCCATAAAGACTGATGCGAAGTTCCTCGTTCGTTTCTTTGTTTCCCACTACTGTCTCTCCAACATCATTTTCCAGTGGCTCATATTCACTTTTACCTCTATATTGCACTTTATATATCTAATGAACCTCTTACAGTTTTCTTTATATTACTGGTTAGCTGACCCCTGCATTTAATATACTGCCTCCTTTTTTTCTTACCTTCTGTTAATCTTTGTAAGTTTCCCAATTCTCTAGTTTCCCACTGCCATTCACCACATTATATGCTTGTTCGTTTGCTTCTATGCAATCACTGACTTCCCTTGTCAGCCCTGGTTGCCTCATCCTCCCCGTACCATGCCTCTATTCCCCAGCATGAATCTCTGCAGTGTCTCCTGAGTTAATCTTGGAATCTCCTGCCATTGCTGTTCCCCTGCCTTTCCTGCTGGACTCCTCTCCCGGTCAAACCTACACATCTTCTCCCCTTTGCTGGAAAATGATACTGGAGAGATAGCAGTGGGCAACGAGAAAATGGCCAAAGAACTGAATAAATACTTTGCATCAGCTTTCACGGTGGAAGACACGAGTAATTCCTAAAACATTCAAGAGATTGAGGGGCCAGAGCTGAGTATGATGGGCACGACTATTGAGAACATGCCAGAAAAATTTGAATGCCCCGAAGGTGGTTAAAGAACCTTGAACAGATGGATCACGTCCCAGTGTTATAAGGGAGATAGCTGAAGAGGAGTGGAGGCGGTCGTGTTGATCTTTCAGGAACCAGTAAAGTAAGGAACGATCCCAGAGCACTGGAAACACACTAACCTGACACCCCTTTTTAACAAAGGAGTAAGGAAAACACGAAACCCCACAACGAATAGCTTAACCTCTGTTGTGGTTCTGTTCGCCGAGCTGGAAGTTTTTGCTGCAAACGTTTCGTTCCCTGGCTAGGGAACATCATCAGTGCTATTGGACCCTCCTGTGAAGCGCTGCTTTGATGTTTCTTCTGGTATTTATAGTGGTTTGTTCTTGCCGCTTCCGGGTGTCAGTTTCAGCTGTAGTAGTTTGTATGTGGGGTCCAGGTCGATGTGTCTGTTGATGGATGTTCTTGCCGTTTCCGGATGTCAGTTTCAGCTGTAGTGGTTTGTCTATGGGGTCCAGGTCCATGTGTCTGTTAATGGAGTTTGTGGATGAATGCCATGCCTCTAGGAATTCCCTGGCTGTTCTCTGTCTGGCTTGTCCTATGATGGTAGTGTTTTCCCAGTCAAATTCATGTTCCTGGTTGTCTGATTGTATGGCTACAAGGGATACTGGTCGTGTCGTTTTGTGGCTAGCTGATGTTCATGGATGCGGATTGTTAGCTGTCTTCCTGTTTGTCCTATATAGTGTTTTGTGCAGTCTTTGCATGGTATTTTGTAAACTACGTTAGTTTGGCTCGTGCTGGCTATTGGGTCCTTTGTTCTAGTGAGTTGTTGTCTGAGTGTGGAAGTTGGCTTGTGTGCTGTTATGAGTCCTAAGGGTCGCAGTAGTCTGGCTGTCAGTTCTGTGAAGCTCCTGACGTATGGTAGTGTGGCTAGTCCTTTTGGTTGTGGTATGTCCTCGTTCCGTGGTCTATCTCTTAGGCATCTGGTGATAAAGTTGCGTGGGTATCCGTTTTTGGCGAATACCTTGTATAGGTGTTCCTCTTCCTCTTTTTGCAGTTCTGGTGTACTGCAGTGTGTTGTGGCTCTTTTGAATAGTGTCCTGATGCAGCTTCGTTTGTGTGTGTTGGGGTGGTTACTTCCATAGTTTAGGACTTGGTCTGTGTGTGTTGGTTTCCTGTGTACCCTTGTGGTGAATTCTCCGTTCGGTGTTCTCTTGACTAACACGTCTAGGAATGGGAGTTAGCTATGCTTTTCCTCTTCTCTCGTGAATCGTATTCCTTTGAGTGTGGCGTTGCTGATTCGGTGTGTTTTTTTTCTATTTCTGTGTTTTTGATGATTACCAAGGTGTCATCGATGTATCTGATCCAGAGTTTGGGTTGGATTTGTGGTAGGGCTGTATGTTCTAACCTTTGCATAACTGCCTCTGCTATGAGTCCCGAGATTGGTGATCCCATGGGTGTTCCGTTGATTTGTTCGTATATCTGATTGTTGAATGTAAAGTGTGTGGTGAGGCACAGGTCTAGTAGTCTTCAACCAGACTTTAAAAGCTTAACCTCGATCATAGATATGATCCTCAAATCCATTGTGAAGGATGAGACTTACGAATACTTGAAAATATTTGGTAAAACATTTCGAAGTCACTATGATTTTGTCAAAGGAAGGTCATTCATGATACAACTGTTGGAATTCTCTGACGAGGAAATAAGCAGGCTTGACCAAGCACAGCAATGATAGTAGTTATCCACCTGGATCTCAAGAAGACCTTTAACAAGGTGTCACACAGGAAATGTCTGAGTACGATTACAGAGACATGAGGGAGGAGCTGGGTATAATTGACTGGGAGAAGGGCCGAGCAGGAAAGGCAGTGCAACAGCAATGGCAGGAGATTTTTGGATTTTTGTTAGAGGACAAGTAGTGGCATTGGTAGAAGCTTGGCCGTCTGGCAGAAAGCAGAGTGGGGATGAAATAGTCGTTATCATGATGGCAGCCGACGACAAGTGGTGTTCCACAAGGCTCAGTGTTTAAATGGTAACTTATTACTCGTTGCGCTAACAATCCAGATGAGGGAATCGAGGGCACTCTGGCTAAGTTTGCAGATGATGAAAAGATAGGCAAATGGACAGGTCGTGTTGAGGAGGCAGAGAGGCTGAAGAAGGATTTCAACATGTAAATAGATTGGCAAATGCATTCCAATGTTGGAAACTGTGAAGTCGTGAACGTTGGGACAAAAAATAGAGGCATGGTCTATTTTCTAAATTGGGAGAAAGTTCAGAAATCTGAAGTGCAAATGGACTTGGAAGTTCTATTGCAGGGTTCTCTCAAGGTAGTTTGCAGATTGAGGCGGTAGTTAGCAGGGCAATAACATTTATTATTAATGACATTTATTACAAGAAGAATTGAACATAAAACCGATTGTATACGGCTCTGGTCAGACCACATTTGGAGCATTGTGCGTAATTTTGACCCCGTATCTCAGGAAGGATGCACTAGCCCTGGGGTGTGTTCACAAGATCTTCAAGAGAATGGTCTTAGGAATGAAAAGATTATCGTATGAGGCATGTTTGACGAGTCTGCGTCTATATTCAATAAAGTTTAGAAGAATGAAAGGGATTGTAATGGAAGCATGCAAAATACTGAATGACCTGGATAGAGTAGATATTGAAAACATGTTTCCATTGGAAGAGGACCCGAGAGCACTGCCTTAGTTGAAAGTGAACACCCTTTAGAACAGTGATAAGAAGAAGTGTCATTAACCAGAGAATGGCGAATTTTTGAAATTTATTGCCACAGAAGGAAGTGGGGCCAGGTCATTGAAAATATATGAGAAGGAGGTAGATAAGTATTGATTTTCCAGGGCATCAATGGTTACAAAGAGAAGGTCGGAGAATGGGTCAGAGAAAACTGTCAGCGATGATTGAATAGTGGTGCAGACTCGATGGGCCATCTGACTGAATGTCTGCTCCTATGTCTTATCGACTTATGGTTTCAACCTCAAAGAGGCACCTTGCGTCTCTGAGAAGATGGATTCATGTCCTTCATGAATGTCAGTAGCTGGAGAAGAGTTAACTGTTTTAGAATGAAGGTATTGTGGCTGCTGTCAGGGTGGCGGATAATATGATGTTCAGTGCAGGATCACACACCCACTACACTGTATGAATGTGGAGAGAGTTTATTCATACCTAGACGTCTCTGCCTCTGTCAATCACCGTGGGGTGTGCGGGTTGGGTTGAGAGGGCGTAACGTCCACCCAGGCACTTAAACTATTCAGCATCATGCATCCTGAGTTAAACAATGGTCACGGAAACTACAAGGTTCTCATTGTCTGTGTAGAATATAAGGAGTGATTGTCGATCCCACACCGTGTTGAATGCAATCACCTCGTATTCTCTCATAGCGCTCCCGATCAACTTTCATTCATTCCTCATAGTGCTATCATCACAATGATCAATCTGGTGGAACCCCTGATCACTCTCTCTGTGGGAAGGAGGTCACACCTTACAAAGGAGAGAAAATCTGCCCACAATGCCCCAAATAGTGCCTCAACAACACTCTCAGGTTTGATCGCAATAATTCCTTTCCCTCACTTAGCTGGCTCCGTTTCTTTTTGTGTGAAATAGGAAACTATCAACTTACGATGCACTGTCACTGATTAAAAATATAAAACATCCGTACATCTGAAGGTCAGCATCAATAAAGCCAGCACAGGAAGTGCCTATCGAGATGGACATCACTCTCAGCGAGAGACTCAATCATAAAGAATCCATCTAAAATAGTGAATGACCACCGATCTGAATGGAAATAAGCTGCAGGAATTTAGGCAGAGGAAGGGAGCTATCTTTCCTTTTGATCTGCCCTCACGGGATGTATGCAGACCTGATCATGCCAGCATCTTATGCCTATCTTGAACTGAGGTTCAATTGCTCCGCAGGACAGTAAATAGTAAAACACAGTGCTGTGGGTTTGCATTTTCACAGAAACCTGACCAGGGAAGGATGAGCAACTGCTTTCTCTAATGGATATGAGACAAGCTGATATCAACAGATTATTATTCTGTGGCTCTAGCTTATAAGCCAATGGTGTGACCACCATACATTATCTTCCCATCTTTCAGATTTTGTGCAGAGAACAAGTTAATCATTTCAAGCGCGATTACTTTGCAATGGACTCGTGGTAAGAAGGGTCTTGAAACAGCTGTATCCGGAATTAGCAAATGCACAAATTATGTTTTATTTTGGCGTTACACTGAGGCTGAGGAGGAGATTGGACGTCATAATGGTGGTACTCGAAAGGATTGGTGAGTGCGGAGGGTATGGAGATGTAAACTGTGGAGAGAAAATGAATCAAGGAGGTTGAGAAAAGTCTGTTTCATCCTCACATATTGGTGAGCAATTTGTATTGCGTAATTGCTCGTTAAAATTTCTAAGGAATGGAATCATTAATTGGAAATGAAAACGTTGATTAGCACCTTTCCAAAATTTTCATATTAGGAGCATCAATTCAGTTCAGACGGTTTCATTAGACAGCTCGAGTGACTTACCAGAAACATCAACTATCGCAAGGATAGGATAGTAACCAGCTTGATTAACCATCAGGACATCTTCAATCCGCGATGCTAAAGATATCCAAGGCTGAGAAAGCCAGGAAAGACCATCGGATAAACTTCTGTCCATAGTTGCAAAAATTCAGTCTGATGTTCACAGATTCTGATCCTGTGTTGGAACATTCCAGTCTAATGCTATAAGTTTCTGATCTCTCCTCAGCATCTCTCTGAATCAGCAGATCACTGTTACTGGTGTGGGTGATGCTCACGCTCATACAGTGGGATAAAACACTGAAATCATTCCTTATTCATAGAAGAGATAAACTCTTTAGGGATGCACAGGATCCATGCAGACTGACATAATCACAATTACTGAATTATCAGCTCAGTTAATCTCTTTCAATTCAATACCATTTCATTAAAATTCAAAATAACTTTGAACATTAATGCATTCTGGTTATGATATGTGAGTGTGACTGAAAGAAGGAATGTTGAAGATGGAAGATTTATTGTGTGTAATCATTCAGTCTGCCTTGGATATGGAAATGATGCCAGAGGCTTAACAGAAAATAAACATACTTCTCTGCTCTTACATGGAGAAACAAATCCTGTAACTACAGATCAGTCATTGCAATATTCAGATTGTTATTCCAGAATCAGAGAGAGCTGGTGTGGGTCATGTTGTTGATGTTATTGATGCTAAGAAACTGTGACGATGTATCATTTACTGAACTTCATTTACATTGTGATTATGACATTGGGGAAAAGAGAGAAGATGGAGAGGATTTGGGGACATGGCTGTTCAGTCCGGGCAGAGGAACAATGATGTTCACCAATCACTAGCATTGGAACGTTACTCTTTATAACTCATACGAAGAACAGATTCAAAGATACATCTACAATGAAGTATTAACAGTGACAATATTAATGAAATATATTTATGCAATACAAAATACAGGGACAAATTGATTTTCTATACAGACCGAAATATGCAAACTACAAAGGGATAGGTTGTTAAAATGCACGTCTGACATGGAGCTATATAAATTAAAATATGGATTACAAAACTATGGAAGTGGTGTGCAAAAGTTATCAATCATTATTTGATCCCCAGCTGAGATCCTGATTTCCCCTCCGTCAGTGTAATGGAAAATTAACAAAATGAACATTTTCTGTGAAACCTGAAACAGAATGCTATGCTAAATTTAATACTTTTCTGAAGTTTGCTAATAGTATGCTGAATTCTGCAGTCGAAGAGACAGCTTGTCTTTGCTGAACATTGTAAACATTCAACCTGGCCTGATGAATAGTCGCATTCAGCAAAAAAGAAAAACATAGAGACAATTATTTCCACGTCAAACGAATGAGAAAATACGAACTCAAATGTTTCCCAGCCCTTATCCTTGAGCGTGTGGTAAGAATAGTTTAAAGGAATATATGAATTTTGTCCATACACAAAGCGTTTTTTGCCAAGTGGATTGGTTCCAAGCAGTGGCTAAAAATAAACCTTTTATCTTTGCTCTTGCTAGCTTCAGAGTTCATTCAGTTTAATTTCCATGACAGTAAACGTGGGGGCTCTTCCAGGATCCCGCGTTTAGGTAAGATTCTGAAGATTCCTAGGAGGCACAGGCGGCAGCGCCTTGACGGTCTTTCACATCATCTCGAGTACTGAAGTGTCCCCTTTGCCTGAGAGGACTGTGAATCTGTGGATTGCGCCAGAGCCGGGGGTTTGATTCGAATAGGCTCGGGGTAAGAGCCGTCGCCTGAGTAATCCTATGTAGAGACTCATTCTAAGAGAATAAATTAATACGGAAGAGGGTTCAGTAAATTCTTGCATGGTATTCGCGCAAAAATCAAGAGAAAGGACTGCCGTCTCTGGAGTAGTTAAGAGACAGCAGGCTAAGGGTGGTTTTAGACTTGGAACCAACACAGGTTGAGTTGGATACCGGGTACGTGGTTTCTTGGTTTACACAAAAGCAAGGCGTTGTGGCAGACGCGCCCAACGCGAGAGGAGACCTCCAGCAGTAAAAGCAAGACAAATGGAAAAGATAACGGTACCACGAGATAGCTGAACACTTTTCCAGTAACGCTGAAAATGGGCTTCAGCAAGACCAAACAAAAAAAAGGGTTAACAGAGGCCTTGGAATGTCCAACCAACAATACAGTATATGCTAGATCATTATGGCCCAGAGTCTGCAAAGCAGTTAGAATTATGGATCAAGGAACGTGGTTTTAGTAAAAGACAATTGGAAAAACTGAGGTCACGGTTGGAGGAGAGAGAGTAGAAGAAACGGAAAGTAGAACCTAAGAATTGGAGTGTTTATAATATGTGGAAGGCTGAGGCTGATATAAGAGAAAGGAAGTCTCCAGTAAAAGACATATCAAATGCGCATACAAACACTCGAGCACATGCAGACGTGTGCAGAAAACAACTTAACATAGCTGAACAGTGCCTTAAGTCTGCTTCAGATCGTGACATTGATGGCTACCCTCTGAGATCAATAGCCCTCCAACAAGATCTGCCTGGTGAAGATCCCAAGTTGGTGACCGCAGCCTCAGCCTCAGGGACTGCTGAATCACTGATGCCATGCTAAAACCCCAATAAACTGAAGGAAGAAGGTCAAAAAAAGGATGCCCACAGGAAGGCATCCAGAGTCTCATTGCGATCACCCCATGATGGATGATGAGTCAGGCGGTGAGAGTATTGGCGTATGATCATCTTACCAGGTAGTTCTGCAAGCACCAATGGTTGATGTTGCACGTCCAGAAGTGTGCCCAGTGTGGGTCCACCGACCATGGACTATTAAAGATTTCGGACGTGCCTCTGGGCAGTTGCCTGATCCACGTAAGATTTGAAGTAATAAGTTCACTGAAGAAGTGACGAAGTTCTGTACCTAGTTCTGTCCGACATTGCAAGCGATGAGACGTCTCTTGGGTGCTGATGTCACCAAAATCAAATATAACTGGCCAGCCATAAACGTCCATGCCAGATCAACCGACCCGCAAGTGGAAGAAAATGGAGACTTTAATGCTATTGTTGCAGCGCTGGCAATCGCCCGTGAGGAGGCATTCCCAGTGCGAATCGACATGACCAAAACTGCAATGTGTAAACAAGGAGAAGGTGAGACAGTGTCCCAGTACCTAACGCGCCTCAGTCAAGTCCATAACATCCATAGTGGACTTAGACCACCCGATGACATAATGGCAGAAATTACGGCATATGGGGAACACCTGAGGAACAGCTTCATCAATGGCATGAAGGACGAAGTAGTGAAAAATTAAAAAGACACATCAATTACCTGGGACACGGGAAAGCTGAATTTGATAGAACAACATGAGATACATGCTGATATATTGCTTACCCAGGAGACGGATAGGTGGAAACTAAAGATGGACAGCAAGTGCATAAAGGTCAGCTTACTTTGATGCAAATGGTCATCCAGCCTTTGGAGGGATGTGCTACAGGAAAAGAGAGAGGCAGAGAGGAAGGTTGCAGAAGTGGAAGAGGAAGGGGTCGCGGAAGAAGCAGTGGCAGAGGTCGATTTGGCAGGTGCTTAGTTTGCGGAGCAATGGACCACTGGGCGTGACAGTGCCCGCACAGACAGCCTCAATCGGCCCTGGAGGCGGGGAAGCACTGTGACTGGCAGAGGAAGACTGAGTTGGAGGTGGGCAGCCCACAAGGTATAGGTAAGCCTCTTTCCTTTCTGCTTGGCCACGAAGACTCGCTTATGCTCATCTCTTCTACTAATCTCTATTGGCCCGAGACGTTTCCCACCTCGATATTGAGCACTGAGATTGCGACGTGTGGACAATACGTTCATTATAACAACGATGCCTATAAGTCGATGCCTACCTCTAAGTTATATGTGGAAGGTACACCAGTTACTTTTTTTGGTAGACACAGGGGCAGCATATTCAGTCAATAAATCAGTCCAGTTCAGAGAGTCAACGCCAGTAAAGTTGAGTAGAAGGTTTCTGAACTCAATGGGTGCATCAGGGGTTGTGCTACGAGAGAGATTTACGGCACCACTGCAGAGCAGAATACCCATTAAATCCTGAGGCTATAGCAGGAATTACTCCACTATTTGAATCCCCCTTTTCAGGCAATAACTCTGTTGTTCCTCCCACCTCAAATGTTCCCAACCCCTGTACTATATTAGGCCAAATTCCACCGGACAGTAAATGGTTCTCTGTTGAGGATTTAGCAAATACCTTCTTAAGTGCACTGGTACACCCAGATAGTCAATTCTGGTTTGCCTTTTTTATTAAAGAGAAATCATTTAGCTTCACATGACTTTGTCAAGGAAACTGTGTGTCCCCCACCATGTACAATGAGGCTCTATGCAGGAGTCTGAAGACTTTTGTTTTAACCCTGTAGTCAACGCTGCTGCAGTGTGTAGATGATTGCTTGAAAGCAGCATAAACTACACCTATATTGGGGATTCCAAATCCAAACAAACGTTTTGTTCAAACGGTAGATGAGAAGTGTGGCCGCATGATATTTGCGCTGTTCTAGGATTGTACGGGAATGATCGAGGCCAATAGCTTATTTTTCTGTTAAACGAGACCCCGTAGCGGCAGGATTGCCAAAATGCTTGCGAACCGTGGCCGCATCTGGAAAGGCTGTTGTAACATCCAGGCATATAGTCAGCTATGGTGAATTAACCCTTCTGGTACCACATTCATTATCCTTACTGCATTCCGAGTAAAAGACAGCACACATGTCGTCAGCACGTTGGCTTAGATATAGCACTGTATTATTGGAGACGCCTGACATTACTATAAAGTGATGCAACGTCCTTTACCCGGCTAGCCTTCTCCCCACAGAAGGAGAGGGAGACCCACATGAGTGTGTTGCTGTAACTAATTAAGTTTGCAGCCCTAGTCCAGACTTGCAGGATTCTCCATTTCAGAATCCGGATATGGAGGTTTTTGTGGATGCTTCAACATTCAGGAACAAGGAGACAGGCCAGAAATGTGTTGCATATGCTGTAATGACTACCCAAGAGGTAGTCAATGTGGGATCATTGCTTTCTCATCATTTACTTTGACTGAGGCATGTAAATTGGTTGAGGGAAGGCCAGTGAATATTTACACCGACAGCAGATATGCATTTGGAGTTGTACATGACTTTGGAATCCTTTAGAAACACAGGGACTTCTTGACCTTCACAGGAAAGTCCATCACACACCGTGGTCTGATTTCTGACCTCCTGGAAGTGGTCCTGTTGCACAAATCAATTTGTGTATGTAAACGTAAAGCCCCACAAAAAACAACGATTCTATTTCTTAAGGCAATGCGAGGGCAGACACAGCAGCATGGACGGCAGCCCAGCAGCCGCGAAGTGATCAGTGTGACATGCATATGACAAAGATTTGCACCCGAACAGCAGACATACTGGAATTACAGTAATTCCAGTAATTCCAGTAATTCAGCGTAGGCAACGCTGAAGGAGAAGCGTGAGTGGACAAGGGCAGTGTGCAGCATGAATGAAGGGGTGTGTTGTGGCCCTAATCGTAAAGTCTGTCTACCACAATCATTATTTCCATTATATCCCAAACTGACATACTGTAAGGACCATGTCTCAAAACGGGGTATGTGGAACAGTATTTCGGCACACTGATACACTAAGGGATTTACGAATTAATCCCAGAAATATTGTGAACGATGTGTTACCTGTGCCACTAATAATGTGGGGAGGGGATTACAGATGAGTCAGGCAGCACCCCCCAATCCCAAAGACACTTTGAACATTTACAGATGGATTGCTTTGAACCAGCTCCCAGTGGAGGGAACATACATTGTCGGATTATAGAAAAATGTTGCTTTGTACATTTCTTTTTCAATTCTGGCTTTGTTTTCGATGTCCTTGTTGTCATAAAATAACAAAAAAGGGAAATGTAATGAAAAATTACTAAAATTAACATTTACTGTGAAATCTGAAAGCGAATGCTGTGCTAAATTAAAAACTTTTCCGAACGTTGCAAACACTTTGCTGAATTCTGCAGCCGAAGAGACAGCTTGTCTTTGCTGAACTTTTTAAACATTCAACCTGGCCTGGAAAGCAGTCGAATTCAGCAGAAGAAGCTAAAGAAAACATAAAGACAGCTAGGTCCACGGCAAGGGGATGAGAAAATAAGAACTTGAATGTTTCCCAGCCCTTGTCCTTGAGCGTGTGATAAGAAGAGCATAAAAGGGATACGTTAATTATGTTCAGTGCCCTTACACAAGACGTTTTTGCAAGTTTATTGGCCAGCTGCAGTGGGTAAAAATAAAGCTCTTTCTTTGCTCTTGTTAGCATCTGCGTCCATTCAGTTTAATTTCAACGACAGTCAGTGATCCACCTGACTGAGATTCTCTGGACCAGTCTCTTACACAATGGGGGCTGTCATCATTTCCTGCTGGTCTTGGCATAGTCGAATTTTAAAAATCCACTTTCTCCATGATGCTAATCTATTGGCCGTATGGATTTTGTTTAGCTGTCAATAACCTATCTGTAATATTCTTGGGAATAAGTGATCTGGACTGACAGCCAGTATCAGCACACTGCTCACAATGTACAATACCGAGACAAAGGACTTGCAGTCCAGAGGTATTTCCAAATAAAACTTCTAACTTCTGTCTGTCCATATCTATCCACTTTCATGCTGTCTTTTGATCTATATAACTTCACCCTCATCTAACACCTCTTCGTCTCCCACTCAGTTAGTCGCTCCCCTTTCTATTCTCTCTCAGTTTATCTCTCTTCACTTTCTTTCTCTCTGTTTATTTCTCTCTCACACAATCTATCTCCACATTCTCTCACTAGCTCCAATTGTGCCGTTGTCGAGCTTGTGACTCCACGATGGGCTGACTGACTCCCATTTGTGCTATACTAATTCTGCGGTCCTCCGACCAACAATAAGTACGTTCGGTGTCTGGACAGGCACACTGGTCCGGTGACAGGTATTGTGCAGAATTACTATTATCGCTTCATGTTCTTCTCTGGTGTGCAGCAGTCTTGACATGTCTATTCAAACAAAACAGACTGAACGAAATTTGAGCAGTCGGTATGACTTTCATCACATGCATTTCAATAAGGATTTAATGAAGGATGAGGTTCCACAATAACATAACTTTGATAGATAAAGCAGGACAACACAATGAATAGCAGTTGAGTACAACATGTGGTTCCAAGTAGGTCTCATGGTATTACCACGAGATTATCAATCCAGTAAATCAGCTCCTGTTCTGTGGATCCAGGTTGAATCCCGCCTCTGCAGATTGTGGAAATTCAATTCAATAACTTCAAAATATCCCTGGAATTAAGAATCTACCTATGAGAATGAAATCGTTGCCGATTGTCAGAAAAATCCATCTGCTTCACTGATATCCTTCAATGAAGGAATTTTCCATTCCTCATCTGGACTGGCCGACCGTTGACTCCAGACCCAAAGCAATGTGATTGACTCTAAATTGCCCTCTGAAATAGTTTAGCGAGTCAGCCTGATGTGCTACAAGATCTAAAAGAAATGAAAGCGGATATATTGACCTGGATAAAGGAAAAGTCCTCCTTATTAACAATGAGTGCTCGCGCCAAAACTGGGACAATTGTTTTGCAGACCAGTCAAGCAACATCTTGACATAGGCATACTCACGGAATTTTACCTTACAGATATAACCCAGACAGCACCATCACCATCCCTGGATATGTCCTGTGCCAAAGGCAGGACTGATCTGGCACATGAGGCAGCGGAGTGCGATAGAGTCGGGTGGTCGATGCTCTGGGAGTCCCTGTGACCTGTAACATCGTATACCTAGCATATCCCCCACTCAACAATTACCATCACGAAAGAGGATTAATCCTGGTTTTAAAGAGAGTGCAGGAGGGCAAGCCAGGAGCAGAACCAGTCATAAAGATAAAATGTCAATCTGCTGAAGCTTCCAAACAGAATTATTTGCATGCCAAATAGCATAGGGACAGGCAGAGCTAAGCGATCCCAGAACCAATACATCCAATCTAAGCTCTGCAGTCCTGCAATTCTGTTCGTGGATGGTGGTGGACGATTAAACAACTCACTGGAGTAGGAGGCTTCACAAATATCAACAATCTCAATGATGGAGGAGCTCAGCACATCAGTGCAAAATATAAGGCTGAAGATTTCACAGAATTCTTCACTCATAAATTTCTAGTGAATGATCCACTTTTATCTCCTCCCGTGGTCCCCATCATTACAGATAGCAATCTTCAGTAAATTCGATTGACTGATATCAAGAAGTGGTTGAAGGCACTGGATATTGCAAAGGCTATGGGCCCTGATAAAATGCTGACAATAGTCCTGAAGACTTGTGCTCCAGAACTTCCCGGTCCCTTAGCCTAGCTGTTCCAGTATGGTTACAAACCAACAATGGGGGATGAAAACTGCTCAAGTGTGTTCTGTACACAAAAATCAGGACAAAATCAACCCGGCCAAATACCACCTCATCAGTGTACTCTCCGTTATCAGTAAAGTGATGGAAGGGGACATCAACACCTGCTCAGCAATAACCTGCTCAGTGACACCCAGTTTGTGTTCTACTAGGGACACTCAACTCCTGACCTCATTACAGCTTTGGTTCAAACACAGAAAAAAGAGCTGAATTCACGCCCTTGACATCAAGGCTGCATTCTTTCAAACGTGGTTTCAAGAAACCCGAGCAAAAACGGTATTGTGGGCAAATAGTCCATTATTGGAGTCATACCTGATAGATAGGAAGATGGTCATTGTTGTTAGAAGTCAGTCATCTCAGCTCCAGAACATTTCTACTGTAGTCCCTCAGGATAATATGGATGTAGGTTTGCTCACTGAACTGGAAGTTTCATTATCAGACATTTCATCACCACACAAGACAACACCTTCAGTGACTCTCCGGATGAATCCTAGATCCAAGCATCTTCAGCTGCGTTATCAATGACCTTCCCTCCATCATAATGTCAGACATGGGGATATTTGACAATGATTGCACAATGTTCAGCACCATTCAAAAAATGCTAAGATACGGAAGCAGTCCATGCTGAAATGCAACAGGATCTGTCCCTCTACATGCTTGGGCTGACAAGTGGCAAGAAACATTTGCACCACACAGATTCCAGACAATGACCATCACCAATAAGAAACAAGATAACAACTTATTATTTGCAGCATTATGATCACTAAGTTCCCCACTATCAGTATCCTGGGGGTTATAATTGATTGGAAACTCAACTCGACTCACCACATAAATGCAAGAGCGGATCGGAGGCTAGGAATACAGCGCGAGTAACTCACATCCTGACTTCCCAAAGCCTGTCGATCATCTAAAAGGCACAAGTCAGGAATGAGATGGAATTCTCCCGCTTGCCTGAATGAGTGCAATCCCAACAAGACTAAAGAAGCTTGACACCACTGAGGACAGAACAGTCCATTGGATTGCAATAACTTCCAAAAACATTCACTCCCTCCACCACCGTCTCTCAGTAGCAGAAGTGTGTACTATCTTCAAGACACAATGCAGAAATTCCCCAAAGTTTCTCGGACAGCATCTTCCAATCCCACGAATACCTACATCTAGAATGACAAGGCCTGAATACTGATGGGAATGCCACCACCTATAAATTCCCTTCCAAACCAATCAACATCCTGATTGGAAATATATCGCCGTTCCTTCACTGTTACTGATAGAAACCCTGGAATTCATTCCTTCATAGCATTGCGGGTCAATACACAGCAGGTAGACTGCAGCGGTCCAAGAACTCAGCTCAGCACCACTTCCTCAAGGGGGCAGTGAGGAGCGGACAAGAAATCGTGGGCCCATCCATTTTTAAAAGGTTTTTTAAAAATAGTTCCAAGTTGAATTTCTCGATGGGACAGGTTATCTGATTTGAGCATGAACAGGAAAGTAGTGTTTCTCACACAGAACGTTATCAACGTTTCTGCTATTAGAAGAGTGCTCGATGATCGATGACTTATTGTTGCTGTGTGCTGTGATAAATGGCATCTGTTTTGTTCAATTCAACCAAACTGGCGTAACAGGATCGATCCTTTGAAAATACCAGACTGAAAATGGCAACCACTTGAGAGACAGTGTATTCCCGCCAGATTAGACTCACAGATAGCTGTTTATATTCAACGTTTAATGGACTACTGGCCGACACTGAATCCTCCCACCGTCCATATCGCAGGGGTTACTATTGACCAGAACGTGAAGTCAAATCAACATACAAATGCAAGGGTTACAAGAGCTGCTCAGAGACAAACTGAATAAGCTGCACTGAATAGGCTGACAATCTGCACTGAATAATAAAACATATGACCATAACAGCATGAGATATTGCTATAGATTGAGGCCATTCAGCCCATTCCTTCAGCCAATCTCTACATCCTGCCAATGTCACGCTGCATCCTACAACAGTCCTCTGTACTGACAACGACACCTCCAACCTTTGTGTCGTCTGCAAACTTGCTGACCCATCCTTCAAAACCATCATCCAAGTCATTAATCAAAATTACGAACAGTATGGGCCCAAGGACAGAGCCCTGTGGCACACCACTCACCACAGATTTCCAGGCAGAATATTTTCCTTCCGCTACCACTCGCTGTCTTCTGCTGGCCAGCCAACTCTGTATCCAGACTGCGAAATTCCTCCTGACCTTCTGAATGAGCCTACTATGGGATCATTATCCAATGCCTTGCTGAAGTCGATATACACCACATCCACAGCTCGACTCTCATCAATATTTCTAGTCATATCCTCAAAGAACTCGATAAGGTTTGTGAGGCATGCCCTGCCCCTCACAAAGCCGTGTTGACTGCATTTAATCAAGCCATGCTCCTCCAAATGGTCATAAGTCCTATCCATCAGAATCATTTCTAACACCTTGCAGACGACAGACGTGAGACTTACTGATCTGTAATTGCCAGGGATTTCCCTATTTCATTTCTTGATGAGAGGAATTACATTTGTTTCCCTCCAGTCCTCAGCTACGACTCCAGTGGAGAGTGAGGATGCAAAGATCTTCGCAAGTGGTGAAGCAATTGCATTTCTCGTTTCCCAAAGCAGCCGAAGACAAATCTGGTCTGGGTCTGGCGACTTGTCAATCTTAATGTTTGACAAAAGTTTCAACACATCAACTTCCGCTATCTCTGTCTATTCCGGCATGCGCACCTGCTCTTCAAAGGTTTTATTCACGACAAAGTTCGTTTCTTTAGTAAAGACAGAAGCAAAAAACTCAAAAACTCCTTTCCTCTTCAGACGCCACACACACGTTCCTGATCGGCCCTACTCTTTCTTTGACCATCCTCTTGTTCCTCAAATAAGTGCAAAATGCCTTTGTGTTCTTCCTAATCCGTTCTGCCGAGACTGGAGGGCTTATCTTTCTCGTGCCCCCTCCTGGCTCCCCTCAGACCATTTTTGAGCTCCTTCCTCGCCTGCCTGTAATCATCTAGAGCTGAGTTTGACCCTAGCTACCTCCATCTTATGTAAGTTACCTTCTTACTTTTGACGAGAAGCTCCACAGCTGCCGCAGATTACTGAGGGAAGGGAGAGAGGAAATAGCTGGGGCATTAACAAATATCTTTGTAGCATCCTTGAACACAACTGAAGTCCAGGAGGACTGGAAAGTTGTTGTTTAAGAAGGGCAGCATGTATAATCCAGTTAGCTACAGATCAGTGAGCCTGTCATCAGGGATAGGGGAGCTGGTAGGGAAGATACTGAGGGATAGGGTCTATTCTCGTTTGGATGAAAATAGTCTTATCGGTGCTAGGCATGATGGTTTTGTGCAGGGAAGTTCACGTCTTACCAACTTAATAGAATTCTTTGAGGAAGTGACAAAGTTGATTGATGAGGGAGGAACTGAAGATGTCATGTTCATGGACTTCATGAAAGCGTTTGATAAGTTTTCCCATGGTCGGGTTATGGGGAAGTGAAGTCACATGGTGTCCAGGGTGTGCGAGCTACATGGATAAACAACTGGCTGGGCAACAGAGTACAGAGCTTAGTAGGGGAAGGCAGTTTCTCAAAATGGAGAACTGTGACCTGTGGTGCTCCATTTAAGATGTTTCCAGAAAGATATATGAAAGGGCAGGGAGCAAAGAGATACAGACCCTTAGAAAATAGGATATTGATCTAGATAGATGATCTCGATCCGGGCAGGATTTGACCACCGAATGGGCTGTTCCTATACTGGAATTTTCTTCGTTCGAACATTACCAAAGACCCATCTCATGTCTGTAAAGATCTCCCACAACCTCTTTCATCAGGCTAAAAGATACAGAAGTTTGAAAACACAGATCAGCTGGTTCAGTAACACTTCTTCCTGACCGTTATTAAACTGATCAATGTACTCTCTAATCTCAGATAATGCCGATCTTGTTCATGTTGATCTCACCTGGCGCCTGCCCTGTGCAAGCGTCAACTATATGCCTCACAGACATGTTTTACAGCCATCGTTCTGTACATCCTTGCTTACTATGATCTGCCTGGACACCTTGGTACAGGACAAAATAAATTCTCGCCTTATTACACCCAGCTCCCTCCAGTGCTCGCTCCCATGTCTCTGCAATTCGCACCTCCAGCTTCCTCCATCACCCCCAGCTCCGTGGGACCGTATCCCCAGCTCCCCGTGTCCTTTGTGTCCCACTGTGTCTCTCTCATTCTCTGTTTCTCTCTGTTTTCCTTTTACCTGCCTTCTGTTTCTTTCCCTGAACTTATTATCTTCCCTGCTCCCTGTCCATGTGACGGTTTGTTTCCTTGTTTTGTTTCCTTTCTCTCTTCGGCTGATTGTCCATCCTTTTCCCTCGCTGTGTTCTCTCTCTCCATCCCTTCGTGTCTGTCTCCTTCCCCCTCGTTGTGATGTTGATGGCTTTTCTATTCGTTTGAAGCCGGTGATGGCATATTGGTTCGATATTGGCAATACATTAACTCGAATGGGTTTTGGTATCAAACACATAATTTAAATTTATCGGTTAAATTTCAATTGTTGTCAAAACAGCAACCAGAGCATGTGTATCCATTTAACAGCCAATTGTTGCATCTACCTATTTTGCAACAAGCCGTCTCACAATTTTCCGTACACTGGCAACTGAAATCACGTGCATAATGGTTTGACACGGGAACTGCTCTGCCCAGGACCATAAGAAACTACAGACGGTTGTGTGCACAGCCCAGTCCATCACGGAAGACCACCTTCCGTCATATATACTTGTCATTGTTGTAGTAGTTCTGTTCGCCAAGCTGGAAGTTTTTGTTGCAAACGTTTCGTCCCCTGGCTAGAAGGCATCATCAGTGCTCTGGAGCCTCCTGCGAAGCGCTTCTTTGATGTTTCTTCCGGTATTTATAGTGGTCTGTCCTTGCCGCTTCCTGGTGTCAGTTTCAGCTGTCCGCTGTAGTGGTTGGTATATTGGGTCCAGGTCGATGTGTTTGTTGATGGAGTTTGTGGATGAATGCCATGCCTCTAGGAATTCCCTGGCTGTTCTCTGTCTGGCTTGCCCTATGATAGTAGTGTATTCCCAGTCGAATTCATATTGCTTGTTGTCTGAGTGTTTGGCTACTAGGGATAGCTGGTCGTGTCGTTTCATGGCTCGTTGATGTTCATGTATGCGGATTGTTAGCTGTCTTCCTGTTTGTCCTATATAGTGTTTTGTGCAGTCCTTGCATGGTATTTTATCAACTACATTAGTTTTGCTCATGCTGGGTATTGGCTCCTTTGTTCTAGTAAGTTGTTGTCTGAGCGTGGCTGTTGGTTCGTGTGCCGTTATGAGTCCTAAGGGTCGCAGTAGTCTGGCTGTCAGTTCTGAAACGCTCCTGATGTATGGTAGTGTGGCTAGTCCTTTTGGTTGTGGCATGCCCTCGTTCCGTGGTCTATCTCTTAGGCATCTGTTGATAAAGTTGCGCGGGTATCTGTTTTTGGCGAATACCTTGTATAGGTGTTCCTCTTCCTCTTTTCGCAGTTCTGGTGTACTGCAGTGTGTTGTAGCTCTTTTGAATAGTGTCCTGATGCAGCTTCGTTTGTGTGTGTTGGGGTGGTTACTTTCATAGTTTAGGACTTGGTCTGTGTGTGTTCTTTTCCTGTGTACCCTTGTGGTGAATTCTCCGTTCGGTGTTCTCTGTACTATCACGTCTAGGAATGGGAGTTGGCTATCCTTTTCTACTTCTCTCGTGAATCGGATTCCTGTGAGTGTGGCGTTGATGATCCGGTGTGTTTTTTCTATTTCCGTGTTTTTGATGATTACGAACGTGTCATCGACATATCTGACCCAGAGTTTGGGTTGAATTTGTGGTAGGGCTGTTTGTTCTAACCTTTGCATAACTGCCTCTGCTATGAGTCCCGAGATTGGTGATTCCATGGGTGTTCCGTTGATTTGTTCGTATATTGTTGAATGTAAAGTGTGTAGTGAGGCACAAGTCCAGTAGTTTGAGTATGCCATCTTTGTTGATAGGTTCCGCCTCCTGTTTTCTGTTCTGTATGTCCAGTAGGTTGCCTATTGTTTCTCTGGCTAGGGTTTTGTCAATCGAAGTGAACAGTGCTGTCACGTCGAATGAGATCATGGTTTCTTCTTTGTCTATGTGTGTATTCCTGATGGCGTCCAAGAATTCCTGTGTTGATTGTATGGAGTGTTTGGATCCGCTGACCAGGTGTTTCAGTTTCTGTTGTAGTTCTTTGGCCAGTTTGTATGCTGGTGTCCCTGGTAGTGATACTATGGGTCTGAGTGGGATGTCTGGTTTGTGTACTTTGGGTAATCCATAGAATCTGGGGGTGTTGTTGCTTTCCAGTTTCATTCTTCGTATGTCTGCTTTGGTTATCTGTCCGTTTTTTTGTAGATTCCTTAGTGTGTTGTTTATTCTATTGGTGAGTTGTGGTGTGGGGTCAGAATCCTTCATTTGGTATCTGCTAGTAGGTGTTGTGCTTTTTTGATGTAATCTGATTTATCTAGGATGACAGTCATTCTGCCTTTATCTGCTGGTAGTATGATTATTTTCTTATCATTTCTTAGTGCTTTCAGTGCTTCCCTCTCCTTGGTGTTGAGGTTATGTGTTTGTCTTTTACTTATCATCATAGGTAGGACCGTTTGTCTCACTGTTTGTTGTGTCTCTTCAGTCAGTCCATCGTTCCTGAGTGTGCATTCTAGTCCTTCTAGGAAGTCTGCTGTCTTGGCGTCCCTGTGGTTGTAGTTGAGTCCCTTGTTCAGTACAGTTCTTTCCATGTCTGTGAGCTGTCTGTGGGCGAGGTTTTTAACCCAGGTGTGTGTTGTAGTGTCCTCTTTTTTGTGTGTTAGTTTGGCCAGTTTTTCTTTTAGTGCCTTTTTTTGCGATGTGTTGTCCTGTTCTGTCCTATAGTGATAGCCTGTTCTATGGTCCGGGTCCATTCATGATTAGCGGTCTTTGAAATTAACGACTTTTGGCGCGCAATTTCTTGTTTGTATTTGTGCAGTCGGTTGTAAGCGTCTGTGAGCATTACCTGGATCATTCTGAGTCCGTTCTGCTTGGCTGTTTCCCTGGTTTGTGGATTATTGACTGGTGGTCTGTACCTGACACATTGTGGAAGGATTTGATTCTTTCGGCATTCGTGTAGGAACCGGAGTTGTTCATATGTGGCGCTTAGGCGGTTAGCGCAGGATTCACATTTCCTGGCTTGTCTCAGCGTCTCTCGCCCGTAAGTGTTCAAAGTTTGAACTTGTCATTGTGGCAAAATGGCTGGCAACATCAAAGATCTCTCCCAAACAGATAATGATCTCCTACAACCTCTTCCAACAGGGAGGAGACCCGGAGGCTTGAAAACATGGACCAGCATGCTCAGGAACACTTCCTTCCCCAATACAACCAGACTGACGAATTGACATCTCTAACTTTTCATATAATATTAAGCTTGTTAATGTCGATCTTGCTGTGCCCACCTCCTGTGAAGTTGTAACCATGTATGCCTGTGTACGTACCCCACGATCTCGGTTTTGTTGTTTACTATCACGTGCATGCACTACGCGCAAAATCAACCTTTCCATTCTACATTTGATTAAAATTAACCAAATCAAATCAGATCAATCACGTGGACTGCAGTGCCTCGAGGTCTTCTCAAGGGCAACTGGGAAAATGAATTGATGCTGGCCCAGTCAGAGATACACAAATCCCATTAACAAATATAAGAAGATGACCACACTCAGGAACACTGACAGGGGGAATCAAATTGCTTAAACATAATCTTGGACAAATATAGACTTCCCTCGCTATCTGAAAGAAAGAATTCACCAGGTGATATGGTGCAGTAGCACTAGTTTGTATGAGAAAACTTTCGCCTTTCTTCGTAAAAGTAAATATCCTCTTCGGATTTCTTTTGTAAAGCGAAACAAGTCCCTACTGTAAGTCAATTAGAAAGGGAAGCGGCAAAAAGAGAACTCCTGAAAAGCAGGGAATACCTGTATATACATGGGCATGATATTCAGGAAGATGGGAATGGCGAAAAATAAATGAGGTGAATCTCACATTTTATTTCCATCCCAGCTGATCATCATTCTCATTGTTTGCTCTTTTTCTTCTATATGTCTCTTTCTCTATTGATTCCTCTTTCCCTTCAAAGCAGACTTCCCTGTCAACGGTATTAATCACACTCTTTTCCAGCACTTTCTATTCGTTTGTTTGCATTGACTTGTATAATTTCACATTTTCAGCGTCTTCCTTTGTTTGATTTCGCCTTCAATTTTGTTATTTCGGGGGATTTTGGCATCTCTGCCAAGGGCAGCATTTGGTAACCATCACTAATTGCCCTGATTCTGAGGCCATTCGCCAAACCAATGTAAATTAAAACACAGTGTCCTGAGTCTGAAGTCTCACTTAACACAGAACGGGTAATAACATTAATTTCCTTTACCGATCAGTGAAACAGGAAGGGTTTCAGACAAAATGTTGCTTTTATTGTTGTTTTGTGAAATACGCTTTTATTCCAATTCTTATCAGTTTTGTTGATGTTCTGTCATCAAATCATTTGAAACAATATCTTTGTTTATTAAGCTTTGCTCCTGAATTATATCCAGCGATATTCCTAGATTCATACATTGTCCTAATCATGAAGTAACGTCCAAGACAAAAACAATTTTATAATTGAAATATTTGTAATCGGAAAGGTGGTCAGAAGAGAGCTTGAAACATTAAGTCTGAATTTTACCAACGTGTAGGAAATGGATTGTTCAGCAACAGCACTGACGCAGAGATGAAGATTGGGGATATTAGGTGCTGGTAGCGGACATGTTTGGTGACAGAGAGAACACGAGACATAAATCAGTTCAGGGCAAAAAGGGATCTCGAGGTTCGGCACAATTTTGTTCTCAGATGTTTGTGAGGGAGGGGTCTGCAATTCATGGGTAATGAATGGAGACTGCAATTGAAACTGAAGACAAGAGTTTCATTCTCTGACAAATATAGATAACAGAAATTGCAACGAAGTTTAAACTTGTTTGTGGGATTAATGAATGGACAGAGGTAGAGAACGCCAATAATAGGTTAGTCATAGATTAGTGGAGGCACACCCTCCACCCCGCCCAGAATAATCATGAGCACTGCTGATATCCGATATGGTAGAAATTCCCAACTGGGAGAAATCTTGAAAAGATTCAAGAAAAACCTCCTCTCCATTGTTGTACTGTTCCAGTCCGCTATTCTCAGATTCAGATCTGTCTTCTGTCTGTCTCCGCAGCTGTTGATCATTATTACTGTTGGAATTGATGCATCTGTTACTACTGTGGGATAGCGCACTGAATGAAGCCCTTCACCAATAAGAGAGGGAACCCCTCCAGTGACACAGTTACACTGCATAGAGACTAACATTAATCATAGTCAACCAGTCCCAGCTTTCAATCCAGCACATTCAGTTCACAATATAACTGAACTGGACTACGTGTTGACATTGCTGGCTATGGTTAAATCTTCCATCACCATTTGCTCTAGTGAAGTCAGTTGAGCGGGAGAATGATGAATGTTATCTTTTTGTAGGCTAGATGATTCTGCTTGGTTGTCCGTTTACTATGCTGTAACCATTTCTCCCCAAATCCCTCCACCCACCAAAAGAAACACAATCAGGATGTTGTTTCTGTGTGGATCTCTCCTGCACGGGAAAAATCGCCAGCCAACACACTGTCACTGGGCACAGTCGCCCTGACCAAAGACAGGAAGTGTGTACTTCTCTGAATGTTCCGCTCACTGCTCGAATAAGGCAACTAGGGAATAAATATGCTTCAGTAATTTATTTATACAAATTGACAAACTTCTAAATGCAGTTTTATTTGCCGTAAAACTACTTGTTTATGGATTCTGGCCTCAGTCCAAACCAAAAGCGATAATTACAATGAACTTATTCATTAAGACTTATGAATTAATGAGTCAGGTTCGAATGAGCATGACATTGGCTGGGAGATAGGACAAAATGAGCATAGTTGCTGTGGAGACTGCATGGGGAGTACAATGATATTCCCCAGTTATCATCACTATTTCTGCCAGACAAAATTAAATCTAATGCGCAACAAGGAAACATCCAACATTTGGAAGAGGCAATGCTGAATGACAATATGAACTGAACATGATCATTTTAAATGTGATAAAGTGAACTATATTTTATATACACACCATTTAATCATTGGGAATACAGTTTGATTAGGTTCACTGGACTAGAAACATTAACTTTGATTTCTCTTCACAGATACTGCCAGACCTGCTGAGCTTTCCCTCTAAGTTCTGTTTTTTCCCTGTTTGAGTTTGATCATATTGTTCATATATGGCAGGATACTTAAAATTAAAAGCAGACACTAATAACAAAATGTGGAGGGCTATGGGGACAGTACATGAGACTAACAGTAGAGATATAGTCTTTCCATGCTGGAAGAGACAATGGGCTGAGTCTACACCACTTTTGTTGTAAATCATTCTGTGATATGTAATCAAAGCCTTTGGGTGGGTGTCAACAATCTAGTTCAACGAAGGACACAGAGTGCTCCACCATCAATAAGCTATTCCTATTATCTCATGAAATTTCGGCTGTCACTGAAATGTATTTTCAAACAAAGTGGAGTTCCTGAGATTCACAGGATATTCAGAAAAATATTCTTTTTTCCTTTGAGTCTTAAAGAAGAAACAGATTTCAGTCGTATCACAGGTGTCATAGGCACACCAATTATAATAGGAACAGGAGAGAACTACATTGTCCATATGTAACCAAATTCAGCATGTAGCCCTGTCAAGAAACATGAAATATAGTGATATGGAAACATGAAACACAAATAAAAAATGATGAAGAACTGCAACAGATGAGGAAGAATCTGCAGAGATAGACAAAGTTCATATATCGAATATGATGTAACACTGTTCTGAAAAAGTCATGTTGGAATCAAAGGTTAATTCTGTGTATCTCTGCTCGGAGTGCCGGATCTGCTGAGTTTCCCTCTATCGTTATTTTTTCTGCCTGAACCGTGACAAATTTACTGAACGATATAAGCAAAGCTGCTATCTGAGTTGAATCTCGAGTAATTTGTAACCAAAAGAGAAAATGCTGGAAAATCTCAGCATGTCTGGCATCATCTGTCACGACAGAAAGGAGCTGACGTTTCGAGTCTAACTGCCTCCGTGCAGAGAAATCAGAATTAAAGTTGCTAGTTCAGTGGCCCTTCCTCAGAACGGATGGTAGCCCTGAAAATGTTCATTTATATGCAGAAGAGGCTGAATGGCTGTTAATGGAGACTGCTGGTAGCTAACAATGAGGGTGAGTAATGGAAGGCCAAGTGTGTGCTAGGCCTGGTGTATGGGTAGAGGGAATTGAGGAGTTCAGTCCCTAAAATTATCGAATATTATTTTGAGTCTGAAGGGCTGCAGGGTCCGCCCACGGAAAATGAAATGTTGTTCTTCCAGCTTGCGTTGACATGTCCTGGAACACTGCAGCACGCCTGCCGCAGAGATATTTGGCAGAGAAGAAGATGGGACATTAAACTGTCAGGCAACTGGAAAATCATGGTCTTTTGCATGAGTACAGTTTGGATATACTGTGAAGTAGTCACCCAGTCTACCTTTAGTTTCCCCAATGTAGAGCAGACCACAATGTGAGCAGCGAATGTAGTAGACCGGATTGTGGGAAACGTTGTTACCATGCTGCTTCACCTGGAAGATATGTTTGGCCCTTCGATAGTGACGAGGGAGGTGGGAAGTGGAAAAGTGTAACACTTCCGGTAGGAGAAAGTGAAGTGAACCTGTGGTGGGGGCTGGGGGAGGTGGTGCGGAGGTTTAGGCATTAAATAACGAGCGGACCAGGGTGTCCTGGATGAAATGGTCACTTCAGAAGGCGGAAAAGGGAGAGGATGCAAATATGTGTCTGTTGATGGCATCTCGCTGGAGGTGGGGTAAATGCAGACTGATGATCTTATGCATGCGAATGCTGGTGAGATGGTAGGTAAGGACAGGGAGAACTCTAACTCTGATGCAGGCGGGAGGACAGAGGGTGAGAGTAGAAGTACAGGAGGTGGGTTAGAACTGGTTGAGAGCCCTGCCGACGAAATAGCTGGGGAATTCTCGGTTGAGGAAGATGGTGGACATTTCCGAGTCCACATTTTTGAACTTGACATCATCAGAAACAATGCGGTTGAGCGGGAGGAACTGGGGGAATGGAATGGAGTCTTTGCAGGAAGCAGCTCGTCAGGGTGCATACTCCAAGTAGCTGTCGGAGTCGGTGGCTTAATACTGGATATCAGCGACCCGTCTATCCCCAGAAATAGAAGCAGAGATGTTGTAGAAAGAAAGGGAGGAGTCAGAGATAGACCTTGTGAAAGTGAGGGATTAGTGCAAATTGTAAACGACGACCTTTTCCAATTCTGGACAAGAGAGAAGAGCAGCAGCTATGATATCATCTAAGTATCGGGAAACAGTTGTGAATGGGGGCTGGAAAGAACTGGAACAAGGAATGATCTATGTACACCATGAAGGAACAGGTATAACTTCGGCCCACGTGTGTATCTATGCAACCCTCTGTATGGCAGGAGCAGACTGATGCAATGGGTCTGCTCAGTCAGTTCTGTTTGTGGATTTTCAGGAGGACATAAAAGCGAGCTCTGCTATCAGAAGACCATCAGCTTCGGGACTTTTAGGTGGGAGTGAGTGGGTCGGAATCTCCAGATGAAATGTTGTCAGATTTAGTAAATATAATGGCCTGGTGTGCCATGGAAGGGTTATGGAGGAGCAGGAGATGTGGGGAGGTATCTGAGAGCTGGCACTCAGCCTCTGAAGTGCAGAGGTGAGTCCACCAGACTACAGCAGCACCTCCCTTATCTGCACAGGCTGAGTAACACAATCAGGATTGGATTGAAGCATACAGCGTACAGACTGTTCAGAAAGTGATAGGTTGGATAGGTTGGGGGGGATGCAGAGAAATTAAAACAACCAGTGTCACATTGAAAGTTCTCAAAGAACAGATTGAGTCAAAGTAAAAGCGAGAGGAATGGGTCCAGGTGGAGGGAGAATGTTGGAGATGGGGGAAGGGTCTGTGGGATGGGGAGTGGACTCTTGCCTAAACAACTGGACACCGAGAAGAAGACGGTGGAAGAGGAGTTCAACATTGTATCGTTCCTGAAATTCATTAAACGGTGCGCAGAAGGATAAAGCTGAGACCTTTACTGAGCACAGAACATTCAGCATTAGAGCGTGGCAGTTGAGGAGGGATGGTGAATACACGACAGGAGGTGGGCTTCGGAAAGGTGATGGACTCAGATTGCAGAGCATGGGCGGGGTGGCAGGTTCCAGAGGCTCATAAGCATCTCTAAGTTATTCCATCTTGTCGTCCTCGTATATCTGGCGAGCACGGCGAATGAGATGGAGAATGAAGTAGAATTGTGGAATGGTGAAGCCTTGAGTCAATGTGATGAGATGCTGTTGGACAGAAAAAATGTTGATCTCAGTGGCATTTACATCACACGATCACTGATTGAAAGTTATCATTATATTATTGCAACGCTTTGATTTCATTGGGGTGAAACTCAACAAGCTATGTCTTACTTTTCTGAGACTTTAGACTAAACCGTGAAAACAAATGATGTTATTAATAAGACAAATCCATCCATAATTTTGGAAGGCAGGAGCAAAGGCAGAGTTTATGTATCATTCCCAATAGCTCTAGGCTAGGTGTCATTGTTCATTGAGGAAATTACGAGAACAGAATATCCTCTGATTCCCGTTAACCACAGTTGTCTAAGGGTTAATTTTGCTACATGAGACAAATATTACTTTGATGCGAGGGACGTTACTCTGATCTCTCGTCTAATGATATTAAAAAATCAGTTAAAATGGTAAAGAGCAAAATAATAGAACACGGTGTTTTTGAACAATGTGGTCATGGTCCTCACAATGTTTTGGGAAAAACTGATTCATGGTCGTCTGATTCTGAGGAGTGGTTTGTCCTATTTGTGATGAGGCTGTTTGGTTAAGCGTTGTGACACAGAGATAGAAGTCAAGTTCCACTCTCTGTGGGGAAAATAACCAGCATGTACACGGTGCATTGGACAGTGACAGACACACACTATTGTCTGTTCCAATTGGACATTGATCATCTCAATCTCATTATCCACTGAAGACCAATAGCAGCACAGAAGCCAGCAGTTCCCATCACCCCAATTGGAAAGCAAAACCGGAAAGTCATGGTCAGTGGAAGTGCGAGTAAGTAGGGAACTGGTGTAACTTACAGTGGGAGTGGGAGAAGAAAGATGTGAAGAGATATCATCAATGGAAGAGTATGTAGCAGCAGAAGGGGTATTGCAAGGGAAGTAGGAGTGCAAATAAAAGTAAGAAGGCGGAGGAAGAATGGTTAATGATGTATTAGTGACTGGGAAAGAACTTGCTTTAACAAATGTGAAGTTGGGCGAAAAATATCACTGTTCAGGAAAATTGGGATCTCGTTCCATTGAAAATTAAGATTTGATGTATTTCATTTTCTATTACTTGATTCTTGTTCAGATTGCACATTCACTCTGTATTTTTGTATCTCCATCAATTGCAGATGACATATTTATTTTCCTCCTCGTATGGTGTCTCAACATTTTTGAATTTTTTTAACAATATGTATTTCCTTCTAATTCAATGTAGACATGAGAACATGATTTGATCTCCTGCAGTTTGTCCATAACGTAGAATTTAATTGAATATTTTTCCTCATCAAATTTACTGATTCAAACAATGAGTCAGTGTCCATCCTGCAGATGAAAAACTTCTTCATCTCTGACCATTGAGATGAAGAACAGCGCCACACAAATGGCTAATGCTACAGTGCAAGATGCCAAACCCTAGTTCATCCTAAATTACGTGCAAACGTTATGAATGAGTCATGCTGAGGGGTAGAGTGTAAAAGGTGAATTCAACTCTGTGTCAAAAATGCTATTAGCAGCTTCCTCACAATGGGTGTTAACTACATCACTTCGTAAATTCCCCAAAATAAGAATAGCAAGAGATTGGAATTCTTAATACCTCTTCTGTGTATAACATCTGGAGAACAGAAAGGAAATCAAGGTTTGTTTGTGATATTGATAAATGATGATTGTGAGAATGTGGAAGATGGACGGCAGTGGAATGATAACTAATGTTGGGGATGACGCAAAGATTAGCTGAGTGGTTCACAGTGAGGAGGAGAGGGTTAGGTTACAGGACGATGTAAACAGGTGATTTCTATATCCAGATTAATGGCCGATGAAGTTTAACACTGATAAATGTGAGATGATGCAGATCTGAATTAACAAGACAACTGAGTACTCAAACTGTGAAGCGCGACGGCTAAATTTGCTCCTTTTTTCATTGCAGCAGCAAATGTTGAGAAGGAAACCTGGTATAGGTGTACAAAAGCAGAAGGGGAATGGAGAGGATGAACAGACAGCAGTTGTTTCCCTTACTTGAAGGGTCAAAAACAAAGGGATACATGCTTAAAGTGAAAGGCAGGGGATTGAGAGAGGATTTGTGAGTCTGTTTTGAACTGAGAGGGTGGCACAGACATAGAATATAAAAGTTCTACAGTGTGGAAATAGGCTCTTCGGCCCAACAAATCCACGCTGATCCTCCAAAGAATAACGCACAAAAACACGTTCCTTCTATATTTACCCGTGACCTACACATCCCTGAACACAATGGGCAATTAAGCATGGCCAATTCACCAAAGCTGCTCATCTTTGGATTGTGGGGGGAAACCGAAGTACCTCGAGGAAACCAGGCAGACACCGGAACAACGTGCAAAATCCATACAGGCAGTCACCCGAGGCTGAAATCACTTCTCCGTGCTCGAAGGCAGGAGTTCTAACCACTGAGTCACATTTCTGCCTCTGGTGACATGTGTCTGGAATGCATTCTCTCGGCGGGTGATTGAGCAGATAATCTCACAAACTTTTAAAAAAACTTTCGATATGCACTTGGTGGTTCAGGCTCGCATTTTCATTCAATGATTCTGTGTGGTGGCAACCATGAACACAGATATATTCTGAAGTATTAGCTAATGACAGTTCCTGGTTTGTTCCATTGAATGTCTCAGTAAGTGAGCCTCCAGTGAAGTGCTGGCGTTATCTCCCACTTTCTATTTAAGTGTTTCGGTTTCCTTGCGTTGGTAATATAAATTGCTCTGTCGATGATGTCATTTCCGGACCTTTTCATCAGACGGTGGGAGATGGCATCGAAATTGATTTGTTTGTTGATGGAGTTCTGGTTGGAATGCCGTGTTTCTAGGAATTATTGGGCTTGTCGCTGTTTGGCCTGTCCGAGGATGGATATGCAGATTAGTCAGAGTGGCGTACTTCCTTATCAGTACTCAAGAAATTAGTGTTGGGGTCATGTATTTTGTGGATGGTTGATGTTCATATATCCTGGTGACTAGTTTTCTGCTTGTTTTTCCGTTGTGGTATTTGTTACAGTTCTTTCAAGGCTCATTGTTCCTGGAGTAGAACAGACAAAGATATGAATTTATTGCGGTGCTCAAAAGTATGAATAAACTGTCAGAGTGAAAAAAAATTACTCTATTAGTTGACATTATAACATCAAAGAATTCTAATTTCAAGGTTGTAAGCAGAAGAGCGAGAAGTGAAATAAGGAAAAGTGTCTTTATTTAGAGAGTTGTTACGAATTGGAATTTACTGACTGGGAAGTTGTGCATGAAGATTCAAAAGAGAACCGGATATATATTTGGAAATTATGAATTTAACGGGCGAAAAGAGAAGGCTGACGTATGCGAGGTGCTTGGAGACATTTTTGGAGCTGATTCATACATAATGGCCAATGACTTCCTCCTGTACCTTAAAGCTTTGTTCTCTATTATGTGTCAGTTGTGAATAAAAGTCAGTATCCAAATATTTCACATTGTAAATGCTCGCAAATATCTGATTATTTGGTGCAGCTTAAGCATTTAAAATGCAATTATTGCAAGGTCAGCTTCATTATGAAGTCTAATTATTACTCAGAACATGAATAATTTACATGTTGTATTCTAATTGCTAAAACAAATATATCATTGCGTTGGCACAAACCGCTTTGGAAAGCTTTGACATTTCTCTGATACGATATTATGTTTGTTGTTTTTTCACTCTCCACATTTCATATTAAATATCATTCATTCTAAAAATTGTAAGTTTTCAAATTATTGTTCACTAAAATTTGATAATGCAAATAATTTATTTAGTTTGATATTTACAGTTCATGTTGAATTATTGCCATTTTAAATTTGCTGGCAAATAGCTGAAGATCGTACATTTCAGTGAGAAATTAAATTGATTGATTATATATGAATGTATAAGAACGCTAATTCTATTTGTATGTTCAATCTTCTGCTCACTCTGAATATGTGATCATTCAGAATCCAACCATTTTAAAAATATTGGAGTGACAAAACATTGCTTTGAATCCTGACATTAAATATCTAATTCTGATCACCACAAGAGGTATGGTCATTCTTCGATAAAATAAAATGTACATGCTTTATTTCTATGCTGGAAAATCTTGACAGGAGTTATATTTTCGTTCCATAAATATAGAATCAACAGAATTGATTTAAGAGATTGTAGTTCAGTTGAATGATTATCGTTCTCATCTTATTGTTGCACAATTCATGAAATATAGCAAACATCCGATTGTTGCTTGGGTCAGTAAAAATACCACCTTGCAATGAGATACGCTGAAAATTGCTTCCAATTTATCAGAAATCATTTTCAGTTCTATTGGACCTCACAGCTGCCTGTGATGCAGAGAGACTCAGTGGCCTGTTCCAAAATCTGTACATGGAGCTTCTAACCTGGTTCAGGGCAGTCAGTCAAACATTACTTCAGAACAAATAAGTTGGAATTCTCCTTGGGCAGGGAGATAACTCTCCAACGGACTATCACTGGTCTCAGTGCAGGTACAAACATTGTCCAGGTTAAATACAAATGGCTGACCAGCAACCAAGTTTTAAAATTCATCTTCAGCCAGAGCCTGGCCCAGAGAGCAGACGTGTTGACATGGAGAGCCAGAATCACACCAAACAACTTACCTATGGTGATGAAATCTGGCCTGCCTCCCAGACTCCATACAGCTGCACCTCGGACCAGACATGGGTGAAGACGTTAACAAGTTTACAATCTATTGCAGTGCCTTGTGTCTCACAAAGAAACCTCTAAATCCATATCCAATAAATGTCACCTTAACATTCTCCAGTATCAAAATAAAATTGCGCATCTCTGTGAACGGTCAGAGATTACTACATGGTCACACAGTAGAATGTATGTGAAGTAACCAGCAGCAAACAGCAATCCAAAAATCGCATTAATTGCTGAACTTGGCGGATTCTGTCTAGTCTAAGTAACCACACATATTATACTGGCTTGCAGGTTACTGTAACAATACACACCATAACTGGAGGTTTTAGCTTTACACCCCTCAAAAGCTTCCTGATCTCACACACATCACTCCCGCGCACATTCAACAATTTAAGGGGAATTCACAAGCTTGGTGAAACTGGAAACATAGAACAGTGCTGCAGTGTACAGGCCCTTTGGCCCTTGACGTACTGTTGACTTTTTATCCTACTCTAAGATCAGACTAACCTACATACCTTTCATTTTGCTATCATTCATGTGCCTATCCAATTAAATAACCCTAATATAGCTGATTTTCCTGTAACTATTGGCTGTTCATTGCACACACACACCACTCTCTGTACAAAGAACTTACCTCTGACATCTGCCCTCAACCTTCCTCCGATTACTTTAAAATCCTACCCCCTCGTGATAGCCATTTCCACCCTGGGAGAAAGTCTCTGGCTATTCACTCTATCTATGCCTCTCATCATCTTGTATACCGCTGTCAAGTCACGTTCCATTCTTCTTCGTTCCAATAAGGAAAACACCCGAGCTCACTCGAATTTTCTTGGTAAGACATGCCCTCCAGTCCACTCAACATCTCGAAAAATTTCCTCTTACGAGGCAACCAGAACTGGTCACGATATTCTAAGTGTGGTCTCACCAGGGCTCCATAGAGTAGCAGCATAACTTTTCAGCTTTTATACACAATCCATCGGCTAATGAACACACCAAACGCTTTCTTAACAACGTTATAAACCCGGTAGAAACATTTGGGAGCTATGCCATGGCCCATGGGATCACCATTCCTCCACAATGTAAGAATCCTGCCTCTAACTATGTATTCTGCATTCAACTTCGACCTTTCAAAATGAATCGCATCCCACTTTTTATATTGAACACCATGTGCCACTTAGCAGCCGAGTCCTGCATCTTGTCAATGTCCTGTTGCAAACTACAACAGCCCTCCACACTATCCATAACTCCACCAACCGGTGTTACATTATCAAACGTACGAAACTACCCTTCCACTTCGTCATCCAAGTCATTTATCAAACCCCCAACACAGAGGTCTCAGAACCGATCCTTACAGAACACCACTCCTTACCTAATTCCACACTGAATACTTCCCATTTACCACCACCCTCTGTCTTCTATGGGCTAGCAAATTTTGTATACAGACAGATAGGGCTCCCTGTATACGACGCTACTAAAATGGAGAATGAAGACGCAAAGACGATCGCCAAAAGCACAGAAATTTCTTTCTTCTCTTCCTGTAGTAATCTATGTTGTTTCCCGTCTGGCTGCGGGATTTATCTATCCTTATGTTTGTACTTCAATCAGTCTGTATTTCACCTCAACTTGTTTACTCCCTGTCCAACCAACTGATTGACTGCTTTCCATTTCTGTGCTCTGTACAGCACTGCCTTCCTGAGCAAGTATGGTTCCCAATATCCTGTGTATTATGGAATGGCAAACATGGGAAGGCACGAATGCCTTTCTCATGAAGGGCAGATGCCAAAACTTTGACTCAGCTGTTACTCAGATGCTGCCTGAATGGTTGTGCTTTGCCAGCGCCACAATTTTCGACTCCGATCACCAGGATCTGCAGTCCTCACGTTGCCCATCACTGAGGGCTGTCCCCTCTGCGTACTGAGCAGGCAATTAATCAGCAGAAATCCGTTGTAGTCAGAGCTGACTGTTCAATTCTGGAAAGCTGCTTGTGATCAACACTTTTACTAAAAACGAAATTACAATTCAACAAATATTCATTTAGTTACAGAGTTACAGTTTTGGTTTATGAATTGGACAGCTTGATAACGAACAGTGAATGACTGAAGAACTCCGAAGCACAGAGTATTCCAGGTGATATATTCCAGGCTGGATGTGCTTTACCTTAATGCTGGGAATCTTTTCGGACAGACAGATATGACAACGAAACGAGATGACATGTGGAAGTGTGTCATTTGTACCATTACAGAGATGTCTTGAGGGAGGTCTTGGCAAAAAACTCAGTATTCTGTGGTACCAGAACGATCCTCAGGACAGGCGATAGGGTAAAAGAGGATGTCGTGTTGTCTTTTAAATTATGGAGTCAGTTACTGGCTTAAGAAGGGACGATATCTTGAAAGGATCTTCTAATGAGGTTTGGTGGTTAAAGCTCAGTCTCAAAACAATGCCAGAAATATTGCTTGGGATATATTGTAGAACCCCAGATAAAGGAAATTACGGGAGCAGATATATAACCAAGTTATTGATATGTGTAAAATCAATATTAGGATCATTATATGCAGGCATTTCAATCCCAAACATTCATTACGGTTGTGATAACTTCTTAAGAGGGGGCAGGTGCTTTGACTTTTATTCCAGAGAGCATTTTATATCAGCATAAAGCAGATACAACAATGGGCAGTGCAGTTCTGGGCCTCACTGTGGGGAACGAAGTCGGTCAGGTGTCCAGGCAGAAGTCGGAGAGCATTACAGGACCAGTGACCGTCACATCACACATTTTGACTTTGCTAAGGAAAATACCCCAAAAATGCTTGAATCATAAAAGTGTTTTTGGATTGGGTAGACAGATTTTATGAAAAATAATGACGGGATCTGGGAAAAGTGCAGTTGCTTCTGGGTGAAACTGTAGCAGAACACTGGGGCGGGGGCTGGGGGATCATTTGATTAAAATTGAATTGATGACAGTGTAGGGCCAGCATTTTATACCGAAGATAAAATTTAGGAAAACAAGCCCAGAGAACCTCGGATGTCGACACAAATTCCGAACAGAATGAAAAAGGAAAGAAAAGCTTAAAGCAGGTGCCATGTGAGCAGGTCAATGAAGGTCCTAAAAGAACATAGAATGTGGCGGGCTAAACTTAAAAAGTCAATGGAAGAGCAGAAGGAGCGGTGATAAAACATTAGCGGGTTAGATGAGCAAGAATCCAAAGACATATTTTTCGTTTATTAAGGGGAAGACGATAACGCAGGAAAGAATGGGAGTGTTAGGTACTAAGGGGACAGCTTGTTTACACAGCCAGAGAATTCTACGAATCGGTCTTCAGTTTGGAGAAGCAGTTTCTAGATTCAGGGAGAGTGACCGTTTGACCCTTGAGCAAATTGATACAGGAGCTGAGGAAGAATTGGAAGTTTATAGAAGATAAAGTGGGCAAATCACCAGATTAAAGCCCACCAAGTCTTTCATGAGTGAGAGGGAAACAATGATAGAAAATTTCAGAGGGCTGTTGAGGCTGGATTATTTAATATCCTCAAGGCTGAGGCAGATAGATGTTTATGCAATTGTTACGGGAAATTGCAGGAAAGTGGAATGGGGGATTAACAAAATAAATATAACCTAATCGAAGGAAAAGCAGACTCAGTGAGAGGATAGACATATTGTTGTCCCTATGCCTAATGCTGTTCTTTTCCAAAAGCCCTGTATCCACAATAACATCACCTCTCTCGCTATGGAGTGAGACACAGTTTGGAATGCAATCGACGGATTCAAGGAATTCCTAAACGCGATACTAATAGACAGAAAGTACGAGAGGACTGCGACAACACGGATTGCCTGTTGGGGTGAGGATTTGCATTGACACAGACACCACTACCAGAAGGAAGACCTCAGCAAGACACCCTCCAAGGCCAAGCAGAGACCTCCACTGGGGACGTGGTAGTCAGTGGCCAGGTGTCAAGGAGTGCTGAAGGCCTAAACATGACATCACTGTCATGTCTCCTTCCTTCACTGACCGAAACTATATGTGGTTGGGTAGAGGTACATGCCGTTCTAGCACAGTAAGCAGCAAGCCTTTGACACGAGAGGTCTTGGACACCTCCAGCTCAGCAAAATGTACAGGGAAACTGAAATAAAGTCCTTTTAACTTTAGTGTTACAGCCATCGAGATGGCAGTTATGGCAGTCGCCCGTTCCTCTTGTGGGATGTGAGAGCTCACGGAGATTTTCACCGTCCCTGATGACGATACGTGTGGACTGTGCACCCAGTTTCAGCTCCTGGGAGACCGTGTGAGGGAGCTGGAGCTGGGTGGCACGGTGGCTCTGTGGTTAGGACTACTGCCTCACTGCACAAGGGACCAAGGGCCAAATCCTAGCTCGGGCAACTGTCTGTGTGGAGTTTGCGCATTCTGCTTGTGTTTGCATTGGTTTCCTCTGGTTGATGCGGTGTTCTCCCACAGTTCCCAAGATATGCACCCAAGTGTTTGGTCGTGCTAATTTGCCTGTAATGTAGGGGAGTGGTTCTGAGTGGGCTGCTCTTTGGTGGGTCGGTGCGGACTTGTTGGACCGAAGGTAATCTAATTTAGGATGCACTCAGGATCATCCGAGATACTCAGAACTTCATATATAAGTGCTTTAGTGTGGTGGCCACACACAAGACATGCCCCTAGTTTTGTTTCTTTCATGACTGTAATGTTCCAGTCCAATGTTCATCGCCCTCAGTTCATTAGCCTTACCTGTCAGTCCTGTTGTATTTTAACAAACACAATTTAATCCAACAGGCGTTCCTTGCTTCCTGTCATATTCCAGGTAGAGAGTAGCTGTGCGCCCACCAAGAATGGCAAAGGGAGTAGGCAGAGAGTGCAGGAAACGCCTGTGGCCATTCCTCTCCATTACAAGTAGTCCATTTGGATTGTTGGGGCGATGTCTGTTCAGGGGAAAACAGCAGTAGCCAGGTTGATGGTCCTTCCACTAGCTCTGGGGCAGAGCGAGAAAGTGCAATGGTAAACAGGTCGTTAAAGATAGAAAGGTCGATTATTAGAGGGACAGTTGGAGATTCTGTGGCCACAAACAGGAATCCAGGATGGTGGGTTACCTCCCCGCTGCTAGGGTCCAGGATGTCTCCAAGTGACTGCTGAACATTCTCAAGTGGTTGGGTGAGCAGCTAGAAATCATTATGCGCATTGGCACAAATGATACCCGTTGAAATAGGAACGAGGTTCTGGAGCGAGATTGCAGAGAGCTCGGAGAAACATTTTTTAAAAATACCTTGACAGTGGTAATGTCCTTAGAGGGAGATTACCATCCGAGACATGCATTGGAGGGGACATCAATATCTTGGCGGCCAGTTTTGCTAGTGTTACGAGGGTGGGTTTAAATTAGATCGGCAGGAGGTGGTATCCTCAAGATCAGGGAGTCAAGTGCGAGGCTGGAAGGAGATAGAGTAATCAGAAATAATATGTTTAGGCTGGAAAACGACAGAGAGAAATGCCTTTTGGATTAAATTGCATCTATTTCAATGCAAGAAGGCTACATGTAAGGCCGATGAACTCAGGGCATGGATAGATAGGTGGGACTGGTATATTATAGCCATTACAAAAACATGGCTAAGCGATGTTTAGGACTGACAGCTTAATATGCCAGGGTACAGGTGCCTTTGGCGAGATAGAGGTGGTGGAAGGAGGGGAGGGTAGTTGCATTTATGATTAAGGGGAGTACCACAGCAGTAATCAGAGACAAAATTAATGATGAATCACACAGTGAGTTTTTTTGGGTGGAGATAAGAAATAGGAAGGGGATGGTGTGATGCCTGGGGATGTACTGCAGGCCCCCAAATACTCAACAGGAATGAGAGTAACAAATATGCAGGGAGAGAGGGGAAACACGCAGGAGCGATAGGGTTATCATAATTGGGGATTTTATTTTTGTTAATACAGACTGGAACGGCCAGAGCGTTAAGAGATTTGGTGAGATAGAATCTCTTAAAATCTTCAGGATAGTTTCCTCAAGCAGTATACAGAGTGTTCTACTCGGGAAGGGGAAAAACAAGAAATTTTCTTAGGAAATATGGCAGGACAGGTGACTGAGTTAACAGTGGGGGAGCACTTTGTGACCAGTAACCGTAGTTCTATTAATTTTCAAATAGTTATGGAGAGGGACAAAATTGGTCCACAGGTTCATGTTCATCAGTACTACCTGAGAAAATGAAATACTCCCCATACATAACTCAGATCCACGCCCCTGGCATCAAGGGAATCACTGGATGTATATAAAAGATACAGGAGTTCTGAAAAAGGAAAGCAAGAGGCTGAAAAGGGGGTAAGAAAGCCTTGGCTGAGAAGATTAGGATGAATCCAAAAAGATACTTTAACTATATTAAAAGAAAAACAAAAACTGGATAGAAAATAGGACCCCTCGAAGACCAAGGTGGACAAGTATGTGTGGAACTATAAGAGATGGGTGAAGTCCTCAATGAATATTTCTACTCTATGTTTACATGGAGAAAGACATGTTGACTTGAGAACTTGAGGAATTTAGTGGTGATATCTTAGGGACAATCCATATCATAGTTGAGGAGATTTTGGACATACGAGAATGTTTGAAAGTGGATAAATCTCATGACCCTTGCCCGATATATCCAAGAACACCACAAGAGTCTCCAGAAGAATTTGCGGGGACCCTGGTGTGAGAGTTGGAGTAATGATTTAAGATGTGCATAAGCATAAGGGGCAAGAAGGTGACCAAAAGAAAATGGCCGACATATGAATTTGACTAACTTAGCTATAGCAGCAGAAGTGGTAAACAAGTTGCAGCTGTTTCGAAGCAAGACCACAAGGTCAGCAGAAGTCAGAAAACAAGCAGCTATATAGATAGCAGAATAATGAAACCCCTTGACAGATAACAAACCAGACGATGGGCGACCTTACACATAGCAAAAACAAGTCCAGACAGCAAAACCACAAGGCCGAAAACGAACCTCGTGACTGATAACGAGGGACAAACGTTGAGAAACAACTTGAGGTGGACAATGGGTGGTTGTCAGCTGCCTGGGGAGATTGTAAACACTTGAGGGGGAAATGTGTCCAGCTGCACTTGCAAGATTGGGGTAAACAAGTAATGGAAAAGTACCGGTTGCTCGAGATTGAGAATCACCTGACTCAACAGGGGGTGGAGTTTAAGGGTATATCAGGGGATGCTTTGTAACGATCAGGGTCCCTTTCTTTGAGGGGTACCCAACTCTGCAGACTTGCTAATTGCTAATAAACTTTGTTTTCCTGAATTTGTCTTGAGCTGACTTTTTTACGTCTAACACCTGGCTTATAATGTTTCTAATCGTTAACCACAGGAAATGAACCAGAAGACTGGGGGATAGCAACTTTTGTGCTCTTCTTCAAGAAGAACTGAACAAAAAAAGCCTTGGAACTATAGACCAAATGGTTTAACATCAGTGATAGGTACGTTACTTGAGAAGGCTCTGAGGGGTAAGATGTACCTGCATTTAGAAAGACAGGCTTGGATTAGGAATAGTAAGTGTGGCTTTGTACGAGGAAGTTTGTGCCTGACTATTCTCTTAAAGTAATTGGATGATGTGACCAGGAAGATTGACTTGGGTGGGGCAGTAGACGTCAAAACATGTGGTGTTGGAAAAACACTGCAGGTCAGCCAGTATTCGAGGGGCAGGAGAATCTATGTTTCGGACATAAGCCCTTAATCTGGAACATTCAAAAAATGGATTCTCCTGTTCCTCTGATGCTGCCTGACCTGCCGTGTTTTTCCAGTGCCACACTTTTCAACACTGTTCTCCAGCATCTGCCGTGCTCACATTCTCCATTGGCAGTAGATTTAGTCGATATGGATTTCAGTTACAGAAGAACAGAATGAGACTTTTCAGGCCCAGAGCCTGATATACAGTTACAGAGGAGGCCAATAAGCCCCTTGGGCCTAAAAGTCTGTAACCAGATCATGCAGCACCAGTTGCACTGCGACAGTATCAATCTATTCAGCTATTTGAAGTCAGTAACACAAGAAATGGAAGAGGCCACAAAGTGACTGAACAATGGGGTATAATGGAATAAAACCAGGATACATAGCCCTTCAGACCTTTCCTTCCATTCACTAAGTCAGGGCTGATCTGCACTCGGCCGCAATTTCTCTTTCATGCCCAATGTTTTGTAGCTGTCGATTCTCTGACGGGTCAAAACCCATTGAAATCCACTCGCAACCCCCAAACATTGCAGTGATGTACACTCCCCAACTCTCTGGCCCCAACCATCACTAATCTCTGAGAGAAGGAAATGCTCCCCACACATATACCTTGGCCTATTGACATGGATCAAAGATATGAACACAGCGTAAAGAGACTGACTCTGACATCACGACAGTATTTGATTGAGCAAGATGTCAAGGAGACTGAACAAAATTGAACTTGATGGGAATCAGTTGTAAACTCATCGCTGGTGGGATCATTCAGAACACAATGGGGCTGGTGGACATCAATCCTCCCAGTCCCTGGATATCTTTGTGGGCAATCCTCAGGGTAGCTTCCTCGGCACAAACATCTTCAGCTTCATCAACATCTTTCCCTCTGTCATACAATCAGAGGTGGGGATATTCTTTGAAGATTATACAATGTTCAGAACAATGAGTCACCTCCTAAGGTACTAAAGAATCAAATCTGGACAACATTCAAGCTTGTGCTGTTAATGTATAGGTAACATTAATCAAAAGCACTACTGGACAATAAATATTTCTACGGTTAAACGAAAGAGGGATCCCTTCAGCAACTCTAGTTGGTTCCACAGTAATATAAGAAAGCCATTCAGCCCATCAGATCTATTGGATAACAATAGGTGCAATGTGTTCACTCACTCCTGCCTGTTACACAAGAAGACAATTTAAAATAAAAGCAGGAGTTGGAATTCAAAATACACACGCAGGAAGCTGGAAGAACAGAATAAGCAAGGCAGCATCAAGACTTTGAGAAGTGAACGCCTTGGATATAACCCTTCGTCAGGACTGTGGATGGGAGGAGGAGGAGGCGGTGTGGATAAGTGCACATAGATTATGGGTATCAGCGAGTTGTTGATGGAAGGGCTGAATCCAGTTGGTAGCTGGACAAAAGGTTGCTCAGAGGAATGGAATGGAGTGGAGGGCTTGGGAAGGGAGTTGGGAGATTGGAAGGGAGGTCATTTGAAATTGGAGAATTCAATGTTGAGTCCCCAGGGTGTCGGCTACACAGGAGATAGATGAGATCTTGTTCCTCCAAATTATGGTTCGGTTCATTGTGGCAATGGAGGTGGCCAAGGATGGCTATGTTGGAAAGGGACTAGGAAAGAGAATTGAATTCCACCTAACGAACTTACCTTTCCGCTCCCAACCGTATTCATCCCTCCCATCGCTCAACCAAATTGCACCCACCACTTGTGTTGTCATTGCCGTAACTCAGCATTCTCCTGATCTCCCCACCCCAACCACTCTCTTCCCTCTCTATTTGCAGCTCCCCCTACCGCCCAATCCAGTTCTGAAGAACGGTTATACCTGAAATGTTGACTTTCCCAGCTCATGATCCTGTCTGGCTTGATGTGTTTTTCCAGCCTTCTGTTTTCTTCCTATAACTCAGGAAGATAGAGTCTCGTCCACACAGCATGTTGGTTGGCAGGAACCACGGGTTGCCCACTGAAGTCCTTGAACCTTTGTCCTCGGGCCAGGAGGAAGACATTCAGTTTCTCCAGACACTGACACATGAACAGAAGAGGACATTCAGCCCCTCCAAACTATTACACTGAGGATGTCATTGTTGCCGTAACACGACAAACCAATGAGGCACAGACTGTACAGACAGACAGCTCCATGTTGTTCCTCCAGGCTCCATTGCTAATGGTATACACGTGTTATGTTAGCGTGGTTTTCTGATCATGAGGAGGGAAAGTGATTGGTTTGTACCAAGTCCCAAGGAGGCATCTTCCATCTCCGAGATTTTATGAACTAGGCTAGTCTACTCAAAACACTTTTAAGCAGGCAGCCCAGCGCATAACTTTGCAATTTGTTTCTGTAAGATTTCAATGAAAGGTACCCGGGGTAATTTAGCAAGGTTGAATACTAGATTTTGAAACAGACAAAAAAATTATTCATAAAATTACACAATGAAGCACAAAGAACAGAATAAAAAAACCAGGACAGAATTCAACCTATTCAGCAAGACTTAATTATGCTATACCGAATATACACAACTGTCCCCAAAAACAAACTCCCCACAAAAAAGTATAAATGGAACACAAACTTCCAGTTTGAATTTGAAGGTCAGAAAAAAGAGAGAGAGTGTTTCCATGCAGCTCCTAGTTGAACTTCCCAGTTCAAGACTCAGCTGAAAACTGCTCAGCTCAGCTAGTTCAGGTAAAATAGCTCACCACTCTCCGTTCATTACACTGGTCACTTATAAACGATGACCACTTCGGCCTGAAGACTCATCTGTTTCCATATAAACAAAAGACATTTGAAAATACTTTTCATCTCTGTACCAAACCAGACTGATCGGAGCTGGGGGAAAGTGAGGAAGGGTTAAGGCCCGAAATGTCGATTCTCCTGCTCCTTGGATGCTGCTTGACCTGCTGCTCTTTTCCAGCAACACATTTTTCAGCTCTAATTGGAGCTTGGCCCCGTTTTATTGTTCCTCTGAAAGAAAAACCAAAGACAGAGTGTCCTTGAGTCAAAGAACAGTTTTGAGACAACAAAAGGGACTTATTTTGTGACATGTCTCTCGCCCCTGAAAAAAAACCATCAATGTTAAAAGATGGCTAAATTTTTAACCTTTCAAACTCAGTTAGTAGTCTCAAAACTGACAGATACATTATCCTAATTGTAAACATTCAAACATGCACAAACCCATGCAAATTCAGGCCCCGGTACTCCCACCATCGAACACCTCCATATCTCATTCGAGTCTCAGTAACTCATCAGCTTTCACGTTTTCGCGACCTGCCACATGCACTATTGTCACAATGAATGGCTACAACAACAAGCTCCATCTAAACAGTCTGACATTTTTGTCCTTAATATTTTCCACGAATGTCAAAGTGTTGTGATCAGTGTATATGATTGTCTCAGATGCAGAACGTTCCGGGAAATGTCAGTTATAGAATGTTGGGACAGAACATTCCGGGGAACGTCAGAAATAGAATGTCGTGGACAGAACGTACCGGGAAATGGCAGTTATAGAATGTCGGGGACAGAATGTTCCGGGAAATGACAGTTATAGAATGTTGGAGACAGAATATTCCGGGGAACATCAGAAATAGAATGTCGTGGACAGAACGTACCGGGAAATGGCAGTCATAGAATATCGTGGACAGAAAGTTCCAGGGAACCCCCTCACCTGTCCGTCACCTTTACCCCCATCCACTACACCAACATTATGTACTGTGTACAGGCTACATATCTGTCCAGAACGGGGAGCTATGCAGAACACAGCAGGGCACTAATGTGTGAACCCGAAACAAATATGAATCCAGCATGGGAGCTGCACAAACCACATCATTGCATTACCGATAAAACTCAACCTGATAGTCTGACAACCACAGTGATCACACATGAATTAATCTGTAAACCAGGAGCAGTTACCCTCCCAGCATGTAGGATTGTGTACAGCACCACAGTGCATTGCTCAGTAACACTGAGATAGATTCATACCCACTGTGTGGAAACTAGCAGCCCATGCTGGAAGTGACAGGATGTGCAGCTCCCATCCATTTCAAGCTCCTTATTTCCATTTTTCCATGACAAGGTGGTGCTGTGGGTGTGAACATCACTGCCAGAGCGGGGTGGTGCGGAAAACACTTTAAATATCTCCATTTGGGAGCGGATGGGGTATAGTCAGATAGAGGGCGACTGAGAGACAGTGTCATGGATGGATGTGTTCCCAGGTTTCAGAATGCTGAAATGTAGACACTTCGATAGCATCCGGTAACATGAGCCTGTCTTCCCAGGAAAGATAGGAAAAAGGTATAATGGCTTGAGGTCAGATGAGCATTTGTTCTGCATCGTTGTAAATGGAATTGGCTTCAACAGAATTTATGACTCATTGGGCAGATTCGAACAGACATTTTGCTCAGTTTTTCATTGAGTGTGACAGAGGGAGTACCTGAACGTGAATGAGCTAGTTTCCCGGGGTTATCTTATTGAACTCACCACAACATGGTATCCCTCTCCCATCCATCATGTCTGGAGGAACTCACGATCTCCGTGATACCACTAGATATTCCTTGATCCCTGGCACTGGTGCCATCTCTTAAAGGCCAATGGGCACACGGTTGAGCTTTCTCTGTTTGGAGCTGCCCTGCACAGTTTACCCTGAGCATGGCAGATAAGGGTCATTTACACCGTGGTTTGTCGATAAGGGCACGGAGGTCCTGGTGGATAGGCCAGTACAGAGGGGGACATTCTCTTCCCACACCACCAGACCCACCGTGCATGGTCTGAGCACACCACACAGCTCAGTGCATTATCTGCGGTCTAAAGAAATGTCCTGAAATACAGGACAAGCATCAATAACCTCTTCCGCCCTGTCAGGATAAAGGTCAACGTATTTTCTCTGCTCCCTCACACACACTGTATATCTGTTATAGCACCGACCCCCGAACAAGGCTCATGCTCCTTCGTTCTCACTGCTGCATGCAGCACCTTCTCTCTCTCCACCCCACCCCGCCCTCTCTCTCTCTGTCCCCCCTCCCTCTCCCTTCCTCAATCTTCTTCCCTCCACATTACCTCCCACATTAATAACACTGCATGGATACAACACTGTCGACAGACTCCCTCTGAAAACCTCACCAGTTGCTTTCTTCCCGCTGTGGTTCTCACTGTTTCATCTTCTTTCTGTTTACTGTGAATATGTTCCATTTGAAAAGTTACCTTTGATAGAGAGTATTTCCTAACCTCTTGGATGTGTGTAGGTGGCATTTGCTCTGTCTGGAATTACCAAAATGCCTACATTCCTAATATCCACAACATCGGATTATCTCATTGGTTCAATTTTCGAAAACGAATAAAATCAAACTTGATTTGGTTTTAGTATCCTGTGGCATAAGTTAAACTGCTTGATAAAATTCGAATTGTTGTCCAAAGAGCAACCACTCGGGGATCTATTTCACGCACAAATGTGACATATTTTCAGTTGTCCTTGACACTCTTTGCCTTTGGTGTTTAGTTATAAATATCTTTTCGAGACCCTTCATTGTGCAGAGTATGTCTGCAAGATTTATTTCCCTAATTTTGCAGACTGCAGATAATAGCAGTTAACGATGCTTATTGTTTAGTTCGATGGTACAGTACGTGATCTCAACATCCGAAAATTGAAACAAATACCTTGCATTTGTTTAACAATGAAAAACATTTTTTGTAGTTCAGTAATATTAACCAGATTTTAAGAAATCCATACCGAGTTGAACGCTGGTACTTAAAATGTGACCCAAAGTCTGTGCATAGTTAAATCATGTGGATTGTGTAGCACCCGTACCTCTGAGCCAGAACTCTGGATTTGATTCCAAATCCTAAACTTCTCTTGTAGTGTCCCTAGCTCTGGACCAAACGGTCTGGATTCAAGTCTTGCCTTGTGTGGAGTTGCATGCCAGCATGTCAGAATAGGTTGATGAACAAACACACAGGAGAATCATGTTGCAGCTTTAGGGACTATTGCTGAGTGGTTGTAGTTTCCATACCTCCAGGTACAAAGTTTCAGGTATAAATCCACAGACATGTTTCATAATACGTCTTGACAAACTGATGAAAATGGTGTTAGAATTATGTATTGATGGAGAAGGAAGAGGTGTCAGTATTGAGTTTCAGAATTTAGGCCCAGGGAAGACTGAGAGCACAGCCATTTTACAACAGCAGAGATTATATAATAATAACAGCCATGGATAGGTTGAGTAGTCAAGGTTTCTTCCCAGTGTAGGGGCGTCCAAACGTAGAGGCCATTGGTTTAAAGTGTGAGGGGCTCGATTTGGAAGAGGCCTCAGTTGCACCATTTCATGCAGAGGACTGAGCTACCAGAGGAAGTGGTGGAGGCTGGTCGAATTACAACATTTGAAAGGCATCTGGATGCTGATAGATCTGCTGAGTTTTTGCAACAATTTCTGCATTTGTTAAAAAAAACTTGCCTTCATTTTACCACAGGTGCTCTGAATGCATAAACGTTTAAACATTTTTAAATGATGCAGTCACATATAAACACATTTTATTTTCTGCCAAGGAAAAATCAGCAACGATGTACCTTCATGAAGCAGGGGATGTGATGTGGAAATAGTTTAGGCAATGTTCAAGGAAACCTCATATGATCCAGTTTGGGCGAGGATGATATTATTGTGTGACTCAACTCAAAGAGGAAGAACATGTGATCTGCCCGAGAAGGAGTGGCCTATACTGCACTCTCTCCTCCTCATTGTTTCTCATCACAGCAATTTGTGCAAGCTAAAAAAAATGTATGCCTGAATAGTCTGAATAGTTACAGTTTGTTTTCCAGGATAAGGAGACCACAACAAGAGGGCATAGTTAGAAGGCAAGAGGGGAATAATTTACATGGGACCTTGCAGGCAAATGTTTCACGCAGAGAGTGATGTGTGTTCAGGAAGTGCTGTCAGAGGAAGTGGTGAAGGCGTTATAATTGCACGTTTAAAAAGTGACTGAAAGACGAGGGATACTGGCCACATGCTTGCAAATGTGACTAGATTATATTTGGTTATCTGGTCCGAGTAGACAAATTGGACTAACGGATCTGCTTCCATGCTGTTTGGCTCTCTCTTCTGTAATAGGGATGGGGAGTCAGAATTCTTTTCTGGAAGTTCATCGTGCCTCTATGTTCACATTGATACAAGACTGAGTTAGTTAAGCACTTGACAGGGAATTGTGTTATGGATAATAAGATACAGACAGGAATGGGGGGCTGAGACCACAACCTGATCAGCTACAATCTTAGTTCCTGGTGGACAAGGGTCAAAGTGTCTAATGACCCTCTCCTGCTCTTCAGTCCCATGTTTCTGTGTTCCATTCAGCCCCTCAAACCTGCTAGACACGAGCATCTGGAGTCCATTACTGCTATCACCTGCTGCACAGAAATATGAAGACCATTCAGCCCCTCAATATTATTACACACGGTTTGAGGTGATTTGGGAAATTAATTTGAAAACCGAGGCTGGGTATGAAAGAGGCCTCCCATCTCTCTTTACAGAGCTTCCCCTTTCTGCAAATTGTGTTTCCTTTGTTGGTCATGGTGTAGACCCAGATTAACTGTGAAGGCAGCCCCCATACCTAACCCAGACATGGCTCACATCGCTTATTTCAGCATTCAATTACTGCCCTTCCAGGAAAATAACACCCATTAACCTTCCAATAACAGAATGTGAGAACATGAGATACAGGGGCAGGACGTTCATTCCCCTCAAGCCTGCCTTGCCCTTCACTAAGATCATGGCTGATCTGCTCTAAGTCTGAATTCCTCTTCAATTTCCAAATATTCATAGCCCTTAACGCTCTATCAGGTCAAATCCATCTACCCCTTCTTTAAAAACGTTTTCATCTAACTCTCCTAACATGATGGAAAAGCAAATTGCTGACATTGAATACCCTCTGTTTGAAATAAGCACTCCCTGCTTCTGTTGCTATGAACATATGATATGAACCCAAAGTTTCAGATAACGGTGACAGGCCCTGATATCAAGGCAGTGCTTGACTGAGAATGACGTCAAGGAGTTAAACATAATTGGATTTGTTTGGGAATCAGCATAACTTCCCACTGGTTGGAGTCAATCTCAGGAAAATGGAAGGTGTTTGTGGTGTGTGGATGTCCATTATCTCAGTCCCGGGACATCTCTGTGGGAGATCCTCGGGTTAGCTTCCTCTTCACAAACATCTTCAGCTGCTTCATCAATGTCATTCCCCCATCATAAGGTCAGAAAAGGGATGTTTCTTGAAGGTTATTTAATGTTCACAACAATGTGTCCCCCCGTCAGCTCCTGAACCAGTCTGTGCTCATGTGCAGCAAGACCTAGATAACATTCAGGCTTGTGCTGTTGATGTAAATGTAGCATTCATGTAACCGTACTGGGAGACGCTGTTTAATCCCACAGGGACTGGTGGAACTCATTCAGAATCTCAAGCGCAATTCACAGGAAATGAAGAAGCCATTCAGCCCATTGAAACTACTGAACAAGAGGAGGGATAGCCCATTCAGACCCTCCTGCCTATTACACAGGAAGCAAGGAGTCCAATGTTATGGAACAGGCCAGAGGCTCTTAAAAATATTTTGACGTGGTTGTTTAATTCCGACCCTTATGTTATTCTAAAGGCAAATATAACAACTGGTTCAGATGTAATGTGATTGGTGAAACTACACGATGTTAAGCAAATCAATTTATTTGAGCAGTATCATTAAAATATAATAAAATAAAGAGGAAATTAGAATAACGACACGATTCAAAAACTTAACAGAAAATAGGTACGGTCCTATTACTAAATAACTGCATCAATATAGTCAGATCCCATAAACACAACCACTTGGCAAAAAAAAAACAAATTCTCACATACAGTTCTCCAGAAGGGAAAAGCAATAAAGCAGCATCCAGTCAAAAAGGTCAGAGAGAGTAGCAGCCAGGAGATAGTCACTGAACCGTATAGCTGTGTTGGAGACACCAGTAGTTTCTGATGTTACTGAGAAACCTTGAGTGACTTACTCAAGAATAGGAAGAGACCATTCAGCAACTTGTGTCACTGATGCAGGAAGAAAAGGAGGCCATTCAGCCCCTTAAGTCACTTAAACAGGAACAACAGGAGGTCATTCATCTCCTTATACATGATTAGCTCGAGGGATTTGTCTTTTTTAACGCGTTTTTAAAACTCCAGCTCCTCATGTTCTGTTATGCAGAGACTTTTGAAGACTTTATTTCCCTGACTTCCCCAGTCTTCAAGTACTGATGTGAAATTTTCGTCAAGGATCTCACCCATCTTCTGTGGTTCCACACATGGATTATTCCATTGATCTTTAATGGGGCACATTCTGTCTCTAGTTAATCTTCTATCGTTAGTATTCATGCAGAATTCCTTTCGATTTTCCTCAGCATTACAAGACAAAGTTTTCTCTGGTCTCCTGTTTGACCTACTGCTTTTCCTCTTCAGTGTATTACTGTACCCACAATGTTCTTCAAGGAATCCAGCTGGCAATGACAACGACCGCCTTTTTCTTGACCAGAACCTCAATACCCTCAATCATCCAGAATTTTCTACTTGTAATTAGCATTGTCCTTCATACGAACAGTGAAACGATCTCCAGATTACTCCCAGTGCCTATGGAAAACGATAGGAGGGGTCCACAGATGAAGGAGCTATGCTGGAACACATCCAGTTTTGGGGCCATGAAGCAGGACCTAGCAGAGGTTGACTGGGTGAGTCTGTTTGAAGGAAAAGAAACGACTGGAAAATGAAAGATTTTTCAAAGTGTGATACTGAAAATCCAGGGTCAGTATGCACCTGTTAGGGTGAAGGGAAAATGGCAGGTTTAAGGATCCCTGGCTGATGAGGGATATTGAGGCTCTGGTCTGGCAAATGAAGATGGTATACATTGGCTTTGAGATTTCCGTATCTACTGAACCTCTTCCAGCCCTAAAGACAAAATCAATCTGTGAAGACCCTAATTTTCTCAGACCTCTGCAACACTCCGATCTGTAGAACCCACTCCAGTCCCTGTGATTGTGCCAATCCAGTTCCTCCACGACCTGCGATCTGCGTAACGTGCTCTCATCATTATCACCCACCCTGTCAATGTAAGCTATTCCAGTATTTCCATCTATCTACTCATCTGCATAACCTTCTCTATCTCTTATCCCCTATCTGTGTTACCAACAACCTCCCCTACAACACTTGCCCACTGAGGCCAAACTGTGCTCCTTTATCTGTGTCTCCAACTAAAATTGCAGTTCTTATCTCCAGGAAAATCTGTCCGATTCCACATCCTCCATGTCTAAATAACCCCAGAAACTAAGTTTTTCGATATCTCTAAATCTATTCAGTCCCGACTACCCTCCTTATGTGTGTTTTTTCTTACAGTCGAGACATCCTACATTTTCTCTGTAATCCGCTCCATTCCCTATACAGTCCCTGTCTGTGATCAGACCTTTCCTACCAACTTCCTTATCCCTGAAAACTGCTCCATCCTTTCCTCCTCCCCAACTCCATGAACTCCTGCAGGACCTAAAGCTCTCCACATTTCTGTAACCTCTTCAGGCTCTATGATCCTCCCTCCCTGTGAAACCACCTCCAGTCACCACATCCCTCCCAATCTGGGTCCTCTGCTCCAGATCAGACCATTGCTGTCTCTGTAACCACCTCCATTCCTGACAACACTTCCTATTTGTGTAACCTCGTTCAGACCCCATACTCTCCAGCTTCCTGAATCCTCTTCCTGCCACTGCAACCAGAACCATGTTTGTGTAACAACCACCAGTGATTACACCTCCCCGACTCAGTAACCTCTTGCAGTCCTAACGAAATACCTAAACTGTGAAACACCTCATTTCCGTGCAATCCTCCCTCCCTCCTTCCTCAAATGCCTTAATCTCGATGAATCTTCACAATTACTGAAGCCTTCTTTTGGAATTGCAAACCTCCTTATTTCTTCAAACTCGTCTTGTCCTGATATCCCTCCCTATCTCTGTAACCCCTACCACCCTCCAGTGCGCTTCTGGGGAACATGGCAGAGGAGGGAAGATTTGTAGAGTCCGTGCTAGATTACGGAGGTAGAATCCTGGAATTACAGATTTAGTCTAATGGTTTTGGTGTGCAGATTATTGGTGAGGATTCTGAGAGACAGGATTTATGACTACTTGGAAAACCACTGTTAAATTCGAGACAGTCAGCATGGGTTTGTGAGGGGTCAGATCATGCCTCACAAACCTTATTGAATTCTTTGAGGATATGACAGAATACCTTGATGGATCACAGAAAAGAAGGATGATTGGGATACAGGGAAATCTGTCTATCTGGAGACAGGATTGAATGGCCCAGAGAAGACAGAGGGTGGCAGCAGATGGACAGTATTGAGCCTGAAGCTCAGTGGTTAGTGGGGTTCTGTAACAATCGGCTCTGGGACTCTGTTCTTTGTGATTTGTATAAATGACTTTGATGGGGATGTTAGAAAGCGGGTTAGTAAGTTTGCCAATTTGCTGGAGTGGTGGGTAATGTGGAGGGCTGCTGTAGGTTGCAATGGGACATTGACAAGACGCAGAGCTGGGCTTGAAGTGGCAGGTGGAGTTTTCTCTGGAAAAGTGTGAAGTGATTCATTCTGGAAGGTTGAATTTGAATACAGAATACAGGATGAAAGGCAGAATACTTGGGCGAACATAGAGACCATGGGGTCCATGACCATAGATCCCTCAAAATTGCCACCACGTTTATAGGGTTGTTAAAAAGGCCTATGTTGTGTTGGCTTTCCTTAGAAGGGTTTAGATTTTAAGAGCCGGGAGGTTTTACTGCGTCTTTATAGCGACCTGGTGAGACCATACTTGGAGTGTTGTGTTCAGTTCTGGTCCCCTCTTTACAGGAAGGATGTGCAAGTTTTAGAGAGCGTACACAGGAGATTTACCAGGATGCTGCCTGGCATGGAGGCATTTCTAATGAAGAAAGTTTGAGAGAGTTTAGGCTTTTCTCATCGGAGTGAAGAAGGGGCGGGATGATCCGGTAGAAGTGAACAAGATGAGAGGCACAGAGAGAGTGAATAGTCTTAGACTTTTCCTGCTATGGAATAAATGGCTATCACAAGGCAGCATGATTTTAAGGTGATTGGAAGATGGATAAGAGTACTTAGAGAATGGTAGGTGGTTGGAATGCACTACCAATGGTGGTAGTAAAATTCGGGACCTTTAGTAGACTCTTGGACAGATACATTGATAATAGTAAAATGAAGGGTATGTAGGTTAGTTTGATCTGACAGTTGGATAAAAGGTCGGCATGAAATCAAGACCAAAGAATCTTGTTGTGTACTGTTCTGTGTTCTACGTTCCATATGTTAAACTGGGTAATAAGATCAGATCAATGTAAAAGAATATAGCATTCAGGAGGAGCTTGTCAACTGGATACAAAATTGGCATGATGGTTGGAGACAGAGGGTGATGGGAGCCATATTGTTTTTCTGACTGGAGGCATGTGACCAACGGTGTACTGAGTCCACTTTTGTTTGTCATTTGGGTATGGTTTGGATGGGATTATTGGTTTCCTGGTAAGTAAGCTTATTGGGTGACACTGAAATTGGTGATAAAGTGGACAGGGAAGAAGGAGACCTATGATACAACAGGATGAATCGTACTGCTGGGATAGTGGGCTGAAGAATAGAAGATGACGTTTAATTAGATAAATGTGAAGTGTTCCATTTTGGTGAAACAAACCAGGGTGGGACTTGTACAGTTATTGTTCCTGGCCTGGGTAGTGTTGTCAGTCACAGACCCAGGGATGCAGGTAGACAGTTCTTTGAAAATGGTGTAACAGGTCGATAGGCTGGTGAAGCAGGCATTTAGGATGGTTACCTTCATTAGGAGAGCATTGAAAGTAGGAGTTTGGATGTCATGTTATATCTGTTCAAGACATCGGTGAGGCTATCATAAAAACATTTTTGTTCACTAGGAAGAACTCATCTGGTTCACTTACCTCCTATAGGGAAGGACATCTGACATTCTAACCTGATCTGGACGACATGTGACTCCAGACCCACAGCAATATGGCTGACTCTGAGTTGCCCTCTGGATAATTAGCAGTGGGGTCAAAGAATGTTAGTCCAGGCAGTGACACCCACAACCCATGAATGAAGAAATAAAAATACATATGTCCCTCCTACTTCTGCAAACAACTCCAGCTGCAGCAATCTGTACTGGCTTTGTAACACCATTCAGTCCCTCATCACTCTCTGTAACACTCTCGCCACCTCTAGCACCTTCACCTCTCCCTGTTCCTATTGTATCATTAAACCCTGACAACGGTTCCCCTTCCCACAATCCTCCCCCTGCTACCAGACCCTTTGCAATCCATTTAATATTTACTCCTAAAGCACTCTCTCACTTAAGGCTTTTAGGTATTTTGTGGTGATCTTCCCAGCCTCATAATCAAGTATGATCCCTTTTGTCCTGAGTGAGGGACCAGTGGGGATTTCTTGCTGAAGTTTTTACTGTTTCAATGGAATGTCATTTTGTTGAGCGTTTTATACTGTTCCTTCAAATGTTTTCCATTGTCCATTTATAGACACATGTTTCAGTCTGTTTAGCCTGTTTGCCTTGGTCAGTTCTCCTCTCAAACTAATGTAATTGGCTACTTTTGTTTCTAGTTGTAGCTTGTCCTTTCTGTGATTCTCTTCAAAACTTTGTACATTTAAATTGCACTTTATCACAATTTCCTGAGTGATCTGTGCAGGTGACATTACTCATTCACTAAGTTTCACCGCACGGTCGCTCTGTGATAGTTATGTCCCTAGTCAGTTGCACAATGTGTTATTCAAAGAAACACTGAAAAAAACAACAGAACTCCTCTTCGAATATCAGTGCTGTCCGTGAGATTGACCAAAATTATACAAATATTGAAGTTTTCCAAAATTATCACAATGCATTTGTTAAAAAAAATCCAATGAGTTCCTGTTTAATGCAGTGATGAGAAGTGCAATACTGTTCTTTGGCTAAAACTGTTCTGCTGCTTGTGTCCTTGGCAAGTAGTCGCCAGAATTTACATTCAGATTGACTCAACTTCATGATCTGCAGACATATGCTTTCTCTGTAATGTCTTTGTTATCCATTATTGTTAGCGTTACCCATTTTGTCTGAGGTGGCACAAGATTGTGAACGATTGAATATTTTTGTTCACCCTGTATCCATGTCTCCCTGATGTCTCACTCTCTTTTATCTCTGTGTCGCAAATCCATCTACCTTACTGCAGCGACGTTGTCCATTCGAAAAAACACGCAACTTACTCTTTCCCACAATTTTCTGTCACAAATTTCTTCACTGATGTACAGTTTTACTTAAACTCTGTCTCTTCCTGTTCCTTTCTGCTTGTCTTCAGCCACATCCCCATGCTGTTCCGAGGCTTCACCTTTTCTCTTTGGATTTGGAAAGCTGCTTTCACCTGAACACTGTCCCACCATCCCCTCTGTCTGTTTAGAGTCCTGTCCATAAATGTACTGACATGATGGGGCCAGGACCCTGGACCCAGCACGGTTCCAGTAGGACATTCCGAATGGATTATTTATTAAATCAGGTATAGGATGAGGATATCTCTGGCTGACCAGACTTTCTTGCCCAGCCCTATCTGCCTTTGAGCTGTGTAACTTGCTCAGCCATTTCAGAGGGTCCTTCAGAGGTATCGGGTCCTTCGTTCTGGTGAGTTGTTGTCAAACCAACAGCCACTCTCAGACAACTCACCAGAACGAAGGATCCGATACTCAGCATGAGCAAAACCAATGTCGTGTACAAAATCCCATGCAAGGACTGCAGAAAATGCTACATAGGACAAACAGGAAGACAGCTAACAACCCGCATCCATGAACACCAACTAGCCACGAAACGACATGACCAGCTATCCTTAGTAGCCACACAAGCAGATGACAAGCAACATGAGTTCGACTGGGACAACACTACTATTATAGGACAAGCCAAACAGAGAACAGCCAGGGAATTCCTAGAGTCATGGCCCTCATCCACAGATTCAATCAATAAGCAAATCGACCTGGACCCAGGATACCGATCACTGCAGCGGACAGCTGGAACTTACAATTGTAAGCAACAGATTCAAACCGCTACAAATGCCGGAGAAAAGATCACAGAAGCACTTCACAGGAGGCTCCCAAGCACTGAGGATGTCACCGAGACAGTGGATGAAACGTCTGCAACACAAACTCTCAGCTCGGCGAACAGAACTACAACTATAATACCACTAGGCCATCACTTCGCCTGATCACAGGTTGCTCATCCCTGAGCACTGATACCAGGGCATCATGAAACTAAACCCATTCTTCCAACATTACTGTGTGATCCTGACATCTTCCAGCAATCTGGGACTCTTATTTAATATCTCTCCATTTTCCAGATCTATGTGGGACTCAGTGCCATTCTCCGTTTGGTACTGCATCTGTCTAATTTCCCATTCTGTCTATTTCTCTGTCTCCTGTAGTTACTCAGGACGATCCTGACTCAATAGCCTTCCCAGCTGCTGGGTGGATCGTCCATCACCACATTGAACGTAGTTGGTCTGCCAGATAGAGACAAAGGGAAAGGAGATTTGGAGCCTTCAATAAATCCGTAGTGAGGTAAGATCACCCACAGTGCACAGAGCAAAGAACAATGAGCGGGCTCCAAATATCTGTTAACACAATATGAGATAGATACAGTGCTGGAGGGGGAGCACAGTACACACACACCTCAGGCTCAATCACCACCCCTTATGTAAGTTCTGTTGTACTAAGACTCACTACTCAGCAACACTGTATCTGTGGCATGTCTTGTGGACCAGTGTCTTCAATAATCTTTAATTCCTATAACAGTTCTTATCTCTGTAACTTCCTCGCTGCCCAATTGCCCCTCCACATTTTTGAAATGTACTGCATTCCAGACTACCATCCCTCTCGCTGTAACTTGCTTCAGTGTCTATAACATGCTTGATCTTGGTAGTCTCGTCATCCAATAAGGTAAAAACAAGGACTGCAGATGCTGGAAATCAGAGTCTAGATTAGAGTGGTGCTGGAAAATCTCAGCAGGTCAGGCAGCATCTGAGGAACAGGAACATAGACGTTTCAGGCAAAAGCCATTCATCAGGAATAGAAGCAGGGTGCCTGCAGAGGGGGGAGATAAATGAGAGGGGGTGGGAGTGGGGAGAAAGTAGCATTGAGTACAATAGGTGAGTGGGGGTGGGGATGGAGGTGATAGGTCAGAGTGGAGATGAGCGAAGGTAGCAAAGAATACAATCTATGAGTGAGTTTGGGATGCGGCTGATTGTTCAGAGTGGAGGATGGAGTGAAAAGGTGGAGAAGAAGATAGACAGGTAGGACAGGTCATGAAGGTGGTGCTGAGCTGGAAGGCTGGAGCTGGAGTGAGGTGGGAGAAGGGGAAATGAGGAAACTAGTGAAGTCCACGTTGATGCCCAGGGGTTGAAGTGTTACGAGGCAGAAGGTGAGGCGTTCTTCCTCCAGGCGTCGGGTGGTGATGGAATGGCGGTGGGCAGGCCCAGGACCTGCATGTCCTCGGCAGAGGGTGAGGGGGAGTTGAAATGTTGGGCCACAGGGCTGTTGGCTCGATTGGTGTGGGTGTCCCAGAGATGTCCCCTAAAGCGTTCTGCTAGGAGCCGTCCAGTCTCCCCAATGTAGAGGAGACCGCATCGGGAGCAACGTATAGAATAAATGATATTGGTGGATGTACAGGTAAAACTTTATGTGGAAGGCTCCTTTAGAGCCTTGGATGGAGGTGAGGGAGCAGGTGTAGGCGCAGGTTTTGCAATTTCTGCGGTGGCAGGGGAAGGTGAAAGGATGGTAGGGTGGATTTTGGGGAGGGGAACGTGGACCTGACCAGGTAGTCACGGAGGGTACGGTCTTTGAGGAAAGTGGAAATGTGTGGGGAGGGGAATATGTCCCTGGTGGTGGTGTCCGTTTGGAGGTGGTGGGAATATCGTCGAATGATTTGGTAAATGTTAAATTTGGTAGGATGGAAGATGAGCACCGGGGGGTTCTGTCCTTGTTATGGTTGGAGGGGTGATGTCTGAGAGCAAAAGTGCGGGATGTGGACGAGATGTGTTGTAAGGCATCTTGAACCACGTGGGAAGGGATTTTGCGGTCTCCAAAGACGGAGGCCATCTGGGGTGGTCTGTGGTGGAACTGGTCCTCCTGGAAGCAGATGTGGTGGAGCCGGAGGAATTGGGATTACAGTTTGGCATTTTTGCAGAACGTAGAGTGGGCGGAGGTGTAATCCAGGTAGCTGTGAGAGTCGGTAGGTTTGCAAAAAATGACGGTGTCAAGTCGGTCTTCATTAATGGGGATGGAGAGATCCAGGAAGGGAAGGGAGGTGTCAGAGATGGTCCAGGAAAATTTACTGTCAGGGTGGAATATGTTGGTGAAGTTGATGATTTGCTCAACCTCCTCGTGGGAGCACGAGGTGGCGACAATGCAGTCATCAATGTAGTGGAGAAAGAGGTGGGGAGTGGTGCCGGTGTAACTACAGAAGATGGACTGTTCTACGTAGCCAACAAAGAGACAGGCATAGCTGGAGCCCATACGTGTGCCCATAGTACTCTTTTGTTCTGGAGGAAGTCGGAGGATTTAAAGGAAAAATTATGAAGGGTGAGGATAAGTTCAGCCAATTGAATGAGAGTGTCGGTGTAAGGGAACTGTTGGGAACATCGGGAGGTGAAGAAACGGAGGGCCTCGAGTACCTGGTCCTGGCGGATGGAGGTGTAGAGGGATTAGATATCCGTGGTGAAGATGAGGCTTTGGGGTCAGGGAAACGTAGGTTTCAGAAGAGGTGGAAGGCATGGGTGGTGTCTCGAATGTATGTGGGGAGTTCCTGGACTGGGGAGAAAGAACAGTGTCGAGGTAGGTAGAGATGAGTTCGGTGGTGTAGGAGTTGGCTGAGACAATGGGTGGGCTAGAGTGCTTAGGCTTATGGATCTTGGGATGCCGGTAGAATTGGGCAGTGCGGGGTTCCCGGACTATGAGGTTGGAAGCTGTGGGTGGGAGATCTTCTGAGGTGATATGGTTCGGTATGGTCTGGGAGATGACGGTTTGGTGATGGGGGTAGGGTCATGGTCAAGGGAGTGGGAGGAGGAGGTGTCTTCGTGTTGGCGTCTGTCTTCAGCGGTGTAGAGGTCAGTGCGCGAAACTACCACTGCACCCCCTTTATCTGCTTGTTTGATGGTGAGGTCGGGAGTGGATGGCTGCGCATCGCGATGGTGAGACGTTGGAGTGGGGGAGAGGGGTAGATAGGTTGCGGAGTTTAATGTCTCGGCGGCAGTTGGAAATGAAGAGTTCGAGACCAGGTAATAGGCAAGCGTGGGGTGTCCAGGTGGGTGGGGTGTGTTGGAGGCAGGCAAAGGGGTCCTCTGAACGTGTGCGGGAGTCTGGATTTTGAAAATAAGCTCGGAGGCGGTGGAAGAAATGTTCAACGTCACGGCGTGTATTAAATTCATTGATCTGTGGACGGAGGGGGATAAAGGTGAGGCCTTTGCTGAGAACTGATCGTTTGTCCTCAGTGAAGGGGAGGTCAGGGGGAATGGTGAAAACTCGGCAGGATTGGGAGCTGGGACCTGTCGTAGGTGTGGAGCTGGAGGAGGGGACGGAGCCTGTAACTGGAGTGGGTGTGGTATTGGGGGGATTGGGTGGAGTCTTGAGCAGGGGTGGTGTTCCCCTCAGGGCTCTTGGGGGGATGGTGATGGTTGGACCTGGAGGGGTGGTGTCAGCAGAATGCAGGTGAGTGGAATTGGTGGGGCGGAAGTGGTGGCAAACACGGCAGTGGGGGCCACGGAAGTCACTGAGCGTGTGACATCAACGATGGTATGAGGGGCGGAGGTGATGTCACTTGTGGTGGATGAGGAATTTTGAGGGGCGGAAATAGCATTTACTTTATTTTACCCAATAATTTCCTGACACAAATCTATTTGACAATGTCGTACTTTAATTAAACTAGGTCCCTTACTGTTTCTTTCTTTTGGTCTTCATCCACATCTCCATGGTGTTCCAATACTTCAACCTTTCTCTTTGGACTTGGGAATTTCCATTCACCTCAGACCTGTCCCACTCCTCACCTCTGCCTGTTTACAGCACAGTGCATAATCCAGGTACCAGAGGAGCCCATCACAATAAAAGAGCTCAGTCCCCCCGAGTACTTGTAGCAGTGCTCACAGGTCACAACCACTTCTGATGATACAATTGTGTGATCCTGACACCTTCCTGCAATCTGCTGATATCGCTCTGTCTCTCTCCATGTGATGTCTCTCACTGTGAGGGTCTATTTGCTGCCTCTGTCAGTGCTTCTCGTTCTTGCAGCTACTCCAGATCCTGAGCCAAGAGAATTCTCTACTCCAGAGAGACGCAACAACACAGGCCATGGATGAAGACTGGGATTTTCCAGATCTCTGTGGGTCTCAGTGCCATTCTCCTTCATTATGTCACCTTCATTGCATCTGTTTAATTTCCCATTCTATTTCTCTGTCTCCTGTAGGTATTCCTGATGTCCCTGACTCAGCAGAATTCCCAATTCCTGCCTCGTCTATCATCACATTGAAGACGGTTAGTCAGCCAATAAGAGATGGAGAGTGAGATCTGGAACCTTCAGTAAATCCCGCAGCCGGTAAGATCACTCACAGTAAACAGCACAGGGTGGAGTTCATGGGCTTCAATTTAGACACTGAGGGCATGCTGTGGGAACAATGCTAGACAAGGAATATGAGAAAAGTCTCAGGCTTCATTATCACCATCTTGTCTGGAAATTCATCTGTTCCACAGAACCCTCACTATGTCTGTCAGCTTCTCCACTGTCTGTTTCATAGATACCACTTCCTCTTTTTCTATCAGCCCCTACAATCCTGCTAATCCCTGTACGCTCCTCCTACCAGTACAACTCTCCAAGTCTCTGCCTTTGCCTTTAATCCCGGGTTCTGTCACATCTCTCCTTATTTGTGAAGAACAACTCTTCAGTTCCTTAAGCCATTGCTGTCAGCGTAGTCTTTTCCAGACCTGAAAAATCTCCCTGTCTGTGACATTTTCAAACTCCTATTACCTTCATGATCTCTGTAAACTTCCCGTCGTGACAACAAAAAGCTCTGTACCTTAGTAACTTCCTCCAGCTGTTAGACTCCTCTTTCTCTATGGACACAATACAGAGTGACCCTGCTTCTCTCATAAATTAGTTTCTGCATTTCTAGTGATGACTATGAACTCTTCCTGTCTCTGAGAAACACTCAGTTTCTGTAAACACTGTTGGTCCCGATTCATGTAATTTCCTTCAGTAGCTACAATACTCTATGCCTTTAACCTCCTCCAGGTGGGACCACACAGTTTATTTCTATAACCTCCATGAATGATCGAGTCATAGAGTTGTACAGCATGGAAACAGACCCTGCGGTCCAACCTGTCCATTCCGACCAGATATCCCAATCCAATCTACCCCCACCTGCCAGAACCCGACCCATATCCCTCCAAACCCTTCCTATGCATATGCCCATCTACATGGCTCTTAAATCTTGCAATTGTCCCAACACATCCTCTGGCAGCTCATTCCGCACACATACCCTTAGGTCTCTTTTATATCTTTCCCCTCTCACCCTAAACCTGTGCCCTCTAGTTCTGGACTCCCCGACCCCAGGGAAAAGACCTTTTCTATTTATCCTGTCCATGCCCATAATAATTCTGTAAACCTCTGTAAGGTACCTTGTAAACCTTAGCCTCCGATGCTCCAGGGAAAACAGACCGAGCCTGTTCAGCCTCTCCCTGTAGCTCAGAATCCGCAACCCTGACATTATCCTTGTAAATCTTTTCTGAACCCCTTCAAGTTTTAGAACATCTTTCTGATAGGAAGGAGACCAAAATTGCACACAATATTCCTACAGTGGCCTAACCAATACCCTGTACAGCCGCAACATTGCCTCCCAATTCCTGTACACAATAATCTGACCAATGAAGGAAAGTATACCAAACGCCTTCTTCACTATCGTGTCTACCTGCGACTACACTGTCAAGGAGCTATGAAATTGCACTCCAAGGTGTATTTGTTCGACAACACACCCTAGGACCTTACCATTAAGTGTATAAGTCCTGCTATGATTTGCTTTCCCAAAATGCAGCTCCTCGTATTTAACTGAATTAAACTCCATCTGCCACTTCGCAGCCCATTGGCCCATCTGGCCCAGATCCTGTTGTAATCTGAGGTAACCCTCTTCGCTGTCCACTACAACTCCAATTTTTTGCCATCTGCAAACTTACTAACTGTACCTCTTATGCTCACATCGAAATCATTCATGTAAATGACAAACAGTAGAGGGCCCAGCATCAATTCATGTGGCACTCCACTGGTCAAAGGCCTCGAGTCTGAAAAACAACCTGCCACTACCACCCTCTCTCTTCTACCTTTATGCCAGTTCAGTATCCCAATGGCTACTTCTCCCTGTATTCCATGAGATCTAACGTTGCTAATCAATCTCCCATGTGTCGAGTTTGCACATTCTCTCCGTGTCTGCGTGGGTTTCCTTCGGGTGCTCCGGTTTCCTCCCACTATCCAAAAATGTGCAGGTTAGGTGAATTTGCCATGCTAAATTGCCCGTAGTGTTTGGTGAAGTGATAAATGTAGGGGAAGACGTCTGGGTGGTTTGCGCTTCGGCGGGTCGGTGTGGACTTGTTGGGCCGAAGGGCCTGTTTTCACAGTGTAAATAATCTAATCTAAAGCTTGTCGAACGCCTTGCTGAAGTCCATATAGATCACATCTCCTGCTCTGCCCTCGTCAATCGTCTTTGTTACTTCTTGAAAAAACTCAATCAGGTTTATGAGACATGATGTCCCACACACGAAGCCATTTTGACTGTCGCGACTCCGTCCTCGCCTTTCCAAATACAGGGAATCCTCCACCTCGTGATTCTTTCCAACAGCTTGCCCACCACTGAGGTCAGGCTCACCGATCTTTTGTTCCCTGGCTTGTCTTTACCGTCCTACTTAAACAGTGGCACCACGTTTACCAACCTCCAGTCTTCCCTCACCTCACCTGTGACTAACGATGATACAAATAACTCAGCAAGAGGCCCAGCAATCACGTTTCTAGCTTCCCACAGAGATCTCGGGTACACCTGATCAGGTCCTGGGGATTTATCGATCATTAACCGTTTCAAGACATCCAGCTCTTTCACCTCTGCAATCTGGACATTTTGCAAAATGTCACCATCTATTTCCCGACAGTCTATATCTTCCATAACCTTTTCCACAGTAAATACTGATGCAAAATATTCAATTAGTATCTCCCCCATTTTCTGTGGCTCCACACAAAGGCCGCCTTGCTGACCTTTGAGGGGCCCTATTCTTTCCCTTGTTACCCATTGTCCTTGATACATTTGTAAAACCCCTTTGGATTCTCCTTAATTCTATTTGCCAGAGCTATCTCATGTCCCCCTTTTGCCCTGCTGACTTCCCTCTTAACTATACTCCTACTTCCTTTATACTCTTCTTAGCATTCACTCGATCTATCATATCTATACCTGACATATGCTTCTTTCTTTTTCCTAACCAAACCCTCAGTTTATTTCGTCATCCAGCATTCCCTATACCTACCAGCCTTTCCTTTCACCCTGATGGGAATATACTTTCTCTGGATTCTTATCATTTCTGACGGCTTCCAATTTTCCAGCCGTCCCTTTACCTGTGAACGTCTGTCTCCAATCAGCTTTCGGAAGTTTTTTCCTAATACCGTCAAAATTGGCCTTTCACCAATTTAGAAATTCAACTTTTAAATCTGGTATATCCTTTTCCATCACTATTTTTAAACTAACAGACTTATGGTCGTTGGCCCCAAAGTGATCCCCCACTGACACCTCAGTCACCTGCCCTGCCTTATTTCCCAAGAGTAGGTCAAGTTTTACACTTGCTCTAGTAGGTACATACATATACTGAATCAGAAAGTTGTCTTGCGCACTTGTAAGAAATGCATCTCCATCTAAACCTTTAACACAATGGCAATCCCTGTCGATATTTGGAACGTTAAGATCACCTGCCATAACTACCCTATTATTCTTACAGATAGCTGAGATCTCCTTACAAGTTTGTTTCTCAATTTCCCTCTGACTATTGGGGGTCTATAATACAATTCCAATAAGGTGATCACCCCTTTCTTATTTCTCAGTTCCACCCAAATAACTTCCCTGGATGTATTTCCGGGAATGTCCTCCCTCAGAACAGTTGTAATCCTATCCCTTACCAAAAACGCAATTCTTCCTCCTCTCTTGCCTCCCTTTCTATCCTTCCTGTAGCATTTGTACCCTGGAACATTAAGCTACCAGTCCTGCCCATCCCTGAGCCATGTTTCTGAAATTGCTATGAGATCCCAGTCCCATGTTCCTAACCATGCCCTGAGTTCATCTGCCTTTCCTGTTAGGCCCCTTGCATTGAAATAAATGCAGTTTAATTTATTAGTCCTACCTTGTCTCTGTCTGCCCTCACTGTTTGACTCACTTGTGTTCTCAGCTGTACCCGTCTCAGATCGATTTCCCAAAATCCTCCCTGTGATTGTTACCACGTCCCATCCCTGCATTCCTCCAAATCCGTGTAAAGTCCTCCCATTCCTAAAACCTTCCCTGTATCTATCACCTGTTCCAGCTTCCACAACCCTCGCTATCTCTGTGAGACACCCCCGCCCCGTCCCAGTTACTGCAGCCCGCTGTATCACTAAATGCCAGTAGTCAATATAATATCAGAGTAAGGTGTGAAAGCAGGAATACTGTACGGGGTTCGCTGATCAGTCGTGATCATATTGAATCGTGGAACCGACTCTATTGTCAAATGGTCGATATCTACTCTTCTTTCCTGTGCTTCTCTATAAACTTATTATCTCCATAACCTCCTTCAGTCCCCACAGTCATCCCAATTTTGTACGCCCCTTCAGTCCCCACAGCCCTCACTATCTCCAAAAACCTATTCAGTCGCATGATTCTTCCTATCCACGTAACCTGAATCCCCACCAATCTCCCGAACTACATAACCTCCAAAAGTCCCCACGATCCTCCTGATCTCCATAATCTCATCCAGACCCGACGGCCCTCCCATTCAGAGTAACCTCCTGCAATCTTAGTGGGCGGCACGGTGACACAGTGGTTAGCACTGCTGCCTCACAGCGCCAGAGCCCTGTGTTCATTTTCCACCTCAGGTGACTTCCGGTTTCTTTTGGGTGCTCTGGTTTCCTCCCACAGTCCAAAAATGTGCAGGTCAGGTGAATTGGCCATGCTAAATTGCCCATACTGTTGGGTGCAGGGGAAAACTAGGTGAATGGGTCTGGTTGGATGCGCTTCGGCTGACTGGTGTGGACTTGTTGGGCCGAAGGGCCTGTTTCCAAGTAAGTAATCTAATCCTCCTGACCTGAGCAACCTCCTTCATTCCCAATAGTCCTCTATATCTCTTTGGTCTCTTTCAGGCCCTACAGCACTCCCTATCTCCATAATGTTCTTCGATCACCACTGTTCTCTCTGTGTATCATCTCAAATAGTCCCCACAGTACTCTCTAATTCCATAATGTTCTTCAGTCGCCACCGCATTCTTGGTCTATAATCTCATACAATCCTCACATCTTTCCCTATCTCCATAATGTCCTTCAGTCACCATTGCAATTTCTTTGTCCATAATCTTACACAGTCCTCAAGTCTGTATTTGACAGCAAAGCATTTGACAAGGTTCCGACTGATGTCGAACAGCTCGTCAAGAGGAAGCTAACCTATGGTTGAGGAACCAAGAATCAGAAGCAGAGCTCTGGAGAGTTGCATGGGCCAGCACGGTGGCTCAGTGGTTAGAACTGCTGCCTCACAGCACCAGGGACGCTATTTCCATTCTAGCCCCAGGCCACTGACTGTGTGGAGTTTGAACATTTTCCTTGTGTCTGAGTGGGTTTCCTCCCACAGTTCAAGGATAGCCAAATTAGGTGAATCAGCCATGCATTGTTCAAGAAAGGGAATAGACATAATCCTGGGAAGTACAGATTGTCAGTCTTCTGTCTGTGATGTGCAGATTATCGGAGAGGACTCTGAGAGACAGGATTTATCATTCCTTGAAAAACCACAGTTTGCTTAGAGACAGTCAGCGTGGCTTTGTAAGGGACAGGTCATGACTCACAAATCTTATTGAATCATTTGAGAATGTGACAAAAACACATTTATGGCTCGTTGAGAAAGTACGGAGCATGTGATACAGGAAAACCTGCCTGCCTGGATACAGAATTCCTGGCTCATAGAAGACAGAGAGTGATGACAGATGGAAAGCATTCAGCCTTGGGCTTGGTGACCAGTGGTTTTCTGCAGGTGGAAGTTACAGGACCTCTGCTCTTTGTGATTTTATGAATGACTTGGATGTGTGAGTGGAAGAGTGGGTTAGTAAGTTTGCCAATGACACGAAGGTTGGTGGAGTGGTGAATAGTGTAGAGGTCTGTTGGAGGTTGCAACGGGACATTGTCAGGATGTAGAGCTGGGCTGAGAAGTGGTAAATGGGTCAAATTTGGACAAGTGCGAAGTGATTCGTTTTGGAAGGTCAGACTTGAATTCAGAATACAGGGATAAAGGCAGAATATTGGATAGTGTGGAAGAACAGATAGATCTTGTATTTCATGACCTGAGATCCGTCAAATTTGCCACCAATGCTGATAATGTTGTTTAGAGGAAATATGTTGTAGTGGCTTTCATTAGCTGGAGGATGGAGTTTTAAAACCGTGAGGTTATGCTGCAGCTCAATAGAGCCCAGTTTAGACCCCAAGTAGACTATTGTGTTCAGTTCGAATCCCCTCATTACAGGAAGGATGTGAAATATTTAGAGAGGGTAAAGAGAAGGTTTACCAGGATACTGCCTGGACTGGGGAGCATGTCTTATGAAGAAAAGTTGAGGGAGCTTAGGCTTTTCTCATTGGAGTGAAGAAATGTGAATGGCGACTTGGTAGAGGTGATCAAGATGGTGTGAGGCAAAGATAGAGTTAATAGTGAGAGACCTCTTCATCCCATGGCATACATGGTACAAGGGGCATAATTTTAAGGTGACTGGAGGATGGGTATGGGGAGATTTCAGATGTAGGTTTTTTACACAGAGAGTGGTAGGTGGGTGCCTCTTGGATAGGCATAAGGATGATAGCAAAATGAAGGGTATGTGGGTTAGTTTGATCTTACAGTCGGGTAAAAGATTGGCATGGCATCGTGGCCGAAGCGTCTGGTGCTGTATTGTTCTGTGTTCTAGGTTCTGAATGGTAAACTGGGTAATAAGCTCAGATAAATGTAAAAGGATATGGCATTCAGGAGGAACTAGTCAACTGGATAAAAAATTGGCATGATGGTAGGAGACAGCGGGTGATGGGAGACGTGTTGTTTTTCTGACTGGAGGCATGGGACCAGCGCTGTAGTGGGTCCCCTGTTGTTTGTCATTTGGTTAAATGGTTTGTATGGGAATATTGGTTTCCTGGTAAGTAAGTTTTTTGGGTGATACTGAAATTGGTGGTAAAGTGGACAGTCGAGAAGGATATCTATAATGCAACAGGATGAACAGTACTACAGGGATGGGGGCTGAAGAATAGCAGATGGAAATTAAGTAGATAAATACGAAGTGATCCATTTTGGTGAAACAAACCAGGGCGGGAGTTTTACTGTTAGTGTTCGGGCCCTAGATAGTGCTGTCAGTCAGAGACCCAGGGATGCAGGTACACAGTTCTTTGCAAGTGGTGTCACAGGTAGACAGGGTGGTGAAGCAGGCGTTTTGGATGGTTACCTTCATTGGGTAGAGAATTGAGAGTAAGAGTTGGGATGTCAAGATGCTGCCTGACCTGCTATGCTTTTCCAGCACCACTATTATCTAGACTCTGGTTTCCAGCATCAACAGCCCTTGTTTTTACCATGTTGTATCTGTACAGGACACTGGTGAGGTCACTGTAAAAGAATTGTTGATCAGTGGGAAGAACTCATCTGGTTCACGTACCTCCTTTAGGGAAGGACATCTGACATTCTAACCTGGTGTGGCTAACATGTGACTCCAGACCCACAGCAATATGGCTGACTGAGAGCTACCCTCTGGACAATTCACAGTGGGGCAAAGAATGCTGGTCCAATCAGTGACGTGCACATTGCATGAATAAGTAAAAATACGTATGTCGCTCCCTACCTCTAAAAACCCTTCCATCTGCAGCAATCCGTACTGGCTTTTTAACACCATTCAGGCCATTTTATTAAAATTTCCCAGAGGATCTCTCCTGGTGACATTACTCAGTCACTAAATTTTATCACACAACGGTCGGTCTGAGATAGTTATGTTCCTAGCCAGTTGCACAATGTGTTATTCAAAGAAACACGGAAAAAGCATTCTACAATCTCCTCTTCCATTATCACTCTTGTCAGTATGATTGTCAAGATTATATGAATGTTGAAGTTTCACTAAATTATCACAATACCTTTATGAAAAGTTCCTGTGATTTGCTGTTTAATGCAGTGATGAGCAATGAAATGCTGTTAGGTGGCTATATCTCTTCTGCTCATGTCCTTGGCAAGAAGTAGCCAGTATTTACATTCAGACTGACTCTACTTCATGATCTGAGAACAAATGCTTTCTCTGTACTGCCTTTGCTATCCATTATTGTTAGTGTTACCCATTTTGCCTGAGTATCTTCAAGTTTGTGAACTATTGAATATTTATTTTCCACCTTTTGTTCACCCTGTAACCAGGTATCTCTGGTGTTTAAATGTCTTTCACCTCTGTGTTACAAATCCATCCACCTTATTGAAGAGACTTTGTCCATTCCAAAAAAAAACATAATTTACTCTTTCCCACGATTTCCTGTCACAAATCGATTCGCTGATGTATACTTTTAGTTGAACTCTGTCCCATCCTCTTCCTTTCTGCTTGTCTAAGGCCGCATTCCCCATGCTGTTCTGATGCGTCGCCTTTTCTCTTTGGATTTGGAAAGCTCCTTTCACCTGAACCCTGTCCCTGCATCCTCTCCGTCAGTCTAAAGCCCTATCCAAAAAACCTACTGACATGATTGGCCAGGTCACTGGCCCCAGCACAGTTACAGTTGGACCATCGGAATAGATTTTTTAAAAAAAATATTAAGTATGGGATATGGAGATCTCTGGCTGACCAAACTTTCTTGCCCAGCCCTAGTTGCCGTTCAGCTGAGTAACTTGCTCGACCATTTCAGACGGTAATTGAGAGGCAAACATTTGCTGTGGGGATGTCATGCAGGCCACGTGAGGGTGGGCAGATGTCCTTATTGTAAGGCGAAGTGTTTGGGCTAATTGTACATCAGTAATGGTTTTGATGGATTGTCAATTACTATTTTTAAAATAATTTATTTCAAATTCCAACATTGCAGTTGGTGGGATTCAAACATTCCTCCCCCGAACATTAGCTGAGGTTTTGGATTCATGCTCTAGCAATAAGGCCATCACTTCGCCTGCTCACAGGCTATTCATCCCTGAACACTGATACCAGTGCATCATGGAGATAAACCTGTTTTTTCCTTCATGATTGTTTGATTTTGATACCTTCCTGCATTCTCGTGATATTACTCGGTATCTCTCCATGTGGTATTCCTCATTGTGGGGTCCAACCTTTTCCTCTGTCAGTGTCTCTCACTCTTACACCTGCTCCAGATCCTGAGCCAACAGAATTCTCCACTCCAGAGAGACACAACAGCACAGGCCAAGAATGGAGACTGGGACTTTCCACATCTCTGTGGGGGTCATTTCCATTCTCCATGTATAACCCTCACTACATCAATCTAATTTTCTATTCTGTCTATTTTTCTGTTTCCTGTAGGTACTCAGGAAGTTCCTGACTCAATAGACTTCCCAACTGCTGGGTGTCTGGTCCATCACCACATTGAAGATGTTTGGTCAGCCAGAGAGAAAAACGGCAGGGAGATCTTGAGCCTTCAATAAATGCTGCAGTGAGGTAAGATCATTCACAGTGCACAGAGCAGAGGGCAACGAGAGAGCTTCAAACATCGGTCAACGAGACATGACTTAGATACATTGCTGGATGGGGAGCACAGTACAGACATACCCCTTGTCAATCACCACCCCTACTGTAAGTTTTGTTGTACTGAGACAGCATCGGAAGTGTCACAGTTATCAATCCAGGCTTGTGATGTCTTTGTGAACATCAGTATAATAGAGGGGAAAGCAGGCTTCCCATGAGTGTGTGGGAATGCTGCCTGGGATCCTTCTGTTCCCTCGTCTCCCTCCAACACTGTATACATACCATGTCTCGTGGGCAGTGTCTTCAATAATTTTTAACTCCTATAACAGTTCCTGTCCCTGTTACCTCCTCCCTTCCTGATAGTCCCTACACATATTTGAAATATACTGCATTCTAGACTACCGTCTCCATTTCTATAACTTGCTTCAGTCCCCACAACTTGCCTGATCTCAGTAGTCTCCTACTCCAAAAATTGGAGATAGAGCCATGCAGAACAGAAACGGTTCCTTTGGCCCAACTAGTCCATGCTGACCACTGTTCCTGAACGAGTCGCATTTGCCTGCGTTTGGTCTATGTCCTGTCAAACCTTCTCCTCTCCATGTACCTGCCCAAATGTCTTTTACATGATGTAAGTGTACTTTTTTCTCCCACTTCAGCGGCAGCTCATTCAATGTGTGCACCATTCTCTGTGTGGAAATGTTTTCCTCTGGTTGCTTTTGAGTATAACCTCTCCCACCTCATATTTTGGCCCTCTAGTAACGGATTCCCCTACCCTGTGGTAGAGACCTTCACTGTTCACCATATGTATACCCCTCATGATTTTATAATCCTTTATAAGGTCACCCCTCAGCCACCAATGGAAATACGAAAGATAATGATACAAATATTTCTGTCGCGGTCCCCACTGCAACTTTGACACAATGTTCTGGTGTACCCTTGTTCAGGACCTCGGGCTTTCTCTCCCTTTGTGTTCTAAGACCTCCAGCACCACTTTTTTCTGTAATAGGGACTCTTTTCAAGACATGACTGTTTCTTTCCTTTTCTTTCCTAATCTTTGTCCGCAGTACGTTCTGACATGAAATATTCATTTCGGGTCACGCCCCTCTACTGTGGTTCCAAACATGGATGGCCTTATTAATCTTTGAGGGGCTCTATTGTCACGTTTGTAGCTTTTTTATGCTTGTATGTTGTAGAGTCTCTTTGGATTCTTCTTCACCTTATCTGCCAAATCTATCTCATTCCCCCCATGTTGCTTTCAAGCTTATCCAGCCCCTCTGTTTCTGTCAAACCCTCCCGTCTCAGTAACATCTTCATCAATCTTTGCTCCAGTTGCAGTTTCAGAATATATTGCCTAAAGCAGGAGGATCAGAATTCTACACAGTACTCCAACTGCAGTCCCAGCAATGTCTGATACAGCCGTATCATGATAGACCAGCTCATGTACTCAATGCTCTGACCCATGAGGGCTAGTGTGCCAAATCCGCTTTCCCCATCCTGTCCACCTCTGACGCCACTTCCAAGGAACAATGTAACTGCATTCCTTGGTCTCTCTCCGTTCGACACTACTGTCCAGAGCTCTGCCATTAATTGTGTTCGTCGTTCCTGGTTTGCCTTAACAAAATCCAACACCTGAATTCAGCTACATCTTTCATTTCTTCATCCACTGGCTCAGTTGGTTTAGATCACCTTTGATAACTGTATTCACTGCCCACGATAACACTTATTTTCCTATCCACAAACTTACTAAAAATAATTCATATATTCTGGTTTATGCCAATAATACACGTGTGTGGACCCAGCACCAATCCTTATGGGACACCGCTGGTCAGAGGACCCCCGTCTGCACAACAACCCTCTCCCACTACCCTCTGTCTCCTAATGTCAAGCCCATTTGGTGTTTGTTTGGCTTGCTCTCCCTGGTCCCATGTGATCCAACCTTACTAAATAGTGCACCAGGCTAAACCCTGTCTCAGGCCTTGCTGAAGCCAGGATAGACAATGTCTAATGCTCTGCCTGCATCCATCTCCTTGGTCACCGCTTCAACAAACTCTATAAAGTTTGAGAGACATGACATTTTACGCACAAAGTACTGCTGACTATCCCTAATCCATCGTTGCCTTTCCAAATGCATATAACTCCTGTCCCACGGAATTGCTTCCAACAACATTGGCACCACTGACATCAAGCTAATTGGTGTTTATGTCCCTGGCTTCCCCTCGCAGCCTTTCCTAAATACGGACACAACATTCGGCAACATACAGGCTCCCAGCTCATCATCCCTGACTGTTAGTGATAGAAATATCGTTGTAAGTTTCTTCCTTAACTTACCCCAATGTCCTGGGATGTACTTGATTAGTTCCCAGGGAGTTGTCTAATTTTAATACGTTTTAAAACCTTCAGCACCTCCTGTACTCCATTGTGGAGTCTTTTGAATAAATCACTGTTAATTTCCCTGCTTCCCCAGTGTTTTGTTCCACAGAAAGTTATGACTTGAAATTTTTGTTTCGGATCTCACCCATTTCCTGTGGGTTCACACACAGATGGCTTCATTGATCTTTAAGGGGTCACATTCTGTCTCGAGTTAATCTTGTGTTGTTAATATATTTGTAGACTCTCTCTGGATTTTTCTGAATCTTCTCTGCCAAAGCTATGTCAGTTCCCCTTTAGGCCCTCATGGTTTCACTCTTAAGGGTATTATTACGCCCACAATATTCTTCAAGGGATTGACTTAATCCAGATGGATATATACGACATGCGCTCCCTTTTGTCTTTACCAGAACCTCGATATCCCCAGCCATCCAGTATTCCCCACTTGTGTCAGCATTGTTCTTCACACTAACAGGAATATTCTGGCCCTGAAATCTCACTTTATCTCTCTTTTGAAAGAATTCCACTTGCACTACGTCTCTTTTATTTCAAATAGCCTCCACGAATCAACTTTTGGACAGTCTTGCCTAATACATTCTGGACTGGGGCAAGGCCAGTTTTGTTCTTTAACTTGTGGACGAGGCCTATCCTTTTCCATCGCTATTTTCAAACTAATAGAATTGTGATGACTTTGCCAAAGTGCTTTCCCAGAAACACTTCAGCCCGTTTCTCTCCCTTGTTTCCCGAAGGAAGGTCAAGTTTCATTCCTTTCTCCAGTTGGACCAGTTTCATACTGACTGAGACAGTTTTCTTGAACACACTGAACAAATTCCTCCCATCCAAGCTGTGCATATTATGGCAGTACAAGTCTAGGTTTAGAAAGTTAAAATCCCCGACTATTACTACCCGATCATTCTTACAGATATCTGAGATTTCCGACGTATTTGCTGCTCAATTTCTCGCTGACTACTGCAGGCCTGTAGTACCGTCATATCAAACTGATCATCCAGCCGTATTTCTCAGTTCTGCTAATACAGCCTCACTGGGCGATCCCCAGGAATATCTCTCTAAGCGCTGCAGTGATGATTTCACTGATCAAAAACACCAATCACCCTCCTCTCTTGCCTCCCCTTCTATCCTTCCTGTAGTATCTGTCCCAGGAACATTGAGCTGCCTGTCCTGCCCCTCCATCAGCTATGTTTCTGTAATTCCTGTGATATCTCTGTCCCATGTTCCTATCCATGCCATGAGTTCATCTGTGTAACCGGTATTCCCCTGTATCTCCAGTTACAGATCCTTGCTCAGGGAAACACCGAATCTCTAAGAACACAAGAATCTTCGGTGTATCAATAAATTTGCCTCATTTTCTAAATTTTAACGACTGCAAGTTCAACCTTCTCCACCTTTTCTCATCAATATCCCTCCATTTTGAAGACCAGCCTGGTGAACCTTCTCTGGGCTGCCTCCAATGCAAGGACATTTTCCCTCCAGATAGGGGACCAAACCTGTTCTCACAGTATTCTCAGTGTGGGCTGAATGGAGTCTTCTATAGTTGTTACAAGCCTTCCCTATTTTTATTCTCCATTCCTTTTGCCTTCTTTGTGTCCTGCTGGCACTGTATGCCACCTTTCTGAGATTTATACACAATGATTCTCAAATTACTCTGTGGTGTAGCCGTCTGCAGTTGATCTGAAACCAAGAGCTGACAGCAATAGTCAGGAAAGTGCTGGAATGTATGGTAAACGATATGCCAAAAATGATAACTGCATACTTAGAAACCTATGGAAAAAGCGCAGTCCATAATACCGTCATGGATAGGAGCAGATTTAGGCCATTCGGTCCATCGGGTCTATTCCACTATTTGATTATGGCTGAATTGTTCTCAACCCCAATCTCTCACTTACTCTGGGTATTCATCAAGAACCTAGCTAGCACCCACAGCCCCGTGATGCAGTGCGTTTCACTGATCCATCACCTCTGGCTGAATAAATCCCTCCACATCTCTATTCTGAGAGGTGGTCCCTTCACTCTGAAGCTGTGTCCTTGGCCCCTGCTCGCGGAAACATCTTGCCCACCACCCAAGCCCTTCGATATTCTGTAAGTTTTGATGAGATTCTGCCTCCGCCGCTGCCGCCTAAACTTCATCAAGTGCAGACCCAGAGACTTCACCGGCTCCTCATATGACACAAAATTCATCCCTGGGAACTTTCTGGGAAACCCATTTCTCATACCCTTCAAATCCTTTGTCCAGACTCTTAATGAATAACATGTAGAATGTCATCCCAATACTGACCCCTGCGGTGCTGCCCTCATCACCAGTTCCCTTTCTTCACACTCTCTGCCTTGTGCCAATCAGACAAATCCTCTCTCCATGCTCAGCATATTGTTCTGAAGCGGAAATTTCATTTCACACCCACTGCTGGATTTATTTTTCTGTCTGCCTGTAAACAGCAGAGTTTCACCATTACCTTCCCATCTGTAATTCCCTGGACAGGGTGGTGGTGAGCTGCCTTCCTGACCAACGGCAGTCCTTTAGGTGTAGGAACAGACACAGTGATGGAAGGATGGAGCATAGCTTGGAGGTGACCTTGGAAATGCTGGTGTTCCCATGCACCTTGAGCTCCTGACCTTCCATTGTATAGGGGTTCTGGGTTTGTGAATTGCTGTTGAAAGGGGCTGCCTGAGTGACCACAATGCTACTTGTAGATCTTTTATTCCTGCATTTATGCATGAACATGAGCTTTGTTGGCTGAGCCAGAATTTAGTAATGATTTGGAGTTGTCCCTGAGAAGATGTTAGTGAGCTGCCTTCCTGAGCCACTGCACCAGCTGTTGGAACTGTTGTTATCTGTGTACCCTGCTGCAGGCGCTACAACACTCCTCATGTCTGTAACTGTGTACAGACAATGCAGCTGTCCCTTTCATACCTTACATCCTCCCCGCCATATAAATCTGACAGTTCCTCACAATATCTCACCTCCTCCATTCCCATCTGTGCTAGAGATCACTGAAATTTCTTCATTCTTGTTTAAACTTCTGATCACATAAAATCTCTCACTTTTTAAAATGTGTAACCCCTTCAGCTTCTGTAACTCTCCATATAACTGTAATCAATGACAGCACAGGTTGTCTTCCTAAATCTCAGTAATTACAATGGTTGTGTGTGCTAAATTGGCAATTTTCTTCCTCCTTATACATCTCAGGGCTTTCAGCCCCTACAATCCCACTATTTGGAATGCTCCCATTCTCTGCACCTCCTCATTTCCTGAGGGTCCTTGAACACCACCAGTGCCCCAAAGGTTTATACTCCTCCCAGTTACTGCAAGTCTTCTAACTCTGTAACATCCAACAGTCTCCAGTACCACATGACACTTGCAGGCTGTCCATTTCCATTTGTTGAAGTCTCCACATCTCTGTAAGCAACTCAGAAAAAGCCCTTTAAACGCTACAAAGTTCAGTCATGAACAAGCCACTATATCTCTGTTTCCTTTGCATTCTTCAGTGCCTGTAACTCTCGCTGCATCTTCCAGTAATGTTCTTGAGTTGCTGCAGGTCTGCCTAGCTGCCAGATAACCTGCTCCATCCCATATAGCTTGCTCAATCACTGTAGCACCCTCTGCTCTATCTGGTCCTCCTCTTTCCCACTGTTTTCCAGACACAATAGCGGTTCTGTAAGAGAGCTGTGTGGAATGGGATGTTATAAATCTCAGCTGAGGCTTGCGGCCTACCATTACCTGGGAGTCACAAGGGGAGAGAACCTGAGAGAGAGCAGCACAGCGCGGGAGAATATAAATCAGCAACGAGGATAAAGGCCGACTGGGACTTGGAGTTGGAGAAACAGCACAGCAGGAGGCTCGAAACCAGCTCCGAGTCACAGAGGGAGTAACCATGTGACGGAACAACTTGGCGCAGGAACATGAGGTAAAATATATGGGATTAACGGAGGCAGCAAAGTGGGAGGACATAAATCAGCACCGAGGACCGAGGCCTCATCGTACCTGGGAGTCACCGAGACGGTGACCCTGTGAGGGAGCAGAGTGGAGTGGCACCTGGAAGATTACATGTCCCTGGGAGTCACAGAGACGGTGACCATGTGAAGGAGCAGAGTGGAGAGGGAGCTGGAGGACGACACGTACCTGGGAGTCACAGAGATGCTGACCCTGTGAGGGAGCAGAGTGGAGTGCGAGCTGGACGATTACACATACCTGGGAGTCATAGAAACGGTGACCCTGTGAGGGAGCAGAGTGGAGTGGGAGTTGGAGAATTACACGTCCCTGGGAGTCACAGAGACAGTGACCCTTTGAGTGACCAGTGTGGAGTGGGAGCTGGAGGATTGCGTGTACCTGGGAGTCACAGAAACGGTGACCCTGTGAGGGAGCAGAGTGAAGTGGGAGCTGGAGGATTACACCTTGGAGGTACGGAGCAATCCTTCTGCGGCTGCGACCTGCCTGCACTGAGTTTTAAAGAAGTGCAAGACCCATCACTGAAAAGGCTCTAAGTTGAGTGGCTGATAATAAATCGTTATTAGTGACTGTCAGTTAATTGCTGTAAGTCAGCAAGTTTATTTTTTCAACTTCTGAAGTAAGGATTGAACTTAGAAATATGAGGGAGATGTGAAATTCTGAGTAAGTATAATAAATTACCCTCAGCAAGCCACAGTTGAATAAGGGACTTAACCATACTGTGATGCCCTGGATGTTAACTTTATTCTAAGTGTTTAATTAAGTGACTGTAGACATGTTGTATTTTCCGACATGGCAAGACATGTTAGTAAGATGGAAAATGTGTTCTGTTATATTGGGAAGTCATAGCCCGTGCTCGTGCCCTATATGGACACTGGGACTTGAAGATCAGAGAGTGACTAGAGACTGTGTGACGCTGAGAGTTAGAGGAATAGCACAGACACACAGAACAAATCACCTTGTAGACATGACAGCCTGGAATAAGGAAGGGAATGGGGGATTAGTCAATCGAAGAGGAACAGTCGTGGAATCCAGGAATAGTCTGATGTCTCCCTCCGAATTCAGTTTCCCAGTTTGGAAACTGATGAAGGTGCTGGCTGCTCAGGGGAGTGCAGTCAGAGCCATGTCTGTGTCAACACAAGCAGCCTGAGTGTACAGGAGGGGAGGGAGAAGGAAAGAGCAGCAACAGTCACAGGGCAGTCAGGAAATTGAAGAAGGTGTCAGTGTTTCTGTAATTCCAGGATAGTAGGGTTAAGAATGTCACTGTGTCTGCAGGACATTCGTCTGCGGGACAGTGAGCAGTCAAAGGTCATGTCCACGTTGATAGGAATGACCTTGATAGGAAGGGTGAAGTGGTCTGGGAATCAGAATTTCGGGAGCTAGGTGGATGGTTAGCAAGCGGGAACTCAAATGTAGCAATCCCTGGAATATTCCCAGCGCCGTGTACAAGTGAGAACAAAATTCGGAGTTTTAGGTAGATGAGAATGTGACTGGAACGATAGTGCAGCAGGAATGGCTTCAGATTCCTGGGACATTGGGACTGGTTCTGGGGAAGGCAGCGACTGTACAAACTGGATGGGATAACGTGACAGAGCTGGGACTGAATTTCTTATGGGGTGTATGGGAGCGATTGAAAATAACTTGACGTATGTATGAGATCCAAAAAGGAATAGTGAAGGAGACTACCAGGATTCTCAAAATACTGGGAGATCAGTTGGTACTAACTTATAACAACACGTTTATCAGTGGAAGATTGAGTGAGAAAGAAAGCCTTAATCTGAGGTACTCTGCATGGACACAAACACTCGGAGTTTGGGGAGTTCCAGATGCAGGTTGGTGTGTGCAAATTTGATGTACTGATCACTGAGAGCTGGCTCAGGGAATGGCAGGCCTTAGTGTTAAATATTGCCGTGTATAAAGGATTCCAAAATAATAGAAGGGAGAGAAAGGATGAAGGTGGAAGTATTGGTTGAGATTAGCGTTAGTTAAGGAGTCCAAGAGATCAATGAGATTATTGATGTTTCAAGCGACCTTCATTTATCTGCCCACACTGACTATACTCTCATTTATTGTGCATTATTCTCTATTGTTGATGTCCCCAAATGCCTTGCCTTGCACTTCTCGGGGTTGTTTGCTCCATTCTACTGGATCGTATAGTTTCTGTTTTTAAAATGTCTGCCGTTGGATCTGTCATCAAATCCAAGTAGTTCACATGCAGTTACAGGTTAGTGGCCCAAACCGACACAGTCAGATTAATTACACACGATCTTCCTTGAACAAATCCAGACCGACTATCCTGGAGTCCCTGTCACTTCCTCAGTGACCGTTGATCCACTGTCTCAGAGTTCCAGCTGCGACCGATTCAGTCAGTCCCTTGAACCACATTAAACAAAGCTGCAGTGTTAGCCATTCTCCAGGCCTCCAGCACCATCCCAGTATCCAGTGAGGATTGGATAATGTAGGTATCTATGAGGCAGGGGATTTTTCCCGGCTTCTTTTAACAGTCTGGAACATTGTGTTACCCCTATTTTGAGGATTTGAATCTCCTGCAAAACTCTCCGCTCCAAGTTTGTTGCTCCCAATATTTCACAGTGCATCCCTATTTTGATACAAACAGACAGAGACCTTAACTATATCATGATTAGTTCAAGTCCCATTTTAGGCCAGTTTCATGGAAGGTTTCTCTCCACAAGGTGAAGTCCATTTTCTCATGATACCATCCCCAATATGCCTCATTAACTACCCTCCCTGCCTGCGTTGGTCTTCCTCTCATCTGATACTAATGCGATGATTGTCGCCTTCGTCATAACAACTGCCCACTGCCTGGATATCCCAGAATGCAGCGGCCTCCCTCTTCCAGGGACCATCTTAAAAGATTGCACTCTTGGATTGTCAAGCCAAATTTGACCTACACATGGCAGAGGGGGTAAAACTTGGGCTTGACTTTATGGCCAAGTCCCTGAGGTTCTGATGGATGACATGGTGCAGGAGAAAGACATTATCTTCCGCCAGGACTGGCAGGGAGGCCATGAAACTAGACCCTGCCAGCTTTGTCCGAGAGGGAACCCTGGGTCAGTGAGGTGTCAGCCTAGTGAGTGAATGACAGCTGTGTAGGAAAAAGGTCAGTGACCTTCTCCATTCCACCAGGGTAAGCACCATCATCTGCACTTTGTGACCTCGTCCTCTCTCTCTTTCACTTTTACTGCACCCATCTCCCACCAAGCCTCATGTTCTCCCACTCTCACTGAATGCAGCACCTTCTCTTGGTCTCTCTCTAACCTCTTCTCTGTCTCGCTCACCAGCTCTGCCTGGTGTCTGTGCTGCCCACTTACACACTCAGGACATCTTGCTACATTTCCCCGAGCTGTACCAGTTGTAACAAACAATTCCAACTCCCTTAATACTACTTGGTAATTCTCACATTTCAGAAGGAACTCCCCACACAAGAGCAGAGAGAGCCAAGAGGCATAAGGGGCTCCCCAACATTCAGCTCCTCGTCCCCTCACAGGGGAAGGATCCTGACCCTAACAACAAGAGGCTGACTGACTGTGTCCAAACTCCCGGTTTGGGATCTGAGACACCCCATGACTCTGCTGAGCACCGTGAATGACTGTGGACAATGATATCAAGCTTCCTGAGTTTGTGTCTGTTCTAAACACCAAGTCAATACAGCAGGCGGGTGAGCCTGGTAGCTCTGGCTGAGGGGAAACACTGCTAAGGGCAAGGTAAGGCAAGGCAATAATTTTGTGAGCACGCAAGGCATATCAACGTGAATGTGTACAAACATGGCGTGAGCAGCCCAGAGGGGCAGTCCATGAGCTTGGCGGGTATCACTGCCCACAGTGTCCTTGCAGTAACACTGAGTTCGTACAAACACGGAGTGAGCTGCCCAGAGGGACAGTCCATGAGCTGGGTGTGTGTCCCTGAGTACAGTGTCCTCGCAGCAGCATTGCAATGGAGTTGTCAGTGCACCCTGACCTGCAGCATTGAAGTACAGAAGCGTACTGTCAGTTAGTCGGAGATGTGCTGGGACGGAATGGTGAGGCTGGCATATGAAAGATGCCAGCATTGGAGAGTGTGGAGTACATGCAGCTTCTGACAGTGCAGTGTCCTCCGAGATGTTGGTGTGCAACATAGAAGATTGTAGGAGCAAGGGGCGAGATTGAGACAACAGTTATCAGCTCGGACTTACACACGCAATTCTCTGTATTGAGTTTGACCACAGTGGGAGGGACGGTATGAAGCTGCAAGTTGATTGGAGAGATTAACAGTAATGTGACTGTTGATCATCAGTAATCATTCAGTCAACATCTTTTCACTCCTGCACTCAAATCTTGTTTTAAACAGCAGTCCCGCACAGGAACAGGCCCTTCATCCCAGCAAGCCCTCACTGACATATTATGCCGTTCTAAAGTTAGAAAGAAAGTTTTTGCTCCGACACCTTCTATGTCATTCTGTTCCCTGTTTACTCATATTTGTGACAAGATCCCTCTTAAACCTTGCTCTATTAGCTTCTTCTCCTCTATCAGTGCATTTCAGGCACTTGCACATTCTGTCTGGAAAAGCAAAACAAACCTTACCAATCATATGTCCCGAACTTTCTCCCTTTTACCTAAAACCTACAGTCCTGAGTAATTGATATTTCTACTCTGGGGAAGAAAAGCTTCTAACTGTATTTATATCTATGCCACTGATAATTTTGTAAATATCTATCAGGCCGTCCCATAGCCAAAGATGCTCAGTTGCAAACAAACCATATTTGTTCAATTTTTCCTTCTGGCTAATACCCTCCAAACCAGACAACATCCTGGTAGAACTTTCCCATACCATATCCAACACTTCTACATGTTTCTGCTGGTTTGCCAGCAAGTACTGCACACAATATTCTAAATGTGCCCGATCTAAGTTTCTCGACAGCTGCAATATTACCTGCTAATTTTCATATTGTATGCTCTGATCCATGTTGCAAGTTTAATATCAGTCTTCTTGATCACCCTATCCACCTGTGTTGTCACTTTCAGGAAACTGTGGAGCTGTACACCTACATCCCTTCGGATGTTGTACTGGCCAGTAGTTTTTCCATCCATTGTATACCTCTCTCCTGCATTAGACCTTCTAAAACACAAAACGTTGCAACTGTCCAGATAAAGTTACATCTGTGTTTTCTCTGTCCAGGTCTGTAGCTGACCTATATCCTGCTGTATTCTCTGGCAATCATCCTCACAGTCTGCAAGCCCGCCACTCTAATTACAGATCTCCAGTCACAAAAACACTATTCCACCACTACTCTGTCTTCTATGACCAAGCAGGTCTCTATCTATATTATTAATTGACCACTGATCCCATTTCCCTTCACCTTCTGTATGAGCCTGCCATAAGGAACCATATCAAAGGCCTTGCTAAGTCCCAATCGGCCAATATCCAGCCCCATACCCTCATCAATGAATTTTGTCACTTCCTCAAAATAATCAAGTTTGTGAGACAGAATCTTTTCCACACAATTGTCTTGCCTGTTGCTAGTAGGTCAATATTAGAGTACTTTTGGAGCTGCACACATTCAGGCAAGTGGTTATTCCATCATATTCAGCTGCACACATTCAGGCAAGTGGTTATTCCATCATATTCCTGACTTGAACCTTGGAGGTTAGAGTAGATTACCTACAGTGTGGAAACAGGCTTTTCAGCCCAACCAGTCCACACCAACCCTCCGAAGAGTAACCCACACAGACCTATTCCCATACCCTATATTTACCCCTGACTAATGCACCTAACACTGCGGGCACTTTAGTGTGGCCAATTTACCTGAACTGCACATCCTTGGACTGTAGGAGGTAACCGCAGCACCCAGAGGAAAACCTCGCAGACACGGGGGGAATGTGCAAACTCCACACAGTCACCCAAGGCCGGAATTGAACTAAGGTCTATGGTGCTGTGAGGCACAAGTGCTAAGCACTGAGCTTTTGATAGTTACTGTACAGTGGGAGGTATGTCGGAACGGGATGGTTAATGTACAGTGGGAGGTATGTCGGGCCGTGATGGTTACTGTGCAGTGGCAGGTAATCGGGTGTGAGGTTGCAGACTGAGCTGTACAGAGTATGATTCTGCTGCTGCTGATGGCCCATTGCACCTCATAGATGCATCATCATTTATTGCTCCATCTGTTTAACGCCTGTCCCATTAGGAACACATATCATGGTGAGGTGGGTCTGCAAAATGTGAAGATTGCCCTTGCTCCCCAAAAGGACTGTGCAGTGACCATTCTTACTGATATATAAAATGGAGAGGTATATCTGCAGCAGGCAGATCGGTGATGATGTGGTCAATTATATGTTTCCCTTTTACTGATTCCCTCATAACCTTCCACAGAGCAGTCGAGCAGCCACAGGATCGAGCATCATTGCTGAACACTGTATTGATTATATACCAAGGAGCTGCCCCCTCAGCCTGGCTATATCCTGTCAGTGGGACAGAACCTACCAGAGAGGGTGATGAAGTTACCACGGAAATAGTCTTGTTCACAGAATCCTGTTTTGCAAGCAATATCTGACTGTTTTTTATTAGTCCATGGGAAATATACAACAGGTCACTTTTACATTTTGTATAATGAAGTGTTAATATCACTTTGTTTCTTACATATTTTAAAATAAACCAAACATCAATATTTTTCAGTTGAAAACAATTGAAGAGAACAATATTTGCAATACCAGAGCGCAAACCTAACTATTACACAATTCAGTGACTGTAGTAAACAGCTGATTGATGTTCAAATCAGTGAACACACCATGTTGCAGGCAGCAAAGCTGTTGGAAATGACTTTGAGGAAAAGCCTGAATTCAGACACAGTGTTACTGGCCCTCACCATGACCTCCAAAACACTGGCCATCTCCAGAATCTGTCCAGTGTGATTCCACATTGGATCTGGGCAGTTACTCACACAATCCCCCACAATAGACTAGTTAGAAACATACGTGAACAACGGGGAGATGTGTGCGGGCAGACTGGTCAATGGACTAGCACATGGCGCAGTTCAACATTTGTAACAATGACCTGTAAACAACCATGTCTTCAAGGATATCCCTTCTGGTATGGCACCTAAACTCTGTAATTCTGCACCTTGGTCCCAATCTTGAATGAAGGTGTTATAAAGATGACGGGCTCCTGCAGCACATGGCATCTTACATTGAATCCCTCATAAACCATATCCAGTGTATGTTAGAACCTACAATGTCAGTATCCAAACAGAATTGTGCAGCTCCATTGATGGCCAGCGTGATCCCAGCCTAGTGTCCTTGTGAGTGACTTGAGTTGGAAATCTCTGTGTAAATGTTGGCAGCATTGGTCTAACCGTTAACAGCAAAGTCTCTTGACTGAAGATCTGACATCCTTTCATAATACCAATTTTTAGATCGTCCAAGAAGTATTATATCCCCCATTTATTCCGTTCACATTTATAACAACAATATGATGAATATAGTGGCCAACTCACAGAAAGGAGCATTGAAATGATGAGTCTCATTCCCACACCCAAGACCACATTATTATGAAGTAAAAGGACTTTAAAAATATTCATTTATTTTCCCTTGTATTAACATTGTGAAGTAATAGTCGACTCTCCTGCTCCTCAGATGCTTCCTGAACAGCTGTGTTTTTTTTTATCAGAACCACACTTTTTGACTCTGATCTCCAGCATCTGCAGTCCTCACTTTCTCCCTGCTAATATTCATTCATAATCATTTTCACGGCAACAATACCACTGTGTGTTTAAACATGTTACGAACAGATATGAGTACATTTTGAATTGCTTCTGTCTATCTGAGAGCTCAGTACTGTGGAATGTGAATGACAGTGTCTGTGTGATGCTCGGTATGGAGGCCATTCCTCTGAGAGAATGACAGATTATTTAAAACAGCACATCCCTTCAGCTGTTCACAACAAACAGATTACTGCCTGGACCCTAACAGCCTGAGCTCACAAAACCCAAAGCACAATGTCCATCACTGGGCAGGTCTGGACAATATTTTCATTTTCATTTATTCTTGGAATATGATTGGGCCAGTATTTATTGCCCAGTTCTTGTTGCCATTGAGAAAGTGAGGGTGAGCTGCCTCATTGACCCACTGCAGTCGATGTGCTGTAATTAGACTTACAATACCATTAGGGAGGGGACTTAAAACAGTGGCACTGAAGGCAATATACTTCCCAATCAGGATGATGGGTGGCTTGGAATGGAAAGCGAACATGGTGATGATCCCATGTATCTTTTCCCTTGTCCTTCTTCACGGTCATGGTTTCAGAGCTACGTTGTAAGAAGCCTTGGTAAATGTCTGCAGTGCACCGTGTAGATGGCAGGTATTGCTGTTCCTCAGTGTCAGTGGATGAGTGGTGAAGCTGCATTCACAAGCAAATGGGGAGCGGGCGGGTATTTCATCTCACACACATTCAATGTGTGTCTTATAGATGCTGTACACATTTTTGGAAATCATGAGGTATGCTATTTCTGCAGGATTCCTAGCCCTTGAGATATTCTTGTAGCCAATGAATTTATATGCTTCAAAGTGTGACGCTGGAAAGACACAACAGGTCAGGCAGCATATGAGGTACAGGAGAGTCAATGTTTTAGCATAAGCCCTTTACAGGAATGGGTAATGAATTTATATGGTCAGTCCAGTTCTGGTTCATGGTAATCCCCGGGATATTGAACGTTAGAGGACATGGTTCCATCTTCAATCGTTAGAGGTAATCATTGTCTGGAATGTGTGCAATGGAAATGGTATTGTCACTGTTAAGCATACACCTTCATATTTTCATGTCCTTGTTGCATTTGGATAAGGATTGCTTCAGAATCTGAGTAAATTACAAATTATGTTGAACATTATGTTACTCATGTGGTGAGTAACTGGCTCACTTTAGTAACTTCATCCAATTCTGAGGTATATTTGGTGCGACTATGGACAGGCTTGATGATCAGGATAAAGTGGAGAATACGCCAGGAAGTGAGTGAAAATTATACCAGAGTACAATTCTGCTGCTGTTGGTAATGATCCGACGCACCTCACACAGGCCAGTGAAAAATTCCAAAATCTATTGGAAATCTGCCCTGTTTAGCACAGTGATGGTGTCACACATACACAGGGGTCTTCACGATGTAAAAGTGGAAAATGTCTCCAGAAATACTGAGTGCTGTAGCCACCGTTCCCAATACGGTCATTGAACAATGTGTCTGCAGCCAGTAGGTTGGTGATGGTGAGGCAAGAATGTTTCTCCCTATCAGTCGTTCCCCCTGACCCGGTACAGACGCAGTGAAGCAGTTATATCCTTTTGGACCCGATCACCTCGATCAGCAACGCTGCTGCTGAGCTACTCTTGGTGGTGGTTTTGAAATAGCCCACCCAGTATACATTATCCAGCTCTGTCACTCTCTCAGTGCTTGCTCCAAGTATTGTTCAATGTAGAGGGACACTGATCCACCAGCTCAGGCAGAGGAGTAACCAGGAGCTTTCCGTGTCAGTGCTTGATCTGACCCCGTGAGGCTGAGGGAAGGGAGTCAGCAGGAGGTTTCCGTGTCAGTATTTGACCTGACACCATGAGGTGTTGTTATGTCACATTTTTGCTTGAGCAGTCTATAGGACACTTCTCCAAAATCTAGATTTTGCCCCCAGACGTTAGGAAGGAATCGTTTCCAGGGTCTGCAGGGCTTTTTATTTGTGTCACTGTCAACCGAAGGGCCTGTCCTGTGCTGTATGACATTGACTCTGTTTCTCTTGTGATTGGACACTCCAATGTCTCACTCTTGAAATTCCTCCCGGTGCCTTGGCTATTCCAAAGATTTCTATAATATGTTCTCTATTAAGACATTGCTCAATTATATTTTTAAACTACCTACATGTATGTCTGTATCTTTCCCTGTCATCTTCTCCAGCTGCTACATCCATCTGTATCTCAGCAACCCTCCATATCTCCATACATCCCTCCCTATCTCTACAACTTACAGCTGCTATACCTCTCCGTATATCCTGTGATTGATTTTAAAAATATATCACTCACTTGTTCTAGCACGCACAGGCCACGCTATCACTCGGCCATCTATAGCCGTGCTTTCCTATCTCTGTAACATCTCCAGTGTTGCTTTCCTATCTCTGTAACGTCTCCAGCCTTATTTTCCTACACTGTAACATCTCCAGTCTTGCTTTCCTATACATGTAACATCTCCAGTCTTGCTTTCCTCTCTCTGTAATATCACCAGCCTTGCTTTCCTATCTCTGTAACGTCTCCGGCCTTGCTTTCCTACACACCTCAGTGAATTGGTTATATATCTGCTCCTGTATTTTAATCTTTCTGGGGCTCTATAAAATATTTCCAGCAGTGTGTTCTGTCATTGTTTTGATCCTAACCTCATCCCATAAACCCTAATTTGAAGACACTTCCAAGATATCGTCCCTCCTCACTGCAGTAACTGACTCTTTACATAATAATACAACACCTCCTTCTATTCAACACCCTTTCATATCCTGCCCATAATTTACTGTATAACAGAATATTGAGTTGTTGGCCCTAACCTTCCTGAAACACATCTCTGTGATGGCAAAAACGTCACACCTCCACATATCAACTCATTTCCTTATCACATCAGTCTGTCCGATGATGCTCCCAGCATTAACGTAAGCTGGAATATAACACTTGGAATACTCTGTACCTCGGAGTTCTTCAGTCATTCACTATTTCTTATCAGGCCACTCAAACCATGAACCAAATTGTAACTCTGGCACTGAATGAACATTTGTTGAATTATAACTTCTTTTTTTAAAAAGTGTATTCATCAAGTGCAACTTTCCAGAACTGAGCAGTCATCTCCACATACAATGAGTTTCTGATAGTTGATTCCCCTCTCAGTGTGCTGACGGGACAGGCCCCAGTAATGGAGAAAGTGAGGACTGCAGATGTTGGAGATCAGAGTTGAAAGGTGTGGTGCTGGTAAAGTAAAGCAGGTCAGGCAGCATCCGAGGAGCAAGAGAGTTGATGTTTCGGGTGTAAGCCCTTCATCAGGAAGGTATTGGTGTAGTCCTTCTTTTTTCATTCTGTGAATCAGAGAACATTGCGAACTATAATTACTCAGGCAGGCAGCACTGTATATAGCATTGAAATGGAAAGCAGTGAATCAGTTGTTTGGACAGGGTGTAGAAAAGTTGAAAGGATGTATAGACTGATTGAAATGCAAACATAAGGATAGATAAATGATCTGGGTCAGATAGGGTGTACCCGAGGTTATTCCAGGAAGTGATGAGAGAAACTGGGGTGCCTTTGGTGATGACCTTTACCTCCCCATTGTCCACTGGAGTGGTGCCAGATGATTGGAGGATGGCAAGTGATATTCCCTTGTTCGGGAAAGCGAATAGGAATAACCCAGGGAATGACAGAACAGTCATTCTTACATCAGTGGTGGGCAAATTATTGGAGACAATTTTGAGAGGCAGGGTTTACAATTACTTAGAAAACCATAGTTTGATTAGAGATAGGCAGCATTGCTTTGTGAGGAGCAAGTCTCCCTCAGAAACCTTATTGAATTCTTTGAAGTTGTGAAAAAGCATGTTGATAAAGGTAGATGTGGTGAACAAGAATGTTAACAAGGCGTTTGATAAGGTTCCCCAATTGTAGGCACATTTAGAAGGTGAGGAGGCATGGGGCACAGGGAAATGTGGCTGTCTGGATATGGATTTGGCTGGCTCATAGAAGACAGAGGGTAGTAGCAGATGCTACTGGACATCAGAGACCAGTGGTGTTCCACAGGCATCCGTTCTGGGGCCTGTGCTCTTTGTGGTTTTTATGGATGACTTTGATGAGGAAGTGGGCTGGTCGGTTAATAGGTTTGCCGATGAAATGAAGGTTGGTTGAGTTGTGGATAGTGTGGAGGATTAGTATAGGTTACAAGAGGACATTGACAAGACGCAGAGCTAGGCTGATAAGTGGCAGAGAGAATTGAACCTGAAAATTGTGAAACGATTTATTTTGGAAGGTTGTATTTGCATGCACAACACCGAGTTAAAGGCAAAATTATTGGCAGCGTGGAGTGACAAGAGGGATCTTTGGCTCCATGTCCGTAGATCCCACAAAGTTACCACCCAGGTTGGCAGGGTTGTTACGAAGGTGTATGGTGTTTTGGCTTTCATTAACAGGGGGATTGAGATTAAGAGCGGCGAGGATAATGCTTAGCTCTATAAAGCTGTGGTTCATCCACACTTGGAATATTGGGTTCAGTTCTGGTTGCCTTATTAATGGAAACATGTGGAAGACTCAGACAGGGTGCAGAGCAGATCGACCAGGATGCTGCCTGGACTGGAGGACATGTTTTAGGAAGAAAGGTTGAGAGAGCTCGGGCTTTGCTCACTGGAGCGAAGGAGGATGACAGGTGACATGATAGAGGTGTACAAGATGCTGAGAGAATAGACAGAGTGGATATCCAGCGCCTCTTCCCAGGGCAGAATTGGCTATCAACAAAGGGCATAACTTTAATGTGATTGGTAGAAGGTTTAGAGAAGATGTCAGAGGTAGGTTCTCTATTCAGAGAGTGGTGCTGGGTGGAATGCACCCCCAGCGGTGGTGGTACAATCAGATACATTAGGGATAGTTAAGAAGCCTCTTGGATAGGAAAATTGAAGTTAGTACGTTGAAGGTTATGTAGGTTTGTCTGATCTATGAGTAGGATTTAGGCCAACAAATCATTGAGGTCTGAAGGGCTCTTACTGTGCTGTACTATTCTGTGTTCCAACTTTCACTCAGTTTGAGGATTCTCATTAATTGGTGATTGTTTGAGGGAGTGAGGTTTGCGAGGGAGAGAGGTGTGCAAGGGAGTGTGGTGCGTGAGGTCAGGAAGCCGGGGTGGGACGTTAGAACAAGACTTCCAGTTTTTATGTAATTGTTACATTCACCTAAATGCAAGCACAATATGCGTGGTTACCTCGACCAAGTTCAGTTATTAAAACGATCCTTGGCTTGGCGTTTGCTCCTGATATTTTTCAGATACTTTCTGTTGGGTGACCTATGAATTAGTATCTGACCATCCACAGACATGTACGATTTTATTTTGATACTCGTAAATATGAAGGTACATTTATTAGATATAGTTTCAGAGGGTTCACTGTGAGGCACAAAATGCTGCAATAGACTGCGAATTGTGATCATTTTCATCCAGTATCTGTTCCAGAGGGCAGATGTTATGGAGTCTGGGGGACATGCCAGATGTCATCACCATAAGTAATTTGTGCGATGTGATTCTGACACTCCATGTCCATACATCTGCACCCTGAACCAGGCTCTGAATGAGGATGAATTTGTAACACCTGGTTCGTGGTCAGTCATTGGTATCTAATTTAGACAGTATTTGTACCTACACTGAGAGCAGTGATAGCCTGTTGGCCAATTTCCTCCTGCTCAAGGTGGATTCCAAATGATTCTCTATGAGGGAATATTTGAATGACTGCCCTGACTCAGGTTGGAAACTCTCTGGACAGATTCAGGAGCAGGCCAGTGTCTCACTCAGTGCCACAAGCAGCTGTGAGGTCCAGTAGCACTGTACCCGAATTCAGGCCTTTTGGAATCCACTTTTAATATCCATCATCATGTAAAGTGATGGGTTTACTGACCTGACCAATAATCAGGGGTTTGCCATGTTTGTGAATTGGGCAACAATAAGATATGAGCTACAATTATTCAACTGAACAATAACTGCATCATCTCTGAAAACAATTAAGCTGATTCTACATTGATGGAATTCAATTATAAAGACCAAACAACCTTTTATGATACAAAAGTAAAGAATGCACATTTTATTTTGTATCGAAAAAGAACATGTTGTCTGACTATTTTGCTGATCACAAATACACATTGAATCTCAGTATTCAAATGCCTATATTGTCGCTTTGTCATTTGCAAAATGGTTGACCTCTGACTGACTGCATATTCAGAATGAGCAAATGATTGAACAATCAAATCGACTTATCATTCTAAAACATTCAAATCTAATCAATCGATTTAATTTCTCATTGAAATGTGTGACCTCCAGCTATTTGCCAACAATTCTATTAGTTTTAAAATAACAAGAACAAGAAAAGGATAGACAAGAACTTAACGTTGAAGTTCTAAATTGGAGAAAGGGCAATTTTGACGTTATTAGGCAAGAACTTTTAAAATCAGATGGTGGCAGATGTTCGTGGGGAAAGGGATGGCTAGAAAATGGAAAGCGTACAGAAATGAGATAACGAGAGTCCGGGGACAGTATATTCGTGTTAGCGTGAAAGGAAAGGCTGATAAGTTTAGAGAGTGATGTATGACTAAAGAAATTGAGGGTCTGCTTAAGAAAAAGAAGGAAGCATATGTCAGGTACAGGCAGGATAGATCGAGTGAATCCTTAGAGTATAAAAGCAGTAGGAATATACTAAAGAGGGAAATCGGGAAGGCAAAAAGACGACATGAGATAGCTTTGGCAAATTGAGTTAAGAAGAATCCAAAAGGATTTTGCAAATACATTGAGGACAAAAGGGTAAATAGGGAGAAAATAGAGCCCTCAATAGAGCCAGCAAGATGCCTTTGTGTGGAGCCTCAGGAGATGGAGTAGTTACTAAACGAGTATTTTGTGTCAGTGTTTACTCAGGAGAAAGACATGGGAGATGTAGATATACAGAGAAATGGATGGTAACATCTTGAAAAATGTCCTTATTACAGAGGAGGATGTGCTTATGTCTTGAAACGCACAAAAGTGGATAAATCCCCAGGACCTGATCGATCAGGTTTACCCTACAACTCTGTCCGAAGCTAGGGAAGTGATTGCTCGGCCTCTTACTGAGATACTTGTACCATTGATAGTCACAGGTGAGGTGTCAGAAGACTGGAGGTTGGCGAACGTGGTGTCGCTGTTTAAGAAAGGTGGTAAGGACAAGCCAGGGAACTATAGACCAGTGAGCCTGACGTCAGTGGAGGGCAAGTTGTTGGAGAGAATCCTGAGGGACAGGTTGTACATTTACTTGGGAAGGCAAGGACTAATTAGTGAGAGTCAATATGGCTTTGTGCGTGGGGAATCATGTCTCACAAACCTGATTGAGTTTTTTACGGAAGTAACAAAGAGGATTGATGAGGGCAGAGCCGTGGACGTGATCTATAAGGACTTCAGTAAGGCATTCGATAAGATTCCCCCATGGGAGACAGATTTGCAAGGTTATATATCGTGGAATACAGGGAGAAGTAGCCATTGTGATATAGAACTCGCTTAAGGTCGAACGCAGAGGACGGTGGTGCAGAGTTGCTTTTCAGATTGTTTGCATGTGACCAGTGGAGTGTCAACACGATCGGTGCTGGGTCCACTAATTTTAGACATTCATATAAATGAGTTGAATGTGAATATGGGAGGTATAGTTAGTAAATGTGCTGATGATACCCAAATTGGAGGTGTAGTGGACAGCGAAGAAGGTTACCTCAGATTAAGATTGGATTTTGATCAGATGGGCCAATGGGCTGCGGAGTGGTAGATGGAGTTTAATTTAGGTAAATGCGAGATGCTGCATTTTGGGAAAGCAAATCTTAGCAGGAGTTATACTCTTAATGGTGAGGTCCAAGGGAGTGTTGATGAACAAAGAGAACTTGGAATGCAGGTTCATTGTTCATTGAAAGTAGAATCACAGATAGATAAGACAGTGAAGAAGGCATTTGGTGTGCTTTTCTTAATTAGCCAGAGCTTTGAGTACAGAGGTTGGAAGGTCGTGTTGCGGCTGTACAAGAGGATAGTTAGGCAACTTTTGGAATATTGTGTGCAATTCTGGTCTCCTTCCTATTGGTAGGATGTTATGAAACTTGAAAGGGTTCTGAAAAGATTTAAAAGGATGTTGCCAAGGTTGGAGGCTTTTTGCTATAGGTGGAGGTTGAATAGACTAGGGATATTTTCCCTGGAACGTCGGCTGCTTGAGGGGTGACCTTATAGAGGGTTATAACATCATGAGGGGCATGAATGGGGAAATAAACAAGGTATTTTCCCTGGTGTGGGGGAGTCTAGAACTAGAGGGCATAGATTTAGGTTGGGATGGAAAAATGTAAAAGTGACGTAAGATGTAACTTTTTCACACAGAGGTTGGTACGTGTATGGAATGAACTGCCAGAGGAAGTGGTGAAGGTTGGGACAATTGCAAAATTTAGATAGCATCTGGATGGGTATATGAATTGAAAGTGTGTAGAGGGGTATGGGCTGAATGCTGGCAGGTGGGACTAGATCGGGTAGGAATATCTGGTCGGATGGTCGAGTTGGACAGAAGGGTCTGTTGCCATGCAGTGCATCTGTGTGACTCGGTGACTGTAATTTAGCAACGACAATCATTTGACATGCACTGTCAAATAAATAAATGGTTTATATTGTTAAATTGTAGCATACAATAAGTTGAATACTTGCAATTTTTAGAATGCACGATAAAGAACAAAGAGCATTCCAACACAGGAACAGACCCTTCGGCCCTCCAATCCTGCGCTGATCCAGATCCCCTATTTTCTAAAACTGACAACTATTTTCTAAGCGCCTGTATCCCTCTGCTTCTTGCCCATTCGTGTATTTGGCAGATACATCTTAAATGACACTGCCACCTGCCCCTGCCAACTCCGAGATTCCCACAGACATCCCTCTGGCCCTAAACCTTTCCCTCTTACTTTGGAACTCATTTACTAGGGGTCATGAGTTCACAATTTGGGATAAAGCTTCTTGGTATCCACCCAGTCTATATCTCTCTTGATTTTGTAGACCTCAATCAGGTCCCCCTACAATCTTTGTCCTTATAATTAAAATAATCCTAATCTACCCAACCTCTTTCCATTATTTGCACCCTTCATCCCAGGCAACATCCTGGCGAACGTACTCTGCACTCTATTCAATCATCCACATTCCTTTGTTACTGTGGTGACCAGAACTATATGCAGTATTCCAAATGCGGCCAAACTAAAGTCCTATGCAACCGTAACATGACCTGCCAACGCTTGTACTCAACAACTGATCCAATCAAGGAAAGCATGCCAAATGCCTTATTGACCACTTTACTGATCTGTGTTGCCACCTTCAGGAAACAATGAACCTGAACACCCAGATTTCCCTGTACGTCAATTTTCCCCCAGACTTTTCAATTTAATGCATAGTTCACTCTCGATTTGGATCCTCCAAAATACATCACCTCGCATTTACACAGATTGCACTTCATCTGCCATATCTGTGCCCATTTCCCCAATCCATCTATATTCTGCTGTATTATCTGACAGTCCTCTTCACTATCTGCTTCTCCAACAGTCTTGGTCTCATCTGCAAACTTGATAATCAGGCAAACGATACCATCTTCAAATCATTAATATACATCACAAACAACAGTGGTCCCAGCACAGAACGCTGTTGCACATCACAGGTCATAGGTCACCATTTTGAGAAATCTCCTTCTACTACTACTCTCCGTTGCCCAGCCAGTTCTCTATGAATCTAGATAGAACACCCTGAGGCCCATGCAACTTCACCTACTCTATCAGCCTACTATGGGGAACTTAATAAAACACCTCACTCAAGTCCCTCAGTAGCTTCTCCAGCAGCTTCCCTACCATTGATATCAAGCTCACCAGTCTATAATTAAATGGCGCAGCTTGACTTCAAATCTGGAATTAAGGGGCGGATGGTGGTTATGAATTGATTGCCAAGAAAAACTCACCCGGTTCACTAATGTCCTTTAGGGAAGGAAACTGCCATTCTATCATAGATTCGCCACTCTCAGACTGAAGGCACTTCTCCTCATCTCTGTTCTAAAATATCTTCTCTTGACTCTCAGGCTATGTCCTTGATTTCTTTCTCTCCTAACAATGGACGCATCTTTCCAACATCTACTCTGACCAGGCAACCAGTATTCTGTATTCTTCAATTAGATCCCCCTTCATCCTTATAAACTCCAGCGAATATAGACCCAGAGATCTCATATGTTAAGTTTTTCATTCCTAGGACCATTCTTGTGAAGCTCCTCTGAGCACGCATTGGGGCAGTACATCCTTCCTGAGTTATGGGGCATAAAATGGTACAAAATACTCCATTGTGTTCTGACCAGAGTCTTATCGAGCCTCAGAAATCCATCGTTGCTTTAATATTCAAGTCCTTTCAAAATAAATGCCTTCACTGTATTTGCCTTTCTGACCGGGCGGGCCACCTGAAAGAATAATCTTACGATGGGCAATAATATATTTACCATGGAGTTACAAAAATGAACGTGGATTAATCAATGCTGGGAAATGGATCCCAGGCTTGACTGAAGTCTCTGTGCTAATCCACATGCTGTAGAATCCAGACAGGCTGCATCTACCTACAGATGATGTGCAAACAAACCGGACATCTCCAGACCCTGTAAAACCCACGTGAAGTTGGACCTGAATGGGACAATGGAATGTTGCCCTTGAGCCAACCCATGGTTGAGTCCGATTGATCATTCCATGGACAGATCCTCCTTACCTTCCCAAAAGGGCGTGAACACTTGGAAGGATAAGAATCACCACAAAGCCCCACACGGTGCAGTAACTCGAGAGTAGCTACGGAAAGAGAAGACACCTCCAAGACCATCAGAAGAACAAGAAGACATCACCAAGTTGAGCCCGGTCAAAATCTACTGGAGTGGTTTGTGATCATCCAAAGTTAAGTTAAAGCATAAGATAATTTGTAGTATTTATCATTGCGTTATAATACGTTTTATTGTTCTAATATTAATTGTGTTCAATAAACAAATAAACACTGTGCGTCAGATACAACACCTTTCTAATTGCTGACTCAACCTGCAAGTTTATCTAGAGACAATCCTGAACTGGAACTCACAACTCTCTTTGCACTTCCGACTTCTGATTTTTCTGTCCACTTATAAAGTAGTCCATGCCTGTCTTCTTCCTACTAATGTGCGTAACCTCGCACTTTCCCAGGTTGTACTCCATCTGCCACTTCTTTGCCCACTCTCTTAATAGTTATTCAGTTTCTCATCTATTATTTGTTCCACGCGAACTATCTCTCCAGAGCCATTTACCAGGCTCCAATATCCACTTCTGCTTCTCCTTTGCCCTTTATACGTCTAAAGTAACTCTTACAGTTGTCCTTTGTATCACTGGGTTGATTAACCTCATATTTAATCTTCTCTGTACTTATTTCTTATTTTGTTGCCATCTGTTTGTCTTTGAAGGATACCAAATCTTCTAGTTTCCCACTGCCATTTGCTACGTTATCTGCTTTCCTTTTTTGTTTTACCCTAGCCATGACTATCCCAGTCATCCATGGTTGCCTCATCCTCGCTGTACAATGCATCTTTTTCCTCGATATAAATCTCTGCTGTGACTCCTAAGTTGCTTCAAGAAACTCCCGCCATTATTGTTCCACTGTCTTTCCTGCTCGGCTCCTCTCCCAGTCAATTCTACCCAGCTCCTCCCTTGTGTCTTTGAAGGTCCCTTTATTCAGCTGTAATATTAACTCCGATTTTACTTTCTACCTCACAAATTGAAGAGTTGGTTCAATCATATTATGATCACAGCCTCTGAAGGGTTCCTTCATCTTAAACTTCCTTATCAAGTCTGCCTCATTGCACACCTCTAAGTCCAGTATTACCCATTCCCTCATTGCCTGCATCATAAGCTGCTCAAAAAAGCCATCTTGTAGACATTCCACAAATTCCTTTGCTTGCAAACCACCACAACTGATTTTCCCAGTCCACCACCTATTGAAATCCACCCAGTCACTGTAACGTTGCCTTTCCTACATATTGTTTCTATCTCCTCGTCTATCATACGCCCCAGCTTCTGATTACGATTTGTAGACCTGTATATAACTCCAATTACGGTTTTTCACCTTTACGGTTACTCAATTCTACCCACGCACATTCCACAACATCTGACTCTATTTCAAGTAATAGAATTGAGTGATGCGACTGCAAAACACTTCAGCATTTTCTGAAATTTATAGTTTAGACATGGAGTAATAATATTTCATTGCCAATTACTTTGCAATATGGCCACAGTGTATTTCTTTGGCCAAATATTCCGTCTGTAGTACGGAAGAATACAAACTGTTGAAACTGTTCGAGAAGGAAGATGTGAAGTGGACATGAGTGTATAAGGAGATTAAGGTGGGTCAAGTGAACAGCCAAATATTGGTGCATGGAACATAGTAGGAAAATGTGTCTGTGCTAAAAGATATTGGCGGTTTGAATGGAAATGTAGTGTATTATTTCAGTGGAGAGCTTGGCTTTAGGCACAGAGGAACTGGGCACCTGGACTACAAAACAAAATCTTTGCGTGTACATCAAATTCTTAGGGAGGTAAGATAAATGTTGCAACTTTCTGAAACAGAATACATTTAAAAGTAGCGACAATTTTCTACAGATTTACCAAGTAGTGGTGTAACCACATCGAGAGAGCGATGGTCACAATGATATGAAATGCGATCCAGAGAAGATTCACTCAGTTGACTCCTGAGAGGAGCGTTTATTTCCTCCTGAAATCTTGAAATGACTGGCCCTTGATCTGCTGGGCTTTAGGCGAACAACATGTGATCTTGTTTAACCTCAGAATATTCCAAGTAGTCTTTTCAAGTTAAATCCTAAAACAATATTTCAGCTTGTGTGAGAGATTATAAAACTGAAAAAAAAAGTCTCTGATAATAAGGTGCTGATTTGGTGACATACTCTCAGATTGTTGTGTCTTTGTACAATTCCCTTCCCAGAAATCGATGGATGATAATACATTGAATATTCCCAAGGCAGATTCTTGACTAAGAGTGATGCACTCACATTGTAAGGGCAAAGGAGGAATGTGTGATTGAGGTCGCAATCAGATCATCCATGACCTTATCGCATGACGGAGCTGTTTTTATTCCTTACACCTGATGCTAGTTTCTACATTTCTGTTTCTTTAGATACTGAAAAAATTATGACACGATTGTCATGAACATGAAGACTTTTCCTTTCAGATTATTAGGCACAGCTTTTCAAGTGTGAATTTTAAACCGCACCAAAAGCACTTGGGAAAGATTCATGATGTTGGAGCGAAGTCAAGAGCACAGGGCAAAGGGAAGCCTCGCTTGAAACTGCTTTAGAAATCAGATTAGGTCGAATGGATAACCTTAATACAGCAGATTCCTTTCAGTTGTTCTTGTGAGGTGTGTTTCATTACCAAGGCCAGCATTCTGTTGCCTGTGTTTAATTTCTACTCAGCATATGGTGATAGACCCCAGGAGTTCTTGTGGTGCAGGAACACAAACAGGTATGGAACAAAGAGAGAAACGCGGTTTTTAACAATTTGATAGCGAAGGGAGAAGGATACAGCTTCAAATCCTGTGTGCCCTTGCTGGAAATAAATTGGGAGGTCATTTTCACCTATTTTTCATCTTTTCCCATATTCCTGTGTATCATACCCATGTAGATATATATCCAAGTACCTGTTTCAAGGGAGTTCTGTCCCCTCTATCACTCCATGCTGGGTGTGGCCATCTTCTTTTCTTTATTAATGGAACTTGGATGTTGTTGGCTGGGCCAGCATTTATTTCTCTTTCCGAGTTCATTTCAGAAAGTGCTGGGAACTGCATCTCTGAACCCCACTGCACATCGACGTGCTGTAGACTGGCCGTGCTCAGGTCTGTCTGGTTTCACTTCTTTGAGACCTTGTAGTGTATAACTGAATATCAGACTCGGCCATTTTAAAGAGCATTTGAGTGTCTACCACTGCTGACGGTCTGGAATCACATGTAGGCCGGACCAGTGAAATTCCCTTCCCTAAAGGAAACTAGTGAGCCAGATGTTCTTAGTTTTGACACCATCAATAGTTCATTAGATTGTTAATTCCAAATACGTTATTGAATTCAAATTCCATCATCTGCTGTGGCGGGATTGAAGTACGGTTATGGGTCAACACCTGGGAAAGGTATACCATTGGGAGATATTTGTGGAGCTGTCAGAATTTATAGTCTAGTGAAAATTATGTTAAAACATCACCTCCACTAGCATCCCCCCCGCCCCCACCTCCGCCACCCCGCATCAATAGTGGTGTTGTTGTTCTCGTGACTGAGGTACAAAAAATTGTGTCGTTACATTGTCAACTATTTCCATGGAAAGCAGAGTTTCCAGTTTTCAATCCAGGTGTGTGCTGTCTTGGTGAGCATCAGGACAGCAGAGGGGAAAGCAAGCCTCCCACGAGAGGGTGGTAATGCTTCCTGGGATCTTCCTGTTCCCTATTCCCTCTCCAACACTGTATCTATGGCTTGTCTTGTGGACCAGTGTCTTCAATCATTCTAACTTGTATAACAGTCCCTCTATCTGTCATCTCCTCCCCTCTCATCGATTACTTCACATATTTGAAACCTCCAGTCCGGATGACCATCCATAACGCTGTAACTTGCTTCAGTCTCTACAACATGCCCTGTCTCGATAGTCTCCTCTCCAACACCTGGACATTTAGGGTCTGTATCTGTGCCGCATGACTCTTCGGCTGAGGTTTCCGAAATGGAATGAGTCGCATTTGCCTGTGTTTCGCCCATATCCCTTCAAATCATCTCCTCTCCATACACCTGACCAAGTATCCTTTCCATGTTGTAATTGTACTTGTTTTTACCATTTCCTCTGGCAGTCCATTCCGTCTATGCACCATTCTCTGTGGAAAATGTTGCCCCTCAACTCCCTCTTTAAATCATTGCTCTCTCACCTCACATTATGCCTCTAGCTTTGGACTCACCTTGGCTATTCACCTTACTTCGGTCCTACCTGGTTTCATAAATCTTTATAAGGTCACCCCGTGGCCTCCTCTGCCCAGAAGAAATATTGACGACAATGTTACCAATATCTCCAACTCATGTACTCAATGCTCTAACCAAAGAAGACAAGTGTGCCAAATGCTGCTTTCCCCACCCTGTCCCGCTGTGATGCCACTTCCAAGAAACAATGCAACTGCACCCCTTGGTCTCTCTCTGTTCTACAACACTGTCCAGGGCCAGATCATTAACTGTGTTAGTCCTCCCTGGTTTGTCTGAACTAAATTCAACACCTGAATTAAATTCCATCTTTCATTCCTTGGTCCACTGGCCCAGTTGATTACCATCCCCCTTGATAACTATATTCCCTGCCCACTCTTCCACTAATCTTGGTATCCACAATCATACTAACAGGGACTCCTATATTTTCACTCAATTAGTTTCTGTAAATGATGCACAACAGTGGTCCAAGCACTAATCCTTACAGCACACTGCTGGTCAGAGGCCTCCAGTCTGAACAACAACCCTCTCTCACCACCCTCTGTCTCCCACTGTCAGCCATTGTGTATCCAGTTGGCTAGCTCTCCCTGATACCTTGTGATCTACACTTACGAACCAATGAATTAATGCTACACCCTGACCAAGGGTTTGCTGAAGACAGAAACAACATCTGCTGCTCTGCCTTCGTCTCTCTTCTTAGTCACATCTTGAACAAACTCCAGTCAAGTTTGTGAGACATGTTTTCCCACGCACAAAGCCATGCTGGCTGTTCTTAATCAGTCCTTGTCTTTCCAAAAGCATGTAAGTCCTAACTCTCAGAATGAGCTCCAACAACTGACCAACCCTGATGTCTGTCTCATCAGTCTGTAGTTCCCTGACTTTCTCTTGCAACCTTTCTTACTAAATGACACAACATTATAATCATAGTCAGAGAGTCATCTAAAACTGATCTCGTCCCACCTGCTTGTTCCTGGATCATATGCCTTCAAACCTTTCCCATTCCTGTTCTAATCCAAATGTATTTTCAACATTGTAATTGTCCCCCCATTCACCCCTTGCTTGGGAAGTTCATTCCACACACAACTCACCCTCTGTAACAATGTGCCCCTCATATCTTTTCTTTAAATGTCTCTCCTCTTAAATTTAAAAATGTAATGCCTTGTCTTGAAACTCCCCTTTCCATGGGAAAAGACAACTCCCATTAACTCTCTCGATCCCCCTCATGATTTTATAAACTTCTGGAAGGTCATCAGTCAACATTCAGGTTTCAGTGAAAACATACCAACCTATCCGGCTTTTGTTTATAACTGAATCCTTCCATTACCAGCCACATCCCAGTAAATCTCATCTGAACCCTCTGCAGCTTAATATTATCCTTTCTATAACTGGGCGACCAGAACTGGACACAGTAATCCAGAAGAGGACTCACCAATGGCCTGTATAATCTCAATGCGACTTCCCAACTCCGATATCCAAAGGATTGAGCAATGAAAGCAAATGTGGCAAGCAAGTTTTTTTTTAAACCATCCTGTCTCTCCATGTTGCAAACTTCAAAGAATTCTGTACCTGAACCCCGAGGTCCCACTGTTCTATAACATTACCGAAGGTCCGACCATTAATTGTATAAGTCCTGCCCGTGTTTGTTGCACCAAATGCATTCCCTCACATTTATTCAGATTGAACTCCATCGACAGTTTTTCAGCCAATCACGCATTTTCATCCCTTTGTAATCTTAGAAAACCTTCTTCACTGTCAACAATGCCACCCTCCAGTGTATCAGCCAATCACACATTGTAGTCTATCGTACAAATATCTCTGCTAGGGGCCCTACAATTTCTTCACCAGTTTCCCACAGTGTCCTGAGGTACATTTGATCAGGTCCTTGGGATTTATCTACCTGTGAGTTTTGAACCCTCCAGCACCTCCTCTTCTTTAATGTGGACTCACTTTAAGACATTGAGTAATTGAGACGTATAGCATGGAACCTGATCCTTAGGAACAATTCCTGCATGACGTACCTAGTCACATTTGCCAGAATTTTGCCAATATCCCTCTAAACCCTTCCTATTCATACATCCATCCACATGCCTTTTAAATGTATTTCTAACAGCCTCCACTATTTCCTCTGGCAGCTTATTCTTTACACTCTGCCAGTTGTCCTTTTCGTCCCTTTACAAAGTCCCTCTCGCAATTTAAAGCTATGTCTTTTAAAGGTATTAGATTACTTACAGTGTGGAAACAGGCCCTTCAGCCCAACAAGTCCACACCGACCCATACATTTTACCCTTTCACAATTTACACCACACTCGCTCCATCATCATCGCACTGACCCACTCACACTCACTCCATCACTGTCACCCTGACCCACTCACACCGACTCAATCGCCATCAACCTGACCCCCTCATACACACGCCATCCCCTTCAAACTACTCACCTCACACTCATACCATCATTGTCAACCTGACCACCTAACACTCATTACATCAATGTCACACTCACCTTCTCACACTCAGTCCATCACCGTCACCCTGAACCCCTCACACTCCATCACAGTGAGCCTGACTCCAACACACTCACTCAATCATTGTCACATTGACCACCTCACACTCACTCCATCACCGTCACACTGCCCCCATCACACTTACACCATTACGGTCACCCTGAAACACTCACATACAATCCATCACTGTCACCCTGTCCCCCTCCTTCTCAGTCCCTCACCTTCGCCCTGATCCCCTCACTCTCGCTCCTTCACAATCACCCTGACCACCTCACAGTCACTCCATCACTGTCACACTGACCCCCTCACATACAATCCATCAGTGTCACCCTGTCCCCCTCATTCTCAATCCCACACGTTCACCCTAATCCCCTCACTCTCACTCCATCAGAGTCACCCTGACACACTCACACTCACTCTATCACCTTCAGCCTAACTTCCTCCCACTCACTCCATCACTGTCACCTTGACCCCCTGACACTCATTCCATCACTGTCACCCTAACCCACTCATACTCATACCATCACCATCACCCTAACCCCCTCAAACTCACTTCATCACCGTCACGCTAACCCCCTCACAGTCACTCCATCACCGTCACCCGGAACCCCTCACACTTAATCCACCTCCATTACCCTGACTCCCTCACTCTCACTCCATCACTGTCACACTGACCCCCTCACACACTCTCCATCACCGTCACCCTGATGCTCTCCCACTCACTCCATCACCATCACACTGACCCCCTCACACTCCTCCGGCACCATCACCTTAACCACATCACACTCACTGCATCATCGTCACCCTGAACACCATCGCACTCACTCCATCACTGTCAACCTGACTCCCTCACTCTCACTCCATCACCTTCACCTTACCAATTCACACTCTCACCATCACCTTCATGCTGACCCCCTCACACTCACACCATCACCGTCACCCTGACCACATCACATTCAGTCCATCACTATCGCCCTGACATCCTCACTTTCACTCCGTCACTGTCACGCTAACTCCCTCACACTCACTCCATCACTGTCACCCTGACCCCTTCAAATTCACTCCATCACCGCTACACTGACCCCCTCATACTCACTCTATCACTGTCGCCCTGACCCCTTCAGACTCACTCCATCACCGCTACACTGACCCCCTCACACTCACTCTATCACCGTCACCATGTCCCCCTCATACTCACTCCATCACTGTCACCTTGATCCCCTCACACACACACCCTCACCGTCACCCTGACATCCTCATACACACTCCATCACTGTCACCTTGACCCCTTCAAACTCACTCCATCACCGCTACACTGATCCCCTCACACTTCCTCCATCACAGTCATTCAGACACACTCACACTCACTCCTTCACTGTCACCCTGACCACCTCACACTCACTCCATCATCATCGCACTGACTAACTCACACTCATTCCATCACTGTCACCCTGATCCACTCACACTCACTCCATCACTGTCAACCTAACCCACTCACACTCACTCCATCACCGTCACACTGACCCCATCATATTCACTCCAACACCATCACCCTCAACCCTTCACATTCACTTCATCACCATCACCCTGACCCCCTTGCACTCACTCCATCACGGTCGCCATGACCCACTCACACACACCCCATCAACATCACACTGTACCCCTCCCACTCATTCCATCACCGTCACCTTGACACCCTCACACTCACTCCATCTCTGTCACCCTGCCCCCTCACACTCACCTCCTCAGACTCACTCCACCATCGCCACCCTGACCCCCTCACACTCACTCCATCCATGACACACTCACCTCCTGACACTCACTACTTCACCATCAAATTGACCCCCTCACACTCAGTCCATCAATGACACACTCACCTCCTCACGCTCACTACATCACCGTCACCCGGACCCCCTCATACTCACACCATCACTGTCACTCTGACCACCTCACACTAACTCCATCACCGTCACCCTGACCCTCTCACACTCACACCATCACCGTCACCCTGACCCCATCACATTCACTCCATCACCATCACACTTCCTCCTCACACTCACTCAATCACTGTCATCCTAACCCCCTCACACTCACTCCATCACCGTCACACTTCCTTCTCACAGTCACTCCATCATCGTCAACCTAACCCCCTCTGATTCACTCCATCAAGGTCACCCTGAACCCCTCACATTCACTCCAACACCATCAGTCTGACCTCCTCAGATTCACTCCATCACCATCACACTAACCCACTCACATTCACTACATCATCCTCATCCTGACCCCTTCAGACTCACTCCATCACGGTCACCCTGAACCCCTCACACTCACTCCATCACAGTCACCCCTCTCAGACTAACTCAATCTCCGTCACTCTGACCCCCAAATACGCACTCCATCGCTGTCAACCTGACTCCCACACACTCACTCCATCACTGTCATCCTAACCCCCTCACACTCACTCCATCACTGTCACCCTGATCCCCACACACACACACACCCTCACCGTCACCCTGACACCCTCACACTCACTCCATCACTGTCACCCTGACCCTATCAAACTCACTCCATCACCGCTACACTGATCCCCTCACATTTCCTCCATCACAGTCATTCTGATCCACTCACACTCACTCCTTCACTGTCACCCTGACCACCTCACAATCACTCCATCATCATGCCACAGACCCACTCACATCACTCCATCACTGTCACCCTGACCCACTCACACTCACTCCATCACCGTCACACTCACCCCCTCAAACTCACTCCATCATCCTCACCCTGACCCCCTCAGACTCACCCAATCATGGCCACCCTGAAGCCCTCACACTCACTCCAATACTGTCAACCTAACTCACTCACACTCACTCCATCACGGTCGCCATGACCCACTCACACACACCCCATCACCATCGCACTGTACCCCTCCCACTCATTCCATCACCGTCACCTTGACACCCTCACACTCACTCCATCTCCGTCACCCTGCCCCCTCACACTCAGCTCCTTAGACTCACTCCACCATCGCCACCCTGACCCCCTCACACTCACTCCATCCATGACACACTCACCTCCTGACACTCACTACCTCACCGTCAAATTGACCCCCTCACACTCCGCCCATCAATGACACACTCACCTCCTCACGCTCACTACATCACCGTCACCTGGACCCCCCCATACTCACACCATAACCGTCACTCTGACTACCACACACTCACTCCATCACCGTCGCCCTGACCCCCTCACACTCACTTCATCACTGTCACCCTGACCCCCCACACTCACACCATCGCCGTCACCCTGACCCCCTCACATTCACTCCATCACCATCACACTTCCTCTTCACACTCACTCCATCACTGTCATCCTAACCCCCTCACACTCACTCCATCACCGTCTCACTTCCTCCTCACACTCACTCCATCATCCTCAACCTAATCCGCTCTGACTCACTCCATCACGGTCACCGTGACCCCCTCAGATTCACTCCATCACCATCACACTAACCCACTCACATTCACTACATCATCCTCACCCTGACCCCCTCAGACTCACTCCATCACGATAACCCTGAACCCCTCACACTCACTCCATCACCGTCAGCCCCTCACACTAACTCAATCTCCGTCACCCTGACCCCGAAATACGCACTCCATCACTGTCAACGTGACTCCCTCACACTCACTCCATCACCGTCACACTGACCCCTTCACACTCACTCTATCACCGTCACCATGTCCCCCTCATACTCACTCCATCACTGTCACACTGATCCCCTCACACACACACACTCACCGACACCCTGACACCCTCACATTCACTCCATCACTGTCACCCTGACCCCCTCACACTCACCCCATCACTATCGCCCTGACCGCCTCACATTCACTCCATCACTGTCATCCTAACCCCCTCATATCCACTCCATCACCGTCACACTGACACCCTCACACTCATTCCACCACCATCACAGTGACTGTCGCACACTCACTCCTTCACCGTCAACCTGACCTCTCGCACTCACGCCATCACCATCATCCTGACCCCCTCGCACTCACTCGATCTCCATCACACAGACCCCCTCCTACTCACTCCATCACTGTTACCCCGAACCCCTTAAATTCACTCCATCACCTTCACACTGCTCCCTTCACTCTCACTCCATTACCGTCAACCTGACCCCCTCACACTGACACCATCAATGTCACACCCATCCCCTCACTCTCACTACATCACCGTCACACTACCCCCTCACATTGACTCCATCGCCGTCACCCTGATTCCCTCACACTCACTCCATCACCATTACCCTCACGCCCTCACACTCAATCTAAAACAGTGAAACTGACTCCCTCATACCCGCTCCATCACTGACACCCTAAACACATCACAATCACTCGATCACGAACACCCTGAACCCCTCACACTCACTCCTTCACCATCAAATTGAGCCCATCACACTCACACCATCACTATCACCCTGACCGACTTACACTCAATCCATCACCGTCACCCTGACCCTCTCACACTCACCCCATCAGTGTCACCCTGACCCCACGCACTCACTCGATCACTGTCACCATGAACCCCTCTAATTCACTGCATCACAGGCAAACTGCCACCCTCATTCTCACTCCATCACTGTCAACCTGAGCCCCTCACTCTCATACCATCACCGTCACCTTGACCCCCTCACACTCACAGCATCAATGTCACACTCATCCCCTCGAACTCACTCCATCACCGACATAGTACCCCCTCACATTCACTCCATCACTGTCCCACTCAATCTGTGACCGTCACTGTGGCCCTCTTACACTCACTCCACCACCGTCACCCTGACCCGCTCACATTCACTGCACCACTGTCATTCTAACCCCCTCAGACTCACTCCATCGCCTTCACCCTGAACTCTCACACTCACTCCATCACCGTTACTCTGGCCCCCTCACACTCACTCCATCACCTTCACCCTGACCACCTCGCAGTTTCTTCATCACTGTCACAGTATTCCCTTGCACTCAGTCCATCACCGACACAGTACCCCCTCACACTCATTCCATCACCCTACCACTCAATCTGTGACCGTCACTCTGTTCCCCTTACACTCACTCCACCACCTTCACCTTGACTTCCACGCACTCACATCATCTCCGTCATCCTAACCGCCTTACACTAACTTCATCACTGTCACCCTGACCCCCTCACACTCACTCCGTTACCGTCACCCTGACCCCCTCACACTCACTCCATCACAGTCACACTGACCCGCATACACTCACTCCATCACCGTCATCCTGACACCTCACACTCACTCCATCACCATCACCCTGACCCCTCACATTCACTCCATCATGGTCATCCTAACCCCCTCACACTCACTCCATCATGGTCATCCTGACCCCCCACACTCACTCCATCACCGTCAAACTGTCCCCCTCACACTCAGCCCGTCACCGGCAACATGATCCCTTGACACTCACTCAATCACAGTCACCATGAACCACTCAAATTCACTCCATCACCGGCGAACTGCCCCACTCACTCTCATACCATCACCATCACCCTTACCCCCTCACACTCACACCATCAATGTCACCCTCATGCCCTCACACTCACTCCATCACCGACAGAGTAGCCCCTCACACTCACTCCATCGCCCTCCCACTCAATCCGTGACCGCCACCCTGGCCGCCTCACACTCACTCCACCACCATCACCCTGACCCACTCACACTCACAGTATCACCATCACCCTGAAGCCCTCACTCTCACTTCATCACTGTCACCCTAAACCCCTCTCAAACACTCCATCGCCTTCACGCTGACCCCCTCATACTCACTCTATCACTATCAGCCTGACTCCCACACACTCGCTTCATCACCATCATCCTAACAACCTCACGCACAGTCCATCACCGTCCCCCTGACCACCTCACACTCACCCCTTCACTGTCACCCTGACCCACTCGCACTCATTCCATCACGGTCACCATGACCCACTCACACTCACTCCATCACCATCACACTGTACCCCTCACAATCATTCCATCACCGTCACCTTGACACCCTCACACTCACTCCATTTCTGTCACCCTGCCCCCTCACACTCACCTCCTCAAACTCACTCCACCATTGCCACCATGACTGCCTCACACTCACTCCATCAATGACACACTCACCTCCTCACACTCACTACATGACCGTCACCCTGATCCCCTCACACTCACTCGATCACCGTCATCCTGACCCCCTCACACTCACTCTATCACTGTCACCCTGTCCCACTCACACTCACTCAATCGCCACTAAACTGTCCTCTCACACTCACTTCATTACCATCATCCTCACCCACTCACACTCACTCCATCATGTTCATACTGACCCCCTCACATTCACTCTATCACCGTCACATTGACACCCTCATTCCATCCCCGTCACCCAAACACCCTCACAACCACTCCATCACCTTCACGCTGGCCCCCTCACACCCACTCCGTCACTGTCACACTGACCCCCTGACACTCACATCATCATCATCACACTAACACCCTCACACTCACACCATCATCGTCACACTGACACCCTCACACTCACTCCATCTCCGTCACACTGCCCCCTACACTCACCTCCTCTGACTCACTCCACCATCGCCACTCTGACCCCCTCATACTCACTCCATCACCGCCACACTCACTCCCTCACACTCACCCCGATACCGTCCCCCTGACCACCTCACACTCACCCCATCACCATCACCCTGACCCCCTCACACTCACTCCATCACCGTCAACCTGACCCCCTCACACACAGTGCATCACCGTCACACTCACACCCTCACACTCACCCCACACCATCCCCCTGACCACCTTACACTCACTCCATCACCATCACCCTGGCCAACTCACACTGACTCAGTCACCGTCACCCTGACCCCCTCACACTCACACCATCACGGTCACAATGACCCCTTCACATTCACTGCATCACTGTCACCCTAACCTCATCTCACACACTCCATCACCTTCACCCTGAACCCCTCACACTCACTCCATCATCGTCACTATGACCTCCTCATACTCACTCCATCACTGTCACACTGACACCCGCACACTCACTTCATCACTGTCATACTGACCCCCTCACATTCACTTCATCGCTGTCATCCTGACCCCCTCAAACACACTCCATCACCGTCACACTGACCCACACACAGTCACTCCATCACCTTCACACTGAACCCCTCACACTCAATCCACCGCCGTCCCCCTGCCTCCCTCACACTCACTCCGTCAATGAAAAACTCACATCATCAGACTCACTCCACTATCGTCTCCCTGACCCCCTCATACTCACTCCATCAATGACACACACTCACGGCCTCACACTGACTCCATCGCCGTCACCCTGATCCCCTCAAATCACTCCAGCACTGTAACACTGGATCCCTTAAACTCACTCCATCACCATCACCCTGACCCCTTACACTCACTCCATCTCTGTCATCCTGTCCCCCTCACACTCACACCGTTACCGTCACACTGCCATCTCAAACTCACACCATCACCGTCACTCTGACTCCCTCACACTCACTATATCAATGACACACTCACCCACTCAGACTCACGCTACCATCGTCACACTGAGCCCCTCACACTCACTCCACCAATGACACACTCACTTCCTCACACTGACTCCATCGCTCTCACTCTTATTTCCTCGCACTCACTTCGTCACATTATCCTAACACTCTCACACTCATTCAATAACCATCACCCTGACTCCCTCACTGACTCCATCACTGAAACCCTAACCACCACACACACACTCCCTCACCGTCACACTGAACTCCTTCACACTCACACCATTACGATCACCCTGACTGTCTCACACTCAAACCATCACTGTCGCCCTGACCCCCTCACACTAACTCCATCACCGTCACCCTAGTCCCCTCACACTCACTCTGTCACTGTCACCCTGACCCCCTCACACTCACTCTACCACCTTCAGCCTGAATCCCTCACACTCACGCCATCACCATCACCATATCTCCTTCAAACTCACTTCATCACCGTCACCCTAACACCCTCACACTCACTCCATCACCATCTCCCTGACCCCCTCACACTCACGTCGTCACTCTCATTCTGACCCCCTCACACTTACACCATCACCATCACCCTGACACCCTCACACTCCCTCCATCTCTGTCACCCTGCCCCCTCACATTGTCTCCATCAATGACACTCTCACCCCCTCTGACTCACACCACCATTGTCACCCTGACCCCCTCACACTCACTCCATCAATGACACATTCACCGCTTCACACTCACTACATTGCCGTCACGCGGATGCACTCACACTCGCTCCATCAATGACATACTCACTTCCTCACACTGACTCCATCGCTGTCACTCTTATTCCCTCACACTCACTTCATCACCGTTACGCTAACACTCTCACACTCATTCAATTACCGTTACCCTGACTCCCTCACACTCCCTCCATCACTAACACTCTAAACACCTCACATTCACTCCACCAATCTCAGACTCATCCTCTCACACTATCCCCATCACCGTCACCCTTACCCCCTCACACTCACTCCATCACCGTCACAATCACCCCTCTCACTGACTCCTTCACCCTCACACTCACTCCGTCACCGTCACACTGACCACATCACACCCACTCCATCACTGTCACCCTGACCCACTGCCACTCACGCCATCACCATCACACTGACCCACTCAACTCACCCCATCACTGTCACCCTGAAACCTCACACTCACTCTATCTCTGTCAATCTGGCCACTTACACTCACCTCCTCAGACTCATTCCACCATCGCCACTCTGGCCCCCTCACACTCACTCCATCAATGACACACTCACCTCCTCACACTCACTACATCACCGTCAAACTGACCCCCTCACACTCGTGCCATTCATGACACACTCAACTCCTCACACTCACTACATCACCGTCACCAGAACCCCCTCACACTCAGTCTGTCACCGTTACCCTGACACCCTCACACTCACTCCATCACTGAATCCCTAACCACCTCACACTCACTCCCTCACCTTCACCCTGAACCCCTTCACACTCACACCATTACCATCACGCTGACTGTCCCACACTCACTCCATCACCGTCACTCTGGTCCACCCACACTCACTCTGTCACTGTCACCCTGACCCCCTCACACTCACTTCATCACCATCACCTTAACTCCCTCAAACTCACTTCATCACCGTCACCTTAACACCCTCACACTCACTCCATCACTGTCACACTGACCCCCTCACACTCACGACGTCAACCTCATTCTGACCCCCTCACACTCACTCCATCACCATCACCTGACACCCTCACACTCACTCCATCTCTGTCAACCTGGCCACTCACACTCCCCTCCTCAGACTCATTCCACCATCGCCACTATGACCCCCTCACACTCACTCCATCAATGACACACGCACCTCCTCACACTCACTACATCACCGTCAAACTGACCCTCTCACACTCACTCCATCAATGACACACTCACCTCCTCACACTCACTCCATCACCGTCACCCGTACCCCATCACACTCACTCCATCACTGAAACCCTAACCACCTCACACACACACCTTCACCGTCACCCTGAACCGCTTCACACTCACACCATTACCATCATCCTGACTGTCTCACATTCAAACCATCACTGTCACCCTGACCCCCTCACACTCACTCCATCACCATCACCCTGGTCCCCTCACACTCACTCAGTCACTGTCACCCTGACCCACTGCCACTCGCTCCATCACCGTCAGCCTGGCCCCCTCACACTCACGGCATCACTGTCACCCTAACACCATCACACTCACTCCACCACCTTCAGTCTGAATCCCTCACACTCACTCCATCATTGTCACACTGACCCCCCGCACTCACGACGTCAACCTCATTCTGACACCCTCACACTCACTCCATCACCATCACCCTGACACCCTCACACTCGCTCCATCTCCGTCACCCTGCCCCCTCACATTGTCTCCATCAATGACACTCTCACCCCCTCTGACTCACACCACCATTGTCACCCTGACCGCCTCACACTCACTCCATCAATGACACACTCACTTCCTCACACGGACTCCATCGCTGTCACTCGAATTTCCTCACACTCACTTCTTCACCGTTATCCTAACACTCTCACACTCAAACAATAACCGTCACCCTGACTCCCTCACACTCCCTCCATCACTAACACTCTAAACACCTCACATTCACTCCACCAATGTCACACTCATCCTGTGAAAGCTCAGCCACGTTACCTGGCTTCCTGTGAACGCCTGTCCAAGAACAGAGAACCACCACTTGATTAACACATTTCAACAGCACTGTTTTTATTCAAGACTGTCAGTATACGAATATACAAACAATCCTGGGAGAAAAGCCACTTAGACCACGCTGGGTACTAAAGAGTGGATTCTCTCACCGTTGATAGGGAAAGTTGTTACATTTATACATAACTTCTCACGCAATGCAGAGTTCCCTGTCATTAAGCTATCGCAAAGTATATTAATCAAAGTATACTTAATTGTAAGCTTACACATCAAAAATGCTCTAAATCTAACACACAGACACCAGCAGCCATCTGGCTAAGATATTAACACTATCTTTAAAGTCAGACATTAGTCCCCATTATTTTCTTTTGCTTTTCAAAATAACAGTCAAATCTCAGAGATGCTTTTCAACATACAAACCTCATTATTGTGTTACAGCTAGACCGTAAGACACCAGTACTCCTCTGATGGCTGCCCTTTGACCTAGTGCTATGTACTATGTCATTCTCAGATCTGTGGGATTGGACATGTTTACCCAGCCTGTGCAAGGATCCTTACAAGTTGCTGTGTTAGCAATTTGATTTGCTCAGCAAATAAGTGCCCAAGCGATTCGAATACTAATACAAATGCCAAGAATGATGGCCAGAATGGAGAGAATGTCCAGCCCAATAGACTTTAGCCATCCCAACAGCTAACACAGTAGGTTCCACCAGGCACAGGTCTCCTTTGAGTCTGTGTGGTTCAGATCATATGCTTTAGTGGCAACATCGTTAATTAGTGAAGTATCATTATATGCAGCCGAGCTCTCATCCTCAATATAGGTACAACACTCTGGGCCAATAACTGCACATGCTCCCCCTTGGCTTGCTAAGAGATAATCTAAAGCCATTCTATTCTGTAAGGTCATCATTCGCAGGGCAATCTGCTCGTGTTCCAAATGACCCAGGGCATCAGCAGTGGCCTTAGCCATTTCCTCAAGCTCGTGACTGAGATCACGAATCTGGTCCAGGGCTTGCATGACCCCATAATTGGGCAGAAGGGCGCCAAAGAATCTGTTCCAAAATGTCTGTTGATGGAACAGATCTCTCCGGCCTCGAGCATGAAGTTTGTAATTTGAATTAAGATCATGCCACTTCTTCCATTCGCTGTTAACCTCTGGGGTTGAATTCAATAACCGGAATGCTGGGAGGTGATATATCAGCGCACAGGTGCCCTTAAAGTTAATGGGTAGGTATTCATAGGCTGTGTGATTGCATAACCAAAATGTCCCGTTAAGTGCAGGTGTAATACAGTGTTTAGCGTGGAAGAGGACAGCACCCATGCGGCTTGTAGGGGCGTCGGGACGAGTCTTTTCATTAACACAAAGGTCCCAATCGTCCTCCGGGAGGCCCCCAAAGGGGTCTGACTTGGTTTGATCATGAGATATTATTACCTTGCATCTACTGTCTTCTAAGTCTCCCATGGCATGTTCTCCTGTATCACTATGAATGCACCATTTAAATTCTGTCACCACCGCTACTACAAAACCTTTTGGTACCAATTGCCAGGTGTCATAGCAACGCCTGAGGTAACCATACTGGATCGGGTATTGGTCAGAAATGTCTCTATAGGGAATAATTTTTGGGGTTTGTTGGGTACACCTGTAGGTAAGACTGCATAGTTCATCCTGACCAGTAGGGGCTGCCATCATGAGGAATCCGGACCCTACCGAGTGTGGGCCTGGGACACATACTACTTTGGTATTCTTTCCTTCATCAGTCTGATTGTCAAGATGAGTTTTTACTTTTTCAAGGAAGCCAGTAAAGATGTTGCCGGTAAGGCTCGTTGCTTCCGGTAAATTGCTTCATTTCTTTCGGTGGGTCTTAAGAAAATGGTGCAGTGTGCGGACGAGATTTTTAAATTTTAAGTAACCGGGAAAGTTGAACAAATAGTCTCTGGGGTCCGCTGCAGTATTATTCACAAAGGCATGGCAGCACGTGCGTGTATCATTTAAGTAAGTATAGGTATCTTCGGATTTGGTGCCATTTCCTCGTAGGCATACATACATTACTTCCTGGCACATGCCAGCATTATGAATTGTTATATTAATGGGACATTCTGTCCTGGCATCCAGAGTTGTAATATTATATCCAGGGCACCACTGTTGAAGTCCTGTTAGGTTTTGCAAATGCTCTACGCAATCCTGTGACCAGGCAATATTTTGGACGACTATGCTGCTATAATTAGAAGTGGCCTTAGAGTAGTCAGGAAAACCGACCAAGGGACAAATTGTCTGGTTAAACCCACTGTTACCTGGGCCATGACGATCACACATGGCATTCACTCTGACCTGAACTATTCTCGTGGGGCCTGTGTTATTCAGCGTTATGCTAGTCTCCTGTCTCCACACCCACCAATCCCTAATGAGGTTGCAAGGGGTAGCTAGGGTCTGACTGGACTCACTTATAATATTAGACTCGGTACCTATCACTCTGGGCAGTGATAAACTCATTAGGGGGGTGTTAATAGTCATATTGTCACTCATAGTACTCACGAGATCCCTCGGGACTATTACTGTACCGTTGGGGCCATCAGAAGCAATACGTGGTGCCATACTCACAAAACCATTAGTCATTTTAGTAGTAATATCTGTAGAATGTGAAGTCATCGCGGGGGTGCCTGTTTTTATCCACGTCTCCGCGGTGGCTGCACTAGAGTTGCTTGTAGGCCCTTGGAGAGTAGGGGGTGCACCGCTGGTGGTGTTACTGGTCTGCATTGATGTCCATGTCGCTGTTAGGCAGAGGCCAAAGAGAAAGAGGATAGATTTCATCGTTTCACGTTTCTTCAGTCTTCCTTCCTTAGTGGCACCTATGTCAAGGGAAGAGAAAATACATACAACAGTGGCTGCCCCTTATTCTCATTCCTCCCCAATAAGCTTGCAATGGTGTAGGCTGATCCAGGCTTTACGACCCTCAACCTTAACAGCAGTAGGGGTGGTAATGAGGACTTGAAAAGGGCCCTCCCACCGGGGTTCCAGGCCGTGATTTCTGGCAAAGTTTTTGATCAATACAAAGGTGCCAGGTCGGATGTTTGGAGGCAATGGCAAATCCGACCGCAAAGGCCTGGCAGCTTTAACCATCGCATGGTTCATGCGTAACGCATCAGTTAAGGATAAAACATAGGAGATCATCCCATCTGACATCTGATGTATGTCAACAGGAGAATCAGAGAAGTCAGAGCTAAAGGGAGTGCGGAGGGGCCGCCCATACAAAATCTCGGCGGGGGAGAGACGGTGGACTCCTGCCGGGGACGCCCGGAGTTGAAACAAGGCAATGGGCAAATTTTGGAGCCACGAGAGACCATTGTCAGCTGACAGTTTGGCCAATTTAGATTTCAAGGTCTGCTTAGCACGTTCCACCACTCCCGCGCTCTGAGGGTGGTAAGCACAGTGGAACTGCTGCTTGATATTAAGAACTTTACAATGTTCTTGACTAACAAGGGCCACAAAATGAGGGCCGTTATCGGAACTGAGTGTCCGCGGCACACCAAATCTAGGAATAATCTCCTTGAGTAAAGTCTTAACAACAGTGTCAGCCTTGTTATCGGCTGCAGGATAAGCCTCAATCCATTTACTAAAAACATCTACAATAACTAAAACATATTTACACTTGGCCGTTCTGGGTAGCTCAATGAAGTCCATTTGCAATGTATAGAAGGGGCCTTCAGGCAGCGGGGTTCTACCCTGTTCACAGGGGACCCCCTTGCCGGGGTTATGCTGCATGCATGTCAAGCATTTTTTAGTTTGTGCTCTAGCCAATTGCAGAACACTGGGATGCCACCAAGATTCCCAGACTAAATCTGCAGTTTGTCTAGCCCCAAAGTGTGTTAAGTGATGGACAACATCAACCACCCAGACGGCTAAAACATCAGTCATACACACCTGGCCTGCTGGGGTTTTCCAAAGACCGTCAACGTCCTTGAAACATCCCAGATCATTCCATTCATGAAGTACATTGTCAGGGGCGTCCCCCTGTAAAGCAACAATATCAGCGGTGGAGGGAGGCGGCTTGTCAGGAACTGAGGCCCTAATAGATTTCCTCTGAACCATCATTAAGGAGCCAGGGAGCTCCGTAGCCTGTTTAGCAACTTCATCTGCCTGTTTATTTCCCATAGAAACCGGCAGAGTGCACGGAACATTTAATAATGGCCAATTCGCGAGGACTTTGAATGGCCTGTAACAAATTAATGACTTCCTCCCTGTGTACGATAGGGGTCCCCGACGAGGTGAGGAAACCTCGATTTTCCCATAGTGTCCCAAAATCATGGGCAACCCCGAAGGCATATCTAGAGTCAGTATATATATTAGCTGTAAGTCCGGAGGCTAGCTCACATGCCCTAGTTAATGCAATTAATTCAGCTTTCTGAGCGGATACTGCGGGTATGAGGCGATACTGTTCCACAATCCTACCCCCCGCATCTACTATACCATATCCAGCCACCCTTTCTCCATTCTTGTTTACAGAGGAGCTACCATCCACGAACAAAGTGACATCAGGATGTGGGAAGGGGCGGTCAGTCAAGTCAAATCTGGGCCTAGTGTCTAGCATGATTTTGTTGGCGCAATCGTGAACGGGGACAAGAGTCTCAGCAGGGATGTCAGACATAAAAGTTGCCGGGTTAATACTTGCACAATATTTGAAAGTCAACAAGGGGTTCCCTAAAAGGAAGATTTCATACCGAGACTGGCGGGCAGATGTCAGGTGTTGCGTCTGCATTTGGCCCAACATAGAAACTACTGCGTGAGGACTAAAAATAGTGACCGGTTGTTGGAGCGTTGTGTTTGCTGCAGCCAACACCATCAAATACGTAGCAGCCAGTTTTTGAATACAATGAGGCTGACCACTAATCACAGAATCCAACTTAGTAGAAAAATATGCCACCGGTCTACGGGAACCTCCATGGTCCTGCGTCAAAACCGCAACCGCGCAGCCCGAGGTAGTGGCCACAAAAAGCTGAAAAGGCCTATCATAGAGGGGTCTCCCTAAAGCAGGAGCATTGATTAGCGCCTGTTTCAACTGGTTAAATGTCTCAAGTGCAGCTTCGGATAGAGTGAAGGGCTGTCGCTCAGTGGTAAAGGGAGTGAGGACCTTTACTAAGGGGGCAATGTTAGGAATCCATTGTCTGCAGAAGTTAACTAATCCCAAAAACCGTCTCATCTGCTTAGCCGTGGTAGGGGCCGGAGTATTGACAATCGGACCAATTCTATCCGGGGCCAACCTACGCTCATGCGCTGAAATTTCTACCCCCAGGAATTTAATTTTACGTTGGCCGATGACAACCTTGTCATAGTTAACTACATAATCTAACTCGGCCAGCTTGTTGAGGAGATGCTTAGTATCCTTTTCATTCGACAGGGCATCAGGACTGGCAAGTAAAAGGTCGTCCACGTATTGCACCAGGGTAGATTGACAAGTCAAATGGATCTGATCTAGTTGCCTTTGGAGGATCTGAGAAAATATTGTAGGGGAATCACAGAATCCCTGTGGTAGTCTCGTCCATGTATATTGCTTGCCCAAAAAGGTAAAGGCAAACAAATATTGGCTGTCAGGGTCTAGGGGAATAGCAACATAGGCATTTTGTAGGTCTATCAAGGAGAACACACACGCCTCTGGAGGGATTGCCGCAAGTATGGTGGCAGGATTAGGAACGATAGGGTGCAAGGGCACCACGATTTTGTTAATTTCACGGAGATCCTGAACTAAGCGATACTCGCCAGGTTTACCTGGTTTAGCTACGGGAAGGATAGGGGTGTTTGCTTGTGATTGACACTCGATCAGAACTTCCTGAGCCAGTAGGTGATCAATCAAGCCACGTAGAGGGGCCACAGCTTGACTCTTGATAGGATACTGCTTAATACTGGGGATCCTTGCTCCTGGTCTTAACATGACACTGACAGGGGCAACTCCCGTCGCCAAACCCACACAGTACTTATCAGTGGCCCAGACCACAGGGTCAATTTCGACCTGGCTGTAACCACCTTCATGCTGCCGTAGCGTGGACAATACTGGTTCGGGATGGTCAAGGTAGACGATGGAAAGGCCGTCACTTAAGTCCTGATATCCCATTACATTCGGATCTGACAAGGCTACAGCTTGTGCTACCATGGGTCCTAAGTCCTTTGCTACATATCCCTTATGAAGTAAGATAGTTTGATGTGGGGCAATACCGGGCTCTTGGTCCCACAGTTCTGGTGGCACCCAAACGTACCAAGCCGTACCCTGTTTCCCATTAACTTTAGCCAATCGTGTAAATATATACTGATTGCCTAGCAAGGATTCAAAGTTTTCCTCCTTTTTCTGGTCAACTCCTGACTTATCGTATCAGAGCGTTACATGAGGAGGGTAGCGAAAAGGGGTCTGGGTGTCACTGTCAGAGTCAGGGAAAAGTGCGCAAAAGCGTGCTGGAATGCGGACGGAGTACTGGCCTTTCTGTGTCAAGCGAATCTCTTCTGGGGTGCATTTGATGACCACGCCAAGACCACCAAGAATATCTCGTCCTAGGATATTGATACCAATGTGGGGGTTAATTGTAAATTTATGCTCCCATTCGTCATTTTCCCAGCTAACTTTCAATGGTTTAGTAATTTGATAAGGCACAAACTTGCCCTCAAACCCCAGCAAACGTTGAATCTTGTTACCACAAGGATAGTGGGTCCCTGCTAGTGAGGATGTGCATGCTCCTGTGTCAACCAAAAAGCGTTCAGGGGTACCTTCAATTAACAGGGTCACAATGGGCTCTGGAATGGCGTTGTGAGAAAAGACAGGCAGCATCTCATCATATCACTGTTGTGGGTGTGGTGGGGGTGGTAGTATATTACTAAACGGATTTTGGCCGCCATAGCCACCTCTGGGGGTGCCTTGAGCACCCCGGCCCCTTCCTCCTCTGCTACCTCGACCTCGTGGCTGTTTAGGGCAATCTTGTTTCCAATGGCTAGGATTTCCACAGTTAAAACAACCCTTCCCTTTAAAGTTATTCGTGGCCCGAAATGACTGGGGCTGACCGGGGTAACCCGAGTTCCAGAGGTTGGGAGTCCACGGCTGGCCATGCCAGTCAGGGGGACCTAATGAGTAAGGACCACCCCTAGCTGGACCATTTGAGTGCTGCATCGCGTGAAACTCGCCCTTTTGGTTTTTCCAGCCTGGGACATAAAAATCTGGTTTCAGCTGATAGCCTCTATTGTCAGACTGCAGCTGGGGACTGGGTAATCTCCACAGCCCTTGCTGCTGTGTCTGCTGGGGAGGGGTGGGAGGTTGCCGCAAGGGGGCCATGGTATTTTGATCACTTTCCCGTACAACAAATTCAGATTTAATAGGTTTTTCGGCCTTAGGACCGTCACCCTCGCCCCATAATGCTTTAATTGCCCTAGCTGTATCACCCTGTGAGGAATTGATCCAATTTAAGTTGTTAGTTTTCCATCTATCTTGTGTAGGTTTAGGCAAAGTGTTCATCAAGAGACTATTATACTGTTGTGAGACAGCCCCCGCTCCCAAAGGGAAAAGAGGGTCCCCAGAATATGTGCCATAAGTTTCATTAAACCTCTGTAGGTATTCCTCAGCACCCTCCCCTTTTTTGGTTTTAAATCAATGATTTTTGCTAAGTCAACCGGTTTTCTGAGGACCTGCCGCATTGCTTCTTTAATTTCCTGCTCCTGTTGTTGTTGATTCGGGTGTTGTGCTATAAAGGCAGTCCAACTGTTGGCACCAGGGGGCATATTTGATATTTCTAAAAATTTTGTCCACTTAAAGCCAATCAACACAACCCTCAAAAAATTCCAGATATCTTCTCCCACTGCCCCGTAAGCCTGCCAAATGCTTTCAACTGATTCACAGCATTTTTGTGGATCCTTATCTTTGTCAGGGAGATTCATAGTCAGTGCCAAAATTTCCTGCGGTTTCCATGGCGTAAAAATTTCTAGGGTAGGAGGGTGAAGAATCGCAGCGACAGGAAGGACAGCGTTTGGCTGGGCGGGGACTCTTACCGTCCCGCTTGAGGGTTAGGAACAGCACGCATAGGGAACATGTGACCTGAGGGTTCCTCTATCTCTGAACTGTCATCGTCAGCCTCCTCTGTCCAAGGATAGGGCAATTGCCGTTCGGGTTCACACTGTGGTGGAGGCCGATATCCTTTTTTACCTTTGCTTGGGGTAAAACTCCTTTCACTACGTGCCTCCTGGGGTATTGTACCCGATGGAGGGGGTTGGGGAGGGGATTCCACATTCCTAGAACTAATTCCCTTATCCTCCCATTCTGCACCCAGCCTCAGGTCTGACAATGCCGTCTCCACCGCTTGGTTGGCCAACCGTTTGTTCTTATTAATATTTTCATCAAAATTTGCACATGCAACCTTGAGCTCATGGAGGGTCAAAGGAAGCCCATCCTTAGTGACACTTAGCCCCCTTTTTGTAGCATTATGTAACCAACTGTTGTAAACCTTCTGCTCGTGTTGTTGTTTAGCTTCCTCTTTCTTTTTAAAGCATGCATCTCTTAGATTAGCCATAATTTTCTTACCCTTCTTTCCCCCGTTCCCTTTTTCCATACTAACTCCGTAGCTCTTTTTACAATCTCCAATTTCCACGTACCCTCTGCAGGCCATTCATCAGGTCCCAATTTTTCTGTTAGCCACCCTGGCAATTTCCTGAGTGACTGTGCATCCTCAGGATATTCTGCGCAGACTGTTACAATTAATGATCCCGGATCCTCACATTTATCCATAAACTGTCCCATAATATTCCCTAAACTTTCCCTAACCTTTTGTGAGTGTTGCTTTTATGAGATCCTGCTCAAGGGACTTTAAACCCTCTCACACATACGTACCTCGGTGCTTTTATGAGGACTCTAACCCCATGGGACTTTAAACCCGTACGTATCTAACCAACTACTTGTGAGCGGTGCTTTTATGAGATCCTGCTCAAGGGACTTTAAACCCACTCACACATACGTACGTATCTAACTATTCTTATTTCTTACCGCCCTCCCAGCGCCCTTTTTTTTCCTACCTTCTATAGCACTACCAGTGCTTTTGTGGTTGTCCCTTTAAAAAGCTGTTCACTGGTTCGTTCTCGATCCCGTCCGGTAGCAGCGCCTGCTGCGGTGAGTTGGATCCAGGTCCGCCCCTGACTTGGGGAGACACTAGTCGTGAGTCCCAAACGGTATACTCACGTCCTAGTTGGGCCCGTGTCCACCTTGCCACAGCAAGACCGTGTCCTGTTCAACCATCACCAGGAGCCGCCTTCCGTTGGGATCCCACCGCTGCCACCAAAATGTGAAAGCTCAGCCACGTTACCTGGCTTCCTGTGAACGCCTGTCCAAGAACAGAGAACCACCACTTGATTAACACATTTCAACAGCACTGTTTTTATTCAAGACTGTCAGTATACGAATATACAAACAATCCTGGGAGAAAAGCCACTTAGACCACGCTGGGTACTAAAGAGTGGATTCTCTCACCGTTGACAGGGAAAGTTGTTACATTTATACATAACTTCTCACGCAATACAGAGTCCCGTGTCATTAAGCTATCGCAAAGTATATTAATCAAAGTATACTTAATTGTAAGCTTACACATCAAAAATGCTCTAAATCTAACACACAGACACCAGCAGCCATCTGGTTAAGATATTAACACTATCTTTAAAGTCAGACATTAGTCCCCATTATTTTCTCTTGCTTTTCAAAATAACAGTCAAATCTCAGAGATGCTTTTAAATATAAACATTCAAACCTCATTACTGTGTTACAGCTAGACCGTAAGGCACCAGTACTCCTCTGATGGCTGCCCTTTGACCTAGTGCTATGTACTATGTCATTCTCAGATCTGTGGGATTGGACATGTTTACCCAGCCTGTGCAAGGATCCTTACAAGTTGCTGTGTTAGCAATTTGTTTTGCTCAGCATGCTGGGCAATACAGCCAATGTGCTTCAGCCATTTTAGTTAACATCCTAAGCTCCATTTTCTATATGGTCACTATATCTATTTCCAACATATCAATCCTCTCACACTCTCTCCATCACCGTCACAATCACCCCCTCTCACTGACTCCTTCACACTCACACTCACTCCATCACCGTCACAATCACCCCCTCTCACTGACTCCTTCACACTCACACTCACTCCATCACCGTCACACTGACCATATCACACTCACTCCATCACTGTCACCCTGTCCCCCTCACACTCACTCCATCACTGTCATCCTGATCCCTCGCAGTCACTCCTTCACCATCACCCTGACAAACTCACACTCACTCCCTCACCGTCACCCTGACCCCCTCACACTCATTCCATCGCCGTCACCCTGAGCCCCTCACACTCACTCCATCACTGACAGCCTGAACCCCTCACACTCACTCCATCACCGTCACACTGACCCTCTCTCACTCACTCCATCACCGTCACATTGACCCTCTCACAATCTCTCCATCACTGTCACACTCAACCGCTCACACTCACTCCATCACCGTCATCATGACCCACTGACACTCACTCCATCACTGTCACACTGACCCTCGCAACTCACTCCATCACCGTCACCCTGACACCCACACACTCACTCCATCTCTGTCAACCTGGCCACTCACACTCACCTCCTCAGACTCATTCCACCATCGCCACCATGACCCCCTCACACTCACTCTGTCACCGTTACCCTGACACCCTCACACTCACTCCCTCACAGTCACCCTGAACCCGTTCACACTCACACAATTACTATCACCCTGACTGTCTCACACTCACACTATCACTGTCACCCTGACCCCCTCACACTCACTCCATCACCGTCACCCTGGTCCCCTCACACTCACTCCATCACCGTCACCCTGACCCCCTCACACTCACTCCATCACTGTGACACTGACCCCCTCATACTCACGACGTCACCATCATTCTGAGCCCTCACACTCACTCCATCAGCATCACCATGACACCCTCACACTCACTCCATCACCATCACACTGACACCCTCACACTCGCTCCATCTCTGACACCCTGACCCCTCACATTCACTCCATCAATTACACACTCACCCCATCAGACTCACACCACCATCGTCACCCTGACCCCCTCACACTCACTCCATCAATGACACACTCACCGACTCACACTCACTACATCGACGTCATTTGGACGCCCTCACACTCACTCCATCAATGACACACTCACTTCCTCACACTGACTCCATCGCTGTCACGCTTATTCCCTCACACTCACTTCCTCACCATTGTCCTAACACTCTCACACTCAATCAAAAAACCGTCACCCTGACTCCTTCACACTCTCTCCATCACTAACACTCTAAACACCTCACACTCACGCCATCAATGTCACACTCATCCTCTCACACTCTCTCCATCATCATCACACTCACCCCCTCACACTCACTCCATCACTGTCACACTGACCAGATCACACTCACTCCAACACTGTCACCCTGACCCCCTTACACTCACTCCATTACCGTTATCCTGACCCCTCACACTCACTCCATCACCATCACTCTTACAACCTCATACTCACTCCCTTCTCGTCTCACTGACCCCCTCACACTCATTCCGTCACCGTCACCATGAACCCCTCACACTCCCTCCATCACTCACACCCTAAACAGCTCACACTCACTCCTTCACCGTCAACCTGAACCCCTCACACTCACTCCATCACAGTCGCACTGTCCCACTCACACTCACTCAATCGCTACCAAACTGTCCCCCTCACACTCACTTCATTACCGTCACCCTCACCCCCCACACGCACTCCATCTCCGTCACCCTGTCCCCCTCACACGCACACCATTACCGTCAAACTGCCCTCTCAAACTCACACCATCACAGTCACCCTGACTTCCTCACACTCATTCCGTCAATGACACACGCACCTCCTGATACTCACGACATGACCGTCACACTGCACCCCTTATACTCACTCCATCACCATCACCCTGTACCCTCACACTCACTCCATCTCCGTCACCCTGTCCCCCTCACACGCACACCATTACCGTCACACTGCCCTCTCATGCTCACACCATCACTGTCACCCTGACTCCCTTGCACTCACTACATCACCGAAACCCGGACCCCCTCACACTCTCTTTTTCTCCGTCACCCTGCTCCCTCACATTCACTCCATCAATGACACACTCATCCCCCAGACTCACACTACCATCGTCACCCTTACCCCTTCACTGTCACCCCACCAATGCCAAACTCACCGCCTCACACTCACTACATCACCGTCACGCGGATGCCCTCACACTCACTCCAGCAATGACACACTCACTTCCTCACACTGACTCCATCTCTGTCACTCTTCTTTCCTCACACTCACTTCGTCACCATTATCCTAACACTCTCACACTCAATCAAAAACCGCCACCCTGATTCCCTCACACTCCCTCCATCACAGACACACTAAACACCTCACACTCACTCCATCAATGTCACATTCATGCTCTCACACTCACTCCAACACAGTCACAATCACCCCCTCACACTGAGTCCTTCCCGCTCACACTCACTCCATCACCGTCACACTGACCCCTCACACTCACAACATCACCATCACACTAACAACCTCACACTCACTCCCTCACCGTCACTCTGACCCCTCACACTAATTCCATCACCGTCACCCTGAACCCCTCACACTCCCTCCATCACTGACACCCTGAACCCCTCACACTCACTCCATCACCGTCAGGCTGACCCTCTCACAGTCTCTCCATTGCTGTCACACTCAAGCGCTCACACCCACTGCATCACCGTCACCATGACCCACTGACACTCACTCCATCAATGTCACACCCACCTCCTGATACTCACTCCATCACTGTCAACCTGATCTCCTCACAATCACTCCATCACAGTAACACTGGACCCCTTACACTCACTCCAACATCACCACCCTGATCGCGCACACTCACTCCATCTCCGTCAACCTGACCCCCTCTCACTCAGTACATCACCGTCACCCTGACCCCCTCACACTCACTACATCACTGTAACCCGGACCCCCCACACTCTCTCCTTCTCCGTCACCTGCCCCCTCACATTCACTCCATCAATGATACACTCACCCCCTCAGACTCACACGACCATCGTCACCCTGACCCGCTCACACTCCATCAATGACACACTCACTTCCTCACACTGACTCCATCGCTGTCACTCATATTTCCTCACACTCACTTTCACTGTTATCCTAACACTCTCATACTCAATCAAAAACCGTCACCCTGACTCCCTCACACTCCCTCCATCAATGACACCCTAAACACCTCACACTCACGCCATCAATGTCACACTCAAACTCTCACACTCACTCCATCACCAAAACACTCACCCCCTCATACTGACTCCTTCACCCTCACACTCACTCCATCACTGTCACACTGACCATATCGCACTCACTCCAACACTGTCATCCTGACCACTCAGGCTCCCTCCATCACCATCACCCTGACAACCTCACACACACTCCCTCACCGTCACCCTGGCCCCCTCACGCTCATTCCATCACCGTCACCCTGAACACGTCACACTCCCTCCATCACCGTCACACTGACCCTCTCGCACTCACTCCCTCACTGTCACACTGGCCCCCAACACTCACTTCATCACCGTCACCCGAACACCCTCATACTCATCCATCTCTGCCAACCTGCCTCCTCACACACACCTCCTCGGACCCATTCCTCCATCGCCACCCCTCACACTCACTCCATCAATGACACACTCACCTCCTCACACTCACTACATCACCATTAAATTGACTCCCTCACACTCATTCCATCACCGTCACCCGGAAACCCGCACACTCCCTCCATCACTGACACCCTGAACCCCTCACACTCACTCCATCATTGTCACGCTGACCCTCTCGCACTCACCACCGTCACCCAAACACCCTCACACTCACTCCATCATCGTCATCTTGATCCCCTCACACTCACTCCATCTCTGTCAACCTGCCCCTCACACTCACCTCCTCAGACTCATTCCACCATCGCCACCCTGACCCCCTCACACTTACTTCATCAATGACACATTCACCTCCTCATACACACTGCATCACCATCAAACTGACCCCCTCACACTCGCGCCATCAATGACACTCTCACCTCCTCACATTCACTATATCACCGTCACCCGGACACCCTCACACTCTCTCCATCTCCGTCACCCTGCCCCCTCACATTCACTCCATCAATTACACACTTACCCCCTCAGACTCACACTATCATCGTCACGCAGACGCCCTCACACTCACTCCATCAATGACACACTCACCGCCTCACACTCAGTGCATCGCTGTCACGCGGACGCCCTCACACTCACTCCATCAATGACACACTCACTTCCTCACACAGACTCCATCGCCCTCATTCTTATTTCCTCACACTCACTTCGTCACCGTTATCCTAACTCTCTCACACTCAATCAAAAAGCGTCACCCTGACTCCCTCACACTCCCTCCATCACTGACACCCCAAACACCTCACACTCACTCCATCAATGTCACACTCATACTCTCACGCTCACTCCATCACTGTCACAATCACCCCCTCACACTGACTCCTTCACCCTCACACTCACTCCATCACTGTCACACTGACCATACCACACTCACTACTTCACCGTCACCCTGACCTCTCACAATCACTCCATCACAGTAACACTGGACCCCTTACACTCACTCCATCACCATCACCCTGACCCATCACACTCACCACATCACCGTAACCCGGACCCCCTCACACTCTCTCCATCTCCATCAACCTGCCCCCTCACATTCACTCCATCAATGACACACTCACCCCTTCAGACTCACACTACCATCGTCACTACATCGCCATCGCCCTGACTCCCTCACACTCACTACATCACCATAAACCAGACCCCCTCACAATGTCTCCATCTCCGTCACCCTGCCCACTCACATTCACTCCATCAATGACACACTCACCCCCTCAGACTCACACTATCATCGTCACCCTGACCTCCTCACACTCACTCCATCAATGATACACTCACCGCCTCACACTTACTACATCGCCGTCACGTGGACGCCCTCACACTCACTCCATCACCGTCAGGCTGACCCTCTAACAGTCTCTCCATCACTGTCACACTCAACCGCTCACACTCACTGCATCACCGTCACCATGACCCACTGACACTCACTCCATCAATGACACACCCACCTCCTGATACTCACTACATCACCGTCAACCTGATCCCCTCACAATCACCCACTCACACTGACTCCTTCACCTTCACACTCACTCCATCACTGTCACACTGACCATATCACACTCACTACTTCATCGTCACCCTGATCCCCTTACAATCACTCCATCACAGTAACACTGGACCCCTTACACTCACTCCAACACCATCACCCTGACCCATCACCCTCACTCCATCTCCGTCACCCTGACCCCCTCACACTCACTACATCACCGTATCCTGGACCCCCTCACACTCTCTCCATCTCCATCAACCTGCCACTCACATTCTCTCCATCAATGACACACTCACCCCTTCAGACTCACACTACCATCCTCACCCTGACCCCCTCTCACTCACTACATCACCATCACCCTGACTCCCTCACACTCACTACATCACCGTAAACTGGACCCCCTCACACTCTCTTCATCTATGTCACCCTGCCCCCTCACATTCACTCCATCAATGACACACTCACCCCCTCAGACTCACACTATCATCCTCACCTTGACCCCCTCACACTCACTCCATCAATGACATACTTACAACCTCACACTCACTACATCGCCGTCACGCAGACGCCCTCACACTCACTCCATCAATGACACACTCACTTCCTCACACTGACTCCATCGCTGTCACTCTTATTTCATCACACTCACTTCGTCACCGTTATCCTAACTCTCTCACACGCAATCATAAACCGTCACCCTGACTCCCTCACACTCCCTCCATCACTGACACCCTAAACACCTCACACTCACTCAATCAATGTCACACTCATACTCTCACACTCACTTCATCACCGTCACAATCACCCCCTCACACTGACTTCTTCTCCCTCACACTCACTCCATCAATTTCACACTGACCATATCACACTCACTCCATCACCGTCACCATGACCCACTGACACTCTCTCCACCAGTGACACGCCAACCTCCTAATATTCACTACATCACCGTCACCCTGATCCCCTCACAATCACTCCATCACAGTAACACTGGACCCCTTACACACATTCCATCACCATCACCCTGACCCCTCACACTCACTCCATCTCCGACACCCTGACTCCCTCACACTCACTACATCTCCATCAACCTGCACCCTCACATTCACTCTATCAATGACACACTCACCCCCTCAGACTCACACTACCATCGTCACCCTGACCTCCTCACACTCACTCCATCAATGATACACTCACCGCCTCACACTCACTACATCACTGTGGGGCGGACGCCCTCACACACATTCCATCAATAACACACTCACTTCCTCACACTGACTTCATCGCTGTCACTCTTATTTCCTCACACTCACTTCGTCACTCCAAACAGCTCACACTCACTCAATCATTGTCACACTCATACTCTCACATTCATTCCATCACCGTCACAATCACCCCCTCACACTGACTCCTTCAACCTCACACTCACTCCATCACCGTCACACTGACCATATCACACTCACTCCATCACTGTCACCCTGACCCCCTCACACTCACCCCATCACTGTCATCCTGACCCCTCACACTCACTCCAGCACCATCAACCTGACAACCTCACACTCACTCCCTCACCCTCTCCCTGACCCACTCTCACTCATGCCATGACCGTCACCCGGAACCCTTCACACTCCTACCATCACTGACACCCTGAACCCCTCACATTCACTCCATCACCGTCACACTGAACCTCTAGCACTCACTCCATCATTGTCACATTGACCCCCGACACTCACTTAATCACCGTCACCCGAACACACTCACACTCACTCCATCACCGTCAGCATGACCCACTGACACTCACTCCATCACCATCACACTGACCCACGCAACTCACTCCATCACCGTCACCCTGACACCCTCACAGTCACTCCATCTCTGTTAACCTGTCCCCTCACACTCACCTCCTCAGACTCATTCCACCATCGCCACCCTGACCCCCTCACACTCACTCCATCAATGACACACTCACCTCCTCACACTCACTACATCACCATTAAATTGACCCCCTCACACTCGCGCCATCAATGACACACTCAGCTCCTCAGACTCACTACATCACCATCACCCGGACCCCCGCACTCTCACTCTGTCACCGTTACGCTGCCACACACCTCCCTCACCGTCACGCTCACCCCTCACACTCCACCACCCTGACACACACTGCCCCAAAACACACTCAGCATCACGCTCACCACCAAACACACCACCACCATTTTACACACTGCCACGCACCAGCCTCATCGTCACGCTCAACCACACACTCCCCAAGAACTTCGACAGAAACTGCTCCACAACACTGTCACCTTCATGCTCACACTCATCCAATTCACCACTATCACACACACTGCCCCACACCACCCTCACCACCACGCTCACCGTCTCACTCTTGACCACCTTCACATACATTGCCCCAAAACACCCTCACCATCACGCTCACACATACACGCACTCCACTACCCTCTCACACACTGATCGACACCACCCCCACCGTCATGCTCATACCCACAACCTCAACTATCATCACACACACTGCCCCACACCACACCACCCTCAAGCTCACACCCACACACTCCAACACCCTCACACACACAGACCCGCACCACCCCCGCCATCGCTCTCACCACCATACGCTCCCCCACACTCACACACATTGAACGACCCCACCCCCAACCGTCACGCTCATACCCACAACCTCAACTATCATCACACACACTGCCCCACACCACACCACCCTCAAGCTCACACCCACACACTCCAACACCCTCACACACACAGCCCCACACCACCCCCACCATCGCTCTCACCACCATATGCTCCCCCACACTCACACACACTGAACGACCCCACCCCCAACCGTCACGCTCACACCCACACACTGCACCACCATCACACACACTGCCCCACAACACCCTCATCATCACGTTAATCCCACACATTCCACCAGCTTCGCACACACTGCCCCAGACCACCCTCACCGTCATGCTCACACCCACACGCTCCACCGCCCTCACACACACTGCCTCACACCACCCTCACCCTCATGCTCACACCCACACACTCCACCACTATCACACACTGCCCCAAACCACTCCCACCGTCACGCTCACCCCCTCACACTCAACCACCCTTACACACACTGCCCCACACCACCCCTACCAGCACGCTCACCCCACACACTCTACACCCTCTCACACACTGCCCCACACCACCCTCACCGTCAAGCTCACCCTCACTCACTCCACCACCATTTCAAACACTGCCACAATACACACTCACTGTCACGCTCACCCCCACACACTCAACCACCCTCATGCACACTGCCCAACAACACTCTGACGTCACGCTCACACACACACACTCCACCACCATCACACACTCTGCCCCAAGCCACCCTCATGTTCACGCTCACCCCCTCATACTCTCCCACCATCTCATACACTACCCCAAACCACGCTCATCATAACGCTCACACACACGCACTCCACCCCCCTTTCACACACTGAACGACCCCACCCCCACCGTCACGCTCATACCACACCATTCCACTACCATCACACACACTGCCCCACACTACACGACAATCACGCTCACACCCACACACTTCAACACGCTCACACACACTGCTCCACACCAACCACACTGTCATGCTCACCCCCTCACACCACCACCCTCACACACATTGCCCGACACCACCCCCACCGTCACGCTCCACCCACACTCTCTACCACCCTCTCACACACTGCCCCACACCACCCTCACTGTCACACTCACCCTCACACATTCCACCACCATCTCACACACTGCCACAAAACACACTCACCGTCACGCTCACCCCAAAACACTCAACCACCCTCACGTGCACTGCCCAACACCACTCTGACCGTCATGCTCACACCCATACACTCCACCACCATCACACACACGCCTCCGCCTCACCCTCACGATCATGCTCACCCCCTCACACTCCACCACCATCTCACACACTACCCCAAAACACGATCACCATCATGCTCGCACACATGCACTCCACCCCCCACAGACACTGACCGACACCACCCCCACCTTCACTCTCATACCCACACCATCCACTACCATCACACACACTGCCCAACACCACACTCACGCTCACACCCACACATTCCAACACGCTCACACACACAGCCCCACACCACCCTCACCGTAATGCTCACCCCCACACACTCCACCACCTTCACACACAGTGCCCCACACGACCGTCAACGTCATGCTCACCCACAGACTCAACCACCTTTACACACACTACCCCATACAACCCACACCGTCACGCTCATCTCCACACACTCCTTCATCCTTAGACTCACTGCCCCACACCATCCTCACCGTCACGTTCACACCCACACACTCTACCACCCTCACACACACTGCCCCACACAACCCTCAAAGTCACACTCACCCCTCACCCTCCACCACCATCACTCACACTGCCACAAAGCACACTCATCGTCATGCTCACCCCCAAACACTCCACCACCATTTTACACACTGCCTTGCACCAGCCTCATCGTGACGCTCAAACCAAGCCACCCTACCACCTTCATCAGAAACTGCCGCACAACACTGTCACCGTCACGCTCACACGCAACCATCACACACACTGCCCCACACCACACTCACGGTCATGCCAACCCCCTCACACACCACAAAAATCACACATACTGCCCCAAAACACCCTCACCACCATCCTCACACACATGCACTCCATCACCCTCACACACACTGAACCACCCCACCCACACCATCATGCTCACACCCACACATTCCACCACGCTCACACACACTCTCCCACACCACGCTCACCACCACGCCCACCGTCTCACCCTTGACCACCATCACGCACATTGCCCCAAAACACCCTCACCATCACGCTCACTCACACACGCACTCCACCACCCTCACAGACACTGAACCATCCTACCCCCACCGTCACGCTCATACCCACACCCTCCACTACCATCGCACACACTGCCCCATACCACCCTTACCGTCATGGTCTCTTCCACACACTTAAGCACCCTTATACGCACTGCCACACACCACCCTCACCGCCAAGCTCAATACCACACACTCCACCACACTCACACACACTGCACCACACCACCCTCACAGCCACGCTCATTGCCCCACACACTCCACAACCATCACACATTGTCCCATACGAACCCCACTGTCACGGTCACCCCCTCACTCTCCACCACCCTCACGCACACTGCCCCAAAACATGCTCACCATCACGCTAACCCCCAAACACACCACCACCATGTTACACACTGCCTCGCACCAGCCTCATCATCACGCTCAACCACACACACACCACCACCTTCATCAGAAACTCCCCCACAACACTCACACCATCACGCACACACTCACCCAATTCAGCAACATCATATGCATTGCCCCACATCACCCTCACGGTCACGCTCACCCGCTCACACTCCACCACCATCACACACACTGACTCCGCACCACCCGCACCATCACGCTCACATCCACACACTCCACCACGCTCTCACACACTTTCCCACACCACCCTAACCGCTACGCTCACCGCCTCATTCTTGACCACAATCAACACACTGCCCCAAAGCACGCTCACCATCACGCGCACACACACACGCACACACACTCCACCACCCTCACACACACTGAACCACCCCACCCCCATCATCACGCTCATACCCACAACCCTCCACTACCATCACGCACACTGCCGCACACCACGCCACCGTCATGCTGACACGCACACACTCAACCACCATCACACACACTGCCCCACAACACCCTCTCTGTCACGCTCACACACACACATTCCACCACCATCACACACACTGCCACAAAACACACTCACCATCACGGTCACCCCTCACACTCCACCACCATCACTCACACTGCCACAAAACACACTCATTATCACGCTTACCCCCAAACACACCACATCATTTTACACACTGCCTCGCACCAGCCTCGTTGTCACGCTCAAACCCACCCACCCCACCACCTTAGTCAGAAACTGCCCCACAACACTCTCACCGTCACGCTCACGCTCACACTCACCCAATCCACCACCATCAGACACACTGCCCCACACCACCCTCACGGACATGCTCACCCCCTCACACTCCACCACCATCACACACACTGCCCCCAAACACCCTCACCATCATGCTCACACACATGCACTCCACCACCCTCATACACAATGCCCCACACCACCCCCACCATCACGCTGACACCCACATTTTCCACCACGATTACACAAACTGCCCCACACGACACCTACCGTCACGCTCACCCCCACACACTCCACCTCGATTACACACATTGCCCCACATCACCCCCACAGTCATGCTCACCCACACACTCAACCACCTTTACACACATTACCCCATACCACCCACACCTTCACACTCACGTCCACACACTTTACCACCCTCACACACTTTGCCCCGCACCACCCTCACCGTCACACTCACCCCTCACACTCCACCACCATCACACACACTGCCACAAAACGCACGTACCATCATGCTCACCCCCAAACACACCACCACCATTTTGCACACTGCCTTGCACCAGCCTCATCATCATGAACAAACCACCCACCCCACCACCTTCGTCAGAAACTGCCGCACAACACTCTCGCCGTCACGCTCACACAATCCACCACTATCACACACACTGCACCACACCACCCTCACGGTCATGTCCACCCCTCACACTTCACAAAAATCACACACACTGCCCGTAAACACCCTCACCATTACACTCACACACATGCGCACTCCACCACTCTCACACACACTGAACAACCTCACCCCCACCATCACGCTCAGACCCACACCCTCCACTACCATCACACAGACTGCCCCACACTACACCACCGTCACGCTGACACCCACACACTCCACCAACATCACACACACTGCCCCACACCACCCCTACCCGTCACGCTCACCCCCACACACACCACTACGTCCACACAGTGTCCCACACCACCCCCACCGTCACGATCACACCCACAGATTCCACCACCTTCACACACACTCCCCGACCAACCCCACCGTCATGCTCACCCACACACTCAACCACCTTTTCACACACTACCCCATACAACCCACACCATCACGCTCTTCTCCACACACACCATCATCCTTAGACTCACTGCCCCACACCATCCTCACCGTCACGTTCGCACCCACACACTATACCACCCTCACACACATTGCCTCGCACAACCCTCACCGCCACACTCACCCCTCACCTTCCACCACCATCACACACACTGCCACAAAACACACTCATCATCATGCTCACCCCCAACCACATCACCACCATTTTACACACTGCCTTGCGCCAGCCTCATCGTCACGCTCAACCCCACCCACTCTACCACCTTCGTCAGAAACTGCCCCATAACACACTCACCGTCACGCTCACACTCACCCATCACACACACTGCTCCACACCACACTCACGGTCATGCCCACCCCCTCACACACCACAAAAATCACACACATTGCCCCAAAACACCCTCACCACCATGCTCACGCACATGAACTCCACCACCCTCACACACACTGAACCACCCCACTCCAACCATCACGCTCACACCCAAACATTCCACCACGCTCACACAAACTCTCCCACACCATTCTCACCAACACGCCCACCGTCTCACCCTTGACTACCATCACGCACATTGCCCCAAAACACCCTCACCATCACGCTCACACACACACCCACTCCACCACCCTCACACACACTGAACCATCGTGGGATCACGCTCATACCCATACCCTCCCACCGTCACGCTCATACCCATACCCTCCACTACCATCGCACACACTGCCCCACACCACCGTCACGCTGACACCCACACACTCCACCACCATCACACACACTGCCCCACACCACCCTTACCGTCACGCTCTCTCCCACACACTTCAGTACCCTTACACATACTGCCACACACCACTCTCACCGTCAAGCTTAATACCATACACTCCACCACACTCACACACTGCTCGTCGCCACGCTCACAGCCACGCTCATCCCCCCACACACTCCACAACCATCACACACTGTCCCGTACCAATCCCACTGTCACGCTAACCCCCAAACACATCACCACCATTTTACACACTGCCTCATCATCACGCTCAACCACACACACCACCACCACCTTCATCGGAAACTTTCCCACAACACTGTCACCATCACGCTCACACTCATCCAATTCACCACCATCATACACACTGCCCCACATCACCCTCACGTTCACGCTCACCCCCTCATACTCCATCACCATCACACACACTGCTCCACACCACCCCAACCGCCACGCTTACACCCACACACTGCAGCAAGCTCTCACATACTTTCCCACACCACCCTAACAGCTACGCTCACCGTCTCACCCTCGACCACCATTACACACACTGCCCTCAAACCACGCTCACCATCACGCTCACACACACAAGGCACTCCACCACCCTCACACACACTGAACCACCCCACCCCCACCGACACGCTCATGCCCACACCCTCCACTACCATCACACACACCGCCCCACACCTCAACACCCTCACGCTCACACCCACACAATCCACCAACGTCTCACACAGTGCCCCACACCACCCCTGCCATCGTGTAAACCACCACATTCTCCCCCACCCTCACACACACTGAACGACCCCACCCCCACCGTCACGCTCACACCCACGCCCTCTACTACCATCAAACACACTGCCCCACACCACCCTCACCATTAGCTCATCCCCACACACTCCACCACCCACATACACACTTCGCCACACCACCCTCACCGTCACGCTCACTCCCCCATACACCACCACCATCACACACTCTGCCCCACGCTACCCTCACCGTCTTGCTCACCCCCACACACTCCACCACCATCACACACACTGCACGACATCACCCTCACCGTCACGCTCACCCCCCACACGCACCATCACCATCACACACACTGCCACACACCACCCCCACAATCAAGCTCACTCCCACAAAATCCATCACCATCGCACACTGTCACACAACAACCCCACCATCATGCTCACCCCCACACACTCCACCACAATCACTCACACTGCTCCACATCATCCTCACTGTTACGCTCACTCCAATATACTCCACCATCACCACTCACTCTGCCTCACACCACCCCCACTGTCAGGCTCGCACACACTCTGGACACCATCATCACACACACTGCCCCACACCACCCTCACTGTCAAGCTCACCCCCACACACACCCCCACCATACACACACTGACCCATACTACCCTCACTGTAACGCTCACCCTCACACACCACCACCACCACACACACTGCCACACACCACCCCCATAATCACGCTCATTCCCACAAAATCCACCACCATGACACACTGTCACACAACAACCCACCATCGTGCTCACCCCACACACTCCACCATCATCACTCACATTGCTCCACACCATCCCCACAGTTACGCTCACTCCAACATACTCCACCGTCACCACTCACTCTGCCTCACACCACCCCCACTGTCAGGCTCGCACTCACTCTGAACATCATCATCACACATATTGCCCCACACCTCCCTCATCGTCACGCACACCCCACACACTTCACCACCATCACACATACTGCCCCACACCATCCCCACCGTCGCGCTCACCCACACACACTCTCCCACCATCACACACACTGCCTCATTTCACCCTCACCATCACCCTCTCGTCCACGCACTCCACCACCCTCACACACACTGCCTCACATCACTCTCATCTTCATGCTCAACCCACATACACCACCACCATTACACAAACTGCCCACACGACCCTCACCATCACGCTCACCACTACACACACTGCCACACCCCATCCACACTATCAAGCACATCCTCGCACACTTCACCACCATCGCACACACTGCCTCACATCACCGTCACTGTTACACTCACTCCCATAGACTCCATCACCATCACACACAATGCCATACACCACCCCAACCATCACGCTCACACCCACACACTGCACCACGATCACGTACACTGCCCCACACCAGCCTCACCGTCACGCTCACACCCAGACGCTCCACCACACTCACGGTCATGCTCACCCCCACACACTCCACCACCATCACACTCACTTCCCCACACATTCCCCCACCATCTTGCTCGCTCTTTTGCACACTCCCCCTGCATAACATTCACTCCCTCGCACTCTTCTCCCAGCATCACACTCCTCACACACCTTAAACTGAGCTCCTACCTGTGAACACCGACACAGTTGATCACCTGCAATGCCCTTTAACCCCATACCCATTCTATTCCCTGAGTAACAGACAGTATGTCCCACACGATGTGTTCTGTTTGTGATATCCTGTTGGACTAGTCGCAGCCACAGCCTACAGTGCCACTCCACCTGTTACTCTCTCGTAACGGCTTGTGTTCTCACACCCACTATGTCCCTGAGCAATGATATTTGGCCCAAGCTCCATACTGTTGCCCTAGCAATGGCCTGACATGCCATCCGAATCTCTGTTCCCTAACACCGGCCTGAAGATCTTCAACCCTCTTCTGTTCCCCCAGCACCAAAGGATTCCAGGAAGAGAGTAACATTGGGAGGTTATCATCGCAACATGGAGAGAGGGTGAATGAGATTGGGGAAGGCAAGGACAGTGGAATTGAGTGTGTAAATTGGAAAAGGAGAGAGAAGGGTGCACTCTCACCCTCAGTGCAGGGTAAGAGTGGAAGGGATATATGGAGGGAGAGTAACAAATGGAACAAGGTGAATTCTGCTGAGAGCCAAGTTGGAGTGGGAGACCCAGAAGGAAAAGTAAGGACAGAGGGAGTTAAACCCAGCTCCTGAGCTCATGGCGCGATGCCCTTCCCTTCCCTGAGGACCTGGACTTGGGGCTGAGTCTGTCTTTCTCCAGCTCAGCTTCTCCAACACAGACACACAACAGCATCGGTCACTCTGCTGCTCGGCACGCTTTAATCAACATGTTTAATATTTACAAATGGAAGTAATGGATGCAGTCAGTGGGATGGTGCCTTTTCTCACTGGCGCCTGTGTTGTGAGAAACATTGAAATGTTTCCCTGGAACCCCCCTGGGGGATAAGGATGGACAAACCAGCGCTACCCTCAGTCTGTTACCATTGCGACAGGCTGCTCCATCGCTGAAACACTGAACTGAAATGAGAAAATCCCTGATGGATTGATTAATGAGGGAATTTGATGGATGGATGGATTCGGGTGAAGGGATATTTCAGTACGTTTTTCAGCAGCTGCCTGAACTTCGTCTGGGTCACGGCATATATTGCGGTGTTTGTGCAGCAACTGAGGAGCTGCAGCATGAAGCCCAATTCCCGCACAAAGCGATGGAGATACATAGGGGTATCCACTAAATAATACATTCGTCTCCATATAGAATACAGCATGAATGCTGCCCATAACAGGATGAAATTGGCCGAAATCACAAACAGTAAAATGATGGATTTTTTTCGGTTTCTCATTTCTGTGTCAGACTGAGCGTCTCCATTGGTGAGAGCGCGGAGTCTCCTGCGGGCTCTGCTGGTCACTAAAATGTGTCTGACGGTGAGAACATTGAGCAGCAGAATCAGGAGAAATGGGACACACGGGGTTAGAATGTGGTGGAGGGACTCGATTGTGACCCAGACACTGGACAATTGAACAGCGACTGGTACAAAGCAAAACCAGGGCACGTTCGCCAGCCGATACCGAGCCGTGAGCATAAAATACCAGGAAATGTTCTTAAAACAGCTCAGCACAGTCACTGCTCCCATAACCACAGCCGCCGTTTTCTCACTGCAATATTTATTTTTCAGCTTCTGGCAACAAATGGCCACAAACCGATCAAAGGTGAAAGTGACGGTGAACCAGACAGAGCAGTCAGTGGCTGCATAATGCAGGACGGCGTGGATATTACACACGGAGACTGAGTCCCTCAGGAAATAAAACTGATCATCATAAACAATGGGAATGTGTCTCAGGATCAGGTCGAGGATAATGACCAGGAGATCCGCCGCTGCCATGGCCCCTAGGTAACGTCTGACACATGGAGACAACCCACAATCTTTATAAAGCAGGACGTAGATGGTCACTATGTCAACTGTGAGGAAGGAAAACAAACTCATTATCCATCAGCCTGGAGGCAAAGGGACCCGTTTGATCGGGGACCCAGTGAGATTTTCAAATGTGTCCCTGTATTCAGGGATTTATTAAAATATTTGCAGCTGGAATAACAAATGTGAAGGTCTGAATTACTGACAAAAATGTGACATAAATCACAAGAAACCTTCCCTCGCCAAACACACAGAGACACATCTATCAGGGCAGATGGTTTCTTGAACATTCCCACAAACTCGATCACTCGAGAGCAGACACAGGTCACTCCTTCCCAGTTCCTAATGCGGAGGGTGGAAACGTTGCTGTCCTGCAGGATTCTCTCCCAGTTTCCTGAAGACAAACGGAGTTTGGGAATTTCTGTATTTTGGTCTAAATTGTGGTCGATCCTGTGTCGTGAAGAAATGTAAACGCAGGGAAAATGTATTCAAACGTTTAACTTCCTGAGGGGCCTTCTGAACAGTGTCTCCTTCTCCCTGGAACTGGATCTCTTCCCTCGGGATCTTACCGTTTGTTCAATTCATTGACGTCTGGCCGTTCACAAACAATGTCAGGGACAGAACGTTCCGCGGAATGTCAGTTATAGAATGTCGGGGACAGAACGTTCTGTGGAACGTACGTGAAAGAATGTTGGGGACAGAACGTTCCGAGGAACGTCAGTTATAGAATGTCAGGGGCAGAACGTTCCGGGGAATGTCAGTTATAGAATGTTGGGGACAGAACGTTCCGGGGAATGTCAGTTATAGAATGTCAGGGACAGAACTTTCAGGGGAGTGTCAGTTATGGAATGTTGGGGACAGACATTCCGAGGAGTGTTAGCTATAGAATGTTGGGGACAGAACGTTCCAGGCATCTCCTTGACCTGTCCATCTCCTTTCCCCCCAACCCACCCCACCAACATGATGTACTGTGCACAGGCTACAGATCTGTCCAGCACCGAGAGCTGCACTGACCACATCATTGCATTATCTATAAACCTCAACCAGACAGTCTGACCTGACCAGCGATCTGTGCAGTGATCACCCGTGAATTAATCTGTAAAGCAGGAGCAATTACTCTCCCAGCATGTAGAGCTGTGTACACCACCCCAGTGCATTGATCTGTAAACCAGGAGCAATTATCCTCCCAACATGTAGAACTGTATACCCCAACCCAGTGCATTAATCTGTAACCCAGGAGCAGTTACCCTCCCAGCATGTCGACTGTGTACCCCACCCTACTGCACTGATCTGTAAACCAGGAGCAGTTACCCTTTCAGCATGCAGAGCTGTGTACCCCACCCCAGTGCATTGATCTGTAAACCAGGAGCAGTTACCGTCCCAGCATGTAGGACTGTGTGCATCATCTCAGTGCATTGATCTGTAACCCAGGAGCAGTTACCCTTCCAGCATGTAGGACTGTGTACACCTCCCCAGTGCTCAGTAACACTGTGTTGGATCACTGCCCATTTAGGGGAAACTTGCAGCCCATGCTAGAAGTGACAGGATATGCAGCTCCCATCCATTTCCAGCTCCATCTCTCCATTGTGCCATGACAAGGGGGTGCTGTGAATGTGAACATCACTGCCGGAGATAGATGGCGGGGGAATCAGTTTAAATATCACTACATGGGAGGGGTTTGGGAAATAGATAGAGACTGAGAGACAGTGTCATGGAAGGATGTGTTCCCAGGTTTCAGAATACTGAAATGTAGGCTCTTCGATAGCATGAGCCAGTCTTCCCAGGAAAGATGGGAAAAAGGGATATTGGTGTGAGGTCAGACGAAACAACAGCTTGAAATTATGTTTATGTAATTTTAATAAATGTCTTGTTGAAACAGTATATTGCTATAGAGCTGGAGTGGGATACTAAGCAGTTAAGATAAATGGGGTCTCCGAGTTGTGAATAGTTGATGTAAAATGTTCACTTTCAGACTGGAAAAATAAATTGATGTTTTTGTTTAAACAGTGAAACTTGTGAGTTCTCTGTCACTCATATTTTAACAGTTTACGAGGCAAATTGAGCATTTCTTTATGTTTAGTTTAAATTACCAGATGAGATCTATGCCATATCCTAACAATTGCTGTGTGTGTATCTGTGTGTCTCTGTGTCGGGCAGGTCTGGCAGTCTCTATGGTGCTGAAAGTGATGCAATGCCTCCCTCTGTTGGCCTCCCCACGCAACAGCACCGGCATTGGCAGAGGCTGAAACCGAACAGAGATTCATTCAGAGAGGGGGAGGGAGAGGGCAGCTGCTCACAGCACCATCCAAACTGATGTCTTATCCATGGACTGATCTAAATGTCCTCTAAACGTTGCAACTGTCCCTGCTTTCACCACTTTCTCGGGAAGCTCATTCCACACCCAAGCCAGCTTGTGTCTAAGATATTTACCTCTCATGACTTTTGTAAATCTTTTTCCTCACGCCTTAAAATATCCCTCAGTTTTGAATCCCCAACTCTAGGGAAAAGACACCAGCCCTTGGGCTTATATGTACCCCTCACTATTTTATAAACCTGTGTAAAATTTTCCCTGAATCTCATACTCTCCAGTGAAACAAGTCCCAGCCTATCCAGCCTCCCCTTATAGCTCTATCCCTCTTTTCCCAGGTTAATCTCTTCAGAACACTCTCCAGCCTAATAATATCAAGGTCAATAATATCAATGTGAATAGTCAAGGTATTTCCTAAGGGTACAGGGAGTCCAAAGCTAGATGACATAGGCTTACGGTGAGATTGAGGGGCAGCTTTTTCACCCAGAGTGTCGTGTGCCCATGGAATGAGCGGGCAGGATGTCGAGACTGGACACAGTATTCCAGAAGATGTCTCACCAATATCCTGTAGAGCCACAACATGACATCCCAATTCCGATACTCAAAGGTCTGACATATGGAGACAAGTGTGAGAAACACATTACTAACCACACTATCCAAATGAGATGCAAACTTTAAAGAATTATACCTTCGTTTCTGTCCTACAACAATGCTAAATACCCTACTTTTAATTGTATAGGTCCTAGTCTTGTTTGATTTACAAATCTAAAACCTCGCATTAATTCAAACTAAACTCCATCTGCCACCCGTCAGCCCAGTGTGCGATATTACAGCCACCTCCCCCGCCCCCTTCAATTTAAAAATGCCCATCCCTCTCCAGGAGGCCTGCACACTCCGGCCTTGATTTTCGCAAATACCCTGAGCTTGGTTTGCCTTGTGTGGTTAGCAAGAGGAGGGACAGATTACAGACACTGTCAGTGGGAGGAGAGGCTGGACAGTAATTAGCGGCCTTGTATCATTTCATGGTTTTAGGAAAAGGGCAGTCGCACGTTAGAGGTGGGAAACAGTAATCAGTGTTTTGGGACCAGAAATTAAGTCCTTCCTTCTCCTCTGGTGTTCAGTAATAAATATCTATTTGAGACCCTTCATTGGGCAGAGTCTGATTGCAGGAGTTCTTTCGTTAATATTGCAGACTACAGATATTAGTGGTTAAAGATGCTCATAGTTAATTTCGATAGCACACCACGTACACTCAATATTCTACAGATGAGACAAATATCCTACATTTGTTTAACAATACAAAGTGTTTTTTGTAGTTCAGTAATGGAAACTTGATTATAATAAATCCACACCGAGCTGAAAGCGGGCACTTAAAATATGACCCAAAAGCTGTGTATGGTAGTGTAGTGGGTAGTGTCCCTGACTCTGAGCCAGAGGTCTGGATTTGATTCCAATTCCTGAACTTGTGCGGTAGTGTTCCTAGCTCTGGACTAGAAGGCCTGGATTCAAGTCCTGCCTGTTGCAGAGATATGTCACAGCGTGTCAGAACTGGCTGATGAACAAACACACAGGAGAATAATGTTACTGCTTTGTGGGTATTGCCGATTGTGCTAGTATCCCTACCTCCGGGCACAAAGGACGAGGTGCAAAGCCCACAGAAGTGTCTCATGATACATCTGAGCAAACTGATTAAAATCGATTTAGATTGTGACTTGATGGAGAAGGAAGAGTTGTCAGTATTGAATTTCAGAAATTAGGCCCAGGATGAGTAAAAGTACAGCCATTCGTGTTGATTTGAGTCACATTTCGCAGTAGCCAAGGTTTATAAAATCGGAATAGTCATGGATAGCGTGCGTAGTCAGGGTTTTTCCCCAGGTTAGGGGCGTCCAAAACTAGAGGCCCTTGTTTGAAAGTGAGAGGGGAAAGGTTTTGCTGAGGCCTAAAGGTCACCTTTTCACACAGAGGGTGGTGTGCATATGGAATGAGCTGCCAGAGAAAGTGGTGGAGGCTGGTACAAGTACAACATGTAAAAGGCATCTGGATGCTGACAGACCTGCCGAGCCTTTTCAGCAATTTCTGTATTTCTTTTAAAAATGCATCAATTTTAACACAGGCATTCTGAATAAACAAAACATTTTTTATTTTTTTAATGATGCAGGGCCATGTAAACATACCTTCAAATCGACCGAGACCATTTTCTGCTAAGGGTATGTCTCTGTGTATGACAGCAGCAATGATGCACCATCACGGAACAGAGAATGTGATGGAGGCATAGTTTGGACAATGTACAAGGAGACCTCCCATGGTCCAGTCTGGGAGAGGATGACATTCCTGTGTGATTCAGCTCAGAGAGGGTGACAATGTAGTCGGCCCGCGAAGGAATGGCCTATTACACTCTCTCTCCTTCATTGTTCCTCATCACAGCAAAGTGTGCGAGCTAAGAAAAATCTCTACAGTCATCGTTACCATTCTTATTTTTATGGAATCCATGCAGTGTTGAAACAGGCCCTTCAGCCCAACGATTCCATACCAACAGCATGGTGGCATGTGCGTGGCACGGTAGTTAGCACTGCTACCTCACAGCGCCACAGACCCGGGTTCAATTCCCGCCTCAGGCGACTGACTGTGTGGAGTTTGCATGTTCCCATCGTGTCTGCGTGGGTTTCCTCCGGGTGCTCCGCTTTCCTCCCACAGTCCAAAAATGTGTAGGTCAGGTGAATTGGCGATGCTAAATTGACCGTAGTGTTAGATAAGGGGTAACTGTAGGGGTATAGGTGGGTTGCGCGTCGGCGGGTCGGTGTGGACTTGTTGGGCCGAAGGGCCGGTTTCCACACTGTAAGTAATCTAATCGAATCAACCTTCCCAACCCATTCCCTTATATTTACCCCTGACTAATGCACCTACATAGAAATCCCTGACCACTACAGGCAATTTAGCATGACCAATCCATCTAATTGAACTGTGGTAGGAACCGTGATCACCCATTCAGAAGCTCACAGAGAAAAGTGGAGAATGTGAAAACTCCATACAGACAGTCACCCAAGACTGGAATCGACCCCAATTCCCTGGTGCTGTGAGGCAGCAGTGCTAACTACCATGCTACCATTTGGGTGAGCCCTGACAAGAATCCATTGGAATCTACTCACTGTCTAAAGCTAAGGGAATTCAGCCAAATCCAACTTTCCCAGGATGAAATCCCATTGCGAGCAGCTGTGTGAGCACAATATCTTCAGAAGCAGAATAACGTTTTGGACAATCTCGCAATTTTTCCTTTGGTCATGCGTTCCAATAATATCTGAACAACGTTCTTTCAAGTAAAAATTGCAGAGATTTCATTTATCGGTGTGTGTGTGTGTGTGTGTGTGTGTGTGTGTGTGTGTGTGTGTGTGTGTGTGTGTGTGTGTGTGTGTGTGTTTGTGTGTGTATGCGTGTCTCAATGTTTTAAACAGGTAAATATTGATTATATATTTGCAATACGCAAAACAGTTTACCATTCATCTTTCCATCATAGTTTGAGTCACATTGCTCTGGATCATAAACGTGTTGTTTTAGCAGATTAAAGAAACTAGCCTGACTTCTTCCTAAAACTGACCCTGACCCAGTCTGAGATGGATATCAGTGGCCATATCGCCGACCTGGTATCATTTAACGTTTGTTGTGAGCAGTGGAGGGGTGGGACTAGAAAATGAAACAGTGAGCCAAAAAGCTGGGGAACTATAGACCGGTAAGCCTGATATCAGTGGTGGGTAAGTTGTTGGAAGGGATTCTGAGGGATAGCATTTACATCCATGTGGGAAGGTAAGGGCTGATCGGGGTAGACAACGTGGCTTTCTCCATGAGAAATCATGCCTCATTAATTGGGTTGAGTTTTTTGAAGAGGTAACTAAGGATATTGATTAAAACAGTTTGGTTGACATTGTCTATATGGACTCCAGCAAGGTGTTCATTTAAAGAACAAAATACAAAGAAAAATTACAGCCCAGGTGGGCGGCACGGTGGCACAGTGTTTAGCACTGCTACCTCACAGCGCCAGATACCTAGGTTCAATTCCTGACTTAGGCGACTGACTGGAGTTTGCACATTCTCCCCGTGTCTGCGTGGGTTTCCTCCAGGTACTCTGTTTTCCTCCCACAGTCCAAAAATATGCAGGCCATGCTAAATTGCCCGTAGTGTTAGATTAGGGGTAAATGTAGGTGTGTGGGTGAGTTGCACTTCGGCGAGTTGGTGTGGACTTGTTGGGCCGAAGGGCCTGTTTCCACACTGTAAGTAATCTAATCTAAGCCCCTTCGCCCTCCAAGCCTGAGCCGATCAAAATGTACTGTCTAAATCTGTCGCCCAATTCCTAAGCATCTGTATCTCTCTGCTCCCCACCTACTCATGCATCGGTCCAGACGCACCTTAACTGAATCTCCCGTGCCTGCCTCTACCACCTCTGCTGGCAACGCGTTCCAAACGCCCACCACCCTTTGTGTGAAGTAATTACCGCGTGTCTCCACCTTAAACATTTCAACTCTCACTTTGAAAGCAGGACCATCCGTTCTTGAATCCTTCAACCTGGGAAAAAGTTCGTCTCTATCCACCCTGTCTATACCCTTCATGATTTTGTAAAGCTCAATCATATCCCCCCTCAATCTCCTTTATTTCTCATGAAAATAAATCTAAACCACTCAGCCTCTCTTCATAGCTAGTATTACGTTCTGATTGGCAGACAGATTAGTAAATTTCAGTCACGGGTGATACAGAAGAAACTAGTCACAATTGGCTTGAAGGAAGAATTGGCTTGAAAAATATTTTTCAGCCTGGAGGCTTGTGAGCAGCAGTGTGCTGTAAGAATCAGTACTGAGTTCACTGCATTTCATCATTTATGTAAAGGACTTAGATGTGAATATTGGGGCCATGATTACTAAGTTTACAGATTACATCAGAAAGGTGGTATAGTAGATTATGAAAGAAATACGAGACCACAAATAGATGGGACAAAGGGGCAAGGAGTGACAGATAAAGTTAAATTTAGATAAATACGAAGTTTTGCAGTTTGGGAAGGCAAATCAAGGCAGAAATCATACACTTAATGGCAAGGTCGTGGGGAGTGTTGTGGAACAAAGGAACACAGGGCTGCAGGTATATTACTCCTTGAAAGTGGAATCGCAGGTAGACAGATTGGGGCAGAACACATTTGGCACATTTGCCTTAATCAGTCAGAGCATTGAGTATATGCGTTGCGGTGGCATGTTGCATCAGTGCAGGATGTTGATGAGGCCACTTTAAGAATTCTGCATACAATTAGGTTTTCTGCAGAAATGATTTACACGGATGTCCCAGGACTGGAGGTTTGAACTTTAGGGAGAGGCTTATTAGTTTGAGCTGATTTTTCCTGGAGTGTCAGAGGCTGAAGGGTGACATTATCGAGGTTTATAAAATCATCGGGGGCATGGATATTCTGAACAGCCACGTTCGGCTCCCCGGAGTATGGGAGCCCAGAACAGGAGAGCATCGTTTGGAGGAGAGACGACGAATGATTTAGAAGGGACACGAAGATAAATGTTTCACACAGAGAGTGCTGTGTGTACAGAAAGTGCTGTCAGAGGAAGTGCAGAAGGCGGTTACAATCGCACATTTCAAAAGTATCTGAAAGAGGAGGGATATCGGCCACATGCTGACAAATGGGACTGGATAAGATTTGATATCTGATCGGAGTGAACAGATTGGACTAACGGGTCTGTTTCCGTTCTCCATGACTCTCGGATTCTATAAGATAGATGACAAAAAATTCTGAAAGGAGCTTTCAAGTCAGAATTCTCTTCACTGGAAGTTTATCGTGCCTCTATGTTCACATTGATTGAAAGCTGCATTGGGTAAATATTTGACAGAGAAGTGAAACATTCATAATGGGGTTGAGACAGGAAAGTGGGGCTGAGTCCACAACCTGATCAGCTACAATCTTAGTGCCTGGTGAAGAAGGCTCAAAGTGTCTAATGACCCACTCCTGTCCCTCAATCCCATGTTCCTGTGTTCCATTCAGCCCCTCAAATCTACTAGACAGGAGCAGTTGTAGGCTACTTACTCCTATAAGCTTTGCACAGAAATAGAGGAGACCACTCGGCCCTTCAAGAATGTCCCACACGCTTTGATTTGATTTAGGAAATGTAATTTGGAAAATCCAGGCTGGGTAGGAAAGAGGTCCCTCATTTCTCTTTACAGAGCTTCCCTTCTCTGCAACTTGCACTCCATTTGTTGGTCATGTTGTAGACTCACATTCACTGAGAATACAGCCTCCATACCTCACCCGGGGATAGCTCACAAAATCCTCTGGTCTCCCTGACTGCAACATTCAATAACAGAACATCCACGAAAATAACACCCACTAACTTTCCAATAACAGAATGTGAGAATATCAGAAACAGGAACAGGTCATTCACTCCTCAAGCCTACCTAGCACTTCACTAAGATCATGGTTGATCTGCTCTTGGTCTGAGATCCTCTTTAATACCCAATTACTTGTAACCCTCACCTCTCTGACTGTCAAATTCCAAATACCCCCTCTTCGAATACTTTCAGACATCTTCTTCCCCAACACTCTTGAGAAGAGAAATCCTGACATTCAATGCCACCTATTTGAAGAAAACCCTTGCTGCTCCTATATCATGGCCTATTGATGTTAACAAAAGAGGTTGACTCAAGGGTTCTGATAAAAATGACTGGTCGTGATATCAAGGCAACGGTTGACTTTTATTGACATCAAGTAGCTTAACAAAACTGGACTTAATGGGAATCAGAGTAAACTCTCCCGTGTTTGGAATCAAACATGGCCCAAAGGAAGATGTTCATCACCTCCGTCTTGGGTCAGCTCTGTGGGAGATCCTTAGGGTAGCTTCCTCTTCACAAACATCTTCATCTGCTTCATCAAAGTCTCCCCGCCCACCACTACCCCACCCCGACCTTCCCAACCATAAGATCAGAATTGGGAATGGTCACTGAAGATTCCACAATGTTCAGAACATTTTATCCACCGTCAGCTCCTGAACTGGTCTGTGTCCATGTGCAGCAAGACCCAGACTCCATTGAGGCATGTGCTGTTAAAGTGTCTGTAACATTCATGTCACAGCACTGCCTGACACTGCACATTGCCACAGTATAACAAGATTTCATTCAGCACCTCACGCTGGTTTCACAGGGATATGAAGAAATCATTCAGCCTATTGACACTGCTGGAGAAGAACAGGGACATCCCATTCAGTGCTCCAGAGAAATTCAGAGAAATGAGGGACCTCTTTCCTACCTTTATACCGCTGAGGACAAACGCCAGCTCGCGGACGCCTCCTCCTATTGCCCCCTTGACCATGACCCCACCTCCCACCACCAAACCATCATCTCCCAGACCATCCAAAAAATTATCACCTCAGGGGATCTCCCATCCACCGCCTCCAACCTCATAGTCCCACAACCCCGCACCGCCCGTTTCTACCTCCTGCCCAAAATTCACAAACCTGACTGCCCCGGCCGACCCATTGTCTCAGCCTGCTCCTGCCCCACCAAACTCATCTCCGCGTACCTCGACACGGTTCTGTCCCCTTTAGTCCAAGAACTCCCCACCTACGTTCGGGACACCACCCACGCCCTCCATCTCCTCCATGATTTACGCTTTCCCCGGCCCCCAACGCCTTATCTTCACAATGGACATCCAGTCCCTGTACACCTCCATCCCCCATCACGAAGGACTCAAAGCCCTCCGCTTCTTCCTTTCCCGCCGCACCAACCAGTACCCTTCCACTGACACCCTCCTTCGACTGACTGAACTGGTCCTCACCCTGAATAACTTCTCTTTCCAATCCTCCCACTTCCACCAAACTAAAGGAGTTGCCATGGGAAACCCGCATGGGCCCCAGCTATGCCTGTCTCTTTGTAGGATATGTGGAACAGTCCATCTTCCACAACTACACTGGCACCACCCCCCAACCTTTCCTCCGCTATATCGATGACTGTATCGGCACTGCCTCGTGCTCCCACGAGGAGGTTGAACAGTTCATCAACTTTACCAACACCTTCCATTCCGACCTCAAATTCACCTGGACTGTCTCAGACTCCTCCCTCACCTTCCTAGACCTTTCCATTTCTATCTCGGGCGACCGACTCAACACAGACATCTTCTATAAACCGACTGACTCCCACAGCTACCTGGACTACAACTCCTCCCACCCTGCCACCTGTAAAAACTCCATCCCATATTCCCAATTCCTTCGTCTCCACCACATCTGCTCCCAGGAGGACCAGTTGCAATACCGTACAGCCCAGATGGCCTCCTTCTTCAAGGACCGCAGATTCCCCCCAGACGTGATCGACGATGCCCTCTACCGCATATCCTCCACTACCCGCTCCACCGCCCTTGAGCCCCGCCTCCCAACCGCCACCAAGACAGAACCCCACTGGTTCTCACCTACCACCCCACCAACCTCCGTGTATAGCGTATCATCCACCGCCATTTCCGCAAACTCCAAACGGACCCCACCACCAGGGATATATTTCCCTCCCCTCCCCTATCAGTGTTCCGCAAAGACCACTCCCTTCGTGACTCCCTCGTCAGATCCACACCCCCCACCAACCCAACCTCCACTCCTGGCAACTTCCCCTGCAACCGCAGGACATGCAAAACTTGCTCCCACACCTCCTCCCTTACTTCTCTCTCAGGCCTCATGGGATCCTTCCATATCCGCCACAAATTCACCTGCACCTCCACACACATCATCTATTGCATCCCCTGCACCCTATGTGGCCTCCTCTATATTGGGGAGACGGGCCGCCTACTTGCAAAATGCTTCAGGGAACACCTCTTGAACGCCCGAACCAACCAACCCAACCACCCCGTGGCTCAACACTTTAACTCTCCCTCCCACTCCACCGAAGACATGCAGGTCCTTGGACTCCTCCATCGCCAGAACATAACAACACGTCGGTTGGAGGAAGAACGCCTCATCTTCCGCCTGGGAACCCTCCAGCCACAAGGGATGAACACGGATTTCTCCAGTTTCCTCATTTCCCCTCCCCCCACCTTGTCTCAGTCGATTCCCTTGGACTCAGCACCGCCCTCCTAACCTGCAATTTTCTTCCTGACCTCTCCGCCCCCACCCCCTCTCCGGACTATCACCCTCACCTTGACCTCCTTCCACCTATCACATCTCCATCGCCCCTCCCCCAAGTCCCTCCCCCCACCTTTTAGCTGAGCCTGCCTGGCACCCTCTCCTCATTCCTAATGAAGGGCTCTGGCCCGAAACGTCGAATTTCCTGTTCCTTGGATGCTGTCTAATCTGCTGTGCTTTAACCAGCAACACATTTTCAGCTCTGATCTCCAGCATCTGCAGACCTCACTTTTTACTCTTTCCTACCCAGCCTGGATTTTCCAAATTATATTCCTCTTTCTTTGGTTTTATTTCATCTTTCGTGTTTAAATAAATGGTGTTTTGCTTCACACCGAGCAGTTTGACCAGTCATGTTGCATCTGGAACAGACACTTTACATTTCTTTTAGTAATTCCAGTAATTCTATTGGGCAACTTATAAAATAATAGATCTAGGAGATATTACTAATGAACTAGTCCAACATAGGAAATTCCCATAAGCACAACCCTTGGCAAAAAGGAAAATTCAGGAATTTAAAACAGCATCAAGTGAAAATTCAGAGACAGTAGCAACCAGGAGACATTCCCTGAAACTTCCAACTCTGTTGAGACCTCTATAGTTTTTAATGTTACTGAGAAAAGAAAACCCAGTGATCCTAATTTGTGAAAGCTGGCCACACCCATTCATGCTGCATTAAAATAAACCTAAGGCCTCGATAGCTGTTTACTCAAGTGGATTCTGGATCCGTCGTTCAGAAGAACACAGCAGTTCAGGCACCATTTGATGAAGGGCTTTTGCCCAAAACGTCGATTTCGCTGCTCGTTGGAAAAATATGGTTTCCAGCATCTGCAGTCATTGCTTTTACCTCGTTTACTCAAGCGGTCTGAACGAGCCAGCTTGGTAACAATCGTTCAATCTCTCCCTTAAAAGAAACCAGGACTAAAATAACCTCTTAATGCTGCAGCATCATCACACTTGTCAGTACATCGAACTGTCAAACAGGAACCAAGGATAACCAGTCAGGCCCTTGGCCCTGTCCAAGCGGACCAGGAAGAAGCCAGTCAGTCCCTTGAATCACTTATACAGGAACAGTAGGAGGTCATTACCACCTCAATGCACTTATACGGGGACAGAATGAGGTAATTGATGCTGCTTCCTGATGCATGTCTTATGCCCGAAACATCAATTCTCCTGCTTCTCGGATGCTGCCTGGCCTGCTGTGCTTTTCCCGCAATCGACACTCTACTCTGATCGCCAGCATTGGCAGTCTTAAGAGTCTCCAGATTGATGCTGAAACATGATGAACAAATGTAGCAGAGGCTGCACAGACAGTCTGCTCCACGTTGTTTCAGGTGGCTCCATTGCTTATGATATACACGTGAGACGTTAACCTGGTTTTCTAGTGGTGAGGAGGGAAGACATATGTCTTGTGTGAAGTCTCAAGAAGTCACCTTTCATCTCTTAGAAGACAGCCTGTGTTTCTATGAAGGGCGGAAGTGGGTGGGAATAGCTACCTGTTTCAGATGGAAGGTATTGTGGCTGCTTTTGGGGATTGTGAACAACATGGCGTTCAGTACGGGTTCACACACCGACTGCACAATAACGTGGGGAGAGATAATGTAGGCATATAAACTATTAGGAAAGTCACGTTAGACTGATGAATGGACTCTCTAAATTCAAATAATGCTGATCTTGTTCATGTTGATCTTGTCTAGCGCACGTACTGCTCAGTGTAACCTGCAATGCCTTACTCTGTCCAAGTCTACGTCCACCCTATGATCTTTCTGGCCATGTTTACTATGATCTTCCTCCACTGCTCATAATTAAAGTTTATCCCTGTACTGAGGTACACGTGGCAATAAATCATGCCAATCAATCCTGGGTAAAGAATGGAATTTCTCTCCCTACCATTGTCTCTTTTGGAAATAAGTGATCACTGCCACTCTTCGTGTTTCAGCCTCACCATTTCTTCATCTCTCACAGTTCTATAGATTAAACACTCAGCTTCTTCACTTTATCCTCATGTTACCATCACCCGTGTCTGTGGTAAGGAGATCATTCCTTACAAAGAAAATCAAATCTGTAGAGGGTGCCCCAAATACTCTCTCAGCAAGTCTCTACAACAGCAGGAAGATGGCTTTACTTATGCACTTGGATCATCTTACAATGAAGGACAGAATACCATTGTCTGCATCCATTATTTACAAAGGGTTTGATTCGGAACAGTCAACATCGACTTGTGAGAGGGCGATCATGCTTCCCAAATTTGTTAGAGTTCTTTAATGAAGTGACCAGGAAGGTTGACGAACACAGAGCGGTAGACGTCGTCTCCATAGATTTCCGTAAGGTATTTGATAAAGTCCCACATGGCAGGCTGCTCTGGAAGGTTACATCAAGTGAAATGCTGGGGGACCAGGCCAGTTGGATACACAGTTGGCTTGATGGTAGGAAGAAAAGGGTTTAGCGGAAGGATGCTTGTCAGACTGGAGCATGGATCCATTGCTGTTTGTCATCTATGATTATCTATGTTTATGTACGACTGCAGACACATAGACATATGATAAAACTTTTCAATGATCTCTGAATCGGCCAAGCAAGACATTCTATTGTATCAAACTGCTCCGAGGTCCTGAAGGATAAACCCACACAGAACACACAGTCCCAGCCTCAGTATCAGAAAAAGGGAACGGGAAACACAGTCTTGTTGACCCTGCAGAGACCTTCTTCCTAACATCTGAGAGCTTGTGACAGCATTTACAGAGCTTTCCCACAATATCCGCTAACGTGAGTAACCTTGGGAAGCTATAAATTAGCAAGTGCAGTAGTCCATTTGGTCCATCGAGTTTACTACCCAATTCAATATAGTGATGGCTTGTCCTTTGTTTCCACACCGTACTCCTGCTCTCCCACTATCCCTTTACTGTCTCTAAATCCGTATTTATATTCAGTGCCTTGGCTTCCAGGTTCGAGTGCGTTCCCCAGGTTCACCAGTCTCTGAGGGCAGACATTTATTGGCATCTCAATGCGGAATGGCCTGTCTGTATCTAATATTGTAGCCCCCTGTTTTAGACACCACAGCCTGGGAAATTATCATCCCTGCTTCCAATATGTCTCACCCTGTCAGAGTTTTATATATCTCAGTGAGATCTCCACCCATTTTTCTAAACCCAATGGAATACAAGCCCAGTCGCCCCAAACTCTGTTCCCACAACAAATCTGTCATCCCAGTGATCGGTCTGTCATTCTTCACTGCTCTCCCTCAATGACAGATTTGTCCTTTGTTAGGTACGGAGATCAAAACTGCACACAATACAGAGCAATGTTTGAGATGGGGTCTCACTCAGATCTTGTACAGCTGCAGTAAGACGCCCTTACTCCTGGATTCGAATCCCCCTGAAATGAAGGTCAACACCCCACTTACCTTCCGAACTGCTTTCTGCTCCTGCAATATTGTTTTCAGTATTTGGAGCACAGGGAGATCCAAATCCTTTGCAATGTTACAGCTCCCCACTGTGTGGTTCTATGTACACTGGGCAGCGTGCCAATGCCATTCCCAGTATTGACTTCTGGGTATAGAACTCATTGCGCTGCAGGGACCTCGGAGTGCTGGGTAGAAGGAAATAACAAAAAGGAGCATACGTCCCTTTGTAGATCAACATCTTTCAAACAATCCCTTTTTAAACGAGAAGTTTCTAATCTACTGTTCTCACCAAAGGGCACACCGTTACCTCTACCCACCTTGTTCTCCATCTGCCAAGTATTTGCCCAGTCACTCCACTTGTCTTAGTCACCTTGAAGTTTTTTTAACAACCTCCTCACCCACTCACAACCCAACATCCTTTAGTTCTGTCAGCAGGTTGGGATATATTATATTTGATTCCCACAACCAAATTTTTAATGGGTATTGTGAACAGCTGGGGGCCCGAGCACCGATTCCTATGATAACTAAGCAACCTTCTAATGTTAAGCTTAAAAAAAATCCTGAATCTGGATGTGACTGGCCGGGCCAGCATTTATTGCCAGTCTGTAGTTGCCCTTGAGAAGGTGGTGATGAGCTGCCTTGTTGAACCTTTGCAGTCCACTGTGGATTCAGTGATGGTGACACCACTGAATGTCAAGGGGCAGGTTAGATTGTAATTTTAGTGGTAATGGTCAGGGTTTGGAATTTTTGTGGCCTGAATATTACTCGCCACTTTTCTACGTGGATAACGTCCAGATCTTGTCGTATTTGGACATGGACTATTTCAGTACCTGAGGAGCCACAACTATTGCTGAATATTGTTCAATCATTGGCGACAATCCCCATTTCTGACCTTAAAATGGAGGGAAGTTCATTGATGAAGCAGCCCTGAAATTGCTTGGGCCGAGGCCACTGCCCGAGAAACTCCTACAGACTTGTCCTGGAGCTGAGGTGACTGACCTTTATCAACCATGACCATCCTCCTAAGTGTCAGGTATGATTTTAACCAGCGGGAAGTTTGCCACTGATACTCATTGATTCCAGTTTTGCTAAGGTGCCTTGATGCCACACTTGGTCAAAGACAGGCTTGTTTTAAACGGCTGTCACTCTCACCCCATCTCTGAAATTCAGCTCTTTTGTCCACGTTTGAACCAACGTAATGAGATCAGGAGCTAAGTGACCCTGGGGGAGCCCAAACTGAGCGTCATTGACCAGGCTATTGCTGAGCGTGTGCTTCTTGAAAGCACTGACACCTTCCATCACTTGACTGCTGATCCAGAGTAGGCTGATGGCTTGGTATTTGGCCAGATTGGATTTGTTCTGCTTTTTATGTATAGGAGATACTTGGGTAATTTTCCACATAATCGGGTAAATGTCGTTGTTGGAACGATATTTAGGGCAGTGACAAGTTCTGCAGCACAAGTTTTCAGTACTATAGCCAGACTGTTGTCAGGTATGTACCCTCTGGGGTATCCACTGTCTCCAGCTGTTTCTGTATATCGCGTGGACTGAATCAAATGGGCTGATGACTGGTAACTGAATTGCTGAGGACCGTTGGAGGAGGCCGAGGTGAATCATCCACTCAGCACTTCTGACTGAAGATTATTGCAAATGCATTAGCCTTATCTTTAATACTGCAGTGCAGGGCTCTTCCATCAATAAGGATGGGGATATTTGTGGAATCTCCTCCTCCAATGACTTGTTTAATTGCCTATAACTATTCTCAACTCGAAGTCGATGGACTGCAGAGATCAGAACCGTTGCTTCTGGGAATCACTTAGTTCTGTCTATCACTTTCTGCTTATGCTGTTTGGCACACACGTTATCCTGGTTAGTGGCTTCACCAGTCTGACACCTCATTTTCTGGTCTGTCTGGTGCTGCTCCTGCCATCCTGCACACTCCATTGATCTAAGCTTGACCCTCTGGATTGATGGTAATTGTTGTGAGGGGGATATGCCAGACCAGAAAGGTGTGCAGGAGTACAATTCTGCTGCTATTGCTGACCCACAGCACCTTATGGAAACCCAGACTTGAGCTGCCAGATCTGCTTGAAGACTGTCCAATTTAGCACCGCGATAGTGCCACTCAAAATGATGGAGATTATTCTCAATGTGACGGTGGGACTTTGTCTTCACAATGACTATGCGGTGCTCACTCTTACCAATACTGTCATGGACAGATACTTCTGCAACTGGCAGATTAGTAAGGATGTGATCAAGTATGTATTTTCCTGATGTTGGTTCCTTCACCACCTGCCATAGACCCAGTTGAGCAATTATGTCCTTTAGGACCCGACCAACTCAATTAGTAATGCTGCAGCTGAGCTAATTTGGTGATGGACATTGAAATCCCCACACGGAGTACATTTTGCACCTTTGCCACCCTCAGTGCTTCCTCAAAGTGTTGTTCAACATGGAGGAGTACTGATTCATCAGTCGAGAGAGGCTGGCGCATGGGAATCAGCAGGAGGTTTCCTTTCCCATGTGTAAACTAACGCCATGAGACTTCATGGGATGCAATGTCACTGTTGATGAATCCCAGAGAGATTCCCTTCCAACTGTATTCCCCTGTGCCGCCACTTCTGCTGTATCTGTCCTGCTGGTGAGACAGGAGATATCTGAAGAAATTGATGCGGTTTCTGGGACATGGTCATACTCGCAGAATCGAACCTTTCATACAATATCAGGCTGTTGCTTGACGAGTCGTTTTATTTATATTCACTGTTTCCTGCCAGCAGTCCAATTCTAGAAACATGGCCATATTTTCATCCCAATCCACTAAGATTTATTTTTTGTAAACTGGGCTTGGAGCTTTACAATTTTTTTTCTCAAAATGCAAATGTTTTACATCCATTGCTTCTGTTTCATTTGTCTCCCAGTCTGCTTCTCAAGCATAATTCCCATTTCATAAATCTATATTAGTGTTGCCTATGACCTTTACTTTCACTCCCAATATTTTCTTCAAAACCATGTGCTTACTATGTTCTATGTTGAATGTACTATATAATTTTCCACACCAGACTTTATTTTTCTAGTATTGATAGAAAGTTCTGTGAAGACAGAACTGAGATAGTGGCTTCGTAGTTCTGCCATTTCCCTATTACCCATTCTCCATTCTCTGGATTCAGATTGTAAGGAAGCTGCAATTGTTTTCTCATTATTCTCACATTGGCATGATTGACAAACTATCACAGTTCACTCATAACTCTTGTGAATATACTCTTCAGAAATCCATCAATTCCTGCCTTAGGCTGTTCAATGACTGACCTTGCACAGCCGTACACTCACGGAAGTATATATTCTGTACTGTCAGAAATACAGCATGATATACAGTAGTCCCACTTTCATACATCAGGCCCATAGCCTAGAATATTATGACACTTCCCATTGCTCGTCCAAGCACTTTTTATTGCCTGTGAGGATACCCATGAGAACTCTCCTCTCAGGAATTAAATTCCTGACCCCAACACCCTCTGGGTGAAGAAAACTATCTTTTAATCCACACTAAACCTCAAACGCCTAACTTTTAAAGTGGGCTCCATTGTTCTTGGCCCTCTGACTAAAAGGAATAGCTGCTGTCTATCCACCCTCTCCATGTCCCTAATCATCCTGTCCTTCTGAATCACATCCCCCTCAGACTCTTCCGCTCCAAACTAAACAACCCGAGCTTACACAGCTCTCTCCACAGCTGCTATGCTCCATTCCAGGGATCATCCCAGTGAATCTCCTCAGCACACCCTCCAATACTATCACGTCCTTCCTGTAATATGGCTCCCAGAATTACACGCTGTACTCCGTTTTGGCCTCACCAAAGCCGTGTACATCTCTTATAATCTACGCCCCGATTAATTATTGCAGCACCCAAGGTCCATTTCAGTGGTTAGCACTGCTGCCTCACAGCGCCTGAGACCCGGGTTCAATTCCCGATTCAGGCGACTGACTGTGTGGAGTTTGCACGTTCTCCCCGTGTCTGCGTGGGTTTCCTCCGGGTGCTCCGGTTTCCTCCCACAGTACAAAGATGTGCGGGTTAGGTGAATTGGCCATGCTAAATTGCCCGTAGTGTTAGGTAAGGGGTAAGTGTAGGGGTATGGGTGGGTTGCGCTTCGGCGGGTCGGTGTGGACTTGTTGGGCCAAAGGGCCTGTTTCCACACGGTAAGTCTAATCTAAAATAAAAATTCATGGATGCGGGGAGAAGCACTCTCTGAGCTTCCTAGTACGCTGCCATTCACTGAGTACTTCCCTGTCTGGTTCCTTCTTCCAAAGTGTATCACATCATGTTTATCAGGTTTACATTCTATCTGCCATTGATCTGCCCATCTGACCAATCTATGTGTACATCTCTGTAACATAAGACCTTTCTCCTCACTACCAACCAACTAGGAAATACAAACTTACTTATCACAAACCACACCCCCTACACCCACCTCCCTCCATTCACATCTGCAACATTTATAAATACCACAAATAATAAATGATAAGCAATGATTCCTGTGGTACACCATAGAACACTGGTCTCCAGTCACACAAACAGCCTTCTCCCACCACCCTCTGTCTCCTGCCACTAAGACAATTTTCGTTGTAACTTGTCAAATTAGCCTTGATTTCATGAGATTTTACTTTATTTTTCACTTTCACATGTGGAGCTTTGTCAAAGGCTTTGCTGCAAAACACATTCAGCGACCTCCTCAAACTGATTCACATTCGGTCGAGGTGACGTCCCTCTGATAAAGTCATGATGATCATCCCCGATTAAAACTTGCCATCCTGACTGGAGTTCAATTTTCTCCTTCCCGATTTTCTGCAGTAGTTTCCCTAACAGTGATCTAATACTTGTTTGTCTATAGTTCCCGGTCTGTCTCTACATTCTTACTATAAAGCGGAATCGCATTAGCAGTTCTCCAGTACTCTGGCACCTCCCCTTTGGTCGTAATATAATAAAATTTTTCAGTCAGAGTCTTTCCACCCTTGTCTCCCACAACAGCGTGTGATACAATTCATTCAGACCTAGCAATCAATACAATTTTCTATCAGCCAATCCTCGCATTTTACATCAATCTGTTCAAGAGCATCCCCATCCATCTTCTCGAATTCTGTAACTGTCCCCTCCTTCTCTCAAGTAAAACAGATGTGAAGCTCTCATATCACAATCTCTCAATGTTCTCCAGCTTCACATACAGATTTCCCTTTTAGTTTCGAATGGACACGAACTGTTCGCTGATTATTCTTATCTACTTTTTTTCCGTGTAGAATATCACAGGATTCTCCCTAATCTCTCCTGCTTGCACTTCTCCATGTCCCTCTTTTATTCAGTCCCCTCTATGTTACTAAGTTCCTAAGATTCACTACGATCACCTCTCATGATTTGAAACATCGAGATCACATGCTGAGTTTCCCCATCAGACAATCTTGCCATTTAAGGGATTAATTTGGAGATTGCCTTTTGCAGTTACTCTGTACTCAGTATATTCTTTCATAGATGGGGACTCCAAAACAGTACACAATACTCCAACTTTAGTCCCACCAACACTCGACGCAACTGATGCACGACATCATCTATATTTCAATTACATTCACATGAATGTAAACCTAATTTTAACTGTCCCATTTGCGTATGTTCTTCCAAATACCTTTCGCTTTACCTTTTCTTATGTTATTAGTGTGTGGTTTTTTTGTGGTTCTGTTCGCCAACCTGGGAATTTGTGTTGCAGACGTTTCGTCCCCTGCCCAGGTGACACCCTCATTGCTTGGGAACCTCCTGTGAAGCGCTTCTGAGATGTTTCCTCCGACATTTATAGTGATTTGTATCTGCCACTTCCGGTTGTCAGTTCCAGCTGTCCGCTGCAGTGGCTGGTATATTGGTTTCAGGTCGATGTGCTTGTTGATTGAATCAATGGATGAGTGCCATGCCTCTAGGAATTCCCTGGCTAGTCTCTGTTTGGCTTGTCCTGTAATAGTAGTGTTGCCCCAGTCGAGCTCATGTTGCTTGTCATCTGAGTGTGTGGCTACTAAGGATAGCTGGTCATGTCGTTTCGTGGCTAGTTGGTGTTCATGGATGTGGACAGTTAGCTATCTTCCTGTTTGTCCTATGTGTCATGCTGGGTATCGGGTCCGTCGTCCTGGTGATTTGTTGTCTGAGAGTGGCTGTTGGTTTGTGTGCTGGTATGAGTCCTAGTGGTCGCAGTAGTCTGGCTGTCAGTTCGGAAATGTTTTTGATGTATGGTAGTGTGGCTAGTCCTTTGGGGTGTAGCATGTCCTCATTCAACCACTCCCAGACAACAACTCACCAGAACGAAGGACCCAATACCCAGCATGAGCAAAACCAACGTAATGTGCAAAATCCCATGCAAGGAATGCACAAAACACCACATTGGACAAACAGGAAGATAGCTAACGATCCGCATCCATGAACTCCAACTAGCCACGAAACGACATGACCAGCTATCCTTAGTAGCCACACACTCAGATGACAAGCAACATGAGTTCGACTGGGACAACACTACTATTATAGGACAAGCCAAACAGAGAACAGCCAGGGAATTCCTAGAGGCATGGCACTCATCTACAGATTCTATCAACAAACACATCCACCTGGACCCAATATACTGGCCTCTGCAGCGGACAGCTGGAACTGATAAGTGGAAGTGGCAGATACAAATCACTATAAATGGCGGAGGAAAGATCACAGAAGCGCATCACAGGAGGCTCCCAAGCACTGACGATGTCACCTAGACAGGGGACAAAACGTCTGCAACACAAATTCCTAACTCGGCGAACAGAACCACAATTATATTTGAGGTGAGTACCTTTCATCTGTTAAATAATGTAATTCTTTTAACTTTGTAATTCAGTAAAAGTGAACTAAATTTTAATAAATCCACAACGAGCTGAAAGCTGACATTTAAAATGTGACCCAAAACCTGGGCATTGTTTAATTCTTGTGAAGTGGGTATCACCCATGCCTCTGAGCCAGAGCTCTACGTTAGATTTCAACACCTGAACTTGCGTGGTAATACCTCTCACTCTGATTCAGAAGGTCTAGATTCAAGTCCTGCCTGTCAAGGAGATATGTCACAGTATTTCAAAACAGTCTGGTGAACAAACACACAGGAGAAAAATGTTGCAGCTTTAGGGATCGTTGCAAAATGGTTGTAGTGTCGCTACCTCTCAGCCCAAAAGTCTAGATTCAAATCCCACAGAGGTGTGTAAAAATATGGCTAAACAAATTGATTTAAATGGTTTTAGAACTGTCATTTGATGCAGAAGGAGGAGGTGTCAGTATTGAATATCAAAATTTAGGCCCGGGATGATTGAAAACACAGCCATTCGTGTTGATTGGAGTCACATTTGCACATTCTAGTGGTTTATAAAATCATGAAGACCATGGATAGTGTGAATAGTCAGGGTCTTTATCCCAGGATAGCGAAGTCCACAACTAGAGGACGTAGATTTAAGGTAAAATGGTCAGAAGGTGGTGCATGTGTGCAATGATCTTCCAGAGGAACTGGTGGAGGCTGGTGCAATTACAACATTTAAAAGGCATCTGGAGAGGTACATGAATTAGAAAGTATTAGAAGGATATGGAGCGACTGCTGAAAAATGATACAAAGTTAATTTACGACATCTGGTTGGCACGAATGAGTTGGACCAAACGGTGTGCTGTACAACTCTATGATTCATTGATGCAATTAATTATGATCTCTTTATAATCTTATGTAACCTTCTTCATCTTCCACGATATAACTAATCTTGATGTCATCCATAAACGGGCTCACGATACCTTCTGTTATTTACATCTAAGTTATTGATATAAATGACAACCAACATTGGATCCAGCACAATTCCCTTTGGAGCGCCGCTGGTCACAAGCCTCCAGTCCAAATGACAACCCTCCTCCAATACCCTCTGTCTGCCGCCAATAAGAAGAAACACACATACACACACACATATACATACAGAGACACAGTTCTGTCTTAAAGGCAGAGATAGATGTGATTTGCTTGATAAATGGATCAAGCATTACAGAGGGAAGGCGAGAGAATTTTGTTGCGAAACATGTCAGCCATGATCGAACAGCTGATCAGACTCGATGGAACAAACAGTCTAGCTCTGCACCAATTTCGTACGCTTTGTGGTTTACACTATCGGAAATGTCTACCTAAGAGAGAAGTAAGGCTGAGTTTGATAAATACTTTACTGAACAGAGTCAATGGGAATGTGGGATAGGTTTGAGGGGCTGAATGGTCAATTTCCTTCCTATTCGTTGTGCCCATATGTCTCAAAAAAGGGAATTTGACTTGTGAAGTTCATACAGTTTTACGTTTAGAGGGTTCCCCCATTTAAGATTGAGATAAGGATGTTTCTATCTCCTTAGGGTAGTGCTCTCTGTGGTATTCTCATCCCCAGGGAATAGTGAAGACTGGGCCATTGAAGATATTGAAACCTGATCTTGACTGATCTTTGTTGGACAGGGGAGTCAGTGTTTATTGACAATTGACAGGAAAAGAGTTTTTAGCCGCAAACAGACCAGCCATGATTGTTATAAACTGATCAGCCGGCTGGAGCTCCTATCTCATATGTTGTTCGCTCACTGCACCCCTTGAGCCTGTTACAGAAGGAGAGGAAGACCTCATTTAGCCAGTCAGTATCGCTTCAATGTGGTAGGAGGAGCCCATTTTGCCCCTCTAAGGAGAGATACAGGAATAGAATGAAGGATTCAGTCATAGCGTAATGGAGATATACATCAGGGAAACAAACTCTTTGGTCCAACTCATCTTTGCCAACCAAATATCCTACAGTAATTCAGTCTAATTTGCCAGCATTTCGCCCACATCCCTCTGAATCATTCCTTTCCATATTCCTATCTGGATGACGTTAAATACTGTAATCACACCAGCCTCCATCACTTCCTTTGGCAGCTCATTCCCTACACATACCATACCCTGTGTGAATAAGTTGCCCCTTAGTTTCCTTTGATATCTTTCCCCTCTCAACTTAAATCTATGCCCCCAGTTCTGGACTCCCTTACCCAAGGAAAACGCACTTGCCTATTTCCCCTATCCATGCTCCTCGTGATTTTATAAACATCTATAAGGTCACCTCTCAAAGACAATAGTTTATTTTAATGTGTGATGACTGCGAAAATTTTTCGACACAGTACCAACAGCCAAAAATGAAATGAATGATTACGATTATTGGTTGTGTTGTTAAGGGATGCATGTTAATCAGGGTAATAGGAAATATCCTCTCTTCCTCAGTGTCTGTCTGGTGAAAATTGAGCACATGACTGATATTGGAGAACGGTTCTGTTGCTGCATCTGAAAGACTACATTCTTGACCGGATAGCGATCCCCCCAAATCTTACTCTATACTCTGTGCTCATATTTAAACTCTGAGGGATCAGGATCATTGACGGTATGAACTATACCAAATCATTCTACAACAAATGGTCTGAAAGAGGATCACTGAGATCAGAAACAATTCGACACTCATCTACACAGCACAGCAGGAGGCCATGCAACTTTCTGGGCAGGAACACAGGAACAGGGAAGCCCTGGTTAGCTACCAGGAAATAGAGAATAGAGATAATTACTTATTTTCAGGTTGTAAAGCTGTAACTAGTGGAATTCGTCAGGGATCAATGTGGGGTCATCAACAAATTGATATCTAGATTATTGAGTTAGATGAAGGGGCTGAATGGACTGGAGCTCTCTTTGCTCAGGCACCAGAATAGTCATTCCATAAGATGTCCCTTGGTGACACGGTGTCTGCAAGGGGATACAGTCAGGGGAGGGCTGTGAGCAAACATTCCGCAAAAAGAAATGCACAAAGTCGGTCACGGGAAGTTTGTGTTTTGGAGGAAGCATAAGCCCACCAACAATCTCAAACAAAAACTAGCAAACTTAAAAGACTCAGTACATCCCATGGACAAAACCAACGTCGTCTACAAAATTCCATGCAAGGACTGCCAGAAACACCACGTAGGTCAAACAGGAAGAAAGTTAGCCACCAGGATACACGAACACCAGCTGGACACAAAAAGACACGACCCTCTCTCAGTCGTAGCCCTACACATGGAGAAAAAAAAAACATTTCGATTGGGACAACACATCTATCCTGGGACAGGCTAAGCAAAGACAAGCCAGCGAACTCTTAGAGGCCTGGCACTCCAACCACAACGCCATAAACAAACACATAGATCTAGATGCCATCTATCAACCCCTCAGCAAATAAACAGGAAATGACATCACCAAAAGCCACAGGAACCCCATCCAGGACAAACATATAAATTGAAAGCAGGAGACAACAGCTTCACTTCACTTGGAGGTCGCCACTGATGACGTTACCTAGCCAGGTAATGAAATGTCTGGATAACAAACCTACAGATCAGCGAGAAAACCTACACCCATATAACAACATAAACTATGTGACTGGAGGCAGAATGCAGAACTCAGTGGTACAAAGCAATTCCTGCATCCTGGTACGTAAATCACATCAAGTGAGTCTGTAGATGCAGCACGTGATTTGGAAAACAAATGCAATGATACTCTTGCAAAGAGTATTGGGTATCATTTTAATGATGTTTTACTGCATCTGTACAGGCCTTTGCTGAGAAGACATCTGATGTACTGTGTGTGGTTGTAATTCCACTGAAGTGAAAGACAAAGTGTTTTTGAAACTTTTCGAAGTTGTTTCTCTTTACTCATTCTTGGGATGAAGGCATTATGTTATGTATGATTAGATGTTTAGGTCTGCGAGAATAGACTGGAGAAGTAATTTAAGATTAAGATGTATTAATTGAAATACAGATATTATGAAGATATTAAAAATTGTATTTAAAAGTATACCGGAACATGTAAACACATCTTCAAATCTAATGTGGCTAATTGTTACGAAAGTATTGGCTCTGCATACGACAGCAGCAATGATGTACCTACATGGAGAAGGGAATGCAAATGAGTCATACAGTTCAAACACTGTCCAAAGAGACCTCATTTGGTCCAGTTTGAGGCTGGATAGTGTTATTGTGTGATTCAACTCAGATTCAGGGAATGTATTCTACCCGAGAAGGAAGAGCCTTGTGCTCCCTCCCTCTCCGTGTTCCTCTTCCCAGCAATGTGTGCGAGCTAAAAACTCCTTAGTCATCTTTGCCACTCATGGAGGATTCCTGTTGAGGATTCGCTGGAATTGCCCCACTGCCTGAAGTAAAGACAATTCAGCTAAATCCACTTGTTCCAGGAAGTGATCCCATTACCAGTAGTTTGTAAGAACAGAATAGCTCCATAAGCTGAATGATATTTGGAAAAATCACGAATGTTTCCTTTCATCATGAGTTCAATTGATATTGGGCACATTTCTTATAAATTAACGCTCTGCCGAGATTTTTTTGCTCTGTTGGTCATCAAACGTGTGCATGCGTCAGTACTTTTAGAAAGAGAAACGTTGGTGCTCAGATTTGTAATATCCAAACTGTTTGTCATGTAGCTTTCCAACATAATTTGAGTAATTTTATTTGGGTGATAAATTTGTTAATTTTAGCTGATTAAGGTATCCTGCATAATTTGTTCCTAACTCTGACACAGTCTGAGACCTATATTGTTGGTCAAACCACCAACCTGGTTATATTAGCGTTTCCAGTGATCAGTGGAAGCATGGGACGAGGGAAATGAATAGTGACCCGAATGATAGATCGGTGAGCCCGATGTAAATAGTGCGCAAGTTGTAGGAGAGGATTGTGAGGGCAAGCATTTACATGCAATTGCAGGTGCAACTACTGATTAGATATAGTCAACATGGTTTTGTGCATGGGAAATAATTTCTAACAAAATTGATTGCATTTTTGGAGAGGTGACAAACAAGTTTAATGAAGGTAGTGTGGTAGACGCTGTCATACAGCGTACAGCAAGGCATTGGACAGGATTCCGCATGACAGACACATTTCTAAGTTTAGATCATAAATGGATCCAAGGTAAGCTAGCCAATACACGGCAAAAATTAGAGTGAAGTTTGGAGGCCGAGGTTGATAGAAGACTCTTTTTCAGACTGGAACCCTGTTACTAGTAGTGTAACACAAGATGCTGAGTCCACTGCCTTTGTAATTTATATAAATGAATTGGAAGTGAATATTTGCCTGTTTATTATGTTTACAGATGACATCAAAATTGGAGGTATTTTGGCCAGCAAGATTTACCTTGGAGTACAATGGGACCTTGATCAGATGGGACAATGGGCCAAGGAGTGAAAGATGGAATTAAATTTAGGTAAATGTAAAGTGCTGCATTTTGGAAAGGAAAAATACTGCAGGACATATACAATTAATGGTAGGATCCTGGAGAGTGTTGTTGAACAAAAGGGTGCAGGATCATTATTCCTTAAAAGTGGAGTCGCCGGTAGACATGGTGGTGAAGAAAGAGTTTGGTATGTTTGGCTTTATTGGTCAGTACGTTAAGTATGCAAGCTTAAGGACCATATAGCAACTGGGCAGGATGTTAGTGAGGTGACATTTAGAGTATTGTGACTAATTTGGTTCTCATTGATATAAGAAGGATGTTATTAAACTTGAGAGGGTGCAGAAATGATTTACAAGGATATTGCTGGGCATGGAGGAATTGAGCTACAGGGAGAGGCTGAAGAGATTGGGGATTGTTTACTCTGGAGCATCAGAGGCTGAGGCGTAACATTATAGAGGTTTATAAAATCATGAGGAACATGGGTAACCTGAATATTCAAGGTCTTTTTCCCAGGAACAGTGAGTCTAAAACTATTGGACAAAGGCTTAAGGTGAGAGGAGAAAGACATTAAAGGGACAAAATGTTCATGCAGACTGTAGTCTGTGTGTATGGAATGAGCTGTCACAGAAAGTGATGCAAGCTGCTAAAGTTATAACATTTCAAAGGTATCTGGATGTGCAAGGATAACAGGAAGGATTTAGAAGGATATGGGCCTAACGTTGGCAAATGAGTTGAGATCAGATTGGGAGGTCTGGTTTATGTGGACAGGGTTCTCTGCTGTACGAAACTATAAGAGACATGAGGAGCAATTCTAAAAGGACCATTTGAGTGGGAATTCTCTTCCCCAGCGGTATATGATGTCTCTTTGTTCACATTTATTAAAACTGAATTCATTAAATATTTGACAGAGATTGAGTCATGGATAATGGGATACAGAGAGGAAAATGGGGCTGAGACCACAACCTGATCATCCACAAACATAGTGCCTGGTGGAGAAGTTTCATAGTGTCGAGCGATTAATCTTGCTCCTGAGTGCGACGTTCTATTCCGCCCCTCCAACCTGCTAGACAGGAGCAGTTGGAGGCCATTTACTGCTATAATCTGGTGCACAGAAACAGGGAAGACCATTCAGAGATCTTTCAGTGATCTAGCTCCCCTGACTCTCTGGAATAGAGAATTCCTGACATTCACTCCCCTCTGTTTGAAGAAACCATTGTCTGTCATACAAGTGCTTAGCTAAGAACGACTCACCCTGATATCAAGGCAGTTTTTAACTGAGGATGACATCAAGAAGCCTGAGAAAAATCGCACTTCACGAGAATCTATTGCAAACTCTCCAGCGTTTGGAGTCGTTCACAACACAAGGGAAGATATTTATCATCATAGTTCATCAATCATCTCAGCTGTGGGACCTCACTGCAGGAGATCCTTAGGGCAGCTCCCTCAGTCCAGGCATCTCTCGTTTGTCAGATGGAAATCACTGCAGTGTGGAAGCAGGCCACTCAGCTCATTGAGTTCTCACCAGACAGAAGTGGGGATATTCACTCTAGGTTACACAATGTTCAGAACACTTCGTGATCCCTCAGGTCCTAAAGTAGTCTGTGTCCATGCGCAACAAAAAACCTGGACAGCATTCAAGTTAACGTGTCGGCAACATTCATGGAACAGCGCTGCCAGACACTGCACATTTACACAGTAAACTAAGGAGTTCATTCCTCACCTCAATCTGGCTTCACACTATTGTGCAAAGGAGGGACACCCATTCAGTCTCTTCTACCTGTCACACAGGAAGCCAAGCAGTCTGTCCAACACCACATGTCACTTACACAGGATCAGAAAGAGACCATTTCACACCTGGAGTCATTAATAAGAAACTGGAAGAGGTCATTCGGCTTATCAAGTCACTAACTAGGCACAGGAAGATATCAGAGATGCTCCAACATCACAAACAAATGGAGCAGAGCCTGAACTGATAAGACTGCTCCACCTTGTTCCTCGTGGCGTCATTACTCATAGCACATGCGTGTTAATTTAACATGATATCCTGGGAGGAGGAATGAAGCCAATTTTTAATCAGTTTCAAAAGAATCTTCCATTGGTGAGAGAGCAGACCCATGTTCTCTCTGGAAGTAATCAGCTGGTGGTCAACGGCTAACTGTTTCAGAATGAAGGTATTATGGCTTCTGACAGGATTATGTACAATCTAACATTGAGTGCATAGCCACATAGTAAGTGTGCATGAAACTGTTCAGAGTTCATTCAGAGCCTGTACCTTACTGTCAAACGAAATGAGATCTCTGCTCATCCACTTAAGCTATCAGGAATAGATCATCCTGTGGAAAATATGGAATTTTTCACCTTATCAATGACTGCTTGAGACATAATGAGTGTCCATCCATAACCATCATGTTTCAACTTCTTATTCTCTCTCAGCACTGCAGATTAAACACATAGTTACTGCACTCTCTCCTTATGGAAACACATGCGAGGATCCAGCCTGGTGGAACTCCTTTGCACTGTCTCGGTAACATGGAGATCATTATTTATCAAGCAGACTCTTTATCCACAATACTGGATAAATGCTGGATCATCAAAAAGCTACGATTGAGTAAGATATATTTGCTATGGTACTTTAATAATTTTCCATGATGGACCACATATCCTTAACAGGAAGAATTACTTCCTGGCCCATACGCATTTTGTTAGTGATTTATAACCAAGGATATCTAGGTCCTTTTTCAACAACAGCCCTTCCGAACCTCTTACCATTTAATAAACTTAAATGTGAATGATAGTATTTGTTGTTGTTTATACCTTGTGCACAGCTATTGCAGAAGAGCTGACTGATCCTTCTGGTACCCCAACAAGGCTTCCGTCCAGAGAAAAAAAAATCACTACTCTGCTCATTTTGTCCATTATCCAATTTTTAATACATAAATACGTAATCCACCTTTACCTACCTATGGACTCTAACATTCTCCACACACCTGTATTCAACAATGTCAAACTCCGTCTGAAAATTCAATTACTCTACTGCAGCTGGTTCTCAATTGTCAATGACACAACTGACAGAGTTTACAAACTCCAGTAGGTTTAGCAAAGTTAATTTCCCTTTACTGAATCTCGGCCATATCTATCAAATCATACCATTATTTTCCAAGTGTCTAGTTGCCACATTCTTATAAAAGGTCCCAACGATTTTTTCACAGCTGACATCAAGCTGTTTAGTTTTTTTTGTTTGCCTACTCCGTCCTGTTTTAAACGTTTAGTTTTACAATAGCTGCTTTCCAGTCTGCAGGATCCTTTTCGTATGTGACCAGCTTTGAAGAATAATCAATATTTCTTTCGTTAGCTCTATTGCCACCTCCGCGATATTCTGGGATGTAGCTCAGCAGAAGCAGCACCTTACCAACCTTCAATTTGATTACATTTTCAAAAACATACTCTTCATTAATTCTAGTTTCGTGTAGTTTCTCATTTTCCACCAGTCCCGCTGTTTGCTAGTATATCTGGGAGTTTGCTTCTGTACCTTACTCAGGGGCATAAACTCAATGTATTCCGCTCAGCTGGCAAATGGCTTCTGACAGCCAGTGAACATTTCGGAGGACTGCACTTCGGAAATGATAAATATGTTAACAACTCCTGCTTGGAAAATTCCAGAACTGATCCAGTTCATTTCATGATGAGTGTCAGCACATTTCTGTCCCTCCTCGGAGGCTAGACGTTATACTGATGGAGGGAACATAGCTCAGTGACTACCTCATTTTTGAAAGGTTCACATTTTATGTTTGGAATTGGTTCAGCTTAGAAAAATATTCCTGGAAATCTCAGGGAGGATAATACAATGCCCAGCCCCTCGCCATGTACAGAGATTTCCTTCTGTGTAGTATCGGCTCCATTTTTTTCCCATGGACACAAACACTCTATAAATGCAGTGTCCAGAGTGAGGTCACCAGACCCTTGGTCTCTCTGAATACATGCAGCAGCTGATAATGCACACCCGAGAAAAGCATCCACAGAACCTGCCTTTATTGTCTAATGACAAGTGCAAGTCAAATTCCTACATAAACGGTGCATCCATTCCATGTTGAAAATGTTTCTCGTCCTGGCTGAAAATGTCATTGCATGTCGGCACAGTCCCACAGTAACAGTTCCTCCCTCCAAAGAAGCAGTTGACAATATAAAATTACATTTCTCTGTATCTCAGCAACTATAAGGTCAACACCAGTATTGCCACTGGAGTCGATCACCACACTCAGAGAAGAATGATAGAGGGAATGTAACTCACTTTAAACGGGTATATCTAGATTGAAATGATGTTCAGGAATATGGGGAAAGGGGTTATGGTAGAAGAAGGTCCTTTTTTATTTTCATTCTACTTCATCATCAGCAGTTCCTTTGTTTGCTTTTCATTTCTTTCTCTGTCTCTCTTTCTTTTCTGTCTGTTGCTGGACATTTCTTCATCCATTCATATAACCTCCCCCTCACTCATCCAGCTATCCCTGATATAAATAATACTATCTATTGGTTGCTTTCAGTGTTGATGTAGGGTCACTAGACTTGAAACTTTATCTCTTTTCCTTCTGACGGAGGCTGCCAAACTTGCTGAGATTCTCCAACATCTACAGAGTTTGGAGAATTTTATTTCAGATGTCCATAATCCACTGTTCCTTGGTTTATTTCACCTTTAATGTTGCTGTTTCCTGGGATGGGCAAGGGCAGCATTTGTTGTCCATCACTAAATGCCCTTGACTGTGAGGTCATTTGTCAAGACAATATGGAGCCAACCATGTGGTCGTGGGTCTGAAGTCGCACTTAGTTTCTTTACCAAAGACTATCAGTGAAATAATGGAAGAAATCCTGATGGTTTATGGTTTCCATTAGTAAAATGAGGTTTCATTCCAATTTTTGTCATTCGAGTTTAAGTTCTGTCATCGGCTGTGATGGAATTTGAAACAATGCCTTTATAGTCCAGACTGTGGCATTATTACTCGGAAAAAGGGGTCCCTCTTTTGAAATAGCGGGAGAAGCAAGAGCAAGTATGTGTTCAAAATATTTGCAATTGCAAGAAATGTCAAAAGAGAACGGGAACGGTAAAATGTGAAGTTACCAAAGGGAAAGCTGACGGCTAAATCAACAACCACAGTGAGGCAGAGGTGGAGACCGGGGATATTACAGAGCTGGGTGGAGGCAGGTTTAATGGCAGAGAGAATATTAGAGTAGTTACTGGTTAGTAATTAAATCACGTATTAAACAGTTAAGATTTCCAATAAATTAAATTATTACAGTTCCCCCTGATTTGTCAAAGGCAGCTTTGACAAAGGGTCAGTTAGACTTGAAACATCAGCTCTTTTCTCTCCTTACAGATGCTGCCAGACCTGTTGAGATTTTCCACACTTTCTCTTTTGGGTTCAGATTCCAGCATTCACAGTAATTTGTTTTTTTTCCCCTTGTTTTTAATGTATTTTGTCTGCAGTGTTTGAATAAATTGTGTTTTGCTTCATTTCGAATATTTAGACAAAGCGAATTACTTCTGAACCACAGCACTTCACAATTACCTTTAAAATAAGAATACGTTCAAGTCAAGGCTACCTTCGTCATGTATTGTGAGGGGAGTCTGCTCAGGTCCATAGCAAAAAGCACAGAAATGATGTTTTAATTGGATTGTTATGTAATGGACAACATGTTGCAGAAATACCGGGTTTGACAGCGGAATGCACCGAGCTGGAGGAGTGACAGCTCATTCAGGAATTATATCAGATACACAATCACCTCACAGAACCAGCCCAGACACGTATAAGAGCAGATGGGATATCTGTTCAGCAAGGAGCACTGTGCAGACCAGGCTCCATGCAACCCAGCAATCTGTCCAGGATGGAATACTGTGCTGCTGTCACTAATACACTAGCTATCAGTCCAACACGGGGAATAACACATCCCACACCAGTGCATTGATTCAGAAACCTGGACGAAATGTTCTGTCCAGCATGGGGTGAAGTGTAGCCCACCCCACTGTTTTGCTCTATAATCGTTGACAAGTTATCTGTTTAGTATGGAGAGCTGTGGAGTTCATAGCGGTGAAGTGATCTGTAAACCTGCAGCAGTTACCCTCGCAGAATGTAGCACCGTGTACACCCCCCAATGCATTCAACTGTAAACCAGGAGCAGTTACACTAACAGCATGTAGGCCAGTGTACACAACTCTAGTGCATTGATCTGTAAACCAGGAACAGTTACACTCCCAGCATGTAGAGCTGTGGGAGATCACTGCAGGATATCCTTAGAGTAGCTCCCTTAGCCCAATGTATCATCCAATGTCTCATCATAGAATCCCAACAGTGTGGAAGGAAGTCATTCAGTCCATTGAGTCCAAACGGAGCAGAAATTGGGATAATCACTGAAGTTTACATAATGTTCAGAATAAGTTGTCCCCTTCAGCTCTTGAAGCAGTCTGTGACTATGAGCAACAAGACCTGGACAACTTTCAATATCATGCTGTTAAAGTCTGGGTAACATTCATAAAACAGCACTATATATTTCCTCAGTAAAAGGAGGAGCTCAATCCGCACCTCAGTTTGGGTTCACAAAAATATGGGGAAGTCATTCAGCCCATCAAACTATTGTACAAGACGTACTGTAGCTCATTCAGCCCCTCTTGCCAATGACACAGGATGTGAAGGAGTCTGCTCACTCCCACAGTCAGTTACACAGGATCAGAAAGAACCATTTCACACCCGGAGTCATTAAAATGGAACATGAAGAGATCATTCGGTGTCTCAAGTCACTAACAGAGGAACAGGAAGATGGCAGAGATGCTCTAACATCACACACAAATCGAGCAGGGCCTGAACAGATGGATTGCTCCAAATTGATCCACATGACTTAATTACTCATAGTACATAAGGGTAACTTTATCATGGTTTTCTGGCAGTCAGATTGAAGCCAACTTTTTTAGCCATTCTCCAATTTGTCTTCCATCTCCAAGTAAGGATACACTTTTGTCCATGGAGGTCAGAATCTGGTGCAGAATGGCAAACTGTCTCATAATGAAGATATTGTGACTGCTGACAGGATTGCGTACAAAGTGACATTCAACGCAGTGTCACACAGTAGCTGTGCATGAAAGCATTCAGAGCCTGTACCGCTCTGTCATTCGACATAGGGGCTCTGTAGAGGCACGTAAACTATCGGGAATCAAACATCCAATAAAAAAGTGTGGAACTTTCACCCTCTTCAGCTATTTGAGACAGCTATAATGAGTGCCCGTCCATAATCTTCAAGTTTCAATTTCTTATTCTCTCACAGAGCTACGGATTAAACACATAGTTACAGCACTCTGTCCTCATGGTACTATCATGCTAGGGTTTAGTCTGGTAAAACCCCTTTGCACTGTCTCGGTGACAAAGAGATCATTATTTATAAAGCAGACCAAATCTGTACACAATTCACTAAATACTCTGTCAACAAAACATTATCATTGGGAAAGATATACTAACTCTGGTTCTTCAATCATTTTGCACGATAAACCACATATCATTTACATTCTGCCCAGTGTGAATTCTGTTTGTGACTTATGACTAAGGACAACCAGGTCTTTTTCAACAATAGCATTTCTCAACCTCTCACCATTCAATAAATATAAATGCGAATGATGATATTTGTTGTTCCCAGATGAATTATTTTTATACCTGTGAGCAGCTACTGTCCGAACAGTGATCTATCTGATACTCATCAAGCCTTCAGTCCAGAGAAAAAACACTACTCTTCTCGTATCCATTATCCAATTTTTAATCCATGGTATATATCCCACCCCTACCTACCCATGGACACTAACATTCCCCAATCGCCCTAACTCATTCATGTCAAACGTCTGCTGAAATTTTAAATACTCCACTCCCACGGGTTCTCAGTTGTTGATGTCACAGCGGACAATCTCCACAAACCACAACAGGTTTTTCAAAGTTCATTTCCCTTTCCTGAGTCTCAGCCGATTCTACCAAATCACATCATTACTCTCCAAGTGTTAAGTGGTCACGTTCCTTATGAAAGGTTACAATGATTTTTTGCCTCACAACTGACATTAAGCTATCCACTATCCAGTTTTCTGTTTGCCCTCTCCGTCCTGTTTTAAATATTTAGTTTCACAATAGCTATTTTCCAGTCTGTAGGATCCTTTCCAGAATCCAACAGCTTTGAAGAATAATCAATAATACTTTTACTATCTCTGTTGCCACATCCTCAATACTCTTGCAAGTAGGTCATCAGATGCATCACCTGACAAACCTTCAGTTCAATGAGATTTTCAAAAAAATACTTTTTTATTAATTCTAATTTTCTGTAGTTCACCTTTTACAGTAGCCACTCAGCTTCCAATTTTGTTTATGTACCTTCTTGTTTGGAGAATGAACCAATCTATTTCTCTCAGTGGGCAAATGGCTTCTGTCAGCTAGTGATTTATCGGAGGATTGCACTCCAGGGGTGATGGATAAGTCACACACTCCTGCCTGGAAAGTTCCAGAATCAATTCAGTTCCCTTCATGGTGCGTGTTAGCACAGTCCTGTCCCTGATGTGAGGCTGCAGATTATACTGAAGGAGGGGACACAGGGCAGGGAGCATATCATATTTAAAACAAACTGGTTTCGCACTTTACACTTGGAATGAGTCCAACTGAGAAAAATGTTCCTGGAAATCCCAGGGAGGATAGAATAGTGCTTTGCTCCTCCCTGTTGACAGTGCTTCTATTCTGTGTAGTCTCAACTCCATTTGTTTGCCGTGAACCCAGACACTCGGTAAATGCAATGTCCATGGTGGGGCCACCGGACCCTCGGGTCTCCCTGAAGGAACCCAGCAGCTAACAACACATACCTGAGAAAAGCATACACATTCTCTCTCTTTCTGGCCATTTCTCCATCCATTCATTTCAAATCTTGCCCCCAACCTTCCTTCCAACTCAATCATCTCTTATACCAGGATTGGGTCAGTGTGGAGGGGCACTATTGTTTGTAATATCTATAAATGATCTGGAAGAAGGCACTGTTGGTATGATCAGCAAGTTTGGAGATTACACGAAGATTGGTGGAGTAGCAGAAATCATAAGTGACTGTCAAAGAATACAGAAGGATATGGATAGACTGGAAAGTTGGGCGGAAAAGGTGGCAGATGGAGTTCAGTCCAGACAAATGTGAGATGATGCATTTAAACAAGACCAATTCTAGAGCGAATCATAGAATGAACGGAAGAGCATTGGAAAAAACTTGATGGGCAGAGAGATCTGGGAGTGCAGGTTCATTGTACCGTGAAGGTTGTTGCACAGGTGGATAGAGTGCTCAAGAACGAATATAGTATGCTTGCCTTCATTCGATTGGGCATTGAGTATAAGAGCTGGCAACTCATGTTAAAATTGTTCGAGACATTGGTTCAGCTGTATTTAGAATACTGTGTACAGTTCTGGTCGCCACATTACCAAAAGAATGTGGAGGCTTTGGAGAGGTTGCAGAGAAAGTTTACGAGGATGTTGCCTGGTATGGAAGGTGTTAGCTATGAAGAGAGTAAGTTAGGATTATTTTCATTGGATAAACTGAGATTGAGGTTCACAAAATCATGAAGGGAATAAGCAGGATAGATAGAGACGCGCTTTTTCCCAGCATGAACGATTCAATAACGAGAGGTCACGCTTTCAAGTTGAGAGGTGGAAAGTTTAAGGGGGACACGTGCGGCAAGTACTTCACACAGAGGGCCGTGGGCGTTCGGAACGCGTTGCTAGCAGAGGTGGGAGAGGCAAGCACGGTAGATTCATTTAAGATGCATCTGGACAGATGCATGAGAAAGTGGCGAGCAGAGGGATGCAGTTGCTTAGGAATTGACTGACAGGTTGACAGTACATTTGAAGCGACTCAGACTTGGTCGGCCAAAGGGTCTGTTCCTGGGCAGTACATTTTCTTTGTTCTTTGCTCTGTGTTATAAATAATATTATTTTCCTTCTGCTTTCCGTTGTGAAGCAGGGTCACTGGACTGGAAACGTTATGTGTGTTTCTCCTCACAGAGGCTGCCATGTACCTGTTGAGATTCTCCAACAGTTTCAGACGCTGGAGAATTTTATTGCAGACTCCAGCATCCACAGTTTCTTGGTTTGTTTCACCTTTAATGTTGTTGTTTCACGGGATGTCAGCATCAATGGAAAATCCAGCATTTGTTGCCGATCACTACTTACCCTTGTCGGTGAGGTAGTTTGTCGAGACAATATGGAACCAAACACATTGTTGTGAGTCTGAAGACACACTTAGTCCAGAATGGGCAATCATGTTCAGTTTCTTTACCAAAGACTATCAGTGAAAAATAAAACTAAATCCTGATAGTTTCTGTTTTCCATGGCTGATTTTAGGTTTCATTCCAAATTGTATCATTCAAACTTAAGCTCTGTTATTGGCTGTGTTAGGATTTTAAACATTGCCTTTGGAGTCATGGCCTGTGCCTCTGAATTACCCGTCCAGTTACATTGTCACTATGATATAAAGTCCTTACTCCGTAGTACATATTCCCCATTCCAGTATCCCTGCCAGAGAGAGATGGCGGGGGAATCAGTTTCAGTACAAACAAACAAAAGGATTTTGGGACAAAAGAGAAAGGGAGATGGAGGAAAAAATTCATGTAAGACCACAGATTTCAGAATGCGGAAATGAAGATATGTCGACAGCATCCCGAAATATGAGCCAGTATTTCCGGGAATGATGGATAAAGGGGATGCTGGTGTCTTTTCAAATGCTGGAAAATATTGTCTGAACATTTTTCAGCAGCTTTGCAACTGCGAGTGAGGTCAGCAGAGTCGTCCACTCACTGGGCTGAAACTAACATTAATCTTTCTCAGTGCCATTTTCATTGACTGTGACAGAGGGATTGTCTGTACAAAGCCGAGCTAGTTTCCTGGTGCTATTTATCGGACTCACTACATTAACTACTTGCCCCACCCCATGGTTTCCCTCATTCAATACCAGTGCGATTCTCCCACCCAGCGTAGCTGGAAGTACTTATCAAGGCCCTGATAGTCCTCGATATTCCGTGATCCCTGCCATTTGTGCCATCTTGAAAAGGTCAATGGGCACAAGGTCGAGCTTTCTCAGTGTGGAGCTGCCCAGAACATTTTACCCTGAGCATGGCAGATAAGGTTCAATTACATCACGGTTTGTCGACAGGGGCACGGAGGTCCTGGTGGATGAGCTAGTACAGAGGTAGACCATTCTTTTCCGAGAGTGGGCCACACCACCAGACCCACTGAGCATGGTCTGAGCTCACCACACAGCGCAGTGCGGTATCTATGATCTGACGAAATGTCCAGCAATACAGGATAAGCATCAATAACCTTCACCGCTCTACCAGTATTAGGGTCACCGCATTCTCTCTGCTCCTTCACCCTCACTGTATATCTGTTATAGCACCTACCCCCAAACAAGGATCATGTTCCACCACTCTAACCGCGGCGTACCAAACCTTCCCCATCTCTCTCTCTCGCCTTTTCAACACCCACACAAGGTGAGAGAATACTGTGGAAAATGCCGATTATAAAATGTTCCAAATAATTCTCATTTTCAGGAAAATGTCAGTGCCCCAGTTAGTTACAAATAATGGGAAGGAGTAGAGACGTACGTAATTTGAATCACATTCAATTAAAATCCATCATGAGGTCATTCAGCCCTTCAAGCATGCTCCATCATTTATTAAGATCGTGGGTGATCCAGATGACACTCGGGCACTTTTACCCCGGTTTTCTTCAAGCGCCTGTTAGAGGGCATTTCCCGTGGGAACGGAACCTGTGAGCAATATATTCCATCAGCTTTATACTTCTATGTAATGGTAAGCACGTTTTACACAGTCCAATGAAAATATACACTTAGTTGTGGATGTTGAAAGCAAATTACAATTAGTCATTCTGGTTATTTCACTTGTCTCACCTTATTGGATTCAGCCAAAGCCAGCTTCTGTACACTTATCTCATTATAAAATACAACTTATAGCAGAGAACGCTTTTATCCTCATCCATTATCTTGACCGTTATCTGAATTTTACCTTTTTCCTTGTTATGAAAGTTTCGTTCCTTTGTGTGTGCCTGTTTCTATCTGTACTAGTTACACCATCTCTCACTCAGTTGGCTGTACGGCTGGATTGTGATGCAGAGGGAGGCCAACAGCCCATGTTTGGTTCCCCACACTGTCAGAGTTACCATAAAGGGAACGCTCTATTCACCTCACCCCATCACCTGAGGTGTGGTGAGTGTCAGGATAAACCAGCACGAGTGGTCTCTCTCTCTCTAATCACAGAGCAGCTACATGGTCCTTTGGAAACTTATTCTATCATTGTTAGCTTTATAAAGTGTTTTCTAGATTAACATTTCATTTTTCCGTATGTTCTGGAGCAGTGTCATTTTGTACAACTGTCAGCCTTTCCCCATGCTGCACATTCCGCCACACTGCACCATTTGCCAAGAGGTGCGAGAGAGGAGCGAAGGAATTCTGGGATGGTGATTCTAACCGTTTGAAAGACTTACCTCAGGCGTCGGGACCTCCATTTGTCGAGAGGTGCGAGGGAGGAGCGAAGGAATTCTGGGATGTTTTTAAGTGGGTGAGGAAAGGGATTGATGATTTGAAAAGTGACTACAGAGAGTAAAGTTAGAAACTGAAGAACAGGACAATTTGAGTAGTGGTCTCAGGTTTGCTAACGGTGCCATGAGATGGGGGATGAGGAACAGTCAGCGAATGCAGCTTAACACGTGGCTTTGAAGCTGATGCAGGAGGAAGGGCTTCAGGTACCTTGATCATTGGGATACCTTCCGGGGATGGTGAAACTTGTACATGAAGGACGGGTTGCACCCGAACTGGAGGGGCACAAATGGCCTGGGTGGGAGATTTGCTCGTTTGATTCGGGAGGATTTAATCTAGTTTGGCAGGGAGTGGGCTCGGAATCAGAGCCATATGTCTGAGAGGGGGTCAGTTTCAGACGAGACAGGGACAGGATGTATTGAATCTATCAGGAAGGTTTCTCACGTGATGAAACACAGGGTTCGGTTAAAGTGTGTCTGCTTTAATGCAAGGAGTGTCCGATATAAGGGTGACGAACTTAGAGCATGGATCAGTACTTGAGGGTGCAAAGCTATGGCCATAACAGAGACTGGGCAAGGATGGTTGCTTGATGTTCCAGGGTTTGGAACATTTAGTAAGAACAAAGAGGTTGGAAAAAAAGAGGAGGCGTGTAGCATTGCTAGTCAGAGAGTGCATCACAGATACAGAGACGAAGGTGGTTGAGGAAGGTTTGTCAACTGAGTCAGTATGGGTGGAAGTTAGGAACAGCAAGGGAACAGCCACCGCGTTGATGGCTTTTTTTACAGACCACCTAATAGCAGCATAGAGATTGAAGATCTCATAGGTGAGCAGATTCTGGAAAAATGCAAAAGTAGCAGGGTTATTGTTATGGGTAATTTCAACTTTCTGAAACTCGACTGGGACCTCCTCAGTGTAGATCGTTTGGATGGATCCGTTTTTGTCAGGTCTGTGCAGGAGGGTTTCCTTACTCAGTATGTAGACAGACTGACGAGGGGAGGGGCCATATTGGATTTGGTGGTCTGCAACGAGCCAGGACAGGTGTCAGATCTTGCAGTGGGAGAACACATTGGTGAGAGTGATCACAACCGTCTCACATTTAGCATAGCCTTGGAGAGTGAAAGGAACAGTTACGGAGGGAAGATATTTAATTGAGAAAAAGGAAATTGTGGTGCTGTCAGAAGGAGTTGGGAAGTACAGACTGGGAGCAATTGTTCCAGAGAAAGAGCACAGCAGATATGTGGAGAATACTTAAGGGACTTGCCTCATGATGAAAGTTTGAATAAGCTTGGGATTTTCTCTTTGGAGAGAAGGAGGAAGAGAGGAGACCTGATTGAGATGTATAACATAATGAGAGGAATAGATAGAGTCAGCCAGAGACTTTTCCCCGGGGCATGATTGACTGGTTCGAGAAGTCATAGTTTGAAGATATTAGGAGGAAGGTATAAAGGAATCAAAGTTTGTGAGAAGATTTGTAGCTCGGTTATCAACAAACACATCGACCTGGTCCCAATATACCGGCCACTGCAGTGTACAGCTGGAACTGACAACCGGAAGCGGCAGAAACAAACCAATAGAAATGCCGGAGGAAACATCACAGAAGCGCTTCACAGGAGGCTCCCAAGCACTGAGCATGTCACCTACACAGGGGATGAAACGAATGCAACACACTTCCCAGCTCGGCGTACAGAACCAGTATAAAGGAAACGTCAGAGGTAGATTCTTTACGCAGAGAGTTATGAATGCATGGAACGCATTGCCAGTTGTGGTGATGGAAGCAGTGTCATTGGGGACATTTAAACGACTGCTGCACATGCACATGGATAGCAGTGAGTTGAGGGATGCGCACGTTAAGTTACTATATTTGACATTAGGATGAAATCTCGGCACACCATCGTGGGCCGAAAGGCCTGTTCTGCGCTGTACTTTACTATGTTGTGTTCTATTCCTGCCCATTCCCCGACAACCCTTGACTACATTGTTATACATGAACCTTGCTGTCTGCCCCACGAAAATATTCCACATCTCTGCCTCCCATGCTCTGCGGTGAAGACAGTTCCAAAGACTCACAGCACTCTGAGAAAACAAAAAGAAAAATCACCTGGGATGTGAGGTTACTTCTTGTCTACTTACATGTGAATGATAATTACATTGGAAGCAGTTCAGAGATGTTTCACTTCATATATTCCAGGGATGAAGGCCTTATATTATGGATACTGTAACAGGTTACTCATAGAAAGAGAGGTGATCTTATTGAAACGTACAAGATCGTTAGCAGAGTGAAGCAGGTAGACACCCACTGAATGTTTTTTATGTTCAAACTTGTTGCCGTTGTTATAGAACTTCGACAGTGTGGACGCAGAACTTTCTGCCCATGGATTCCACACTGACCCATCGAACAGCATCCCACCCAATCTGTCATGGCCAATCCACTCTAAGCTGCACATCTTTGGATGTTGGAGAAAACTAGCGCTGGGATGAAACCCACACAGACACAGGGAGAATATTCAAACTCCACATAGAGGGAAACCCAAGATTGGAATTGAACCCAGCTCCTTCGGGATGTGAGGTAGCAGTGCTAACCACAGATCCACCATGCTCCTCTATTATTTCTATTCGTTACTTGTGGCTGACTAAAGGAATCTGCCTGACTTATTCTATCACTGAACCTGACCTAGTCTGAGATGTTTATCATTGGCCATATCACCAACCTTGTTACATTTAAAATTTGTTGTGAGCAGTGGAGGAGTGGGACTAGAAAAGGAAATGTGATACACTCTGTAACCGGAGTGAAGAGAAATCCACAAAATGGGATTTCATTCAAGTGTAAATTCTGTTTCCCAGATGTTTGGGATTGCCAGATCTTTATATTGTATGGAGGCTGGCTTTGTCTGATTTTCCATAGACAGGTGAATCAGGGATAATGGTGCATGGAGAGAAAAGTGCAGCTGGGACCACAATGACATGATCCACGACATTATTTGCTGGTGCAGTAGCCCCCGTCTTGTCCCTCAGCACTGTCTTCTGAAGTTCCATTCAGCCCTTCGGACCTGCTACACAGGAGCAGTTCGAGGCCACTGCGATGGTTAGGTGTAGTTTCGGAAATATACTTGGAAAATTCGGGCTGGACATGAAGTAAGCCTCCACCCTCAATCCCTCTTTCCAGGCTTTCCCTCACTGTAACTTCTGCTCCAGGTATGTGTTATGTTACATACCCAGATTCGCTACAAATACTGCCCCCTTACCTCACCCAGAGTTAACTCAAACAAATCCTCTGCTCTCTTTGAATGCAACATTGGACAACACGACTTCCAGGAAAATAACCAGTTATTTTCTAAAAACATAATATAAGAACGCAAGAAATGGGAACAAGAGTTGGCCATTCGGGCCTTCGAGCCTACTGTAATTCAATAAGAGCATGGCTGATCTACTCCACGGCTCAACTCCACTTTCCTGCTAATCCTTTGTATCCCTTAACTCTCTGATATGTCAAAAACCAATCCACACCGACTGTAAATGCATTCAGTGTGTCAGCCTCCACAACTCCCTGTATTAGCAAATTCTGGGTATTCACTACCTTCTGAGAGAAGGCAGTTGATTACATCGCAGTTTGAAATCAATATCCCTTATTCTGTATCTTTGTCCCCGAGTTCGAGACTCTGCCCAGGTGTGGAACCATATTCTCAACATCTACCTTGTTAAGCCCCCTCTGTATCGTGTACGTTTCAGTAATATTACCCTCATTCATTTCAACTACAATGAATAAACGCCTCACCATTTTTGATGTACTCAATAATAGAACGCTTTCATCTCAGGAATCTGCCTAATGAACTGAACTAGTTACATGCTGCATCAGCATGCTGACTTTATGGTTCATACACAGGAACACTCCAATCCCTTTGTACTGCTCTTTAGTTTGGGAGTCCTCTTCATTAAATAATAGACTGTCTTTTGGTTCTCAGTGTCATCCCCAAACTCGGATGTCTATTGCACTCAGCTCTCTCTCAGATTATCAGGATAGATTGTTAATAACTGAAGCCATTGGATTGATAATTGCGATAATCCAGTAGACACATCTTTGACATAAAGATCGATTAAACCTGACTCTCCGACTTCTATGTGTTAACCAACCTTCATCGTATGCTAATACAATATCAACTATACTATGAGATTCTGTTTTGTGTGCGAACCTTCATTTTGTGATACCTTGTGGAAATTCTCTGGAAAGCCTCATGTCGATCAGTCCCCCTTCATTACTTCCAATTGTTACATTCTCAGGGATCTCCAGAAAATAAAATGCATGATTTTAGAGGCAAAATATAGTTTCCCTTTCACAGAACCATGCTGACTCTGTGTGAAGCTTTTCTAAATGCCCTGCAATTCCTTCTGTACTAACAGACTCGCAGATTCCTAGCAACAATGGTTAGACTAAATGGTTCTACCTTCCAGTTTCGTTCCTTTCTTGAAGGCAGGCGCCACATTGGAGGATCTCCAGTTTCACTGAAACACCCCTGTAATCCAGAGAGTTATGGAATATTTCGCACGGTGCCACCAGTCACTCTGCAAGTGCTGCGTTTAAAATCAGCTATGAATTACTGCTGACCTGGCTACCCTTAGCCTTATCTGTTTGTTAAAAACATTGTTCCTTTTGTTAGAGACAGTTCAAAATCTTCCCTCCTATTATCAGTTTGTTTATATCATTCAAAAATATTTACAGCACCTACCCTTGTGAGGAATGATGTAAAATACTGGTGTAAATTACCTGCCTGTTCCCAGTAGCCAGTTCCCCATCCACACTATCCAAATGTCCTCAATATACATTCCTCACTTTCTTTCTCCAAAACGTCACACACTCGTCTTGAACATTTTATTTCATATACACGGAAAAGCTCGGGATGCTTGCTTTTATGTTTCTTGCCAATTCACTACATCATGTATTTTCTCCCCTTTTCCTATAATGTGAAAGAATGTGTTCTGTAATTGGAGAGGGGGAACCTGGAACCAAGAAGGAGTGATGAGAAGGGAAGAGGATATAGCAGCAATGGCAGGCATTTCTGCGGGTAATTCTGAAAACACAGTTGAAATTCATGCCGAGCATCTATTTATGGTCCCAGAAATAAACTTCCAAAATCAGGCCCTACACTAACGCTCATCAATTTGTGATTGAATAGTATCCTTCACAGCTTTTAGTTCATCTTCTTATCGAGTCCTTCTTTTTAACACACACTGACCTTCCTCTGGTTCAATTTCCAAATCCCGCTTCAGACCAGATGTGATACAGAAATCCTCAATTTAAATATCTGGTTCGTTACAATTATTCAGGAGGAACTTCTGCATGTGGATGAACACATGATCAGCGGAGGCTAACTTCAATCTCCCAGTTTCTCCATCTCTGTTCTTTCTGGTTGATGATACCTCATTCCAATGATCTGCTGCTGACGTGACCGCCTTTTCCCTCAAACCAGAAATCCCCTAACTCCAGTGGACAGGGCCTTCAGCTGTCACTGCCCCATCTCCCGCACTTCTCCCAGCCCCTTCTTTCCAGAGCAGTGATAGACCTCCCCGTGTCCTCAGTTCCCACTGCAATAGAATCCACATTCACATAATCAACTTCCGCCAGTTTCACCACCTCCAACAGGACAGCACCATCAAACACATCTTCCCCTCCACTCCACTGTCAGCATTTCACATGGGAACCCTCCATCACTCCGAATACTTCCTCACTCCTTCATGGTACATTCCCATGTAAATGCAGAAGCTGAAACACTTGCCCATTCACCTCTTATTTGCTCACTGTCCAAGGCCACAATCACAACTCCCAGGTGAAGCAGCATTTCACTTGTACTCTTTCAATCCAGTCTCCTGTCATTGCGGCTCACAATGCAGCCTCCTTTACACTGAGGGGAACCGAACAGAGACTGCACTGAGGAACACTTCCACTCTGTAAGAATAACTCTAACTCTCTCATTGTTTCCCATTTCAAGAACCTCCCTTGATCTCATGCTAACATTTCAGTCCTGGGCTGCTGCAACGTTCAAATGAAGCGCAACCCAAGCTTGACTAACACCCCACTTTAAACATTTGTACGTTATAGCCTGTAAGAGTTAATATACAATTTCATAACTTCACAGCCTGAACCCATTATGGCTGTTCTCCATTTTTCATGCGTTCTCCCTCCTGGTCTTCCCATGACCTTGTTGTTTGTGTCTTCCTTATAGAGAAATCCGCTTTCATCCATCGCATCTTAATTTAAAGCTGTTTCACATCATCCTCTCGTTCACCACTTTTAAATGCCCACTTATCTTCTACCACATCCTCTTTTCTCCCGTCACACACATCCCAACCCTATCAAGGTATTAAAAAGCCAATTTTCAAATTCTTTTCAGTTCTGAAGACGTGTCACACTAGATTTGAAACACTAACTCTGTTTCTCTGGCTCTATAGATGCTGCCACACCTGTTGACGTTCTCCAGAATTGAATAGGCACAGCACAAATTTTCAATTAAACAAATAACTATGGACACTGGAAATAAAGATACAAATATTGCTGGAGAAATTTCGGGAACTTTGTAGAAGGATCACTGTTCATGAAAAATCAACTCTACTTTCACTCCAGAAAATGCTGCCACACCTGCTAAGTTTCTTCAGCAATTTCTGCTTTTGATCAAGTTCCACAGACGTGTGTCAAAGATTCTTAAAAGCCCTGTCCAACATGGTGCACAAGACACCCGGACATAAACGATCACACCACGTGCACAAATCCATTGGCTCTGAAACTATATAATGCTGGCATCACTGACACAACAGCACTCTTCCACATGAACAGGGACAAAACCAGAGGGAAACGCATTCACATCAAACACAGATGATGGTCTTCTGGGAATGGAAAAGATTCAGATGAATATGTTAAAGTGTTTGACTAATGCAACAAATTGGAGGTGTGACACTAGGGAGAGACCCTAACAGAATGATAATATGAAAATGGAAGTCTTACGAAATCAGAAAACAGGTTAGGTCACTGAGTACAAGGCTAATGAGTGAATGAGTCCTGGTGTGAATTGGAGGGCAGTCAGTAGAATTAAATTACAGATATTGCAGCCCAAACTGGGCATTCATGTGGTGCTCTAGATCTCTGCAGCAGCAGCAGCAGAATTGTATTCAAACATAATCTGTTATTTTTTCGCTGGGATAATCCCTCAGTCTACCATAACCTTCAATCCGATCTATGGTTCAGTGACGAGTGTGGGCGAACATGTCAGAGTCAGAACTATGTGTACCTAAACGTGATGACAACCCATTAAAGCTACCGCACTTGACTGGTTGCATTCTAAACAGCAGAACTAACATCTACTGTAGAGGGTGAAATGATCCCGATACAAGCAGATTGGATCTAAGATCTGCCATCCTGCACCATCCAGACATAAGTGTTGATGGGCTATTAAACAACTCACTGGAGGAGACAAATCCAGAAATATCCTCATACTACAGAAGAGAAATGCCCTGTACCTCAGTGTAAAAGACAAGGATGCAGTATCCTCAGCCAGACGTGTTGAATGGGTGATCCACCTCAACCTCGCCATGATGCCCACAGAATCACAGATGGCAGTCTTCAACCAATGCTATTCGCTGAACGTGACATGAAGAAACAGCTGAACACAGTAGATACGACAAAGGCAGTGAGCCCTGACTCCATTCCTGCAATAGGACGGAAGACTTGTGTTGCGCAACAAGGCTTGTCCCAGGGGAAGCTGTTTTATTCCAGCTCCAACTCTGACATCTCCCTGGCAATGTGGAAATTTACTCAGCTATGTCAAGTCCCCTAAGAGAAGAATAATTACAATCTGACCAATTACCACCCTCTCAGTCCCATCACGATAATCAAATTGGTGGGAATTCTTTTTGACATAGCTGTCAAGTAGCACCGAAATAATCAGGTCAGTGTGGTTTCCGATAGGTCCCCACGTGGAGATGGTGCTGTTGTGGAAATGTCACTGGATTATTAACCCAGGGCAGGCTAATGCTCTGTCAACTGGTGGAAGTTAAAAACAATTAATAAAATATAGAGATCTAACATCTGATGTGAGTTACAATGACCTTGAAGCCAGTATCAATTGTAAACACCAAATTCCTTCCCCAATGTACTTTGAGGAAGTGAGTCACCCGTGCTTTCCTGATATGGCCTAAAAGTGACTTCAGACGGACAGACATGTGATAAACTCATTAATAGACTTTGAAACGGCCGAGCATGACACTCTATTGTATCAAACCACTCCGAGATATTAAAGGATGACCCGGCAGGACAATCGGCACTAGACTCAGTATTGGAAAAGGGAATGGATGCACAGTCCTGTTGATCCTGCAGAGGCCTCCTTCCTAACATCTGAGAGCTTGTGACAACATTCACAGAGCTGTCCCACAGACTGCACAGAAACATCAGGAAAGGAGGACGTCACACAACACATTGAGCAATTCCCATTCTAGCTCATGGAGAAATCTCCTCAATGCGGTTTTCCCCACAGTGTGCCCATATTCCTTGGTATGTTCAAACATCCTGACATAAAAAATAGGAACTGAAGTAATCGCTTTGGTCCATCAATTTTGCTCCTCCATTCAATATATAGGTAGTTCTCCAATGCTAATTAAACATGATTTGGCTGCAACACAATTCATGAATGGCGCCTCTTTCTTCATATAACGAGCTCCTGTTCACTGTGATGTGATTCCTTGCTGGGCACCCGCTGAACAGAAAATCCCAACCTCAGAATCCTTTGTCTGCAAAATGCACCCTCAGTGTGTTCACCTTAAACAGGATTGTAATCCACTCTGCAAGCCTTGAATCTGAGCCTCAAAATGGGAATTGTAGTCTATACTTAGAAGGAACTTTATTTCAAACCAGGGGAGAATCTTGGGGAGAACTGGAATTCATGTCGGCATTATGTGGACTGCCGTGTCGCGTGCTTTCTTGTGAAGCGCTTGGTGAAAGTGAGAGTGCTGTAGTCGGTGACTGTCGTGTTAAAGTGCTACATTTACAGCACTATTTCAGTAAAATATAAAAGTTAAAGAATTAAATGGACCGTGCTATCATTTGTGTTCAGCTATTTTTTTTTAAATTGACTTTTACTGATATTATTGGGGGTTCGCACTTACCCTCTATTTCCCACAGGGCCCATTATTTATATTGCACCGTTTTCTATAAGACGGTGTTCCACAGGAACACTACTCCCCCGTTAACAGAGAATTACTTGGAATAATCGCTGATCCTGCAATTCCACACCATATTCATGCGCTGTTCCCATTCTTTTACTGTCTTGAAATCCTTATTTATATTCAGTGTCTTGTCTTCCACAGTCTTGTGTTGTCAAGAATTCTTGAGGTTCACCAGTCCTTGAGTACAGAGATTTATTCTCATCTTAATGCGCAGTGGCTTGTCTATACCTAATACTGTGGCACCTTGATTTAGATATCCCTGCTTCCACACTGTCTCGCCCTATCGAAATTTTATATATTTCACTAAGATCTCCACTCATTTTCCTAAACCACATGAAACACAGGCCCAGTCGCCCAAAACTCTGGTTCCACAGCAAGCCTGTCATTCCAGAGATCATCTGGTCGTCCTTCGTTGCTCTCCCTCAATGTCAGGATTGTCTTTTATTAAATAAGGAGACTAAAACTACACACAAATACTGCACAATGTTCGACTCCCTATACAGCTGCAGTAAGACATGCTTTTTCCTTTACTCAAATCCACCTGAAATGAAGGTCAACACACAAATTATCTTCCTACTGCTTTATGTGATCACAACCAAACAATCACAGAACCATAGACTCTGTACCTACAGAAAAGCAGCACGAACTACATTGGTCCTACTTTCTTACATGAAATCCTTAACGTAGCTGTTATGGTACTTCAAGAGTTGGCTCAATTATATTTTAATGGTTGTGAGGTTACCCATCAGACTTCCCCTCTCAGGAAGTTTATTCCTGACCCCAACACCCTCTGGGTGAAAAACAATCTTTGAATCCTCCCTGAACCTCAAACACTTCACTTTAAAAGTGTGCTCCCCTGTTATTGACCCTCTGACTAAAAGTAATAACTGATGTCGATCCACCCTGTCCATTCCCCACGTAATCTTATCCTACTGAATCATATTCCCCTCAGCCTAATCTGCAAAAACCTAAACAAGCCGAGTTTATTCAGCCTCTCTCCATAGCTGATATTCTCCAACCCAGGGAAGATCCTGGCGAATCTCCTCTGCACCATCTACAGTGCAATCACATCCTTCCTGTAATGTGGCTCCCAGAACTGCACACAATATTCCATATTAGCCTAACCAAAGCCCTGTATAGCTGTGTCTCGATGAATAATGCCTGTGATTTCTTAAATAACCTGTTATCCTGTCCAATCCCATTCAGGGGTGTGTGCAGAAGAACCCTCTGAGCTTCATAGTGTGCTGCCATTCATTGAGTCCTCTCCGGTCTGGTTCCTTCTTCCAAAGTGCATCACCTCATATTTATTAGGGTTACATTCTATCTGCCATTGATCCACCCAGCTGACCATTCCATCCACACCTTCCTCTAGCATAAATACTTCCTCTTCACTGGCAAACACCAACCCAATCGTATGTCAAACACACATTTATTTTTCACTCTCCCCACCACGCCACTCCATATTCATGTCTATATCGTTTATAAATACCACAAGTAATTAGGGACAGTGCACTGATCCCTGTAGTACACCAGGGAACACTGGTCTACAGACACACAAACAACCTTCTCCCAACAACCTCTGTCTCCTGCCACGAAGACAATATGAATGTCACTTACCAAGTTACCCTTGACATCATGAGATTGTACATTCTTTATCAGTTTCCCCCGTGGGGCTGCGAAACCATATAAATGTCCTCTTTGAAGTAAATCAATAAAACTTCTTCAGCATGACTTCCCTCTGATGACTGCATGCTGACTATCACTGATCAAACATTGCCTTTCTAAAAAGGGTTTATGCCCGAAACTTCAACTCTCCTGCTCCTTGGATGCTGCCTGACCTGCTGCGCTTTTCCAGCAATACATTTTTCTGCTCTTTCTAAATTAAGATCAATTTTCTTCTTCCATATTTAAAAAAAAATAGTTTCCGTGACACTGATCTGATACTCATTGATCTAAAGTTGCTTTGTCTAGCTCCACCAGCCTTCCTGCAAAGGATTCCCCCCACCGCCCCACCCCCACCCCCAGTTCCCTGGCCCTTCTCCTCTGACCAGTATATACTGAAACATTTGAGTCAGAGCCTTTCATCCCTTGTGTCCCTCTGCAGCCTGTGTTACAACTTATCCAGATCTGAGGACCTCTCGAATTTTATACCTGCCAAAACCACCAATCCTCCTCGCATCTTATATCAACCAGCTCAAGAGCTTCCCAGTCCAGTCTTATTGAAACAATTATCTGCCTCCTCCTTCCAAGTAAAACGGGTGTGAAGCTCTCATGTCACAATCTACCAATGTTCTCCAGCTTCACACACAGATTGCCCCCTTGTTTGAGTCACCATTCCCTTTTGCTATTTACACCTTGGAGGGACATATGCATATTGTACGCCTTACAGTGTTCCTATAAGTAACAGACGTTGCCTGTCTTTCATTAAGTCTTTTTCATGTACTTTTCAATTTTACTGAAGCCAACTTATTCATATACGTTCAGGGCTTGCATGACTCAGAAATATACAAGTAATATAACAAACAAAAAACTGCTTTCTATTCAGATGTCGTGTAAAATTATTTTTTTTTAGGATCACTATTCCATAAAGCTCCTTAACACCAACGTTTTTAATTAGCTGTCCTGGTCATACAACACCAATTCCAAAATCACCTGATCTCCAGCTGGGTGTTCAACCTAATCCATTAAAGTAATCCATCTCAAACACGTTCATGAAATCCATTTTCCCAGCATTAACATGCACTTGAGTTAATACTGTTCAGATGTAATTTGAAGCTGTCCTTTATTACTGCAGTACCTACAAACATAAAACATAACAGTACCGATAAAATTTCCTATTTTATAACATACCCAACATTTATATTGCATCTTTCACTTTGAAATATAGCTCCTATCAATGTTTTCTTCTCCTTGCTGTTTCTAACCGCCACCTTACCAGATATTATGGAATCGGAGTAACTTGGGCTCTGGGGAGATGAACGGTAGACTCAGGCGAGATGTTTGGCGAGGCAGGTCTCAACATTGATATCATCTCACCACACCTTACCAGTTCTTCTCAAGTGTCATTGTGACATTATCACCAGATCTCCCATTATGCTGTAGAGTAGAGAAGGACAATGATCTTTAACCATTGCTGTGTGTTGCCCCCAGAGAGCTGAGACTGCTCTAACCTGGGTGGGAACGTTACAGCAGGTTGGTAAAGTGTTGCTGCTGCTGTAAACGATTTTAATGGCATAACATCTGGTGTAGTGTGCACAGATTTAATCTCCTCACTAAGGAATGGATACTGGAATTAACTCAGAGATAATTCGCTCAACTGATTTCTGCAATGGATGTGTTTATCATAGAATCGCTACAGTGTGGAAACAGGTCATTGGACACATCGTCTTCACACCTCCCCCACCCCCACCCCACCCCCAATCCAATCCCTGTAACCTGTATGACTGATTAACGTAGCCTGCACATCCCAGGACGTGATGGGTAATTTAGCATGGCCACTCCATCTAACCTGCACATCTTTGGACTGTGGAAGGAAACTGGAGTACCCGGAGAAAACCCACGCTGACATTCGAAGAATGTGCAAGAAGAATGACGGCAACACAACATGCCTGCACAATTCAGCCCTCGAAATGCTGTAACAGCTGGGTGATTCCATAAATCCCCAAACCTTCATTGAACAACAAGGGGAGGACACTGAGATCTTGAGCGGCTTGTTCAGGAACAGGAGTTGGACATGCATGACATAGAAACCATAATGCTGGAGTACAAGGTGGATAATCATCCCATCGAGACTATCATGTAGGAACAACAGGAGGATATTCAGCCCATCAAGACTGTCATGTTGGAACACCAGGAGGACATTCAGCTTATCGAGACTATAAGGTAGGAACACCAGGAGGACATTCAGCCCAACGAGACTATAATGTAGGAACACCAGGAGGGTATTCAGCCCATCGAGACCATAATGTAGGAACACCAGAAGGCTTATCAGCCAATCGAAACTATTATGTTGGAACACCAGGTGAACATTCAGCCTGTCGAGATTGTAATGCTGGATCACCAGGAGGACATTCAGCCCATCGAGACTGTAATGTAGGAACACCCAGAGGACATTCAGCCCATCATGTGTGTAAAGCAGGAACAGAATGTATCCAATCAGCCACTCATGCCTTTTCCAACGCAATTGGAGCAGATCTTTTACAGCCTCGCTCCTGTTACACAGGAATTGAAAGGGAATGTAGAGGTTACAGAAAAGAAAGAAATTAGAATAACCAACCACGCTAAGGAATGGAAAGGATTGATCAAACTGCTGGTATTGAAGACAAATTTGTAGAATCTCTTATGAAGGAATTAGTAACGGGAGGTTTTCAAAGTCAAGCCACAATCCATCAGAGTTAATATGGTTTAATGAGGAATAAATCATGTTTGAATGACTTGACTAACATCCTTTTACAAAGTGACAGACCAGGTAGATAAAGAGGATCCTATAGATGTATTGTAACTGGACTTCTAGGCAGCATCGCATGATGTATCATAAAACGATTTATATGCGAGACAAGATCACGTGGGGTTAGGAAAGAAAATTGCTAGGAGAGAGCATTGGATAACAAATAAAAGCCATGAAATGGAGATGCTGATTCTGGACCGGGTTGGACAAGGTCAAAAATTACACGACACCCTGTTACAATCCAAAAGGTTTATTGGAAAACACAAGCCTTCGTAGCGCTGCACCTTCATCAGGTGTTAGTGTGAGAAGAAGATCTTAGACAGGATTTAGAAGGAAAAGATCAAAAGATTGTACAGCTCATGCACATGAATTGAACACATGCAAGATGGCTCCTAAATCTTTAATCAGTTAGAATTGAGATGTAGGTTTTGATTGATTAATATGCAAATCGCAGAATTTCTTTCAAGTCACTGCTTCGAGAGACCTTCAAATATTATCGATGTAAAGGAAGTTAGCCCTCTGGTCAGAAATTTATTTTAGGGGTGAGGCATTGTTTGGAGTCTGTCTGTGTCCTCACTGTGAGTCAGACTGAGCTAATTTCCAACGTAGTCAGTTATAAAATATACATTAACAGACTGTCTACAAATTGCATATTTGTTGAACAAAATAGAATGTATCTGCAAACACAAATGTGCATGTACAAATTCACTCCACAGATTTACATACTGTGTGCGTATGTGTGTGCATGTGAGAGAGGGCGGGTGTCTGTGTCAAGGGGAGAGAGGAATAGACAGTGTGTACGTGAGGCAGAGTGTGTGCGTGAGTGTGGGAGGGAGAGAGAGTGTGTGCATGCATGCGTGTGACATACAGGGCACATGTGAAAGAGGGGGAATTTGAGTGTGTGTGTGTGGAGCAGATAGGGAGAGTGTGCATCAGTGTGTGTAAAGGGGAGAGTGAGCGTGTGTGCTTGTGCAGGCTAAGACACAGATATGACAGATCCCTTTCTCCAGACACACCAATCCGTGGTTTCAATTTCCCCTCCCTGCAGCCTCTGCTCCATTCGTTGTTCATGTTACAGACCCAGATGTTGTAACTAAAGTCTCCATGCTCCATCCAGTGTTAGGCAACTAAATTCTCAGGTCTCCCTGAATGTCTGAGGCAGCTCACAGCACAGCCTCCAGTAAACCATCCCTAGCACCTCCACTAACCTTTCAATAACAGAAGACAGTCAGAAGCCCCTCAGCTACAAGCTAGATGCCTGGCCCTTCAAAATTATATTCAAGGAGCTTCCTCGTATTAATGACCGCACCTTTAGCTGAGAGGGAGAAACACTGTTCAGTGGACAGGCGCAGGCCAAGTTTCAAAGACGTGTCTCAAAGTTGATGAAACCCTCTGGACCAACATGAAGCACCACATGGGACACACTAGGAGGTAAACAACAGCCTGACACTCACCATTTCATCATTTCCGCTCTTCACAATGCCAGCACTCGATACACTAGTCAGGCAAAAACGAAGGACAGGGAAAGATACAGAGGGAGATTCACATGAAAGATAGAAATGGGTAATTCATTAACTGTGAACATGATGTGGAAACATAGAGGGGAAAGACAAGACAGAGGAGTGTGTCTAACTGGAGGAATTAATCCTTGGTGCCTTCAATCACGAGAATGAGAACATGAATAAATCATTGCTGGATGAGTCGGAAATGTCTGTGACATCGAATGCTGAATCTCCCGCACAGAACCAGCCCAGACACGATAAAGTGGGGCAAGGAAACAGCCCAGCATGGAGATCTGTGCAGACTATGCCAATGTATTGCTCAGTAGGCTGGACTATCTGCATAACATGGGAAGTATTGCAACCCTTTGTCAGTATATTGCTGCCCCACTTGCACTGGATGTCTGCCGAGCATGGGAAGATTTGCAGCACATCCTGCAAGTGACAGTAAGTGACACTCCCACAAATTAATGTCGCTGCATCTCCATGCTGCAGCTCAAGGCAAGGGGTTTTAGGTACGCATGCGTGTGCGGGCCTGGGGTGGTGGTAAATGTGAAAATCTTTCCCCGAGAGAGAATACACATGGAAAATTGATTTTCAATATGAACCACTGGTAGAAATTGGAATCATAGGTAGAGAGAGATGAAGGAACGTTCACGGACAGATACGTAGAAATGCTTGAGAATATTAAAGTAACTGAATTGCAGGACTCGATAACAATATAGATCAGACTGCACAGGAATGACAGGTTGTATGGGATTTTAGTGTGTGTTCACATACAAGTCATGGAGTATTGACTCCGATTTGCTTCTGAAGATTGAAAGCTGGGAGAGCCAGCAGCAGATCATTGGCTTCATTAAGACTGTATTTCGTTGCTCAACGTTCTAAGAGCAGATGGGATGAACCAATGAAGTATGTTCTGAAGGTCTTAGTAATTCAAAATAGGAATGGTCATGGTCTGGTGTCAGGGATCAGGTCATGGCCAAAAGAAACATTACAGTTGAGACTCGTCTGCTTCAGACATCGATATTGGCCAGGAAAGAGATGGAGTCGGAGAAAGGAAACTGTGTTTAGAACTAGAACAAAAGTTGGTGACGGCCCTGCTCTGAAAACTTAGGTAGAAACGGCAGTGATATCATGAATCAAGGTTCACAGCTGAAGTTGAGCAAATCAACACAAAAGTCTATGAAGGACACTGCGAAAAGCAAAGAGGGAGTGAGTGAAGAAACATACTCCCTGATGTAGTTAGAATATCTGCATTGAGAGTCTCAGCAGGAACAATAACATCAACAAGCGGAGTAGTCATGAAAAGTACAGTGTTACATTCAAACCCGATTTATAAATTTAATGATTGAACATGAGACTTACCAGGGGCACCAATGATAGCCAGGACTGGATAATAAAAAAATTGAATAATGAAAAGTACCCGTATGATCTTACGTGGTAATGACAATCGATCATAAAATGTAGAAAGAGACCAAAGATACCAAGATAAAACCCTGTCCATTATTTGATCTTGCCAGTCCGTTGTTCTCAGATTCTGATCCATTGTTGGAACATTTTGTCTAATGCTCCCAGAATCTGATCTCTCTTCCCCCACTCTGGAGCTGCTTATCCCTGTTAGTGCTGTCGATGATGCTTCCACTCATACTATGTGATAACACATTGAACGGAGCCCATTTATCATTACAAGCTGGAAAACTTCCACTGGGATTATTACAATCCATGGGGACTGACATTAATCACAGTCACTCAACAAACAGGCTCAGTTAACCCCTTCCTTACATCAGTTTCCCTATCCCAATAAAAGGGAATATTTACTCAGTCTGATGGAACAGATGAGGGTTGCTGAGGGATGGACCATCAATCTTCCAATCTTTTTAATCTTTCCTCCTTATATATGGAAGTATTGCCAGAACACTGCAAGATCATATATGTTCCCCTGTTTATAAAAGGAGATAGGAATAAAATAACAGACCAGCTGCATAAGATGATGAGTGGGCAGGTTCCCAGAGACCTTAATCTAGGGTTCAATATTTATTGTCCATTGACTTTGTGTAGTGCTTCAACTGGTTTAACGTGCACTGTCATTAATGTTTTTCCATGAACTTGAGACATCTCAGAGCATCGAGAATGCTTCTCAGGATTGGCAGGAAGCAATTCTGTCTGTCCCCATTGTGCTTGTTACAGAGATAGGAAGACACCATACAGCCTTTCGGGCCCGTTAGAGTGAGATCGGAGGAGGCCATTCCTTCCAATCGTGCCATTCAGCATCTTGAATCTGTTACAGATGGACAGGAGGACGCCATTCAACCTCTTAGGCTTGTTACAGAGGGACAGTAGGAGACCATTAAGCCTATCGAGTCGGTTACAGAGGGACAGGAGGAGGCCATTCAGTCTCTCCAGTCTGTTACAGAGGGACAGGAGGAGACCAAGCTTGTTTCGGCAACCACTTTGAAAAGCTGCTTGAGAGATGCCATTGGCAGGAAAGTGTGTGGGGGGGCGGGGCATTCACAAATGAAATTAGAGAGTTTAGCGACAATATGTTCTTATTCATGAGCAGGGTAGGACTGGTAGGTGTAGGGAACGCTGGATGGCTAGCGAAATTGAGGCAATGGTTGAGGAAATTGAGGAAATTGAGGAAGAGAAGGAATACGTGTAGATAGCAGGGATCGAGTAAATCCTTCGAGGAGTACAAGGGCAGAAAGATTATAATCAAGAGGGAAATCAAAAGGGCAACATGGGGATATGAAATATCTTCGGCAAATAGGGTAAGGGAGAATCTAAAGAGATTCCACAAATAGGCGGCACGGTGGCACAGTGGTTAGCACTGCTGCCTCACAGCGCCTGTAGACCCGGGTTCAATTCCCGACTCAGGCGACTGACTGTGTGGAGTTTGCACGTTCTCCCCGTGTCTGCGTGGGTTTCCTCCGGGTGCTCCGGTTTCCTCCCACAGTCCAAAGATGTGCGGGTCAGGTGAATTGGCCAAGCTAAATTGCCCGTAGTGTTAGGTAAGGGGTAAATGTAGGGGTATGGGTGGGTTGCGCTTCGGTGGGTCGGTGTGGACTTGTTGGGCCGAAGGGCCTGTTTCCACACTGTAAGTCTAATCTAATCAAAAAAAAATCAAATACGTGAAGGTGAACTGAGTAACTCGGGAGGGAACAGGTCAATTTAAAGGTCAGCAAGGCCACCTAGTTGTGGAACCATATGAGATGGGTGAGTTACTAAATGAATAATTCAAATCAGTATTTACCCCGAAGAAGAACATGGAAGTGAGAGAACTTGGGAAATAAACAGTAATATTTTGAAACGTGTCCATATTACAGAAGTGGAGGGGCGTATTCTTAAAATGCGTTAAGGTAGATAAATCCCTGTGATCTGATCATTGTATGTGGAAGGGCAAGGACTGATTAAAGATACTCGACATGGTTTAATGCATGGACAATCATGTCTCATTAACGTGAACAAGTCTTCTGAAGATGTGATAAAAAGATTGATGAAGATACAGCAGTGGAGGGTGGCTCCATGGACTTCAGTAAGGCATTCGACAAATTGGTTAGTAAAGTTACATCACAGAATCCAGGGAGAGCTGAGGGCAATTGGCTCTAAGGTAGGAGACAGATGGTAGTGGAACGTTGTTTTTTGGACTGGAGGCCTGTGCCCCGCAGTGTGCACAAGGATCCAATGGACTTTACCATTCACAGAAATGATTTGTATGTGAGATTAGTAGGAATGGTAACTGAGTTTGAAGACATCACCAAAATACTGATAAAGACAAATCATTCCCTCATTGTAGAGGGGGCACATACATTTCTCCACATGAGAATGTTCCACTCTGAGAGGTGTACTGGTCAGTGAAGATGGTTAAGTCAGAGTACCAGGATCCTGATCAGGTGGGCGAAAGGGCTGAGGAGTGGCAGACGGAGTTTATTTTCGACCAACAAAAAGTGAAGCATTCGGTAAGTCAAATCAAGGCAGCACTTATAGGTAGAATCCTGGGAAGGGTTGACAAACACATATATTAATAGAAATTATTGAAATCCTGCAGTGTGGAAACAGGCTCTTCAGTCTATCATATCCACATTGTCCCTCCAAATAGTATACCACCAGACACACCCATACATTACCCCGGTTACTCTACATTTACCACAGCTAATTCATCTAATCTACACATCCCTGGATACTGCAGAGCAATTTAGCAAGGCCACTGCACAGAAACTGTGCATTATTGGATTGTGGGAGGAAAGCCAAGCTCCAGGAGGAAACCCATGCTGACACAGGGAAAATGCACAAACCGCACACCGTCACCAAAGGGTGAGATCAAACCCGAGTCTTTGGTACTATGAGCCAGCAGTGCTGATCACTGAGCCACCATGCCCTCTCAGTGATCTGCTCAGAGCTACTGCATTCTCTCACTTTCTCTGGAACCTTCACATCTGTTCAGATATTGTTGAATTCCAGTGGAGTCCTCCAATATGTCCCCCTTTACCCTCAGCCGAGGATTCACACCCTCCCAAACTCTGATGGTCATGGCGTTCCGCTGTAACTGACCCACCTCCTGCACTTCAGCCCTCACCTCTTCCCCTCCTTCCCAGATCAATTCATCCATTAATACAGCAGTATGCACAATACTTGCTGAGCTAAAATAAAACAATGAGCTGCGCATGCTGGAGACCTGATACAAAAACTGTTCTGATGAAGAGTCCCCAGATTTTACGTGCTACGTCTCCTTTATTCCTACGTATGCACAAGACTCGCTGAGTTCTGACAGAAATTTCTTGCATAACTAATTCGCTGTTTATATCGTGTGCAAAATTTACCCAGAGTTTTGCCTTCGATTTGTTTCAGCTTGCTGTTTCTAAGCTCCACCCAAACTGTTCCTGAGTATTCTGAGCACCGTGGGCTGTGGTGTGATAAATGTTACATTCAGTGAGTTGTTCCCTGAGGCCTTTCTTGCAGTTAATATAATCTCGCTGCCTCTTTTTTGTCATTCTCAATGGGAATGATGAGTTTCTCCCTGGGTCTCCGCTTGCGCTGATGGAGTGGAGAAAGACATTGACCTCCCGTCAATGTGGTCCATTCGGCCCAATGGCTAAGTCTGACTCTAACCGGAGGGGGGGCAACCTTAGAGCAGGCAGGCATGATCTGGTGTCATGGCCACAACTCCTGGCCTGAGGGAAGTGGAAGTCCTGCCTGTGATCCTCTCCACCCAGGAGGAGCTCCATGCCCCTGCCCACAAAGTGAGTTTGAGGAGGGCAGAAATATCCCCCTGCCAGCTATGTAAATGCTCAATATCAGGGGGTGTGCAGGATAGCTCCACGCGGACTGTGCTTGTCCCAGTGCACTATGGGCATTCAAAGATGGCACTTGTTTCCGGGATGCTAATTACTTCCTAGATCACTGGTGACCTGGGTGGTAGTGTGGGAATGGTGTGCTGTAAGAGTGGGGGGAAAGCCAACTTATCTCTGACTGTATGGGCTCGAACATCAATTAATGTGGGGAGTTTTGTAAAATCCACTCAGCCACACAGTGGGAATTGCTCCCCAAACTCAAACAAGATGAATTATTAAAATTAATCAATAAGAACACAGGATTAGGAGCAGGAGTACGCCATCTGACCCCTCAAACTGGCTCTACCATTTAATAAGATCGGGGTGGATCTTTTCATAGACTCAGCGACACTTGTCCGCCCCCTCACCATTACCCACAATTCATTTACTGTTCCAAAATCTACTTTTGCCTTTAAAATATTCAGCGAAGTAGACTCAACTGCTTCACTCAGCAGGGAATTCCAAGATTCAGGTGAAGATGTTCGTTCTCAACTCAATCCTAAATTTGCACCGCCTGATTTTGAGGCTATTCCCCATAGTTCTAGTTTCACCCAACAATGGAAACAACCTCCCTGCTTCTATTCTATCTCTTCCCTTCATAATTTTATGTTTCCATATGACCCCCACTCAATCTTCTAAATTTCAATGAGTATAGTCCCAGTCTACTTAAACTTTCCTCATTTTTCAATGGTCTCAAATCTTGAATGAACATAGTGAAACTCTGCTGCACCCAAGACTGTGCCAGCATGTTATTTCTCAAGTAATTAGTTCAAATCTGTACAACGGACGCCAGGTGTGGCCTCACCAGCATAATATCAAGCTACAGTATAGCCTCCTGTTTATGAAGTGCATTTCTTAATCAATGAAAGATAATATTCAATTTGCCTTCTTAATAATCTGCAAAACCACATTTTGTGAGCCCTGCACAATGTTACCGAGCTCACGCTGCATATTCAACTTTTTCACCATTTAAGAATAGTCCTTTTTACACTTAATCCTCCCAAGATGGATAACCGAACAGCTTACTCCCACTGCCAGACCTCTGCCAATGCACCGAGTCTGTGTACATCACTCTGCCTGATCTGGCCTGATTTGCCTTTCCAAAATCCAACAGCTCACAGTTATCTACATCTGCCCTTTCTCGCACCATTGGCCCATCTGATTAAGATCCTGTTGCATTCAGAACTGACGTTCTTCACTGTCCACTACACCTCCAATTTTTATGTCTTCCGTAAACCTACTGGTGAAAATGTGTTGCTAGTCAAAGCACAGCAGGCCAGGCAGCATCTCAGGAATAGGGAATTCGACGTTTCGAGCATAAGCCCTTCATCAGGAATGCTCGAAACGTCGAATTCCCTATTCCTGAGATGCTGCCTGGCCTGCTGTGCTTTGACCAGCAACACATTTTCAGCTGTGATCTCCAGCATCTGCAGACCTCATTTTTTACTCGAAGATTTTAACCTACTGCGAATCCTCTTGCAAGGATGCCTTCCTTGAAGAAGCTCTCTTCCTCCAGATTCCTGATGAAGGGCTTATGCTCGAAACGTCGAATTCCCTATTCCTGAGATGCTGCCTGGCCTGCTGTGCTTTGACCAGCAACACATTTTCAGCTGTGATCTCCAGCATCTGCAGACCTCATTTTTTACTCGTAAACCTACTGGCCATACCTCATATATTCACAGTCAAGTCGTTTACATAAGGGCTCAATATTCATCCTTGCAGCACACTGCTGCTCACAGGCCTCCAGTCCACAGATCAACCCTCCATCATCCCCCTCTGTCTCATACCTGCAAGCCAATTTTGTGTCCAAATGGCTATTTCTCCCGAAGTTCCATGTTATCTAACCTTGCTAATCAATCTGCTTTGCGGAACCTTGTTCAATATCTATATAGACAACATCCATAGTCTGCCTTCATCAATTTTCTTTGTCACTTCAAAAAAACTCAAACAAGTTAGTGAGGCACGATTGTGCACGCTCAAAGCCACATTGACTCTCCCTAATCATTCATTGTTTTTCCAAATACATGTATATCCCGTCCCTCAAAATCCCTTCCAACAATTTGCCTGCCACTGACTTCAGGCGCACTTTTCTCTTGTTTCATGGCGTCTCCTTACCATCTGTTAAAAAAATGATTGCACCTCACTTGTTGATATCAATGATACAAATATCTTAGAGAGGACCCCAACAATCACTTCCCCAGCTTTCCAGAAATGTCTTGGATACACCTGATCAGGTCCCAGGGCTTTATCCACCTTGATGCGACTTAAGACATCTATTACTATATCCGCTGTAACACCAACACTTTTCAATTTATGACTGTTTATTTCTCCAAACTCTCGAGATTCCATATCCATAGCCATTAAAAAAATGCCATGAAATACTCGCATATCTTTCCCACCCCCGTGGTGCCATAGACAGCCTTGTTGATCTTAAAGGAGTCCTATTCGCTGGTCTAGTTAATATTTTATCTGTGGTATGTTTGTTTGGTCTCTTTAGATTCTACGTGAGGAAGGACTGGCAAATGGGAGGCTTTTAAAAGTGTAATCTCAAGTATCCAGCATGTCTCTGTTTAGAGTGAAGGGAAAAGCTGGCAGGTTTAGGGATTCCTGGCTGATGAGGGATAATGAGGCCTGTTCAAGAAAAAGAAGGCACACATTGTGTTCAATGTTTCTGTATCTATATAAACTCTTCCAGTCCTAAGGACACGTTCATTCGGTGAAGACTCGACAATCCTCTCAGGTCCCTGAGCAGACCCGATCTGCAGGACCCGCTGAAAGTCTGTGATACTCTCAATCCAGTTCTGACAATCTTCAGAAGTTAGCCTTCCTATATCTATAAACATCTTCACTCACGACTACCCTCCATACCTCTGTTTGGTCCTCCTGTCTGTACAACTCACTTTATCTCTGCAATCTGCTCCATTCAACGAAAACCCTCCCTGTCTGTGTGAACTGTTCCATCCTATCAACATTCTTCTCACTGCAAACTGCTCCCTCCCTCCCAACCTCATCATCTCCGTGAATTACTGCACGCCTTGCTGCTTTCCACATTGCTGTAACAACCTGTGGCTCTCTCCCTCCCTGTGAAACCACCTCCAGTCCCCACAAAACCCTCAGTCTGGGTCATCTGATTCAGATCAAAACATTGCTGTATCTGTTACCTCCGACAATCCTAGCAAACCCTTCCTAATGTATCTATTCAATCCTATCTTCTCCAGCCTCCTGAAACCTCTTCCTGCCATTGTGACCCTCCCTGTTGAGAACACAGAACAGTACAGCACAGCACAGTCCCTTTGGCCCTTGATGATGTGCCGATCTTTTATCCTACTCTAAAATCAAACTCACTTGCACTCCATTGAAAGAAGAAAATAACAAAGTAAATTCCAGCAAGGAACAGGCCCTTCGGCCCTCCATGCCTGTGCCGATCCAGATCCTCTGTCTAAACCTGCTGCCTGTTTTCTAAGGATCTGTATCCTTTTGCTCCCTGCCCATTCATGCATCTGTCTAGATACATCTTAAATGACGTAATCGTTCCTGCCTCTACCACCTTCGCTGGCAACGTGTTCCAGGCCCCCACCACCCTCTGCATAAAGACCGTTCCACGTTTATCTGCCCTAAATCTTTCCCCTCACAGTTTGAACTCATGATCCCTAGTAATTGAGTTAAGCACTCTGTGGAAAACTGCTTCTTGCTATCCACCCTGTCTGTACCTCCCACGATTCTGTAGACATCAATCAGGTCCCCAGTCAACCTTTGTCTTTCTAATGAAAATAATCCGAGCCTATTCAAACTTTCTTCATAGCTAGCCCCTTCCATACAAGGCAACATCCTGGTGAACCTCCTCTGCACCCTGTCCAAAGCATCCACGTCCTTTTGGTAATGTGGTGATCAGAACTATACATAACATTCCAAATGTGATCGAACCAAAGTCCAATACAACTGTAACATGATCTGCCAACTCTTCCTCAATATCCCGTCCAGTGAATGAAAACGTGCTGTATGCCGCCTTAACCACTTTACTGTCCTGCATTGCCACCTTCAAGGAACAATGGATCTGAATACTCAGATCTCTCTGTACGTCGATTCTCTCCAGGACATTTCCATTTAGTTTGCTCTTGAATTGCATATTCTGAAATGCATCAGCCCGCATTTGCCCGGATTGAACACCCCATCTGCCATTTCTCTGCCCATACTCCAATTGATCTATGTCCTGCTGCATTCTCTGACAGTCCCACTCACTATCTGTTACTCCACCAATCTTAGTGTCATCTGAAAACTTGCTAATCAGGCAACCGATACCTTCGTCCAAATCATTTATGCATGTCACAAATAACAGTGGACCCAACACGGATCCTCGTGTAACACCACAGGGCACAGGGTCTTCATTTTGAGAAATTCATTTTACTCTAATCCATGTGCGGATCCAAAAGTTAATTAAATGTCTCTAATGTAATTCTCTCTACATCCAGAGTTGTAGTGGCAGTGCATTCCACACACCCACCACTCTGTGTAAAGTACCTACCTCTGACATCTCCCATAAACCTTCCTGCAATTACCTTAAAATTATTCTCCCTCGTTATAGCCGTTTTCACAATGGGAACATTCTCGGGCCATCCACACTATGTATGCCTCTCATCATCCTGTACATCTCGATTCGAATGAGAAAAGCCCTGGCTTCCCCAACATTTCTTCATTTGACCTGCCCTCCAATCCAAAAATCATACTGATAAATCACTTCTGCACCTTCTCCACAGCTTCCACATCTTTCCTATGATGAGGCGTCCAGAACAAAACACAATATTCCAGAGTGGACTAACTAGGCTGTATGGAGCTGCAGCCTAACCTCACAGGTCTGAAACTCCATCCCTTTGCTAATGAAAGCTAACAAATCACACGCCTTCTTACCACCCCTGTCAACTTGGCTTGCATCTTCGAACGATCTATGGACGTGAACGCCAAGATTTTTCTGCTAATCCACACTACCAAGAATCCTGCCTTTAACCCAGGAAAGGTTTTCTGCAGAATCATTCAATCTTAAACCCTCCCTATTTTGGTAACTTCATCCGGTCCCCACAAAACTCATAAACTGTGAAACCTCTTCCAGCCCCTACAATCCCCTTAGCTCTAACTTGCTTTATTGGTGTGAACCCTCAAAATTACCGACCAATCATAGCTATTTCAATATTACTAATAACTGCAAAATCCTCCAATCCTGATATCCCTTCCTAACTGTGTAACCCCCACCATCCTCCAGTGTCCTTCTGGACAACATTGCAGAGGAAGGAAGAGTTGTAGAGTTGCCGAGTCCGCCCCATGTTATGAAGGTTGGATGGGCTGCAGAACCGGGCGGATGGCACCAATTTAGGAAGGGTCATGGTTCCTCCAGGAATTTACAGGGAGCGGGATTCATAGAAACTGCAGAATGTGACCAAAAATGCGTTGTGGAACGTGAAGGATATTTTAGTCTGAATGAAAGATTTGTTTTTGATTCGACTATTGGGCCGATCTTGATGACCTAATTATCGAAATTTTTGCCAGAATGGCTGTGCACAACTTCACATTCCCAGGCTGGGAGATGTGAGTTCGGATGTGTATATATTTGCCCATTCTGTCTGTCTGTCTGACACTGACCTAGTGTTTCTCTGGTAAAAAGCATTCTCCATTCACGTGGTAACCTCTAGATCTTCAGGACTGACTTGAGCTCAGCTCATCAAAGCCTTCATTTGGAATGTTGTTTAATTTTCCATTGTTTTCAAGTGGCAGTTTTGTGAGATGCAGGAACTGGGAAGATTCCATTTTGAGAGAATGAAACCTTTATCATTGGAATATGGGAAGCCTTCCAAACTGAGATTATGGCAGTCCCGAGGCAGAATTCCTATTAGCGTGGATGGAAATGCTGGTGGGTGTAGGGATGCTGGATGACTAGAGAACAAACCTTTTGGTTAAGAAAAAGTAGGAAGCATTGCTTAGGTACAGACACGAGAAATCAAGTGAATCCTCAGACTATAAAGCTCAGAGAGGTGTAGTAAAGAGGGGTATCAGGAGTGTAAAAAGGGGACATGAGATAGCTTTGGGAAATAGGGTTAAGGAGAATCCAAAAGTTTTTTATAGACACGTAAAAGACAAGAGGGTAAGTAGGGCGAAAATAGGTCCGCTCAAAGAGTAGCAAGGCAGCCTTTTCGTGGAGCCACAGGAGATAAGGGTGATGCTGAACGGGTATTTTGCAGTAGTGTTTACTGGACATGGAAGCTATAGAACGTGGGGAAACAGATCGTGACTTCTTGAAAAGCATCCATATTAAAGAGGAGGTGGTGCTGGATGTCTTGAAACGCATAAAAGCGGATAAACCCCAGGAACTGATCACGTGTACCTTGGAACTCTGTGGGAAGCTCGGGAAGTGATTGATGGGCCCCTTGCTGAGAAATTTGTATCATCGATCATCACAGGTGAGATGATGGAATTTTGGAGGTTCTCTAACGTTGTGCCACCATTTAAGAAAGGTCGTAAGGGAAAGCTAGGGAACTATAGACCAGTGAGCCCGACATCAGTCGTTGTTAAATTATTGAAGGGAATCCTGCGAGATAGGATTTACATTTAGAAGGGCAAGGAGTGATGAAGGATAGTCAGCATGGCTTTGTGTGTGGGAAATCATGTCTCAAGAATTTGATTGCGTTTTATTTTGAAGAAGTAACAAAAATGATTGATGAGGGCAGATCATTGGACGTGATCTATATGGACTTCAATGAGGTGTTGAAAAGGTTCCTCATGGAAGATCTGTTAGCAAGGTTAGATCTCATGGAATAAAGTGATCCCTAGCCGTTTGGATACAGACTGCCTGAAAGGTAGAAAACAAAAGGTGGTTGAGGATGGTTACTTTTCACATTGAAGGCCGATGGTGTGCCAAGAAGATCGATGCTGGGTCCACTACTTTTCATCATTATATAAATGATTTAGATGGGAATATAGGAGGTACAGTTAATAAGTTAATAAGATGACACCAGTTATTTGAAATAAAGTGATCCGTGAATAAGGTTACCTCAGATTTCAACGGGGTGTTCATCAGATGGGCGAATGGGCTCAGGAATGACAGATGGAGGTTAATTTAGATAAATGTGAGGTGCTGCATTTTGGGAAAGCACATTTGAGCAGGAATTATTCACTTAATGGTAAGGTTCTAGGGAGTGTTGCTGAACAAATAGATCTTGGAGTTCATAGCTCTTTGAAAGAAGAGTTGCAGGCAAGAGAGTAGTGAAGAAGGTGTTTGGTATGTTTTGCTTTATTCGTCAGATAATTGAGTACAGCTGTTGGGAGGTCATGTTGCAGCTGTACAGGATACTGGTTAGGACATTTTTGGAATATTGCGCAGAATTCTGGACTTTTTCCATTTTGAACGATGTTGTGAAACTTGAAAGTGTTCAGAAAAGTTTTACAAGTATGTTTTGAGCTATTGGGAGAGACTGAAGAGACTGGCACTGTTTTCCCTGGAGAGTCAGCGGCTGAGGGGTGATATTCTTGAGTGTTGTAAAATCTTGTGGGCATGGATAGGACAAACAGGCAAGGTATTTTCCCTGGAGTGATGGAGACCAGAGCTTGAGGCCATAGGTTTAGGGTAAGAGATGAAAGATATAAAAGGAGCAACTTTCGAACGCAGAGTGTGGTGTAAGTATGGAATGTACTGCCAGCGGAAGTGGTGGAGGTTGGTACATTTGCAGCGTTCAAAAGGCATCTGAAAAGGTATACGAATAAAGAGGGTTTAGTGGGAAATGGGCGAAATGCTGGCAGATGGGACGAGATTAGGAAAGGATATGTGTTCGCGGACGACCAGTTGGACCGAGGGGTCTTGTTATGTGCTGTACATCTCTAGGACTCCCTGGCTCCTAATGTTTTCCACTGTTCATTTACAGCCTGACATTTCAGTCTGTTACCCTGTTTACCTTGATCAGTTCTCTCTCAAAATCATGTAATTGGCATTGTTTCCGAAGCTTTGGTGTGCTCTATCGTCACTTTAAAATGTCATAATCTTCTTGAATTCCGGTATAATTTATTGGAGGATCTCGGTGTGATATTACTCATTCCCTCAGCTTCATCACCCATCGATCGATCTGAGATAGTTACATCCCTAGCTCTTCACACAAAGTGTTATTCAAAGAAACACTGACTAAAACATTCAGGAAGAATCTTGGAGAACATCACTCTTATGAATGTGTCTTTCCCAGATTATACAAAGATTGAAGTCTCCCAAAATGATCACACGACCTTTGCTGGAAATTCTAATGAATTCCCGTTTAATGCAGGGATGGGTAATGAAATACTACAAGGCAACATAAAAACTATTCTCTTGCTTATTTTCTTGACATATAGTATCCAGAATTTGCATTTAGGCTGATACAGCTGCATACCTCAGGCCCATGAGGCCTCAGATGCCTTCATAAAATTCCTATACTTTCCCACATTTTATTTCCAATTCCCCTTCAGAATTCCAGTTCTCTGCCACTGCCATTTCCAATTACCTCTCAGAATTTCTATTTCTTTCCACTCCGCTGTATCCAATTCCCTCTCAGAATTTCCATTTCCCCCTCACATTTATATTTTCCATTCAGCCTCAGATCTCCCATCCTGCCAACAGTGTTTCCCATTCTCTCCACCTCCTGTTTCCCAGTTTCTCTCAAAACATCCATTCTCGGCCACTCCTATTTCAATTTCCCTCTCAGAAATCTTATTCTTCCTCACTGCCGTGTTTTGTATTCCCTCTAAAGAATTATTGCTCCCAAACAATGCCCAATTTTCCTTGCTTGCCATCGCTCACTGTGGCGCAATAGTTCGACTGCTCACGCAAAAGGTATTATTGTGAAACACTGCAGAACCGAAAAACTTCCTTACTTTTGCCCCGACTGACCATACTCAGTGAAACATTCCCAGATCCTCAGTTGAGGATTTTTGCTGCTGGAAGTTACCTCAGAAACTCTGGTGAGTCATAATATATTGAGCGAATCGTGAAACAGAAAGCATTTAACACGGAACACTAACAAAACTGGCAAACCAAATGCATTTTCAGACACAGCGAAGCATGAATGCTAAATGTGAGACAGTCTGAGGGCATGAGCCATAAAGTAATCTCACAACTAACAACAGGGCAATTCCAAAATACTGTTTAAAACATACTGCAGCCTTAGTGCACCACCACGTCCCAGAAAGTGCTGAAAGGATAGTAAGAAAGAATATAATTAGAATGGGCCATAAAAAAGTGAGTTTCACTAATCACAGTCTCGATTAGATTACCTTTTTCCTTCCGATGTCTCCAGGACAGAATTGAAGGAAATGAGAGAAAGTTAAGAAAATATGACGTCGCAATGATTTTCCCATTCGCCAGAACACCAGATACCGAGGAGTAGAGTCACTACAGGACTTTGTTTCACAACAGCAATGAAGTAACAGTCTCCATTTGCATCCAGTAAAAGCTCAACTTGCCTGGAACATAAAGCAGCATTAGAGCTGCTTGACCCTGTGATTTATCGCGTGGGAGGCGAACACGTCATGACAGCACGGACACTGACTTCCCTGAGAGAGTCTGCACTCTCCCACGCTGCAGTTAACTCTCCAAGAAGCAGACCTGCTGTTCTGCTTTTTGTTTGACTTTGACCACGGCACTTTAACACGCTGCAGCTGTTGCAAAAATTGCAACGGTGGGATTTGAACCTACACCGCCTGCCAACCAAAATCTGAATCTTAGACTGCTTGGCGACCCTACAATAGTGAAGTGTGCTGTGTCTGATCCGCAGGACACTCGGAAGGATTTCCAGTCAGCGCCATCCTCCCTGTAACATGTACGTGTGGGCTAAGATTCTGTTGTGTGTATGCGTCCCGGCTTTGCCAATTTCACCGTGGTCTAACTCCTTACATTCTGTTGGTCTAACTGTGATTCCACTCAGAATCACAAATGTGTCACAATACACCTTAGCTGTGCTGGCTCTCCACAGAGGTAAATGTGTTTTTCTTTTGGTATCATTCTCTTGCCTTCTCCCTGTAACACTGCACACTTTTACATTCAACATAAACATCGAATTAGTTTTTAAAGAACTCGATTGAAACTGTGTCTTTGTCAATATCAGGCAGAGGTTTACAGACCCTAACCACGCGCTATATGAAAGCGTTTCTCCTCATGTACATTTTTCTTCTTTTACTAATGACTTTAAATATCTGCCGAATTGTTCTCGACCCTTTCAGGCGTAGGGAGCATTCCCCCTTCCTTATTTCCTCTGTCTATCCCACTCATGTCTTGGAAAGGTTTAACAAGGCCAGCTTTCGGCCTTTTGCTCTCCGAGGAAACCTATCCCAACTTTCCAAATGACCTTTATTGTTGACATTCCTCATATGCCACACCATTCCCATCCGCCTGCTCAGCGTTGTTTCTAATCATTTCACGTCCCCACGTCCAAACGTTTCCCACCCAGAACTGTGCGAACATCCAGGTGTTGGATTTATTCATAGTGGGATTGTGTGGGTGGGAATCGTGAAACACTTGTTTCACTTTCACCACATGTGGTAGTGTGCCACGCCGACTATAATGACACTTCTGACCCCAAAGCTCAAAGGTATTTCAAGGAGTGCAACCTAATGGTTTACATCTTTTTTATCAAATAGTTGATCGGACGACCGGGCAAATGTTAAATCAAACAACCAAGGCTCGATAGCGACTTGAAGGAAGACATTCTTACATGCCAGTATTAAAACAAGCTGCGAAGCAAAGATCATGGCCGAGACACTTACATTTCCAACACCGAAGTAGCTGAGAGTCGCTCTGGTCCAACTACATCCCACTGTGCTCTCGGATTTCTAAGCACTAAATTGTTTCAAGAATATCGCCTTCTCATTCCATCTCCTTGTTCGTGGGATGGTGCTGTTTATCCCTTACATTTGGACTAAGTTGTCTCCCTCGGCAGAGTATTCAGCTATTTCCCTCTACCGGCAAGCAGTATGAGGAGAGGCAAGCGTGGCTACACTCTGAAGCTCGCTCTCATCGGCACAGCCAGTTCCAACAAGTGCTGGAAATGAACAAGTTTGATTGGGAACTTCCTCCAAATATCATGTATCTGAGATAGTGATAAAGATGTTGAGCTAGTGGGAAAGACAGAAATGTATTGCGGAATCTCTAATATCAGGTAAGTTTATGCGAGGGCATCTTTGTGCAGTCTGTTTGCTCTTCAGAATCCATCTTCACACAACAATCCTGCAGGAAGGCTTTTGTAACAGTAACATCGGCTTCTTTGCTGCAATCGGGCTGCAGTTAACATCTGAGCCCCAACTGTCCCAGATGAAGACAATACGAGTGAAACCCTCAGTCACTGAGAGCCATCCCCATGTACCTTAGCTGCGGGGCTGAAGACAGTCTAACGCAGAAGATAGGGTTAACAATTAGACATTGTTTCACCATCAGCCATTCTGTCTCAGAGACAGGAAGAAGGGCAGCATCAACGTGTGGCACCGCTCACGTGCCGACAGAAGCTGTTCAGCCCATCGAGTCCATGGCGATTCTCTGTCGCTTGTATATCTCTGTGGTTATTCATGGTTAGTGATATATATCCTAATAATACGGAGCTGTGTCTGTATCGTAATGCTGTCTCCAATTGTCAATCACGGCTTTTCATTTCACGGGAAGACACTGCTGTGTGTTACAGCGTGGAGAATATCTGCAGGGCGTCATGTACATAGAGCACTCTACAACTGATATATCTCACCATCACCATTTTATTCCCAGTTCTGGCAAATGACTTTGCAAATCAGGTCAGAGCAGACCGACAGAAAACAGGAAAAGAGCTTCCAGGCATTCACAAGTGTGATTCCTCATCTGCGCAAATTTGGTGGGTGTATCAGCAGTGATATTCATTTCAGATACATTGAGTGAAAGGAAGGGGAAAGTAAAACAACATGCAATATGCAGAATGGACCTCTGTTATAGCGAACCGCTGGCGAGGACAGTATACACACTGAAACATGGAATTTTCAACGAGCCGAGGATGTTTTCAATCCAATAAATTCTGGGTTATGAGCCCAATACACTCCCGCTGGGCCGCTCTGTTAGCACTGACCATAGCAGAATCACACTGCCTTCAGCTTTTTGTCTGGCGTGTGACATGTACCTCAGAGAATGATTTCAAAAGTTCTTCACTATTATTGTGTGGCGCAGATGTATTTTGGCTGTGTCAATGTCTTCTCACATTCTGTTGTGATCTCACTCAGAATCACAAAATATGTCACAGTGCAAAGTGAGGCCATGCAGCCCACCTTCGCTGTGCTTGCATCAAACAATAAGGAAATGCCTTTGTGGTCCGATTGATTGACTTTATTTGATTGATTGATTGTCACATGAACCTGAGTGCAGTGAAAATCTTTGCGATTGGTAAAGGCAGATCATAGCAATCAAGGGCATGCAAAACAACATTTTGGACAGATCAAGGCTTCAGGTTACTCCGCACAGGAGGTGCACTCGGCAAAATCTACATTAACAGGATCAGCATCCTTTGAAGTTAGAGAATCCATTTCTCCTTCTAGTAACGGCCTACAAGGAGCTGCTGCTGTGTGTCTTTAAGCTTCGGTACCTTGATCTGAGCTCGATATCACCAAAATTATACTTTCTGTGTTCAAAATGGAACTGGATGCAAAACTCCAGGGCTCAAGTGTAACTTCTCTCACTTACATCACCCACCTGAGGCGATATCACACACAAGACCAACAATCTAGACCGCAGCAGAAGCATGATCCATAAATCAGGTGAGTCTCTTTGTTTAAAAAAATGCTGTTTCTGTTGCTTAAGAGTGAAGGCAGCATTGAATTTTAATAACAGCTCCTGGCCATTCTGACTCCCTGTTCGTCGGAGGCTGTGCTAGCCACTGCCCCCGCGAGCGGGCTCCCACCATTGGCAGCTGGACGATCTGATCTTCTATTGGCAATCAGTATCGTGGGAGAGAAACGTGAATGCGCTCTTCAGTTCCCTATCAACCACGGGGTTGTGGAGCAGGGGAGGGTGTTAGAGGGAGTGGGAGTTTTGGAAGTTCTGGAAAGCTGAACAAAACGGAGATCGAGCAGGCACAGGACCTCATCTTCTTTTGGGAACCTTGTGCAAATAACGCCATCTGAGATAGATAGAAAAGTGCAAAACTGCTGGAAAAGAGAGAATCTCTCCCAGTCATGGGGAACAGTATCTGTACCCTTCTCGAAGTCACTGAGAGGACTGTGCTGTCTGAATCAGCATGGGATGTTACTGCAGCGAGTCCTGTCGCTCAGGCACACTGCGCCTGATATGTATAAGCTTGTGTCTAAAATTATTGAACTCGATGTTGGGTACTGAAGATTGCATAGTCTCCCATGAGAAAATAACTTGCCGCTCTTCCAAGTCACGCTGAGCTATGCGGGAGCTCTGCAGCAGACCAAACTGAAATGGAGTCATGGGAACACAGTGGGATGTTGCAGTGACAGGAACCTGGAAGCTCAGGGTCTTTTTTGGCTTGAAGACAGAACGTAGGTGTACAAACGTTTGTCACCCTCTCTGTTTTTCTCTCCCCAGTCTAGACGAGATCACATTGTGAGCAGCAAATGCAGTTTGCTAAATTGAGGGATGGGCAGATAAATCACTGAAACCTTACACAGTGAGGAGAGATATCGTAAACGAGCAGCATTACACATTCGGGATTTCGTGGAATGGTGCCATATGGGCAAGTTCTGGGGGTCAAGGAGGATTGGATGAGGGTGTACTGAGAGAAATTGTCCTGCATAGTGCCGGTATTCAGTGGTATGTGCCAGTGGGGAAAGGGCAGTCGAATGTATATCTTCCTGAGCTTCCTGCTATAAGGAAGCACCTCACTACGGAGCAAAACTACCAAATGATTTTCATTCCAAACTGCCACAAGGTACAGCTTACTGCTCTCACGTGTTTGCACTGCCACTGTCAGTCTGTCTCCCCGGGAGCAATAGTACTCCCCAACACTGATTCATACTGCACAGTTCTTCCTGTGATATGTCCCTTCGAGAGTGGAAGGACAGATATTAATAACCCGTACTTAGAATGGAGTATCTGTATTGCTCAATAACAATCGCTTAACTATCCTAACTCCTTTTTAAATCACTTGACCCATATCCTTTTAAATCTTGGCAACACAAATTCACATCTGAATACTTCGGAAAGTTATGTGGATTTCTGCCTTTTCGAGTCTTGCATACACTGTTTTCCAGATTTCAACCACACACTATTTGAAAACGTTTATCTACGCATTCACTCTAATCTTTCCACCTCTGACCTTAAATCGATGGCCTCCCGTGATCGAACTCTCCGTCAAAGTGAAACATGTATTTTTGTCCATGCTATCCGTATCCCTCAGTACTTTATACATCTTAATCATGCCCCTTCTCCCGTCCAATGTCCTCTATTCTAAGAAATTCAACTCCAGTTTGTCCAATCTCTCTTCTTCAGCCTAGACAATGTCCTGGCAAATCTCCCCTGCATCGTTCCCAGTGCTGTCACATCCCTTCTATAATGTGAATTGCATAACTACACACAATAGTCTCGCGAGAGCCGAATGAACAAGGGAAATAAATGATGCAGAAGTCCACAGAAACTGGTGTTTTTGAACAAAGTTTCTTTTTCTCAATGCTGCCTTGTGCCCTTTTCCTGAGCCTGATGTTTCAATAATCGCTGGTCCTTGTCAGGAAAAGCTGCGACATGGGGATTGATCTCACAACCGTGGTATTAAAATGGATCAACTGGTTTGAAGGTCCCGGTGGTGAGACTTAGGCATGGTCAACCAGCAACAGTGAGCGCAGCAGCACAGACTGAACGAGGTCAATGTGAAAGTGATTATAAGGGAAATGGGAGGGGGATCTTAAAAGAGGTAAGTGATGGCGGACGGGAGGGAATTCTCCGAGAATGGGTGAGTATGAATCCTCATATATATGACTCTCAGAGATGTGGGAGAGAGGGGGTTAATGGGGGAAAAAACATATTATCTGAGAATGCTTTCATGCAAAATCAACAAACTCCTTTCTGTGTTTCTTCAGCATGAGTCACAAGGAGTTAGATGCAGTGACTCAGATTCGAACGAGCTTACTGCGGCCACAATGCAGAATATTTTAACATTCAAACCATCACTGAGTCATGCAGAGACACGCATTTAAAACAGCAATAATGACAGAGGAGATGTTAGGAAGAGTAGCAGATGCACAGCAGGAATATTAGGTGAGGGATAGCAGACATGTGGGAATTCAGTATGAGCTAAATATTTAAATTCAATATCCCCAGACGCTGTGGTGGTTCCATTGACGACTGCATGTTGAAGACTGAGTTTGATAGGTTTCTAGAAAGAAAAAGGTTCAGGGGATAGTGCTGGATATTGGTGTAATGTATGTTTCAATAACAATGTTTTATTAACAATGTGTTAATCACAGTTTCTTCACCAACTTCCCCACACTAGGAAGTTCTCATTGCTGCAGTCAGTCACATAACCCTCGTTCCGAGAACCGGAATCAGGCAAACTTCGTGGCACAGCCACAAATCCCAAACCGGAAGTGGGGGTGGAAATGAGCACGGGAAGCTATTCTGTGGCACGAGTGGCATGATTGGTAAAGGCGTGGTCATGGAGTCATAGAGTCATAGAGACTCTTTGGTCCAAGCCGACCAGATACCCAACGCAATCAATCCCACCTGCCAGCACCCGGCCCATATCCCTTCAAACCCTTCCTATTCATATACCCATCCAAATGCCTTTGAATTGTTGCAACTGTACCAGTGGTGAAAGTCCACCACTTCCTCTGGCACCTTATTCCATACACGCATCACCATCTGTATGAAAACGTTACCCGTTTGGTATCTTTTATATATTTCCCTTCTCAATCTAAAATCTGTGCCTTCTTGTTCTGGACTCGCTGACCCCAGGGAAAAGACTTTGTCTATTTATCCAAGCACGTGAAAAGCAGAGGGTGAGAGTGCTTCTGGTTAAAGGCGGGGTGGAAGGTCATATTGGTCTCAATTTATTATATTATTAAGATTCAGCAGCAGCATTAACCCGCGCTGAGGATTGGCTCAGAGGAAGCGTGCTGGAGCCTTAAGTGAGAGGTCGATTCAAAGCCTTCCAAGAAATTATCCTGACCAAAGTGGTATTTTGTTTTTTTGACAGGCAGAACTGCTTTTGCTCACATTGTCTCCATATCAGTCTGTTGCTTAAGTAACCACTCCAACCTAGTGTACATTGCTTCCATTCCAACACAGAAACACGTCGTATTCTCTCTCCATCTGGGATAATCTGAACTGACAATGTTATTCATTGAATGGAAAAATGCAGCAGGGAGTTGTTAGTGCAGCGGTGAGCTATTGGTTTAGTAATCTTTGGAGACCGGAACGTGGCATGCTATTATTTAAATTCGATGAATAAAATTTGGAAAATAAAACCAGTCTCAGGAACAGAGAAAGTAACTTTATATTGCTGAAAACTCATTCATTCCTGTCCCTTCGAAAGAAAGATCTGCTGACTGTAATGAGTACTGTCAGCATGTGACTCCAGACCCACAACAATGTGGTTCACCCGTGAATTCCCTCTGACTCAGTTCAAGGTGAATTAGAATTAACGACAAATGCTCTTCAGACCAATGATAGCCACATTCCATGGGAGAATAAGGAAGAATAAAAATACATGAACAACAGGCGAAATGGGAATCGTGTCTGTGTGGACTCGAATTAAACGGATTATCAAGCTAAATAGACAGAAGGATACCACAGGGCCAAGAAGCCAGGGCAATGGGGTGACTGCAGGAAGGGATTCAATTAACCGCTGAGGTGTAAACTCACTTAGCCATTCACAGTGCACACAGGTCATTCACCACTCCAATATGTGAGAAGTGATCCCTCAGGAGACCAACTGGCAGAGTCACCAGGAAGTTTACAGATGACAGCAGGAGTTCGATTCTGCTGTTATTGCAGCTGTTAATCCCAAACAGCAATGAACCATGGTTGGATGCATGTTTCCAGTGGAGTGCCACTGTTTTCTGATGTAGATCAATGATTTAGACTTAGTTGTAGGAGCCATGATTTATAACTTTGCTGATGATGCAACAATTGGTTGTGTAGTTGACTATGGTGAAGAACGTCAGAGACTGCAGGGATATCTCAATCAGCTGGAAAGGTAAAATGCTGAATGGAATTGAATCCAGATCGATGAGTGTCAATGAATTTGGGGAGAAGAAACAATAACAGAGTATTCTGTGTGATGTAGGTGGACAAAGAAATCATGGAGTGGACAGGGGAATCAGTTGGACGAAAGTACGTACTGCAGTTGTTGGAAATCAGAATCAATATTAGAGGGGTCCTGAAGAAGCACAGTAGGTCAGGCAGCATCCGAGTTTTAGAAAAAAAAATGACGTTTCGGGTAAAGCCCTTCATCAGGAATAAAGCTGTGAGCGTCGAGGGTAGGGAGATTAACGGAGGACTGGGTCTAGGAAGAATTTAGCTATGAGTGCAATAGGTGGATAGAGATGGGGTTAAAGGTGATAGGTATGAGAAGAGGGTGGAGCGGATAGCTGGGAAGGAAGATAGACAGGTGGGACATGTCGATTGGATGGTGCCAATCTAGAAGGTAGGAACTAGGGTAAGGTGGGCGTGGAGAGATGAGGAGGCTGGTGAAGACCACATTGATGCCCGGGGTTGAAGGGTCCCGAGGAGGAAGATGAGGTGTCGGGTGTTGAGTGAATGGCAGTAGAGTAGGCCAAGGAACTGCATATCGTTGGGAGAGTGGGGTGGGGTGTTGATGCCTTTGGTCATGGGGACTTGGGGTTCAATTTTGCGGGTGTACAGGAAATGTTCTATGAAGCGATCTGCGAGAAGGTGTCAAATGGCCCCAACGTAGAGGAGAACAACAGATGGAATAAAAGCCATGTGTGGAAGTGCAGATGCACATTTGATGGATGTGGAAGGATCCATTGAAGCCTTGGAAGGATGTGAGGGGTAAGATGTGGGTGCAGGTTTTGGAATTCCTGTGGTGGCAGGGGAAAGTGCCGGGAGGGGAGGGTGGATCATTCGAGGGCATGGACTTGACTAGGTAGTCGTGCAGGAAACAGTCTATGTGAAAAGTGGATAGGGGTGGGGAGGGAAATATATCCCTCGAGTTCAATGTTACTGACACTTTTTACAAATCAACTGACTCCCGCAGATGTCTGGATTATACCTCCTCCCACCCTACCTCTTGCACAAATGTTATCCTATATTTCCAATTCCTCCACCTCCATCGCGTCTGCTGTCACAGGAGAAGCACAGCAGTTCAGGCAGGATCCGAGAAGTAAAATCGACGTTTTGGGCAAAAGCCATTCATCAGGAATACAGGCAGAGAGCCTGAAGCGTGGAGAGATAAGCTAGAGGAGGTTTGGGGGTCGGGAGAAAGTAGAATAGAGTACAATAGGTGAGTGGCAGGGGGGGTGAAGGTCATAGGTCAGGGAGGAGGGTGGAGTGGATATGTGGAAAGGAAGATAGGCACGTAAGACAGGTCATGGGGACAGTGTTGAGCTGGAAGTTGGAGCTGGCATGAGGTAGGGGAAGGGTAAATGAGGAAACTAGTGAAGTCCACGTTGACGGAAGATGAGGCGTTCTTCCTCCAGGCATCTTCCTCCAGGTGAGGGAGCTGTGATGAAGGAGGCCCAGGACCTCCATGTCCTCGGCTCAGTGGGAGGGGGAGTTTAAATGTTGGGCCACAGGGCAGTGGGTTTGATTGGTGAGGGTGTCCAAGAGATGTTCCCTAAAGCGCTCTGCTAGGAGGTGTCCAGTATCCCCAATGTAGAGGAGACAGCATCGGGAGCAACAGATACAATAAATGATATTGGGGGCGTGGACCTGATTAGGTAGTCACGAAGGGAACTGTCTTTGTGGAAGGTGGAAAGGGGTGGGGAGGGAAATACATCCCTGGTGGTGGGGTCCGTTTGGAGGTGGTGGAAATGTCAGCAGATGATTTGGTTTATGCAATGGTTGTAAGGGTGAAAGGGGGTTCTGTCCTTGTTACGGTTGGAGTAGTGGAGTTTGAGGGTGGAGGTGTAGGATGTGGACGAGATGCGTTGGAAGGCATCTTTAACCATGTGGGAAGGGAAATTGCGGCCTCTAAAGAAGGAGGCCATCTGGTGTGCTCTGTACTCTATGCTAATTTCTCCCCACCCCCACCTTACTCTCATTTATCTCTCCACCCTTCAGGAATTCTGTCTGCATTCCTGATGAAGGGCTGTTGCCCGAAGCGTGCATTTTTCTGCTCCTCGGATTCTGCCTGAACTGCTGTGCTTTTCTAGCACCACTCTAATCTAAACTCTGGTTTCCTGCATCTGCAGTCATTGTTTTTACCGTCTGCTCCCAAAGGACCAGTTCCACCACAGAACACACCAGATGGCCTCGTTCTTTAAAGGTCAGAACTTCCGAATCTATGTGTTTGAAGATGCCCTCCAATGTATCTCATCCATGTTCCGTACCTCAACCCACGAAAACCAAACCGCCAACCAGGACAGAACCCCCCTGGTCCTCATCTTCTATCCCACCAACCTTGGCATAAATCACATCATCCGCTGACTTTCTCGCCACCTGTAAACGGATCCCACCACCAGGGATATGTTATCCTCTCCATCCCTATCCACATTCCGCGAAGACATTCGGTCTGTGACTGCCGAGTCAAATCCACGCCCTCCAATGTCCCACCCTTCCCTCCCGCCACCTTCCTCTGCCACCGCAGGAATTGCAAAACCTCTGCCCAAAGCTCCAATGAAGGCTTACACATCCATCAAAGTTTCACCTGCACTTCCACACATGTCATTTCTTGGATCGTTGCTCCCAATGTGGTCCACTCTAAACTGGGGAGACCAGATGTCTTCTCACAGAGCACTTCAGAGAAAATCTCCAATACACTCGCAAGAATCAACCCTAGTGCCCCATGGCCAAACATTTCAATTCCCCCTCCCACTCTCCCCATAACATGCAGGTCCTGGGCCTCCTCCATCGCCACTGCCTCACCACCTGATGGTAGGAGGAAGAAAGCCACAACTTCCGCCTCGGGATCCTTCAACTCCATGGCATCAATTTGGACTTCACCAGTTTCCTCATTTCCCCTCCCCCATTTTACCCCAGTTCCCACCTTCCAGCTCATCACCGTCCTCCTGACTTGTCACACATGTCCATTTTCATTCCCACCTATCCACTACACATTCTTCTCAGGCATATCATGTTCACCCCCCACCTCCCTCCACTTACAGCACTCTCAGCTACCTTCTCCTCAGTCCCGCCGCACTCCCACCCCATATGCTCCCACTCTCATTCCTAATGAAGGGCTTTTGCCTTAAATGTTCATTTTTTTCTGCTACTCAGATGCTGCTGGACCTGTGTGCTTCTCCAACACCACTCTAATCTTGAGGGGAATCAGTAAATTGAGAGGGTTTTCGGACATTTTCTATTGTTGAGCATAGGCTGTGGACGACAGTAGAACTTTAGCAATCACTAGTTTAAGGAACAGCTAAAGAACTGAGCACAAGTCTGGTTACCGCATAAATCAACATTTTAATTAAAATTTTAAGATAAAAGATGGAAGGCTGACTTACGCAACTTTGCCCATCAACACCGTTTCACCAATGAGTTTATCACTGATTCTGTTCCCAGTCAGGGTGCAATGGGCCTTGGAAGGGATCTTGCAAATGGTGCCGTTTCGCTGCATCTTCCAACCTTGTTCTTATACTCAGTACAGCTGTTGAGCTTTGAAGGTTGTATTAAAAATACCTGGATGCCTTACTCCAGTGCATCTTGTAGTTGGTGCACTCCACTGCAATTGTGCCTTTGAGGTAAGGGGAATGAATATTGCGGGTATTGAAGAGGGTACAATCAAGTGACTGCATTGGCGTGGATGGTGTCCAGTTCCTTAAGTGTTATTGAAGTTACACCTATCGAGCCAAATGGAGAGAGTTATGTCCCACGTCTCATTTGTGCCTTGCAAACGGTGTAGGATTCACGGAGACACGAGTTGAGTTTTTAATCAAAAAATGTCTACCAATTGACATGTTTTTGTTATCGAAGTGTTTATATAGCCAGATTCTATCCGTTTTTTCCCCCTAAGTACGAGCTCTGTGGACGATTAGACGGGGTAATTTGGTTACAGTAAAGCCATGGAATGTCAGTGGGATATGATTAGGTTCTCATTTGTCGGAGTTATCATCCTGTATTTCGTCCTTGTGTGGACCAATCTGATTCCAGTCGCTGTCGGATTTAAAGTTCCAATTCCCGCCTGTAATTGAAATCACAACCTTTTCTTCACATAAATGTCTCCACCTGCCTTAATAATATGTAAGGACGCTGCAAAGGACAGCAGAGAATTACGAACATGTTGTTAACACTGGAGAAAATAGAGCGTCTTGGTATGATTGGTTAGGTTGGGATAATTCTCCTTGAAACAAAGGAGGTGTAGGGGAGATCTATAAAAACATAACAACATTTATATACGTTTAATGTTCATGGGATCTTGACAGGGTTGTTACGGTCAGGTGGTTTATCCTCTGGTATGAGGAGAGCACCAAAGGACATGAAGCCAGAATTAGATATTGCCCGTTTAATTCAGAAATAGGGAGTAATTTCTTTGCGCAGGGGCCAGTAAATCGGTGGAACTCCTTACCAAAACTGTTATTGAGGCTGAGTTGTTGTGTATTTTCAAACTGTGCCAGACAGATATTTAACCAGAAAGACGATGAAGCTCTGTCGAGGTAAGGCAGGAGAATGGAGTTGAGGATTATCAGATCAGCCATGACTTCATAGGATGGTGGAGCAGACTCGATGGGCTGAATGGCCGACTTCCAATCCAACATCATTTGGTCTAACGCATTATTTTATTGATAAATTTAGAATTCTGAGGGGATGGGATGAAGGGATAGAAAAGGTTTCTCAAACTGGTCAGATAGTTCAGGAACTAGGCCCATAAGCTCATGAAAAATAAATATGCTGTGGCCTGGAGACAACAAATGGCACTGGGCACACCACAGATGGGTATGTTCAGAAGTTGTGATTGCTAAAGAAAATTGGTGAACCTTATTTTGTTGTAAAAAGTGAGGTCTGCCGATGCTGGAGATCAGAGCTCAAAATGTGTTGCTGGTTAAAGCACAGCAGGTTAGGCAGCATCCAAGGATCAGGAAATTCGACGTTTAGGGCCAGAGCCCTTCATCAGGAATCTTATTTTGTTGTCAACTTGGCAGTCACACTGGATGATGGATCGCGGTATGATTCAAACAGCAAAAGGTTGTGAAAGAATGAAAGGTTCATATCATTGGAAACGTTTTCTGCGGTTCCAATTCAATTGACTGTTTAAAATACTGATCAGAACTTTGTGTAGAGTTTTATATCAAAATTCACAATTCAACTGGATAAACTATTGCACCCGGTCTCTCCTTATTTGTTTCACTTTCATTCGATGTAAATTCATATAAAGTCAAGATGGAATGAAAGGAGGAAAGAAATGTTACACTCCTTTTCATTATCCCAAATTAACTTAGAACAGAAACAAATTGCTTTATTTTGACTTTGATGAGATATCAATTTATCACAAATCTCTGGTGTAATGAAGGGCAAGAACAAGATTCTCCATCAAATGTGTATTAAAGATGCGAGACACAAAGGGAATCCACAGCTGCGTTTGATAAATTAACAACCAGAGAAGGATACAAATTCACACATGCACAATGAAAGAGCAATCCGTCGCCTTAACCTCTGGGCCACTTCAGCCCATTGCAAAAGGGCTCACATATGACCACATCAAGATTACATATGGTGCACCTAGGGGATAATAAATTCCCTGAGCGGAATCGAATACACACCATTATGTTTCTGTTTTCAGCGGAGAATAATATCAGGGAAATCCAAGGAATTGACATCGTCCTTGGAAGGAATACCTGTCCTTGATTAATTCCGAATCGGAACTGTCTCAGAATGAACCAGCAAACATGAAATTCCCATCACATTCACACGCACATTTAGTCTTGACGCATTTCTTCAGATAGTTTCTCTCTCACATGACGAAGTATATATGGAGAGAGAAGTGAAGGTGATGTTTTACCTCGATGGTCTTTCTCATATGGCTGAACCTGAACTGGGTAAAATTCCCGGAAATGCAGTTTTGTTTGTTTCATTTTATTAATTTTGCTGCAACTTCACTCTGTTCATTCCACTAATCGGAAATGAATTGGATTTAAATTCATTGGAACGTTTAGTGTTGTATTCGATTTTATTCGATTCAGCTGAAAGAAAATACTGCTGAGAAAAACAGAATGTTTAACTACAAAACAAAATGCCATTTTTGTTGCTCAGTTATTTTGGCAAATTTCAGTGGGTATCAAATTAATCCAACATCATGGCAATTTTCCTCCCATATTTAAGGCATGGGATTAAAGCAGGAAATCGATCTCCAAGAGACGGTTCACATCCTATTCCTCATGGAATATCTTTCCTTGGCAATATACAAAATCTGCTCAGTTCCATTTATGATGCTTCATGTGGAATATTAATAGAAATCTTTCAAAACTCTGAGGTTTTTATGCTGAATCCTATTTGCAATATTTCATTATATCTAAAGTCGTCCAAATTAGAGATTGTTTCCTCGCACCTTCCAACACCCTCACCCCACTTTTACACTGTTACGTGGCCACAGGCCTGCACTCTCCTGCTGAAATTCACTGCTTGTGTGTCTCTAAATGTCCCTTTCAAAATAATTTGGAAACAGATTCTCTGAGTGACAGAAATTCTGCTCCAATTATTTCTTTGGCCTGCATCGATGGTTTTGAAAGCCTAATGTTCAGACATTTACGAACTTGAAAGAGTGAATTTACCACCTATTTACTCTCTCCAAATCTCAAATACTCTGGAAAACTTCTATTTGGTTTTCCTTGGTTTAGTTTCAAATTTTCCAAAGCACAAATAAATAAAATTCCATCCCCACTAAAAGCCATCAGCATCGTCTCTACCGTCCGAGCAGCCCAGTAAACGCTGGCAGTGTCCTCTCTGATAGTATCACAGATTCTCTACAATACAGAAAGTACAATTCAGCCAATCGAGTCAATAGGGACAGTCTGAACAGCATCTCAACCAGACCTAGCTCCCATCTCTATCACCGCAGGCCTCTGACTTGTGATTTCAAATAAACCTGCTGGAATAAAACCTGGCATCGTGTGACTGCTGACCTTATCACTGCGTTACGCATGGCTAATTCACTTAACTTACTGAATTCACTCCCTGGACACACCAACATAATTTAACATGGCCAATCCACAGAACCTACAGACTTCACAGCAGTGCGAAGCACTGAGCAAATGTACCATCACATTGAACACTGTCTGCATCATGTGTAATGGCTTTACACACTGGTAACTCAGCCGAGTGAAAGCAAGCTGCGCTCAACAAACCGAATTCAATGCATCCAAACGCGGTTCTACGCTGGACAACTTAATTAGTTCTGCTCGAAATGTTTCTGCTCTCAGATCTGAATAGGTTTGCTCTGTTTTCTTCCTCAGATTGCTGCTTTAAATAACACATCAGTCAGGAACAACTCTATTGAATGGTTTGCATTCCAACACAGATAAAATGTTCAGTTTGCTGAAGTTAGGTGTTTGCACGTTCACTGACACTCTCTCTTCCCTGGAACTACAGTCCTTCCCCAGCTGATTCAGACAGCACTGTCCTTGCTGTGACATGTCCCATCGAGAATGGAAGGCCAGGCATTAATAACCTTCAGTGGGTAACAGAGCGACAGGTTTAAAACATTTACGATGCCCCCAGCGGAGAATTGAGCCCTGTGACAAGCGGCGATACTAACCACGATACTGTGAAGGACAACAAAACGAAGGAAGCCCTTCAGCCTGTTGTGGCCGCACTTGTCCAGCACAACTGTGTAATGACCTCAATCAAGTTTTCCATTGTTTAGCCAATAGTCTTATATGTTTTGGTATCGCAAATTAACATCTCAATTTTTTTTTCAGGTTGGAAGGGTTTCCGCCTCTCTGACCCTTTCCGCACATCTACACTAAACTTTCTGCCTTTTCCCGAAATCTCTTGGCCACAGTGTTCGATCCCTCCAACAACAACAAACTCTTCTTTCAGTCTATCCTATTCATATCCCTCATTGTTTTGTACATCTCAGTCATGTCTTCTCCAATCTCCTCTGCTCAGCGACAGACAACCCCAGTCTGCCCAATCTCTCCTCATAACTGAAACTCTTCAGCCCAGACAATATCCCATTGAATCTCTCCTGCAACATTTCCAGTGCGATCACATCATTGCTATACTTTGAATTGCAGAAGTGCACACAGTAATCTAGCTAGAGCCGAATTAACATTTTCTTTCCATTTTATTACAGTATGAGGTCGTTGCTGGCTCGGCAGTATTGATTTCTAACCCTAATTACACAGCGGGCAGTTGAGACTAAATCATATTGCAGTAAGTCTGGCGTCAAATCAAGGCCCGACCAGGTAAGAATGGCAAGTTCCTTCCTCAAAGGACGTCAGTAAACCCGATGGTTTTGTTTTTTCAACAAGTGACCATGGATTTATAGGTGTTATTAGATTCATAATTCCAGATATTTATTGAATCCCAATTCTAACACCTAGCATGGTTGGCGTCAAACCCGGGTCCCTGGTTCATTTGCATGATGTCTGTGTTAACAGTCCAGTGGAAACAGCGCTCGGTCATTGCAGAAAACCCGTGAAACTAACCTTTCTCAATGAAGTCGCTTTTCCTCGATATTGACCTATGTCATTTTGCTGAGCTTGACCCCCAATAATCGCAAGTCAATTTCAGTAAACGCTGCTACCTGAGGATTGGCCTCACAACAGCAGTAACCAAATGGATCAACTGGTCTGCAGGTCCCGATGGTGGGGTTCGGGCACGGTCACCCAGGAGCAGTGACCGCAGCAGCACAGAGTGAACAGTATCAATGTGAGAGTCAGTGTTAGATTCTGCAGTGCCTTAATGAAATAGGAAATGACTCCACAACCACATGATGAAAGAGCAGCGCTCCGAAAACTAGTGCTCAGTTAAACCTCTTAGACTCTAACCTGGTGTAGTATGATTTTTAACTTTGTACACCATAGTCCAACACCGGCATCACTAAATTAATGAAATGGGGATTTAGGACGGATAGTTCAGTTAGTGATCGAGGGAGAGAGAGAAATCTCTGAGAAGAGGTGAAGTTGAATTCTGACATATGGAATACAGATGCGAGCGAGCAGAATTTGAAGTGAAAAGATCATCACGGTGGGGAAAATTACCATGTTAAAACAACTGATTCCTTTGTATTCCACAAAAGCTGGGGCGAATAGAGCAATTACTGCCGTGACTCGGATTCGAGCAGAGGTTGCGGCGGCCACAACGCAGAGTACTAACCAGTATATGATCACAGCATCCCACAGACGAGCACACTGACAGTGTGCAATAGCTACAGCATCGTAGCGAATGTTAGGCAGAGCACCAAATGCACAAAATCAGTGCTTAGCGAACAGTAGCAGATATGTGGAAACTCAGAATGGGCTGACCGTTTAACATCGGTTTCCCCAGTGGCTGTGGTGATTCCATCATTAATATGCAGAAGGTTGAGATAAATAGATTTCTCCAAAACATCAAAGACTCCAAAACAGTGCAGGTGTTGTTGAAGTGTATGCTTTAATAGTAATGCAGTTTAACATCGGCCACTTCACCAGTTTCCCCCAACAAAGCAGTAACCACTGCTGCCACATAGCCCCAATTCGGAGACCCAGAATCAGTGGAATTGAGTGCCGCAGTCGCGAAGATCCAACTGAAAGTCGGGATCGGAGTGATTTCGCAGAGATACTCGAGGGCTCCAGTGACACAACTGGTGAATGCACGGTATTTCTATGACGGTTGAGAGGCGCAAGCAATTCCGAGGTTGGGAGTGCTCCTGGCCAAAGTCGGGACAGGAGGGAAAATTTGTTCCCGTTGATACCAATCTACAGTGCATCTTGCTGAGACAGCTGAGTGCCACAACTGGAGCATGGGCGGCTGGTTTGAAGTTTGAACTTGCTTCACTATCACCCACATCCCTGGAATGATTTTTTTTTCACCATTTTCATTTCCAATTGTATAATATCTCCCTGCAGTCTGCGGCTTTCTTCCTCATGGTTAATTGCATGACTAACTGTTGTATGATCTGCACACTGCTAAATCACGGCCACTACAAGTAAATATAAATCATTTATCTATGGGAGAAAACTGTGGAACCTCACTGCAGGCATGCTTCGTATGTTTGCCATCGACGCCAGAATTTTAGACAGTGAGGAAGATTATCTAAGTTTCAAAAGGATCTTAATCCAATGAGTCGTTGGACTGAAAAATATAACATGAAATTCAATCTGGATAAATGGAAGGTATTGTATTTTGGTGCAACAAGAGTAGGGCTTTGCGTAGTGTTGGAGAACAGGGAAGCTAGGGGTGCAGGGGCATAATTCCTTGTAGTTTGCATCACCGACAGAAAAGATGGTTCAAAGGCATTTAACATACTTCCCTTTATTGTTCAGTCCTTTGTGTATACGAGTTGGGACGTTAAGTTCAAGTATTTCAGGACATTGATGAGGCCTCTGCTGGAATATTATGTCCAGTTCTGGTCGCGCAGTTGTAGGAATGATATTATTCAGCTGGAGCAGGTTCAGAAAAGGTATGCACGCATGTTGCCATGTGTGGAATGTTTGAGTTACAATGAAAGGCTGGATAGGCTGAGACGATTTCAGATTCGAGATCGGGGTGCTGGAAAACCACAACAGGTAAGGGAGCATCCGAGGAGCAGTTGAGTAATTTTTTCGCGGAAGTGCCCTTCATCAGGCTTTTCCATGAAACGTCGATTCTCTGCTCCTCAGATGCTGCCTGGCCTGCTGTGCTTTCCCAGCACAACACTCTCGACTCTGATCTCTCATCTGCAGTTCTCCCTTTCTCCTAGTTGAGACTGTTTTCACTCGAGGTTAGGGGTTTTAACGGCGACCTGACAGAGGTTTATGAATTATTGAGAGGCAAGTTAGAGTTAACGATAGCTGCCTTTTCCCAGGATGAGTATTTCAAGGCGAGAGGGCATATTTTTAAGATGAAAAGAGAGATTTTTTTCAAAAAAAAATGTGAGGCATTGTTTTAGGGAAGTTGTTTTGCATGTGCAATTAACTTGCTGAGGAAGTGATGGATGAGGTACATTTACAACATTTGGAGCACAAATAGAGAGAGTTTTTAAAAAAAAAATATGTGAGGCATTGTTTCAGGGAAGTTGTTTTGCATGTGCAATTAACTTGGTGAGGAAATGATGGATGAGGTACATTTACAACATTTAGAGCACAAATGGATCCGTACATGAATGGCAAAGTGAGATTTTAAAAATAAATTTATTCATGCCTAGTACATCAGTTATTTCCCAGAGGACACTTAAGAGTTAACCACGGTATTATCCATCAGGAGTCTCCTGTGGGACAGAGCAGATGAATATAACAGTTTGCTTCCCGAACGTGCATGAGTGAATCAGAAGGGATTTTCCACACAACTGATTCAGGTCATCACGAGACTCTTCAATTCCATGTACTTATTGAATTCAAACTCCACTATCTGTCATGCCAGGACCTGAACCCTTTGTCCCCAAAATTTTACCTGGGTTTTGGATTAACCACACAGTAATAAAACCACAAGGGCATTATAACCACTCAACGGGTACAGAAGGAGTGAGATGTGTCTAGATTAGTTTGGTAGCATGTTCAGCATGGATAGCTTGGACTGGCAGGCATGTTTTCATGCTGTATGACTCTATCATTGACGTTATGGAACAAATAGCTGGTTGCGGTTTAACAGCAGCATTGACAGCATAATCGAACACCTGATGGGATATGTAATCCTGCTGGAGTCTCCGGAGGTTTTTATGCTCAGTGTTCCTTTCCCACACAAAGGACTGGTGAACGGCTTGTCCCCAGTAGTACTGATTAAATAAGTTTCCATTTCTGTTATTAATTGAATCCCTTCCTGCAGTTCCCACATTGCCCTGCTTTCTCTGTAGTATTGGCGTCCTTTTTTCTACACAGGGTGAACGATCCTTTCAAATTGTGTCCATACAGATACAAATCCCGTTTTCCATGTTGTTAATGTGATTTCATTTTTTTTTCTCATTCACCCGTATAGTGTGATTAGGACTGGTCAGGACAACATTCATTTTTCGCCCCTCGTTCCAAACCAAAGGAGTAGCCATGGGCAACCGAATGGGCCCCAGCTTTGCCTGACTCTTCTTTGGATATGTGGAACAGTCCATCTTCCGCAGCTACACTGGCACCACTCCCACCTTTTCCTCCGCTACATCGATGACTGTATCGGCGCTGCCTCGTGTTCTCACGAGGAGGTTGAACAGTTCATCCACTTTACCAACACCTTCCACCCCGACTTCAAATTTACCTGGACCATCTCAGACTCCTCCCTCCCCTTCCTAGACGTTTCCATTTCTATCTCGGGCCACCGAATCAACACGGACATTTACTACAAACTGACCGACTCCCACAGCTACCTAGACTACACCTCCTCCCACCCTGCCCCATGTAAAAACGCCATCCCATACTCCCAATTCCTTCGTCTCCACCGCATCTGCTCCCAGGAGGACCAATTCCAATACCACACAACCCAAATGGCCTCCTTCTTCAAAGACCATAATTTCCCTCCAGACGTGATCGACGATGCCCTCCACCACATCTCCACTTTCTGCTCCACTGACCTTGCGCCCTGCCCCTCCAATCGCCACCAGGACAGAACCCCCTCACCTACCATCCCACAAACCTCCTCATATATCGTATCATCCGTCGTCATTTCCGCCACCTGCAAACGGACCCCACCACCGAGATATGTTTCCCTCCCCTCCCCATCAGAGTTCCGAAAAGACCCCCACTCCCTCCTTGACTCCCTCGTAAGGTCCACACACTCCACCAACCCAACCTCCACCCCCGGCACATTTCCTGAAACCGCATGAAATGCAAAAGTTGCGCTCACACCTCCCCCCACATACTTCCCTCCAAGCCCCCAAGGGATCCTTCCATATTCACCACAAATTCACCTACACCTCCACACACATCATTTACTGTATCTGCTGCACCCGATGTAGCCTCCTCTATACTGGGGAGACAGGCTGCCTAATGGCGGAATGTTTTAGGGTACAGCTCCTGGAAATCCGGACCAACCAACCCAACCACCCCGTGGCTCAACACTTCAACTCCCCTTCGCACTCCGCCAAGGACATGCAGGTCCTTGGAGTCCTCCATCGCCAGAAAATAGCAACACGACGGCTGGAGGAAGAGCACCTCATCTTCCACCTAGGAACCCTCCAACCACAAAGGATAAACGTAGATTTTGCCAGTTTCCTTATTTCCCCTCCCCCCACCTTGTCTCAGTCAAATCCCTCGAACTCAGCACCGCCTTCGTAGCCTGCAATCTTCTTCGTGACTTCTCCGCCCCCACCCCCACTCCGGCCTATCACCCTCACGTTGACCTACTTCCCCCTTTTGCATTTCCAACGCCCCTCCACCAAGTCCCTCCTCCCTACCTTTTATCTTAGCCTGCTGGACACACTTTCCTCATTCCTGAAGATGGGCTCATGCCCGAAACGTCAATTCTCCTGGTCTTTGGATTCTGCCTGACCCACTGCGCTTTTCCAGCAACACATTTTAACCTCGTTCATTGCTGTCTGGCTATACCACGAACCCGGGTGCGATCCCAACCTCAGGTGTCTGTCTGTGGGCAGTCTGCACATTCTCTGCGCATTTGTATTTTTATTTCTCCCCCGACCAAAGATGTGACAGTTACTGGGAACAACAGCGGGAAATGCAGGCTTATGGAATAGTGAATACCGTGGGGTCTGGTGGGATGCGCTTCGGATGGATGTGTGGACTGGAAGGGCCGACTGGACTGCTTTCCCACAAGATGGGGATTAATGAATTAAGGGTCAGCTCATTTATTTTTCTGGTACTGGATTCTCTCGTATGCAGGACTAGGTGAAGATGGTAGAATGCACTGCATAAGAGACATGAATGAATGGGATTGAAGGAAATTAAAGTCATGATCTCTGTTCGTGAGGTCAGGCTTGCATTTCAGATTTTATTTGTCGAACTTAAACATCACCCTTTCCGTGTTCCAGTCGCCAAGGATGACTAGTTTAAAATATCACCCCAACACCACCTGTTCCAGGTTGAAGTCTTGACTGTTTGGAGAAACTGATACTGAGCTGATGCAAGCAAATGCAGCTGCCACCACCAGTGTCGGAAACACCGATCCAAATAGCAAAATCGTTTTTTAAACTCACAACTGCAAAGTTAAGGGCTCAACACATTGCACTTGTGCCACTCAGCTGTCTTAGAAAGATGCATCGGAAATTGCTATGATAGTATAAACGAAGACAATCATTTCCTTGAGCAGGATCACACTCAACCGCGGAATTTCTTGCGCCTCTGTACCATCATAGAAGGACAGCACGCTAATTGGGCGGCTGTGCCGATATTAAGCTAAAATGCTATTGAAGCATACATGTCAACAATATCCTGCACTATCTTCTGAGTTTTTGATGCTTTGTCGAAATCAATCAATCTCATTTCTCAACTTTCTCATTCAAGGGATCTCCACAGCCTCTGAGGGCATCGAACTGAAAGATTCAGCTCATTCTCAGTTCCCACATGTCTGTCACTGTTCGCTGAGTACTGATATTGTACATTTACTGTTCTTCCGAACATTTCCTCTGCTGGTATACTTTTTGCTGCTTGCAAGCATCCTGTTCTGTGGTTGCTGTGATCGTGGTTATTGGTATTTTGTATTGTGAGCACAGCAACCTCGGTTTGAAACCAAATCACGGCACTAAGTGTTCTCTCCGTTGTCCTTTTTGTGACACATGTTAAGAAATTAATTGTTTTACCTTCAAATTCTGCTCTCTCACATCTCTGCATTTCATATATCAGGATTCAAACACACCCGTTGTGCGAGATTTCGCTCCTTCCCACGATCATGAAACCTCCTTTCCGTCCCCCCCCCCCCCACCCCACACCCCCATGTCTCTGCGGTAATGCACAATCTATCACTCTCTTTCACATTGATGCTGATGTGTCTGTGCTGCAGGACCGGTCACTGTTGTTGCGTGAATGTGCCCCAATCCCACCATCGGTACCTTCAAACAGATCGATCCATTTGGATACCGCGGTTGTGAAATCAATCCCCATGTAGCAGCTTTTACTGACCAGAGACAATTGGAGCGTCAGGCTCATGGAAAATACCCAGGGCAGTTTTGGTGAAAAGGCATTTTATTGGAAAAGATCTGCTTCGTGTCTTTCTGCGTTGGTCTTGTGATAATTTTATAGGACTGATAATCCAGATACCGAGGTAATAGTCTACGTACTCGGGCTTGAATCCCACTATGCCATGATTGTCAAAGTTGGATTCAAAAAATATTTGCAAGGAAGAATCTAATGACTACTATAGACCCATTGACAATTGTTGAAAAAAATCTGTTTCACTGATGTCATTTCAGGATGGAATCTGCTGTCCTTACTTGGTCTGGGCTGCATGTGACTTCAGACTCATAGCAATATGGTTGAGTCTCAACTGCCCTATGGGCAATTAGGAATGGGTAATAAATTCGGCTTAGCCAGAATCGCCCTCATACTAAACAAGAAATTTTAAAACAAATGCTCATTAGGCTCAAGCAAGAGTGTTGTGTGCAGTTTTGCAAGTCACATTATAGCAGGGATGTGATCACACTGAGAAAATTGCAGGAGATACTTGCCGGGATACTGTTTGGTGTGAAGTTTTTCAGTAGTGAAGAAAGACAGGACAGAGTGGAGTGCTGTCTCAATGCAAAGGAGATGTAGACAAGACATGATTGAGTTAGGGTATGGACAGGGTTGACTGAACGAGCTTCCCTTTGATGGAGGGATCGATTAGCAGGGGCCAGAGCCTTAAGGAGAAAGACAGCAATGTTTGAGAAAATGTGCGAAATAGCTTTATCAGCCAGTGGGTGGTTGGAATTTGGAATACACTGTCTGCATTGTTCAGAGCGGCAGAAACACTTATCGCCTGAATAAATATTCAGATGTGAACCTTTGATGCCAAGACATATCAGGCTGTGGGGTAAGCATTCTGAAAAGGGATTAAGTTCATTAGACAGTTGTTTTTGACAAGTGTGGCCACAATTGGCTGAAGGGCCTCCTTTGATTCTCTTGTCCTCGGTACTATAATGGTTAGTGTCCTTGCCTGTCACAGGCATCAATTTTCTGCTGGGGACAGTGCAAACGTTTTAAAACTATCGTTCCATTCCCAAGTGCGGGTATTGATACCTGTCCTTCCATTCTCGATGGGGCATATCACACGAAAGACAGTGCTGCCTGAATAAAGGTGGGGAAGGACTGCAGCTCTCAGGGAGGCAGAGTGTCAGTGAACGGGCAAACGCTTGACCTCTGCAAACTTTACCTTATGACTGTGTTGGAAAGAAAAGCATTTGACAGACTTGTTCCGGATTGAAGTGTTTACTAGAAACAGGATTTTGAGGAAGAAACAACATAAACGCATTCAAATATGAGTGCAGAAACATTTCCCGCAGCACGAATGAAATTGTCAAGGACAGAGTAGCATTTCGATACATTGAATTTGCGTTCAGTTGTTTTGATGAGGCTGTTACCAGGGTATAAAACCATTAAAAAATGATTCAGCATTTGCTCAGTATGTGGAACATTGTCTCAGTAATTCGCACTGCTGTTCAGAGGACGGTTACGTTGATTGGCAAAGATAAGTTGCCCTCTCGTGTCCAGGGAGCGAATTAAGTAAGTTAGATGAATAAGCCATGGGTAATGCCGGTATCAGGTCAGAAGTCACAGGACATCAGGTTATACTCCAACATGTTTATTTGAATCATATAGGAGGGGGGGGGTCTCCTTCTTCAGTTGAAATATATGGAAATAGGGAGGGGAGCTAGGTCTGGGTGAGATGCTCTTCAGAGAGTCGTTACCGGCTCGATTGACTGAAACGCTCTTTCTGCACTGTGGGATTCTGTGATTCTATGAATTGATAACGACCGTGTTTACTGAGGTCTAAATCCATTAGAGAATATGCTGATGGGGGTGTACTGAGGATGAGATTTTATTCACTTGTCTAGTTGGAAAATTGAGGACAGCTATCCCTGAACAAAGGAAGACTTAATGGTTTTTTTTTCAGGTTATGAAATGTTTGGACAGAGTAAATAGGTGGAAAATTCACTCTTTCAAGTACGTAAACATCTAGATGTCAGGCATTCAATACCTTTGATAACACCTTTGAAGGACAAAGAAATGATGAGAACAGAATCGCTGTCATTCCGAGAATCTGTTTTTCACAATATTTGTAAAGAAACATTTGATGACATACAAGGAATGAATTTCACAGGGAGAGAGACGGCGTGTGGCTAGGTAAATGTGCAGAAGTGGGGTGGAGTCGGTCGGAAGTTGCGGGGAAACAATGTCTAATTTGGTTGACTTTAAATGTCAAGAAATGTCTTTAATGTGTGCACCTGAATAAGATTCGGTTCCAAAATTCTGCATTTTGCAAGATTTGGCGTAATATTCCACCTAAAGCATTGTAAATGGAACTGGGTGGATTTTTATTTATAATGAAGGGAAGATATTACATAATGACTAGGAAGTGATCAGTTGCTTGGAGATTGACTTCCTGCTTTAATCATATGCGTTAAGGATGTGAGAACAAACACCATGATACTTGGTCCAATTAATACTCAGTGAAATCTGCCAAAGCAACGAGCAACAAAACTGGGGTGAAGTGGGGGCGGGGGGGGGGGGGGGGTGGTGGTGAGGGGTTCTTCTGCACGTTAACCCTCTGTTTTAGGAAGCAGTATTTTCCTTAAGCTGAAATAAAGTCAGTGCAAATTTGAATACAACATTAATCGTTCCAATGAGATAAATCTAATGCACTTCTGATGATTAAAATGAACATTGTGAGATTGCAGCAAAATTAAAATGAAACGAACAAAACAGCATTTCTTGCAATTTAATCCAATTCAGGTTCAGCCATATGAGAAAGGCCATTGAGCCACAACATCGCCTTTATTTCCCTCTCCATGGCTGCTTCTTCATGTGACAGAGAAAGTGACTGAAGAAATTATGAGTCAAATGTTGATGTGAATATGACGGAAAAGTCTTGTGCTCTGTTTCATTCTGACTCAGTTCTGACTCAGAATGTGTCAATGACAGCTATTCATTATGACGAGCATGACTATTTATTGGAATTTGCTGCTATTATAGTTCGAGTGAAAACAGAAACACAATGGTGTGGATTCGATTCCGCTGTGGAAAATTCTCATCCATGACTTTCACCACATGCAACCTGATGAGGTCATATGTCACCGCTCTACAAAATGTGCTGAGGAGACCGAGAGATTATGGTATTGGGTTGTTGTACCGCTGTGCTCCACATTCACGGGTTCGAGTCACACTCTGGTTGCTAACTTTACGCACTGCTCTAGCAGTTTTCGTTGCATCTCCCACTCTGGTATACAATGGATCGAGAGTCTTGTTCTTGCCATTCACTGCACAGGAGAATCACAAATAATCGACACCACATTAAAGTCGAAATGAAGAGTCAGAGCAGTCATTCTATTCAATTACAGATGAAATTGGTGTAATGAGAAGGAACGCATTTTTCTTTCCGCCTTACATTCCATCTTTTCTTTCTATGAATTTACATCGAAACAACGAGAAAAAAATAAAAAATAACAAGAGATCAGGAGCACAAGTTTATGCAGTGGGGTTGTTCATTGGTATTTTACCCTAACACTTCACACAAAGATCTGATCAGTATTTCAAACAGTCTCTCGGAATTGGAACCGCAGAAAATGTCTCCAATGAAACAAACATTTCATTCTTTCACAAATTGCTGCTGTGTGTGAATCATACAACGATCCATCATCCAGCGTGATCACTGAATTGCCAATTGTATAAGATCTACCAACTTTCTTCAGCAATCACAGCTTCTCTACACAGCCACCTGTGCTGTGCCCAGTGTCATATGTTTCCCCCAGGTCACAGCACATCTCTTCTTCCTGAGTTTATGAGCCTTGTTCCTGATCTGTCTGATCTGTTTAATAAACCTTTTCTGTCACTTCATCCCATCCCCTCACAATTCTGAACTTATGAATAAAATAAGGCGTTAGATGAAATGTTAAACGAAGTGGAAGTATGCTATTCATCCCAAGGAGTCTGCTCAACCATTTAACGAACTCATGTTGATCTGATTTGGAGATGCCGGTGTTGGACTGGGGAGTACAATGTTAAAAATCAAACAACACCAGGTTATAGTCCAACAGGTAAATTTGGAAGCACACTAGCTTTCGGAGCGATGCTCCTTCATCAGGTGATAGTCACCTGACTATCACCTGATAAAGGACAGTCGCTCCGAAAGTAGTGTGCTTCCAATTAAACCTTTTGAACTATAACATGGTGTTGTGTGTTTTTTTTAACATTGGTGGTCTGATAATCTTGAATTCCATTCTGCTCACTTAGCTCGACAAAGTGTTATCATCTTTCTGACTGACTATCTGGCACAGTTTGAAAATACCAAACCATACAGTCTCAACAGCGGTAACTGGAAAATGCCAGAGATTCTTTGACCTCTGAGCAAAGAAATTACTCCTCATTTCTGAATTAAATGGGCAATATCTAATTCTGAGATTATGTCCTCTGGTGCTGTCCTCAGAGCATAGGGCAAGCTAACTGTCCGTATCTACCCTGTCAAGATCCCACAAATATTGAACGTTTATAATTGTTATTATGTGATTATAAAGTTTCCCTCCTCCTCCTTTGTTTCAAGGAGAATAATCCCGGCCTAACCAAACACTCCACGAAGTTCTACTGTATACAGAGTTAGCAACATGTTAGCAACATGCGCTGTCTCTTACAGCGTCATTATATATTATAAAGATTGGGGAGAAACTTCGGCGAGGAAACGGGTTGAAATTTCAAGCGCAGACGGGAATTGGAACTTGAAATCAGAAAGCGATTGGAATCGGATTGCTTAAAGAAGGACGAAACACAGCGAAGATAACTCTGACAAATGAGAATCTAATCATTTCCGATTGACATTCAATGTCTTCAATGTAACTGAATTCCGCCGTGTAATCATCATGGGAGCCAATATTTAGGAGAAATGGAACCTGACCGTCCATATAAAGCAGTTGACGACAAAAAACATGTCCGTCGGTCGACTTTGTTTGATTATCAACAACTCTCGTCTCCGTGAAGCGTACATCGTCCGCAACGCACAAATTAGATGTTTAACAAAACTCTCTCCATTTGCCTAGGTGGGTGCAGCTTCAATGCCACTGAAGGCACTGGGCACCCTCCACGACAATGCAGTCACTTAACTGTACATTGTGCAACTGCTGAAAATTTATTCCATTAACTGTTAAGGCACAATTGCAGCAGAGTGCAGCATATAGAAGATTCACTGGAGTAAGTCAACGAGGATCTTCAAAGCTCAAAACCTAGACCGACTATAAGGACAAGTTTGAAGATGCACTGAAACTCACCATTTGCAAATTACCCTCCAAGGCACTTACCAGTAAGACTTGGAGAGAAATCAGTGGTAAATTCATTGAGTGGTGAATTAGTTTGATGGGCAAAGATTTATACTTCAGCCCTTTATCTTTCATCTTTCAATTTTTAAAAATGTAGATTATTGCATGGAACAGACTTGTCTGGCGGTTGCTAAAGATCGAATATCATCCACTGTCTGTGGTCAAAAATAGAAAAGATCCAAAAACCTCAGAACAACTGATCTCCCTGTCCAACAATCTTGAGGGATCTGTGAATGTCCACTCCAAGATCTCGTTGTTTCTGTACACCACTCAGAATCCTCACTGTTATTGTTACAACTCCCCAAATGCACTACCACTCATTGGTCTGGATTCAATTCCATTGGCCATTTTTCTCTTTCCGCGTGATGAATACGTCCCTGACATTATTCATCATAGTCAACTACACGACAAATTGTTGTATTGTCTGTAAACTTCTAAATCATGACTCCTCAAAAACGTTTGAATTATTGATCTACATCAGGGAACAGTGGTACTTCACTGGGAACAAATATCCAAACATGGTTCCTTGCTGCATGGGATGAACACCTGCCATGCTCCAATCTCCAAGGGTTGCTAACCCAGTATCTAGCCAATACATTTGCAGATGACATGAAGATTGGTGGTGTAGCCAGAGAACATAGGGGCATGTCAAAGAATGAAGGGGAATATAGATACATAGAAGATTTGATCGGAGAAGTGGCAAATGGAGTTCCATCCAAGCAAATGTGAGGTGATGATTTTGGGAAGTCTAAATCTAGAGCCAAGTATACAGTAAATGGAAGAGCCTTGGGTTAACTTGATGAGAAGAGAGATCTGGGAGTTCAGGTCCTTTGTACCCTGAATGTGAATACACAGGTGGATAGAGTGATCAAGAAGGCATACGGCATGCTTGCCTTCACCGTTGAGTATAAGAGCTGGCAACTCCTGCTAAAATTGTACAAGAGTTTGGCTCTGCCGCGTTTAGAATACTCTGTTCAGTTCTGGTCGCCAACTTACCAAAATGATGTGGATATTTAGGAGAGAATGCGGAGAAGGTTGACGCAGATGTTGCCTGGTATGGAAGATGTGAACTCTGAAGAGAGGACTAGTGGGTTACTTCTGGTTTCATGAGAAAAAAACGAGATTGAGGGGGCCTGATTGAGGTCTACAATATCATGAAGAGTACAGTCAGGATGGATAGAGATCAGCTTTTTCCCATGATGAGGGACTCAATAATGAGAGGTCACGCGTTCAATAAGAGAGGCGAAACGTTTAAGGGAGATAGACATGGAATGTATTTTAGAGAGAGGATGGTAGGTGCTAGAATGCGTTGCCAGCAGAGGTAGTAGAGGCAGGCATGGAAGATTCATTTCAGGTGTGCCTGGACAGATGCATTATTAACTGAGAAGCAGAGGGAAACAGATGCTTAGATATTGGGCGGCATGTTTAGATAGTTGATTTGGACTGGCTCCGCCTTGGCGGTCCAAAGGGCCTGTTCCTAGGCTGCACATTTTCTGTATTCTTTGTTCTTCTTTGTTCACTACACTACCAACTGTGGGTTGCAGGTGAAGTAGTGTTACTTCTGCAACCATAATTACTTATGCAAGGTACATGAACTCATACCAGTGTAAAATTGTTTCAACCAAGAGCTAAGTCAACAAGAATGAAATTTTGTGAAGGAAATATATAATTGTTTTCATATTAGCTAAAATGTGCATACAGGAATGAAAGGTGCCTGCAAACAATGGTAGATGGTACAGACAAATAGATAAGGTGCTGTGTGGATGTAGGTTAAGTCAGATATGCTTGTACAAGCAGTAGTTATAAGCATCTGTTTCCCATTTCTGCAAAAACAAAAAAAATGCCCAAATTAAAAGGGTAAGGTTCAATATGGTTGGGGAAAGGGAGAAAATGTCACAAGTGGGGGAAATAGATTACAGTAAAGGAGGATATACCTAACAGTTGACCACAGCCAGGATGTGGTAAAACGGCCAAGTAAAACCTGTACTTTGTTATGCACAAGGCCGGATAAGGCCAGAGAGAAATAATAGTAATGGGCACCGGGTTTAGAGTAGTGAATGGTATGTACTTGCTAAACTCTGCGTGTCTATTTCAGGCATCACGCTTGCAAGCGTATAATAAACATACTGATTGCTTCAGTTCTTGTCTCGCACTCAAGTTATTGATGTGAGTGGGCTTAGTTTCTCACAATTATGGGATCGTCCGGGATATTCTTCCATCACTGGGGGGAGTGGAAGATGCCTCCCATTCACAATTGGGGAGTGGTTTCTTGTCCCGGTTTTGTCTGCTCCCTTGAGCGACTGGTACGAATTCCACAAGACAGACATCTGAATCAGACAGTGAAAGGAGGTCGATAAAAAAATGGAAAAAAAGGGACCTGGCAACTCTGTGCACAGACCAATGTCAGAAAACCGACTTTTAAGTATTAACTGGGTGGCCAGGAAAAGGGGTATTTAATCGCTTAGGGACTGGTGAGGGCGCGGAGAAATGGGGGTAGGCATAGTAAGTCGAAGGGAGTAAAGGAAGAAAAGGTCCCTGAAAAACATTCCTACTGAAAGTCTGTTGGGGAAGATGTTGAGGCCATGGACAAGTAACACTTGTACAAGGGAAAAAGATAAAAAGAAAGTGATTAAATATTGTTGTTTAATATGGACCAACGAACAAATCCTTCATCCAGTTGTCTTCTGGACAAAGTATGATTCGGATGAGGATTGGGTATGTCAGTATTTAGATTTGTATGTGAATAAAAGCAAATTTTTAGTCAAGAAGAGGTGGAATATGCGTCCTGTTGGAAGGGTAGTTTGGGAATGATGGTAGTAAAGATAAAGGATTTCTCCTCTACCCCACCCAGTCCCTGGGATCCTTTTGCCTGCTTGCACTCCGCAGCCCCGTACCATAAAAACAGATTAGGTGAAAATGGGGGAGGAGGAGAGACAGTCAGACAGGGACAGGTAACGGATGACCCACAAGAGGAGGACGAAGGGGCGGTGGACAGGGATGCTGTTTTTCCCGACCCTCAATCCTCAACAAAAGGAAGGCAAGATAAAGTAGATGTAGAGGCGGCCTCTGGAGTATCTAAACCAAAGCCAAAGGGGGGAAAACAAAAACAAAAAAGGGGAAGAATGTGAAGACTTATCCCCTTCGGGAGGTACCGATAGGGGACAACGAGATTGGGTTTATAAGTGCCCCCTTACCATTGAGGAGGTCAGAATATTTAAAAAGGAAATGAAAGTCCTGGTTTCGGATCTGGTAGGTTGTCTGAACAAATTGATCAATTCTTGGGGCCCAGTCCTTTTACGTGGACTGAGTTAATGTCTATTTTGAATATACTATTTATTGGGGAAGAAAGGGGATCTATACCAGGAGCAGCCATTAAAATATGGGACAGGGAACTTCCCATTGGGAATGGGGATACTGGACGGGGATAGACGGAGTTTCCCCTCAGAGAAACCCAGTGAGAAATTCAAAACCCGGAGCATAGGGAAGAAATGAGGGAATTGAAAGACCTGATTATAAAAGGAATAAGAGAGGCAGTTCCGAAGTCGCAGAATTTGACTAAAACCTTTGAAGTTAGAAAGTTAGACTCCCTCAACTTTCTTGCAAAGATCAAGAGACTCAATGCGGAAATACTCTGGAATGAACCCTGATGACCCAGTGGCACAGTGTCTTTTGAAAGCACATGTTGTGACAAAGGCATGGCCAGACAAAGATAAAGATACTGAAAATAGAAGAGAGGAGCGAAACATTATGAGATGAATTGCTAAGAGAGGCAAAGAAAATGTTTGCAAAGAGAGAGGATGAGAGACAAGAACAGAAGGCAAAAATGATGGTAGCTACGATTGATGAGGTGGTTAAGAAAAGAATGGAACCAATAGTGAGCAACTGGAGCGGTGGGTGGCAGCATGTAGGACAGAGAGAGGGGGAGATGGAGAGGAAAAGGGGGAGCATTTGATAGAGGGTTCTGGCGACAGGGACAGCGATGGACGTCTCCACAAGCAGGATGCTATTATTGCTGAAACTCGGGCATTTTAAGCGGGAGTGTCCTGATCTACAAAGGGCAGAAAGGGCAATTCCGCTTATGAATTTTGATGAAGAATAGGGGTGTCAGGGGTTCCTGCCCCCGGGGAGCCACCAGGAAATCTTGATAAACTTGAAGGTGGAAACCAGTGGGGAAGAGGTGGTCTTCCAAGTAGATACGGGGGTAGCACGATCGTCGCTGAATTTTAAAACCAAAGAAAGTAGGAATGTTAACATAGTCAATTACTGTTTCCGGGGTAAAAGGGGAAGGATTTAATGTTCCAGTATTTGAAACTATGATGATAGAAGGTCAGAAGGATACAGTCACAGGGGAACTGTTGTATATCCCTGATATAGGAAGTAACTTACCAGGGAGAGATTTAGTTATCCTCTTAGGACTGGAGATTTGAATTCAGGAAAAAGAATTAGTTGTACAAATGACAATGTTGACAGAAGATGTGGAGAGAGAAGTCGACTCTATTATATGGAATAGAGAAGGGAATCGTGGAAAAGTACTGATCCGCCCCTAGAAATAAGTTTAAAAACGGAAAGAGGACGTTGTTTATGAGCGACAATATCCCTTTTCCATAGAAGGTAAACAATGACTGCAGCCAGTAATTGACGGGCTAGAGATGGACTGTTGGAGCCATGTACGTCTCCTTATAATATCTTAATTCTACCAGTGCGAAAATCCGATGGAACTTATCGATTGGTGCAGGAGGGGAAAACATTGAAGAGAATAGAACCGGCCAGGTACCCAGTGGTGCCAAATCCCTATACGTAATTAAGTAAGACCCCTCATGACCACAAATGGTTTAGTGTAATAGATTTAAAGGATGCCTTTAGGGCTTGTCTCTTGGTGGAGGAAAGCAGATTTTGTTTTGCCTTTGAATGGGACGATCCCAAGACAGGACAGAAACAGTAATACCGGTGGACCGTGCTCCCCCAGGGATTTATGCAATCCCTGAATTTATTTGGACAGATGTTGGAACAAATATTGGAAAAATTTAGCAGCCCCAAGGGAACTACCCTGTTGCAGTATGTAGACGATCTCTTAGTAACAGGAAAGCGAAGAGAAAGTGTAGTAGAAGCCACTAAAAAATGAATTTCCTGGGTCAGCAGGGACTGCGAGTATCTAAAAACAAAATACAACAGGTGGAGCGAGAAGTGAAATACTTGGGACATTTAGTGAGTGAGGGAAAGTGAAAGATAAGCCCGGAACGGTTAGAGGGAATAGTGGGGATTCCACTGCCCAGGACTAAACAGGAATTGCGTAACATTTTTGGGTTTAATGGGATATTGCAGATTGTGGATTGATTCTTATGCTCAAAAGACGAATAAATTATATCTCAAATTAGAGGCAGAACCAAAGTGTCTAAGTTGGGAACAAGAGGAAAAAGAATGTATAAGAATTCAAAGGAAATTTGATCCATGCCCCCATGTTAGCCTTATCTTCTCGAGATAAACCTTTCCAGCTCTTTGCTTCCGTAGATAAGGGAGCGGCTTTGGAGTAAAAACTCAGAGGTGGGAAGGAATGCAACAGCCAGGAGCATGTCTTTCGAAGCTATTGGATCCAGTATCCCGGGGGTGGCCTGAGTGTGTGCAGGCCATGGCTGCCACTGCACTGTTTGTTAAGGAAAGCAGGAAGCTTACATTTGGGGGAGCCCTAATAATAAGCACCCCACACCAAGTGAGAACGATCCTAAACCAAAAAGCTGGACGATGGTTGACAGACTCACGGATTTTGAAATATGAGGCAATATTAATAGAAAAAGATAATCTAGTGTTGGTCACGGACAATTGTTTAAATCCAGCTGCCTTTCTTTGGAAAGGGGAAGGAGAATCTCCTCAGAACCCAGAGCACAACTGCCTTGACATTATAGAATTCCAAAGGTCTGCATGGGGCTGAGAGATGTTCAGCTTCATGCAGGAGCCTGACTTTTTATAGACTGATCATCCCAGGTGACTGAAGGGAAAAGACATAATGAGTATGCAGTTGTAGACGGGATGAAACGTAATGTGGTAGAGGCAGGAAGGTTGCCAAATTGGTGGTAAGCTCAGACCTGCGAACTCTATGCATGGGAAAGAGCTCTTAGGGCGTTAGAAAATAACGAGGGAGAAGCATGCAGTGACTCTAAATATGCTTTTGGTGTTGTGCACACTTTTGGAAAGATATGGCAGGAAAGAGGACTGATCAATAGATGGGGAAAGGAATTATCACATGAGGAGTTGATTAAATGGATCTTGGAGTCCCCCGAGAAATAGTGGTAGTGCGTGTAAATGGTCATCAGATAGGAAAAGAATCAGAAGTTAGGGGGAATAGATTAGCCGATGAAGTGGAAAGGAAGCAGGCCTGGACCCACAAGGAGTGCTGATTCATTCCCTCATACCTACTGTCCTGATCCCCAGAAGCTCCTATATTTTCTGAAAAAGAAGAAAAATACTTGAAAGATTTTGGGGCTGTGAAAAACAGCAGACAGGCAATGGAGGTTACCTGATGGAAGGGAAATGTTACACAAAATGCTGATGTGAGAAATTATGGCTGTGCTAAATCAAGTCAGCCATTGGGGAGTACAAGCAAAGTATCTTTTAGTTCTTAGGAAATATGGATGTAAAAGAATATACACAATTGCGAAACAAATATGCGAGGCATGTATAATATGCACAAAGAAAAATAAGGAAGTCTTGAGAAAACAGATGCCGGGAGGGAGAGACCCAGGATTAGAGACCTTCCAGAGTATACAAGTAGACTATACTGAACTACCCAGAGCAGGAAGGCTAAAATACATGCTGGTCATAGTAGATCATCTATCTGGTTGGGTTGAGGCATACCCCTTAGCTGTCGCCACTGCGAGTTTGGTGTCTAAAACAATATTAGACACATAATTCCCCGATATGGGCTAGTGAACCGTATAGATTCCGACCAAGGAACTCATTTTACCTCTAAAGTGTCACAAGAAATAATGAAAGGGTTGGGAATTTCCTGGGAGTTCCATGCTCCATGACACCCACCATCATCAGGAAGGTTTGAGAGAATGAACCAAACACTCAAATGACACCACTCTAAATTGATAATAGAAACCAGACTCCATTGGACCAAATGTTTACCTATAGCTCTCTTCCGAGTACGAACAGCCCCAAGGAAAGATTTGGGACTATCCCGTAAGTATATACTGGGCTTGTCCTACTCTTTGTCTCTCCTCAGGAAACAGAGTTTATTGGCACAGATTCCGCCCCTTGAATTCACCATTCATCCTATCCGGCCATGAGATTGGGTCTGAGAAAAATCATGGACAGAGACTAAATTGCAGCCGGACTGGGAAGGACCGTATCAGGATCCTTTGATTACCGAAACGACAATAAGGACAGCAGAGAAAGGCTGGACTCACTACACTCGGCTCAAAGGGCCAGTGAAATCTCCAGTTGAGGAAGAAGTCTGGACAGCCGAATCAACGCAAGACCCGCTGAAACTCAAGCTGAAGACACTTAGAGTAACTGATTATACAGTGGCAACGCAAGCGCAGGATAATTTCTGTAGGATTTTATAGTAAGTTTATTTGTGTTTCAGCAAAATATTTAGAATGCTGGAAATGCTTAGAGTTATGATGCTAGCTCTCTTTGTATATTGGGATTTTGTCAAATATAATTTTCATATGTGTTATTAACGCTCTCTGATTCTGATAATTCACAAATAATAGACCTGATGCATGTAACTTAGTAAATTGTGGGGATGTAGATAATCAGAGACAGTACCACAGCTCAGAGATACATGTTAAGTCCTTTGGGGATGGTACTTGGTATAATCGTCTTGTCACAATACACCGGGCCACCTTCCGAATACCTCTCGATTGTCCCGATAAAGAGCGTAATCCAGTATACCTAATGATAAGGAAAACCACGTGGCACAAAGCAATTTCCGGGGTTGGGGGGTGGGGCACCTATGAAATACAATCGGATGAAACATTTGGGATAGAAATGTAAGCAAATGGGAAGGATTTCAAATTAGCGTAGGACGTGGAAAACGGGCAGAACTATTGGATTATAAGGTACAACCTTTCACCCCTCCTGATGATTCTATAGTAGTAAAATTACAGAGGTAAAGGACTTGAAACAAACTATCAAAATAGAAACTGTGTACGGGGATGCACCTGCCTGGGTTGAATGGGTAAATTATACTGTAAAAAGTCTGAACAAAAGCAATTGATTTGCATGTGCCTCCGGTAGACCAGTGGCCCAGATGGTTCCCTTTCTGCACGGGTGGAAGCGAGACAGGAAGGGCATGAAATGTATGGTAGCCCTGTAACAGGATAAGACTGCATAGAATGATAGGAATTGTCCCTCCCTATTTCTGATGTTCGCTCACTTGGAGAAAAAAGATTCAAAAGCTCCCCCCCACCCCGTTTTCAGTCGCAGTCGGAAATCACATGCCGTGTGTGCGTAGACAAGGTACAATTCGGTCTCGAGGTATGGGGAGCTGAAAGTATGTACAGAGATTAAAAATGTCAGGAAGGGAGGGAACTTCTCAGCACTAAAGGATCTCTGGTGGTACTGTGGATGCAAAATACTGAGAACCACTCTACCACTGGACTGGAAAGGGATATGTGCAATTGAACAATTGGCAATTCCATTCACCCTGGCATTTGAGATGGAAAAGATAGTGGGGAAAAAGGGAAGGAGTAAGAGATCACTGTTCGACACATCTTTCGATGACAGGATTTATCTCGATTCTGTAGGAGTCCCTAGGGGGGGCCTGATGAGTTCAAGGCTTGTAATCAGATTACTGCAGGCTTTGAGTCAGCTCTCTTTTCGTGGGTAACAATCAATAAAAATGTAGATTGGATAAATTACATTTTCTATAATCAACAGCGATTTATAAATTATACAAGAGATGCGGTTAAAGGAATATCAGAATAGCTTGAGGCGACAAGTAGGATAGCATGGGAAAACCGAATGGCCCTTGATATGATTTTAGCGGAAAAAGTCTCTGTGTGTGTGACGTTAGGAGGAAGCTGTTGCAACTTTATTCCTAATAACGCTGAACTTGCTGGTTCAATTACTTTGGCGTTAAGGGGATTGACTACCTTAGCAGAGGAACTGGTTGAGAGCTCAGGAGTAGAAAAACTCTCACGGGATGGCTTGAATCATGGTTTGGAAAATGGAAGGGGTGGTGGTCTCCATCCTTACTTCCCTGAGAGTAGTAGCCGGGGTATTGGTAGCCATTGGATGTTGTATCATATCCTGTATAGGAAGGCTCACCCAAAGACTGATTGAGACAGCCTTAATAAAACAGATGCCCCGAAAAGGCAATCAGGCAGAGGAACTTTGTCGATTAAATAATGAGGGGATGAGTGAGACCAAGATGGATGAAATCTCCGAAATGATGCTTGTGAATTTTGAGGGCAATGCTTAAATGAAAAATGCAGAAGATAACAAATGGTAAGTAAAGAAAAAAGAGAGAAATTGTGGGATATAAGTAAAGTAGTGTTACTTCTGCTTTCATAATTATTTAAGCAAGGTAAATGCACTCACACCAGTGTAGAGTTGTTTCAACCAAGAGCTTAGTCAACAAGAATGAAAACTATGCAATGAATATATATATATATATATATGTGTGTGTGTGTGTGTGTGTATGTATGTATGTGTATATATATATGTGTGTGTGTGTGTGTATATATATATATATATATATTTTAACAGCTAAAATGTGCATACAAGAATGAAACGTGCCTGCAAACAATGGTAGACAAATAGATGAGGTGCAGTGAGGACGTAGGTTAAAGCCAGATATGCTTGTGCATGCAGTACTTATAGCATCTGTTTTCCACTTTTGCAAAAACATGAAAACAATCCCCAATTAAAAGGTCATAAGGATCAATACGGTTGTGGAAAGTGAGGAAATGTCACAAGTGGGGATTTAGATAGAGGTGATGGAGGATATATCTAACAATGGGCCACAGCAGGATGTGGTGAAATGGCCAAGTAAAACGTGTACATTGTTCTGCACAAGGCCGGATAAGGCAAGAGAGTAACAATAGTAATGGGTACCGGGTTTGGAGTAGGGAATCCTGTATAAGATATGTAGTTGCTAAACTCTGTGTGTCTTATTCCAGGCACCACGCTTGCAAGCGTCTAATAAACATATTGATTGCTTCAGATCTTGTCTTGGACTGAAATTATTGAAGTGAGTGAGCTTTATTTCTCACACTCTGTAATTTAAATTTAATATGTTTTCTATTCACTCAAGTTCTCATATTAATTACTCCTCGTTTTCTTCTTAACTTTGAGACAAATCTCAAAGTTCCGGGCACAATAAAAGCGATATGAATTATAAATTAGTATCTGGATAAGAGAACCAATGAACAGCTACATAGACCTCTTGAACATCCGAGATATTTGAATGAAAAAGCAATGTCTTCCAAAAAAATCTTTGCACGTATGTATCCTTTTTCAATTCAATAATCCGGCAAATAGCTTAAAATTGTCAGTTGATCTCTCTTAATGAGTATAAAATCAATGTCATTGTAAGTCACTGAGAAATTGAAATCTTTATTTGTTAAAATGCAAAGATTCATTATTAAAACAATAATTGAACCATATTTTACCTCTCCACTAAGGTCAAGTGACCTGTCGCCAATAATTGAGCATTCTAAATATTTCTACAGCTGGAGAAATCGGAGCTAAAAAGACCAAACTAAAGCAAACATTAGACAAAATAATCAGCTCCAGAAAACTGTGGAAAGGCCGGTCAAAGAGGTCACAAAGGTTCGAGAGATCCAGTCACAACCAGCCCGAGAGTTGTGCTTTGGAGAGTTTGAAGCAGATTTCCTGGCATCTTGACTTGCAGCCAGTGCCTGAGCGTTAGACAGCTCACTTGAAAATGACGACAAGTGAAGGGTGTTTGCAAGAAACCCGTTGAATTCTCAGAATCCTGAATATTGGTAAAATGTTGTGAAACATTTCTCAGATCATGGAAATCAGCTCAAAGTTATTGAAATCATAGTACTCGTAATGGCCTTCAAGACCTCCTAATTACTGTTCGGTGAAAAACACGTTGTACATACCTTATTGTTCTCAGGATGAATAATCACAGCAAACATCACAGTCTCACCAGATCCAAAGATATGTAAAAGAAACCTTATTATAATTTACACACTACATCTTTCCCAGACCAATGATGGCACCTTATTTCTTATGACTGAGGATACTACGCTGAACATGTATCGAGATGAAGCAAGTCCTGAATGTAGGATCTTTTTCTGATAGGTTTCCAATTTTAAAAAATGATAAAAATGTAATTGCGGCTCATTACATTGTCAACAGATCCCCATTAAATGTAATTATCTGTTTATTGAGAGACAGCATTGAAACAAATACGTTGATAAATGCTGTTGAGTGTATGCTTCTGTGAAAATAAATCTTCCTTATTGACTTATTTTCTTTATAATTCTGACTCAAATGTCTAAATATTGATGATATGAAAAATTACATGAATTAATTTGGTTGTATTATACATTATATTTCTTGTAACTATATGGCTCACTTATAAAATAGATTGCTCGTTGCGAGTGTAAATATATTCGGCATTTGGAAGCCTGTGGTGATGCTGTGTAACACGCACAGAAGGAGATTACGTGATGCTCTGTTTCGCACTCCGGAAGAGTGCGAGGAGGTCACGTGGTGCTCCGTTTCGCGGACAAAAGAAGGTCACTTGGGATCGGACATCCGGGAACGCGAGGAGGCAGAGAATGGAGTCAGATCAACAGCCAATCAGAAGACAATCCCACCTCAGTGATTGCGTGACGTTCTGAACTGTATAAAAGACTGGGTCAGGGACAGGAATACGTCGGACTTCGTGAACTCACACACTTTGCTCTTTGTGAGGGACGGGAAGTCCTAGACCCAGAGCTCTATCTACTTTATGCACTTACTACTAAAATAAACTTAGAGTGTGAGACCGAATATCTTATCCTATTGCTTCATTTAAAGAACACACAGGACTGGGCTCACACATAGAAGAAAGTAAGTTGGTAGATTGAGCCCAAGTCCAACAATTTGGTGACCCCGACGTGATGAAGACGGAGAAGTGACAGAAAAGAGAGAAAAATAGAAACAATGGACAACTGACATCTGATGACAACAACAAGCGGCGCCGCATAAAACGGTGAGCAGACACCATATCGAAGTTCTTCAACTGGAGATACCAAATTGATTGTTGTCATTATACTGCAAGTGTCCTAATAATAGTAAATGGATAATGTATTGATATAATACATACGAGTTTAAAGTCCCATGGGGTTAGAGTACTCATAAAAGCACCAAGGTACATAAGTGTGAGAAGGTTTAAAGTCCATTGAGCAGTATCTCATAAAAGCAACGCTCTCAAATTTTGATGATGTGTTGTAAATTTTAAAATTATCTTGGGGAATGTACGGAGGGTCGCAGATAAGCCAGTGGTGTCTCGGAGACAAAGAGAGCGGTTTCTCAGCGAGAGAGTCGGCAGTGGAAACCTTACGGTGACAACGAAACTACTGATAATTCTCACTGAAAGGGTCAGTTGCTCGGGTGTACTCCATACAAACTGACTGGCCACCGGATTTGTCTCTGGTTGGGTTGGTTGCTCAGTTATATTATATCCAAACCAACTGACTACTGGACGGGAGGATTAAAAACAGAAATACATAAAATGGAAGGGGAAGTTGATAAAGTGTGTAAAGAATACGGAGGGTGTTCTTCCGACTTACTTTTGCCAGTAAAACAGCAGTGGGGTGATGCCAGAAGTCAGTGAGTCAGTGAGCTTGCAAAGAACAAACAAGAAACAATGAAGGAGAAGTATGACAAGATTTAGGAAGAATTACAAAAACAGGGCAAAGTCCCTAAAGATGAGGAGAGGAAGAAATTGTTACCGTTTTTAGGAAAAGCAGAAGAGCAAGCTAAATTAGAAGTAGAAGAACATATGAAGGAAAAGAAAGGGTCAATATTGGTTAGACGAAAGTGGACAAAAGAAGGCAAGGAGAAAGAAGAGAGGAGGATTCATCTGCACCACATGACGTTAGCCTGTGTAGCGGTAGAAATATAAAATATCAGCACAACCAAATGCCATTAATTTACAGAGGCTCTTATGTGAGGGATATGTATCAGCCCTTTACCTAAACGGACATGAACTGCATCCTGGTAAAATGCCCCCACCCATGGAGGGAGGAGCACCCTGGATGACTAAATTTTGCCAATACATACTAGGCCGCAAGTTAGCTATGGGCGACTGGAGAGCATTATTGGGCAGACAATTGAGCATGTGGGAGGTACAGCAGATTGAAGCGTCTGCGGGGACCACCTTATTTCCTGACTCGGACCCGTTTGTGCAGCATGCTACCTCTGTAGGAAGGGCTATGAGGGATAGATTCCCTATTCCACCGGGGCGATGCACTCGCTCACCTTCACAATGAAGGAGGGCAAGGAGATGCCTGCCGTTTTGGCTAGAAGTAAAGGCACGTGGACAGATACTGCGGGGAGCCATCCAGGGTCGGGTCAGCTACAGACCACGTTATTTAGGAATGCAATTATGGCAGGGATGCCTAAGGAAGTAAAAGAGGCAATTGAGAGTTATCCTGATATCACAGGTTGTTCTGCAGAACAGTGGGAAAAACACTTGACACACCATATGAAGCGTTACAGGTCAAAACAGGATGAAGATAAACAGAGCAACGAGTCAGCTCAAATGCAGTTGCTGAAGTTACAGCTCAATGAGGCTAGAAGGAAGGCTAATGAAACAAAGAAGGCCTGCTAAAAGACAACTAATCAGATGGTTCAGCGGCTGTCGCCATAAAACAACCTGCCGAGTCTAGACCAAACACCTGATTGGATGTTGCACTACCCCCATTATGGGGACATGCCAATAGGTGTTCCAGGAGGAATGCATGGTAGAGGAAGGGGCCGCGGAGGAGTCAGAGGTTAACCACCCTACACCTGTTTTGAATGTGGCCAATCTGGTCATTGGAGAAGAACTTGTCCCATGCTGTGGGGACCATAGGGAGGCCAGGGATTGATCCGAGGACAGTATGTCCGCTCAAATCAGCCTCCTTTTCAACAGGCTGTTCAGCCTGACCAAGTCGCAAATGCAGCTGCAGTCCCTGTACAAGAACAGATCCCCCAAACTATGCCAGAAGGGCAGGGTTACGAATATTGACGGGGCCCGAGAACTCAGGGACATATGGGGTTGGCAGACCCCTATATACAATTGAGGGTAATGGACAGGAATCTGTCATTTTTGGTTGACACGGGTGCCAGATTTTCTACCATCACTTGTGATCTACTTCAGTCAAATATTTCATCCACCAGCGTCCAGTTAGTAGGGTTCTCGGTTAAACCAGAAAATCTTCCTTTGACATCTCCACTAATCACATCAGTGGTCGGACAGACCTTTCATCATCGATATATTTCATCACTTGCATGCCCTGTGAATCTGATGGGACGTGACTTGCTGGTGAGATGCGGGGTCTCGGTTCTGTGCGGACCAGATGGACTGGTACTGACCTTTCCAAGTGGCTATTCCGTCAATTGTTCTATGGCAATGATTCACTCTGTGTCCCAAATGATATTATCACCGGACACATCACCACTGGCAGAAGGGCAGTGGGCAGATATATACTGGGGACCCCTTGAACCCGAAAACAGGCAGAACAATGGCATACAGTCTTTATTCAACCAATAGCGTCTGGGCTCAGATGCTGCATCCCCATGCTCCTCCTGCAGATCCCCTTCATGTTACCCTATAATATGATAGAGATGATAATGAAATCTATCAGCATGCATTCTATCAACACCTAGAAGGGACTCAATGGGATTTTCCTCCAGTTGCATTCTGCTTGGGAAAGAAGGTGTGGCGGGTGCTGTGGGACTAACTGCAGAACAGTTGGAATGGTACGACATGTTTGAAGAAGCTATACCGCATGTCACATTGGCAGTGCATGCGGAATATCAGGCCAAAGATCTGGGACCTATGTCCAAACGCTTGATGGCGCTAACTGATTGGGTTTGGACTCAGTTACCCGGCTTACAATATTCACCATCGGTTGAAACTTACAGAATTATGTACAGGACAACTGACAAGGTGCTGCTGGAACATCGGCAGATTGAAAGGTTTCATGGCAGGGAAAAGACAGACCATCTACAGGCTGCGGCAATGTTTGATACTCTACCGGATGCCTTGTGGTCAGCAGGTTCGACGGACGTTGGTCACTGCAAACACGTCACACCAATCACATTCGATTTAATAGATCACACTCCGATTTGGCAGAGACAATACCCACACAAACCAGAGGCTGAAGCCGGCATTGCCGACACAATTGAAGGATTGGTAGCAGCAGGAGAGGTAGAACCCTCCCAATAAGCGTGGAGCACTCCTATCTTACCTGTAGCAAAGCAGAATACAGGCAAATATAGGATGGTGCATGATCTTAGACGGATGAATAGTGCCATTTCTACTCAAACAGATCTAGTCCCAAACCCTTAACTGCGATGTCTGTGCTGACCTCTTACCATAAGTGGTTCTTGTGCATTGATCTGGCCAACGTATTTTTCCGTTTGCCCCTATCTGATCATTTGAGGGACATTTTTTCGTTCACCTACAAAGGCCAACAACTTCAACGGTCGCTCAGGGGTTCATTTTGTCGCCTGGAGTGTTTAATCAGCTACTGAAACAGCAGCTGAAGGATCTGACGCTCCCAAAAGGGGTGGTATTGATCCAGTATGTGGATGACATTCTTTTGGCGGCACCCGACCATGTTTCTTGTTTGACAGCTACAACGTCGTTGCTGCTTCTCCTGTATAACGTCGGTTTCAAAGTTTCACGGGCTAAATGGCAATGCTGCAGATGAACAGCGTCTTTTCTGGGTCGAGCTTTTTCTGCTGAGGGAACAAGTGTGTGTCCGTCCAATAGATCCTCCATTCTGCTTCATAGCAAACCAGTCACTGTAAAAGATATGCTCTCACTTCTTGGGTTAGCAGGATACAGTAGACAATTCATTGCATCTTATGGGGAGCTCCCTTTCCCTCTAAAGGCCCTGATAAATGAGCAAGGCATGAGAAATTTGACGGCACATTTGCAGATGATCACGGAGGCAGACACAAGTTTCACATCTCTTAAACAGGCCCTAACGCGGGCTGCTGATTTAGCAGTCCAGCATTACAAAGAGCCATTTTTCCTCGATATTTCTGAAAAATTACACGCAATAAATGGCGTTCTTTTCCAGAAAAAAGGGGGAGGCAGGCAGGTGCTGATGTTTGTAAGTGTTACCCTTGATCCAATAGAGGGCAGACTCCCGCCATGTACAAGACATGCAGCAGTTCCCAAGACCGGGAGCTGGAATACAGATGTTAGAGGAGGAGCCTCTCTAAGGTACAAAACGTACTATGACAACTAACAGCTTTGCTGTCAATTTCTCCAAACAGGTTGGATCGGCAATGGGGGACCTACAGAGCCAGGCGCCATCTACCGCAGACTGGGTCCTGCTGAAGGTCATCAAACGGAAGTAGTCGGAGCCACAGTGGACAGGACCGGAACACAAGAAGAATTTGTTTAAAACATATCGGAAAGTTGTGTAAAGGATAATGTCTATCTCTGTTAGCAGCCCACATTACCCTAGGCTGTTGGGAATTTTTGCTATTATTTTATGTATAAGTGTTATGCTGCTGTTAATAGGGCTACCAACCACGAGGGACAAACACACAGGCGAGGGAGAAAGTTCCAGGAACAAAAGATCAACAGGACAAGAGATGGACAAGTGTTTAAGGGAGGCGGGGAGCCGTGTACACATCAGACATGATAAATAGCTTGGTACAACATACCAGTTTGACTTATGCCAAGTAATTGACTGTGGCCAAGATACAGGGAGCTGGAGGGGGTATGATGTATATCGTTGCATCTACGCCATTGACTATGACCCATGCCCGTCTTGAGATCATGCATTAACATGGACTGGGGTACGATGGACACCCAAGAAGTCGTCACCCTCGGATAATAGATGGAAAGTTCGAGACCATGTGAGCCTGACTAAGGGGCAACTCGATCATTCCTCAGAGCTAAAAAAATCCATTCTTGCTAACCCTGACAAGATTCAACATTAACCCTGGTCTCAAAGAGGGACAGATTTACTGTGGAATTGATGACAGAAGCTTTTATTTTGTAATAGGTGTACATCAATCAGGAGTGCATACCATGGGACTAGTGAAGGTAACCTTAGTGGATCCTCCTACAAACCAACCACAAACCGAAAACACAACAAGCATGGTGGTAGAACCAAGTTCAGGAGTTGTGGTAATAGACTACAACAACCTCACGAGAAGGGACATTACTAAATTCGTCACCAGTATGGGGGTAAGAGCGTATAGCTGGACTGGATGACAGTGACAGCAACCTCAATGAATATGAGTAATTGCGTTGCATACTCCTTGGCCAGGCCAACCCTATGTACCACCCCAGCCCCATTGTTCCCTAATGTCGAACCAGCAGGATTTCATTGCATGATGGCCCTCACCATGCAAGCGGACCCTCCAAATTGTACCGCCTTAAGTGCTGTTTTCCTACCTGCACTGAATTCCACGTTACCTCCAGTGTTTACCCCAAGGGCGAACAATTACACTTGTTTCGCTCGAAGATCTAATACAATCTTGGGAGACATGCCCGCTGACTGGTGTCAGGACATGATTAATGTAACCGGCTGGCAGAATGCTAGCACAATGGGTTGGGCCAGATTTGGTCTTTTTTGGTTCTGTGGAGATAGAACACTACAGATTAGTCTACCTCCAGATTGGTCTGGAACCTGTGCAATGGTCAGGCTAGGTGTATCCGTAATCCTCTTAGGAGAATGACAGCAGAAAGTTCAATCGCGTTGGCGATCACGCAGGGATCTGTTTGACGTCACATCTGGCTCAACCACCTACATAGATGCAATAGGTGTTCCCCACGGCGTACCTGATGAATATAAATTGGCAGACCAGGTAGCAGCATGATTTGAGAATCTCCCAATTATCAGTACTCTATTCCCAGTCATGCCGAATAAAAATGTCGACCGAATTAATTATGTACATTACAATGTACTCAGGCTAGCCAATAGAACCAGAGATGCGGTGGCGGGACTCTCTGAACAACTGGCAGCGACCTCATTGATGACAGTGCAAAATAGAATGGCCTTAGATATGTTGTTAGCAGAAAAGGGGGGAGTGTGCTCTATTTTCGGAGATCAATGTTGTAAGTTCATCCCCAACAATACAATACCTGATGGCTTGCTAACCAGAGCCCTGGAAGGACTAAGAACCTTGTCTGAAGAAATGCATGAACATTCAGGTATTGACAACCTTCTAGGAGGCATTTTCGAATCATTGTTTGGGAAATGGAAAGGATTAATTGTGTTTGTGTTTATGTCCCTCGTTGGTATGATCATTGTGTTAGTGTTGTGTGGATGTTGTTGTGTCCCTTGTATTAGATCCTTGTTGAACAGGGTAATCATTACAGCAATTGAAGGGAAGGCTCCCCCGCCCAACCAGATGTCGCAGATGGAGACGGAAACCATGGCTCTGGCAAGAAGGGAAGACTATGCGTCGGAGAGCGAATGTGATGTATAAAACTGGTTTGTTGTTCTCATTTTCATGAGACCAAAAGGGGGACTTGTAAATATATGGCTTACTTGTAAAATAGATTGCTGGCTGCGAGTGTAAATATGCTCGGCGTTTGGAAGCCTGTGGTGATGCTGTGTAACGCGCGCAGGAGATCATGTGATGCTCTGTTTCGCGCCCCGGAAGAGTGCGACGAGGTCCCGTGGTGGTCCGTTTCGCGGGCAAAAGAAGGTCACGTGGGGTCGGATATCCAGGAACACGAGGAGGTGGAGAATGGAGTCAGATCAACAGCCAGTCAGAAGACAATCCCACCTCAGTGATTGCATGACGTGCTATACTGTATAAAAGATTGGGTCAGGGACAGTTAATACGGCGGACTTTGTGAACTGACATGCTTTGCTGTTTGTCAGGGACGGGAAGTCCTAGACCCAGTGCTCTGTATACTTTATCCACTTACTGCTAAAACAAAACTAAGAGTGTGAGATTGAATATCTTCTCCTATTGCTTCATTTAAAGAACACGTAGGACTGGGCTCACACATAGAAGAAAGTAAGTTGGTAGATTAAGCCTAAGATTGACCAACCAACCCAACCACCCCGTGTCTCAAAATTTTAACTCCCCCTCCCACTCCAACAAGCACATGCAGGTCCTGGGACTCCTCCATCGCCAGACCATAACAACACGACGGTTGGAGGAAGAGCGCCTGATCTTCCGCCTGGGAGCCCTCCAACCACAAGGGATGAACTCAGATTTCTCCATTTTCTTCATTTCCCCGTCCCCCCACCTTGTCTCAGTCGAATCCCTCGAACTCCGCACCACCTTCCTAACCTGCAATCTTCTTCCTGACCTCTCCGCCCCCACCCCACTCTGGCCTATCACCCTCACCTTGACCTCCTTCCACCTATCATATATCTATCGCTCCTCCCCCAAGTCCCTCCTCCCTACCTTTTATCTTAGCCTGCTGGACACACTTTCCTCATTCCTGATGAAGGGCTTATGCCAGAATCGTCGAATTTCCTGTTCCTTGGATGCTGCCTGACCTGCTGCGCTTTTCCAGCAACACATTTTCAGCTGTGAACATAAAATACCAGGAAATGTTCTTTAAACAGCTCAGCACAATCGCTGCTCCCAGAACCACAGCCGTTTTCTCACTGCAATATTTACTTTTCAGTTTCTGACAACAAATGGCCACAAAACGATCAAAGGTGAAAGTGACGGTAAACCAGACAAAGCAGTCAGTGGCTGCATAAAGCATGGCGGCGTGAATATTACACACGTGGACGGAGACACTTAGGAAATAAAACTGTTGCCAATAAACAATGGGAATGTGTCTCAGGATCAGTTCGAGGATAATGACCAGGAGATCCGCCGCTGCCATGGACCCCATGTAACGTCTGACACATGGAGTCAATCTACAATCTTTATAAAGCAGGTCATAGATGGTCACTACGTTAACTGTGAGGAAGGAAAACAAACCCATTATCCATCAGCCTGGAGGCAAAGGGATCCGTTTGATTGGGGACCCAGTCAGATTTTCAAATGTGGCCCTGTATTCAGGGATGTATTAAAATAATTGGAGCTGAAATAACGAATAGGAAGGTCTGAACTACTGACAAAAATGTGACATAAACCACAAGAACCCCTCCCAACCCAAGCACACAGAGTCACATCTATAAGGACAGATGGTTTCTAGAACATTCCCACACACTCCATCACTCGAGAGCAGATACAGGTCACTCCTTCCCAGTTCCTCATACGGAGGGTGAAATCGTTGCTGTCCTGAAGGATTATTCCCCAGTTTCTTGAAGACAAACGGAGTTTGGGAATTTCTGTATTTTGGTCAAAATTGTGGTCGATCCTGTGTCGGGAAAAACTTTAAACGCAAAGAAAACCTATTCACCCCTTTAACTGCCTGAGGGGCCTTCGGAACAGTGTCTCCTTCTCCCTGGAACGGGATCTCTTCGCTAGGGATCTTATCGTTTGTTCAATTCACTGACGTCTGGCCGTTCACAAACAATATCAGAGACAGAAAACTCCGGGGAATGTCAGTTATAGAATGTCGGGGACAGAACATTGATCTGTGGACCAAGCGCAGTTACCCTCCCAGTATGCAGAGCTGTGTATACCACCCCAGTGCATTGATCTGTACAACAGCAGCAGTTACCCTCCCAGCATCTAGGACTGTGGACACCAACACAGTGCATTGATCTGTAACCCAGGAGCAGTTACCCTCCCAGCATGTAGAGCTGTGTGTACCACCCAGTGCATTGCTGAACCACGACCCTCTCTCCCTCGTAGCCCTACACACGGAGGAATTAAAAACACCATTTCGACTGGGACAACACATCTATCCTGGGACAGGTTAAGCAAAGACATGCCAGAGAATTGGGCGGCACGGTGGCACAGCGCCTGAGACCCGGGTTCAATTCCCGACTCAGGCAACTGACTGTGTGGAGTTTGCACATTCTCCCCGTGTCTGCGTGTGTTTCCTCCGGGTGCTCCGGTTTCCTCCCACAGTCCAAAGATGTGCGGGTCAGGTGAATTGGCCATGCTAAATTGCCCATAGTGTTTCGTAAGGGGTAATTGTAGGGGTATGGGTGGGTTGTGCTTCGGCGGGTTGGTGTGGACTTGTTGGGCCGAAGGGCCTGTTTCCACACTGTAAGTAATCTAATCTAATTCCTACAAGCCTGGCACTCCAACCACAACGCCATAAACAAACACATAGATCTCGATACCATCTATCAAACACTCAGAAAAGGAACAGGAAATGACACCACCACAAACCCCATGAACCCCATCCAGAAGAAAGCTATAAATAGAAAGCAGGAGACAACAGCTTTGTTTTACTTGCAGGTCACCACTGATTACGTTACCTAGCCAGGTAATGAAAACGTCTGGATATCAAACCTACAGCTCAGCGAGCAAACCTAAACCTCAACCTGAGTTACAAACCTTGAGATGTTGTGAAACTTGAAAGGCTTCATACAAGATTTGCAAGAAATTTGCCAGGGTTGGATTGTTTAAGCTATTGGGAAAGACTGAACAGGCTGCGACTATTTTCCCTGGAGAGTTAGAGATGGAGAAGTGACCTTAAAGGTTTATAAAATTATGAGGGGCATGGATAAGGTGAACAGTCATGGAAGTTTTCACATGTTCGGTGGATCCAGAACTAGAGGGCACAGGCTTAAGGTGAAAAGGAAAAGATTTAAAAGGGATTGAAGGAACAGCATTTTCATGGTGAGGGTGATGCATGTATGGAATATGCTGCCAGAAGAAGGGGTGGAGGGTAGTACGATTACAACATTTAAAAGGCATCTGATTGGGTACATGAAGAACAAGGATTTAAAAAGGATAAGTGTGAAACGCTGGCAACTGGGCATTCTATGACACTAATAAATTAAAATTATGATAGGCTTGCCGTCTTTGGAGTGGTCGCACAATTTCATGTCATTCTCATTGAGCTGAGAAGATTCAGCAGTGATGTCGACCAGGAGCAGATATTTTTCCTGGATATTTAATTTAAGGAGACAGTGAGAAGTTATTAACGTTGTTACAGTTTTTAGTAACTACTTTCAGGTGATTGGCAAATAATGTAGGTTGAAATGTGAAGGTGATTTTACTCTAGTTCTGAGCATCTGGAACAGTCTGAATGGAAGGTAGATGCTAATTAAGCAGGCATTCTCAAAAAATCTGGAATTTAACTAACTTTTTGAGGGACGATTTGGAGGGCTGTGGAAAATTGGGAGGGGATTTGGCACAGATTTGCAGCATCTCCAGAGGGAGTGAGTACAGCCCCAATGGGCTGAATAGCCCCCAGTCCCTGTGCTCTGTGTTACTGCCCCATTCACTGTGAGTGATGAAGCTCAGCCCAGGGCAGATGGAGGATTTCACTGCTCGCATCACAATGGGGCCTGGCTGTTTGACAGCAGCTCACCGACTCAATAGGAGGGAGTTGATGTGGTTCTCTAGCCAATAGGAGTGAATGAGGGGTGTGGTAAGCAGGATGGCGCATGACCATGAGCTGCGCAGTTGTAGTGTCACTGTGAGGGGGCGTACTCAGTGAGTGTGAAGGAAGTGGGAGAGGCAGCAGAGGCTGCGAGACCTGAATTACACACTCCCGGTAAATTAAAACCACAAGAACTGTGGATACTGGAAATTGGAAACCACAACAGGAGGGTCTGGAAAACGTCAGAAGATCTGGCAACGTCAGATCTGAAGAGAAATCAGAATTAAAGTTTCAGATCCGGTGACCCTCAACTGATGATGCCTAGAAAAAAGTGTAGCTTTATATGCAGAACGTAGAGTAGTGGGAGGATGTAAGGATTAAAAGATAGATGGGGACAGAGCGAGAAGACCGGTATGATACAGGAATTGATAACAATCTGGCTGGGAGGGTGAATAGCTGTTAGTGGCTAACCATAGGTAGTGTGTAATAGCTGGCTATGTGATTCCAAGGCCTGGTGTGTGGGGTGGCGAGCTAGAACATGAGGTTGTTAACCTATGGTTAGCCACTAACTGTCTCTGTTGTACCCTGATCCCTACCTACATCACTCCATGATTGAAGCTGCCAAGGACACAAACCTCTGGAAAACCTTCCCTAAACCCCTCTGTCCTCCTTTTAAGATGTCTCTTAAAATCGTTCTCTTTAGATTAGATTAGATTCCTTCCAGTGCGGAAGCAGGCCCTTTGGTCCAACCAGTCAACATCGACCCTCCGAAGAGTAACCCACACACACCCATTTCCCTCTGTGTAATGCACCTAACGCGATGGGCAAGTTAGTGTGGCCAACTCTCCTGACCTGCAGACTTTTGGACTGTGGGAGGAAACTGGAGCATCCAGAGGAAACCAATGCAGACACGGGGAGAATGTGTAAAATCCACACAGACAGAAGCACTGAGCCAACATGCCCAACGATTCCATCATTTGTGAAGCACTTAAGGAGATTTGCCAATGTGAACGGCTCCATAAAATGCAGGTAGTTGTTGTCATTGCCTGACATTAGGAGAAACAGGAATGAACGCTCACTTATACCTGATGAACAGCAGAAAAGGCAGGATGAACTGCGCATGCTCCAGCCCAGAATGGGGCTAGGTGATTGATGTCAGCGCGGGACGAATACGAGGATGGGGGCGTGTCTGGAGGACCTGAAAGTGCAGGTCGATCCTCCAGCCAATCGGAGTGAATGAGGGGCGGGGCTTCGCTGAACTGTGATCAGCCTCGCGGGCAGTGCATTTGTTGTGACCAAGGCAACGAGAATGTGTGCAGGTGCGGGGCACGTTCAACGGTAAAGGAAAGAAATGAACAGCAGGAAGAGGAAGGGGAATGGTGTTGGTATGGACTGAGGTTTTACAGCAACTTGGTGCACATCGCAAAATGCACATTTGAAAATCCCAGGCCTATGTTTGTGGCAAACAGGATAACGCATCAAATGGTGAGTGGCCCGAATGAGCGCTGACATTTTTATTGGGGGCAGTGATCCGCGGGACACGTGTGGCTGCCAACTTTGTGAGGGGCAAGCTGCAGGGGGTTGCATGCACAGCCTCCCCTGGCAGGGAGTGATAGGGCAGGGTTTACACAGTGAGTCAGAGTCAGGATGTTTTCAATGTCGAATCGTGATGTTGGAAAAGCACAGCAGGTCGGGAGGCAGCCGATCGGTGGGAAGGAAGATGTACACAAAGAACAGGTTAAGAGCGCAGTGCTGAGCTGGAAGGTTGGATCTGGGATAAGGTGTGGGGAAGGGAAATGAGGAACGTGGTGAAATCCCCATTGATCCCATGTGGTTGGAGAGTCCCAAGGTGGAAGATGAGGCGTTCTTCCTCCAGGCATTATACGTCTTGGATTTGGCGCTGGAGGAGGCCCAGACCCTGCATGCCCTTGATGGAGTGGGAAGGGGAGTTAAAGTCTTCGGACACCAGGGTGTTGGGGTTGTTTAGTGTTTTACTATTACTTTCACAGACCGTTTGTAAATGAGTTTCCCACTGCTGCCCAGTCCCTAACAATGTGCTGTTCTCTTCATGGATTACATTTTCCACAATATTTTTGCCAGTCAAGAATTCCTAATCCCCACAAAAGATTGTATTTTTCTTCCATTTCTGACCATCGAATTCTGCGCTACTTCCATTCCCTGCAACTCATGTTATACTCCCTGAAATATCAGCTGTATGTTTCTCCCTCCACAGATACCAGTGATCAATGCAAAAGGTGTCTGTGGAGATGGAAATGTTTAACTTCCTTGTACTACTGCAGTTCGTGTGCTGAAGGTGCTCTCACAATGTGGTTTGGTAAGAGACATTAGATTATTCACTCAGCAACAGTGCAGCATTGACAATGTATGTGCAAATCAACAACAGTTTGTGTTTTTGTTTTGATCATGTTTATACCTTCACAAAAATATTATTGAGAACTTCTGACATAAGGCCACCGATGGAGATATTAGGTCAGATGATTAAAAGCATTGCCAAAGAAGCTGGTTTTCAAGAATACCTTTAAAGGAGGAAAGCAGACCTGAGAGGATTAGGGTGGTAATTCCAACCCGTGTTCCCTTGGCAAGTGTAGAAAGAGCCAGACAGGTGAAGCAATAAATAAACATATCATTGGGAGTCTGAAAGTCGAGGGCTCACTGGTTATGTTGTACAGGGAAACAGTGATGTTCCAAGCCAGGAATTAAATCAAAGGCACTTGTAAATAGCAGGACAAAGTGAGGTCTGCAGATGCTGGAGTATCAGAGCTGAAAATGTGTTGCTGGAAAAGTACAGCAGGTTAGAGAGCATCCTGTTCCTTGGATGCTGCCTGACCTGCTGCGCTTTTCCGGCTACTTGTAAATGGCAGCCTTTTCATCATCAAGAAGTTTTGGTACAAGTGAGGACTTGGGCAGTAGAGTTGTAGATATTCTTGAGCTTACATGTAAGTTGAATGTGGGAGGCTGGCCAGGAGTGTGGTTGGATAATGAAGTCTGGAGATAACAAAGGTATGGGTGAGAGATTCAGCAAATGAACTGAGTTTAGTGTGGAGTTGGTTGATGTCACTGATGTAGAAATAGTGGTTTTGGAGTGGGACTGGGCAGTAACCCCCACCTCCTGGATTCAGTTGTTGGTCAGGTTGGTCAGGACATTCAGATGGGAATCTCAGTAATTGTGACAGAATTACTCAAATCATCAGGAACTGGATGTTCACATTGTGTGTGAGTATTGTGTTCCAGTTCATTTCCACTTGCTGCATAAAAGTTCTCCTTTTATCAAACCATCCTCTCAATAGATCTCCCCCAAATCCTTAATATGTTTTCTGTGGTCCTTTTGTGATGAGCTGATAACTGTTTAGTTTATCATCTTGATGTATATGTTTTGTCAACACTTCTCTTGCAGCTCCCCTCAATTTCCTTTGTTACAAGGAGATCAATGTCAGTTTTTCCAAACCCATGATTCCCCAGTGTCTGTTTGCTCTCTCTAAGGCACACATCAGGATTGTGTTGGAACATTCTCCACTTGCCTGCATTAGTGCAGCCCCAACAATATTAAAGTGAACATTTTCCAGGAAAAAGCACTGTGCCTGAGTGGTTTCCCATCCACAACCTTCAGCATGCCTTCTCCCCATCCCCGGGGCACAGTGGCATCACTGTGTAAAAGGTAAAACCAGCAATTTCCTCCCAGACCATAGGACTTCTCTCTCATTGTGGAGAGATGTCTGGTGGTGGTTTAACCTAAAGGTTACCCAGCCCAGGCAAGGGGAGATGTTGAGAAGGAGAGTCTATCTATTGAGGATGGGTATTCTTGATGTGAATCAGCAACACCCAGGTCCCTGCAACTAAAATCCCCCATTCCTAAACCATCCTGATAATTCTCCTGTGCACCCTCACAGGGACACTGCCATCCTTCCCAAAATGTGGGGGATCTCTGGTTTGCACAGACCCAGCTGCTCTGTGTTCCTGTGGGTGATGTCATCATCGAGCAACAGTTGCACTCAACTTCACTGTCTGTAAGGGTGGGAGACACAGAAATCCCGATGACATTTAAGATGTATTTACATGTAAACATGCGATGCCATGACAGGTAACACTTTGGACCAAGTCCTGGAAAATAGACTGGGATAGTTAGATAGTGGTTTTCTTTGTCACAAACCCGATGGACTACAGAGTCTTTTTCTGTCCTGCAGACGGCTGATGTGCGTATTATAGGAATATGACAAGCCACATCTGGAATCAGGTCAGAGAAGGTGATGTTAGATTAGATGACACACGATTGTTTGATTTTGGGAGGAAAGAGACAGAGAGCGTCAGGCGGAAATTCTGGAACTCAGGGCGCAGGAATCTGATAGCACCGTCATCATGTGCGAAATAAAAGTGGGGTATCATCAAGGCTGGAATTAAAGAAAGGCGCACATAGCAGAGCTTGGAGAGACTCGAGATTAGAGATAGGGAAGATAATAGGGCTGGAAGAATTCGGAAGTATTGAGAGTTTGGAGGATGTTAGAGAGATTGTGTGGGTTTTGAAGCTAGGGAGGAATTGGAGATAAGGAAGAATTATAAGACTGGATGAGGGGACAGTGATAGATTTGTGAGGGTAGAGGAATTAACAGATGGCGAGAGTTAGTCACAAAGATAATCAACACAGATCCAGACCCTGAAATCCAACTAATCCATGTCGACCATCATTCACCTCCACTTGGTCTACATCCATCCAGGCATTTCCAAACATGCAACTGTCCAAATGTCCATCTCATCGAATCCCATTTCCCTACTCTGCATCTACCCCTAACTAATTCAGATTCCAAATCCCTGAACACTGTGTAATTTACCATAGCCAATTCACCCATCCTGCATTTCTTTAGACTGTGGAGGAAACTGGAGCACCTGGAAGAAACCCAGACAGATACGGGCAGAATGTGCAAAGCTCGCAGAAATATTCGGCCAAAGCTGGAATCGAACCCGGGCAGCAGTGCTAATCTTTGAGCCACTGTGCCACTCTGAAATTGTAATTGCATTCACAGCTACCACTTTCTCTGGAAGTTCATTCCACACATGAACCACAGTGCAAAAACAAAAAAATAATATCCCGAAGGTCTTTTTAATGCCTTTCTCCTCTCACCTTAAAATGTATGTACTGAGTCTTGAACCGCGCACCCCTCCTGGAAAGGGCACCTACTATTCACATTCCCTGTGCCCCTCATGATTTTATAAACCTCTAATAAGGTCACCCCCCATCCTCCTACGCTCCAGCTAAAAAAGTCCAAGTTTATCCAGCCTCTGCTTGTAATTCAAACCATCCATTCCCATCAACATTCTGGTAAATCTCTTCTGAGCCTGCTCCAATTTAATAATATCCTTCCTATAACAGTGTAACCAGAACTGGACAGAGAATTCCTGAAGAAGTGTCACCAATACCCTGTACAACCTCAAGTAACGTTCCAGCTCCTATACTCCAAGGTCTGAACAATGAAGGTAAGTGTGCTCAGCACCTTCTTAACCATCCTGTCTACAAACTTCAAAGACCTGAACCCCTCAGTCTCTATGTTCCATGTCACTACTCAAGGCCCTAATTTTAATTAGTCTAAGTTCTGCCCTCATTTGTTTTATCAAGATGAAATATTTTGCATTTATTCCCATCCAAAAATCCAAAAAATCCTGTAAGTATAATGACAGTAGAAGTACACTGAAGATGGAAATCAGTAAGGCAAAAAGCGGACATGAGATAGCTTTAGCAAGTAATGTTAAGCATAATCCAAGGGATTTTTATAAATACATTAAGAGCACAACGTTAACTTGAGAGAGAATAGGGCTTCTCAAAGATAAGCCTACGTGTGTGGAGCTGCAGGAGATGGGGGAGATACTAACCAGTACGAGATAACTGGCATTAGCGCTAACTGTGGACACCGACATGGAAGATAAAGAATTGGGGAAATAGATGGTGACATATTGAAAATGCCCATCTTACAGAAGAGGAGGTGCTGGGTGTCTTGTAATGCATAAAGCTTCGTAAATCCCCTGGACCTCATCAGGTGTACCCTGGAACTCTGTGTGAAGCTGTGATTGTGATTGCTGGGATATTTGTATCATTGATTGTCACAGGTGAGATGCTGGAAGACTAGACGTTGGTCAACGTGTGCCACTATTTAAGAAAGGTGGTAAGGACAAGGCAGGGAACTATCGACTGGTGAGACTGCCGTCGTTGCTGGGCAAATTGTTGGATGGAATCCTGAGGGACAGGATGTACATGTATTTGGAAAAACAAGGACTGATTAGTGACAGTCAGCATGAATTTGCGCCTGGGAAATCATGCCTCACAAACTTGAGTATTTGTGGAGAAGCAACACAAAGATTTGAGGGCAGAGCGGTGGACATGATCTATGGACTTCAGAAAGGCATTGGACAAGTTCCCCATCGGAGATTGATGAGCAAGGTTAGATCTCGTTGAATACAGGGAAAACTAGCCATTTGGATACAGAACTGGCTCAAAGGGAGAAGACAGAGAGTGGTGGCGGGGGGTTGTTTTTCAGACTGCAGGCCTGTGACTAGTGAAGTGCCACAAGGATCGATATTTGGTCCAGTACTTTTCATCATTTATATAAGTGATTTGGATATGAGCATATGAGGTATAATTAGTAAGTTTGCAGATGACACCAAAATTGAAAGTGTAGTGGACAGCGAAAAAGGTGACCTCAGATTACAACGGGATGTTGTTCAAATGGACCAATGGGCTGTGCAATGGTAGATGGAGGTGTCAAAATTTTCCCAAAATGTGAGATGCAGCATTTTGGGAAAGTGAATATTAGCAGTACTTATGCACCTTAATGGCAAGGTCCCACAGAGTGTTGCTGAACAAAGAGACCTTGCAGTGCAGGTTCATATTTCCTTGAAAGTAGAGTTACAGGCAGATAGGATATTGAAGAAAGTGTTTGGCATACTTTCATTTTTTGCTCAGAGCATTAGGGAGAGAAGTTGGAAGAACATGTTGCATTTGTACAGGACATTGCTTTGGACACTTTTGGAATATTCTGTTCTCCGCCTATCAGAACGATGTTGTGAAACTTGAAAGGCCTCATAAAAGATTTACAAGGATATTGCCATGGTTGGAGGGTTTGAGCTGTTCGAAGAGACCAAATAGGTGGGGACGTTTTTCTTTTGCCCTGGAGCATCACAGGCTGAGGGGTGATCTCATTGAGGTTTATAAAATCATCAGCGGCATGGAAAGGATAAACAGCAAAGGTCTTTTCCCTGGGGTGGGGGAGTCCAGAAATAGAGGTCATAGGTTTAGGGTGAGAGGGGCAAGATATGAAAGGGAACTAAGGAGCAACGTTTTCACGCAGAAGGTGGTATGTGCATGGGATAAGCTGCCAGTAGAAGTGTTGGAGGCTTGTATAATTACTGCATGTCAAAGGCATCTAGATATTTATAAATAGGAAGGGTTTAGAGGGATTTGGCCCACCTGCCGGCAAAAGGGACAGATTAGGTTAGGATAACTGGTCAGCGTGGACAAATTTGACCGAAGGTTCTATTTCGTGCTGTTCATCTGTGACTCACCGCTTAGTGGGTTTCAGTCTATTAAAAGATACATTTTAGTTTGTTTAATTTAGTAAAGCTACGACATTCAGTAGGTGAGGATTTATTTCTTCAAATACGCATCTTATGATAATTAAGTTTTTTAATATAACATATTGGTACTAATTTATTCTAGAGTAGTGTTTTGTGAAGGAGTTAGACTGTTCCATTTTCTGGGTCTGTGGAATGTTAAGGTGCAGGGATGGCATTCCTACAGGGATGCGCTGTTCGTTTTGGATATATGAGATTAAGGAGAGTTTCAATGATCCTGATTTTCTGCAGCAAGTGAGGGTGTAAATCCTATAGGCTTTCATGGATCAGATGGAGCTTGGTTAAAGTTAATGAAGAATTTACAAGAGTTGTGGGGTGTGATAGGTGGCAGTTTCAGAAAGGTAGGAAAACGCAGACCTAGTCAGGTACATTGGCTACACCTCGGAAAGGTAGGAGCGAAGGGCAAGGAGTGCAGGAGTCTCCTCTGGCTATCTCCACCTCAAACAAGTATACTGTTTTGGAAAATGTAGGTGTTAACATACTCTCAGGGAAATGTCGCACCGACAGCAAAGTTACTGGTACTGAGACTGGCTCCAATCTAATGTTAGGTACATTAGGCCCCAGGTGATCAATGATGATAGGGGACTCCCTAGTCAGGGGCAGAGTCTGCCGTTTCTGCAGCTGACAGCAAAACATCAGAATGGGGTGATGCCTCCCTGGTGGTCCGGTCAAGGATGTCTCACAGAGGGAGCAGAATACTCTGAAAGAGGAGAATACTTTGGAAGAGAAAATCATGATTCCTGGTGAGAGAATATTGCGAATTAGCCGGGACTGAGAGTAGGAATAGCAGGATAGAGCAGATCTAAGGATCTAGTGTAATGGCGACGGTATCACATTTTTTTTGAATCATTGAAATCTCTGCTGGAGTAGAATTGACCTGCATACGAAGGATGGATTATACCTGAATTGGACGGTATCTAATATCCAGGCAGGGATATTTGCTAGTTCTACTCGGGTAGCAGAAAACGAGTCGGGGTAAAACTAAAGAGAGAGTGAGAAAAGAGGCTGGTACAGTTGAGAAGTTAGACAGCCAAGACAGGCAAGGGCAAGGCACAGAATGAGGTAGGACTGAGCAGTTCTAATAGACAATAGGTGCAGGGGTAGGCCATTTGTTTGATCAGTATTCTGTTCCTGCGGTATCCCCATAACTCTTGATTCCATTAACTTTAAGAGCTCTATCTAGCTCTTTAAAGTATTCACTGCCTTCTGAGGCAGAGCATTCCATGTGTCCGTTACTCTTTGCATGAAGAAGTTTCTCCTCAACTGTTATAAGTGGCCTACCCCTTATTTGTAAACTGTGTCCTCTGGTTTTAGGACTCACCCATCAGTGGAAAAGTGCTTCCGGGAACCACAGTGCTCAACCCTTTAATAATCTTATACATCTCATCAGATCCCTTCTCATCCTTCTAAACTCAAGTCTATACAATCCCAGTCGCTCCAATCTTTCAGCTTATAATAGTCACGCCATTCTGGGAATTGACCTTGTGAAGCTACCCTGCATTCCCTCAATAGCCAGAAGGTTCTTCCTCAAATATGGAGACCAGAATTACACACAATAATCCAGGTGTTGGTGTCACTAGGGCCCGGTACAGCTGCAGAAGAACCTCTTTGCTCCTATACTCAATTCCTCTTGTTATGATTGCCAGCATGCTGTTAGCTTTCTTCACTGCCTGCTGTACCTGCATGCTTGCTTTCATTGACTGATGTACAACACACCTAAACTTGATTCCATTTAGATAGTAATCTGCTTTTCTGGTCTTACCACCAAAGAGGATAACCACACATTTATCTACATTAAATTGCATCTGTCATGCATCTGTCCACTCACCTAGCCTGTCCAAGTCGACCTGTACTCTCATAACATCCTCCTCGCAATTCACCCAACCACCCAGCTTTGTGTCATCAGCAAATTTGTTAATATTACTTAACCTATATCATGGATGTATATTGTAAACAGTTGCAGTCCTAGCACCGAGCCTTGTGGTACCCCACTGGCCGCAGCCTGCCATTCTGAAAGGGACCTGTTTATCACTACTCTCTGCTTCCTGTCAGCCAGCCAATTTTCAATCTAAGTCAGTATTTTGCCCCCAGTACCATGTGCCCTAATTTTGCTCACTAATCTATGTGGGACTTTATCAAAGGTTTTCTGAAAGTCCAGGATCACTACATCCATTGGTTCTCCTTTGTCCATCTTCATAGTTACATCCTCAAAAAATTCCAGCAGATTAGTCACGTACGTTTTCCCCTTTGCAAATCCATGCTGACTCTGACGAATCCTATTACTGCTGTCCAAACGAGCCGTAATTTCATCTTTTATAATTGACTGCAGCATCTTTCTCACCACTGATGTCAGACTAACCAGTCTATACTTCCCTGTTTTCTCTCTCACTTCCTTATTGAAAAGTGGGACAATATTAGCCACCCTCCAATCCACAGGAACTGATCCTGACTCTATAGAACATCAGAAAATGGTTACCAATGCGTTCACGATTTCTTTGGCCAGCTCCATAGTTCCCTTTGTTCAACTGCAATACAGACACTTCCGATTCTCCCATCTCCCTCTCAAATTGCAGATTAAAACTGATCATATTATTGTTACTACCTCCTAATGGCTCCTTTACTTCGAGGACCATCATCAAATCTGGTTCACTGTACAACACCACATCCAGAATTCCATTTTCCCTGGTAGGCTCCAGTACAAGCTGTTCTAAGAATCCATTTCAGAGACACTCCACAAACTCCCTTTCTTGGGGCCCAGTATCATCCTGAAACTCTCAGTCTACCTGCATGTTTAAATCCCCCATAACAACTGTCAATAATACCTTTGCAACAGACTAATTTCAACTCTTTATTCAAATTACACTCTACATCCAGACTAGTGTTTGGGAGCCTGTAGCTAACTCCCATTACGGTCATTCTCCCCTTAGAATTTCTCAGGTCTTTCCATACTGACTCTACATCTCCTGAATCAGTCTCCCACCCTCCCCTCCCCCTTCGCAAGGGTCTGAATATCATTCCTCACCAACAGGGCCACCCACTCCACCAGCTCATCAGTATATCCTTTCGATAGCACTGCACTGTTTTTATTTCAATGCAAGAGGCTTGACAGGTAAAGCAGATGAGCTTAGGATATGGTTTTGAACATGGGACTGGGATATCGTGGGTATTACAGAAACGTGGTTTAGGAATGGACAGGACTGACAGCTTAATGTTCCAGGGTATAGATGCAAGAGGAAGGATAGAAAGGGGGAACAAGAGAGGAGGTAGAATGATATTTTTGATTATGGATAACATTATGGTTGTCATTAGGGAGGATATTCATGGGGGTTCACCCAGTGAAGTTATTTGGTTGGAACTGGGAAATATGAACAGGATGATCACCTTATTGTGGTTGTCTGCGTGGGGATCATCCGGTGCTCTGGTTTCCTCCCGCAGTCCAAATATGTGCTAGTTGGGTGGATTATCCAGACTGAATTGCCCCATAGTGTTCAGGGATGTGCAGGTTAGGTTGGATTAGCCATAGGAAATGCAGTGTTACAGAGGTAGGGTAGGAACATCTGAGGGTCAATGTGAATGTGGTGGGCGGAATCGCCTTCTTCCACACTGTTGGGATTCTCTGATGTTTCTACTAGTTTTAAAATAATTCAGGAAAATAATAGACTAGATCTAAAAGTTGATGTTCAAACTTGGGCAAAGGCCAATTTTGATGTACAAGGCAAGGACTTTCAATATTTCTTTGCTATTACCAGGCAAAATGACAGCTGGAAGGTGGGAACGCGACATAAGGAATAGGAGCAGGAGTAATCTGTCTGGCCCCTCCCGCCTGCTCTGCCATTCAATAAGATCTTTTCATGGCCTAAGCTCCACTTTCCTGCTGTCTCACCATAACCCTTAATGCCTTTCCTGTTCACAAATCTACCTTTTGGCTTAAAGACATTCAAGATGATAGCGTCAAGGACAGAGAATTCCACAGATTCACAACCCTTTAGTTGAAGAAGCTCCTCCTTCCCTCAGTCCTCAATCTGATACAACCTTAATTTGACACTATGCTGTCTAGTTTCACCGCACCCAGTGGAAATAACCTCCCTGATTCTATCTTATCTATTCCCTTCATAACTTTATTTTTTTCCCATACAACCTCCCATTCTTCTAAATTCCAAAGAGTGTAATCCCAGTCTACTCAATCTCTCCTCATAAGGCAACCCTCTCAATTCCATACTCCAACTTGTGACCCTCCTCTGCACTCCGTCCAGTGTCAGTACATCCTTCCTGAAGTAAGGAGACCAAACCTGTACACCTTACTCCAGGTGTGACCTCACCAGCACCCTGTACAGCTGCAGCATAACCATCTCTCTAGCAATGAAGGACAATATTCCCTTCACTGCCTTAATTGCAAGCTGAAACTGCAAACCAGCTTCCTGTGATTTATGCACAACGACACACAGCTCCCTCTGCACAGCAGCATGCTGCAAGTTTTCAATATTTTAATTATCTAGTTTGCTGTTAGTCTGACCAAAATGAATGGCCTCACGTTTCCCAACTTTATACTCCATCTGCCAGACCCTTAGCCACTCTCTTAACCTATCTGTATCCCTGTATCACAGTGGCCTCTGCACATATTGCTCTACCGCATCTTAATATGAACTCTGACACTGTACACTTGGTCCTCAACTCCAAAACATTTGTGAAAATTGTAAACAGTTGTAGTGCCAACACTAATCCAAACACCCATTTATCCCCATTCTTTATTTTTGTTCATTAACCAATCGTCTATCCATGCTAATGCATTACCCATAATGCTGTGCAGCCTTTACCTTTTTCAGCAGCCTTTTGTGTGGCGACTTGTCGAATGCTCTCTGGAAATCCAGATGCACCACATCCACCGGTTCCCCCTTCAACGCACTTGTTGTGTCCTCAAATAATTCCAGTAAATGCGTTAAACATGACCTGCCTTTCATGAACCTATCCTGTGTCTGCGAAATGAGACCATTTTTACCCAGATATCTCATTACTACTTCCTTGAGAGATTCAAACATTTTCTCCACTACAGACGGTATGCTAATGGGTCCTTTTTGAAAAATAGTGGCATCACATTCGCAGCTTCCTATCTGTCTGAACCATCCGAGAATCCAACAAATTTTAGTTAATTATCATGAGTATATTTGCTATGCTCTCTACCCCTGCCCTGTCGTCATCTCGTTAAGTCCCCTGGGATGCATTCCATCACGACCAGGAGACCCATCTACCTTTAGACTGTTATCTTTCCCAACACTACCTCTCTATTGAGAATGATTGCTTCTCTGTCCTCATCTGCCTCCATAGGCCTGTGACAATGAGTACGTAGGGAGAATGTTCCTGTTAAGGCCAAGGCTGGTAGGTGTAGGGAATGCTGCCTGTCAAGAGAAATTGAGGTAAAAATAATGACTGCAGATGCTGGAAACCAGATTCTCTATCTGTGGTGCTGGAAGATCACAGCAGTTCAGGCAGCATCCAACGAGCAGCGAAATCGACATTTCGGGCAAAAGCCCTTCATCAGGAATAAAGGCAGAGAGACTGAAGCGTGGAGAGATAAACTTGGGGGGTTGGGGTGGAGAGAGAGTAGCATAGAGTACAATGGGGGAGGAGATGAAGGTGATAGGTCAGGGAGGAGAGGGTGGAGTGGATAGGTGGAAAAGGAACTAGGCAGGTCGGACAAGTCCAGACAAGTCATGGTGACAGTGCTGAGATGGAAGTTTGAAATTCGAATGAGGTGGGGGAAGAGGAGATGAGGAAACAGTTGAAGTCCACATTGATGCCCTGGAGTTGAAGTGTTCCAAGGCGGAAGATGAGGCGTTCTTCCTCCAGGCATCTGGTGGTGAGGGAGCAGCGGTGAAGGAGGCCCAGAACCTCCATGTCCTCGGCAGAGTGGGAAGGGGAGTTGAAATGTTTGGCCACGGGGCGGTATGGTTGATTGGTGCGGGTGTCCCGGAGATGTTCCCTAAAGAGCTCTGCTAGGAGGCGTCCAATCTCCCCAATGCAGAGGAGACCGCATCGGGAGCGACGGATACAATAAATGATATTAGTGGATGTGCAGGCAAAACTTTGAGGGATGTGGAAGGCTCCTTTAGGGCCTAGGATAGAGGTGAGGGAGGAGGTGCGAGCACAGGTTTTACAGTTCCTGCGGTGGCAGGGGAAAGTCCTGGGATGGGAGGGTGCGTCATAGGGGGGCGTGGACTTGACCATTTAGTCATGGAGGGAACGGTGTTTACGGAATGCGGAAAGGGGTGGGGAGGGAAATATATCCCTGGTGGTGGGGTCTTTTTGGAGGTGGCGGAAATGTCGGCGGATGATTTGGTTTATGCGAAGGTTTGTAGGGTGGAAGGTGAGCACCAGGGACGTTCTGTCCTTGTTATGGTTGGAGGGGTGGGGTCGGAGGGCAGAGGTGCGGGATGTAGACGAGATGCGTTGGAGGGCATCTTTAACCACGTGGGAAGGGTAATTGCGGTCTCTAAAGAAGGAGGCCATTTGGTGTGTTCTATGGTGGAACTGGTCCTCCTGGGAGCAGATATGGCGGAGGCGGAGGAATTGGGAATACAGGATGGCATTTTTGCAAGAGATAGGGTGAGAAGAGGTGTAATCAAGGTAGCTGTGGGAGTCAGTGGGTTTGTAAAAAATGTCAGTGTCAAGTCGGTCGTCATCTGATCAAGAAACTGAAGGAGGCATATGGCAGGTACAGACAGCTGGGTTTGTAAGAATCCCTAGACTCGATCACACTGTTCGCCTCACACTCATTCCAACACCATCACTCGGCCAAACTCAGGCTCACTCCATCTCCATAACAAGGACACCCTCACACTCACTCCATCACCATCATCCTGAACCCCCACACTCACTCCATCACCCTCACACTGACCCTCTCATACTCACTCAGTCACCGTCACCCTGAACCTCTCTCACTCTCTCCATCACTGTTGCCCGGACCCCCATCACTCATTCCATCACAAACACACTGATCCCCTCACACTCACTCCATCACAGGCCCCCGTCCAACTCACACTCCCTCCATCTTCCTGACACCCTCCCACTCACTGCATCTCTGTCACCCTGACTCCCTCACAAGCATACCATCATCGTCACCGTGACACACTCACACTCACTCCATTTCCATCAACTTGACCCCCTCACACTCGCTTCATCACCCTCTTGCAGACCCCCTCACACACGCTCAATTATCTTCGCCCTGACCCCCTCGCACTCACTCCATCACCTTCACACTGAACCCTTCACACTGACTCGATTACGGGTCTCCACCCTAGTCACGCTCCCTCTATCTCCATGACACACTCACACTCACTCCATCAGCGTAACCCTGACCCTCTCACACTCACACCATCGTCGTCATCCTGACCCCCTCAAACTCACTCCATCACCGTCGCACTGACCCCCTCATACTCACTCCAGCACCGTCGCCCTCACCCACTCACACTCACTCCATTACCGTCACGCCCACCCCCTCACACTCAGTCTATCACAGTCATTCTGACCCCATCACATTCACTCCATCACCGTCAACCTCACACCCTCGCACTCACTCCATCACCATCAACCTCACCCCCCACACTCACTCCATCACCCTCACCCTCACTCCCTCACACTCACTGCATCACCGTCAACCTCACCCCCTCACACTCACTCCATCACAGTCGTTCTGTCATTCGGACCCCCTCACACTCACTCCATCACCGTCAACCTCACCCCATCACACTCAATCCATCACAGTTATTCGGTCACTCTGACCCCCTCACACTCACTCCATCACCGTCAACCTAACAGCATCTCACTCACTCCATCAGTCATTCCGTCATTCTGACTGCCTCACACTCACTCCATCACCGTCAACCTCACCCCATCGCACCCCCTCCATCACCGTCAACCTCACCCCCACACTCACTCCATCCACTCCACCCTCAACCCCTCACACTCACTGCATCACCGTCAACCTCACCCCTTCACACTTATTCCATCACCGTCATTCTGTCATTCTGACATCTTCACACTCACTCCATCACCGTCAAACTCACCCCCTCACACTCACTCCATCACTGTCAACCTCACCCCTCACACTCATTCCATCACCGTCAACCTCATCCCCTCACCCTCACTCCATCACTGTCAACCTCACCCCCTCACACTCACTGCAACACCGTCAACCTAACAACATCTCACTCACTCCATCAGTCATTCCATCATTCTGACTGCCTCACACTCACTCCATAACCGTGAACCTCACACCCTCACACACACTCCATCATCGTCAACCTCAGCCCCTCACACTCACTCCATCACAGTCATTCTGTCATTCTGACCCCATCGCAATCATTCCATCACCGTCACCCTCACCCACTCACACTCACTCCATCACCGTCAACCTCACCCCCTCACACTCTCTCCGTCACGAATAACCTCACCCCCTCTCACTCACTCCATCACTGTTATTCTGACCACCTCACACTTACTCTGTCACAGTCATTCTGTCATTCTGACACCCTCACACTCACTCCACGACAGTCGTTCCGTCATTCTGACACTCTCACACTCAGTCCGTCACCGTCAACCTCACCCCCTCTCAATCACTTCATAACCTTCATTCTGACCGCCTCAAACTCACTCTGTCACAGTCATTCTGTCATTCTGTCATTCAGGCCCACTCATAATCTCTTCGTCAATGTCAACCTCACCACCTCACAATCACTCCATCCCTGTCATTCTGACACCCTCACACTCACTCCATCACCGTCAACCTCAGCCCCTCACACTCACTGCATCACCGTCAACCTCACACCATCACACTCACTCCGTCTCCGTCACACTCACCCCCTCACACTCATTCAATCACCCTCAACCTCACCCCCTCACCCTCACACCATCACGGTCAACCTCACCTCCTCACACTCATTGCATCACCGTCAACCTAACCCCCTCCCACTCACTCCATCCGTCATTCTGTCATCCCGACTGCCTCACACTCACTCCATCGCCGTCAACCTCACCCCCTCACACTCACTCCATCACTGTCAACATCGGCCCCTCACAATCACTCCATCAGAGTCATTCTGTCATTCTGACCCCGTCACAATCATTCCATCACCGTCACCTTCACCCACTCACCCTCACTCCATCACCGTCAACCTCACCCCCTCACACACACTCCGCTGCCGTCAACCTCATGCCCTCACACTCACTCCATCACTGTCAAACTCACCACCTCACACTCACTCCATCACTGTCATTCTGACCCCCACACACTCACTCCATCACTGTCATTCTGACGCCCTCAATCTCACTCTGTCACAGTCATTCTGTCATTCTGACCCCCTCACAGCCACTCCACGACAGTCGTTCCATCATTCTGACACTCTCACACTCACTCCATCACCGTGGACCTCACCCCCTCATGCTCACTCCTTCACCGTCACCCTCAAACCCTCACCACCTCACACTCACTCCATCACCGACAAACTCACCCCCTCACGCTCACTCTTTCACCGTCAATCTCATCCCCCGCACTCATTCCATCACCGTCATCCTCAACCCCTCACACTCACTCCATCAGTCATTCTGTCATTCTGATCCCCTCACAATCACTCCATCACCATCAACCCCACCCCCCACCCTCACTCCATCACCATCAACCTCACCCCCACACTCACTCCATCACAGTCTTTCTGTCATTCTGACCCCCTCACACTCACTCCATCACAGTCATTCTGTCATTCTGACCCCCTCACAATCACTCCATCACAGTCAACCTCACCGCCTCACACGCACTCCATCACAGTCATTCTGTCATGCTGATGCCCTCACACTCACTCCATCACCGTCGTCCTCCCCTTCTCACACTCACTCCATCACTGTCAACCTCACCCCTCACACTCTCTCCATCACAGTCATTCTGTCATTCTTACCCCCTCACATTCACTCCATCACCGTCAACCTCACCCCTCGCACTCCATCACCGTCACCCTCACACCCTCACCACCTCACACTCACTCCATCACTGTCCAACTCACCCCCTAACGCTCACTGCTTCACTGGCAATCTCATCCCCCGCACTCACTCCATCACCGTCATCCTCAACCACTCACAGTCAGTCCATCAGTCATTCTGTCATTCTGTCCCCCTCACACTCACTCCATCACCGTCACCTTCACCACCTCACACTCACTCTATCACCGTCAACCTGATCCCCTCACACTCACTCCATCACAGTCATTCTGTCATTCTGAACCCCTTACACTCACTCCATCACCATCAACCTCACCACCTCACACTCACTCCATCACAGTCATTTTCTCATTCTGACCCCCTCACAATCACTCCATCACCGTCAACCTGACCCCCTCAGACTCACTCCGTCACAGTCATTCTGTCATTCAGACCCCCTCACACTCACTCCATCACCATCAACCTCACGCCCTCACACTCACTCCATCACAGTCATTTTCTCATTCTAACCGCCGCACACTCACTCCGTCACCATCAACCTCACCCCTTCACACTCATTCTATCACTGTTAACCTCACCCCATCATTCTGACTCCATCACAGTCATTCTGCTATGCTGACCCCCTCACATTCACTCCATCACAGTCAACCCCCTCCCAATCACACGCACTCCATCACAGTCATTCTGTCATGCTGATGCCCTGACACTCACTCCATCATCGTTACCCTCACCTCCACACACTCACTCCATCACTGTCACCCTCACCACCTCAAACTCACTCCATCACCGTCAACCTCACCCCTCACACTCACTCTGTCACAGTCATTGTGTCATTCTTACCCTCTCACACTCACTCCATCACCATCAACCTCACCCCCTCACAATCACTCCATCACCGTCACACTCATCCACTCACACTCACGCCATCATTCATTCTCTCAATCTGACCCCCTCACACTCACTCCATCAAAATCAACCTTACCCCCTCTCACTCACTGCGTCACCATCAACCTCACCCTCTCACACTCACTCTATCACCGTTAACCTCAATTCCTCAAATACACTCCATCACCGTCATTCTGTCAGGCTGACCCCCTCACATACACTCCATCACAGTCATTCTGTCATTCTGACCCCCTCACAATCACTCCATCACCGTCAACCTCACCCCCTCACACTCTCTCCGTCACGAATAACCTCACCCCCTTTCACTCACTCCATCACTGTTATTCTGACCACCTCACACTTACTCTGTCACAGTCATTCTGTCATTCTGACACCCTCACACTCACTCCACGACAGTCGTTCCGTCATTCTGACACTCTCACACTCAGTCCGTCACCGTCAACCTCACCCCCTCTCAATCACTTCATAACCTTCATTCTGACCGCCTCAAACTCACTCTGTCACAGTCATTCTGTCATTCTGTCATTCAGGCCCCCTCATAATCTCGTCGTCAATGTCAACCTCACCACCTCACAATCACTCCATCCCTGTCATTCTGACACCCTCACACTCACTCCATCACCGTCAACCTCAGCCCCTCACACTCACTGCATCACCGTCAACCTCACACCATCACACTCACTCCGTCTCCGTCACACTCACCCCCTCACACTCATTCAATCACCCTCAACCTCACCCCCTCACACACACTCCGCTGCCGTCAACCTCATGCCCTCACACTCACTCCATCACTGTCAAACTCACCACCTCACACTCACTCCATCACTGTCATTCTGACCCACACACACTCACTCCATCACTGTCATTCTGACGCCCTCAATCTCACTCTGTCACAGTCATTCTGTCATTCTGACCCCCTCACAGCCACTCCACGACAGTCGTTCCATCATTCTGACACTCTCACACTCACTCCATCACCGTGGACCTCACCCCCTCATGCTCACTCCTTCACCGTCACCCTCAAACCCTCACCACCTCACACTCACTCCATCACCGACAAACTCACCCCCTCACGCTCACTCTTTCACCGTCAATCTCATCCCCCGCACTCATTCCATCACCGTCATCCTCAACCCCTCACACTCACTCCATCAGTCATTCTGTCATTCTGATCCCCTCACAATCACTCCATCACCATCAACCCCACCCCCCACCCTCACTCCATCACCATCAACCTCACCCCCACACTCACTCCATCACAGTCTTTCTGTCATTCTGACCCCCTCACACTCACTCCGTCACCGTAAAACTCACACCCCACACTCACTGCGTCACCGTCAACCTCACCCCATCACACTCACTCCATCACAGTCATCCAGTCATTCTGACCCCTTCACATTCACTCCATCACCGTCAACCTCAGCCCCTCACACTCACTGCATCACCGTCAACCTCACACCATCACACTCACTCCGTCTCCGTCACACTCACCCCCTCACACTCATTCAATCACCCTCAACCTCACCCCCTCACACACACTCCGCTGCCGTCAACCTCATGCCCTCACACTCACTCCATCACTGTCAAACTCACCACCTCACACTCACTCCATCACTGTCATTCTGACCCACACACATTCACTCCATCACTGTCATTCTGACGCCCTCAATCTCACTCTGTCACAGTCATTCTGTCATTCTGACCCCCTCACAGCCACTCCACGACAGTCGTTCCATCATTCTGACACTCTCACACTCACTCCATCACCGTGGACCTCACCCCCTCATGCTCACTCCTTCACCGTCACCCTCAAACCCTCACCACCTCACACTCACTCCATCACCGACAAACTCACCCCCTCACACTCACTCTTTCACCGTCAATCTCATCCCCCGCACTCATTCCATCACCGTCATCCTCAACCCCTCACACTCACTCCATCAGTCATTCTGTCATTCTGATCCCCTCACAATCACTCCATCACCATCAACCCCACCCCCCACCCTCACTCCATCACCATCAACCTCACCCCCACACTCACTCCATCACAGTCTTTCTGTCATTCTGACCCCCTCACACTCACTCCGTCACCGTAAAACTCACACCCCACACTCACTGCGTCACCGTCAACCTCACCCCATCACACTCACTCCATCACAGTCATCCAGTCATTCTGACCCCTTCACATTCACTCCATCACCGTCAACCTCACCCCGTCACACTCACTCCATCACCATCAACCTGACCCACTCACACTCTCTCCATCACTGTCATTCTGAACCCCTTACATGCACTCCATCACCATCAGCCTCACCACCTCACACTCACTCCATCACAGTCATTTTCTCATTCTGACCCCCTCACAATAACTCCATCACCGTCAACCTGACCCCCTCACACTCACTTCATCAGCGTCACACTCACTCCCTCAAACTCACTCCATCACTGTCACGCTACCCCCCTCACACTCACTCCGTGACAGTCATTCTGTCATTCAGACCCCCTCACACTCACTCCATCACCATCAACCTCAGCCCCTCACACTCACTCCATCACAGTCATTTTCACATTCTGACCGCCGCACACTCACTCCGTCACCGTCAACCTCACCTCCTCACACTCACTCTATCACCGTTAACCTCACTGCCTCACACTCACTCCATCACAGTCATTCTGCCATGCTCACCCCCTCACACTCACTCCATCACAGTCATTCTGTCATTCTGACCCCCTCACAATCACTCCATCACAGTCAACCTCACCGCCTCACACGCACTCCATCACAGTCATTCTGTCATGCTGATGCCCTCACACTCACTCCATCACCGTCGTCCTCCCCTTCTCACACTCACTCCATCACTGTCAACCTCACCCCTCACACTCTCTCCATCACAGTCATTCTGTCATTCTTACCCCCTCACATTCACTCCATCACCGTCAACCTCACCCCTCGCACTCCATCACCGTCACCCTCACACCCTCACCACCTCACACTCACTCCATCACTGTCCAACTCAACCCCTAACGCTCACTGCTTCACTGGCAATCTCATCCCCCGCACTCACTCCATCACCGTCATCCTCAACCACTCACAGTCAGTCCATCAGTCATTCTGTCATTCTGTCCCCCTCACACTCACTCCATCACCGTCACCTTCACCACCTCACACTCACTCTATCACCGTCAACCTGATCCCCTCACACTCACTCCATCACAGTCATTCTGTCATTCTGAACCCCTTACACTCACTCCATCACCATCAACCTCACCACCTCACACTCACTCCATCACAGTCATTTTCTCATTCTGACCCCCTCACAATCACTCCATCACCGTCAACCTGACCCCCTCAGACTCACTCCGTCACAGTCATTCTGTCATTCAGACCCCCTCACACTCACTCCATCACCATCAACCTCACGCCCTCACACTCACTCCATCACAGTCATTTTCTCATTCTAACCGCCGCACACTCACTCCGTCACCATCAACCTCACCCCTTCACACTCATTCTATCACTGTTAACCTCACCCCATCATTCTGACTCCATCACAGTCATTCTGCTATGCTGACCCCCTCACATTCACTCCATCACAGTCAACCCCCTCCCAATCACACGCACTCCATCACAGTCATTCTGTCATGCTGACGCCCTGACACTCACTCCATCATCGTTACCCTCACCTCCACACACTCACTCCATCACTGTCACCCTCACCACCTCAAACTCACTCCATCACCGTCAACCTCACCCCTCACACTCACTCTGTCACAGTCATTGTGTCATTCTTACCCTCTCACACTCACTCCGTCACCATCAACCTCACCCCCTCACAATCACTCCATCACCGTCACACTCATCCACTCACACTCACGCCATCATTCATTCTCTCATTCTGACCCCCTCACACTCACTCCATCAAAATCAACCTTACCCCCTCTCACTCACTGCGTCACCATCAACCTCACCCTCTCACACTCACTCTATCACCGTTAACCTCAATTCCTCAAATACACTCCATCACAGTCATTCTGTCAGGCTGACCCCCTCACACACACTCCATCACAGTCATTCTGTCATTCTGACCCCCTCACAATCACTCCATCAAAGTCAACCTCACCCCCTCACTCTCACTCCATCACAGTCGTGCTGTCATTCTGACCCGCTCACACTCAGTCCATCACCGTCACCCTCACCTTCTCACACTCACTCCATCACTGTCAACCTCTCCCCTCACACTCACTCCATCACTCTCATTCTGTCATTCTGATCCCCTCACACTCACTCCATCATCGTCACTCTGACCTCCACACAATCACTCCATCACCGTCACCCTCACCCCCTCACACTCAGTCCATCACCGTCAACATCACCCCCTCACACTCACTCCATCACAGTCACTCTGTCATTCTGACCCCGTCACAATCACTCCATCACCGTTACCCTCATCCACTCATACTCACAACATCACTGTCAACCTCACCCCCTCACATTCACTCCATCACTGTCATTCTGAGCCCCTCACACTCACTCTGTCACAGCCATTCTGTCATTCAGAGACCGTCATACTGTCTCCGTCAATGTAAACCTCACCCCCTCACACTCACTCCATCACCGTCTACCTCAGCCCCTCACACTCACTCCATCACTGTCATTCTAACCCTTCACACTCACACTTTCAAAGTCATTCTGTCATTCTGACCCCCTCACACTCATTCCATCCGTCATTCTGTCATTCAGACTGCATCGCACTCATTCCATCACCGTCAACCTCACCCTCTCACACTCACTCCGTCACTGTCAGCCTCAGCCCCTCACACTCACTCCATCACCATCAACCTCACCCCATCACACTCACTCCGTCACCGTCAACCTCACCCTCTCACATTCACTCCATCACTGTTAACCTTGCCCCCTCACATTCACTCCATCACAGTCATTCTGCCATGCTGACCCCCTCACACTCACTCCATCACAGTCATTCTGTCATTCTGACCCCCTCACAATCACTCCATCACAGTCAACCCCCTCCCCCTCACACACACTCCATCACAGTCATTCTGTCATGCTGACCCCCTGACACTCACGCCATCATCGTCACCCTCAGCTCCACACACTCACTCCATCACTGTCACCCTCACTCCCTCAAACTCACTCCATCACCGTCAACCTCACCACCTCATACTCACTCTATCACAGTCATTCTGTCATTCTGACCCCCCACACTCACTCCGTCACCATCAACCTCACCCCCTCACAAGCACTCCATCACCGTCACACTAATTCATTCACAATCATTCCATCATTCATTCTGTCATTCTGATCCCCTCACACTCACTCCATCACCATCAACCTCACCCCCTCCCACTCACTGCGTCACCGTCAACCTCACCCTCTCACACTCACTCTATCACTGTAACCTCAACCCCTCACACAAACTACATCACAGTCATTCTGTCAGGCTGACCCCCTCACACTCACTCCATCACAATCATTCTGTCATTCTGACCCCCTCACTCTCATTCCATCAAAGTCAATCTCATCCCCTCACTCTCACTCCATCACAGTCATTTTGTCATTCTGACCCCATCACACTCACTCCATCACCGTCACCCTCACCCCCTCACACTCACTCCATCACAGTCATTCTGTCATTCTGACCCCGTCACAATCACTCCATCACCGTTACCCTCATCCACTCATACTCACAACATCACTGTAAACCTCACCCCCTCACATTCACTCCATCACTTTCATTCTGAGCCCCTCACACTCACTCTGTCACAGTCATTCTGTCATTCAACCCCCACATACTTCCTCCGTCAACGTCAACCTCACCACCTCACAATCAATCCATCACCGTCAGCGTCACCCCTACACACTCACTCCGTCATTGTCTACCTCAGCCCCTCACACTCACTCCATCACTATCATTCAGACGGCCTCACACTCATTCCATTACATTCTTTCTGTCATTCTGTCACCCTCACATTCACTCCATCACACTCATTCTGTCATTCTGACCCCCTCACACTCACTCCATCCGCCATTCTTTCATTCCAACTGCCTTGCACTCACTCCGTCACCGTCAACCTCACCCCCTCCACTCACTCCATCACCGTCAACCTCAGCCCCTCACACTCTACTCCATCACCGTCAACCTCTCCCCATCACACTCACTCCGTCACCGTCATTCTGTCATTTTGAAACCCTCACACTCACTCCGTCATTGTCAACCTCACCCCCTCACACTCACTCCGTCACTGTCAACCTCACCCACTTACACTCACTCAATCACTGTCATTCTGTCATTATGACCCAGTCACACTCACTCCATCACTGTCACACTCCCCCCTCACACTCATTGCATCACCGTCTACCTCAGCCCCTCACACTCACTCCATCACTGTCATTCTGACCGCTCACACTCACTCTTTCACAGTCATTCTGCCATTATGACCCCCTCACACTCACTCCACGACAGTCGTACCGTCATTCTGACCCTCTCACACTCACTCCATCACAGTCATTCTGTCACTCTGATCCCCTCACACTCACTCCATCCGTCATTCTGTCATTCTGACTGCCTCGCACTCACTCCATCACCGTCAACCTCAGCCCCTCACACTCACTCCATCACTGTCAACTTCACCCCATCACACTCACTCCGTCACCGTCATTCTGCCATTTTGAAACCCTCACACTTACTCCATCACCATCAACCTCACCCCCTCACACTCACTCCATCACCGTCTTGCTCAGCCCCTCACACTAACTCCATCACTGTCATTCTGTCTTTCTGATCCCTTCACACTCACTCCATCCGTCATTCTGTCATTCTGACTGCCTCACACTCACTCTTTCACCGTCAACCTTACCCCATCACATTCACTCCATCACCTTCAAACTCACCCCATCACACTCACTCCATCGCCATCATTCTACCATTTTGAAACCCTCACACTCACTCCGTCACCATCAACCTCACCCCCTCACACTCACTCCGTCACCGTCAACCTCACCCCTTACACTCACTTAATCACAGTCATTCTGTCATTATGGCCCCGTCACACTCACTCCATTACCGTCAACCTAACCCCCTCTCACTCAGTCCATCACGGTCAATCTGTCATTTTGACACCGTCACAATCACTGCATCACAGTCATCCTCATCCACTCACCCTCACACTGTCACTGTCAACCTCACCCCCTCACACTCAATCAATCACCGTCAACCTCGCCCCCTCACGCTCACTTGGTCACAGTCAACCTCAACCCCACACATTCACTCCATCACTGTCATTCTGACCCCCTCACACTCACTCTGTCACAGTCATTCTGTCATTCAGACCCCGTCATACTCTCTCCATCAACGTAAACCTCACCCCCTCACACTCAATCAATCACCATCAACCTCACCCCCTCATGCTCACTTGGTCACAATCAACCTCACCTCCTCACTCACTCCATCACTGTCATTCTGATCCCCTCACACTCACTCTGTCACCGTCATTCTGTCATTCAGACCCCTTCATACTCTCTCAGTCAACGTAAACCTCACCACCTCACAATCAACCCATCACTGTCAACCTCACCCCCTCACACTCACTCCATCACCATCTTCCTCAGCCCCTCACACTAACTCCATCACTGTCATTCTGTCATTCTGATCCCATCACACTCACTCCATCCGTCATTCTGTCATTCTGACTGCCTCACACTCACTCCTTCACCGTCAACCTTACCCCACCACATTCACTCCATCACCTTCAAACTCACCCCATCACACTCACTCCATCACCATCATTCTACCATTTTGAAACCCACACACTCACTCCGTCACGGTCAACCTCACCCCTTACACTCACTTAATCACAGTCATTCTGTCATTATGGCCCCGTCACACTCACTCCATTACCATCAACCTCACCGTCTAACACTCACTGCATCACGGTCAACCTAACCCCCCTCACTCAGTCCATCACAGTCAATCTGTCATTTTGACACTGTCACAATCACTGCATCACAGTCATCCTCATCCACTCACCCTCACACTGTCACTGTCAACCTCACCCCCTCACACTCAATCAATCACCGTCAACCTCACCCCCTCACGCTCACTTGGTCACAGTCAAACTCACCCCCACACATTCACTCCATCACGGTCATTCTGACCCCTCACACTCACTCTGTCACAGTCATTCTGTCATTCAGACCCCGTCATACTCTCTCCATCAACGTAAACCTCACCCCCTCACACTCAATCAATCACCTTTAACCTCACCCCCTTACAGTCATTCCATCACCATCTAGCTCAGCCCCTGACACTCACTCCATCACTGTCATTTTGTCATTCTGATCCCCTCACACTCACTCCATCACAGTCATTCTGTCATTCTGACCCCCTCAACATCACCCCCACACACTCACTCCATCACTGTCATTCTGACGCCCTCACACTCACTCCATCACATTCTTTCTGTCATTCTGACACCCTCACAATCACTCCACGATAGTCGTTCCGTCATTCTGACCCTCCCACACTCACTCCATAATGGTCATTCTGTAATTCTGACCCCCTCTCACTCACTCCATCCGTCATTCCTTCATTCTGACTGCCTCACACTCACTCCATTACCGTCAACCTCACACCCTCACACTCACTCCATCACCATCAACCTCAGCCCCTCACACTCACTCCATCAAAGTCATTCCGTCATTCTGATCCGCTCTCAGTCACTCCACCACCGTCACCCTGACCCCCTCACAATCACTCCGTCACAGGCATTCTGTCGTTTTGACCCCCGCACACTCAATCCGAATCCATCAACCTCACCCCTCACACTCACTCCATCACCGTCTTCCTCAGCCCCTCACACTAACTATATCACTGTCATTCTGATCCCATCACACTCACTCCATCCATCATTCTGTCATTCTGACTGCCTCACACTCACTCCATCACCGTCAACCTTATCCCCTCGCATTCACTCCATCACCGTCATTCTGACCCCCTCACACTCACTCTGTCACAGTCATTCTGTCATTCAGACCCCGTCATACTCTCTCCATCAACGTAAACCTCACCCCTCACACTCAATCAATCACCTTCAACCTCACCCCCTTACATTCACTCCATCACCGTCTACCTCAGCCCTTGACACTCAATCCATCACTGTCATTCTGACCTCGTCACAATCACTCCATCACAGTCACGCTCATCCACTCACACTCACACTCACACTGTCGCTATCAACCTCACCCCTTCACACTCAATCAATCACTGTCAAACTCACCCCCTCACACTCACTTGATCACAGTCAACATCACCCCCTCACACTCACTCCATCACAGTCATTCTGTCATTCTGGTCCCCTCACACTCACTCCATCACTTTCATTCTGTCATTCTGACCCCCACAACCACACCCCGACACATTCATTCCATCACCGTCAACCTCAGCCCCTCACGCTCACTCCATCACCGTCAACATTACCCCATCACACTCCCTGAGTCACCGTCATTCTGTCATTCTGAACCCATCACACTCACTCCGTCATCATCAACCTCACCCCCTCGCACTCACTCCATCACAGTCATTCTGGCATTATGACTCTGTCACACTCACTCCATCGCCGTCACACTCACCCCATCACACTCATTTCATCACCCTCAACCTCACCCCTGCACCCTCAATCCATCACTGTCAACCTCACTCCCGCACACTCATTCCATCACCGTCAACCTCACCCCTCACACTCACTCCGTCACCGTCATTCCATCATTCTGAAACCCTCACACTCACTCCGTCACCATTTCCCTCACCCCCTTACACTCACTCTGTCACGGTCACCCTCACCCACTCACACTCACTCCATCACCGTCACCCTCACCGACTCACACTCATTCCATTTGTCATTCTGTCATTCTGACCCCATCACACTCACTCCTTCACCATCAACAACACGCCCTCACACTCACTGCATCACCATCAACATAACAACCTCTCACTCACTCCATGCGTCATTTTGTCATTCTGACTGCCTCACACTCACTCCATCACAGTGAACCTCAGCCCCTCATACTCACTCCATCACAGTCATTCTGTCATTCTGACCCCGTCACAATGATTCCATCGTCATCCTTACCCACTCACACTCACTCCGTCACCGTCAACCTCACCCCCTCACACTCACTCCATCATCGTCAATCTCAGTCCCTCACATTCACTCCATCACCGTCATCCTCACCCCATCACACTCACTCGGTCATCATCATTCTGTCATTCTGAACCCGTCACACTCTCTCCGCCACTGTCAACCTCACCCCCCACACTCACTCCGTCTCCGTCAAACTCACTCCCTCACACTCACTCCATCACAGTCATTCTGTGATTATGACCCCGTCACACTCACTCCATCGCCGGCACACTCACCCCATCACACTCATTCCATCACCCTCAACTTCACCCCTTCACCCTCACTCCATCACTGTCAACCTCGCCCCCTCACACTCATTGCATCACCGTCAACCTAACCCCCTCTCACTCACTCCATCCGTCATTCTGTCATTCCGACTACCTCACACTCACTCCATCACTGTCATTCTGTCATTCTGACCCCGTCACAATCATTCCATCACCGTTACCCTCACCCACTCACACTCACTCCATCACTGTCAACCTCACCCCTTCACACACAATCCATCACCGTCAACCTCACTCCCTCACACTCAATCCATCACCGACAGACTCACCACCTCACACTCACTACATCAGTGTAATTCTGACCCCCTCACACTCACTCCATCACAGTCATTCTGTCATTCTGACCCCCTCACACTCACTCTGTCACAATCATTCTGTTATCCTTACCCCCTCGCACCCACTCCATCACCGTCAACCACACCCCCTCGCTCTCACTCCATCACCGTCAACCTCAGCCCCTCACACTCACTCCATCAAAGTTATTCTGTCATTCTGACCCGCTCACAGTCACTCCTCCACCGTCACCCTGACACCCTCACACTCACTCTGTCACAGGCATTCTGTCATTTTGACACCCTCTCACTCAATCCAAATCCATCAACCTCACCCCCTCACACTCACTCCATCACAGTCATTCCGTCATTCTTACCCCTTCACACTCAATCCGTCACCGTCCAACTCATATTCACTCACTCACCATCCACCTCACCCCCTCGCTCTCACTCTATCACCATCAACCTCACACTCACTCCATCAGTCATTCTGTCATTCTGATCCCCTTGCATTCACTCCATCACCATCAACCTTCCCCTTCACACTCAATCCGTCACCGTCCAAGTCACACCCCACACTCAAGCGTCACCGACAACCTCACCGCTCACACTCACTCCATCACTGTCACCCACACTCCCTCATTCTCACTCCATCACGATCAACCTCAACACCTCACACTCACTCCATCACCGTCAACCTCATCCCCCACACTCACTCCATCACCATCACCCTCACCCGCTCACACTCATTCCATTAGTCATTCTGTCATTCTTACCCCGACACACTCACTCTGTCACTGTCAATCTCAAACTCTCACACTCACTACATCACCGTCACCATCACCCCCTCACACTCACTCCATCACCATCAACCTCACCCCCTCACACTCATTCCATTGCCGTCAACCTCACCCCTCACACTCACTCCATCACCGTCATTCTGTCAATCTGAAACCCTCACACTCACTCCGTCACCGTCAACCTCACCCCTTCACACTCACTCCGTCACCGTCAACCTCACCCCCTCACACTCACTCCATCGCAGTCATTCTGTCATTATGATCCCGTCACACTCACTCCATCACCGTCAACCTCACCCCCTCACCCTCACTCCATCACTATCAACCACACCCCCTCACACTCACTCCATCACCGTCAACCTCAGCACCTCATATTCACTCCACCACAGTCATTCTGTCATTCTGACCCCGTTACAATCATTCCATCACCGTCACCCTTATCCACTCACACTCACTCTATCACCGTCAACCTCACCCCCTCACACTCACTCCATCACCGACAACCTCGCTCCCTCACACTCACTCCATATCTGTCAACCTCACCTTCTCACACTCACTCCATCAGTGTCATTCTGACCCCCTCACACTCACTCTGCCACAGTCATTCGGTCATTCAGACCCCCACATAATCTCTTCGTCATTGTCAACCTCACCACCTCACACTCCATCCATCACCGTCAACCTCACCCCCACACACTCACTCCATCACCGTCTACCTCAGCCCCTCACACTCACTCCAACACTGTCATTCAGACGCCCTCACACTCATCCCATTACATTCTTTCTGTCATTCTGTCACCCTCACATTCACTCCATTACACACATTCTGTCATTCTAACCCCCTCACACTCACTCCATCCGCCATTCTTTCATTCTGACTGCCTCGCACTTACTCCGTCACCATCAACCTCACCCCCTCACACTCACTCCGTCACCGTCATTCTGTCAATCTGAACCCGTCACACTCACTCTGTCACCGTCAACCTCACCCCCTCACACTCACTCCATCAATGTCAACCTCACCCCCTCACACTCACTGCACCACCGTCAACCTAACCTCCCTCCCTCACTCCATCTGCATTCTGTCATTCTGACTGCCTCACACTCACTCCATCGCCATCAAACTCACCCCCTCACACTCACTCCATCACAGTCAACATCAGCCTCTCACACTCACTCCATCACAGTCATTCTGTCATTCTGACCCCGTCACAATCATTCCATCACCATCACCCTCATACACGCACATTCACTCCATCACTGTCAACCTCATCCTCTCACATTCACTCCTTCACAGTCAACCTCACGCCCTCACACTCACTCCATCACTGTCAGACACACCACCTCACACTCACTCCATCACTGTCATTCTGACCCCCTCACACTCACTCCATCACAGTCATTCTGTCATTCTGACGCTACCACACTCACTCTGTCAGTCATTCTGTCATTCTGACCAACTCACAGTCACTCCTCGACACTCGTTCTGTCATTCTGACCCTCTCACAATCAAACCATCACAGTCATTCTGACCCCCTCACACTCACTCCATCACAGTCATTCTGTCATTCTGACCCCCTCACACTCACTCCACGACAGTCGTTCCGTCATTCTGACCCCCTCACACTCATTCCATCATAGTCATTCTGTCATTCTGACCCCCTCTCACTCAGTCCATCCGTCATTCTGTCATTCTGACTGCCTCACACTCACTCTATCACCGTCAACCTCACACCCTCACACTCACTCCATCACCGTCAACCTCAGCCCCTCACACTCACTCCATCAAAGTCAATCTGTCATTCTGACCCGCTCAGTCACTCCACCACCGTCACCCTGACCCCCTCACACTCACTCCTTCACAGGCATTCTGTCAATTTGACCCCCTCACACTCATTCCGAATCCATCAACCTCACCCCCTCACACTCACTCTGTCACAGTCATTCTGACCCCCTCACTCTCACTCTGTCACAGACATTCTGTCATTCTTACCCCCTCACATTCACTCCATCACCGTCAACCTCACCCCCTCCCTCACACTTCATCACCGTGAACGTCATACCCCATTCACTCCATCACCGTCAACCTCACCCACTCACACTCACTCCGCCACAGTCATTCTGTCATTCTGACCCCTCACACTCACTCTGTCACAGTCATTCTGTCATTCTTACCCCCTCGCACCTACTCCATCACCGTCAACCACACCCCCTCACTCTCACTCGATCACTGTCAACCTCAGCCCATCACACTCACTCCATCAAAGTCATTCTGTCATTCTGACCCGCTCACAGTCACTCCACCACCGTCACCCTGACCCCCTCACACTCACTCTGTCACTGTCATTCTGTCATTTTGACTCCTTCTCACTCAATACAAATCCATCAACCTCACCCCCCACACTCACTCCATCACTATCAAACTCATCGACCCACTCATTCCATCACCATTACCCTCACGTGCTCACACCCACTCCATCACCGTCAATCTCACCCCCTGCACTCACTCCATCAGCGTCACCCTCAACACCTCACACTCACTCCATCAGTCATTCTGTCATTCTGATCCCCTCACATTCACTCCATCACCGTCAGCTCCCCCTCACACTCACTCTGTCACAGTCTTTCTGTCATTCTGACCCCTTCACACGCACTCCGTCACCGTCCAACTCACACCCCACACTTATGCATCACCGACAACCTCACCCCTCACACTCACTCCATCACCGTCACCCTCACCCCCTCACACTCACTCCATCACCATCAACCTCACCCCCTCACACTCATTCCATCACCGAGAACCTCATCCCTCACACTCACTCCGTCATCGTCATTCTGTCATTCTTAAACCTTCACACTTACTCTGACACCGTTACCCTCACCCCCTCACACTCACTCCGTCACGATCAACCTCAACCCCTCACAATCACTCCATCACCGTCAACCTCATCCCCCACACTCACTCCATCACCATCACCCTCACCCCCTCACACTCATTCCATCTGTCATTCTGTCATTCTGACCCCGACACACTCAATCTGTCACTGTCAAGCTCACCCTCTCACACTCACTACATCACCATCACCCTCACCCCCTCACACTCACTCCATCACCATCAACATCACCCCCTCACACTCATTCCATCACCGTCAACCTCACCCATCACGTTCACTCCATCACCGTCAACCTCACCCCCTCACACTCACTCCATCACTGTCATACAGCCGCCCTCACACTCATTCCATTACATGCTGTCTGTCATTCTGTCACCCTCACATTCACTCCATCACACTCATTCTGTCATTCTGACCCCCTGACACTCACTCCATCCGCCATTCTTTCATTCTGACTGCCTCGCACTCACTCCGTCACTGTCAACCTCACCCCCTCACAATCACTCCATCACCGTCAACCTCAGCCGCTCACACTCACTCCATCACCGTCAACCTCACCCCATCACACTCACTCCATCAATGTCAACCTCACCCCTTCACACTCACTGCATCACCGTCAACCTAACCCCCTTCACTCACTCCATCTGTCATTCTGTCATTCCGACAGCCTCACACTCACTCCATCGCTATCAAACTCACCCCCTCACACTCACTCCATCACCGTCAACATCAGCCGCTCACACTCACTCCATCACACTCATTCTGTCATTCTGACCCCGTCACAATCATTCCATCACCATCACCCTCATACACGCATATTCACTCCATCACTGTCAACCTCACCCCCTCACATTCACTCCGTCACCGTCAACCTCACGCCCTCACACTCACTCCATCACTGTCATTCTGACCCCCTCACACTCACTCCATCACAGTCATTCTGTCATTCTGACGCTCCCACACTCACTCTGTCAGTCATTCTGTCATTCTGACCAACTCACAGTCACTCCTCGACACTCGTTCTGTCATTCTGAGCCTCTCACACTCACTCCATCACAGTCATTGTGACCCCCTCACACTCACTCCATCACAGTCATTCTGTCATTCTGACCCCCTCACACTCACTCCATTCGTCATTCTGACATTCTGACAGCGTCACACTCACTCCATCACCGTCAACCTCACACCCTCACACTCACTACATCACCGTCAAACTCACCCCCTCACGCTCACTCCTTCACTGTCAATCTCATCCCCCACACTCACTCCATCAGCGTTACCCTCAACCCCTCACACTCACTCCATCAGTCGTTCTGTCATTCTGACCCTCTCACACTCACTCCATCACAATCATTCTGTCATTCTGACCCCCTCACACTCACTCCATCCGTCATTCTGACATTCTGACTGCCTCACGCTGACTGCGTAACCTCAACCTCACACCCTCATGCTCACTTCATCACCGTCAATCTCAGCCCCTCACACTCATTCCATCCGTCAGTCTGACATTCTGACTGCCTCACACTCACTCCATCACCGTCATCCTCAGCCCCTCACACTCACTCCACCATAGTCATTCTGTCATTCTGACCCACTCACAGTCACACCACCACCGTCCCCCTGACCCCCTCACACTCTCTCCATCACAGGCATTCTATCATTTTGACCCCCCACACTCAATCCAAATCCATCAACCTCACCACCTCACACTCACGCCGTCACAGTCATTCTGTCATTCTGACCCCCCTCACACTCACTCTGACCCCCTCTCACTCACTCCATCCATTATTCTGTCATTCTGAGTGCCTCACACTCACTCCATCACCGTCAACCTCACCCCCTCACACTCACTCCATCACCGTCAACCTCAGCCCCTCATACTCACTCCATCACAGTCATTCTGTCATTCTGACCCCGTTACAATCATTCCATCAGCATCACCCTCACCCCCACACACACTCTCCATCACCGTCTACCTCAGCCCCTCACACTCACTCCATCACTATCATTCTGACGCCCTCACACTCACTCCATCACACTCATTCTGTCATTGTGACCCCCTCACACTCACTCCATCCGTCATTCTGTCATTCTGACTGCAACGCACTCACTCCATCACCGTCAACCTCACCCCCTCACACTCACTCCATCACCGTCAACATTAGCCCCTCACACTCACTCCATCACAGTCATTCTGTCATTCTTGCCCCGCCACAATCATTCCATCACCGTCACCCTCATCCACTTAAACTCAGTCCATCACTGTCAAACTCACCCCCTCACACTCACTCCGTCACCGTCAACCTCACGCCCTCACACTCACTCCATCACTGTCAGACTCACCACCTCACACTCACTCCATGACTGTCATTCTGAACCCCTCACATTCACTCCATCACAGTCATTCTGTCATTCTGACCCTCTCGCACTCACTCTGTCAGTCATTCTGTCATTCGGACCAACACACAGTCACTCCACGACAGTCGTTCCGTCATTCTGACCCTCTCACACTCACTCCATCACAGTCATTCTGACCCCCTGACACACACTCCATCACAGTCATTCTGTCATTCTGACTCCCTGACACTCACTCCATCACAGTCATTCTGTCATTCTGACCCCCTCACACTCACTCCATCCGTCATTCTGACATTCTGACGGCCTCACGCTCACTCCATCACCGTCAACCTCAGCCCCTCACACTCACTCTATCACCGTCAACCTCAGCCCCTCACATTCACTCCATCACCGTCATCCTCACCCCATCACACTCACTCCGTCACCATCATTCTGTCATTCTGAACCCATCACACTCACTCCGTCACCGTCAACCTCACCCCCTCACACTCACTCCGTCTCCGTCAAACTCACTCCCTCACACTCACTCCATCACAGTCATTCTGTCATTATGACACCATCACACTCACTCCATCGCCGTCACACTCACCCCATCACACTCATTCCATCGTCCTCAACCTCACCCCTTCACCCTCACTCCATCACTGTGAACCTCGCCCCCTCACACTCACTCCATCACCGTCAACCTCAGCCCCTCACACTCACTCCATCAAAGTCATTCTGTCATTCTGACCCGCTCACAGTCACCCCACCACCGTCACCCTGACCCCCTCACACGCACTCCATCACAGGCATTCTGTCATTGTGACCCCCTCACACTCAATCCAAATCCATCGACATCACCCCCTCACACTCACTCCGTCACAGTCATTCCGTCATTCTGACACCCTCACACTCAGTCTGTCACAGTCATTCTGACATTCTTACCCCCTCACATTCACTCCATCACCGTCAACCACACCCCCTCGCTCTCACTCCATCACCGTCAACCTCATCCCCCCACCAACTCCATCACCGTCACCCTCACTCCCTCACACCCACTCCATCACAGTCATCTGTCATTCTGACCCCCTCACACTCACTCCATCACTGTCACACTCAACACCTCACACTCACTCCATCGCCGTCAACCACACCCCCTTGGTCTCACTCCATCACTGTCATCTCATCCCCCCACTCATTCCATCACCGTCACCCTCACTCCCTCACATCCACTCCATCACAGTCATCTGTCATTCTGACCCCCTCACACTCACTCCATCACTGTCACTCTCACCACCTCACACTCACTCCATCACTGTCAAACTCACCCCCTCACGCTCACTCCTTCACCGTCAATCTCATCCCCCGCACTAACTCCATCAGCATCACCCTCAACGCCTCACACTCACTCCATCAGTCATTCTGTCATTCTGTTCCCCTCACACTCACTCCATCACCTTCAACCTCACCCCCTCACACTCACTCCATCACCATCAACCTCCCCCTCACACTCACTCCATCACAGTCTTTATTTCATTCTGACCCCCTCACACTCACTCCGTCACCGTCCAACTCACACCCAACACTCACTCCATCACCGTCACACTCACCTCCTTACACTCATTCCATCAGTGTCAACCTCACCTCCTCACCCTCACTTCATCACTGTCAACCACACCCCCTCCCACTCACTACATCACTGTCAACCTAACAACCTCTCGCTCACTCCATCCATCATTCTGTCATTCTGACTGCCTCACACTCACTCCATCACCGTCAACCTCAGCCCCTCATACTCACTCCATCGCAGTCATTCTGTCATTCTGACCCCCTTACAATCATTCCATCACCGTCACCCTCACCCACTCATACTCACTCCATCACCGTCAACCTCACCCCCTCACACTCACTCCATCACCGACAACCTCACCCCCTCACACTCACTCCATATCTGTCAACCTCATCTCCTCACACTCACTCCATCACTGTCACTCTGACCCCCTCACACTCACTCTGTCACCGTCATTCTGACATTCAGACCCCCTCATAATCTCTCCATCAACGTCAACCTCACCACCTGACAATCAATCCATCACCATCAACCTCACCCCCACACACTCACTCCATCAACGTCTACCTCTGCCCCTCACACTTACTCAATCACTGTCATTCTGACGCCCTCACACTCACTCCATCACATTCTGTCTGAGATTCTGACACCCTCACACTCACTCCATCACACTCATTCTGTCATTCCGACCCCCTCACACTCACTCCATCTGTCATTCTGTCATTCTGACTGCCTCGCACTCACTCTGTCACCGTCAACCTCACCCCCTCACAATCACTCCATCACCGTCAACCTCAGCCCCTCATACTCACTCCATCACAGTCATTCTGTCATTCTGACCCCGTTACAATCATTCCATCACCATCACCCTCACCCCCCCACACACTCTCCATCACCGTCTACCTCAGCCCCTCACACTCACTCCATCACTATCATTCTGACGCCCTCACACTCACTCCATCACACTCATTCTGTCATTGTGACCCCCTCACACTCACTCCATCTGTCATTCTGTCATTCTGACTGCCACGCACTCACTCCAACACCGTCAGTCTCAGCCCCTCACACTCACTCATCACCGTCAACCTCACCCCCTCACACTCACTCCATCACCGTCAACATTAGCCCCTCACACTCACTCCATCACAGTCATTCTGTCATTCTTACCCTGCCACAATCATTCCATCACCGTCACCCTCATCCACGCAAACTCAGTCCATCACTGTCAAACTCACCCCCTCACACTCACTCCGTCACCATCAACCTCACGCCCTCACACTCACTCCATTACTGTCAGACTCACCACCTCACACTCACTCCATGACTGTCATTCTGAACCCCTCACACTCACTCCATCACAGTCATTCTGTCATTCTGACCCTCTCGCACTCACTCTGTCAGTCATTCTGTCATTCTGACCAACACACAGTCACTCCACGACAGTCGTTCCGTCATTCTGACCCTCTCACACTCACTCTGTCAGTCATTCTGTCATTCGGACCAACACACAGTCACTCCACGACAGTCGTTCCGTCATTCTGACCCTCTCACACTCACTCCATCACAGTCATTCTGACCACCTGACACACACTCCATCACAGTCATTCTGTCATTCTGACTCCCTGACACTCACTCCATCACAGTCATTCTGTCATTCTGACCCCCTCACACTCACTCCATCCGTCATTCTGACATTCTGACAGCCTCACGCTCACTCCATCACCGTCAACCTCAGCCCCTCACACTCACTCTATCACCGTCAACCTCAGCCCCTCACATTCACTCCATCACCGTCATCCTCACCCCATCACACTCACTCCGTCACCATCGTTCTGTCATTCTGAACCCATCACACTCACTCCGTCACCGTCAACCTCACCCCCTCACACTCACTCCGTCTCCGTCAAACTCACTCCCTCACACTCACTCCATCACAGTCATTCTGTCATTATGACCCCGTCACACTCACTCCATCGCCGTCACACTCACCCCATCACACTCATTCCATCGTCCTCCACCTCACCCCTTCACCCTCACTCCATCACTGTGAACCTCGCCCCCTCACACTCACTCCATCACCGTCAACTTCAGCCCCTCACACTCACTCCATCAAAGTCATTCTGTCATTCTGACCCGCTCACAGTCATCCCACCACCGTCACCCTGACCCCCTCACACGCACTCCATCACAGGCATTCTGTCATTGTGACCCCCTCACACTCAATCCAAATCCATCGACATCACCCCCTCACACTCACTCCGTCACAGTCATTCCGTCATTCTGACCCCCTCACACTCAGTCTGTCACAGTCATTCTGACATTCTTACCCCCTCACATTCACTCCATCACCGTCAACCACACCCCCTCGCTCTCACTCCATCACCGTCAACCTCATCCCCCCACCAACTCCATCACCGTCACCCTCACTCCCTCACACCCACTCCATCACAGTCATCTGTCATTCTGACCCCCTCACACTCACTCCATCACTGTCACACTCAACACCTCACACTCACTCTATCGCCGTCAACCACACCCCCTTGGTCTCATTCCATCACTGTCATCTCATCCCCCCACTCATTCCATCACAGTCACCCTCACTCCCTCACATCCACTCCATCACAGTCATCTGTCATTCTGACCCCCTCACGCTCACTCCTTCACCGTCAATCTCATCCCCCGCACTAACTCCATCAGCATCACCCTCAACGCCTCACACTCACTCCATCAGTCATTCTGTCATTCTGTTCCCCTCACACTCACTCCATCACCTTCAACCTCACCCCCTCACACTCACTCCATCACCATCAACCTCCCCCTCACACTCACTCCATCACAGTCTTTATTTCATTCTGACCCCCTCACACTCACTCCGTCACCGTCCAACTCACACCCAACACTCACTCCATCACCGTCACACTCACCTCCTTACACTCATTCCATCAGTGTCAACCTCACCTCCTCACCCTCACTTCATCACTGTCAACCACACCCCCTCCCACTCACTACATCACTGTCAACCTAACAACCTCTCGCTCACTCCATCCATCATTCTGTCATTCTGACTGCCTCACACTCACTCCATCACCGTCAACCTCAGCCCCTCATACTCACTCCATCGCAGTCATTCTGTCTTTCTGACCCCCTTACAATCATTCCATCACCGTCACCCTCACCCACTCATACTCACTCCATCACCGTCAACCTCACCCCCTCACACTCACTCCATCACCGACAACCTCACCCCCTCACACTCACTCCATATCTGTCAACCTCATCTCCTCACACTCACTCCATCACTGTCACTCTGACCCCCTCACACTCACTCTGTCACCGTCATTCTGACATTCAGACCCCCTCATAATCTCTCCATCAACGTCAACCTCACCACCTGACAATCAATCCATCACCATCAACCTCACCCCCACACACTCACTCCATCACCGTCTACCTCTGCCCCTCACACTTACTCAATCACTGTCATTCTGACGCCCTCACACTCACTCCATCACATTCTGTCTGAGATTCTGACACCCTCACACTCACTCCATCACACTCATTCTGTCATTCCGACCCCCTCACACTCACTCCATCTGTCATTCTGTCATTCTGACTGCCTCGCACTCACTCTGTCACCGTCAACCTCACCCCCTCACAATCACTCCATCACCGTCACCCTCAGCCCCTCATACTCACTCCATCACAGTCATTCTGTCATTCTGACCCCGTTACAATCATTCCATCACCATCACCCTCACCCCCCCACACACTCTCCATCACCGTCTACCTCAGCCCCTCACACTCACTCCATCACTATCATTCTGACGCCCTCACACTCACTCCATCACACTCATTCTGTCATTGTGACCCCCTCACACTCACTCCATCTGTCATTCTGTCATTCTGACTGCCACGCACTCACTCCAACACCGTCAGTCTCAGCCCCTCACACTCACTCATCACCGTCAACCTCACCCCCTCACACTCACTCCATCACCGTCAAGATTAGCCCCTCACACTCACTCCATCACAGTCATTCTGTCATTCTTACCCTGCCACAATCATTCCATCACCGTCACCCTCATCCACGCAAACTCAGTCCATCACTGTCAAACTCACCCCCTCACACTCACTCCGTCACCATCAACCTCACGCCCTCACACTCACTCCATTACTGTCAGACTCACCACCTCACACTCACTCCATGACTGTCATTCTGAACCCCTCACACTCACTCCATCACAGTCATTCTGTCATTCTGACCCTCTCGCACTCACTCTGTCAGTCATTCTGTCATTCTGACCAACACACAGTCACTCCACGACAGTCGTTCCGTCATTCTGACCCTCTCACACTCACTCTGTCAGTCATTCTGTCATTCGGACCAACACACAGTCACTCCACGACAGTCGTTCCGTCATTCTGACCCTCTCACACTCACTCCATCACAGTCATTCTGACCACCTGACACACACTCCATCACAGTCATTCTGTCATTCTGACTCCCTGACACTCACTCCATCACAGTCATTCTGTCATTCTGACCCCCTCACACTCACTCCATCCGTCATTCTGACATTCTGACGGCCTCACGCTCACTCCATCACCGTCAACCTCAGCCCCTCACACTCACTCTATCACCGTCAACCTCAGCCCCTCACATTCACTCCATCACCGTCATCCTCACCCCATCACACTCACTCCGTCACCATCGTTCTGTCATTCTGAACCCATCACACTCACTCCGTCACCGTCAACCTCACCCCCTCACACTCACTCCGTCTCCGTCAAACTCACTCCCTCACACTCACTCCATCACAGTCATTCTGTCATTATGACCCCGTCACACTCACTCCATCGCCGTCACACTCACCCCATCACACTCATTCCATCGTCCTCCACCTCACCCCTTCACCCTCACTCCATCACTGTGAACCTCGCCCCCTCACACTCACTCCATCACCGTCAACTTCAGCCCCTCACACTCACTCCATCAAAGTCATTCTGTCATTCTGACCCGCTCACAGTCATCCCACCACCGTCACCCTGACCCCCTCACACGCACTCCATCACAGGCATTCTGTCATTGTGACCCCCTCACACTCAATCCAAATCCATCGACATCACCCCCTCACACTCACTCCGTCACAGTCATTCCGTCATTCTGACCCCCTCACACTCAGTCTGTCACAGTCATTCTGACATTCTTACCCCCTCACATTCACTCCATCACCGTCAACCACACCCCCTCGCTCTCACTCCATCACCGTCAACCTCATCCCCCCACCAACTCCATCACCGTCACCCTCACTCCCTCACACCCACTCCATCACAGTCATCTGTCATTCTGACCCCCTCACACTCACTCCATCACTGTCACACTCAACACCTCACACTCACTCTATCGCCGTCAACCACACCCCCTTGGTCTCATTCCATCACTGTCATCTCATCCCCCCACTCATTCCATCACAGTCACCCTCACTCCCTCACATCCACTCCATCACAGTCATCTGTCATTCTGACCCCCTCACGCTCACTCCTTCACCGTCAATCTCATCCCCCGCACTAACTCCATCAGCATCACCCTCAACGCCTCACACTCACTCCATCAGTCATTCTGTCATTCTGTTCCCCTCACACTCACTCCATCACCTTCAACCTCACCCCCTCACACTCACTCCATCACCATCAACCTCCCCCTCACACTCACTCCATCACAGTCTTTATTTCATTCTGACCCCCTCACACTCACTCCGTCACCGTCCAACTCACACCCAACACTCACTCCATCACCGTCACACTCACCTCCTTACACTCATTCCATCAGTGTCAACCTCACCTCCTCACCCTCACTTCATCACTGTCAACCACACCCCCTCCCACTCACTACATCACTGTCAACCTAACAACCTCTCGCTCACTCCATCCATCATTCTGTCATTCTGACTGCCTCACACTCACTCCATCACCGTCAACCTCAGCCCCTCATACTCACTCCATCGCAGTCATTCTGTCTTTCTGACCCCCTTACAATCATTCCATCACCGTCACCCTCACCCACTCATACTCACTCCATCACCGTCAACCTCACCCCCTCACACTCACTCCATCACCGACAACCTCACCCCCTCACACTCACTCCATATCTGTCAACCTCATCTCCTCACACTCACTCCATCACTGTCACTCTGACCCCCTCACACTCACTCTGTCACCGTCATTCTGACATTCAGACCCCCTCATAATCTCTCCATCAACGTCAACCTCACCACCTGACAATCAATCCATCACCATCAACCTCACCCCCACACACTCACTCCATCACCGTCTACCTCTGCCCCTCACACTTACTCAATCACTGTCATTCTGACGCCCTCACACTCACTCCATCACATTCTGTCTGAGATTCTGACACCCTCACACTCACTCCATCACACTCATTCTGTCATTCCGACCCCCTCACACTCACTCCATCTGTCATTCTGTCATTCTGACTGCCTCGCACTCACTCTGTCACCGTCAACCTCACCCCCTCACAATCACTCCATCACCGTCAACCTCAGCCCCTCATACTCACTCCATCACAGTCATTCTGTCATTCTGACCCCGTTACAATCATTCCATCACCATCACCCTCACCCCCCCACACACTCTCCATCACCGTCTACCTCAGCCCCTCACACTCACTCCATCACTATCATTCTGACGCCCTCACACTCACTCCATCACACTCATTCTGTCATTGTGACCCCCTCACACTCACTCCATCTGTCATTCTGTCATTCTGACTGCCACGCACTCACTCCAACACCGTCAGTCTCAGCCCCTCACACTCACTCATCACCGTCAACCTCACCCCCTCACACTCACTCCATCACCGTCAAGATTAGCCCCTCACACTCACTCCATCACAGTCATTCTGTCATTCTTACCCTGCCACAATCATTCCATCACCGTCACCCTCATCCACGCAAACTCAGTCCATCACTGTCAAACTCACCCCCTCACACTCACTCCGTCACCGTCAACCTCACGCCCTCACACTCACTCCATTACTGTCAGACTCACCACCTCACACTCACTCCATGACTGTCATTCTGAACCCCTCACACTCACTCCATCACAGTCATTCTGTCATTCTGACCCTCTCGCACTCACTCTGTCAGTCATTCTGTCATTCGGACCAACACACAGTCACTCCACGACAGTCGTTCCGTCATTCTGACCCTCTCACACTCACTCCATCACAGTCATTCTGAAACCCTGACACACACTCCATCACAGTCATTCTGTCATTCTGACTCCCTGACACTCACTCCATCACAGTCATTCTGTCATTCTGACCCCCACACACTCACTCCATCCGTCATTCTGACATTCTGACGGCCTCACGCTCACTCCATCACCGTCAACCTCAGCCCCTCACACTCACTCTATCACCGTCAACCTCAGCCCCTCACATTCACTCCATCACCGTCATCCTCACCCCATCACACTCACTCCGTCACCATCATTCTGTCATTCTGAACCCATCACACTCACTCCGTCACCGTCAACCTCACCCCCTCACACTCACTCCGTCTCCGTCAAACTCACTCCCTCACACTCATTCCATCACAGTCATTCTGTCATTATGACCCCATCACACTCACCCCATCACACTCATTCCATCGTCCTCCACCTCACCCCTTCACCCTCACTCCATCACTGTGAACCTCGCCCCCTCACACTCACTCCATCACCGTCAACCTCAGCCCCTCACACTCACTCCATCAAAGTCATTCTGTCATTCTGACCCGCTCACAGTCACCCCACCACCGTCACCCTGACCCCCTCACACGCACTCCATCACAGGCATTCTGTCATTTTGACCCCCTCACACTCAATCCAAATCCATAGACATCACCCCCTCACACTCACTCCGTCACAGTCATTCCGTCATTCTGACCCCCTCACACTCAGTCTGTCACAGTCATTCTGACATTCTTACCCCCTCACATTCACTCCATCACCATCAACCACACCCCCTCGCTCTCACTCCATCACCGTCAACCTCATCCCCCCACCAACTCCATCACCGTCACCCTCACTCCCTCACACCCACTCCATCACAGTCATCTGTCATTCTGACCCCCTCACACTCACTCCATCACTGTCACACTCAACACCTCACACTCACTCCATCACCATCAACCACACCGCCTTGGTCTCACTCCATCACCGTCATCTCATCCCCCCACTCATTCCATCACCGTCACCCTCACTCCCTCACATCCACTCCATCACAGTCATCTGTCATTCTGACCCCCTCACACTCACTCCATCACTGTCACTCTCACCACCTCACACTCACTCCATCACTGTCAAACTCACCCCCTCACGCTCACTCCTTCACCGTCAATCTCATCCCCCGCACTCACTCCATCAGCATCACCCTCAACCCCTCACACTCACTCCATCAGTCATTCTGTCATTCTGTTCCCCTCACATTCACTCCATCACCTTCAACCTCACCCCCTCACACTCACTCCATCACCATCAACCTCCCCCTCACACTCACTCCATCACAGTCTTTCTTTCATTCTGACCCCCTCACACTCACTCCGTCACCATCCAACTCACACCCAACACTCACTCCATCACCGTCACACTCACCTCCTCACACTCATTCCATCAGTGTCAACCTCACCCCCTCAACCTCACTACATCACTGTCAACCACACCCCCTCCCACTCACTACATCACTGTCAATCTAACAACCTCTCGCTCACTCCATCCATCATTCTGTCATTCTGACTGCCTCACACTCACTCCATCACCGTCAACCTCACCCCCTCACACTCACTCCATCACCGTCAACCTCAGCCCCTCATACTCACTCCATCGCAGTCGTTCTGTCATTCTGACCCCGTTACAATCATTCCATCACCGTCACCCTCACCCACTCATACTCACTCCATCACCGTCAACCTCACCCCCTCACACTCACTCCATCACCGACAACCTCACCCCCTCACACTCACTCCATATCTGTCAACCTCATCTCCTCACACTCACTCCATCACTGTCACTCTGACCCCCTCACACTCACTCCATCACCGACAACCTCACCCCCTCACAATCAATCCATCACCATCAACCTCACCCCCACACACTCACTCCATCACCGTCTACCTCTGCCCCTCACACTCACTCCATCACTGTCATTCTGACGCCCTCACACTCACTCCATCACATTCTGTCTGAGATTCTGACACCCTCACACTCACTCCGTCACACTCATTCTGTCATTCCGACCCCCTCACATTCACTCCATCTGTCATTCTGTCATTCTGACTGCCTCGCACTCTCTCTGTCACCGTCAACCTCACCCCCTCACACTCACTCCATCGCCGTCAACCTCAGCCCCTTACACTCACTCCATCACCGTCAACCTCTGCCCCTCACACTCACTCCATCACTGTCAACCTCACCCCCTCCCACTCACTCCATCACAGTCGTTCTGTCATTATGACCCCATCACACTCACTCCATCGCCGTCACACTCACACCATCACACTCATTGCATCACCCACAACCTCACCCCCTCATCCTCACTCTATCACTGTCAACTTCACCCCCCACACTCACTGCATCACGGACAACCTAACCCCCTCTCACTCACTCCATCCGTCATTCTCTCATTCCAACTGCCTCACACTCACTCCATTACTGCCAACCTCATGTCCTCACACCCACTCCATCACAGTCATTCAGTCATTCTGACCCCCTCACACTCACTCTATCACCGTCACCCTCACCACCTCACTCTCACTCCATCACCGTCAACCTCACCCCTCACACTCACTCCATTACCGTCACCCTGACCGTCTCACTCTCACTCCATCACCGTCACCCTGACCCTCTCACTCTCACTCCATCACCGTCACCCTGACCCACTCACACTCACTCCATCACTGCCACCCTGACCTCCTCACACTCACTCCATCACCATCTACTGATGCTCTCACACTCATTCCATCACCGTCACCCTGATACCCTCACACTCACTCCCTCACTGTCACACTGACCCCCTCACACTCACTCAGTCATCCGCACCCTGTCCCCCTCACATGTAGTCCATCATGGTCACACTGACCCCCTCTCACTCACTCCATCACCCTCACCCTGACGCCCTCACAGCTACTTCTTCACTGTCACCCTCACCCCCTCACACTCAGTCCATCATTGTCGCCCTAACCCCTCACACTCACTCCATCACCATAACCCTGACTGCATCAAACTCACTCCATTATTGTCATACTTACCCCCTCACACTCATGCCATCTCCGTCACCCTGATCTCCTCACATCCACTCCACCACACTCACCCTGGCCCCCTCCTACTCGCTCCATCACCATCACCCTGACGATCTCACTCTCACTCCAACACTGTCACACTAAACCCCTCACACTCACTTCATCACCATCACCCGGTCATCCTCACACTCACTCCATCACCGTCACTCTGACACCCTCACACTCACTACATCACCGTCACTCTGACAGCCTCACACTCACTACATCAGCGTCACTCTGACCCCCCTCACTTATTCAATCAATGCCACCCTTACCCCCTCTCACACACTCCATCACCCTCTCCCTGACCCCGTCACACTCAATCCATCATCGTCAACCTGACCCCGTCACTCTCACTGCATCACCGTTGCCCTGAACCCCCATACTCACTCCATCACTGTCAACCTCACCCCCTCACACTCACTCCATCACCGTCAACCTCAGCCTCTCATACTCACTCCATCACAGTCATTCTGTCATTCTAACCCCGTTACAATCATTCCATCACTGTCACCCTCACCCACTCACACTCACTCCATCACCGTCTACCTCACCCCCTCACACTCACTCCATCACTGTCATTCTGACCCCCCACACTTACTCTGTCACAGTCATTCTGTCATTCAGACCCCCTCATAATCTCTTCATCAATGTCAACCTCACCACCTCACACTCAATCCATCACCATCAACCTCACCCCCACACACTCACTCCATCACTGTCATTCAGACGCCCTCATACTCATTCCATTACATTTTTTCTGTCATTCTGTCACCCTCACATTCACTCCATCACACTCATTCTGTCATTCTGACCCCCTCACACTCACTCCATCCGCCATTCTTTCATTCTGACTGCCTCGCACTCACTCCATCACCGTCAACCTCACCCCTTCAAACTCACTCCATCACCGTCAACCTCACCCCATCACACTCACTCCATCACAGTCATTCTGAATCCCTCACACTCAGTCCATCACAGTCATTCTGTCATTCTGACCCCCTCACACGTACACCACGACAATTGTTCCATCATTCTGACCCTCTCACACTCACTCCTTCACCGTCAACCTCAGCCCCTCACACTCACTCCATCAAATTCATTCTGTCATTCTGTCCCGCTCGCTGTCACCCCACCACCGTCACCCTGACCCCCTCGCACTCTCTCTATCACAGGCATTCTATCATTTTGACCCCCTCACACTCAATCCAAATCCATCAACCTCACCCCCTCACACTCACTCTATCACAATCATTCCGTCATTCCGACCCCCTCACACTCACTCTGCCACAGTCATTCTGTCATTATGACCCCGTCACACTCACTCCATCACCGTCAACCTCACCCCCTCACCCTTACTCCATCACTGTCAACCACACCCCCCACACTCACTGCATCACCGTCAACCTAACAACGTCTCACTCAATCCATCCATCATTCTGTCATTCTGAGTGCCTCACACTCACTCCATCACCGTCAAGCTCACCCCCTCACACTCATTCCATCACCATCAACCTCACCCCCACACACTCACTCCGTCACCGACAGCCTCACCCCCACGCACTCACTCCATCACCGTCTACCTCAGCCCCTCACACACACTCCATCACTATCACTCTGACGCCCTCACACTCACTCCATCACATTCTTTCTGTCATTCTGACACCCTCACACTCACTCCATCACACTCATTCTGTCATTCTGACCCCCTCACACTCACTCCATCCACCATTCTGTCATTCTGACTGCCTCGCACTCACTCCAACACCGTCAACCACAGCCACTCACACTCACTCCATCACCGTCAACCTCACCCCATCACACTCACTCTGTCACCGTCATTCTGTCGATCTGAACCCGTCACACTCACTCTGTCACCGTCAACCTCACCCCCTCATACTCCATCACAGTCATTCTGTCATTATGACCCCGTCACACTCACTCCATCGCCGTCACACTCACCCCATCACACTCATTCCATCAACCTCAACCTCACCCCCTCACCCTCACTCCATCACTGTCAGCCTAACCCCCTCACACTCACTGCATCACCGTCAACCTAACCCGCTCTTAGTCACTCCATCCGTCATTCTCGCATTCCGACTACCTCACACTCACTCCATCACTGTCAACCTCACTCCCGCACACTCACTCCGTCACCGTCAACCTCACGCCCTCACACTCACTCCATCACTGTCAGACTCACCACCTCACACTCACTCCATCACTGTCATTCTGACCCCCTCACACTCACTCCATCACAGTCATTCTGTCATTCTGACCAACTCACAGTCACTCCCCGACAGTCGTTTCATCATTCTGACCCTCTCACACTCACTCCATCACAGTCATTCTGACCCCCTGACACTCACTCCATCACAGTCATTCTGTCATTCTGACCCCCTCACACTCACTCAACGACAGTCGTTCCGTCATTCTCACCCTCTCACACTCACTCCATCACGGTCATTCTGTCATTGTGACCCCCTCACACTCACTCCATCCGTCATTCTGACATTCTGACTGCCTCACGCTCACTCCATCACCGTCAACCTCACCCCCTCACACTCACTCCATCAAAGTCACTCTGACTCTCTGACACTCACTACATCAGCGTCACTCTGACCCCCTCTCACTCAATCAATGTCACCCTTACCTCTCTCACGCACTCCATCTACCTCTCCCTGACCCCCTCACACTCAATTCATCACCGTCATCCTGACCCCCTCACTCTCACTGCATCACCGTTGCCCTGAACCCCCATACTCACTGCATCACTGTCACCCTGACCCCCTCTCACTCATTCCATTACTGTCACACTGACCCACTCACACTCACTCCATCACCCTCACCCTGACCCCCTCTCACCCACTGAATCAATGTCACCGTTACCCCCTCTCTCTCACTCCATCACAGCCACACTGACCCCCTCACACTCACTCCATCAAGGTCACACTGACCCTCTCACACTCACTCCATCACACTCATCCTGACCCCCTCACACTCATTCCATCACCCTCACCCTGGCACCCTCACGCTCACTCCATCACCGTCACACTGACCCCCACATACTCACTCCATCACCCTCACCCTGACCCCCTCACACAGACACCATCACCGTCACACTAACCGCCTCTCACTCACTCCATCACGCTCATCCAGATCCCCTCACAGTCATTCCATCTACGTCACCTTGACCGACTCACACTCACTCCATCACTGACACCCATTCCCCTCACAGTCACTCCGTCACCCTCACCCTTACACTTTCTCACCCTTTCCCCCTCTCTCTCACTTCATCAGAGTCTCACTGACCCCCTCACACTCATTCCATCAGGGTCACCTTGACCTCCTCACAGTCCCCCCGTCGCGGGCCCCGTCCCCCCTCGCGGGCCCCATCCCCACCTCGCGGGCCCCGACCCACATCGCGCGCCCCATCCCCCCCTGACGCGCCCTCACCCGTCCTCTCTCTCTCTCGCCCCCATCTCTCTCTGTCATCCCCTCTATCTCTCTTGTCGCCTCTCTCTCGCCCCCTCTCTCTCTCGCCTCTCTCTCTCGCTCGCCTCCCTCTCTCTTGCTCACCCCTCTCTCTCGCTCACCCCCCCGGTCACTCCCTCTCTCTCACTCGTCCCCTCTCTCTCGCTCGCCCCCTCTCTCTCGCTTGCCCCACTGTCTCTCGCTTGCCCCCGTCTCTCTCTCTCTGGACCCCTCTCGCTCGCTCGCCCCCCTCTCGCCCACCCCTCTCTCACCCACCCTTCTCTCGCCCTCCCATCTCTCACCCTCCACTCTCTCGCACTACTGTTTTCCTCTAGCCCCTTCCGCTTTCCCTCCCTCTCCTCTCTCATCCTCTCCTCTCTCGTCCTCCCCTCTCTCGTCCTCCCCTCTCTCGCGCACCGTGCCCCCCCGCACGCCCCTTCACCCCTCACGCGCCCCGTTCCCCTCTCGCATACCCCATCCCCCTTCGCGTGCTCCGTCCCCCCTTGTGCGCCCATTCCCCTGCTCGCGCGCCCCGTCCCTTAAGCCTGCGTGCCCGTCCCTTCCTCTCATGTGCCCCGTCCCACCCTCTCGCGCACCCCGTCCCTCCCTCTCCCACACCCCATCCCTTCCCCTAGCGCGCCCTGTCCCTCCCTATCGCACGGCGCAGCCATCCCTCTCACGTGCCCCATCACTCCCTCTCACGCCCTCACCCCTTTCTCACGATCCCTGGCCTGCCCCCTCTCTCTCTCGCCCACTCTCTCTCTCGCCCCCTCTCTCACTCGCCCCATCTCTCTCTCTCTCGCCCTCTCTCTCTCGCCCCCTCCCTCTCTCTCGCCCCCTCCCTCTCTCTCGCCCCTCTCTCTCTCTCCACTCCCCTGTCTCTCGCCCCTCTCTCTCGCCCCTCTCTCTCGTGCCCCTCTCTCTCTCGCCCCCTCTCTCCTGCCCCATTTTCTCTCGCCCACACTCTCTCGCCCCCTCTCTCTCACCCCCTCTCTCTCGCCCCGTCTCTCTCGACCCCTCTCTCTCGCCCCCCCTCTCTCGCCCCCCGTCTCTTGTCCCCTCTCTCTCGCCACCTCTCTCTCTTTCTCTCTCATCACTCTCTCTCGCCCCTCTTTCTCTCTCTCTCGTCCCTCTTTCTCTCTCTCGCCCCTCTCTCTCCCAGTCTCGCCCCTCTATCTCACCCCCTCTCTCTTTCTCTCTCGCCCCTATCTCGCTCCTCTCTCTTGCCCCCTCTCTCTCGCCCCTCTCTCTCTCGCCCCCTCTCTGTCGACCCCCTCTCTCTCTTTCTCTCTCGCCCCCTCTCTCTGGACCCCCATCTCTATCGCCTCCCTCTCTGCCACCCCATCTCTCGCCCCCCTTTTCCCAGCCCCCTCTCTTGACCCTCTCTCTCGCCCCTCTCTCTGTCGCCCCTCTCTCTCTCGCCCCTCTCTATGTCGACCCCCTCTCTCTCTTTCTCTCTCGCCCCACTCTCACGCCCCCTCTCTCTTGCCCCCCTCTCTCGCCCCTCTCTCTCGCCCCTCTCTCTCTCGCCACTCTCTCTGTCGACCCCCTCTCTCTCTTTCTCTCTCGCCCCTCTCTCACGCCTCCCTCTCTGTCTCTCCCCCTCTCTCTCAAACCTCCCTCTCTGGACACCCCTCTCTATCGCCACCCTCTCTCTGCCACCCCCTCTCCCGCCACCCCTTCTCCCGCCCCCCTCTCTCACCCCCTCTCTTTCGCCCCCCCACTCTCTCGCCCCCCTCTCTTGCCCCCTCTCTCTTTCTCTCTCGCCCATCTCTCTCACCCCTGTTTCTCTCTCTCTCGCCCCCTCTCTCTCACACTCTTGCCCCACTCTCTCGACCCACTCTCTCGCCCCTCTCTCTCGCACCCCTCTCTCGTGCACTCTCTCGCCTCCCTCTCTCTGGACCCCTCTCTCTCGCCCCCCCTCTCTCGACCCCCTCTCTCTCGCCCCCTCTCTCTCGCCCCCTCTCTCTCGACCCCCTCTCTCTCGCCCCCTCTCTCTTGCCCCCCTCTCTTTCTCTCTCGCTCCTCTCTCTCACCCCTTTTCCTCTGTCTCTCTCTCTCACGCCCCCCTCTCCCACTCTCGCCCCTCTCTCTCGCCCCTCTCTCTCGCCCCTCTCTCTTGCACCCGTCTCTCGCGCCCTCTCTCGCCTCCCTCTCTCGCCCCCTCTCTCGTCCCCCCTCTCGCCCCCATCTCTCGCCCCCTGCCTCTTGCCCCCCACTCTCTTTCTCTCTCGCCCCTCTCTCTCACACCTCTCTCTCGCCCCTCTCTCTCGCACCCCTCTCTCGCGCCCTCTCTTGCCTCCCTCTCTTGCCTCCCTCTCTCGCCCTCCTCTCTCGTCCCCCTCTCTCGCCCCCCTCTCTCGGCCTCCTCTCTCGGCCCCCTCTCTCTCTCGCCCGCGCTCTCTCTCGCCCCTCTCTCTCTCGCCCCCTGTCTCTCTCGCCCCTTTCTCTCTCGCACCTCTGTCTCTCTGCCCCCTCTATCGCCCCCCTCTCGCACCCCCTCTCTCTCGCCCCCTCTCACGCCCCCTCTCTCTCATCCCTCTCTCTCGCCCCCTCTCTCTCTTTTTCTCTTTCCCTCTCTCTCACCCCTCTTTCTCTCTCTCTCGCCACTCTCTCTCCCACACTCGCCCCTCTCTCTCGCCCCCTCTCTCACCCCCTCTCTCGCCCCCCTCTCTCTCCCTCCTCTCTCGGACCCCTCTCTCTCTCGCCCCCTCTGTCTCGCCCCCCTCTCTCTCTCGCCCCTCTCTCTCTCCACTCCTCTCTCTCTCGCCCCTCTCTCTCCCTCCACTCCTCTCACTCTCGCCCCCTCTCTCCCGCCCCACTCTCTCTCGCCCCCATCTCTCTCGCCCACGTTCTCTCGCCCCCATCTCTCTCGCCCACGCTCTCTCGCCCGCGCTCTCTCGACCCCTCTCTCTCATCCCCTCTCTCTCGGCACCTCTCTCTCTTTCTCTCTCATCTCTCTCTCTCGCCCCTCTTTCTCTCTCTCTCGCCCCTCTCTGTCGCCCCCCTCTCTCTTTCTCTCTCGCCCCTCTCTCGCCCCTCTCTCTCTCGCCCCTCTCTCTCTCGCCCCTCTCTCTCTTGCCCCTCTCCCTTTCTCTCTCGCCCCTCTCTCTCGCCCCTCTCTCACGCCCCCCTCTCTCTTTCTCGCTCGCCCCTCTCTCTCGCCCCTCTCTGTCTCTCCCCTCTCTCTCACCCCCCTCTCTCTGGTCCCCCCTCTATCGCCTCCCTCTCTCTCTCGCCCCTCTCTCTCTCGCCCCTCTCTCTGTCGACCCCATCTCTCTCTTTCTCTCTCGCCCCTCTCTCTCGCCCCTCTCTGTCTCTCCCCCTCTCTCTCACCCCCTCTCTATCGCCTCCCTCTCTCTGCCACCCCCTCTCCCGCCCCTCTTCTCCCGCCCCCCTCTCTGTCGCCCTTCTCTCTCGCCACCCCACTCTCTCACCCCCTCTCTCTTGCCCCCTCTCTCTTTCTCTCTTGCCCCTCTCTCTCATACCTTTTTTCTCTCTCTCGCCCCCTCTCTCTCTCACATTCTCGCCCCACTCTCTCGACCCACTCACTCGCCCCTCTCTCTCGCACCCCTCTCTCGCACCCTCTCTCGCCTCCCTCTCTCGCCCCCCTCTTTCTCGCCCCTCTCTGTCTAGCCCCCTCTTTCTCACCCTCCTCTCTCTGGACCCCCTCTCTGTCCTCCCCTCTCTCTCACCCCTCTTTCTCTCTCTCTCGCCCCTCTTTCTCCCACACTCGCCCCTCTCTCTCGCCCCCTCTTTCGCCCCTCTCTCTCGCCCCTCTCTCTCGCGCCTCTCTCTCACCCCTCTTTCTCGCCCCCCTCTCTCGCCCCCCTCTCTCGGCCCCCTCTCTCTCGCTCCCTCTGTCTCACCCCCTCTCTCTCTCGCCCCCTCTCTCTCTCGACCCCTCTCTCTCTCGCCCCCCTCTCTCTCTCGCCCCCTCTCTGTCGACCCCCTCTCTCTCTTTCTCTCTCGCCCCCTCTCTCTGGACCCCCATCTCTATCGCCTCCCTCTCTGCCACCCCATCTCTCGCCCCCCTTTTCCCAGCCCCCTCTCTTGACCCTCTCTCTCGCCCCTCTCTCTGTCGCCCCTCTCTCTCTCGCCCCTCTCTATGTCGACCCCCTCTCTCTCTTTCTCTCTCGCCCCACTCTCACGCCCCCTCTCTCTTGCCCCCCTCTCTCGCCCCTCTCTCTCGCCCCTCTCTCTCTCGCCACTCTCTCTGTCGACCCCCTCTCTCTCTTTCTCTCTCGCCCCTCTCTCACGCCTCCCTCTCTGTCTCTCCCCCTCTCTCTCAAACCTCCCTCTCTGGACACCCCTCTCTATCGCCACCCTCTCTCTGCCACCCCCTCTCCCGCCACCCCTTCTCCCGCCCCCCTCTCTCACCCCCTCTCTTTCGCCCCCCCACTCTCTCGCCCCCCTCTCTTGCCCCCTCTCTCTTTCTCTCTCGCCCATCTCTCTCACCCCTGTTTCTCTCTCTCTCGCCCCCTCTCTCTCACACTCTTGCCCCACTCTCTCGACCCACTCTCTCGCCCCTCTCTCTCGCACCCCTCTCTCGTGCACTCTCTCGCCTCCCTCTCTCTGGACCCCTCTCTCTCGCCCCCCCTCTCTCGACCCCTTCTCTCTCGCCCCCTCTCTCTCGCCCCCTCTCTCTCGACCCCCTCTCTCTCGCCCCCTCTCTCTTGCCCCCCTCTCTTTCTCTCTCGCTCCTCTCTCTCACCCCTTTTCCTCTGTCTCTCTCTCTCACGCCCCCCTCTCCCACTCTCGCCCCTCTCTCTCGCCCCTCTCTCTCGCCCCTCTCTCTTGCACCCGTCTCTCGCGCCCTCTCTCGCCTCCCTCTCTCGCCCCCTCTCTCGTCCCCCCTCTCGCCCCCATCTCTCGCCCCCTGCCTCTTGCCCCCCACTCTCTTTCTCTCTCGCCCCTCTCTCTCACACCTCTCTCTCGCCCCTCTCTCTCGCACCCCTCTCTCGCGCCCTCTCTTGCCTCCCTCTCTTGCCTCCCTCTCTCGCCCTCCTCTCTCGTCCCCCTCTCTCGCCCCCCTCTCTCGGCCTCCTCTCTCGGCCCCCTCTCTCTCTCGCCCGCGCTCTCTCTCGCCCCTCTCTCTCTCGCCCCCTGTCTCTCTCGCCCCTTTCTCTCTCGCACCTCTGTCTCTCTGCCCCCTCTATCGCCCCCCTCTCGCACCCCCTCTCTCTCGCCCCCTCTCACGCCCCCTCTCTCTCATCCCTCTCTCTCGCCCCCTCTCTCTCTTTTTCTCTTTCCCTCTCTCTCACCCCTCTTTCTCTCTCTCTCGCCACTCTCTCTCCCACACTCGCCCCTCTCTCTCGCCCCCTCTCTCACCCCCTCTCTCGCCCCCCTCTCTCTCCCTCCTCTCTCGGACCCCTCTCTCTCTCGCCCCCTCTGTCTCGCCCCCCTCTCTCTCTCGCCCCTCTCTCTCTCCACTCCTCTCTCTCTCGCCCCTCTCTCTCCCTCCACTCCTCTCACTCTCGCCCCCTCTCTCCCGCCCCACTCTCTCTCGCCCCCATCTCTCTCGCCCACGTTCTCTCGCCCCCATCTCTCTCGCCCACGCTCTCTCGCCCGCGCTCTCTCGACCCCTCTCTCTCATCCCCTCTCTCTCGGCACCTCTCTCTCTTTCTCTCTCATCTCTCTCTCTCGCCCCTCTTTCTCTCTCTCTCGCCCCTCTCTGTCGCCCCCCTCTCTCTTTCTCTCTCGCCCCTCTCTCGCCCCTCTCTCTCTCGCCCCTCTCTCTCTCGCCCCTCTCTCTCTTGCCCCTCTCCCTTTCTCTCTCGCCCCTCTCTCTCGCCCCTCTCTCACGCCCCCCTCTCTCTTTCTCGCTCGCCCCTCTCTCTCGCCCCTCTCTGTCTCTCCCCTCTCTCTCACCCCCCTCTCTCTGGTCCCCCCTCTATCGCCTCCCTCTCTCTCTCGCCCCTCTCTCTCTCGCCCCTCTCTCTGTCGACCCCATCTCTCTCTTTCTCTCTCGCCCCTCTCTCTCGCCCCTCTCTGTCTCTCCCCCTCTCTCTCACCCCCTCTCTATCGCCTCCCTCTCTCAGCCACCCCCTCTCCCGCCCCTCTTCTCCCGCCCCCCTCTCTGTCGCCCTTCTCTCTCGCCACCCCACTCTCTCACCCCCTCTCTCTTGCCCCCTCTCTCTTTCTCTCTTGCCCCTCTCTCTCATACCTTTTTTCTCTCTCTCGCCCCCTCTCTCTCTCACATTCTCGCCCCACTCTCTCGACCCACTCACTCGCCCCTCTCTCTCGCACCCCTCTCTCGCACCCTCTCTCGCCTCCCTCTCTCGCCCCCCTCTCTCTCGCCCCTCTCTGTCTTGCCCCCTCTTTCTCACCCTCCTCTCTCTGGACCCCCTCTCTGTCCTCCCCTCTCTCTCACCCCTCTTTCTCTCTCTCTCGCCCCTCTTTCTCCCACACTCGCCCCTCTCTCTCGCCCCCTCTTTCGCCCCTCTCTCTCGCCCCTCTCTCTCGCGCCTCTCTCTCACCCCTCTTTCTCGCCCCCCTCTCTCGCCCCCCTCTCTCGGCCCCCTCTCTCTCGCCCCCTCTGTCTCACCCCCTCTCTCTCTCGCCCCCTCTCTCTCTCGACCCCTCTCTCTCTCGCCCCCCTCTCTCTCTCGCCCCCTCTCTCTCTCTTGCTTGCCCTCTCTCTCTTTCTCGCCCCCTCTCTCTCGCTCGCCCCCTCTTTCTCGCTCGCCCCCTCTCGTTCGGTCCCCACCTCGTTCGCTCGTCCCCCTCTCGTTTGCTCGCCCCCCTATCTCTCATCCACTCTCACTCTGTCGCTCTCTCCACACCATCTCGATCCTCTGTATGTGCCCCTCTCTCGCTCTCTGGGCTCTGCGTCAACCCCCCACCCTTGCTTGCTCACTGTCTCTCGAGTCACTGTCGCCTCATCTCTTCCCTCCCTCTCTCTCTTGTTCTCGTCTCCTGATTCTCTCTCTATTGCGTACAACTCCCTCCCTCTCTTGACCCCCTCTCTCGCCCCCAAGCTTCTCTCCTCTCTCACTCTTTTGCTCGCACTCTGTCTCTCTGTCTCTCTGTCTCTCCTTGCCAGTCTCTCCCACTATCTCCCTCTCTCACGTCCTCTCTCTCGCACCACTCTTTTGCTCCCTCGCTCTCATCCTCTCTCTCTATCCAGCCGTCCCCGTCATCCACTCTCTCTCTCTCACTGTCTCTCTCAACAACCCTCTCACGCACCCTTCTCTCCTTCTCATCATTCCTCTCTCTTTCACCATCTCTCCATCTCTCTCTCTCTCACTTGCCCTGCCTCTCTCTCTCTCCTTGTATCTTTCACACAATCATGCTCCCCTCTCCCCCTCTCTCGCCTCTTCCATTTCTCTCTCGCCCGTCTCTCTCGCGCCCCTCTCTCTTCCCCCGCCTCTCTCTCGCACCCCTCTCTGTGTCTCTCACCCCCTCTCTCGCTCTCTCTCTCTCTCTCACTCTCTCTCTCCTATTCGCACTCTGTCTGTCAGTCTCTCTCTCTCTCTCTCTCTCCTTGCCTGTCTCTCTCACCATCTCCCTCTCTCACCCTTTCTCTCGCTCCAATCTTTCGCTCCCTCGCCGTCATTCTCTCTCCCCAGCCATCCCCTTCGACCTCTCTCTCTCTCTCCCTCCCTCTCTCTCTCGCTGTCACTCTCGACAACCCTCTCATGCACCCTTCTCTCCTTCTCACCATTCCTCTCTCTTTCCTCTCTCTTTCACCATCTCTCTATCTCTCTCTCACTTACCCTGCCTCTCTTTCACACATGCTCGCTCCCCCTCCGGCTGTCCGCTCCCCCTCCCTCTCTCTCGACCCCCGCCTCGCTCTGTCGCCCGCTCTTGCTCTCTATCTGTCTCTCTCGACACAGCCACCCCCCACCTTGCTCGCTCACTCTTTCTCGAGTCATTGTCGCCTCATCTCCCTCTCTCTTTCCATCTCTCTCTTTCCTCCCTCCCCTTTCCTCCCTCCCTTTTTCCTCCCTCTCTCTCTTCCCTCCCTCCCTCTCTCTTTCCTCCCTCCCTCCCTCTTTCCTCTCTCCCTCTCTCTTTCCTCCCTCCCTCCCTCTCTCGTTCTCGCCCTGTCTCTCTCTCTCTATTGCCTCCTTTCTCCCTTTTGCTCAGTTCCTCTCTTTCTTTCGCTCAGCCTCTCTCTCTCTCGCTCTCTCTTTTGTTCGCCCTCTGTCTCTCTCTCTCTCTCTCCTCGCCTGTCTCTCTCACTATCTCCCTCTCTCAACAATCTCTCTCGGACCACTCTTTCGCTCTCTCGCTCTCATCCTCCCTTTCTCCAGCCGTCCCCTTGGTCCTCTCTCTCTCGACAACCCTCTTACGCACCCTTCTCTCTTTCTCACCCTACCTCTATCTTTCCCTCTCTCTTTCACCATCTCTCTCTCTCTCTCTCACCCTGCTCTCTCTCCTTGTCTCTGTCTTTCACACACGCGCTGCCCCATCTACCTATCCATCTCTCTCTGTGTCCATCTTCTGTCGCTGACTCTCTTCTGTCCTCTTATTTTATTTCTCTCTCTCTCTCTCTCTCTCTCTCACTCTCTCTCTCACTCTCTCTCTCGCCCTGTCTTGCCCCTGCGCCCTCACTGTCACCCTCTATCTCTCTCCCGCCCATCTCACGGAACCCTCTCTCCTTCGTGCCCTTCCCCTCTCTCTCTCCCGTCTCTCTCACGATCTGTCTCTCTCTCCCACTTTCCGCCCATCACACTGTCTGTTTCTTGCCCTCTCTCTCTCTCTCTCATCCCCTTTCTCTCTCCCTCGCCCCCTCTCTTTTGACCCCTCTCTCTCACCCCCTCTATCTCTCTTTTGTCTTCCCCTCTCTCTCTCGAACCCTTTTTCTCTCTCTTGCTCCTTCTGTCTCTCTTGCTCCCTCTACCTCTCATTCCCCCTCAATCTCTCTTGCCCATCTCTTTCTCGCTCTCTTATCACCTCCCTCTCTCGCTCCTTCTTTCTCCCCACCCCCTCTCATTGCCCCTCCTCTCTTTCTCTTGCCCTCCTCTCTCTCACTCCCTCTCTCTCACTCGCCCTCTCACTCCCTCTCTCTCACCCTCTCCCTTGACCCTCTCTCTCTTTCTCTTTCATCCCTCTCTCTCGCATTCTCTCTCTCGACCCTCTCTCTTGCCATCCCGCTATTTTTTGTCCCTCCCTCTATTTCTCACTCCTGTCTCTCTCTCTCGCCCCCTCACTCTCTCACCCCCTCATTCTCTGTCTCTCTCTCTCTTCCCCTTCCTCTTCTCTCTCTCTCGCCTCCCCATCTCTCTCGTTCCCTTTCTCTCTCCTTGTCCCCCTCTCTCTCAAGACTTGCCCCTTTCTCTCTCGCCCCCTCCCTCACATCTCTCGTCTCTGTCTCTCATTATCTCTCTCTTTCCCTCACCCAATCACTCTCTTGTTCCCCTCTTTCTCTCGCCGCTCCTTCTCTCTCTCCATCTTCCCTCACTCTCGTGTTCTCTCGCTCTCACGCTCTCGCTCTCTCTCTTGCTCTCTCTCTCCCTCTCTCTCTCTCGCTCTCTCTCTCTCTCTCTCTCGCTCTCTCTCTCTCTCTCGCTCTCACACTCTGTCTCCCTGATCCTTGCCTCTCCCTCTGACCCGGGGTTGGGGGGGGGGGGTGGCGGGGTGGTGCAGCTGCACGTGGTGGGGGTGAGAGCATAGAGAGATGTTGGAGGAGGGGAAAATGGGGTAGAGTTGGAATTGCAGGAGGCAGACAGATATGGCAGGATGAGGGGGAGAGGAAGCGTGGAAGCAGGTGGAGAAACGGGGTTTGTGGGTGTGTGAGAAAGGGAGAGGTGCTGAGAAAGTAAATGTGCAGAAAGAGAGAGAGAGACGGGGAGTGATGAGAAAGAGTAGGGGAGAGAAAATGGGGAAGCCATGTTGCTTTGGAGGGGACAGAGGGAGTTAAACCCAACTCCTGATCTCAGAGTGCGATCCCTTCCCCTTCTTCTCCTCCTCTTCTTCCCCTTCCCCTTCCCCTTCTCCTTCCCCTTCCCCTTCCCCTTCCCCGAGGACTAGGACTTGGGGCTGAGTCTATCTCTCTCCAGCTCAGCTTCTCCAACACAAAGACACACAACAACATCAGTCACTCTGCTGCTCGGCACGCTTTAATCAACATTTTTATTAGTTACAAATGGATGTGATGGATACAGTCAGTGGGATGGTGCCTTTTATCACTGGCCCCTGAATTGTGAGAAACATTGAAATGTTTCCCTGTAACCCCTCTGTGGGATAAGGATGGACAAACCAGCGCTACATTCAGTCTGTTACCATAGCGACAGGCTGCTCCATAACTGAAACACTGAACTGAAATGAGAAAATCCTGGATGGATTGATCAATGAGGGAATTTGATTGATGGATATATTTGGGTGAAGGGATATTTCAGCACATTCTTCAGCTGCTGCCTGAACTTAGTCTGGGTCACAGCATAAATCGCGGTGTTTGTGCAGCAACTGAGGACCTGCAGCATGAAGCCCAATTCCTGCACAAAGGGATGGAGAATCACAGACTGAAACCCAATATCCCACATCCGGGCCCATATAGAATACAGCATTAACGTTGACCATAACAGGATGAAATTCGCCGAGATCACAAACAGTAAAATGATGGATTTTTTTCGGTTTCTCATTTCAGTGTCAGACTGAGCGTCCCCATTGGTGTGAGCGCGGAGTCTCCTGCGGGCTCTGCTGGTCACTAAAATGTATCTGATGGTGAGAACATTGAGCAGCAGAATCAGGAGAAATGGGACACACGGAGTTAGAATATAGTGGAGGAACTCAATTGTGACCCAGACACTGGAGAATAGAGCAGCATGTGATACATCACAAAACCAGGGGGTGTTCCACAGCGAATACCGAGCCGTGAGGATAAAACACCAGGAAATGTTCTTTAAAAAGCTCAGCACAGTCACTGCTCCCAGAACCACAACCGCCGTTTTCTCACTGCAATATTTACTTTTCAGCTTGTGGCAACAAATGGCCACAAACCGATCAAAGGTGAAAGTGACGGTGAACCAGACAGAGCAGTCAGTAGCTGCATAAAGTAGGACGGCGTGGATATTACACACGCGGACAGAGTATTCCAGGAAATAAAACTGTTCCTTATAAACAATGGGAATGTGTCTCAGTATCAGGTCGAGGATAATGACCAGGAGATCCGCCGTTGCCATGGCCCCCAGGTAACGTCTGACACATGGAGACAATCCACAATCTTTATAAAGCAGGACGTAGATGGTCACTACGTTAACTGTGAGGGAGGTAAACAAACCCATTATCCATCAACCTGGAGGCCAAGGGACCCGTTTGATCGGGGACCCAGTGAGATTTTCACATGTGTCCCTGTATTCAGGGATTTACTCAAATATTTGGTGCTGCAAAAACAAATGGGAAGGTCGGAATTACTGACACAAATGTGATGTACACCACAAGAAACCCTCCTTCCCCAAACACAGAGAGACACATCCATAACTACAGATGGTTTCTAGAACATTCCCACACACTCGATCACTTGAGAGCAGACACAGGTCACTCCTTCCCAGTTCCTCATACGGAGGGTGGAAACGTTGCTGTCCTGAAGGATTCTCTCCCAATTTCCTGAAGACAAACGGAGTTTGGGAGTTTCTGTATTTTGTTCTAAATTGTGGTCGATTTTGTGTTGTGACGAAATGTAAACGCAGGAAAAACGTATTCACCCCTTTAACTGCCTGAGGGGCCTTCGGAACAGTGTCTCCTTCTCCCTGGAACGGGGTCTCTTCCCTCGGGATCTTATGGTTTGTTCAATTCACTGACGTCCAGCCGTTCACTAACAATGTCAGGGACAGAATGTTCCGGGGAACACCTTGACCTGCCCATCACCTTTCCCCCGATCCACTCCACCCTCCTCTCTGACCTATCACTTCTCCCTCACCTCCATCTACCGATCAGATTCCCAGCTCCCTTCCGCCCAGCCCCAGCTCCTGCACAGCCTCTTCCCATTTATCTCTCAGCTCTCCGACCCACAAGCCTCATTCCTGATGAAGGGTTTATGCCAGAAACGTTCATTCCCCTGCACCTCGGAGGCTGCCTGACCTGCTTCAGCACCAGACTGCCAGTCAGGAAACAATCCGACACCGTCATAATCACAGGATCAGGCCTGATGGGTAATTTAGATTAGATTACTTACAGTGTGGAAACAGGCCCTTCAGCCCAACAAGTCCACACCGATCCGCCGAAGCACAACCCACCAAGACCCATTCCCCTACATTTACTCCTTCACCTAACATGGCCAATTCAACTGCACATCTTTGTACTGTGGCAGGAACCAGGAGGACCCGGAGGAAACTCACGCAGACAAAGGGAGAATGTGCAAACTCCACCCAGTCAGTCACCTGAGTTTGAGGCTGAATTCCAGGCTCAAATTCACCTGAGGCTGGAATTGAACCTGGGTCTCTGGCGCTATGAGGCAGCAGTGCTTACCACTTTGCCACCGTGCCGTCCATAATGTTTCATGAAGGCCAATCACTATCCCTGGGGTTATTCTGTCCCACCGGCAGGACAGACCCACCAGTGGTGGGGCCACCCTGGGATAGTTAGGGAAGGAGTTACCCTGCAATTCCCCAACATTGATTCCAGAACCCAGGAAATCTCATGGTAACAGATCACACATGGTCAAGGAAATCGCCTGAGGATGGTTATCTCCTGCCCCCCACGCGTCCTCTCACTGACAATTAGTTCCCCTCGATGTTGGAAACAAATCAGAGGAACCACTGAGGGTGACAAGGGCACAGAGCATCCTCTGTGTGTGGGACTTCAATGACAATCACCAAGAGTGTCCCCACGGGCCCCCCCGTTTACTGAGCAGGGAGAGGCCTCCCACACACAGCAGCCAGATTGGGGGAAACATTCTCAACTAACTCCTTGTCCCAGATGGATCTGTCCCTGACAGTATCTCTAGGAGCAAGCCAGCACGCAGTCCTGGGGAGGGACAGTCTCAGCCTCACATTTAACATGCTCAAGATGAGTATGTTGCTGGAAAAGCACAGCAGGTCAGGCAGCATCCGAGGAGCAGGAAAATCACCGTTTCGGGCAGCAGACCTTCATCACGAATGAGCCTGAGTGCCTCCGAGATGGAGAGATAAATCATATTATGCGTACTGTTCACTGTGTTATGTGGCACTCCCTCCTGTGAAGTAGGACATACTTCTAAAGGACCGACCACATGGAAGCTGGCCATCCATGAGGCACTGTGGGCCAGCAGCAGCTGCAGCCTCAATGGCCTTCCCTCCATCATAAAATCAGAAACGGGCTTTTCACTGAGCTTCAAAATATTCAGCACAATTCACAACTGCACCGATACTGAGGCCGGCTGTTCAGCCCATCAAGAGTTTTAAACAGGAACAGAATGAGGCCATTCAGCCATTGGAGACTCTTACTCAGCGATTGGAGCAGATCTTTTAATCTCTCATACCTGTTACACAGGAAATAGAAGGGAACATTCAGCATTTCAAAGCTGCTACACAGGAATACTAATAGCTGCGTAGACCTCAGCAGTGCATTGATCTTTAAATCCAGACTAGGTATCTGTCCAGCACCGGGAGCTGTGCAGAACACAGCAGTGCACTAATGTGTGAATCCGAAAGATATATCCATCCAGCATGAGGAACTGCACAGCCAACACCATTGCATTATTTATGAACCTCACCCAGTCTGACCAGCACGGTGAACAGCGCAGTAATCGCCCGTGAATTAATTTGTAACCCAGGAGCATTTAACCTCCCAGCATGTAGGATTGTGCACCCCACCCCAGTGCATTGATCTGTAACCCAGGAGCAGTTACCCTCCCATCATGTAGGACTGTAGACACCAACCCAGTGCATTGATCTGTAAACCAAGAGCAGTTACACTCCCAGCATGTAGGACTGTGTACATTACCCCAGTGCATTGATCTGGAAACCAGGAGCAGATACTCTCCCAGCACGTAGAGCTGTGTACCCCACCACAGTGCATTGATCTGTAAACCAGGAGCAGTTACCCTCCAGCATGTAGAGCTGTGTACACCACCCCAGTGCATTGCTCAGTAACACTGTGTTAGATCACTACTCAGTGTGGGGAAACTTGCAGCCCCTGCTGAAAGTGACAGGATGTGCAGCTCCCATCCATTTACAGTTGCATTTCTCCATTGTACCATGGTAATGGGGTGCTGTGAGTGTGAACATCACTGCCAGAGAGAGATGGCGGGGAAATCAGTTTAAATATCATCACATGGGAGGGGTTTGGGTATAGCCAGAGATAGGTAGACTGAGAGACAGTGTCATGGAAGGATGTGTTCCCAGGTTGCAGAATGCTAAAAATACAGAAACTTCGATAGCATCCTGTAACGTGAGCCCGTCTTTACAGGAAAGATGGGGAAAAGGGATGTTGCTGTGAGGCCAGATGGTGGAGAGTTTTGGATGAGCATTTGTTCTACAGCTTTGTAAATGGGAGTGGTTTCAACAGAATCTATGACTCATTGGGCAGATTCTAACAGTAATTTGTCTCAGTGACATTTTCATTGAGTGTGACAGAGGGATCATCCACACTAGGCAGAGCTCGTTTCCTGGTGCTATCGGATCGAGCTCACCTCATTAGCTACCCACCCCACTACATGGTGTCCCTCTCATTCAATACCAGCCCGATTCTCCCACCCATCATGGCTGGAAGTACTCACCATCACCCGGGTACCCCTGGTTATTCCGTGATCCCTGGCACTGATACCATCTTTAAAAAGCCAATGGGCACACGGTTGAGCGTTCTCGGTTTGGAACTGCCCTACACAGTTTACCCCGCGCATGGCAGATAAGGGGCAATTACACCACGGAGGTCCTGGTGGATGGGCTAGTACAGAAGGGGAACCATTCCCTTCCCAGAGGGGGCCACACCACCAGATCCACTGAGCATGGTCTGAGCACACCACCCAGCTCAGTGCAGTATCTGCCGTCTGAAGAAATGTCCAGCAATATAGGATAAGCATCAATAACCTTCCCCGCTCTGTCAGGATAACTGTCACCCTATTCTCTCACACTCACTGTATATCTGTTATAGCTCCGACCCCCGAAATTGGTTCCTGCTCCACCACTCTCACTGCTGCATGCAGCACCTTCTCTCTCTCCCATTTCTCTCTCTGTCTCTCCCTCTCTCTCTCTGTCTCGGTCTCTCGCTCTCTCACTCTCTCTCTTCCGCTGTCACCCCGTCCACTTTACCCCCCACATTAATAACACTGCATTGATACAACACTGTCGACAGATTCCCTCACCATTTGCCACTATCCCCAGCTACACTAGCACCAACAACAGAGTCTCCCATCCCCACCCTCCCTCTCTCCCTTGCTCCCATTCCAGGAGAAACAGCCTGGAATAGGACAGAAAGGGCTAAGCCGGGTGGTGGAGAGCCCAATATCTGTTGTCTCCCACCCCCCTCCTCCACCGCCATGTGGGGAGGACCCTGGTAGGAGCCGGAGAAAACCGGGCCACCTCGTGTGGAGATTCTGAAACATCCACGTCCCACGACCGAGTAAGGAGCAACGTTTAGTGAAGGACTATTCTCACTTTCAACCTACTGGCAGCTCTGATTCCCCCCGGCACAACTCAGAAGCCGTGGCACTGATGTCATCTCCCTTTTTTGTCGAACTGGTACAAATGGAACCCGCATGGTCTCGGTGGCCAAGAGGGTGGGCTCACAACACATCGTCACCATCACCTCCCAGGAAGGGAGCACAGAGGCTCCCTCTACAACTCCTTCTGTAAATGGCTCAGATACTGAAACTAATCTGTAATAGTTACTGCTCTCCCCACCTGCCCTGATATCTTCCATAATCTGTGCTCATGTATACCCAGTGCTCTCTGCTCCGACAGCTCCTTTGGAACGGAACAGCCTGTTTTGTATTGTCTTTCAATGTCCTTCCTACCAAAGAGCATCACCTCACACTGCTCTGCATTGATCCGCATCTGGCATACACTAGAACACTACACCAACGTGTCATTATCCTGGTAGAGTTCTCACTGTCCTCCATCGAATTTACAATTCTTTCAGGTTTGGTGCGATTTACAAACATTGAAATGGTCAGAGTGTCACAGTCCCCATGAAACAATTGAAATCCTGCCCGACTCACGAGTGTGAGCAAGTGAAATACTGCTATATTCCCACGGAGGGAGTCGAACAATGACTTGCTGTGAACGGAGCAACAAAATTCCTGATACAAACCAGACGGAATGAATGAAATATTGACAAACCAGAGAGCAAGACAAATCCGGATTGGCTCCAAGTATCTGTATTGACATCAGGACATTATTGTGATGAAGTTCAAAGTGTGTACTGTACCTTTAAGATAGACGGAAAACTGTTCTGAACTGAGAGCTTCCAAGCACCTGTGTATATGAGAGAATGGCAGACCCAGACCGTCAAGGACAACTAAAAATATGTCACATTCGGCTGTGAAATCGATCCCTGAGATGGTTGCTGTTTGGACAACAATTCGAATCAGTTTAAATAATACCACAGGATACTAAAACCAAATCAAGATTGAAATTATTGTTTTTCAAAAATCGAACCAATGAAATAATCCAATGTTATGGACATTAAGAATGCAGGAATTTTGAAAATTGCAGACAGAGCAACACAGCTCCAAGAGATTAGGAAACACTCTCTATCAAAGGTACCTTTTCCAATGAAACATATCCACAGTAAAAAGAAAGAAGAAGACCCAGAGAGATCTTCTCACAGAAGAAGAGACAAAGACAACAGCTGCCTTGTGGTTTTGAAATTAAGTTGATGAAATTTTAATAAGCATCTTATTGAAAGAGTATATTGTTACAGAGTTAGAATTGGGGAATAAGTGGTTAAGAGAAATGGGGTCTCAGAATTGTGAATAGTTGATGTAAAATGTTCACTTTCGGAGTTAAAAAAAGGTAAATTGATGTTTTTGTTTAAACAGTGGAATTTGGGAGTTCTCTGTCACTCGTATTTTAACAGTTTCTGAGGCGAATTGAGCATTTCTTTATGTTTAGTTTAAGTTACCAGATGAGCTTCACGCCGTGCCCATTCCCGTGTATCTGTGTGTCTCTGTGTGGGGCAGGTCTGGCAGTCTCTGTGATGCTTAAAGTGATGCAATGCCACCCTCTCCTGGCCTCTCCACGCCACTGCACAGGCATTGGCAGAGGGTGAAAATCAACAGGGATACATTCAGGGAGGGAGATGGAGAGGGCAGCTGCTCACAGCACCATCCAAACTGATGTCTTATCCATGTACTGATCTAAATGTTCTTTAAACATTGTAACTGTCCCTGCTTTCACCACTTCCTCTGGAAGTTCATTCCACACCCAAGCCATCTTCTGTCTAAAATATTTACTTCTCATGACTTTTATAAATCTTTTTTCCACGCACCTTAAAATGTCCCGCAGTTTTGAATCCCCAACTCTCTGTAAAAGACACCAGCCCTTCCGCTTAACTGTACCCTCATTCTTTTATAAATCTCTGTAAAGTTACCCCTTAATCTCCAGTGAAAAAAGTTCCAGCCTACGCAGCCTCTCTTTATAGCTCAATCTCTCCATTCCCAGCAACATCCAGGTTCTCAATCCTCTCCATCTTATTAATATCAAGGTCAGTAATATCAAAGTATTTGATATGGAGGTATTTTCTAAGGGTAGAGGAGTCCAAAACTAGTGGAAATAGCTTTAAGGTGAGAGGGGAAATATTTAAATGTGACGTAAGGGACAGCTTTTTTACCCAGAGGGTGGTGTGCCCATGGAATGAGTGGGCAGGGTGACCATACTGGACACAATATTCCAAAGGAGGTCTCAGCAGTGTCCTGTACATCCTCAACATAACGCCCCAATTTCGTTCCTCAGAGGTCTGACCAATGAAGATAAGTGTGTTGAACACCTTCCTAACCACACTATCTTAATGCAAAGCAAATTTTAAAGATTTATATCTGACGGCCCAGTTCTCTGTTTTACAACATCGCCAAAGATCCTACTTTGAATTGTATTGGTTTTGCCCTTGTTTGATAAATCAAATCCAATACCTCGTATTAATTCAAACTAAACTCCGTCTGTCACTCCTCAGCCCAGTGAGTGTTATTACCACTACCTCACCCTTCAAATTAAAATTCCTTCCTCCTCTCTAGGAGGCCTGCACACTCCGGCCATGATTTTCAGAAAGACCCTGAGCTTGGTTTGCTTTGTGTGGTTAGAGGGAGGAGGGGCAAATTGCAGATACTGTCATTGGGGAGGAGAGGTTGGACAGTAATCAGCGTCCTGGTATAGTTTCATGGGTTTAGGAAGAGGGCAGTCGCACGTTAGAGTTGGGTAATACTGGTCGCTGTTTTGAGACCAGAAATTATGCTCTTTCTCTGTCTATGGTGTTCAGTTATAAATATCCATTTGAGACCCTTCATTGTGCAGAGTGTGTCTGCAGGATTGCTTTCCATAATATTGCAGACTACAGATTATAGCGGTTAAAGATGTTCATAGTTAATTTCGATAGCACAGCATGTGCACTCAACATCCTACAGTTGAGACAAATATCTTGCATTTGTTTAACAATACAACGTGTTTTGTGTAGTTCAGTAATGGTAACCTGACTATAATAAATCCACACCGAGCTGAAAGCGGGCACTTAAAATATGACTCAAAATCTGGGTATGGTAGTGTAGTGGGTATTGTCCCTCCTTCTGAGCCAGAGCTCTGGATTTGAGCCTAATTCCTGACCGTGTGTGGTAGTTTTCCAATCTCTGGACCAGAAGTTCTGAATTCAAGTCCTGCCGGGTGCAGAGGCATGTCACAGTATGTCAGAACAGGCTGATGAGCAAATACACAGGAGAATAATGTTACAGCTTTATGGGTATTGCTGAGTGGTCCCTACCTCCGCGCAGAAAGGTCGAGGTGTAAATCCCACAGAGGTGTCTCATGATACATCTGAACAAACTGACTAAAATGGATTGAGAATTGTGACTTGAAGGATAAGGAAGAGGTGTCGGTATTGAATTTCAGAATTTAGGCCCGGGATGAGTGAAAGCACAACTATTCGTGTTGATTGGAGTCACATTTCGTAGTAGTAGAGGTTTATAAAATCAGAACGGTCATGGATAGGGTGAGTAGTCAGGGTTATTCCCCAGGTTGTGGCGCCCAAAATTATAGGGAATTGGTTGGAAGTGAGAGGGGAAAGATTTTGAAGAGGCCTAAAGGGCTTCTTTACACACAGAGGGTGTTGTGTGTATGGAATGAGCTGCTAGAGGAAGTGGTGCAGCTTGGTACAACTACAGCATGTAAAAGGCATTTGGCTACTGGCAAACCTGATGAGCTTTTCCAGCAATTTCTGTTTTTGTTACAAATGCATTCATTTTAACACAGGTATTCTGAATACATTAAACATCTTTTTTAATGTCGCAGGGACAAGTAAACATATCTTCAAATCGACTGAGACCATTTTCTGGGAATTGTATGGCTCTGTGAATGACAGCAGCAATGATGGAACAGGGAATGTGATGGAGACATAGCTTGGATAATATACAAGGAGACCTCACATGATTAGAAGAGGATGACGTTATTGTGTGATTCAACTCAGAGAGGGAGAAAGCTCACACAGACAAGAGGAGAATATTGCAAACCCCACTCAGACAGTCGCCTGAGGCTGGAATCAAACTCAAGACCTTGGTGCTGTGAGGCAGCAGTACTAACCACTGAGCCACTGTGCTAACTATTGAAGGATTCCTGACCAGAATTCATTGGAATCTCCTCACTGCCTCACGCGAAGGGAATTCAGCCAGGTCCAACTCTTCCAGGATGAAATTTCATGCTAGCAGCTTGTGTGAGTAGAATATTTTCAGAAGCAGAATATCATTTTGGACAATCTCTCAATTTTTACCTTTGTCATGAGTTACATTATTATTTGGATCAAAGTTCTTTCAAGTTAAGAGAGAAAGAGTGTGTGTGTGCGTGTGTGTGTGTGCGTGTCAGTGTTTTTAGAAAGGGAAATATCGATTATATATTTGCAATACACAACACTTTGCCATTCATCTTCCCATCTTCGCTTGAGTAATATTGCTCTGAATCATAAATGTGTTGTTTTAGCAGATTGAATAAACTATCCTGATTTGTTCCACAAACTGACTCTGACCCAATCTGAGACCGATATCATCGGCTACATCACCAACCTGGTTACATTTAACATGTATTGTGAGCAGTGGAGCAGTGGGACTAGAAAAGGAAACAGTGACCCAAAAACCGGGGAACTATAGACCGGTGAGCCTGATGTCAGTGGTGGGTAAGTTGTTGGAGGGGATTCTGAGGGACAGGATTTACATAGATTTGGGAAGGCAAGGACTGCATGCGAAATAATCTCTCATTAATTTGATTGAGTTTTATGAAGAGGTGGCAAAGACGATTGATGAAGGCAGTTTGGTAGTCATTGTCTCCATGGACCTCAGCAAGGTGTTCATAGCATTCTGGTTGGAAGGCAGATTAGTAAGGTTAGGTTACATGGGATACAGAGGAAGCTCGTCAATTGGATTCACCACTGGCTTGAAGGTAGACGGTTAGGAGGCTTGTGGCCTGCAGTGTGCTGCAAGAATCATTTCTGAGTTCATAGCATTTCTTCATTGATATCAAAGATTTCGGTGTGAACATCGGAGGCATAGTTAGTAAGTTTACAGATGACATCAGAAAGGTGGTGTAGTAGATTATCTCAGAGTACAACGAGATCACAATTAGATGGGCAAAGGGGCAAGGAGTAGGAGATGAAGTTTAATTTAGATAAGTACGAGGTTTTGCATTTTGTAAAGGCAAATCAGGGCAGGAATTATACACTTAATGGTAAAGTCCTGGGGAGTGTTGTGGAACAAAGGGATCTCGGACTGCAGGTCGTTGTTCCTTGAAAGTGGAGTCGCAGGTAGACAGAGTGGTGCTGAACGCATTCGGAACATTTACCTTAATCAGTCAGAATATTGAGTATAGGATTTGGGGTGGCACGTTGCATCTGTACAGGAAGTTGGCAAGGCCACTTTAAGAGTACTACGTATAACTCGGGTTTCTCCAGAAATCATTCACAAAGATGTATCAGAACTGCACAGTTTCAGTTTTAGTAAGAGGCTGATTAGGTTGAGGTGTTTCCCCCTGGAGTCAGAGGCTGTGGGGTGACATTATAGAGGTTTATAAAATCATCAGGGGCATGGATATTCTGAATAGCTACTATTTCTTTCCCAGGGTAGGGGAGCCCATAACATGGGGGCACAGGTGAAAGCAGAAGGGGAATGATTTAGAAGGCAGATTAGTAAGGAAACATTAGGAGTAAATGTTTCACACAGAGAGTGTTGTGTGTACGGAAAGTGCTGTCAGAGGAAGTGGTGAAGGCAGTTACAATCGCACATTTGAAATGAGTCTGATACAGGAAGAATATTGACAAATACGAGCAAATTGGACTTGATCAAATTTGGTTATCTGGTCCAAGTGGACAGATTGGACTAACGGGTCAGTTTCCATTCTGCATGACTCTCCAATTCTATAAGAGGTATGAGGAGAAATTCTGAAACGACCTTTGGAGAGGGAATTCTCTTCACTGGAAATTTAGTGTGCCTATATGTTCACATTAATTCAAAGCTGAGTTAGTTAAAGATTTGACAGAAAAGTGAGTCACGGATAATGGGATACAGACGGGAAAGTGGTGCTGAGACCACAACCTGATCAGCCACAATCTTAGTGCCTGGGAGTGAAGGCTCAAAGTATCTAATGACCCACTCCTGCTCCTCAGTCCCAGGTTTCTGTGTTCCATTCAGCCGCTCAAACTTGCTAGACAGGAGCAGTTAAAGGTTACTTCCCCCTATAAACTGGTGAACAGAAAGAGAAGAAACAATTCAATCCCTCAAGACTGTGCCACGTGGTTTGGGGTGGTTTGGAAAAGGTGACTTGAAAACCCAAGCTGGGTATCAAAGAGGCCCCTCATCTCTCTTCACAGAGCTTTCCCTCTGCAACTTGTGCTTCATTTGTTTGTCATGTTATAGACCCAGGTTCACTGTGAATACAGCCCACAGACCTCACCCAGGGATTGCTCACGGAATCCTCTGGTCTCCCTGACTGCAATATTCAATAACAGGACTTCCAGCAAAATAACACCAACTAACTTTCCAATAAGAGAATGGGAGAACATCAGAAACAGGGCTCGGTCGTTCACCACTCCCCCAAACCTGACTTGCCCTAAGATCATGGCTGACCTGCTCTTGGTCTCAGATCGTCTTTAATGCCTGATTCTTCATATCCCTCATCTCTCCAACAGGTCAATATCCATCTACCTCCTCTTCAAGTAATTAGTCTTCGAGCTCCCAAACACTCTGGATAAGAGAATTCCTGATATACAATACAATATTCTTGAAGAAAACAATTTCTGCTACTATATCCTGGCCTGTTGATATGATTGAAAGATGTGAACACAAGGGTTCAGGTAAGAATGACTGGCCCTGATACCAAGACAGTGGTTGACTAAGGTTGACGTCAAAGTACTTAAAAAACTTGACTTAGTGGGAATCAAAGTAAACTCCCCACTGGTTGGAGTCAATCATAGCACAAAGGAAGATGTTTGTTGTTCGTGGATGCCAATCATCTCTGTCCTGGGTCATTACCATGGAAGATCCTCAGTGTAGCTTCCTCTTCACAAACATCTTCAGCTGCTTCATCAATGTTGTCCCGCCCCCACCCCATCCTCCCCAGCATAAGATCAGAAGGAGGGATAGTCATTGAAGATTCTTCAATGTTCAGAATAATTTGTTTCCCGTCCCTCAGCTCCTGAACCAGTTTGTGTCCATGTGCAGCAAGACCCAGACACCATTCAGGTTTGTGCTGTTAAAGTGTCAGTAACATTCATGTAGCAGATCTGCTAGGCTGTGCACATTGTCACAGTAAAATTCATGAGTCAAATCTTATCTGAGCTCTTTCCTTTAAATCTGCGATAACACATCTGCTGTCACATCTTTATGGCTCACGCCATGTATATTTTGTAAGTGTGGCACGGTGGTTAGCACTGAGGCCTCGCAGCGCCAGAGACACGGGTTCAATTCCTGCCTCGGGCAACTGTCTGTGTGGAGTTTGCACATTCTCCCCGTGTCTGCATGGGTTTGCTTCGGGTGCTCCAGTTTTCTCCCACAGTCCAAAAATGTGCAGGTTAGTTGAATTGGCCTGGCTAAAATGCCCGTAGTGTTAGGTGAAAGGGTAATTGTAGGGGAATGGGTTTGGGTGCGTTGCTCTTTGGAGGATCAGTGTGGACTTGTAGGGCCGAAGTGCCTGTTTCCACATTCTAAGTAATCTAAAAATACATAAGACTCCAATAAAATATTAGTCTTTAAATCTTCCAAAAAGTGCAAGAGGATTGTGGTACCTTGTCTCCGACAGCCTGCTTGTCACATAAACAACAAAATAGTGTCAGGCCAGTACCAAACTCAATAATCCTTTTTAAAAAGTGGGTCACTTTCTTTCCGGTTTTTTTTAACTGGTAGCCAATTGGCCATTCCATTCCATTCTCATGTTCCTGCATCAATATATCTCTAACCCCATATCGCTATCAACAATCGCAACTTTGAAGGCTTTCAAAATATTTGGTGTACCTAAAACTAATGCGGTAGTTAATGCTGCTTTTGCATTCTCAAATGCCTGCTGGAATTGTTCTATACGCCAAAATTTCGTGTTCTTCTTCAATAAATCCATCAGTGGTTCCACATTGAAACAAACTTCCAATGGAATCCACTCAGTCCCAAAAATCGAAGCTCCACTTTCATCGAGGACGGTTGTGGTAATTCCTAAAAGTCCTTCGTCTTTGTCTTCCATCGGGTCAACCTTCCATGTCCAATGTAATCTCCCAATAACGTCAACTCTGCCTTCACAAATTCTGTTTTCTTAACGTTTATTGCCTGTTTTCCTCCTTTAATCGTTCCACGAGCTTTGCCAACTGTAACGTGTGATCTTTCCATGACGTTTTAAAGATCACTGCATCTAACAGATAAACTGCACAATTTGCTAATCAGGCCAAATCTCTGTTCATGAGTCTTTGGAATGTGGCTGGTGCATTTTTCATTCCAGAGAACATCACTTTGAATTCATATTGCACATTTAAGGTTACAAACGCAGAAACGTCCTTCACTTTCTCTGATCAAGTTAAATGCCAATAACCATGCAGTAAGTCCAACTGTGTGATGTGTGTGGCATGTCCAACTTTACGTATGCAGTCTGGGAATCTTGGTATTGGATCGGAGTCTGTTTTTGTTTCAGCGTTGACCTTCTGATAGTCCACACAAAATCGTTGAGCCCCATCTGTGAACTAACGGAATCAGTGTACTCCATTCGCTCTGACTAGGTTCAATGATACCTTCATTGAGCATCGTATCCACTTCCCTCTGGATCTCGGTGGCGTTATGAGGGTTAAGCCTGCAGGGGTGTTGTTCCTCAGAACAACATTCTCTACTTCCACCCCATTCCACAAATTATCACTCTCTCAGATAACATGTCAGAAAGAGTGCAAATGCTTTTATCACTTACTTTTAGATGCTGACAGAATGTGGGGATTACACATACTGGAGATCACAGTTCAAAGGTGTGGCGCTGGAAACGCTCAGCAGGTCAGGCTGCAGCCGAGAAGCAGGAGAATCCATGTTTCAGGCATAACCCCTTCATCAGGAAACTGGGGGTGGGAGAAAAGGGTTCTGAATGATACGTAGGTGGGTGGAGGTGGAGTTTTCGGAAGATAGCTTGGAAGGCGATAGGTAGATGCAGGTGGGGAGTGATGGTGATAGGTCAGAGGGCAGGGTAAAGCGGATAGGTGGTAGGACAGCTGGGACCCTCCAACCACATGGCATCAACGTCGACTTCACCAGTTTCCAACTCCCCCCTCTCCCAACCTCATCCCTTCAACTCAGCATCGCAACTCAACTCTCCTGGCTGTCGACCTTCCCTCCCACATGTCCACTGCACCCTCCTCTCCGACCCATCAAGATCACTCACACCTTCATCTCTCTCCTCCTATATATACTTTACCCCCTTCTCCTCCCCTCCTCGACACTTTCCAGATGACGGGCTTGTGCCTAATATGTCAATGTTCAGATGCTGCCTGACCTGTTGTGCTTTTCCAGCGCCAGACGTTTTGAATATTAGAGACTGAGCAGATCCCATATCTCGCAAAATTATACCTTGTTATCCTTCTCGTCTGTTCTTCCTTAGTAAACTTTCCCCACAGAAGTGCATTCTTTGTAGAGATCAGGTACTAACTCCATATCCAAGCGCTGCCTAGGCTGTGCACTCTCCTATAGCTCCTCAACCTTTCTTGGGGTTTCCTTTACTACTTATACTAACGCTTCTACCACATCTTTTCCCACAGTGCCTTTCTTCAACGACTAGCATTGTGACTTTGTGTATCTCACTTATGGCAGTAAAGATACATTTTCCCAGTGCCATTCTTAAACCACCGCCAACGTAATTCTATATATTCCACTCCAGTATTGTGAAAACACCTGAGGCCTTTCACCTCCTTTCTAATCTCTTGGGCTTCAACATTAACTTAAATAAAGTATTCCCAATTTGCACTCAATCTTTATTTTGTAGAGTAGGATCTCCCCTTTTCGCAATTGCTGTCCCTCACAGAAGGAAAATCCGACCAGAAGCACAATTGCAGCTCATGCGCCACTGCATATTGACCTGCCAGCTCTGCCGTTCTTCTCACTTCTTGAACTTCCTGTCCATCTGCATGAACTCTGATCATCTCTAGAAGTGCGTTTTTAAATTCCTCCAGCAGAATGAGCTGTCTCAGAGACTTATATGTCTTCTCTATTTTTAAGGCCCATGCCCATCTATCAAACTTACTATGTTTAACTCTTTCAAACTCAACATAGTTCTGACCTGGTTCCATCATTATATTTCTCAACGGCGCTCTATATACTCATAGGCATTTAAAAGAAGGGCTTATGCCCGAAACGTAGATTCTCCTGCTCCTTGGATGCTGCCTGACCTGCTGCGCTTTTCCAGCAATACATTTTTCAAATGTAAAATAGCCTGTTTGACATCTGCACAATCGTTTGACCCCTCATCTGACAACGCTACACATACATAACTAGCTCTGTATACCAGCTTCGTCTGAACTAGCATTACCCATTTGTTCTCTGACCACTCCCTGATGAAGGGCTCTGGCGCGAAACGTCGAATTTCCTGTTCCTTGGATGCTGCCTAACCTGCTGTGCTTTAACCAGCAACACATTTTCCACTCCATCTGTCTACCCAATATTTCAAATGAAATAAAGAAGGCCTCCACATTTTCTTATCAAAATATGACAATATTTTAGTGTGTGTGTGTGTGTGTGTATCCCTACATTTTAGTTTAATCTCTATTCTATTAACTTGACTTTACTGACAAATGCGCAACTTCTCATGTTCAAATTCTCTCTCTTTTTCCTCTCTCTTTCTCTTTCTCTTCTACCTCGCTTCCTCTTTCTTCTCTCTTTCTTTTTGTCTCACTTCTTAATCTTCTAACTCCAGTTACTGCATTTGCAGTCTATTTTTTTCGAACTCTGCTGCACTCACTGTCAGTTTCTCCGATACACTGAAGTGCTTGACCATCATCATTGCAATTTCAGCTTCTCTTTTGTCGCTGGTTAAACCCAATTGTAACATACTTGCTAATTCTAAATGTACTCCCTTCCTCTGTCATTATCAAATTTCTTGACAAATTGGGAAACATTATCAAACCCCAAAATCTCTTTAGTATGTTAAGACCCATTTGTTGAACTTTTCATTTAATCATTCATAAGTAACTAAAATAAAACAAATTTTCTGACCTAAGTTTTATTTAAAGATCTAGGACAGTAATTGCCAAGTATTCGAATCCGCTGAGACCTTTTGTACCCCTAATCTGTTCACATCTGTCCAAATCCTGAATGACCAGCCCCCAAACTGTTAGGACACCGATGTCGAACACCTAAAAACCAAACGCCTAAAAAAAGCTCACCTCAACTCGTAATCTGCTAAAACATGACTGACACTGAATTCTCAAATTCCACCATTCAAAGAAAATTAACAATAAATTTTATGAACCCGAACAGTAAACACGAAACAACAACTATTCACAAGTACAAGACCCCTTTTCTTAACTGCTTACTATCTGACTGCAACTCTGGAAATACGCTGTTCCATTAACACACTCATTAAATGTTATACTAACTTAATCTCAACACTGCACACTCTCTGTCTTCCCTGCTGCCTTCAGTCTTCCAGCTGCTGATCTCCCTGGGTCACCTTCTTTCTGTGTTTTTTTACAGTAAGTAGGTTTTACATGAAAATAATGTATTGGATAGAGCGTTTTGTCTAATTTTCACACTAATTTTCAAAATACCGGGTTTATATACTCCCCATGACACATTAAATTCTCATAGTTTGATTGGTTTCCAGGTGTTAATGAATTTCAGCTTCTAGTGGTTCCTGGTACCCGGGGCATGATTGAAATTAACTGGTTACATTCGAATGCAATTTTTGGTATCGCAAGTAAGAGTCCCGGCACTCTCTTTAATGGATGTGATCGATTATGGGACTTTCTTCTTTCTGGCCAGGTATATTAGATATCTACCCCATTTATCACTATCCTGAAATAACCTCTGTGTCACAAAAGGGATAGCCCTTTTTGCTGTCTGGGTAAACGCAGCATTCAAAGTAGCCCTGCGGGCTGTAATCTGCTGTAACTTGGTTACAGACGGTCTGTCACAGTATGCTGTCTGAGCTGCCTTCAGGCAAGCTTCGAGCATACGCCTCTACTCTGCCTTCTGCCGCTTCTGGGTCGCCGAGTAAGAAATAGTCAAACCAGTGGCATAGGCGTTGGCAGTTTCCCAGAGCACCGACGGATTACTGGCCGTACCCAAATTAATGAGCCAAAAATTTTAAATCCCCCCCAAAATACTCGATAAACGTGCTATCCTTCAGGAGGAAAGGAGCCGTGCACCAGTGCCGTGAGCCTGTCCCATCACCACCGCCCTTATCCTCCATTTACAGTGATGCTTGATCAGAAATGGCTACTTCGCAATTCTGCAGTTTAGCACCGAAGTTTAAAAGGTCAACAGGACATATAAATGCAAATCCTTGTACAGCACTTACGTGGCTGAGAGAAAAAGTTGAAGGCCCTCCCGTCAAGATGGACACAACTCCACACACCCACCAACCCCATCGCCCTGTTCAGGTCCACCAACTGCCGGGATTGCAGGTCATACCCGCAAGTCCCTAAGGCATCCTGTCCACTTCGGGTGTAATAAGTCGGTTCCAGTCTCCCTCTATTACTGTATGACGTGCCCCTAGGGCCATCAACCTGGAAAACGCATCTGTTACAAATTTGAGGGATTGTGCTGGGCGCAGCATACATTCAAATTCCCATACGTACCTCCATGTATTAAAGCTTTAAGAATCATAAAGCGCCCATATTCATCCTTAATTTGATCTCACAGCTGAAATGGAACATTCTTATTAATGAGTTAGTATACTGTCTGCTTTTCGAACTAAAGGATGAGAAAAAATCATACGTCTGAATACTCAGACAGAGCGGTGAGGAGAGAAGGTGAAGTGAAGCGAGGACTGCCGGGAAGGTATGGGATTAATTTATATTTGGGCAGTGGCTAAATCTGAGAGATACTACACGTGTAGTATCACCCTCCCGCTCGAGCCGGAAGGAGGAGTCTCAGTAGGGTAAGGCTTTTATTTTCTCTTTATATTTCTTTTTCATGTATTTAAGTGCATTGTTTGGGTTTAGTTAGTTCATATAAAACTAACCTTACAATCAAGGACCTCGGATCTGTGGCACGGGCCTCTTGCTTGATGTCGAGGCTTAGAAATGTGTCGGACATTCCTGACTCTTCTACTTGCAAAAAGTATGTCCAGCTGCAGCTCGTGTTTGACCGCATGACGGCTCTGGAGCTGCAGATGGACTCACTGTGGGCTATCCGTGATACTGAGGAGGTTGTGGATAGCACGTTTAGTTAAGTGGTCACACTGCACTTGTAGTTGCTGAGAGAGACAGTGATTGGGTGACCAAAGGATAAGAAAAAGAGTAGGAAGGCAGTGCAGGTGTCCCCTGCGGTCATCTCCCTCCAAAACAGGTATACTGATTTGGATACTGTTGGGGAGATGGCTCACCAGGAGAAGGCAGCAGTTGCCAGGATCATGGCCCCATGTCAGGCACTGCTGTTCAGAAGGGCGGGAAAAAAGATTCGTAGGGCGATTGGCATAGGGATTCTATTGTGAGGGGAGTAGATAGGCAGTTCTGTGGCCGAAAACGGGACTCCAAGATGGTATGATGCCTCCTAGATGCTTGGGTCAGGAATGTCACCAGTTGGCTGCAAGGCATTCTAAAAGGGGAGGGTGAACGGACAGTTGTCTTGATGCATATAAGTAGGAAATGTGATGAGGTCCTGAAAAAAGAATTCAGGGAGCTAGGAGAGAAGTTAAAGAGAAAGACCTCAAAAGAAGTGATCTCGCGATTACTGCCAGTGCCATGTGCTAGCCAGCGCAAAAATGAAAAAAAAAAGGCAGGATGAACATATGGCTTGAGAAATGGTGTAATAGGGAGGGGGTCAGATTTTGTGGACGATGGGAACAGCTCTGGGGAAGGTTGGACCATTACAAAATGGATGGTCTACATCTGAACCAGACTGGAAATAACGCCCTTGAGGGAGATTTTGCTACTACTGTCAGGTAGTTTTTAAACTAATGCTGCAGGGTTCTGGGAACATGAAGAGAAAGCAAGTCGGCAGTGAGGTTGAGACTGGAGACTGTTAGATTTATTAAGATAGCATTAATAAAGGGAAGAATAAGCAGAGAGCAGATGCGCATAAAAACGGATGTCATGAAATTCATCTACTTTAATGCAAGGAGCATAATATGTAAGGCAGATGAATTTAGGGCATGGATTGGTGCCTGGGAGTATGACGTTATTGCAATCACAGAGACTTGGTTGAAGGAAGGGCAATGAAATGCTCCAGGATATAAACGCTTCAGACAGGACAGGGAGGGAAGTAAAAGGGGGTGGGGGGAGGGTATTGGTGGTGGAGTTGCATTGTTGATTAAGGACGGGTTCACAGCTGTGCTAAAGGAGCACATTATGGAAATCTTGGGTCGTGAGGCATTATGGGTGGAGCTAAGAAATAAGAAGGATGCAGTCACACTGTTTGGAGCTGTATTACAGGCCTCCAAACAATGAGCGTGAGGTAAAAGAACATATAGGTCAACAGATTATGGAAAGATGTAGAGGCAATTGGTTAGTGGTGATGGCAGATTTTAATTTTCCCAACATTGACTGGGATATACGTAACATCAGACGTCTGTGTGGGGTAGAATTTGGAAGAAGCGTCCATGAGAGTTTTCTTGAGCAGTATGTCAATAGTCCAACGAGGGAAGGAGCCATATTGTGCCTGGTTCTGGGGAACGAGCCAGGGCACGTGGTAGAAGTTGTGGTGGGGGATTTCTTTGGGAATAGTGACCACAATTCTGTAAGTTTTAGAATTCTCATAGATAAAGTAGACAGTGGTCCTAAGGGAAGATTACTAATTTGGATCAAGGCCAACAATACCAAAATTAGACAGGAACTCGGAAATGTGGATTGGATACAGCTGTTTGAGAGGAAGTCCTCGTTTGAGATGTGGAAGGCTTTCACAGAGAGGTTAAAGATAGTGCATGTCATAAGCATGCCCCGTTGAAGGCAAAGGATAGGAAGGGCAAGATTCGTGAACGAGGATGACAGGAGAAATCGTACCACTAACCAAGAGGAAAAGAGAAGCATACATTAGTTGTAGGCAGCTAAGAACAGAACGGGCTCTGAAGAATATCGGAAGAGTAGGACAAGTCTTAAATGAGGAATCACGCAGACTAAAAGGGGTCATGAAATTGCTATAGTGAGCAGAATTAAGGAATATCTCAAAGCAATTTATTTTTATGTAAGAGGCGAGTGGGTAACTAGAAAAAGGATTGGTCCACTAAAAGGCCCACTGTGTGTCGAACCTGAGAGAATGGGTGAGATTCGGAATGATTACTTTGCATAAGTGTTCACTGAGGAGAGAAACATGATGAATGTTGAGATTAAAGATAGAAGTTTGGTTGCTCTGGATCATGTTGACATAAGTAGGGAAGATGTGTTGGGTAGGCTAGAGGTTATTAAGGTGGACAAAACCACAGGACCAGATGCGATCCCTCCCATGTTGCTGAGGGAGATGAAAGAGGAAATAGCTGGGGCCCTGACCGATATCTTTGTTGTATCGTTAAATAAAGGTGAGGTGCCAGAGGACTGGCGGGTTGTTTATGTTATCCCCCTGTACAAGAAGGTTAATAGGGATATTCAGGGTTACCACAGACTAGTGAGCATGAAGGTGGTGGGAATGTTGCTGTAGAAGATACTGATGGATAGGACATATTTATATTCAGAAAAGAATGGGCTTATCAGTGATTGACAGCCTGGTTTTGTGCAGGGGAGATCGTGCCTTACCAACTTAACAGAGTTATTTGAGGAAGTGACCGATTTGAGAGATGAAGGAAGAACTGTTGATGTCGCATACATGGACTTCATTAAGGCGTTTGATAAGATTCCCCATGTTAGACTAATGGAGAAAATTAAGTCATATGGTGTGCAGGGTGTTCTAGCAAGGTCGATAAAGAACTGGTTGAGCAGCAGGAGACAGAGAGTAGTAGTTGAAGGGAGTTTCTCGAAATAAAGAAAGGTGAGCAGTGGTGTTCCACAGGGGTCAGTGCTGGGGCCACTGTTGTTTGTAATATACATAAATGATCTGCAAGAGGGCACTGTTGGTATAATCAACAAGTTTGCAGATGACACAAAGATTGGTGGATTGGCAGAAAGCCTAAGGACTGCCAGAGAATACAGGAGGACATAGATAGACTGGAGATTTGAGCGGAGAAGTGGCCGATAGATTTCAATCCAGACAAATGTGTGGAGATGCATTTAGGCAAGACTAATTCTAGAGAGAATTATACAATGAATGGAAGAGCCTTTGGAAAAGTTGATGGGCATTGAGATCTGGGAATGCAGGTTCATTATACCCTGCGGGTTGCTGCACAGGTGGATAGAGTGGTCAAGAAGGCATATAGCATGTTTGCCTTCATTGGACAACGTATTGAGTATAAGAGCTGACAAGTCAGGTTAACATTGTACAAGACATTGGTTCGGCCGCATTTACTGTGTACTGTCCTGGTCACTACATTATCAAAAAGATGTGGACGCTTTGGAGAGAGTGCAGAAAAAGTTTACAAAGATGTTGCCTGGTATGGAAGGAGCTGGCTATGAAGAGAGGTTCAGTAGGTTAGGTTTATTTTCAATAGAAATAAGGCGATTGAGGGGGGACCTGATTGAGGTTTATAAAATCATGAAGGGTATAGACAGGGTGGATAGAGACAACTTTTTTCCCAGGGTGAAGCATTCAATAACGAGAGGAGAGGTCACGCTTTCAAGGTGAGAGGTAGACAGTTTAAGGGGGAACACGCGGTAAGTACTTCACACAGAGGGTTGTGGGCGTATGGAATGCGTTGCCAGCAAAGATCGTAGAGGCAGTCACGGTAGATTCATTTAAGATGCATTTGGTCAGATGCAGGAGTAGGTTTGGAGCAAAGGGATACAGATGTTTAGGAATTGACTGACAAGTTTAGACAGTACATTTGGATCATCTCAGGCTTGGAGGGCTGTTCCTGGGCTGTAAATTTTCTTTTTTCTTTGTTCTTGTTTTTACTCCCTGCTGTAACTTGAAGAGCTCCTTACTGGTTAGATGTGTTTCTTGCAGCAAGGCGACATCAACCCTCTTTTTTTCTCAGGCTTGAAAGCATCTTTTTACTCTTGCTTGGTGAATGACTCCCCTTAACATTCCATGTGCACAATTTAACTGAACGGTTAGCCATAGCCATCTGAAAGAATACGTGACCCCCTGGGAGGACGCACCCCACTCATAGCGTGCCGAGGGAAAACAGCACATAGTTTGTTTAAATTTAAAAATGCTACTTCCAAAACTACCAGATCAAAATTTCTAACATCTACGCCTACAACAGAACAATATCTTACACAAATGAAAGGAGACTTTGCTCCATTTTCCACAGGGGGCGCTCATACTACCCACTAACCCCTTCATGGCTCCTTCCAGCTGAAACTGTGCCCCAAACCCACACAGCATCTTTTAACAAGAAAATTAAAAGTGAGCAGTCAACCCATCCTATCCATTATTTAACCCTCGAGACTCCTGGTTAAAAGAAAAAACAGCCCCTCCCCCCCGCCCCCGGCTTCCCTATCCCATATCAAGGGAGAGAAATGAAAAGGATATGATAACAACAAAAAAAAGGATAACGTGAGGAGAGAAAGAAGGAAGAAGAGAGAGAAATATACATATGAAGGACGAACAGGTAAACCACAGAGAAAAAAAATAAAGTGAGCATTATTGTCCATATTATTTGAGCCAGCCAGTCTATTGCAAGATGTGCAGGAATTCCTTTGCCTATTATGGTGAGTCAAAATTAAAACCGGACCCTCCATGGCTGAAATGTAATATTGCCGGATATCTTACAGAGAACTGGATATTCAAGTCACTCAGCCGCCTTTCTAACTCAGCAGAGGCCTTCCTTTTGCGAATCACGATCGCAGAAAAGTCTTGAAAACACATAATTCGCGATCCTTTGTATATCAGAGCCTGTGGCTCCTTCCCCATCGCTCAAGAATCTTCCAGCATTGTTTGCTTATCTCGTTAACTGCTGGTGTCACACTAGGACCGGGTGGGGGCGCTGCCCGTGCACTGTGACCGGTGGGCCCACTCACCCGAACCCGGCCTGACCCGAGTCCCAGATTCAACAACTGTTGGAGACATTGCTCCACGAAGCTGACCAGCTCGCATCCCTCTTCCTGTTTCTGCAGCCCGACCAGGCAGACATTCGTCTGACAGTCTTGATTTTCGAGGTCATCTACCTGTTCTTCCAAAGCTCGTACCTGCTGTTCCAGAGCCTGGACCTGACATGCCAAGGATTCCATCACGGTTTCAGAGGCTGCAGTCCATTGCTCCACCTCCATGATGTGCTGCCTGAGATGCTGGATTTCCTGGCCATGCTTCTGCAGCATGACTGAGATCAGTTCAAGCCTGGCCCGGGACTCCACCATCGCTGAATCAATCTTCTCTCGAAGTTTCACAAACTCCAAGGCCAGGCTCTGCTCCACAGCTGAGTCCCTGCAACGGCTCGCTGAGGTAGGTGATGCAGCCGCAGACGTGTCCCTTGCCGCAGGAATGTGTCCTGCTTGTTGCAATCCTAGCGGTCCCTTTCCCTTTCGTCATTTTTCTAACAATGTTAAACTCACGCACAACAATTTTGGGCATCAAGAACTAATGATGTCGACCGCTATGGGTAATAAAGGGAGAGTGTGTGCCCCATTTTTTCTGGGTTCTGGTGCACAGCTCAGCAAGGCAGACCTACAGAATTGCGCACCATCTTGAATTCCCCCACCGTATGCCTTCATTACAACCCTCTCAACCTGGGTGGCAGCTTTCAGGGATCTATGTATATAGACACCGAGATCTCTCTGGTCATCCTCATGACCATGAATCTTCCCATTATCCCAGTACTCTTTATTCCTGTTGCTCCTTCTAAAGTGCATCACCTCCCACTTTTACGCATTAAACTCCATTTGCAACCTCTCAGCCCAGCTGTGCAGCTTATCTATATACCAGTGTAACCTGCAACATATTTCAGCACTATCCACAACTCCAAAAACCTTAGTCTCTTCTGCAAATTTACTAAGCCATATTCCTCCGCCATAATGTAGGTCATATATAAAAATGACAAACAATAGTGGCCCCAAATCAGGTGCTTGCGATTCACAACTAGTAACTGAATCTCCACCCTCTGTCTTCTTTTAACTAACCAATTTCTGATACAAACCGCTAAATCGTCCTCAATCCCATGCCTCTGCATTTTGTGCAATAGCCCACCGTGATGAACCTTATCAAACACCTTACTGAAACGCATATCCACCACATCAGCCAATTTACCCTCAATCAGCTGTTTGGCCACCTTCCCAAAGAACTCAATAAGGTTTGAGAGGCACAACCTACAGTTCAAAAAACCGTGTTGACTATCCCGAATCCACTTATTCCTCTCGAGGTTTTTATAAGTACTTTCTCTTGTAACCTTGCCCAATACTCTACCCACAACCGAAGTAAGGCACACTGGTCTATAATTTCCAGGGAAGCATCTACTCCCCTTCTTGAACAAGGGGATAACATTTGCTTTCCTCCAGTCTTCTGGCACTACCACCATTGCCTCACAGTGGTTGGGTCAATATCCTGAAATTCCCTCCCTACTGGAAAACTGCCATTGGTCAACCAACAGCGAGTGCACTGTCACGATTGAAGAAGACAGCTCACCACCACCTCCTCAAAGGTAAAGTGAGATGAGATATCAATGCTGGCCAGCCAACGATGTCTAAGCCCCACACGTGTATTTTAAAAAGCTCTTGGATAAGGATGGTATTGAATCAGATGAAGGAAACGGAGAAGGCAGTGACGTCCATGCTCCCAATATTTAAATACCAAGGTCAGTGAGGTAATGGTTCACCGCTGAGTAGGTTAACATAGAGACCCATGAGTAACACTGCCAGAGGCAAGGAGGGTGACAATAATTGAACATGTTCAGTGATGCAGTTACTTCTAGTCTGTTGGGTGAATATCTGGATTCAGAGTCTCAACAGGAACAATAATGGTGGAAAGACATGTAGACTTTATGAAAGAACAGTAATGCAGTCATAACTGGTTTATAGAAAAAATAGCTGGAGTGTGAGACTTACCAGGGACACCAACGATAGACAGGAGAGGATAATAAAACTATTGAATAATGCAAAGAGCATAATAGATCCACCGTGATAATGACAACCAATCACAATATGTAGAAAGAATGGAAAAATCAGAGGATAAGCTCCTATCCATAAGCTCCTATCCATTGTTGGAACATTCTAATCTAATCTCTCTCTGGAGCTGCTGATCCCTGTTAGTGCTGTCGGTGATGGTCCTGATCATACTGTGGGATAAAACATTGAACAGAACCCATTTATCATTAAAAGATGGGAAGTCTCCACTGCAATAATTAGAATCCATGGAGATTGGCATTAATCACAGTCACCGTACAAACAGAATCAGTTAACCCCTTTGTTACATCCCTTTTCATGTCAAAATAAAGGTCAGCATTTACTGCGCCTGGATGGAATGGATGAGAGTTCCTGACGGATAGACCAAAAATCTTTAAATCTATTTAATCATTTTTGCTTGTATGTGGGAGTATTGCCGGAACACTGCAGGGTTGTATAAGTCCCACTCTGTTTACAAAAGGAGACAGGAATAAAACATCATAGCAACTACAAAAAAATCACTGGAGGGGAAATTTCTAGAGACTTTAACCCAAGGTACGATACTCATTGCCAAACGAGTTTGTCTGAGGCTGCTCCTGGGTAAAAGTGCCCAGTTATCAAACCCCTTCATAACTTTGACAAAGCATTGGGATGGCGATTCAGGAACGGGGTAATCAATTTCCTCCCAATGCGCCTGTTACAGAGGGATAGGAGGAGGCCATTCAGTCCACATTAGCCTATTCCCACTTGAATAGGTAGAAAGATGCAAAAGGAACTATTCAAAACGGAGAGAAGTGTTACTGCAGCTGAATGAGGTGTTACTGAGAGAGCACCTGGAGTAAATTGTGTTCTTTATGTCTCTGTAACTCAGAATGGACGGACCCTCATTCGATACAGTGTACCGGCCTCTCATAAACCATCGATTTCTGTGTCATTTAATGTCTCGGGACTGTTACAGAGGGACAGTAGGAGGCCATTCAGCCTCTCGAAAGTATTATAGAGGGATAGGACGAGGCCATTCAGCCTCTCTAGTCTGTTCATAGGGATAGGAGGAGTCCATTCAGCCTCTCGAGCCTGTTACAGAGGGACAGGTTTGGACCTGATAACTGAATACAGCCTGAGGTGACCGGTTGTAGTCAGGGCAACCATTTAACAGATGCTCTTCATTACCTATGTGGCAACAAGATGGCTTCTTGGTTCAAATAACATGACAAAATGGCTTCTAGGCTGCAAACTGACATTCTGCTAAAGCCAAAGAAAATAGCTTTTACTTTACTAACTGCTAATTCTGAATAAGCGACAAACAAAAGTCTGCTTTAGTAGTGTTTAGCAGAAAATGCGCCCTTTAAAGCATAGAAATAACTCAGCTAGATAAGACAGTTTTAGCCAGCCTGTAGGTGCAGTGCTAGATAAGACAGATTTAGCCCACCTTTAGGTGCAGGTGCAATGGCTCTGCTAGTGAGATAAGGGTGACCTGAGTGTTTGAAAATAAAGTTGGTTCCCAGGAAATATCATTGGACCAAGGAACTTTCACATAAATCAATATCGTGTATTGATTGGTAATTGTCCGAATGTAATATTTGATCATGCCCTTGGTTTAAGTTTCGTGCACAGTTCCTCCAAGGAACACGAAAGTGTATAACCTCTATGTTTCTAAATGCTCTGGACTCGGCCGTATGAAAAATAAAGAGCGAGGTCTTGACATCAGACCAATTACGAGCATTTATTGACCAATCGCGGAACCGAGAGATGTTGCCAGGGTTACAGATCTTCATGTGGTGTCGTGACTCGGATTCGGTATGGACGGATTGCAGACAATGGCATAAGAACTTTCAGTCCCCCACTATTGAGTGTAGAGAAATTGACCAGTCAGATGTGAGTATTTTCTCCGTTTGGTTTTCTTCACATTCAAACGTGGTTGACTCGACCTCTCGCTCTCTATCGTCCAAGTCCAGCCTGATAAAAATACATTGTGAAATGCAAAAAAGGAGTCGGGGACTCTAGGAAGATGTCCAAAAATCTGGCACGCCAAAACAGTGGTACCAGATTTAAGAGTTATTAATGGTATTGCACAGTTTGATCATGCCATGGTGCCAAAACCAGCTCATATTCTGGTCTTGGTACCATCGTACGTTATATGTTTCACTGTTGTCGACCTACAACATGCTTTTTTCTCTCTCTCTGCCTCTTCACGAAGGCAGTCAGCACCTATTTGTCTTTACTTTTAGTTTTCCCCACCTGCTAGCTGCCTGTGGAATTCCTCTAATATGTCCGAGAAGCCTATCCAATTTGTTACAACTGTACGGGATGGGGATGCACTTAAGTGAATGCGACTAAGTTTATTCCATGTGCCTTAGTCCAATATACCAACCTCTACTGATTCCCCGTGGCGCCTTGCATCCCATGTGCGTGCCTACTGGACGAGTGTTTCTCTGTTATTGTAGGTATTCAGGTTTTTTGTGATATTGGTAATGGCTCACACCTTACTATGAAACCCCGAATGACACCTCCATCTTCTCAATCGCGGGATGGAAGGAAGGGACAATAATCACATCTCTTACTGAAAGACCCAGCACTTTATATTGAACAGCATTCAGGCTAAGAGCCCAGTGCGTCCATATTTTGTAGCTGTGGGTAATCACAAAGACAGGCCTGTTTACTATTGAGAAAACCCCTCAATTATCTATACTAAACCCGGATTTTTTTTTCACCAAGACAAAGCGACTAACTTCATTGTTCTTAATGAAATAGGTTATCCCTGTGCTGCAGCTGTAGGGACAGTTTTTATAACTACTGTTTCCATCTCAACTACCTGGGAATGGGGCTGGGGTTTCTCTACCAAACGTTCAGTTTCACCTGTATTCTGCGTGCATTGGAGGCGTGGTAAGGCTTTAGGTAACAGTAAAGCCCAGTTTCTGGCTTACACATTTCTCAGTACCTTTTCCGGAGGAGGATCTGCAGGAATTATTAGCCATCAAAATTGAAACGATCTTATTTGTGATCTAATGCGCTTGGGCAAGGAGACCGCTTGGACTTAGCAGGAGGTAAGCACATGTTCTCAGAATTACGTCAATCTGCCCAGCAAAACCGATATGCCCTGGACTACCGACACGGCAGAGAGGGTCAGGCTTGTTTCATAGTAAAGGGCAATTGTATGATGCAGATTACTGACCTCATAGACAACATTACCAAGCAGGTAGATAACATCTTTGTCAATGAAATGATAGAAGACACTGCATGGCGAGATGAAGTGTGTTGCTGTATCCACGAGTGTACCCCTGAGAGCAATATGGTGTGGGATGCTATAGCCCAGAGTGTCCTCCTGACAGTGACATGATGTGAATGGTATAGCCCAGAGTGTTTCCCTGACACTGACGTGGTGCGGATGGTATAGCCCAGAGTGGTTCCTTGACAGTGACATAGTGTGGGCTAGTGTCGACCGGTGTGTCACCCTCACAGTTACATGGTGTGGACTGGTGGAGCCTGGTATGTCACGCTGACAGTGACATGGTGTGAGCTGATGTAGCCCAAAGTGTCCACCTGACGGTGACGTGGTGTTGGCTAGTGTAACACACAGTGTCACTGTGCCACTGATTTAAATGGAGTGCCATTGAGTCATAGAATGATCGAGCATGGGAACTGGTTCTTCGGCCCAAACTAGTCCATGCTGATCATGATGCCCACTCAATAAATTCCAATTGACTACACTTGAAATACATCGCTCTCAACCCTTTCCGTCTATGTATCTGTTCATTTTTTACATGTTGCTGTTGTACCTGTCTCAACCAATTTTTCTGGCAGCCCATTCCATCTCAACAACATTCTCTGCATAATGAAGTTGACTCTCAGATCCTTCTTAAATCTTTCCCCTCTCACCTTAAACCTATGCCCTGTAGTTTTCAATCCCTCATCGCTGGGAAAATGATTATATGCATTTATCCTATCTATGGTCCTCACGATATTATGCATCTCATAAAAACATCTGCTCATTCTCCTACTTTCCAAGGGATGATATCCGAAACTTCCCTATAACTCTAGCCTTCTGGTTTGATATCATCCTTGTCAAACTTCTTTGGACTCTTTTCAGGTTAACAGGGTGAACAAAACTGTAACAATACTCCAAGTGTGGCTAACCAACAACTTACAGAATGGTAGCATAGTGTCCCAACTCCAACATTCATTGCCTTGAACAATGAAGGCCAGCATGATAAATGCCTTCTTTATCACCCTGTCTACCCGTGATGCCGCTTTCAATGAAATATGGATTTGTGGTCCAAGGTCCATCTGTTCCACAACACTCCTCAGAACCGAACCATTTACTGTACAACTCCTATCTTTGTTTTACTTTCAAAGTGTAACACCTCCCACTTATCTGTATTCAATTGCAATTGCCAATCCTCAGCTCACTTCCCCATCAGATTAAAATCCCTCTATAATTTCTGATAACGTTCATTGCTATCAACAATACTTCCTAATTTTTTTTATCATTCATAAATGTAGTAACTTTCTTCGGAGTACTTGGAGTATGTTGTGCAGTTTTTGGCCCCATATCACAGAGCAGATACACTGGCCTTGGAACTTGTTCAGAGGTGTTTCACGAGAATGGTTCTAGGAATGAAAAGCTTTACATATGAGGAGTCTTTCAGGACTCTGGATCTGTAGTCAATGGATTTGAGAAGGATGTGGGAGATCTAATTGAAACATACCGAATACACACTCCACCAGCATCATACTTATCCAATCACACTCACTCGATAACCGTAACACTGATCCCCTCACACTCACTCCATTATTCTCACGCTGAACTCCTCACACCCACTCTATCACCGTCACCCTTACACTGTCACACTCACTCCATTGCCGTCACCCTGACCACCTCACACTCGCACCATCACCGTCATTCTGACACCTCACAATCACACCATCACGGTCACCCTAATCCACTGATACACACTCTATCTCCATTAAACTAACCCCCTCACACTCACTCCACCAAAGTCAACCCGACACCCTCACACTCACTCCATCACGGTCACCATGATCCCCTTACAATTACTCCATCACGGTCACCCTGACTCTCCCTAACTCAATCCATCAGTGTCCCACTGACTGCCTCACACTCACTCCATCAGCGTCACGCTGACCAATCTCACTCACTCCATTATCATCACTCTGACACCGTCACACTCACTCAATCACCTTCATCCTGACCCCCTGACACTCACTCCATTACCATCACAGTAAACCCCTCACACTCACTACATCACCGTCACCCTGACACTCTCATACTTAATCCATCACCGTCACCCTGGCCCCCTCAAACTCATTCAATCAGCATCACTAGTATCCACTCACGCTCACTCCATAACCGTCACACTGCTCCCCTCACACTCACTTCATCACTGTGAACCTGGCACCCTCACACTCCCTCCATCGCCCTCACCCTGACCCGCTAATACTCACTCCATCATGGTCACACTGACCACCTCACACTCATTCCATTATTCTCACCCTGACCCCCTCACACTCACTCCATCATGGTCACACTGACCCCCTCACATTCACTCCATTATTCTCACCCTGACCCCCTCACACTCACTCCATCACCGTCCCCTTGACCCTGTCACACTCACTCCATCGCTGTCATCATGAGACCCTCATACTCACACCATCATCATAACCCTGATCCCCTCACACTCACACCATCACCGTCTCCTTATTGCACTGATACACACTCCATCTCCATCAAACTAACCCTCTCACATTCACTCCACCAAAGTCAACCCGACATCCTCACACTCACTCCATCACGGTCACCATGATCCCCTCACAATTACTCCATCACTATCACCCACTATCACTATCACCATCACACTCACTCGATCAGTGTCACACTGACTGCTTCACATCAGTCTATCAGCGTCACCCTAACTAATCGCACTCACTCCATTATCATCACTCTGACGCTGTCACACTCACTCAATCCGTTTCACCCTGACCCCCACACATGCACTCCATCACCGTCACCCTAACACTCTCACACTTGCTCCATCACCGTCACCCTGACCCCCTCACTCTCACTCCAACACCGTCACTGAGACCCCTTCATTCTCGCTCCATCACCATCACCATGACAAACTCACACTCACTCCATCACTGGCACCCTGACCCAATAGCACTCATTCCCTCACTCTCACTCCAACACCGTCTCACTGATCCCCTCCCACTCTCTTTATCGCTGTCACGCTGACCCCTTCACAATCACTCCATCACCGTCACACTGACCACCTCATACTCTCTCCATCACCGTCACTCGGTCAAACACATACTCACTCCATCACTGACACACTGAATCCCTCACACTCGCTTCATCACCATAACCCTGACTTCCTCACACTTACTCCATCACAATCAGCCTGACTCCCTCACACTCACTCTGTTACCATTACCCTGACCTGCTCAAACTCACTCCGTCATACTTACTCTATCACCATCACTCTGACCCCTTCACACTCACTACATCACCGTCACACTGACACTCTCACACTCACTCCATCATGGTCACGCTGACCCTCTCAAACTCTCACCATTATTCTCAACCTGAACCCGTGACACTCACGACATCACCGTCACCCTGACAATCTCACACTTACTCCATCACCATCATCCTGACCCCCTCAAACTCACTTCATCACCATCACACTTATCCACTCACACTCACTCCATAACCCTCACACTGATCCCCTCACACTCACTTCATCACTGTGAACCTGACACTTTCACATTCACTCCATCACCCTTACCTTGACCCCCTCACACTCGCTCCATCACCGTCATCCTGACCCCTCACACTCACACCATCACCGTCACCCTAATCCACTGATACACACTACATCTCACTAACCCCCTCACACTCACTCCACCAAAGTCAACACGACAGCCTCACACTCGCTCCATCACGGTCACTATGATCCCCTCATAATGACTCCATCACCATCACCCTGACTATCCCTCATTCACTACATCAGCGTCATCTGACCAAGCTCACTCACTCCATTATTATCAGTCTGACACAGTCACACTCACTAAATCACCTTTACCCGGACCCCCTCAGACTCACTCCATCTGCATCACAATGACCCACTCACACTCACTCCATCACCGTCACACTGATCCCCTCACAGACGCTCCATCACCATCACACTGACCACTCTCACTCACTCCTTCACTGACACCCTGACCACTTCACATTCACTCATCAACCTGATCCTCTCACAATCACTACATTACCCTCACACTGACCCCCTCACACTTACTGCATCAGCCTCACCCTGACCCCCAACATTCACTCCTTCATGGTCACACAGCCACCCTCACACTCACTCCATTATTCTCATCCTGAACCCCTTACACTATCCATCACCTTCACCCTGACCCCCTCACAATCGCTCATTCACCGTCACCCAGATCCCCTGAAACTCACTTCATCTCCGTCATCCTGGCCCCCTGACACTCATCCATGACAGTCACAATAAACCCCTCACATTCACACCATCACACTGAACCCCTCACACTCATTCAAATTCCATCAAATAAACCCCCTCACACTCACTCCAACACCGTCACACTTATCCCCTCACAGTCATTCCATCAACTTCACCCTGAATCCCTCACACTCACTCTTTCACCGTCACACTGATCCCTTCACACTCACTCCATCACCGTCACCCTGACCCCCTCAAACTCACTCCAACACCGTCACCCTGAATCTCTCTCACTCACTCACTCCATCAACAGCAACCAGACCTCCTCACACTCACTCCATCACCGTCACACATTTCCCCTCACAGTCAATCCATCACATTCACCCTGAACCCCTCACACTCACTACATCACCGTCACCCTGACACTCTCACACTTACTATATCACCGTCACCCTGACCCCCTTACACTCACTCCATCACTGTCACCCTTTCTCCGTCAAACTCACTCCACCACCATCACACTTATCCACCCACACTCACTCCATAACAGTCACACTGATCCCCTCACACTCACTCCATTATTCTCACCCTGAACCCCTCACACTCACTCTATCACCGTCACCCTGACCCTGTCACACTCACTACATCGCTGTCACCCTGACCCCCTCACACTGACAACATCACCGTCACCCTGAACCCCTTACACTCACTCCATCACCCTCACCCTGACCCACTAACACTCACTCCATCATAGTCACACTGACCCCCTCACACTCACTCCATTATTCTCAAAATGATTCCCTCACACTCACTCCATCACCATCACACGTATCCCCTCACAGTCATTCCATCAACTTCACCCTGAAGCCCTCACACTCACTCTTTCACAATCACACTAATCACCTCACACCCACTCCATCACCGTCACTCTGACCCCCTCACACTCACTCCAACACCGTCACCCTGACTCTCTCTCACTCACTCACTCCATCAACAGCAACCTGACCTCCTCACACTCACTCCATCAATGTCACACTAATCCCCTCACACTCACTCCATCATCGTCACACTTATCCCCTCACAGTCAATAAATCACCTTCACCCTGAATCCCTCATACTCACTACATCACCATCACCATGACACTCTCACACTTACTCCTTCACCGTCACCCTGACCCCCTTACACTCACTTCATCACAATCACCACGACTCCCTCAAACTCACTCCATCACCATCACAATTATCCACTCATACTCACTCCATAACCGTCAAACTGATACCCTGACACTCACTCCATTATTCTCACCCTGAACCCCTCACAGTCACTCTATCACCATCGCCATGACCCTTTCACACTCCCTCCATCGCCATCACACTCACTACTTCACCATCACGCATATCCCCTCACATTCACTCCATCTCTGTCACCCTCACCCCGTCACACTCACTCCATCATGGTCACACAGACCCTCTCACACTCACTCCATCACCATCGCCCTGACCCCAACACACTCGCTCCGCCACCGTCATCCTGACCCCTCACACTCCCTCCATCACCCTCATTCTTACCCTCTAACACTCACTCGATCATGGTCACACTGACCCCTTCACACTCACTCTATTATTCTCACTCTGAACCCCTCACACTCACTCTATCAACGTGACCCTGACCCTGTCACACACACTCCATCACAGTCACACTGATCCCCTCACACTCACTCCATCATGGTCACACTGACCTCCTCACACTCACTGCATCACCCTCACTCTGAACCCCTGACACTCACTACATCACCGTCACTCTGACACTCTCACACATACTCCATCACCGTCACCCTTACCCCCTTCCACTCACTCCATCATCGTCACTTTTTCCCTGTCAAGCTCACTCCATCACCATCACACTTATCCACTCACACTCACGCCATAACCGTCAGCCTGATCCCCTCACACTCACTTCGTCACTGTGAAACTGACAAACTCACACTCCCTCCATTACCTTCACCCTGAACCCTAACACTCACTCCATCATGGTCAAACTAACCCCCTCACACTCACTCCACTATTCTCACCCTGAACCTCTCACAGTCACTCTATCACCGTCACCCTGACTTATCACACTCACTCCATCACCGTCATCCTGACCTCCTCACACTCACACCATCACCGTCGCCCTGACCCCCTCACACTCGCTCCATCACCGTCATCCAGACCCCTCACACTCGCTCCATCACCGTCCTCCTGACCCCTCACACTCACTCCATCAACGTCACACTTATCCCCTCACAGTCAAAACACCACCCTCACCCTAAACACCTCACACTCACTCCATCATGTTCACACAGACCCCCTCACACTCACTCCATCACCGTCGCCCTGACCCCTCACACTCGCTCCACCACCTTCATCCAGACCACTCACACTCACTACATCATTCTCACCCTGACCCCCAACACTCACTCCATCATTGTCACACACACACCCTTACACTGACTCCATTATTCTCACCCTGAATCCCTCACATTCACTCCATCGCCGTCACCCTGACCCCCTGACTCTCACTCTATCGTCATCACCCTGACCACCTCACACTCATTATTTCACCGTCAACCATATCCACTCACACTCACTCCATCTCCGTCACCCTGACCCCTCACACTCACTCCATCATGGTCACACAGACCCCCTCACACTCACTCCATCACCATCGCCCTGACCCCCTCACACTCACTCCAACACCATCACCCTGACCCCCTTACACTCACTCCAACACCGTCACCCCGACTCCCTCTCACTCACTCACTCCATCAACAGCCACCTGACCTCCTCACACTCACTGCATCACCGTCACACTGATGCACTCACATTCACTCCATCAGCGTCACACTATCCCCTCATAGTCAATCCATCACCTTCACCCTGAACCCCTCACACTCACTACAACACCGTCACTCTGACACTCTCACACTTATTCCATCACTGTCACCCTGACCACCTCAAACTCACACCATCAGCATCACTGATCCCCTCACACTCACTTCATCACTGTGAACCTGGCACCCTCACACTCCCTCCATCACCCTCACCCTGACCCCGTAACACTCACTCCATCATGGTCACACTGACCAACTCACACTCATTCCATTAGTCTCACCCTGAACCGCTCACATTCACTCCATCACCGTCACCCTGACATTCCGGCATTTATTTCATCACCGTCACTCTGACACCCTTACACTCACTCATTCACCGTCACCCTAATCCCCTCAAACTCACTCCATCACCATCACACTTATCCACTAACACTCACTCCATAACCGACACACTGATCCCCTCACACTCACTTCCTCACTGTGAACCTGACACCCTCACACTCGCTCCATCACCCTCACCCGGACATTCTAACACTCACTCCATCATAGTCATACTGACCCCCTCACACTCACTCCATTAGTCTCACCCTGAACCCCTCACACACACACTATCACCGTCACCCTGACCCTGTCACACTCACTCCATCGCCATCACCCTGACCCCCTCAGACTTGCTCCATCACCGTCATTATGACACATCACACTCACACAATCACCGTCACCCTAATCCTCTGATATACACTCCATCTCCATCAAACTAACCCTCTCACACTCACTCCACCAAAGTCAACCCGATACCCTCACACTCACTCCATCACGGTCACCATTATTCTCTTACAATTACTCCATCACCATCACCCTGACTCTCCCTCACTCACTCCATCAGTGTCACACTGACTGCCTCACACTCACTCCATCAGCGTCACACTGACCAATCTCTCTCACTCCATTATCATCACTCTGACACCGTCACACTCACTCAATCAGCTTCACCCTGACCCCCTGACACTCACTCCATTACCATCACAGTAAACCCCTCACACTCGCACCATCACCGTCACACTGAACACCTCATACTCCCTCCAACTCCCTCAAACAAAACCCCTCACACTGACTCTAACACCGTCACACTAACTCTCTCTGTCTCACTCACTTCATCAAAAGCAACCTGACCTCCTCACACTCTCTCTTACCGTCACACTGATGCCCTCACACTCACTCCATCACCGTCACTCTGACCCCCTCATACTCACACCATCAGCGTCACACTATCCCCTCACAGTCAATCCATCACCTTCACCCTGAACCCCTCACACTCACTACATCACCGTCACACTGATCCCCTCACACTCACTCCATCAGCGTCACACTATCCCCTCACAGTCAATCCATCACCTTCTCCCTGAACCCCTCACACTCACTCCATCAAAGTCACCCTGGCCCTGTCACACTCACGCCATCGCCATCACTCTGACCCCCTCACACTCGCTCCATCAACGTCATTCTGACACCTCACACTCACACCATCACTGTCACCCTAATCCACTGATACACACTCCATCTCCATCAAACTAACCCCATCACACTCACTCTACCAAAGTCAACCCGGCACCCTCACACTCACTCCATCACCATCACCCTGACTCTCCCTCACTCACTCCATCAGTGTCACACTGACTGCCTCACACTCACTCCATTTTCATCACTCTGACACCGTCATACTCACTCAATCACCTTCACCCTGACCCCCGACACTCACTCCATTGCCATCACAGTAAACCCCTCACACTCACACCATCACCGTCACCTTGAACTCCTCATACTCCCTCCATATCCCTAAAAAATAATCTCACACTCACTCTAACACCGTCACCCTATCTCTCTCACTCACTTCATCAACAGCAACCTGACCTCCTCACACACTCTCTTTTACCGTCACACAGATCCCCTCACACTCACTCCAGCACCGTCACCCTGACTCTCTCAATCACTCCAACACCGTCAACCTGACTCTCTCTCACTCACTCCATCAACAACAACCTGACCGCCTCACACTCACTGCATCACTATCACACTGATCCCCTCACACTCACTCCATCAGCGTCACACTATCCCCTCACAGTTAATCCATCACCTTCACTCTGAACCACTCACACTCACTACGTCACCGACGCCCTGACACTCACACACTTACTCCATCACCGTCACCCTGACACTGTCACACTTATTCCATCACCGTCACCCTGACCCTCTTACACTCAATACGTCACAGTCACCCTAACCCCTTCAAACTCACTCCACCACCGTCCCCCTGACCCCCTTACACTCAATACATCACAGTCACCCTAACCCCTTCAAACGCACTCCACCACCATCATACTTATCCACTCGCACTCACTCCATAACGTCCAAGATCCTCGTTAAGACACAGACAGATTTGGCAGATCCCTTTCCCGACACAGACTCACGCCCTAGTTTCAGAGCCTCCACACTCTGCAGTCACTGTACCATTTGTTGTCCATGTTACAGACCCTGATGCTGTGGCTACAGTCGTCATGCTCCATCCAGAGTCGGGTCACCAAATCCTCAGATCACCCTAAATGTCTGGGGCAGCTCACAGCACAACCTCCAACAAACCATACTCAACACCTCCACTAAAGATTGAATAACATGAGTCAGTCAGAAATTCTTCATAGCGTCATAGAGGTGTACAACATGGAAACAGACCTTTCTGTCCAACCTGTCCACGCCGATCAGATAGCCCAACCCAATCTATTCCCACCTGCCAGCACTCAGCCCATATCCCCCCAAACCCTTCCTATTCATAAACCAATCCAAATGTCTCTTAAATGTTGCAATTTTACCAGCATCCACCACTTCCTCAGGCACCTCATTCCATAGACGTACTACACTAAGTGAAACAGTTGCCCCATAGATCTCTTTTATATCTTTTCCTTCTCACTCTACACCTATGCCTTCTCGTTCGGGACTCCCCAAGCCCAGAGAAAATACTTTGTCTATTTACTCTATCCAAGACCCACAACATTTTGCAAACGTCTATAAGGTCATTCCTCACCCTCCGACACAAGTTCGATGCCTGCTCCTTCACAGGAATACTCGAGAGACTTCTTCGTGTTTCTGACCACACGATCAGCTGAGAGGGACAAACACAGGCGTTCAGTGGATAGGCACAGACTAAGTTTCAAAGACGTGAATCAAAGCTGCTGAATCCCTCCTCTCCAACATGGATCATTAAACTGTCAATTTTTATTCTTTCTTCCATGTGTGTGGGAGTAGTGCAAGAGCACTGCAGGAGTGCATATATAACATGGAACATGCGTCACATGGGGAAGTGAACAACAACCCACACACACTCATTGTTTCTAAGTTTCACAATGTCAGCACTCGATACACTAGGGAGCCAAAACCCAAGGCCAGGGAATGATACGGAGAGACAGAAAAATTAACATTAAAGATAGAAACAGATAATTAAGATAGCAATAGGTCACATTGGTGAAATATGGGTAAAAGGACAGGGCAGTGGGACTAATTGGAGGTGTGTGACCTTGGAGGGTCCAAACACAAGAATGAATAAAAACACCACCACATAGGTTGACATAATTTATTGCTGAAAATGTGTTGCTTGTTAAAACACAGCAGGTTAGGCAGCATCCAAGGAATAGGAAATTCGGCGTTTCGGGCATAAGCCCTTCATCAGGAAGTGATGCCCGAAACGTCGAATTTCCTATTCCTTGGATGCTGCCTAACCTGCTGTGTTTTAACCAGCAACACATTTTCAGCTGTGATCTCCAGCATCTGCAGACCTCATTTTTTACCCGATAATTTATTGCATCAAAATCACAATCTGCATCACAGAACAAACCCAGACACCATAAATTGGGACAAGACAACAGCCCAGCGTGGAGAGCTTTGCAGACTGTGCCAGTGTATTGCTCAGCAAACCGAACTATCTGACCAACATGGAGTGCTGTGCAGATCGTGCCAGTGTATTGCTCAGTAAGCTGGACGATCAGCCCAGCATGGGGAGTTGTGCCGGATGTGCCAGTGTTTTGCTCAGTAAACCAGACTATCTGTCCGGCAAGGAGATCAGTGCCGACTGTGCCAGTGAATTGCTCAGTAAACCAGACTATCTGCACAGCCTGGGCATTTTTGTGTTAATAGCCATGGAGTATTGACGCAGAGTTGTTTCTGCAGGTTTGAAGCTGTGTCAGCAACAGATGAATGCCATCTTTAAGACTGTATTTCACAGCTAATGGTTCAAATAGCAGACGGGATGAGCCAGTGAAGTATATGTTGGAGTTATCAATAGTTACAATTCGGAATGGTCAGGGTATGGTCTCAGGAATGGGCTCATGGCCAAATGCCTCAACACTGTTGTTATCTGTCTATTTCAGCCTCAAAATTGGCCGGGGTTGGGATGTAGTCAGAGGAACGAAATGCAGTCTGTAACAAGAACGGAACATAGTGACCTCAATGTTTTCAATATTTAAACAGCTAGGGCAGTGATACTATGAATCATGTTTCACAGTTGGAACTGTACAGGTCAACATAGGGACCCATGTGTAACACTGACAGAAGGAACGTGGGAGAGAGTAAATTAACAAGTTCATTGCTGCACTTAGTAGTGGTTTGTAATATGAATATCAGGATTTAAAGTCTCAGCAGGAACAATAACAGCGACAGTGATAGTACTGTCAATGAAAGGATAGTTTTACAGTCAATCATGATTTATAAAATTAATGACTGAACATTAAGACTTACCAGGGACACTAACGAAAACCAGGATTGGATAATAAAGATATTGAATAATGTAAAGTGCATATTGGATCCGCCACGATAATGGCCTTCGATCATAATATGTAGAAAGAAGACAAACGCCCCAATATATTAAAAAAAACTCCTAACCTTTCTTGAGACATTCCAGCCTAATGTTCTCAGATTATGATTAATTGTTCGAACATTCCAGACACTTGTGCTCAGATTCTGATCTCTCCCCACTGCCTCTCGTGAGCTGCTGATCCCTGTTAATGCTGTCGGTGGTGCTCCTACTCATACTGTGGAATAGCACATTTAGCGGAACCCATTTATCATTAAAACATGAAACCTCTCCACTGGGATAATTACAATCCATGGAGACTGGCAGTCATCACAGTCACTGAAGAAACCGGCTCAATTAACCTATCCAAATATAAGGGAACATTTACTCAGTCTGGGTGGAATAGATGGGCGTTGCTCAGGAATGGAGCATAAATCTTTCAATCTTCTTATTCTTTCTTCAATGTATGTGGGAGTAATGCAAGAACACTGCAGGACTGTTTATATTACATACTGTTTATAAAGGGAGATAGTGAAAAATAAAGAGACCAGCTGCATAAGCTGACTAGTGGGGACACTTGAGAGACAATAAACCAGTGTATAATATTTATTGCCCATTGGCGTAGTGCAGTGCTGCTCCTTGGGACGTCATTCAGAGCATTGAGACTGCTGCTCAGGAACAGGAGAAAGTAATTCTGTCCCCATGTGTCTGTTACAGAGGGACAGGAGGAGACCAGTCAGCCTCTCGACCCTGTTCCAGATGGACAGTGGGAGGCCATAATGCCTCTCGGGTCTGTTGCAGAGAGACAGGAGGAGGCCATTCAGCATATTAAGTCTGCTCCAGAGAGTTAGGAAGAAGCCATTCTGCTTCTTTAGCATGTTATTCAGTAACTGCCAGTTTTAAAATATTTATGGAGAAGAACAGTCCTGACATAAATGGTAAAGTTCTAAATTGAATCAGGCCAACTTTGAACGTTTTATATTGGCAAATTCAAAAGCTGCTTGGGAGAAGCTCGTGGCAGGAAAGTGGGAGGCCTTCACAAATGAGATTACAGAATCTAAAGAGAGTATGTTCCGGTTCATGAGCAATGCAAGGCTGGTAGGTGTATGGAATGCTGTATGGCGAGTGGAATTGAGGTTCCGTTCAAGAAAAAGACGGAAACATATGATAGGTATAGACAATAGGGATCGAGTGAATCCATCAAGGAGTACCAGGGCTGTAGGCTAATACTCAAGAGGGAAATCAGGAGGGTAAACTGGGGTCATAAGATATCTTTTGAAAATAAGGTAAGGGTCAATCCACAGAGATTCTACAAATACATTGAGCTCAAAAAATAATTAGTGAGAGGACAGGCCCCTTTAAAGATTGGCAAAGTGACCTACGCGTGGAATTACAGGAGATTGGTGAGATACAGAATAAATATTTTGCATCAGTATTTACTGAGGTATAAGATACGGAAGGTAGAGAACTTGGGAAAATGAATGGTGATATCTTGAAAAGTGTCCATATTACAAAAGATGAGGAGCTGGCCATCTTGAAATGCATTAAGTTGCATAATTCCCTCTGACCTTATAAGTGACACTTGGATAGGCAGTTGGAGGTTATTACAATAAGTTAGTCTAATCTTAGAGTAGGATAAACTGCCGACACAGCATCAACAGCTCAAGGGCCTGTACTGTGCTGAACTGTTCCGTGTTCTGTGACCTGATCAGGTGTACCCCAGAATCAGATGGGAAGCTAGGGAAGCCATTGTTTGATATCTGGCTGAGATATGTTTATCATGGACAGACACAGGTAAGGTTGTGCCATTTTTTTAGAACAGTTGGTAAGGAAAAGTGAGGAAACTATAGACCGGTTGGCCTGATGTCATTGGTGGGTAACTTGTTGGAGGGGATTCTGAGGGAGAGGATTTATTTGTGTTTAGAAAGGTAAATTCTGGTTAGCGATAGTCAACATGACTTTGCGTGTGGGAAATCTTGTCTCACTAATTTGATTTAATTTATTGAAGAAATGACGAATAGAATTGATGAAGGCACAAAAGTAGAACTGTGGAATAGAATATAGACTTGAATAAGGCATTCAAAAAGGTTCCACATGGTAAACAGGTTAGCATGGTGAGATCACATGGAATACAGGGAGATTGGAGGTCATTCGCTCGAAGGTAAGAGATGAAGGTAATGCTGGTGTGGGATATTTTATGTGGACTGGAGGCCTGTGACCAACAGTGACCAACAAGGAGCTAACTGATTTTGTCATTTATATAAATGATTTGGGTGGGAATAGTTAGTGAGTTTAGAGATAACACCAAAATTGGTAAGGTAGTGGACAGTGAAGATGGTTAACTCAGAGTAAAACGGAACCCTGATAAAATGTGTTAAAGGGCCGAGGAGTGGCTGATGGAATACATGTTAGTCAACCGAATGGTGGGACATTTTTGAGAGCCAAATTGGGTCAGCACTTGTAGGCAGGATCCTAGGAAGTGTTTCCAAACACAGACAGTTGAATAGAAACTATAGAAACCCTGCAGTCTGGAAACAGGGCATTTGACCCATCGAGTCCACACTGACCCTCCAGATAACATGCTGACCAACACACCCATACGTTACCCCAGCAACTCTACATTTCTCTGAAACAATCCACCTAAACTGCATATCCCTGGATACTGTGGGGCAGTTTAGTGAGGCCACTGAACCAATCCTGTGCATTTTTCGACTGTGAGAGGAATACCAAGCACCCGAAGGAAACACACACAAACACGGGGTGAAATTGCAAACACTGCACAGAGAGTCGCCAAAGGATCATTGGTGTTGCAAGGCAGTATTGCGAGCCAATTTGCCACCTAACGACCATCAGAGAGAATGTCTGATTTCTCCCACTTACTCTTAGTCTGTCACATCTGTTTCGATTATGTCGAATTCTAGCGTGGTACCTCTGACAAGCCCTCCTTTACCTTCACCCTCAGATTCACATTCTAATGGCCAGGGCCTTAAGCTGTGACTGACACATTGCCTGCACAGCTGCCCTCACCACTTCCCCTCCTTTCCAGATCAAGTGTTCCATTAATATTGCAGCATGCAAGGTAATTGCTGATCTAAAATAAAACAAAGTGCTGTATACACTTGATATCGGTAACTAATACTGTTCCAATGAAGACACCCCAGATTTGAAACATCGAGTCTGCTCTCTTCCGACAAAGGATTGAGGGAAAGTGATGGTTGCAAACGCAATGGATTCTATAGTGAATTCGTGATGAAGGGTTTATGACGGAAACCATAGCCTTTCCTGCTCCTCGGATTCTGCCTGACCTGCTGTGCTCTTCGGGGGCCACACTTTTCGACTTTCTTCCTTCAGATGTGTTTTTCCAGCAAATTATTGTGTATCCAATTTCCTGTTTATAACATAAACAACGTTTTCCCTGCAGTACTGCCTTCCATGCATATCTCCCACCAGTGTTTTTTAGATTAGATTAGATTAGACTTACAGTGTGGAAACAGGCCCTTCGGCCCAACAAGTCCACACCGACCCGCCGAAGCGCAACCCACCCATACCCCTACATTTACCCCTTACCTAACATTACGGGCAATTTAGCACAGCCAATTCACCTGACCCGCACATCTTTGTGACTGTGGGAGGAAACCGGATCACCCGGAGGAAACCCACGCAGACACGGGGAGAACGTGCAAACTCCACACAGTCAGTCGCCTGAGTCGGGAATTGAACCCGGGTCTACAGGCGCTGTGAGGCAGCAGTGCTAACCACTGTGCCACCGTGCCGTTGCTTCTCCTTCTTGGTTCTAAGCTGCAATCAAACTATTTCTGTGTGAACTAAGCACCGTGGTGATTTGAATGGTAGATTCAGCAAGATTTGTCTTGAGGCCTTTCTTGATGTTACAAAATCTCGCTGTGTTTTGTCCGAAAAACGCATGAATGAGAAGGGTGAGAATGATTTGGGCCAAGTGCAGGGATATGGAATGAATGTGGACTGGCATTTTGGTCAGAATGGACGAGAGCTGACTGAAGGGCCTGTCTCCTTGCAGTAGTATTGTACGACTGTCAAGAAATGTAGTTTGGGATCTAGACGGGGGTGGAGGGGGCGGGGGTTGAGAAGCAATGTAACAAAAAGATATGGTAACAGGTTTCAGAATTCTGAATGTAGACATGTCCATAGCATCTGGCAACATAAGCCAACAATACCAGGAATGATGGGTCAATGGGATACTGGTGTGAGTTCAGATGATGGAGAGTTTTGGATGAGCATTTGTTCTGCGGCTTTGTACCTGGGAGTGGGGTCTGAGCTAGTTTCCTGGTGCTCTTTCATCGAACGCACCTCGTTAACTACCCACCCCACCACATGGTGTCCCTGTCATTTAATGTCAGCCCGATTCTCCCACTCATCACGGTTGGAGGCACTCACCATCGCTGGATATTCCGTGATCCCTGGCACTGATGCCACAAATAAAAGACAGTGGGCAAATAATTGAGCTTTCTCAGTTGAGAGCTGCCTTGCCCTGTCTAGCCCGAGCATGGCAGATGAGAAAATAGATAATAGCCAATAGATAATAGATGCAGGAGTAGGCCATTCGGTTCTTCGAGACAGCACCAATATTCATTATGACTAAGGCTAATCATCCACAATCAGTATCCTGTTCCTGCCTAATCCCCATAACCCTTGATTCCACCTTCTTTAAGAACTCTATCCATCCATAAGGGGCAATTACACTACGGGTTTGTCGACTGGGACATTGAGGTCCTGGTGGATGGGGTAGTAGAGAGGGGGACAATTCTCTTCTCAAAGGGAGCCACAGAACCAGACCCACCAAGCATGGTCTGAACTCAACCACCCTGCTCAGTGCAATATCTGCGGTCTGAAGAAATGTCCAGAAATACAGGACAAGATCAGTAACGTACCCCGCTCTTTCAGGATAAGGATCACCTTATTCTCTCTGCTCCCTCACACTCACTGTATATCGGTTATAGCACCTATCTCCAAACAAGGCTCATGTTCCAACATTCTCACTGCTGCAGGCAGCATTCCCCCTTCTCTCTCTCTCTCTCTATCTCTCTCTCTCTCTCTCTTTCTCTCTCTCGGTCTCTCTAGCCTTTGTGATACCTCCACACATTTATAGAATGCTCTGGAGAGTGCTGATTATGGAATCTTCCAGATAACGTTCCGAACAATTCCGAACATTCTCCAGTTTCAGGAGAATGACAGTGCCCCAGTGTGGAAAACATGAGGGAAGGAACACTGTGTTTTTTGTAATTAAAATTACAGGCACATGAAATTGAAATCCATCATGAGGCCATGCAGTACTTCAGATGTGCTCGACAATTTAATAAGATCAGGGGTGATCTAACTGTCTCCTGAGCTCCACGTTACAGGAACTTTCAGTCATTCAGCCCCTTGGCTTCCTGTCACTGACAAGCTGACACTCAGCCATTTTTATCCTGGGTTTCTCCAAGCGTGTGTTCCTGAGGCAATTCCCATGGGGACGGACTCTCCTATCAATATGTCCCATCAGCTTTCTATTTTCATGCAATAGTAAGCATGCTTCACGCAGACCAATCAGAAACATACTGTTATTTAATTGTTGTCGATTTCGAAAAACAATTATTACTCTAGTTATTTTGCTTGTGTCACCTTATTGCATTCAGCTCAAGATAGCATCTAAACACTTGTTAACACAATTTCCAGCAGATAACATTTTCATCCTCAGCTGGTACCTTGACCGTTACCTGAATTGTACCTTTTTCCTTGTTATGAAAGTTTATCTTGCCCTTTCTCTGTGAGTGTTTCTGTCTGAAACAGTTACACAGACTCCCACTCAGTTGGCTGGATGGCTGGTTTGTGATGCAGCGAGAGGCCAATAGCGCATGTTCAATTCCCCACACTGACAGAGGTCATCATGGAGGGGACGTTCTCTCAACCTCCAGGGCTCAACTCCACTCTTCTGCTAACCCATCATATCCCTCAACTCGCTGATATGTCAAAAACCAATCCAGCCCATCTGTAAAAACGTTCAGTGACCCAGCCTCCACAATTCTCTGGGTTAGTGAAATTCAGACTTCACGACCTTCTGGAAGAAGACATTTCTTTGTATCTCAGTTTGAAATCAATATCCTCTATCCCTGAATTCGAGACTCTGCCCAGATGTGGAAACGCATTCTCAGCATCTACCTTGTCATGCCCCCTCTGTATCCTTTACGTTTCAGTAATATCACGCTCATTCATTACAAGCACAATGAATAATCGCCTCACCAGTGTAAATGTATTCAACAATTCAACGCTTTCATTCCAGGAACCTGCGTAATGTATCAATTTAGTTACTTGCTGCATCACCACGCTGACTTTATGTTTCATACGCAGGAACACTCCAATCCCTTTTTACTGCTACCTTTGTTGGGAGTCGTCTTCATTAAATAACCTATCCTTTGGTTCTCAGTGTCATCCTCAAATTTGGACGTATATTGCATTCAGCTCCCGCCGTCAGGCTGTCAGAATAAACAGTAAGTAACTGATACCATCGGACTGGTATTTGTGATACCCCAGTAGATATGTCTTTATCATAACGATCCATTAATCTTGACTCTCCAATTTCTATGTGTTGACCACCCATCATCCCATGCTAATACATTGTCTATAATACTATGAGCTTCTATCTTGTGTAAGAACCTTTATTTTGTGATAGCTTGTGGAAGATCTCTCGAAAGCCGCATGCCTACCAGTTCCCCTTTATCAAGCCCGCTTGTTAAATTTTCAGGGATCTCAGAATAACTTTGCAGGCGAAATATAGTTTCGCATTCACAAAATCATGCTGACTCTGTGTGAAGCTTTTTAAAATGCCCTTCAATTCTTGCCTTAATAACAGACTCTTGCAGATTCTCAGTAATAATGGTTAGGCTTAATGTTTCCTGCTTTCTGTCTCGCTCATTTCTTGAACACTGGCGCCACGTTGGAAATTTTCCAGTTTCACTGGAATACTCCTGAAATCTGAAGAGTTATGGAATCTTTCATACAGTACCACCAGCCACTCTGTCACAACTTTCTTTAAAAAAAACAACTATGAATTACTGCTGCCCGGTCTACTCTTACTTTTATCTGTTTGTCAAAAAACCTTGTTCATTTTGTTAGAGACAGTTCAAACACTTGCCTCCTATTAACATTTTGTTGATATCATTGACATGCTTACAGTGCCTTTCCCTGTGAGGAACAATGCAAAGTACTGGTGTAACTTTTTTGTCTGTTCTTAATGTACTTTGCAGACTTCATTTCTACCTAAAGTCACGCACTAATTTTGAACTTTTATTTTATACGCAGAAAATTTTGTGATGCTTGATTTTATATTTCTTGCCAATATACTTACAGAATAGCTTTTGTTCCCCCTTTTCCTCGCTTTCTAGATTCATACAGTCACATCACAGACAAACAGATCCTTTGGTCCAACTTGTCCATGCTGAACTAAACTAGTCCCATCTGCTTTCACGTGTCCCATATGCCTCTAAACGTTTCCCATTTATATATTTGTCCAAATGTCTTTTAAGTGTTGCAGCTGTACTTTCATCTACCACTATTCTTTTTGCAGCTCATTCCATATACACATCACCCTATATGTGAAATAGTTGCACCATTGATCCTTATAAATCTTCTCCCTTTCACTTTAAGGCGATGTACTCTATGTTTGAAACCACCGCTCCCCCCTCTCCGGGGTAAAATAACTTGGCTCTCCATCCAATCCATGCCTCTCATGATTTTATAAACTTCTGTAACGTCACTTTTCAATCGCCTCCGCTCCATCTAAGACTAACTTCAAGAACAAACATTTAATTGTAAGCACTGCAAAATTGAAACAATATTCAAAATGACAGCTAAGCAATACGGACAAAACTTAATACGGTGATTTGTTTTTCTCAATGTCACAATACTAAGTCAGCGTGAAACACTTACCAGTCCCATTAGGATGTCAAACACTTGAATTCCTTTGTCGAAAGAGAGTGATGACTCCTACAGTGAAAGCGTATCTCTGGCCAAATCCAAGCAATAAAGGGAATTCTTACACCACAATGTAAGCATGCAGTTGCCTTACTAGATGAAGGCTGAGTATACTTGTTGAAATTTGGGTTACAGTGTGAATTCAGTGCAAAAGGAAAGAGGTGTCTTCAATAAGGTTTACTCCAAGAAGGAAACTTTCTGGAATCAGATGCGAGTGGGAGATGTCAAACAACATGAATAGAGAGGCCGAGTCACACTGAGACCAGAGACAAAGTGGCAGCACAAAACACAGCTTGATGCTCCTTCAGGGAAGGTAGACCTGATCAAAAAGCCTCAGATAGGAACCATAATGTGAGAGAATGTGCTCTGCAATTAGAGAGGGATAACTTGGAATCAGAAAGGTGCGATGAGCAGGGAAGAGGATGGAGCAGCAATGGTAGGAGTTTCCTGGAGGTAATTCAGGAAGCACAGCTGAAATTTATGCCCAGCATCTGCTCATGGTCCCTGAAATGTACACCCTAAATGTGGGCACACAATGATGCTCGTTAATTTGCGGTTGAATAGTATCCTTGACAGATTTTGTCAACCACGGGCGGTTCATCTTCTGAGTCCTTCTTTTTTACAGAAACAATATCTGCTGAGCGTAATGGGATATCTGCTTGAATGTCTGCTCCTGTATGTCGACTGACAATCCTCGGGGTCTTTTTCCGTATCAGTCTTCAGTCCAGATGTGAGACAGAAATCCTCAATTTAAATGTCTGGTTCTTTTCAATCACTCAGGGGGAACGTCTTCATGTGGCTGAACACATGAACAGCGGAGACTGACTCCATTCTCTCAGTTTCTCCATCTGTGTTGTTTCTGTTTGATGATGCCACATTCCCGTGAGCTGCCTCTGACATGACCTCCTTTTTCTTCAAACCAGAAATACCCTAACTCCGGTGGACAGGGCCTTCAGCTGTGACTGTCCTATTGCCCACAGTGTTTCCCTCACTCTTTCCCCTCCTACCCTGAAAAATGATAGGCCTCCCCTTGTCATCACTTTCTACAGCACGAGAATTCACATTCATGGAATCACCCACTGCCACTTCCACCATCTCCAGCCGGACTATACCATCAAACACATCTTCCCCTCCCATCCACTGACAGCATTTCATGGGGACCATTCCTTCTCTTACAGCCCCCATCACACTGAACACTTCGCCACTCCCCCATGGCACCTTCCCAAGCAATTGCAGAAGATGCAACACCTGCCCATTCACCTCTTTACTCCTCACTGTCCAAGGCCCCAATCACAACTTCCACTTGATGCAGCATTCCACTTGTATTCGTTCAATCCAGTCTCCTGTCATTGCTGCTTATAATGCAATCTCCTGAGTTAGTCCCTGCCCTCCCCTTCACTGTTTGATCACACAGTATTGACGTTTGATGTGAATGGCACTGCTTGTCACTGGACCACTGGGTGTTTTCCTATCTTCCTGGTGGTGGGAATTGAATAAAGATTCGTGCCCTTTGTGTCTCTCACTGTGTCTCACACCTGCACACACACACCATGAGGGCTGGCGAAAAATAAGCACTACCGCAGTTAGGCAGTAGTAAAAAAAATTTTAAAAAAACAAAAATAAAAAAAATTAGAAAAATAAAAGTGTGTCTGATCAGACAGCATTGCCTTTTGTGAAGGGCACTGCTTGTCACTGGCCACTCGGGTGTTTCCTTTTGAGAGTTGGATCAGTAAAAAATATATATATATAATGCAATCTCCCTTACACTTGGGAGACCAAACAGAGACTGTTTTAAGAAACATTTCCACTCTGTCTGTTGGAATAATACTGACCTTCACATTGCTTCCCATTCCAATAACCTGTGTTGTTCACATGCTGACTTTTCAGTCCTGAGCTGCTGCAATGATCCAATGAAGCACAACCCAAGCTTGAGTAACACCTCACTTTACACTTTGGTATATTACAGCCTGTAGGAATTAATATTCTATTCCATAATTACAGCCTGACACCATTATGGCTGTTCTCCATTTTTTATACATTCTGCTTCCTGGTTTTCCTATTACCTTGTCTGTGACTTTGTTAACTTGCACTCAATAGAGAGAACCCATTTCTCCCATTTACACTTTAATTTACACCCATTTTACATCTGTTTCTCTTTCATCACAATTAAAATCACATTCTTTTGTGGCATTGCATCTCCACATGCTTTGTTTCCCATCATCCTTCATCCACTTTTTCAAGGGATTAAGGAGTTCTTTTCACGCTGGACTTGAAACACTGTCCCTGTTTCTCGGTCTCCACAGATGCTGCAAAATCTGCTGAATTTCTCCAGCAATTTCTGGTTTAGAACAGCTTGAAAGACGTGTGTCAAAGCCGCTCAAACCGACTGTCCATCATGGAACGCCATATACCGAGAAATGAACAATAACACAAGTTGTACGAATTCATTGATACTTAAACGACCTAAAATTGGCACCATTGATGCTACAGAGTTCTTAATGAAGACCATGGAGAGAAACAGAGGGAAACACGTTCAATTTAAACACCAAAGGTGGCACGACTGGAAGGGAATAGATCCAGATGAAAGTTAGAATTAGAATCGCTACAGTGTGGAAACAGGCTCTTCGGCCCAACAAATCCACAACGATTCTCTGAAGACTAAACTAACCAGGCCCATTCCCATATCCTACACTTACCCCTGACTAATGGACCAAATCTACGCATCCCAGAACACTATGGGCAATTTAGAAGGCCAATGCACCTGAACTGCAGGTCTTTGGACTGTGGGTGCAATCCAAAACACCCAGAAGAAACCTACGCTGACACGGGGAGAATGTGCAAACTCCACACAGACAGTCGCCGAAGGATGAAATTGAACTTGGGTCCGTAGTGTTGTGAGGCAGCAGCGCTGACCACGGACCCACGGTGCTGCCAGCGAAACATGGTTAGGGGTTTTTAGAATCATGTAAATTAAGAGATGTGACATCATGGACAAACGCTCAGAAGAATGAGAATACTAAAATGGATGTGTTACCACATCCGAAACCAAAGCAGGTCAACGGGCTGATGGGTGAATCTGTCTCGGAGTGAACTTGGGGATATTCAGCTGAATTGTAATGCAGAAATTGCAGCTCAAAACTGAGAAATCATGTGGTACTGTCGATCACAGCTGGACAGAAGGAGAATTATATTGAATCACAATCTGTAACTTTATGCCAAGGATAATCCCTCAGTCTATCATTCCCATTCAGCTGACTGATGTTTCAGAGACGAGTTGGCGAATGTACTAAGATCAGAACCATGTATACCAAAACTGATGACAATCCATTTAAAGCTACCACACTTGACCACTATACTTACATTCCAAACAGCAGGACTACTCTCTGAGAGAGAGTGCGAAATGACTACAAAGCAAACAGGTCAGATAGAAGCTGTACAGTTCTGCCACATCCAGTCAGAAATGGAGTTGAACAATGAAACAACTGATGATAAAATAGGACTCCACCAATATTATTTAAAAACAACATTGTTCAATGGGATTAGGGTGTCACTGGTTAGGTCATCAGTTATTGTCCAGAGGGAAGTTAAAAGTCAACCGCATTGCTGTAGGTCTGGAGTTACATGTGTCTACAGCAGGTATGGATGGCAGTTTCCATTCCTTAAGGACATTACTGAACCAGATGGGCTTGTCTCACAATTAGCAATTGACTCATGATCTCACCATTGGACTCTTAATCCCAAATTTTAATTGGATTTGAATTCCACCATCTTCTGCGGTAGGATTCGAACTCCGGTCACCAGAGCATTACTGGGGTTGTTAAACTAACACCTCAGCAGTTATTGCTGTGGATATTTTTTGGACCATTCCTCGAAAGAATGGAACCTTCCTGTACATCATTGAAAAAGACAAGGATGTCGTGTCTGCACCATCCTCAGCCAGAAGTATTGCTTGAATGACGCCCACAGAATCACTGATGCCAGTGTTCAACAAATTCGATTCGCTGCCCGTGAGATGAAGAAACAGCTGAACACAATTGATATGACGAAGGCAATGGGCCCTGACACAATTCCTGCAAAGGACTGAAGACTTGTGCTGCACAACAAGGCGCTGTCCAGCCCCAACTGTGACATCTCCCTGGCAATGTACAAAATTACCCAACAATGTCCCATGCCCTAAGAGGAAAATAATTACAAGCTGACCAACTACCACCCCCTCAGTCCCATCACGACAGTCAAATTGGTGGGAGATCTTTTCGACAGAGCTGTCACGTCGCACAGAAATAACCAGCTCAGTGTGGTTTCCCAAAGGTCCCCATGGGGGAGAAGGTGCTGTTATGCGTATGTCACGGGATTGCTAATCCAAACAAGGACATTGCTCTGGCAGCTGGTAGAAGTTAGAATCAATCAATAAAACATCGAGATGTAAAGTTTGGTGCCAGTAATACTGACATTGAAGCCCATGTCAACTGTCAACATAAATTTTATTCCCCATTGACTTTCAGGAAGAGAATCTCCCGTGTTTTCCTGGTCTTGCCTAAATGTGACTCCAGATGCACAGCCATGTGGTAAACTCATCAGTGGTCTCCGAAACTGACAAGCAAAACCGTTGTATCAAACTGTTCAGAGATTTAAAGGCTGGACCCGGACAGAACACCCGGCTCAAGTCTCTGTATCGGAAAAGGGAACAGGAAACAGAGACGTGTAGACACTTCAGAAAACTCCTTCCTAACATCTGAGAGTTTGTAACAATATTTACAGAGCTTTCCCACAGACTGCCCCAGAAACATCGAGAAAGGGGTAGGTCATTCAACACATTGAGCATTCCCTACTCGAGCTTTTGGCCAAACATCTCTTCAATTGACTTTTCACAAACACTGTATACTCTATATCCTTTAACGTGATTAATAAACTGGATAAAAAATGAAGTAGGAACCTTGGTCCATCAATTTGGTGAAGAAGTCAACAAAAGTATATACATATGTCTCTACACAGAGCAACAGGTTTACATTGATTCCTTTTGAAATGCTAACAGTTATTCTATTTTTCTAACCAATGTGCTCAGTTTCACATCTATCCACGTTGTTCTTCATCTGTCACGTGTTTGCCCATTCCCGGCAATTGTCTCAATGACCTTTGAACTTCTTTACATCCTAATCACCCACTCACTTTCTCAATTTGGGGCCATGAGCAGTTTTGGAATGATTGCATACAATGCCCCTGAACAAATGTTTAATATGTTTTCTGAATAGCTGTGGTCCAAATATCAACCCTACTAGGCATTGCTTTCCACTCCAAAATATATAGAACAGTTTGTACTAATACACCCTTTCCTTTCAACTCTCCCATTCTGAACCCATGCCAGTGTATTATATCTAGCTGTTGCACACTATGACAGACCTCCACAAATCATTTCAAGGAAGTAGCGCAGGCCCAAGCTTTGCTCATAGACTTAAGCAGGTGTTAGGTGGATATTCCAGGAGTGATGCAGCTGAATGAAACAGAAACAGAAGAGGATAGCAGACAGAATAACTTAGCTATCTGAAAAAACAAAAAAAATCTCTCAACTCCGGATTCAAGCCAGTGAAACTCTTCTGCACCCTATCCAGTGCGAGTGCACTCTTTCTCAAGTAAGGTGGCTTAAACTTCATGCAATACTCCAGTTGTGGCCTCACCAGCACCCTGTACAGCTGCAAAATAACTTACCTGATTTTAAATTGAATCCCTTCAGCAATGAAAGACAACATACCATTTGCCTTCCTCAGTACTTGCTGGACACTTCAGACCAATCTTATGTTATTCATGCACTTGGACATCCAGGTCGCTCAGCAGGGCAGCATGCTGCAACGTTTTACCACTCGAGTAATAACAAAATGTACTCCTAACAAAATGGACGAATTCACATTAACTGACATTGCATTCCATCTGCCAGACATGTGCCTACTTACTCAAAGTATCTGTGTTCCTCTAAAAAAGTTTCATAGATCTCTGCACACTTTGCACTGCCACTTATTTTCGTGTCATCTGCAAACTTTGACAAACTACGGATGCTCCTAACTCCACATCATTTACATAAATTGTGAATACTTGCAGGCCCAACACTGATCCCTGAAGCACGCCACTAGTCACTGATTGCCAGATATGAATAGCACTCATTTAGACCCACCCTTTGCTTCCCGTTAGTTAACCAATATTCTATCCGTACGAATACTTTACCAATAACACTTCCATCTTTATCGTCTGCAGCAGTCTTTTGTGCAGCAACTTATCGAAGACCTTTTGGAAACCGAGACACATCACATTCACTGGGGCATCGTTGTCTACCTTGCTCATAATTTCTTCATAAATTTCCAAAAAAACTTGTTAAGCATGACCTGCCCTTCAGGAACCTATGCTGTGTCTGCGCAATGGGCCAATTTCGATCAAAATGCCTTTCTATTTCTCCCATGATAATACACTCAAGCATCTTCCCCATGACACAGATTTAGCTACTGGTTTATAATTCCCCATCTTTTCTCTACCAGCGTTTTTAAACAGGGGCGTCTAATTTGCTGTTTTCCAATCTGCTGGGACTGCCCCAGAGTTCTTAAAATTTTAGAAAATTACCTCAATTGCACTTGATATTTCTCCCGCTATCTTTTTTAGTACCCTGGGATGCATTTCATTTCATCATCTGCCCTTAGATCCATTAGCTTACTCAACACTACCTCCTCTGTAATAATGATTATGCACTTGTCCTCACCTACCCTCTTCTCTTTGTCAATTACTGGCATGTCGTTATTGTCTTTCACTAGGAAGATCGATACAAAATACCAGCTCAATGCCTAGGTCATCTCATCATATCCTATAACTAAATGTTCCTTCTCATCCTCAAAAGGACCAATATTTACGTTAGTCACTCATTTTCATTTTATATATTTCGTGAATCGTGTGCAATCTCTTTTCATATTCTGTGCTTTTTTTTCTTGTGTTCTATCCAACTTTTCTTTATAGCTCTTTTCGTGGCTTTCTGTTGACTGTTAATGTTTTTCCAATCCTCTCGGTTCTTGCTGTTCTTGGCCACTTTGCATGCCTTCCCTTTAAACTTGGTAGACTCGCTTATTGCTTAGACACCCAACGCAGATTGCCCCTTTTCTTAGAGTCTTTCTTTTTCACTGTTTATACTTTTACTAAGGACTTTGAAAAATTCCTTTGAACATCCTCCACTGCTCGTCAACTCTCACTATAAAGTCTTTGGTTTCTGTCAACTTTAGCCAAGTCTGCCCTCATTCTATTGTAGTCTCCTCTGTTGAAGCACAGGACCCTGGTATTGGATTATATCTTCACACTCCATCTGTGTTTTAAATTCAACCAGACTGTGAGCATTCCTTCCAAGTAGATTTCTAACTATGAGTTCACTAATTATTCCTGTCTCATTACACAGGACCAGAACTAGCATAGCTTGCTACTTATTGTACGTGCTATTTTTTTGGAGCAGTCAAACCCAGACATTTCGGATTCACTGCAATTCATCATTGAAAAAGAAACAAGGACAGCATGATCTTCTTGAAGGAGTAGCATTTTCACAACACTAGACTTGGGACTTCATCAAAAAGGTCCTGAAAATCCCACTTCACTGTATCTATTGCTTCGCCATAATTTATTTCCCACTCGGTTTCTCAAATATGATACACCTTTAAGAATTTGGCATTGACTTGATCCATGTTCATTACTTTCAAATTAACTTAATTCTCAAAGTTCCATGGTAAAGCATTCTTTCTAATAGACTATTGTATTGTCCTGATTGCCACTTTGATGCTTAGCAAACTGTAATTGCCTGCTTTCTCTCTGCCTCTTTAGAAATATTGGGGTTATATTTGCTTCTCAAATCTGTCAATTCAAGCATCAGGAATTTGGAAGACAGCAAGCAAAGTCTTCATTATTACCATGGCCACCTCCTTTAGGAATCATAGATATAGATTATCAGGCCATGGGGATTTATCTGATTTCAGTTCAAATATTTTCTCCAAAACTGTTTATTTAGTGATTTGATTACATTTCCTGTTTTTTCCTCAGTAGATCTAGAATTGCTTGGAAGTTTTCTCTTTTTTTATGAAGGCAGAACTGAAGTAGCTGCTTCATAGTATGACATTTTCCTGTTCTCCATTCGCTGGTTTTGGACTGGAAGGAAGCTACAATTATCTTCGCCAATATTTCATCCTGATATATTTTACTTTGAGAACCTTAACGTTTCACGCTTGTTTAATGTACTCTTCTGAAACCTATTACTTCCTGTCTTAAGCTGTTCAATGATTGACCTTCCACGTCAGAAGCATAGCCTCTGTAGCAACAAAATTACAGTTCGATCAATATTATTCCAACTTTACTACATCAGTCCCATAGCGATAAATGGTTCGACATTTCAAGTGCTCGTCCAAATACATTTTACTGGTGGTGAGGTGACTCGTGATAACTCCCCCTTCCTCCACCAAACACCCCACCCCCCCTCAGGAGGTGCATTCCCGACCGCATCGCCCTCTGGGTGAAAAACAATCCCTGAATCCTCTCTAAAATTCAAATCCTTCCCTTTAAACGTGTGTTCCCCTGTTTTTGGCCCTTTGACTAAAAGGAACCGCTGTCCCTGTCCATGCAGCTGTACATGGACAGGGGCAGCTGTCCATGCCCCTATCCATTCCCTCGTAATGCTATCATTCTGAATCACATCCCCCTCAGCCTTCTCTGCTCCAAAATAAACAAATGTAGCTTTTCAAACCTCTCTCCATAGCTGATATGCTCCATCCTTGGGAACATCCTGGGGAATCTCTGTATCCCCTTCAGAACAATCACATGCTTCCTGTAATGGGGCTCCCAGAACCCCAAATAGTATTTCATCTTGGCCTAACCAAAGTGCTGCATCGCTCTTGCAATCTATGCCTCGATGAGTAAACTCTATGCCTATTGTTTCCAATGATTTCTTATTTAATCTTTGATCCTGCCCCGTTACATTCACGGATGTGTAGAGAAGCACCCTCTGAGCTTCCTGGTGTGCTGCCATTCATTGTGTACTCTCCTGTCTGGTCCTTCCTCCAAAGTGCAGCACCTCATATTTATCAGGGTTACATCTCATCTGTCATTGATTCACCCATCTAACCATTCTATCTGTATCTTCCTGTAACATAAGAACTTCCTCCTCACTGCTAAACACCGAGCTAATATTTGTGTCAAACACAAACTTACTTATAACGTTGCCACTCCTCCTCCACATTCACACCTACATCATTTATAAATACCACAAATAATAAGGGACACAGCGCTGATCATTGTGGAACATCAGGGCACACCGTTCTGCAGTCACACAAACAACCTTCTACCACCAACATATTTTTTGCAAAATTTTCTCAAACACTGATCTGAAAGACACCGGTCTATAGTTCCCTGTTCCATCTCTACAACCCTTCCTATAAAGGGTGTTCTACAGTCCTCGGGCACCTTATCTGTCACCAGATTCTAGTTAAACATTTGCATCAGCGCCTTTCATTCCTTGTCTCCAACAGAAGCGTGAGATGTAACTAATCTAGACCGGTGACTGGTCCAGGAGTATACCAGCCAAAACCATCAATCCCTGCTCACATCTTACATCAATCTGTTCAACAGCCTCCCAGTCCATCTTCTTGAATTCTGTACCTGCCACCTCCTTTTCCCAAGTAAAACAGACGTGAAGTTCTCATATAACAATCAATCAGCTTTCTCCAGTTTCAAAGACAGATTTCCGCCTTGATCCCAGACCAAGTCTCCTCAGCAGACCGTTGTGCTATCTGAGAGATTAATCAGGAGAATGCCCATTCAGTATATGCGATCAGTATATTTTACTTAGATCAAGACATCAAAATTGTACAGATACAGTCCAGGTACAGTATCTCCAACTCTCTGTGTTACTTGAGCAGAATGTCTTTACTTCTAGTTGGAGCAAATTACTGCAGAAGCTGAATCTGTACTGAAACCAACACATGCTAGAGATCACAGTGAGTCAGACAGCATCGTAAAGAGAGAGCAATCTGACACTTTGAGTCTAGTTGATTCCTCATTTTCTGTATTCGGATTCAATTTAAATTAAGGCGTTTAAACGGAGACAACAGTGAAACCTGTAGCACACCAGCGTACACCGGTCTGCAGTCACACATACAGCCTTCTACAGCCATCTGTGTTCTCCAATACTTTCTCTAAAACTTACCTTCCCCTGTTTGCATGTGTTCCTCCCAATGAACTTTGCTTTTATGTTTTCTCATAACTTACTGTGTGTGCTGATTTAACCTTCTACTGAATATCAGACTGTACCACATTCACTGATTCGCCATTGTTTATATCTACAAGAAATATCTTGAAGAAAAAAAAAGTAAATTTTAACTTCCCTTTCATAAATGCAGAACAACTCTCTTGAAATTTGCTATTACGTACTCAGTGTCCAATAGGTTGCAACAGATTCCCTACTGTGGATGACAACATAGGCCTGTCGTCCTCCATTCTCCCATTTCTTCCCTTCGTAAATCATTACAATGTATTTATAACCTTCCGAAGTGAATACAGAAAAATACAGGGGTCCCTATTGCAATCAACATGTGCATTGTTGTTTTCCCTGAAATTTCAATTTGAATTACATCTGGTCTGTCAGAATTATCAATCCTCATCCCAGTTCTGTTTCCAAATGCTGCCTCATAACTGTATGTGAATGATTTTAGTCTTTAGTTACAAATGTCCCATTGTGAGTTGGTATTTCTGGGAGATTTTCTGGATCTTCCTCATTGAAGACAGACGCAATGTAACTGTTTCGTCTCCTTGTCATTTTTTTTTGTTCTCTACAATAAATTCTCGTATCCACACTTTCGCTATGCCACATTTGTTCTTGGTTTCATTTTCCTTTCAAGTATCAACACACGCTTTTCGCTAGCATTTACAAATAACAAAGAAAAACACAGCAGAGGAACAGGCCCTTCAGCCCTCCAAGCCTGTGTCAATCCAGATCCTCTATCTATACCTACCGCCTATTTTCTAAGATTCTGTATCTCCCTGCTCCCTGCCCATTCACGTATCTGTCTGGATACATATTAAATGACTCTTTCGTCCCCACCACTTCTGCTGGCAACGCATCCCAGCACCCATAACCCTCTGTGCAAAGAACTTTTCGAACATATCCCCAATAACCTTTTCCCCTTTCATGATGAATTTTTGACCCGTAGTAACTGACTCCCCCACTTTGGCAAAAAGCTTCTTGCTATCCACCCTGTTTACACCTCTCATGGTTTTATAAACCTCAATCAAGTCCTCCCGCAAACTTCGTCTTTCTAATGAAAATAATCCTAATCTATCAAACCTCTCTTTATATATCGTTCTCTCCATGCTAGGCAGCATCCTGCTGAAACTCCTCTACCCTCTTTCCAAAGCATCCAGATCCTTTCAGTAATGTGGCAACCAGAACTGTCCACAATATTCTGAATGTGGCCGAACCAAAGTCCTATACAACTGTAATATGTCCTGCCTACTCTTGTCCGTAATATATTCCAACAAATTCCCTCCTGTGGGTGACAAGTTAACTGGTCTGTGGTTCTCCACTTCTTAAATTGTTAGAATGCAGGAAGGAAGTATGCTGTATGCCTTTTTGATGATTCCATCGATCTGCCACTTCCAGCGAACAATGGAACTGAACACCCAGATCTCTCTGTACATCAATTTTCCCCAGGGTTTTTTCCAGTTACTGGATAATTCATTCACGAATTGGATCTTCGGAAATGCATCTCCTCACATCTGCCCTTTCTCCACCAAACTCTCCAAACTATCGAAATTCAGCTGTATTCTCTGACAGTCCCCTCAATTTTCTGCTACTCCACCAATCTTAGTGTCATCTGCAAACTTGTTAATCAGACCACCTATACCTTCCTTCAGATCATGTCAATATCACAACAAACAGTGTCCCAGCACGGATCCCTGTGAAACACCACACAGAACAGTTCTCCATTTTGAGAAACTCCTTTCCATTACTACTCTCTGTCTCCTGTTGCCCAGCCAGTTCTCTATGCATCTAGTTAGGACACCCTGGACCCCTGCGACTTCACTTTCTCCATCAGTTTATCTCATCTAACTCCTTACTGAAGTCCATGTATATGACATCTACGGCCCTTTCTCCACTATCAACTTTGTCATTCTTCAAATAATTCTATTATGTTTGCTAAGATGTGACCTTCCCTGCACAAATAATAGAAGGTTTTGTGTGGGGTCCGACTTGTTTTACCCTGGAGTCGTACTGGTTTTATTTCCAAAGCAGGACTTTATAAAATGCCACAATGATTGGCTGTGTACAAATTGAATGTTGTTTTGAACAAAATACAATCTATCCACAAATAAAAATCTGCAAACGCAAATTAGCCCTCCAGGTTTAAAGGTGTGTCTATGCAAGATATGCGGAGTGTGTGTGTGTGTGTCGGGGGGGGGATGTGTTGGGGGGGTGTGGAGCTGGGGGGAAGGTGGCGTGCGAGTGAGAGAGAGAGGAAGTATGTTTGTTTCCACGTGTGTGAGCGAAAGAGGGTGTGTGTATGTTTAAGGATGAGAATGAGAGCCTGTGCTCAAGTTAAGACACAGGCAGATTTGGCAGACCCCTTTCCCCACGCACACACAGTCCGCGATTTCAGAGCTTCCATGCTCTGCAGCCTCTGCTCCATTTGTTGTTCATGTTACTAACCCTGATGCTGTAACTACAGTCCCCATGCTCCATCCAGATTTGGGTCACCAAATCCTCTGGTCTCCCTGAATTCTGAGGTAGCTCACAGCACATCCTCCAGCAAACCATCCCCAGCCCCTCCACTAACTTTTCAATAACAGGAGACAATCAGACTTCCCTCCACTAAAAATGAGATATCGACTCCTTCTGACCACGTGATCAGCTGAGACGGACAAACACAGGCGTTCAGTAGACAGGCACAGGCCAAATTTTAAAGACATGAGTCAACGATGCTGAAACTCCCTGTCCAACATGGAGCACAACTTGGGACACACCGGGAAGTGAGCAACAACCCGAAACACAACCCCCTGTCCATTTAGCACCACATGGGACACACCAGCAAGTGAACAACAGCCCAGCACACACACCGCTATCTAACATGGACCACGACGTGTGACACACCGGGAAGTGAACAACTGTTCTGCTCACACTCCCTTGTCCATGGAGTAACACATGGGATAAGCGGGGAGTGAATAGCCTGACACATACCATTACATTATTTCTGAAATCGTGATGCCAGCATTCGATACAATACACAACCAAAAACCAAAGCCCGAGAAACATACAGATGGACAGAGACATTCACATTAAAGATAGAAACGGACAACTAAGACAAAAACAGAACATGTTGTTGAAATATGAGAAAAAAATACACGGGAGACCTTTGCGGCTCAAATCACAAGAATGAGAACATTGAATAAATACATTGCCAGATCAGCTGACAAAATTTGTTCCAGTAATTCTAAATCTGCCTCACAGAACAAACGCAGAAACTATCATCTGGGACAAGTAGAAAACCCAGCAATACAGACTATCCCGGTGTATTGCTCAGTAAACTAAACTATCTACCCAGCATGGGGATTTGTGCAGAGTATGCTCGTGTATTGCTTGGTAAGGTGGACAATCTGGCAGCATGGCGAGCTGTGCAGACTTTGCTAGTGTATTGCTCAGTAAGCTGGACCAGTTGACCAACGTAGCAATATTGCAAAACTTTGCCGGCGTATTGCTGCTACATTTGCACTACATAACTGACTAACACGAAACAATTTGCCGCCCATACGGCGAGTGACAGTAAATGGGCTCCCACAAATTATTGTCTCTGTATCTTCATGCATCAGTTCAAGGCAAGTGGTTTTATGTGTGCATGTGTGTGTGTGTGTGTGTGGTTCTGGGACTGCATTAAATGTGAAACTCATTTTCTAACAGAGAGCACACATGGAGGAAATCAGTTTAAATGTGACCAACTGTTAGGGCTGGGCATAATGGACAGAGAGAGACAGTTCATGGGCAGCTGTTCATGATGTGCTTGAGAATATTAAAGTAAAGGCATTGCCGGACCCAATGGATTATAGGTCAGTACGCACAGGAATGTGGGATAACACATTGAACGGAGCCCACTTATCATTAGAAGATGGAAACCGTCCACTTGGGTAATTGCAACCCATGGAGAATAACATTAATCACAGTCACTGAACAAACAGGTCCAGTTAACCCCTTCCTGACATCACTTTTCATATCCCAATAAAAGGGTACATTTACTCGGTGTGGGTGGAATGGATGGGGGTTCCTGAGGGATGGACCATTAATCTTTCAATCTTCTTATTGTTTCTTCCTTGTATATGGGAGTAGAGCAGGAACACTGCTGGACTGTGTATATTACGTATTGTTTATGAAAGGTGACAGTGAGAAAAAAAACAGACCAGCTGCATAATGTGACTAGTGGGCTAATTTCCAGAGACAAGAAAACCAGTGTATATATTTATTGCCCATTGACTTTGTGTAATATTGCTCCTGGTTTTATGTGCACTGCTGTCAAATTCTTCCATAACCTTGGGACATCATTCAGAGCATCGAGACTGCTGTACAGGAACAGGAGGAAGTATTTCTGTCCCCATGCTCCTGTTACAAAGGGACAAGGGGAGGCCATTCAACCTCTCAAGTCTGTTACAGAGGGACAGGAGGAGGCCATTCTGCTTCTTGAGCCTGTTATACAGTAACCATTTGTTGTAAAGTACCTAGGGGGAAGAATACTCCGAATATAAATTTTAAAGTTTTAATTTTAGTCAGGCCAACTTTGAACATTTTATGTTGGCACTTTGAAAAGCCGCTTTGGAGAATCTATTGGCAGGAAAGTGGGAGGCCTTCACAAATGAGTTAGAGAGTCTAGCGTCAGCATGTTCCTGTCTAGGTATAGGGAATGCTGCATGGCGAGCAGAATTGAGGCTCTGTTCAAGAAAAGGCGGAAGCATATGATAGGTACAGACAGTAGGGATCAAGTGAGTCCATCGTGGGGTACTAGGGATGTAGGCTAATACCCAAGAGGGAAATCAGGAGGACAAAATGGGGACATAAGACATCTTTCGAAAATATGGTAAGGGACAATACAAAGAGATTATACAAATACATTGAGGTCAAAAGAGTAACTAGGGAGAGAACAGGACCCCTTAAATATCAGCAACTGACCTCTGTGTGGAACTCCAGGAAATCGGTAAGATACTAATTAAATATTTTTCATCAGTATTTACCGTAGAGAAGTATATGGAAGGTAGAGAAGTTGGGGAAATGAATGTTGATATCTTGAAAATTGTCCATATTACAGAAGATGAGGAGCTGGATATTTTAAAATGCATTAAGGTGGATAACTCCCTCTGACCTTTAATTGACTCTTGTATAGGCACATGGATTTTATTACAATGATGGACATGAAAGTTAGTCTGACATTAGAGTAGGATAAACTGCCGGCACAACATCAACAGCTCAAGGGCCTGTACTGTGCTGCACTGTTCTATGATCCATGAACTGATCAGGTGTACCCCAGAATCTATTGGGAAGCTAGGGAAGTAATTGTTCAGTCTCTGGCTGAGATACTTGCATCATGGACTATCACAGGGAAGTTTGTGCCGTTGTTTAAGAACAGTTCGGAAGGAAAAAACAGGAAACTGTAGACAAGTGGGATGGATATAATTGGTGGGTAACTTGTTGGAGGGGTTTCAGAGGGACAGCATTTACTTGTTTGGAAATGTAAATTCAGATTTGCGATTGTCAACATGACTTTGCATATGGGAAATCGTGCCTCACTAATTTGATTTAGCGTTTTGAAGATGTGACGAATAAGATTGATGAAGGCACAGAAATAGAACGGTGTAATGGAATATGGACTTTAGTAAGGCATTCAAAAAGTTTCCGCATGGTAAACTGGTTAGCATGGTGAGATCACTTGGAATACAGGAAGAGTTGGAAGTAATTGACTCGAAGGTAATAGACGAACGTACTGTTTGTGAGCTGTGTTTTTTGACCAGCAGTGTACCACAAGGTTCGAATGCATTTTGTAATTTCATATAAATGATTTGGATATGAATACAATAGGAATGGTTAGTGAGTTTGCAGACAACACCAAAATTGGTGAGGTAGTGGACAATGAAGATGGTTAACTCAGAGTAAAACAGGTCCCTCATCAGATGGGCTAAATGGCCGAAGAATGGCTGATGGATTTCATGTTAGACAAACGGAAGGTGTAACATTTTGTTGAGGCAAGTTGTGTTCGCAATTATAAGTAGGATTCTGGGAAATGTTTTCAAACACAGACAGCTACATAGAACTTATAGAAGCCCTGCAGTGTGGAACCAGGCCATTTGGCCCATCGAGTCCACACTGACCCACCACGGTGGCACAGTGGAGGGCGGCACGGTGGCACAGTGGTTAGCACTGCTGCCTCACAGCGCCAGGGACCTGGGTTCAATTCCCGCCTCAGGCGACTGACTGTGTGGAGTTTGCACGTTCTCCCCGTGTCTGCGTGGGTTTCCTCCGGGTGCTCCGGTTTCCTCCCACAGTCCAAAGATGTGCGGGTCAGGTGAATTGGCCATGCTAAATTGCCCGTAGTGTTAGGTAAGGGGTAAATGTAGGGGTATGGGTGGGTTGCGCTTCGGCGGGTCGGTGTGGACTTGTTGGGCCGAAGGGCCTGTTTCCACACTGTAAGTAATCTAATAACATGCTGACCAACACACTCATACTTATCCCCGGTAACTCTACATATCCCATAGACAATCTCCCGATTCTGCACATCCCTGGATACTGCGGATCAATTTAGTGAAGTCACTGAACATTTTTGGGCTGTGAGAGGAAAGCCAAACACCCAGAGGAAACTCACGCACACACAGCGAGAAGGTGCAAACAACGCACAGTCACCAAAGGGTGGACTCAAACCCAGGACATTAGTGCGGTAAGGCAGTATTGCTAGCCACTGTGCCACTCAATGACCAGCTGCGAGAGAAACTGTATCCTCCCACTTTGTCTAGATCTGCCACATCTGTTCAAATCATGTCAAATTCCAGTGCAGTGCTTCTGACAAGCCCTCCTTTATCTCCACCCACTATTCACATTCTGAATGGCAGGGCCTTAAGCTGTGACTGTCACATTGCCTGCTCTTCTGTCCTCACCCCTTCCCCCCTTCCCAGATCAAGTTGTCCATTAATACTGCAGCATGCAAGATAATTGATGATCTAAAATAAAACAAGGAGCTGCATATACTGGAGATCGAAAATAAAAGCTGTTCTGAAGAAGAATCTCCAAATTAAAAATGTTGACTATAGAGGATTAGGAAGAAGTGAATTCTGAAATGAATTCCTGATGAAGGGCTTATGACCGAAACATAGACTTTCCTGCTCCTTGGATGCGCCCTGTCCTGCTGTATTATTCGAGGGCCAAACTTTCGGCGTTCTTCCTTTAAATGGTACCAGACCTGCAAACACTGGTGTATCTAATTTCCTGTTTAGAACGTACGCATTTTTTCCCTGCAGTATTGAGTTCCATACACATCTCCCACCAGTGTTTGCTTGTATTTCTTGTTTATAACCTCCAGTCAAATTGTTTCTTTGTAACCTGATTGCTGGGGTGAGATGAATGGTAGATTCAGCAAGATCTTTCCTGAGGCCTTTCTTGATGTCACAAAACCTCGCTGCACTTTGTTCGAACAATATATGAATTGCAAAGGCAGAGGAGGATATGGGCCAAGTGCAGGGATATGGGATGAATGTTGACGGACATTTTGGTTGGTATGGACCAGTTTTTGCTGAAGGGCCTGTATCCGTGCATGACTGTAAATGAAAGTGGTTTTGGGTATAAGCAGAGAAGGTGAGATTGAGCAACAATATCATGGAAGGGTGTGTTCACAGCGTTCAGATTGCTGTGATATCGACATTTCGATAGCATCCGGAAAAATAAGCCAGATTTACCAGGAATGATGGTGAACAGAATATAGGTGTGAGTTCAGATGATGGAGAGTTTTGAATGAGGATTTGTTCTGCAGCTCTGTAATAAGATCAGCAGAGTCTTCAACTCATCCGTCTGAATCTAACAATAATTTATCTTTGAGTGATTTTCATTGAGTGTGACAGGGGGATTGTCTGCATGAGGCTGAGCTAGTTTCCTGGTGCTATCTTATCAAACTCACCTCATAAACTACCCACCCTACCCCATGGTGTCGCTCTCATTCAATGCCAGCCCGATTCTCCGACTCACCATCGCCCGGATGGCCCTGGATATTCCCTGATCCCTGGCACTGGTGCCATCTTTAAAAGGACAATGGGCACTCGATTGATCTTTCCTCAATTTGGAGCTGCCATGTACAGTTTACCCAGAGCACAGCAGATCAGGTTCAATTACACCTCTGTTTGTCAACAGGGTCACAGATATCCTGGTGGATGGGTTAGTACATCTCTTCCCGGAGTGGGCCACACCACCAGACCCACCGAGCATGATCTGAGATCATCACCCAGCTCAGTGTAGTATCTGCGATCTTAAGAATTGTCCAGAAATACAGGAAAAACATCGATGACATTCCCCACTCTGCGAGAATAAGGGTCATTGTATGCTTTCTGGTCCCTCACACTGAATGCATGTTTGTTCCAGCACCAACACCCGAACAAGGCTCATGCTCCACTACTCTCACTCCTGCATGCAGCACCCCTCCCCCCACCATCCCCTGTGTCTCTTGCCTTCGTAATATCCCCAAAGATTGTAGAATGCTCCAGAGAATGCTGATTATGGAATGTTCCAGATAATATTTCAAATAGTTCCCAGTTTCAGAAAAATGGCAGTGTCCCAGTGTGTAAAACATTAGGTGAAGGCACAGAGCGTTTTATTTTTAAATTACATGCAATTAAAATCCATAATGAGTCCATTCAGCAATTCACATGTGCTGTACCATTTAGTAAGATCGGGAGTGATCTGACTGTCTCCTGAGCTTCACGTTGCAGGAACTTCCAATAATTGAGCTTTCTGATTTCCTGTCACTAACCAGAGGACACTCACGCACTTTTTACCCTTGGTTTCCTCAAGCATGTGTTCGGGAGGAATTTCCCTTGGGGGCCAACCCTCCAAAAATATGTTCCATCAGCTTTTTACTTTCATACAATGGTAAGCATGCTTCACACAGACCAATCAAAAATGTACTCATATTTTATAGTTTTCGATATCTAATCACAATTAGTAATTCTGGTTATTTCACTTTGGTCACCTTATTATAGTCAACCAAAGACAGTATCCAATCAACTGTCTCGTTATAAAATATAATTTCCAGCGGAGATTTTTTTTTCGTCAGCCATTATCTTGACCGTTATCTGAATTGTACCTTTTTTCCTTCTTATTAAAGTTTATATTTTACTTTGACTTTGGCTATTTATATCAAAGCAGTTACTCAGTCTTGCAATCTGTTGGCTGTGTGGCTGGTTTATGATGCAGAGAAAGGCCAACCACGCGGGTTCAATTCCCAACACAGTCAGAGGTTGCCACGAAGGGGACGCCCTCTCAACATCATCCTGTCACGCGAGTTGTGATGGCCCTTAAGATAAACCATAATCTGTGGTCTCACTGATGAGAAAATGGTCCTTTGGTACTCTATTCTATCCATGTTAACATGTTATTTTTTTCAAAAATATTTTTATTCAGCGAAAATCGTTTCAATGCTTCAATGAACCAATAATACCCAACTCAAAAAGCAACGCAAATTGAACACAGTTCCACTCACGTGCATGTGGATACAAAAAACAAGGTGAATCAACGGACTGAAGAAAAATAAAAACACTTTAAAAAACGAATATTAGAACTCAATGTAACAAAACAATAGGTCTCAACCTTCAAGAGCATTAACTAATACACGTTCATTTGTTCGTAGTTCTTCCTCTCAGGACATTAGATTCATTAGCAAAGTTCGTCATAGATGTATAAAAGTCCTTATTAGTGTGGCAGATCAGCCTGTATCTTGTTAATTCAAAAAGGGCTTCCATGTCTTATAAAAATCCTTTATTTTCGGTGCAACCTACCTTTAATAAAGTCCAACGGCTATGCTTTATGACGAAGTTACGACAACCCAATAGACCCAGGGGTTTTCAGACACCCAACACAACAGAACTTTTTTTTTGTGAACACAGGGAATGAGGGTATTGAAGTACTTTTACCTATACACTCTGAGTAAGGTAGACTGGGCAGGCCAAGGAAAAGGGAAACCTGATCCATCTCCAATTCCGTCCCCAAGATCCTCTCCATCCCACCGAACACACCGCTCATATATCGCTGGTGGAAGGTCAACAAGCAATGAGTAAGAGTACCCATAGTCATTCTGTATTTAAGACACACTCCCATCTTGAATTTTGAGAGAGGATCTGGGGCCAGATAGACCCTGTGAAGAATCTTTAACTACATGGCAAGAGTCTTCTTACAGGTCGAAATACTTCTTGCATTTTCACAAATATCCTACCCTGTGTCCGAAGAGACCTGAACTCCCAACTCCCCCTGCAGACCTCCGAAAGGCACACAGTCTCGTCTGAGGGGCCACTCTCCAACACACGATAAAGGGTACTGACAGAGAGTGTGTTCTTAGCACTAAGCACCCTCTTCTCTGTGTCAGATCTGTACGGGTCTTTTAAAAGCGTGGTTCTCTTTGGAATAACATCTCCGATCTGATAAAAAGAAAACAGAAGAGATCTCTACTCGATAGTTTATTGTTACGACTTATTTGATCAAAGAACATCCTTGCTTCTCCCTAAGATAAGTCATCAAAGCAAGATACACCCACGAGTTGCCCAAAGTTTAAACATGGAATCCAGTATCCCCCGTCGGAAACACGGTACTCCACGTATTGGGGTAAGAAATGAGGTTTGGCTATATTGCCCTAAATCGGACACATTGCCCTCCCTACTTTAAAATTATTGATACTGATTGGGAAATGGCAATACTCCGTAAATGTCCTCATTTTGTCTATGAATAGCAGACTAATAAGGGAGCACTTTGCCTGTGAAGCTTCAATATCTAACCATATTGACGCCGAGGCCTCACTAACATCGGGTAAAGAAGAGCTTTTTTTGATAGCTTTTCATATTAGGGAGATTTACTCCCCTCAAATTGTGGGATCGTTGTAATTTGGTTAACTTATGGTGGTCGCTTATGGTGACAAATCAAAGAGCTACATCATCCATTTAGTCTCCTAAATGTCTTTTTGGGAAGCATCAAGAAAAGCATTCACACGGGGTATAACGAACAAGGAAGGGAATTCAAGTTAATAAGAACTATCCGACCTAGCCAGGATATTGGATGTGCCTCCCATAGTCGAAGGTCTTGTTTAATTTTGTCAAACAAATGGACAAATCCCACGTTAAATATAAGTTCAAATATAGGATTAATGAATATACCTAAATAGGGAACATGCTCATTACCCCCGGGACCATTGTAAAGGAAATCAGGATTTTCCAACGGCATCAGTTATTTCCCTGAGTTCGCCCATAGACATGGTCCCCGACTTTGTAAAATCAATGGTATATCCGGAAAAGGCAACAAATGAACTGATGCATTGCACGATGTGACGTACCAAAACCGTGGGATTTAACAAAAAATTAAGACCGTCATCTGCAGACAATGTAATCTTAATTGACTTCCATCCCACAAATGTTTGGGTCCCTGCAGATGGCCTTCGCCAGTGGCTCAATCACCAACGTAAACAACACTGGTGAAAGAGGATAACCTTGTTGACTGCCTCTAGAAATATTAATTTTACAGGATCGCACGCAGAGGATCACGTTCAAGGACCCTCACCCATTTGATAAAAACTTTGCCTAGGCCAAATCATTCTAACGTAAAGAAGAGATACAGCTATTCGACCCAAGCAAATGCCTTCTCTGCATCTAAAGAGATCATTAATACCTTTATAAATTGCTGTTGACACGGTTGGATCATATTGAGTAATCTAACATTGTTGGAATATCTGCAGCCTTTTCTAAGCCGGTTTGGTACACTTTGTCAATGGAATGATAAATAGTTTCCATCCTTAATATAAGGGACTCAGACAGAATTTTCAAATCAACATTTAGAAGTGAGATGGGCCTATAGGAAGCATAATCTTTTGGTGTCTTCCTTTTCTTAAGAATAAGAGAGATGTGAGCCTCTCTTAAGGATGGTGACTGTGAGTGACTAAAATGGTTAGCATCGGCCCTGACAAAAGGTTTATAAATTCCTCATAAAGTTCATGTGGACATCCGTCAGGACTGAGCGTCTGTCCGCCCTGAAGCTGCTTTACACCCTCCAGAAGTAGGAATATGAGACGGCTATTCGGCCTCTCATGCCTGAACTCTCATTCAATAAGAACATGGCTGATCTACTTCCTGGCTCAACTCCACTTTCCTGCCAAATCCCTTGTATCCCTCCACAACTCTCTGGGTTAGGGAATTCCAGACATTCACTACCTTCTGAGAGAATACATCATTTTTCACCTCAGATTAAAATCGATGTTCATTATTCGGGATCTACCGCCTCCAGTTCGAGACTCAGGGAAAACAACTTCTCAGCATCTACCTTGTCAAGCCCCCTCTGTATCTTGTACATTTCAGTAATATCACCCTCATTCATTTCAACTAAAATGAACAATTGCCTCACCATTTTACATGTACTCAATAATTCAACGCTTCCATCCCAGGAAGCTGCCTCATGAACCAACCTAGTTACTTGCTGCATCAGCATGCTGACTTGACGTTTCATACACAGGAACACTCCAATCCCTTTGCACTACTCCATTTTTGGGAGTCCTCTTCATGAAATAGCAGCCTGCATTTTGGTTCTCAGTGTCATCCACAAACTCGGATGTATTTTACACTCAGCTCCCGCCGTCAGGCTATCAGTATAGATTGTAAATAACTGATCCCAGCGGCCTGACATTTGTGGTAATCCAGTAGATACGTCTTTATCTTAAAGATCCATTACTCCTGACTCTCCGATTACTATGTGTTAAGCAACCATCATCCCATGCTAATATATTATTCATCATACTACGACCCTCTGTCTTGTGTCAGAACGTTTACTTTGTGATACCTTGTGAAAAATCTCTGGAAGGCCTCATGTTGATCAGTTCCCTTTATCAAATCAGCTTGTCACTTTCTCAAGGATTCCTGATGGAAGGCTTCTCCATGAAACATTGATTTTCCTGCACCATGGATGCTGCCTGACATGCTGTGCTTTCCCAGCATCACTCTAATCTGAACATTCTCAGAAATCTCCAAAAAAGAATTTGTATGATTTTACAGAACAAAAAATATTTCCCCTTTCACAAAACCATGTCAAATCTGCATTAGGCTTTTCTAAGTGCCCTGCAATTCCTTCCTTAATAACAGGCTCGAGCAGATTCCCAGCAATAATGCTTAGGCTAATTTTTTCCTGCCTTCTGCCTCATTCCTTTCTTGAAGACAAGCGCCACATTGGAGGTTCTCCAGTTTCACTGAAACACTCCCGTAATCCAGAGAGTTATGGAAAATTTCACACAGTGCTGCTAGTCACTCTGTGACCACTTCTTTTAAAATTAACTATGAATTACTGCTGACCTGCCTACTCTTATTCTTATTTGTTAGATTTAAACCTTGTTCCTTTTGTTCGAGACAGTTCAGGAACTTCCCTCCTGTGACCATTTTGTTTATACCATTGACATGCTTACAGTACGTTCCCCATAAGGACTGATTTAAATCCTGACTTTCCGATTTCTATGCGTTAAGCAACCATCATCCCATGCTAATGTATTATTCATCATACTACGAGCCTTTGTCTTGTGTCAGAACGTTTATTTTGTGATACTTTGTGAACAATCTCTGGAGAGTCAGTAAATTATTTGCCTGTTCCCTGTGGCCAGTACTCTAGACATACCCTCCTAATCGCCTCAATGTACTTTCCTCAGTTCACGTCTGCTTCAGCTCACACACCATCTTCAAGCTTTTTTTATGTAGACTGAAAAGCTCAGGATGCTTGTTTTTATATTTCTTGCCAATTTATTGCATCATATATTTTCGTACATTTTCCTCACTTTCTCGATCTATACAGTCATATCGTGCACAAACAGACCATTTGGTCCAACGTGTCCATGCTGACAAGGTTTTCAAAATAAACTAATCCCATCTGCTTGCACTTGGCTTATGTGCCTTTACATGTTTCCCGTTCATATGTTGGTCCAAATGTCTTTGAAATATTGTAGCTGTACTTGCATCTACCACTGTTCCTCTGGCAGATAATTCCATACATACATCACTCTCTATTAAAAAAAAAGTTGTCAGTTTGGCCCTTTCAAGTTTCCCTCCTTCCACTTTAAAGCTATGCATTTGTGTTTGAACTCCCCAATCCTGCAGAAAAGACCTTCACTATTCACTCTATCCATGCTTCCTATGATATTATGAACTTCTCGAATGCCACCCCTCAAACTCAGACACTCCATCTGATGCTAACTTCAACATCAAACGTTTAACGATAAGCACTGCAAATTTGAAAGAATATTAAAGGTGACAGGTATAGAAAACAACCCAAAGTTCATACTGTTAGTTTTACTTTATGCTACAAAACTAAGGCAGCATGAAACTCTTACTCGTGCTAACAAGAGGTCAAGCATCTGAATTCTATAGTGTGAAGGCAGTGATGATGTATGCTGTAAAAACGTATAGATCTACGTCTATTACTACCACATGGTTAACATTCTCCCTCCTGTTCTCCCTATGACCTTGTGTGGTTGTGTCTTCTTCATCTTACACTCAGTTAGAGAGAACCGCTTTCCCCCATTCACACCTTAATTTAAACCCATTTTGCATCTTCTCGTTCACGACTGCTAATAGCCCGTTTATCTTTTTCCACGCCCTCTTTTCCAAGTCACTCATCCCCCATCTCCGGCAAGGGATTAAAAAGCCCTGTGTCCAACCCTATTCAGTTCTGAACAAGTCAGATTGGACTTGTAACGCTAACTCTGTTTCTCTATCGCTGCGGATTCTGCCAGACCTTCTGGGTTTCTCCAGAAACGAATAGGGACAGCACAAATTAAAAAAAATAGCGAAGGATACTGGAATTAAAATTGCTGGACAAACTGAGAGCTTCGTAAAAGGGTCACTGGACCGGAAAGATTAACTCTACCTTCACTACAGAAGACGTCCGCAGACCTGCTTTGTTTCTTCAGCAATGTCTGTTTTTGAACAAGTTCCAATGACGAGTGTGAAAGCTCAAACGCCCTGCCCAACACGGAGCGCCATACACCGGGAACTGAACGATAACGCAAAGTGCACACATTCTTTCGCTCAGAAATTGCATAAGGCTGGTATCACTGACACCACAGAGCTCTTAATCATGGTCAGAGAGAAAACCAGAGGGAAATGCTTTCAATTCAAAAACAGAAGGTGGCATTACGAGAAAGCAAACGATTCAGGTGAATATGTTAAAGTGTTGAATAATGTAACAAATTGGAAGCAGGATACCTCAGAATGAGAATATGAAAATGGAAGTATTACCACATCAGAAACCAGGTGCTGTCACTGAGTGCACAGCTGATCGGTGAATGGGTCTCGATGTGAACTGGGGGACAGTCAGTAGAATTGAATCACAGAAATTGCAGCTCAAACTGGGCATTCATGTGATGCTGTTGACAACAGCAGAAACAGAAGCAGGATTGTATTCAAACCTAATCTGTAACATTTTCCCCAGGATATTCCGTCAGTCTACCATTACATCAAACCGAGTGATGATTGAGTGACGAGTGTGGGCGAACATGCCACGGTCAGAACCATGTGTACCTAAGGCTGTCGGTGTACTTTTAGACAATTTACTGAAGGAGACGACACCAGAAATATCCCCATCCTATATAATAGCACAGCCGTGCACGTCAGTTAAAAAGACAAGAATCTGCACCATCTTCAGCCAGAGGTGGTGAATGGATGATCCACCTCATCCTTGCCACGATACCCATAGAATCACAGATGCCAGTCTCCAACCAATTCGATTTGCTGCACGTGACATGAAGAAACGGCTGAACACAGTATATACGACAAAGTCCATGGGCCCTGACACCATTCCTGCAATAGGACTGAAGACTTGTGCAGCACAACAAGCCGTGATACTGGGGAAGCTGTGTCATTCCAGCTTAAACTCTGACATCTCCCTGGAAATGTGGAAAATTATTTAACTATGTCCCGTCCACTAATAGGTGAACAATTACATTCTGACCATTTAACACCCCCTCAGTACGTTCGCAATAATCAAATTTTTGGGAGTTGATTTTGATAGAGCTGTAAAACAGTGCAGAAATAACCCACTCAGTGTGGTTTCCGATAGATTCCTGTGTGGAGATGGTGCTGTTGTGGAAATGTCACTGGATTACTAATCCAAGACAGGATAATGCTCTGGCAGCTGGTGGAAGTTAAAAACAATTAATAAAATATCAAGATCTAGATCTAGAAGCTGGCGATGGTAACAGTGACCTTGACGTTGATTGTAAACATCGATCTCCTTCCCCAATGTACTTTTAGGAAGTGAACTGCCCATGCTTTCCTGGTCTGGCCTAAAAATAACTCCAGATACAGAGCCATGTGCTAATCTCTTCAATGGTCCTTGAAACGGCCAAGGAAGACACTCAATTTATCAAACTGCTCCGAAGTGTTAAAGGATAACACCAGACAGAATACCCGGCACCAGCCCCGATATCAGATAAGGGAACAGGAATCACAATCCTGTTGACCCTGCACAGACCTCCTTCCGAACATCTGCGAGCTTGTGACAACATTCACACAGCTTTCCCACAAACCGCACAGAAACATTGGGAAAGGAGTAGGTCATTCAACACAATCGTTCATGGAGAAATTCTCCTCAATGCAGTTTTCCCGACTCAGTGGTCATAGCCATTATTATGTTTAAACATTGTGAAATATAAAATAAGGACTGTTGTCGTCCATTCAGTCCATCAATCTTCCTCCTCGATACAATATACAGGCAGTTCTCTGATAAAACTGTTTATTAAATATGATTTGACTGCAATGCGATTTGTGAATTATGTACCTTTTTTCTATGAAGTGAGCTCCCATTCACTATGACGCGATTCCTTGCCAGGCACCAGATGAACAACAAAACCCAGTTTCAGGATTGCTCTGTCTGCAAAATGCACCCTCTGAGTGTTCAGCTAAAACAGGAATGCAATCCGCTCTGGAAGCCTTGAACCTGAGCCTGAAACGGGGAAGTGTTCTCTCCAACTACAAGGAACCTTATTTCAAACCATGGGGAGAATCTTGAAGAGTAATGGAATTCCGTGTTGGCATCACGTGGTCAGTCAGGCCTGCACGCTTTGTGGTGAAGAGATTGGTGAAACGGACAGGGATGTAGCAGGTGACTGCATTGTGAAAGTGTTACATTTACAGCACTATTTCATTACAGTATATGATTTACAGGTTTAATTAGACTGTGCTGGTGTGTGTGTTAGACTAACTTCAAGTTTTGTTTTTTACTGATATTTTGTGGTTCGCCCGTTAGACTCTTTTCCCCATAGACTACATCATTAATATTGCGTGATTTTCTGCAACACAGTGATGCACAGGAACACATCTACTACGTTATTGGAAAACGACCTGTAATGTTATCTGATTCTCTATCTTCATACCATACACTGCTCTATCCCTATTCCTTTAGTTTCCAAAAATCCATAGTTATACTCAGTGCCTTGGTTTCCACAACCTCATCTGGGAGATAATTCCCCAGGTTAACCAGCCTCTGAGTGCAAACATTTATTCTCATCTCAATGCAGTGGTCTGTCTGTACCTAATACTGTGGCCCCTTGTTTTGATGCCCCAGCCAGGGGAATTGTCACCCCTGCTTCCAATCTCTCTCACCCTGATAGAGTGTTATATATTTCGTTGATATCTCCACTCATTTTCCTAAAGCGCATGTAATACAGGTCCAGTCGCCCCATATTCTGCAACAAGCCTATCATTCCAGAGATCAGTCTGGTCATCTTCGCTGCTCTCCCTCAATGTCAGGTTTGTCCTTTATTAGGTAAGGAGACCAAAACTGCACAAAATACTGCAGAGTGTCCGAGATGAGGTCTCACCAACGCCCTGTACAGCTGCAGTAAAACACCCTTACTCCTGTATTCAAATCCCACTGAAATGAAGGTGATTTATCTGCCTATCTGCTTTCTGCTCCTGCAATATTGCTTTCAGTGACTGGTGTACAGGGAGATCCAGATCTTTTTCAATGTTACAGCTCCCCACTTGTTGGGTCTGTGTACACTGGTAAGCGTCCCAATGCCGTTCCCAGTAATGACTTCCCGATTCAGATCTCATTGCCCTACACTGACCTCGGAGGGCTGCACAGAAGGAAACAAAATTACAGCTTAAGCTCCTATACAGATCAACATTTTTCAACGAATCCCTTTGCAAATGATAGGCTCCCGTTCTGTTTTCCCATAAAAGGTCACAATATCGCATATCCCACGCACCCCCTTTCCACCCCCATTGCTCTCCATCTGCCACGTATTTGCCCAGACCTCCACTTGTCTCAATCAAGTTGGAGCATTTTGACATCCTGCTCACCCACTCACAAAACGATATTATTTAGTGCCATCAGCAAACTTGGAAATATTGTATTTTATCCACTCAACCAAATACATGATGTGTATTTGGAATAGCTGGAGCCCAAACCCCAATCCTTGTTATAACCTCCAAGCCTTCCACTCAAAAAAACACATTGTATTATTTCTACTCACTGCTTCCTGCCAGCTCTCCCATTCTAAAACCATATTAGTCCCAGTCCCATAGGATTGTAATTTGTACAATAGGCTTGGGGTTTTATCAAAAATCTTTCTGAAAATGCAATCATATTGCATTGATTGCTTCCCCGTAATTATGCTAAACGTCACTTTCTCAAATATGATTCCCATTTCATACAGCTCCATTGACTTTGTCTGTGCTCATTACGTTCAGTTCCAATACTTCCTCTGAAACTGTTTGATTGCTAATTTGGTTCTATTCCATTTTTGTCAACAGATTAATATTCACTAGTATTGTTGGGAAGTTTTCTTTTTTGTTTTGTTTTCTTCTGTGAAGACATAACTAAAGTATTTGTTCCATAGTTCTGCCTTTTACCTGTACTCAATTCACTTGTATCAGATTGTAAGAAATCTGCACCTTTATCCACTTAATTTTGACATTGAGATATTTTCAGAAGATATTACCAGTTCAATCTTAAACCCTTGATAATATACTCTTCAGAAACCCATCAATTCTTATCTTAAGCTACTCAATGATTGACCTTCCACAGCCATACAAACACAGAAGCACAGACTTTGTACCATCAGAAATACAGCACGGTCTACATTCGTCCCACTTTCTGACACAAGACCCGTAGCCGTGAATCTTATGGCATTTAAAGTGTACATGCGTGTATTTTCTCATGGTTGTGAAGTTACCATGACAACTCCTCTCTCGGGAAGTGCATTCCTGACCCCAACACTCATTGAGTGAAAAACAATCCTCAATTTCTCTCCAAATCTCAAACCCTTCACTTTAAAATGTGGTTCATTGTTCTTGGCCCTTTGACTAAAAGGAACAGCTGTTGTCTGTCCACCCTTTCCATGTCACTCGGAATCCGATCCTTTTGAATCACGGCCACTCAGCCTTCTCTGCTCCAAACTAAACAACCCGAGCTTATCCACCCTCTCTCCATAGCTGATATGCTCCATCCCAGGGAACTTCCGGGTGAATCTCCTCTGACACCCCCCCACCCCCGACTCCACTACAATCAGATCCTTCCCGTAATGTGGTTCCCAGAATTACATACAGTATTCCATCTTGGCCAAATCAAAGTTCCGCATAGCTCCTATAATCTATGCCTTGATGACTAAAGATTATGTTTATCGTCCCCTATGCTTTCTCAAATTGTGCACTAACGTATTTAGTCACATTCAGGAAAGTGTGGAGAAACACTCTCTGAGCTTCCTCGTGTGCTGCCATTCATTGAGTACTCCCTGTCCAGTTCCATCATCCAAAGTGTATCACCCCATATTTATCAAGGTTTCATTTCATCTGCCATTGCTCTGCCCATCTGACCATTCCTTCTGTATCTTCCTGTAACATAAAACCTTCCTCCTCACTGCCAACCACCCGGAAAATCTTTGTATCACGCACAAACTTAGTTGTCACACTCCCGCCACCCCCGTCTATATTCATAGCCGCATCATTTAGGAAAACCACAAATAATAAGGTTAAAGATCACACAACACCAGATTACAGTTCAACAGGTTTATTCAGAGGCATTAGCTTCGAAGCGCTGCATCTTCATCAGGTGGTTGTGCGCTTTGAAAGCTTGTACCTCTGAATAAACATGCTGGACTGTAACTTGGTGTTATGTGATTTTTAGAGTTGTCCACCCCAGCCCAACACCAGCACCTCCGAATCACAAATAATAAGGGACACAGCACTTATCCATGCAATACACCATTGTACACCGGTCTGGAGTCACACTAATAGCCTTCAACCACTACCCTCTCTCTCCTAAAGCTAAGTTGATTTAAATGCCACTTGGCAAGTCACTAATGACTCCTACCTGTTCCCTTGTTATTCATATCTGCTTGACACACTTGCAGAATATCTGAAGATTTTCCCTAAACTTACCCTGCCAGCAGGTTTCTATGACCCTGTTTTAGGCAGTTTCACCGAGTGACGAATTTCCTCAAAATTGCTGTCTTAAGTGGCCAATCCCTTATCTTGCCATTATTCACCTTGAATTTGGATTGGGCAGCCTGAGAAACCTCCTGTTAATTTCCAACTTGTCATATGTTTTGTGAAATTTCTAAATTTCATTGTGACTGACCTCTCATTCTTTGAAACTCTAGAGAACATAGGCCGAGTTTTCTCATCAGACAATCTCACCGTCTGTGAGATTTATCTGGAGAATGTCCATTGCACTTTTTTGTGGTCAGTATATTATTTCAAAGATTGGGTCACCAACACTGTCCCCAATGGATACAGGTTTGCTCGCTGAGCTGGTAGGTTCATTTCCCGACGTTTTGTTTCCTTACTAGGTAACATCTTCAGTGGACCTCAAGCGAAGCGATGCTGCAAATTCCTGATTTCCTTTTAAATGTTTGGGTTTCTTTGGATTGTTGATGTCATTTTCTGTGGTAATGTTATATCTTGTGGTGAAGTCACTTTCTGTTCCTTTTCTCAGGGGGTGATAGATGGGGTCTAAAAACTAATAGCACATCGATTTAGACATCTGCCAGAAATACATGTGGATTATCTCCATTGATCCTATTGATTTCTAAATATCCTGTATCACATGCTGCATAATAGATTCCAACAGTTTCAATGCAGATGTCAAGTTAATTGGTCGGCAGTTCTCTTCCCTATGTCTTCTTCCCTTTATAGATGCTTGGATCCCTTCCATTTATCTATAGTGCTTGGACCGCTTTTACTAACTTCCATTTATCCGCAATGGATTCCAGCCTCTGCAGATTGTACAGGAAAATAAAACACAGTCATTGGCAGTGCAATTAATGCTTCTATTGCTGATTTATGCCTGACATTTTAATATGAATACGTCAGGTTTGTCAGACTTCGCAATGCTCAATCCAGTTACACTTTCAAATACTATCTTGTTACTGATATGAATTTACTTTTTGTCTTCAGTTGCACAAGCCCTACATGATCGCTTGGTATTACTGGGTGATTTTGCGAATCTTCCTCCATGAAAACAGATGCATAGTAATTGGTTATTTTCTTGGCCATTTCCCTGTTCTTCACAATAAACTCTCTCCTCTCCCAATTACAAATTTCTATATTTGACCTTGCTTCTATTTTGTTTTCTTTGAAATACAGATTGTAGACTTATGCAGTGTTTTTGATCATGTTTGTTGGTATTTATGTTCTGTTTTTGATTTCCTTATCAGCTTCATGGTCCTCGTTTCTGGATCGTGAATTTCTGAGAATTGCCAGGTTTCCACAATGACTGAAATTCTTCTGATGCCATTCCCTATGATTAATACATTTTCGAATTGTTATGTTAAACATCATTGTGTCACTTTCCTATTCTTTGGTGTTTGTACCTGAAACAAAAAGACGTATTTTTCAGATTTTGCAATATTTCTATAAATTTCCTCGTCCTGACCAAAGATATTCAGGAACACTGCAGGAAGACATAGAAGGAATTACTGGAGCCCTAGCTGATATTTTTGCATCATCACTGGCCAACTGTAGAGGTCACGAAGGACTGGAGGACAGCGAATGCTATGTCTTTACTCAAGAAGGGCTACAAAGAAAAAGCTAGGAACTGTAGACCAGTAAACCTAAAATCTGTAGTAGGTAACTTATTGAACAGGTTCTGAGAGGTAAGATATACATTTGGAAAGATAGGGTGCGATTAGGTGCAAGATTAGAGTGGTGCTAGAAAAACACAGCAAGTCCAGCAGCATCCGAGGAACAGGAAAATCAACGTTTTGGAGAAAAGCCCATCATCAAACTTAGCACGGCTTTCTGCTTGGGAAATCATGGCTCACAAATTTGTTCGAATTCTTTCATTAAGTGACTAGCAACGTTGAGGAGGGAAGGGTGGTATATGTAGTCGATATGGATTCCAGTAAGACCTTCAATAAGGTTCGACATGGTTCGCTGTTCTGGAAGATTAGATCGCATGAAATTGAGGAGGAGCTGCCAAATTAGATACAAAATTGTGTTGATGATGGGAAGCAGAGGGTAATAGTGGAAGGATGCTTATCTGACTAGAGGCCTGTGACTAGTGGAAAGCCTCACAGGTTAGTGTTCGGACAATTACATATTACATATATCTATGATTTAGCTGAGAATGTACAGGCACGATTTGTAAGTTTGAAGACAACACTAAAATAGGCAGCATCATAGAGATTGAGGAAGGTTATCAGAAATTTCAGAAAATACAGCAGTACCTTGATCACCTGGAGAAGTGGCTGAAAAGTGGCAAATGGATTTTAATATAGATCAATGTAAGTTCTTGCATTTGCGAAAGTCAAATCAAGGTTGGAGTTTCATGATGAATGGTTGGATCCTAAGGAGTGCAGTGGGACAGAGTGACCTTGAGTTCAGGTGCATGGTTCTCTGAAAGTTGATTCAAAGTTAGACAGGGCAGTGAAGAAAGCTTTTGGCACACTGGCCTTCATCAGTGTATATCATGAAGTATGTAAATTAGGGAGTTACGTTGCAATTTTACAGAATGCTGGTGAGACCATACTGGGAGCGTTATGTTCAATTGTGTTCACTTTGCTGTGGGAAGTATGATATTAAACAGGAAAGTGTGCAGACAAAATTTACAAGAATGTTACAAATGACTCAATGGTCTGAGTTATTGGGAGAGGTTGGACAAGCTAGGACTTTTTACTTTAGATGGATGAGGCTGAGGGGAATCTGATAGAAGTGTATAAGATCATGGGAAGGATGGACAGAGTGAATACTCAGTTTTTTTTTCCAGCGTTAAACAATCACGGACAAGAGGGCACCAGTTTAAGATCAGAGGGGAAACAATAAATGGGAACCTGAGGACCAACTGCTTTTCACACAGGGGTGATAAACTTATGGAATGATGGGCCAGCGGAAGAGGTTGAGGTGGGAACATTCGCAACATTTAAAAGGAATTTGGGAAAATACACGGACAGGAACGGATTAGAAGGATGCCGGGTAATAGCAGGGAAATGGGGTTAGCTTGGTTGGACATTTTGGTCGGAGTTTGGGCAGAAGGGCCTGTCTCCGTGCTGTCTGACTCTATGACTCTAACAAACATTGCTTGCCTCCCATGAATGTTATGTTGTACTTTCCCAATTCATAATTCACTGGAGCGAATTTGACACTCTAGCCTCCAGGCTACCATTATGTTTAACCAGAATGTTCAAGCATTCTATATTTTATGCAGACACCGTGTTAGATGCACCTTCTTAACGTTACTATTCCTTAAAAGCTACTTCAGAATAAAGATATTAATTCGTCCTTCTGGTCACACACACCCAAATCCAAAATAAACTGCTCTCGAGTTTGCTTCACCACATACTCTTCAACCCACCTCATATAAACTGACAGAATTTATTTTGCACAGCATGAGCAGTCACTTAGTTAACGCAGTTGAGATGTAACTTGAGAACATCCAATAAAACTGCAGTGTCCATGATACTTGCATATTTAATTTCCAGAGCATGTGATGCTCAGATTTTCTTCAACCGATTTATAACACACCAATATTTGCTTCTAATTGCTATTTGTAAGTTCTACCTAAACTGATGATGTGGAATCTGAGGGACAGGTCTGTGTCATTATTAGTGATAGACTTGGACAGGACAATCGGGGAGGCTGACCTCGACGCTTAGATGATCTGAAGATATCTCCATCAATACAGGACAAACATCAATATCTTCCCCTCTCTGTCAGAATAAAGGTCACCCTCATTATATATCATTTAAAGCACCTACCCCCAGACAATCCTCATGCTCTTTCTCCGAATAAGACTCAGGCACTACCACTCTAACTATTGAATTCAGCAACTTCCTTCCCAGACTTTCTCTGTCACCTACGCAATACCCCCCACATTAATAATACTATATGGATTCAAAACTCCCAACTCCCCCCAGATCCAACTCCACTAGCACTAACAGCAAGGCCATCCACTCCTGCCCTCACTCCCTCCATCCCTTTCTCCTATTCCAAGAGAAACAGCCTGGAATAGAACAGAAATGGCCATGCCGAGTGGAGTAATGCCCAATATCCATTCCCTTACACCCCAACCCCGCCATGTGGGGAGGACAGTACTACAAGATGAAGCGGACTGAGATGCCTCGCGTGGCATTTCTGAAACATCCATTTCGCACAGACCGATTAAGGAGCAGTGCTCAGTGAAAGTCAATTCTGACTTTAAACACACTGGCATTTCGAACGACAGTCCTTTAACCCCTCTACAAAAAAGCATACAGATACCTCACTGCACAGAGATGCAGACACAGAAACACACACTCCAATATACGAAAAAAACACAATACATACAAGAGGATAGGCATACACACACGTAGAAACACACGCAGACATATAGAGTCACACACAAATAGACAGAAACATAGATAGAAAAACACAGGCTGATACACAGAAAGACAGACGTAGATGCACAAATACACAGGTGACAAACAGTTGGACAAACAAGCACACACAGACACAGACACAAATAGATAAGTTTTTGATTTATAACGGGATCAAGGATTCTTGGGGAAGGCAGGAGAATGAGTTTGAGGAACATATAAGAAATTATTGAATGGCATAGCAGACTCGATAGGTCGAATGGCCTCATTCCGCTCCTTTTTTTGGGTGATGTTATGCTGTAAGGTATTCTCTTCCTGAGACAGCAGCAGAGGCCTGGTTTGATACATATTCAATTAGAAATGGTCAGTGGGAATATCGGACAGGTTTGGAGTCCGGGGTGGTTTATGCTTATTCCTAATTATTCTGTCCTTACATCTGAAAAGAGGTGGTGATTTGATGTTCATTTAACAAAGTTTTAAAATAACAGGTCACACAAAGAAATACGGACGTCCCTTTCACTTCAGTGTTGTGCTATCTGTGGTGTCCCCATCCTCAGGAAGCAGTGAAGACTCGTTTATAGAGTCATAGAAATGTACAGCATGGAAACAGACCTTTCGTTCCAACCCGTCCATGCCGTTCAGATATCTTATGCCAATCTAGTCCCACTTGCTGGCAACTGGCCCATATCCCTCCAAACTCTTCGTATTAATTTACCCATCTAAATGCCTCTTAAATGTTGCAATTGTACCAGCCTCTACTACTTCCTCTGGCAGCTCATTCCATACACGTGCACCCTCTGCGTGAAAAAAGTTGTCCCTTAGTTATCTGTTTTATCTTTCCCCCCGACCCGAAACCTATGCCCTCTAGTTCTGGACTCCCCGACCCCAGGGAAAAGACTTTGCCTATTTACACTATCCATTCCCATCATAATTTTGTAAACCTCTATAAAGTCACCCCTCAGCCTCCGATACTCCAGTGAAAACAGCCTTAGCCTGTTCACCCGCTCCCTATAGCTCAAATCCTTCAACCCTTGTAACATCCTTGTAAATCTTTTCTAAACTCGTTCAAGCTTCACAACATCTTTCCGATAGGAAGGAGACCAGAATTGCACGCAATATTCCAACAATGGTCTCACCAATGTCCTGTACAGCAGCAACATGATCTCCCAACTCCTGTACTCAATACTCTGACCAACAAAGGAAAGCATACCAAACGCCTTCTTCACTATCCTGTCTACCTGCGACTCCACTTTCAAGGAGATATGAAGCTCTACTCCAAGGTCTCTTTTTTGTTCAGCTAAATTCCCTGGGACCTGACCATTAAATGTATAAGTCTGAACTTGACTGGTCTTTGCTGGACGGGAGAGTCAATGTTTATTGGGAACAGACAGGAGACGGATGGATAGACACACTCGGATCAGCCATGAGCATTCTGAATGGTGCAGCTAAATGGCCAACTGCTGCCCCTGCCCCATGTGTTGTTCTATCAATCCACCCCTCGAGGCTGTTACAGAGATATACTGCTGTCCCTACCTTATGTGTTGTTCCCCCAATCCATCCCTCGAGGCTGTTACAGAGATATACTGCTGCCCCTACCCCATGTGTTGTTCCCTCTATCCACCCCTCGAGGCTGTTACAGAGATATACTGCTGTCCCTATCCCATGTGTTGTTCCTCAATCCAACCCTCGATGCTTTCACAGAGATATACCGCTGTTCCTACCCCATGTGTTGTTCCCTCAATCCACCCTCGATGCTGTTACATGGTAGGGGACCACTCATTCAATCAGACAGAATCGTTGCAAAGAGACAAGAGGAAACCATTCTTCCCCTCTAAGGAATTACACAGCAATATAGAATGAAGTAATTCAGCTCGTTGAGTACCTTACACAGCCCAGCAGGAGTCCATTGAACCCGCCTGAACGGCTACCCACGAGCAGGGAACATTGACTTTCCTGTCCAGCAAAGTTCAGTCGCTAACAGGAAATAGAGAATAGAGATAAATGCTCATTTTCAGGCTGCAAATCTGTAACTGATAGAGTGCCTCAGAGATCACTGTGGGGTCATCAGTAATCAATAATCTGTTTCAAAGATCTGAAGGAAGGGGAGGGAATGGCTTGGAGCTCAATTAGCTCGGACTTCAAGATGGTCATTTTCTGTGTCACCAAATGGAGGTAGTGAATCCGCAATGTGATACAGACAGGGAAGGTTAGTGAGCAAAATTTCATCAGAAATAACATAAGGTCAGTTGTCTATTTTGGCAAGAAGAATAAAACAATGGTAAACAATGTAAATACAGAGATATTGCAGAACTCTGTGATACAGGCGGTTTCCATGTTCCTGGAACATGAATCAAACGAAGTCAGTCTGCAAATGCAGCAACTGATTTGGAAGCTAAGTGGAATGATGCTATTTTTGGCAAAAGGTATCAGATTTAATTGCAGGAATGCCTTTCTGCATCTGTACAGGACATTGCTGAGACTACATTTGGTGCACTGTGTGCAGTTTTGATCCCGAAACTAAAATGAAAGGATCTAATTCTTTTTGAAGATTTTCAAAGACGTTTCCCTTCATTCATTCCTGTATGTTTCAACACAGAGAGGGAGAAAAATGTTCCCTGCCTGAGAAGCAGCAGCCTATTGATCTCTCTCTCTCTCTCTCTCTCTTACTTTGCTCCATCCGATAGCAAAGTGTGAGTCCATAAAATCCCTGAGTTATCTTTACCAGCTGTGAAGGATTCCTGGTGAGGATTCACTGGAATCTCTCCACTGCCCGAAACAAAGGGAATTCAGCCAAATCGAACTGTTCCAGAGAGAACACCCACTACCAGTAGCTTGTGTGAGCAGAATAACGTTTGGAGCACTCTATCATTTTACCATTTGTTATGAGTTCAACTTTCTGTGTCTCACATTTTTCTAGAAAATGACCTACTCTGAGACCTAGATCATAGGTCACATCACAAAACTGGTTGCATTTAAGATTGGTGTAACCAGTGAAGGAGTGGGACTGGAAAAGGACATAGTGATCCTCCAACATTGGTTGAAACACAAATGAGAAATTTTCAAAGTTCTGTACAAGTGGAAATTCCCTTCCCCAGAAGGTTGTGGTGCCTGGATGTTTGCATTTATTCAAAGTTATGTTTGTTGACATTTGACAGACAAGTGAATGTAGGAAAATGGTATACAGACAGAAAAGTGCTGCTGAGACCACAATCACATCACTCATGGACTTTGTGAGTGGTGTAGAGCTGACAAAGTGTCCAATAGCCCACTGCTCAGTCCTCTGTCCCTATGTTCTATTCAGCTCCTCACAGCTCCTGAAATTAGCAGATGGAGGCCACCTGCTCCAAATACCTGGCCCACAGTAACATAGGCTACCATTTCACCGCTCAAGACTGTCACACGTGTGGGTTGGAAAATGTGATTTGGTAAACCAGGCTAGTTTCGAAAGACACCCCTGGTCTCTTTACAGAGTGTCTCCTCTCTGAAACTTGTGCTTCATTTGTTGGTCATGTTGGAGACCCAGATACACTGTGAATACAGCCCCCTTACCTCACCCTGAGATGACTCACAAAATACTTTACTGTCTCTGACTGCAACACTCAATAACAGAACGTTCAGGAAACTTACAATCGTTAACTTTGCAATTACAGAATTTGAGAACATAAGCAGCAAGATGAGGTGACTCCGACGATCAGGCCATTGTATACCATCATGGCTGATCTGTTGTTGGCATTAACTCATCTTTAATGTCCAATTCTTCACACCCCTTTGCTCTCTGACAGGTCAAAAATTCATATACCACCTCTTTGAATACTTTCAGTCATTTAACTTTCCTCACTATATAGCCCAGATAATTTCTGGCATTGATTACCCTCTATGAGAGGAAAACACGCCCAACACATACACCATCATCTATTGATATGAACAAGCGGGGAACACAGGGGCTCAGGAAAGAGTAAATGTCCTTGATAACATGGTAGTATTAGACTGTGGATGGCATCAAGACCACCTACTTATTTGAGCTTAATGGGAATCAGGTGAACTCTCTCCACTGATTGGGGTCTTTCAGAGCACAAAGGAAGATGTTTGTGTTCGGTGACCGACAATCCTCTCAGTCCTGGGACATCTCGTCAGGAGGTCTTCAGGGTAGCTGCCTCAAAACGAACATGTTCTGCTGCTTCATCACTGTCTTTCCTCATCGTAAGATCAGAAATGGGAATGGTCATTGAAGATCACCCAATGTTCACAACAATGTGTCACACTTCAGTTCCTGAACCATTCTGTGTCCATGTGCAGTAAGATCCGGACAGCATTCAAGCTTGTGTCGTTAAAGTGTTGGTAACATTCAAGTAATAGCAAGGCCAGACACTCTGCATTTCCACAGTTAAATGGAGAGCTCATTCAGCATCTCAAGTACGTTAGAAACGAATATGTGGAAGCCATTCAGTCCATCGAAACTACTGAACAAAGAGAGGAATAACTGTTTCAATCTTCCTGCCTGTTACATAGGCAGAAGAGGGGTCTGGTTTCCACATGAAGCTGTTAAACAGGAGCAGACAGGGCCAAGTCAGACCCATGAACCTGTTCCATGGGACCTGGAGAGGCCACCATCACCTCGAGACACTTATACAGGGACAGGAGGGTGTCATGATGCTCCAACTTGACAAATCAATGCAGCATAGAATGCACTCAGAGACGGATCCAAGATGCTCCTCGTGGCTCCATTGCCTGTGGGACACATGACATTTTAACGTGGTTTGCTGGCAGTGAGCAAAGGAGTCAGATGTTTTGTCTCAAGTCTCAGAGAAGCAACTTCCATCTCTGAGAAAACAGACTCATGTTCTCCATGGACGTCAGAAGCTGATGGTAATAGTTAACTGTTTTAAAATGATGGTATTGTGGGTATCGTCGGGATTGTGGATAACATGACGTTTAACGCAGGATCACACACTGAATGCACTGTATTAATGTGGGGACAATTTATTCAAAGAGCGAACCTCTGTCTCTCTCAATCAACATGTGGAGTGGGGGTGGGATGGGGGCAACGTCCTCGGAGGTTCTTATTCTATTCAGAATCATGTAACCCAAGTAAAAAAACGCCATGAAATTTATCATCTATCAGTGGCTATTCAGAACATCATAAGTGACTGTCCATCCCCCTTAAGGTCAATGCAATCACCTCTTATTCTCTCACTGAGCTTCACTCACTGCTCATGGTGTCATCATCCCAGGAATTAGTCTGGTAAAACTTGAGAGAAAGTCGAACCCTCAGTACCCCAAATACTGTCTCATCAACACTCTCAGGGATGATCGCAATAATCCTTTTCTCTCACTTAGACATCGCTGTTTCTTTCCTGCGCCACAAAAAGCCATCCCTTCTCTTTGCACTACGATTGACATGGAATTTATAAGTTCCTTGCATCTTTGCGTCAGCATCAATAAAGCCAACACCAGAGATGCGTACGGAGATGTGCATCACTCTCGTGGAGAATTTCAATGAGATTGAATTCACTTTAAATAGGGGATGATCACCTATCTGAATAGAAATGAGCTGTCAGGATACGGGAAGCAGACAGTGGAAGGCAGATATCTTTACTTCTGTTCTTCTCTCACAGGATGTATGCAGCCCGGGTCAGGGCAGCATGTTATGCCGATGTTGAACTGAGTGTTTGGTTCAGATGTTCCACAGGACAGTAAAGAGTAAAGCACATTCATGTGAGGTCGTAGTGTTACAACACAGAATACATTCTCCTGCTTAATTTAAAATCTGCAACAGAGAAAAGATTTATCCACTGCAGTAATCCGTGATAATTCTAGAGTCCAAAACTATTTGAAGTAAAGATTAACAACTTTATTTCTTAAAGTGTGACAGGGAATAATAAACAAATGACTATTTACAACTTCTTCCTCTAACCTGTCTTTTACCCCCCCCCCCCCCCCATTATATTAGTCCGATTAGACTCCTAATTAAGATTTGCACAACAAAATTTGTTAACTCAAAACCAAGAAGCTTTCGGTTCTTCTCCATATTCCTGTCTTCTTTTCTTCTTTGGGATTTTGCTTTACAAGTTACTAATCAATAAAGGTACCGAGAGGAGATCTATTTTTCAGGCAGTCTTTGCGTTCTGGTAACTTGGCAGTTCTCCTCTCAACTGTTAAATTTCCCGCGATCTTATTGGTCTGAGTCATTGGCTTTTAAGATTCTCAATATACGAAATTCAACCTTGATTCGAGGTGGGTATTTTGGGGTATAATTTAAACAGTTTGGCTGAATGTTCTTTTGTTTTGAGAAAATGACCTAATCAAATTGTTCAACCAAATGTTACATTAAATCTATTTTTCAGAACACTTGGTGCTGTCAGGTAGTTATTGATGGCTTTGAATTCTCTTAAAGGTGCAGAACACCAACATGTTCATTACAGAAGTCACACTGAAACCTGACGAGGGAAGAATGACACATTGACTTCCCTAAAGAACTTGTTGCAAGTAGATGGGCTTTTGTGGCAAACGAAAATAGTTGCTTTTAATTTCCCTCATGAGATATCAACAGACTATTATTCTGTGGCTTGAGAGTATGAGTCAATGGCTTTAACATCATTAAGTGTCGCCCCATTTGTACAGAGAACAAATTAAACATCCTCAGGAGCATTTTCTTTTGTGACGGACATTTGGTTAGAAGGAACTTGAAACTGTTGCTTCCGGATTTTAAAAAAGGCACAAATCATGGTTTATTCAGAAGTTGCACTGAAACTAAGAATGAGACTGGGACATCATGACAGTGACATTGGACAGGATTGGTGAGTGGGGAGGACATGGAGATGTAAATCTGTAAATGACAAAATGGATTATGGAGTTTGAGAACAGTTTGGTTCCTCCTTGCATATCAATGTGTAATTTAGAAATAGTATTTTGTTACTTATTTTTTATAAAGAAAGGTGTTTTTGTTTGTAACTGAAGACATTGTCTTGCACTTTCCAAATTTTATATATCATGAGCAGAAATTTAGTTAAACCCAGTTGAAGAGATAAATATAATGACTTACCAGTAACACCAACTATAGCGAGGCTGGGATAGTAACCACCTTGAATAATCCAAAGGATATCCTGGATCCGTGATGCTAATGATATCCAAGGCAGGGAAAGATAGCAAAGACCCAAGGATAAACTCCTGTCTGTTATTTTAATATTACAGTTTAATATTCTCAGATTCTGATGCATTGTTGAACCATTCCAGTCTAATGATCTCAGATTCTGATCCATTGTTGGCACATTCCAATTCAAGGTTCTCACATTCTGAACCATTATTGTAACATTCCAGTCTAATGTTCTCAGATTGTGTTCTCTACTCCCCCTCTCTCTCGAGCTGCTGATCCCTGATAGTGCTGTTAGTGATGCTCCTACTCATACGATGGGATAACTCATTGAGAAGAGCCCATTTATCATTCAACGATGGAAATTCTCCACTGGGATAATTATGATCCACAGAGATTTACATTGATCACAGTCACTGAACAAATAGCTCCAGTTATCCCTTTCCAATTTAATATTGATTTTATTAAAATTCAAAAGAAAGTTCAAAATTTATACATTTGGCATGGGATATGTGGGGTGACTGAGGGACCGAATATTGGAGATGGCAGATTGAATGCATGTAATCATTCAATCTGCCTTGAATATGGGAGTAATGTCGAAGGATTGTCAGAACATAAACAAGTTTCTACGTTTATAAAAAGAAACAAATAATCTGTAACTAATGATCAGTGATTATAATATCAGCACAATACGGAGAGAACTTTCCTTGTCCATAATCTGACAGGAAAATGTGCCTACGACAACATGAGTGATAACACAAATGGCATGGTTATGTTAACAGAAAATATGACGTGACACACAATTCAGATGGGTATTCGAGGATCAGAGAGGGCAAGTGAGGGTCATGCTGTTAATGTTATCAATATCAATCAACTGTGATTAAGTACCATTCACTGGATTTCAATTTCAGTGTGATTATGCTACTGGGGACATGGCTGCTGAGACTGGAGGGAGGGAACATGATATTTCCCAGTTATCAGTATTGTAACGTTACTCTTTATAAATCATTTGAAGATCAAATTTCAGGATACAACTCCAATGAGGAATGAGGAGAGCCAATATTAACCATACAACCAGAATACATTGGAGCAGAAATTTGGTCATTAGGCCCATTAAGCCTGCTCTGCCATTCAATGATGGCTGTTAAGCTTCTCAACCCCATTCTCCCGCTTTCTACCTGTCACCTTTGATCCACTTTACACTCAATAACCTATCTGTCTCACTCTTATATGCACTCAATGATCTACATTCGAAAGCCGTCTGTGGCAATGAATTCCATAGATTCACCGCTCTCTGGCTGAAGAGGTTTCTCCATATCTCTGTTTGAAAAGGTCTTCTCTTTACTTTGTCCCCTCGGGTACTAGTCTCTCGCACCATTTGATATTTCTTCCCAAAATCCACTCTGTCCTAGGACATTTAGTATTCTGTAAGTTTCAATTAGACATCCTAACATCTTGCTGAACTCAGTCAAATAAGACCCAGAGCCCTCATATATTATTCATATGTTAAGCTTTTCATTTCTGCCACCATTCTCGTGAATCTCATCTGAAATCGCTCCAGGACCAGTTCATCCTTACTGAGATATGGGACCCAAAACTGGGCACAATAAACCAAATGTAGCATGAACAATGACTTGTAGAGCCTTAGAAATACATCCCTGTTTTTATATTTAAGCCTTCTTGAAATAAATGCCACCATTGGATTTGCCTTCCTAACTACTGACAACCAGCAACTTTACCTTTCAAGACTCCTGGACGAGAAGTCCCTAGACTTTTTGTACTTCAGATTTCTGAATTTTCTTGCTATTTAGAAAACAGTCTATATCTCTATTCATGCTGGAAAAACACTTTCCCACACTCTCCAACATTGTACTCCATGTGCCACCTCTTTGCCCACTCTCCAAACCTGTGAAAATCCTTCAGCAGGTGAAAGGGAGGACCGCAGATGCTGGAGATCAGAGTCAAAAAGTGTGGTCATAGAAAAGCACAGAGTATCAGGCAGCATCCGAGGAGGAGGAGATTCGACGTTTCAGGCATAAAACGTTCATCAGGAATGTGGGGTGGGCGGAAGAGGGCAGAGGGAGAAATGGGAGAGGCTGGGGTTGGGGCTGGAAGGAAGGTAGCTTGTAAGGCCACCGCTAGATGAAGGTGGGTGGTGATAGTGATATTTCAGAGTGGAAGTTGGAGTGGATAGATGGGAAGGAAGATGGACCGGTAGGACAGTTGAAGATGGCGGTACTGAGTTGGAGAGTTTGATCTGGGATAAGGTGGAGGGATGGGAGTTGAGGGAAACTGGTGAAATTGTCCTAGTGTGTTTGGAGGGTCCCAAGGCAGAAGATGATGCGTTCTGCTTTCAGAAGTCAGGTGGCTAGAATGTGGCAGTGGAGGAGGCCAAACTCTTGCAAGGCGTTGGTGGAGTGGGAGGAGGAGTTGAAGTGTTCAACCACAGGGCAGTGGGGTTGTTCAGTTTGGGTGTCCGAGAGTGTTCCCTGTTCTGCAAGTTGACGTCCTGTCTCGCCAATGTAATGGAGACCAGGAGCAATGGACGGACTAGATGAGATGTTTGGATGCACAGGATGTTGTCTGCCTGATGTGGGAGGATCCTTTGGCACTTGGGTGGAGATGAGGAGGGAGGTGTTGGCACAGGTTTCATACCTCTTGAAATGGCAAGGGAAGGTGCCAGGTGTGGAAGGTGGCTTGGTGCGGCCGCATGGACCTAATGAGGGTGTTTGTGAGGGAATGGTCTCAGCAGTTTGATGATAGGGCTGGGGAGGAAGTATATCTCTGATGGTGGGGTCTGACTGTTGGTGGCAGATATGGCAGAGGATGATACGTTGCATCCTGAGGTTGGTGGGATGGAAGACGTACACCAGAAATGTTCTAACTTGTTATAGTTGGAAGGGTGGAGTTCAAGGACAGTGGTGTGGGAAGTTGAGGAAATGCGGTAGAGCACCCTCCTGCAGCCGAACCACCTCTTCAATGCTACCTGTCCCTCTATATATCTTTGCACTGTTTGAAAGCTCAGCTAGAATGCCCTCAGTTCCTTCATATAGATAATGAATGCAGAAAGTGAAAAATTGTGGTCCCAACAAAGCGTCTTGTGGAACACCACTTGTTCCTGGCTGCCATCCTGAGAAGAACCCTTTTATCCCCATTCCCTGCTTTCTGTCAGACAGCCAAACTTCTATCCATGCTTACACCTTTCCTCTAACCTTGCCGTGAGAGCGGAATTATGGCACAGTGGCTAGCACTGCTGCCTCGGGCAACTGCCTGTGTAGAGTTTGTACATTCTCCCCGTGTCTGAGTTGGTTTTCTCCGGGTGCTCCGGTTTCCTCGCACAATCCAACGATGTGCAGGTTAGGTGAATTGGCCATGCTAAATTGCACATCATGTTAAGTGTAGGGGAATGGGTCTGGTTGGGTTGCTCTTCGAAGGGTCGGTGTGGACTTGTTTGGCCAAAGGGGCTGTTTCCAAACTGTAGAGAATCTAATCGAATCTAATCTGACATCATGTGCCCACACCTTTCTCATTAGCCTCATGCATTGCACCTTGTCAAAGGATTCTTGAGGTGCAGTTGGTTAACATCTATCGGTTCTCCTTGCTCGAATCTGCTCAATACTCCCTCAAAGTATTCTCGCCTGTTTGTCAGGCATGACGTCCCCTTGATTAAACCATGCTAACTCTGCCCTCTTTTACCAAAAGACCTGCAAGTATCCAGAAATCCCATTCTTCACGATGGATTCCATGATGTTACCCACAACCAAGGTTAGGCTAATCAGTCTGCTTTTCCATCTTCTGCCTAACTCCCTTAGTAAACGGGGTGTCATGTTAGCAATTATACAATCACTTGGCTCTTTCTTGATTTTAGTCATTCCTGATAGATTGCCAGTTACCCTTGCACTAACTCTTCAGCTATCTCCCTTACAAGGCTGGGGTTTAGTCCATCTGGTCCAGATGAGTTATCCACATTCAGGCCATTCCATTTTCTAACATGTTATGGGCGGCACGGTGGCACAGTGGTTTGCACTGCTGCCTCCCAGCACCAGAGACCTGGGTTCAATTCCCGCCTCAGGTGACTGACTGTGCGGAGTTTGCACGTTCTCCCCGTGTCTGCGTGGGTTTCCTCCCGGTGCTCCGGTTTCCTCCCACAGTCACAAAGATGTGCAGGTCAGGTGAATTGGCCATGATAAATTGCCCATAGTGTTAGGTAAGGGGCATGGGTATGGGTGGGTTGCGCTTCGGCGGGTCGGTGTGGACTTGTTGGGCCGAAGGGCCTGTTTCCACACTGTAAGTAATCTAATCTAATCTAATGTTCTTCTTGGTAACAGTCACCGTATTCAGGACTGCCCTCTCACTCTCTTCAATTCTTGGGAAATTACTCATGTCTTCCACCGTGAAGACTGATGCAAAGTTCCTCAGCCATTTCTTTGTTTCCCACTACTGTCTCTCCAGCATCATTTTCCAGTGGTCCATATTCATATTTACAACTCTTTTGCACTTATGCATCTGAATAATCTCTTACAGTTTCCTTTATATTACTGGTTACCTTACCCCTATATTTAATCTTCTCCGTCCTTATTTATGTTTTCATGCCTTCAGTTGACCCCAATTTTCCAGTTTTCCTCTGCCCTTCACCGCATTTTATGCTTGTTCTTTTGCCTACATGCAATCGCAGACTGACTTTGTCAGCCCTGGTTGCCTCATCCTCCTTGTACCATGCCTCTTTTAATCAGCATGGATCTCTGCAGTGTCTCCTGAATTAATTTTAGAGTCTCCTGTCATTGCTGTTCTCCAATCTTTCCTGCTAGACCCCTGACCCGGTCAATTATACCCAGCTTCTCCCTTATGCCTCTCCAGTTGCCTTTATTCAGCTGAAACACTGTTAACTCTGATTCTATCTTCTCTCTCAAATTGCAGAATAAATGCGGCCATGTTCTGATCACTGCTTCTGAAATTTTCCTTCACCTTAAGCTCCCTTATCTAGCCTGCATCATTAAATCCAATGTCATCTGTTCCAGAGTGGGCTCCACCACATAATGCTCCAAACAACATTGCGTAGACATTCCTCAAAGTTCTTTTCTTACGATTCACTACCAACCTGATTTCCCATTCCACTTGCATATTGAAATCCCTCATGATCACTACAATTTTGCTTTTCCTACAGATCTTTTCGATCTCCTGGTGTATATTATGCCCCAGCTCCTGACTACCCTTTGAAGGCCTGTGGAAGTCTCCAACTGTAGTTGTCTTACCGTTGTGGTTCCTCAATTCTACCCATGCAGATTCTACACCATCTGACCTTGCTTTCTTTGTTACCATGGATTTAATTTAATTTCTTATTAATAATGTAAGTCCCCTCCCTCTGCCATCTATCTTTTCAATAGGATATATGTCCTTGAATATCCTGATCCCCTTGCAGCCACTTCTCAGTGATGCCCATCACGTCATATCTACCATTTTTAATCTGTGCCACAAGCTCATTTACCCTATTCCATATACTGCATCCATTCAGATATAATACCTTCCATCTTGTATTAACATCTTGTATTATCTTCTCATTGTCATTTGTTTGTCACGTGTGCTTGAAGTTTGATTGCTTACACTTTCCATATACTCTGTCCTATTTCCATCTGTGCTGGAGATTTTAATAACCTCTCCTGAGCTCTGTCCTCTTATCTCCCTAGAACTGCACCCCCCAGCCCACACACACACACACACACACACACACACACACACACACACACACACATACACACAATCGGTTTTGACCTCTGTCTACAGCCTTAATTAGGATTCACTTGGACTCTGGTCCCAGCACGGTTCAGATGAAGACAGTCCCATTGGAACAGGTCCTTTCTTCCTCAGTAATAAAATGTGTTTATTCAACACAAAATAATGGCACAAAAAACAAGCATTTTTGTACATACCAAAACATGAAAACTACAAAGAGCCAATTTGTTAAAATACACTTGCGATGTAGAGCTATATGAATTGAAATGGGAATCAGAGAACACGGACGAGTTGTTCAAACTTTATCGGTCATTACTTGAACCACAGCTGAGATGGTGGTTTCCCTCCTGTCAGTGATACCCCTCACAGACATAGTGTCTAGAGGGACTACAAGTTCCTGTTGGCCCAGAATATTTAAATTAATTCATGTTCTCCCTGAAACCAATCGATTGTTCATTTGGATCCTGTTCAGGTGTCAGTAACCCGGCTCTGTGATATTATTGGCACTGAATGATCAGGGATGACAGTATAGTGCTCACAGGGTACGGCACCAGACAAAGGGCCCTGTGGAAGTTTCCAAATAAAATTTCTGTGTATTTCTCCTCGTGCTGTCTTATGATCCAACTTCACACTCGTCTGACACCCTTTGCTCTCACTCACTCTGTCACTCCGTTTTCTCTGCATTCCTTTTACCTCTCTTCACTTCCTTTTTTTCTGTTTTTTTTATCGCTGCCACGCACACACACACACACACACTGGTCTCTCCGTTGTCAAATTGTGTTGTTGGAGAGCTCGTCGGTGTACAATAGGCTAAATGGCCTCCTTCAGTGCTCTATCAGTTCTGAAGTTCTCTGACTCACAATAAAGACTTCAGGTGCCTGGAGGGACAAGGCGGTCCTGTGAAGGACACAGTGCAGAATCATCCTGTATCTCTTTCTGTTGTCTGATGTGCAGCGGACTTGAAATATCTGTTCAAACAAAAGATTGAAATTCGAGCAGTCGGGAGGACACTCACCAGATGATTTTGCTGTAAAGGTTTAACAAGCAGTTCCCACATATAAAATTGGATTTGCCTGATAGCAGCTCCTCCCAATTGACACGTCCTAGCGCTGCCTGATACTGACGTAATTTGCCTTCCTGCAATTCAGTAGCTTCACACAAGGACCTGGCTTATCCGTGTTCATAGCTTTCTTAAATATGAAGGAGCTGTGATCACTGTTTCTAAGATTATGACACACTAACAGGTCAGTCATCCGGCCACACTCACTAGTCAATACGAGATCCAGTATGGCTCTTCCTCACTTGGACTATCCACATACTGTTGCAGTTAAGAAATTCTGCCCTGTCTAAGCTTCTTGCTCCAAAGGACTCCCGGCCATTATTGGGGATATTAAAGTCACTCACTATGACCACTCTGTTTGTAATACACCTTTCCTTAATCGACGTATATATCTGTTCCTCAATCCCGCTGTGTCTGTTAGAGGGATTGTAGTAATGCAGTGCTTGCATCCATCTTATTTTTGAGCTTTACCCATATTGCTGCAGTGGATGATCCCTCCTGTACGTCCTCTTCAAGTGCAGATGTAGCATTCTCCCTGATTAGTAAAACAACTCGTCCACCTCTTTTATCTTCTTCTCTATCTCGCCTAAACCAATGAAACTCTTGAATGTTGAACGGCCATTCCTTTCCCTCTCTCAACCAAGTCTCTGTAAAGCCGCAACATCATAGTCTCATGTATGGATTCAGGCTCCCAGTTATTGGCCTTACTCATAACAATGAGAAGATGGATGGTTAATACAGGTCTGAACTGTTATATTGGAATGCATGCAGTATAGGGAATAAGGTAAATAAGCTTGTGACTCACACACAAATTGGCTGGTCGCCATCTCGGAGACGTCGCTGCAAGAGGATCAGGATTGGGAGCTGAATATTCAAGGATATGCATCCTTACAAATAGATAGGCAGTTGGGCAGAGGGGATGGGGTTGTCTTATTAGGAAGAAATGAAATTGGATCAACAATAAGAAATGAAGTAAGGTCAGATGGTGTAGAATCTATTCGATATAATTGACGAATCATTAAAGTTAAGAACAAGTAGTTGGAGTTCTGTTCAGGCCTCCAAACAGTAGTCAGGAGCTGGGGTGCAAGGTACACCAGGAGCTAGAAAGATGTGTAGGAAAGACAAAGTTACAGTGATGATGTGAGATTTCATTACGGAGGTAGGCTGGGAATTCAGCTTGATGGTGGTTTGCAAGAAAAGGAATTTGTGGAATATCTATGAGATGGCTTTTTGGAGCAGCTTGTGCAGGCAGATTAGATGAGGGAGCTTAAGGTGAAAGAAATCATAGGAGGCAGTGATCGTAATATGATTGGATTTACTCTGCAATTTCAGATGGAGAAGTTATAATCAGAGGTAATGGTATTAAAGCTGAATAAAGGTAATTACAGAGACATGAGAGAGGAGCTGGGTAGAATTGACAGGTAGAAGGTCCCCGCGGGAAAGACAGTGGAGCAGCAATGGGAGGAGATTTTTGGAGTAATTCGGGATGCAGCAGAGATTTACACCGAGTAAAAAGAGACATGGTACATGGAGAATGACGCAACCATGACTCATGAGGGAAGTCAGGTATAACATAAAAGCGAAACAGAAAGGATAAAATGTGGCAAAGTGCAGTGGTAAATCAGAGGGTTGGTAAATTACAAAGACAAAACAGAGGGCAAACAAAATAAGATAAGAAGGGAGATTATTACATATGGGAGTACGCAAGCCAGTAATATAAAGTAAGTCAGGAAGAGTTTCTTTCGATATATAAAAAACAAAAGAGTGGCAAAAATGGGCGCTGGAAATGCTGGAAAATGACACTGGAGAGATAATGATTGGGTGGGGGGGGGGGCGGGGGAACAAGAAAATGGCCGAGAAACTGAATAATTACTTTGCATCAGATTCATGGTGGAAGACACGAATCATTCAGGAGAGTGAGGGGCTAGAGCTGAGTATTGTGGCCACCACCATGGAGAACATGCTACGAAAAAGCTGAATGGCCTAAAGTTAGTTAAAGAGCCTGAACGAGAGGGATTAAATCCCTGTGTTATAAGGGAGATAGCTAAAAAGTTAGTGGAGGTGATGGTGGTGATATTCAGGAATTGCTCGAGAAATGAACGATCCCAGAGCATTGGAAACCCACTAATGTGGCATTCATTTTTAGCTAGGGAGTATGGAAAAATTTTTTTTAAACCGCAATGAATAGCTGAACATCTGTCATGGGTAAGAGCCTGGAATCCCTTGTGAAGAATAAGGTTTCAAAATACTTGGAAATGTTTGGTAAAATAGGGCAAAGACAGCATGGTTCCATCAAGGGAAGGTCATGCCTGACAAATTTGTTGAAAATCTTTGAAGAAGAAATGAGCAGGCTCGATCAAGTATAGCCAATGGATGTTATCCAACTGGACGCCAAGAAGGCCTTTGACAGGGTGTCACACAGGAGATTACTGAGTATGATAAGGGTCTGTGGTGTTAGAGGCAAGGTAGAGGCATGAATAGAAACTTGTCTGTCTGACAGAAAGCAGAGAGTGGGGATTAAATGTTCCATCTCAGGATGGCATGACATGAGGTGTTCTGCAAGGCTCAGTGTTGGGATCGGAACTTTTTACTTGTTACGTTAACAATCTAGATGGTGGAACCGAGGGCACTCTGCTTAAGTTTGCAGACGATACAAAGATAGGCAGATGGACTAGTCGTATTGAGAGGTTGAAGAAGGAATTGGCCAGATAAAGAGGTTGGCAGATGTATTCCAACGTCGCAAAATGTGAGGCCATGCACTTTGGCAAGAAGAATAGAGGCATGGGCTATTTTCTAAATGGGGAGAACATTCAGAAATCTGAAGTGCAAAGGGATTGAGAGTTCTAGTGCAGGGTTCACTTAAGGTAAGATTATGGGTTGAGGAATTAGTTATGTGGGCAGATGCATATATTATTGATGGCATTTATTAAGAGAAATTGAATTGAATATAAGAACAGGCTGTATACAGTTTTAGTCAGACGTCATTTGGAGTGTTGCCTGCACTGTTGAGCCCTATATCTCAAGAAAAATGTACTGTCCATGGAGCGTGTTCAGATTTTCACGGGAATAGTCATAGGAGTGAAAAGTTTATTGTATGACGAACATTTGAGTCTTTGGGTCTTTACTTGATTACGTTTAGAAGGAAGAGAGGAAATGTAATTGAAACCTACAGAATACTGAATGAGCTGAATAGAGTGGATGGTCATAAGATGTTTCCATTTGTCTGGGAGACTAGACCCCAAGGACACAGCCTTAGCTTAAAGGGAACACCTTTTAGAATGTTGGTAAGGAGAAACTCCTTTAACCAGGGAATGGTGAATCTTTGAAATTTATTGCAGAGAAGGCTGTGGAGCCAGGTCATTGAGTATATTTGTGACGGAGAAAGCTTTTTAGATTATCCAGGGGATTGAGGGTTATGGGGAGAAGGTAGGAGAATGGGTTTGAGAAACTTATCAGCGACGACTGAATTGCGGAGCAGACTCGATCGGCTAACTGGCCTAATGTCTGCTCCTATGTATTATAGTCTTATGGTCTAAACTTTAAGGAGGCACTTTGCAGCTCTGAGAATATGGATTCATGTTCTTCATGAAGGTCAGAAGCTGATGCAAATAGTTGACTGTTTTAGAATGAAGGTGCTGTGGCTGCTGGCGGAGTGGTTAATAATATGGTATTCATTGCAGGATCACACGCCAACTGCATTGCATTAATGTGGGGAGAGTTTATTCAAAACCAGAACTCTCTATCTCTCTCAATCGCCGTGGGGAGTGTGATTTGGGATGGGTAGGTGGAACGTCCTCAGAGGCACTTAAGCTATCTAGTATCATGCATCCTGAGGGAATTAACAGTCATGGAACTTAACACCTTCTCATTGTCTGTTTAGAATATAAGGAGTGATTGTCCATTCCCCCAAGATTCAATGCAATCAGCTCTTATTATCTCACAGAGCTACAGATCAATCTTTACTCACAGCTCATGGTGACATCATCCCAGGGATTAATCCGGTGGAAATCCTGTTCATTCTCTCTAGAATAAGGAGATCACTCCTTATAAAGGAGATAAAATCTGTCCACAATACCGTAAATACTGTCGCAACAACACTCTCAGAGTTGATCGCAATAATTCTTTTACCTCACTTAGCTGGCTTCATTTTCTTCATGCGACACAGGAAACCATTCATTTATAATGCATTGCCATTAATGGGAATTTAAAACATCCTTACATTTGTAGGACAGCATAAATAAAGCCAGCACCAAAGGTGCCTATCGAGATGGACATCAGTCTTGGGGAGAGACTCAATCACAAAGAATGCATCTAAAATAGTGAATGGCCATCTATCTGAATGAAAATCAGCTGCAGGAATATGGGATGCAGGAAGAGGAAGGGAGTTATCTTTCTTTATGATCTGCCCTCACGGGACGTGTGCAGCCCTGGTCAGGCCAGCATGTTATGCCGGCCTTGAACTGAGTGGCTGGGGGTTTAGCTGTTCCACAGGACAGGAGAGAGTAAAACACGGTGCTGTGTGTTTGCAGTCACACCGATACCTGACCAGGGAAGACTGACACATAGCCGTCTCTAGTGGGCATTAGGCAAGCCGATATTAACCAATTATTATTTTGTGGCCCTATACTCTGAGCCAATGACGTAACCACCATACATTGTCTTCCCATCTTTCTAATTCTGTGCAGAGAACAAAGTAAACATCTCAAATGCAATTATTTTGCAATGGATACGTGGTAAGAAGGGACTTGAAACAGCTGTATGCAGAAATTAACAAAGGCACAAACAATGGTTTATTCAGGAGTTGTACTGAGGCTGAGGAGGAGACTGGGATGATATGATGGTGGTACTGGAAACGATTGGTGAGTGCGGAGGATATGGAAATGTAATTTTTTTACAGGAGAAAATGAATCAAGGAGAACAGTCTGTTTCATCCTCGCATATTGCTGCATAATTTGTAAATAATCATTTGCTAGTTATAATTTATAAGGAATGGAAACTTTGATTGGAACTGAAAACATTGACTTGCATCTTTCAAAAGTTTACATATCATGACCATCAATTCAGTTCAGACTCATTCACTAGACAGACAGAGTCACTTACCAGGAACACCAACTACAGCAAGGATAGGATAGTAACCAGCTTGAATAACTATCAGTACTTCTTCATCAGCGATGCTAATGATATCCAAGGCTGGGAAAGCCAGAAAAGACCCGAGGATAAACTCCTGTCCATTGCTGGAGGTTTCCAGTCGAATATTCTCAGATCCTGATCCATTGTTGGAACATTCCAGTCAAACGTTCCCAGATTTTGATCTCTCCTCCCTCTCTCTCTGAAGCTGCTGATCCCGCTTAGTGGTGTGGCTGATGCTCCCGCTCATACTATGGGATAACACATTGAACGCATTTCCTTACTGATAGAAGAGGGAAACTTTTAAGGAAAACTCACATAATCACAATCGCTGAACAAATAGGGCCAGCTAACCTCTTTCAATTGATACTGTTTTACTAAAATTCAAAATAACTTTGAACATATGTGCATTCTGGATGTGATATGTAAGTGTGACTGAAAGAAGGAATGTTGGAGATGGCAAATTGATTATGTGTAATCATTTAGTCTGCCTTGGATATAGAGGTAATGCCAGAGGTTTAACTGAAAATAAACATGCTTCTCTGCTCATAAATGGAGAAATAAATCCTATAATTACTGATTAGTCATTTTGGAAAATCACTAAAACATTGAGAGAACATCTTCCGTCCATGATCTGATGGCAACATGTGCCTAAGACAATGTGAGTTTATAACAATCAAACGGCGTGCATTTGTTAACAGGGAATTGTATGTGACAAATACAATTCAGATTGTTCGTTCAGAATCAGAGAGGGCAAGGGTGGGTGTTGATGTTATCAATGTTAGTGATGAAGTATCATTTGCTGACTTCAATTACATTGTGATTATGACACTGAGGAAAGGACAGAAGATGGAGAGGACTGGGGTACATGGCTGTTCAAACTGGGAAAAAGGACATTCATGTTCCCTAGTTATCTGTATTGGAACGTTACTCTTTATATCTCATTTCATGAACATATTCAAGGATACATCTGCAATGAGAAATTAGCAGAGACAATATTAATGAAGTGTATTTATGTAATGCATTCGATGTAACAGCACTGTTCACCTCCATCAAAATTGACCTGGCGAAGGAAACACTCGCCACACTTTTAGAACAGACCATCTCACACACATACACATACCAACCACCATCAATCACATTAACAATTAAAACATCATTAAGCTAGTGGTCCTGTGCCTGATCACCCACTTCACTTTCAACAACATAGTCTACAAACCAACCAACGGCATACCCATGGGATCTCCGCTATCAGGAGTCATAGCAGAAGCGGTAATGCAAAGTCTAGAGCAAACAGCCCTACCAATCATCAAATTAAAAATATGGGTTCGCTACATAGATGACACTTTTGTCATCACAAATCGAAACAAGATAAAAGAGACACTTAACATCATCAACAACACCCTCACAGCCATAACGTTCACCAAGGAGGAAGAAACTGACAACAAACTCGCATTTCTGGACGTCACAGTAGAAAGAAAGGACAAGGGAGAATTACAACCCTGCGTATACAGAAAACCGACAAGCACTGACCAAACACTCAACTACACCAGCAACCATCCCAGCACACACAAACGAAGCTGTATCAGAACACTATTCCAACGAGCCACCACACACTGCAGCATAGACGAACTTCGAAAAACAGTGGAGAATCACCTATACGACCAATTCAAGAAGAATAGATACTCAATAAACACAGTGCACAGATTCCTCAAGAACAAACCACGACACAAGCAGATAAAGCACAGCCAGAAACCATAACCACCTTACCATATATCAAAGAAGTTTCTGAAATGACAGCCAGACTATTGAAACCCCTCGAAATCCTAGTAACACACAAAACTGCCAAAACTCGCAAACAAAAATTAATAAACTTAAAAGACCCAGTACAACCCATGGAGTAAAAAAAACGTCTTCTATAAAATTCCATGCAAGGACTGCCACGAACACTACGTAGGACAAACAGGAAGAAAGTTAGCCACCAGGATACATGAACACCAGCTAGCCATAAAAAGACACAACCCCCTCTCCCTCATAGTCCTATACACGGAGGATAAAAATCACCATTTCGACTGGGAAAGCACACCTATCCTGGGACAGGCTAAGCAAAGACATGCCAGAGAATTCCTAGAGGCCTGGCACTCCAACTAAAACGCCATAAACAAGCACATAGATCTAGATGCCATCTATCAACTCCTCAGAAAACGAACAGGAAATGACATCACCACAACACCAGGAACCCTATCCAGGAGAAAGATATAAATGGAAAGCAGGAGACAACAGCTTCGCTTCACTTGGAGGTCGCCACTGATGATGTTACCTAGCCAGGTAACGAAACGTCTGGATATCAAACCTACAGTTCAGCGAGCAAACCTACACCCTAAACCTCAACGTGAGCTACAAACCTTCACAAACCTTTCGAAGTGTATTTATGCAATACAAAATACAGGGACAAAATGATTTTCTGTCGAGACCAAAATATGCAAAGTACAAAGAGATAAGATTGTTAAAATCCACTACTGATATTGAGTTATATAAATTGAAATTTGGATTCAAAAGCTAGGAAAGTGGTGTGCAAGCTTTATCAATCACTATTTGATCCTCAGCGGAGATGCTGATTTCCCCTCTGTCAGTGATCCCCCTCACTGTGATTGTCTGGCCCTATCTCTTTCACAGTACCTGGAGGTGGAGTGGGAGTGTTGGGTGGGGTCATCATTTACTGCTGCTCATGGCACAGTTTATTTTTTAAAAAATCCACCTTCGCCATGGAACTAATCTACATGCCTATTGGGTTCTGTTTAGCTGTCAGTTACCCGGCTCTGTGATATTATTGGAAATAAATTGTCTGGGATGACAGCCGGTATCAGCAGAATGGTCACAAGGTGTGGAACCCAGACAAAGTGCTTGCAGTTCAGAAGAATTTCTAAATAAAACTTCCAACTTCTGTCTGTCCGTATTTATCTATCCTCCTGCTGTCTTCTGATCGATCTGACTTCACCTTCATCTAACACCTCTTCCTCTTCCGCTCAGTCTCAGTTTATCTCACTTCACTTCTTTTTCCTTGTTTATTTCTCTCTAACACCATCTACCTCCACACACTCTATCTCCAATTGTGCTTTTGAAGTGTTTGTGACCCCACAATGGGTTGAAAGACCTCCATCGGTGTTACAATAATTCGGCGCTTCTCTGACCTACAATAAATACTTTAGGTGCATAGACAGATAAGCTGGTCCAGTGACAGGTACAGTGCACAGACACTCATTATTTCTTACGTTCTTTTCTGATGTACAACTGCCTTGAAATTTTTGTGCAAACAAAATCGACTGAATGAAATTCTAGCAGTCCAGAAGACGTTCATGACGGTGTATTTCAACCAGGATTTAATGAAGAATGAGATTCCAGAAAAAAAAACTAAGCAATGAAAGAAAAACAAGGCAACATAAGAAATAGCAGCTGAGTACAACATATGGTTCCAAGTAGGCCTCACGGTAATATCGCTAGATTATCAATCCAGAAAATCAGCTCTTGTTCTGTGGACCAATGTTCGCATCCCGCCACTGCAGATGGTAGAAATTCAATTCAATAATTTTAAAACAGATGGAATTAAGAATCTACTGATGAGAATGAAGTCATTGCTGATTGCCACAGAAAAACCCACTTGGTTCACGAACACTCTCCAATAAAGTAATCTTTCACCCTCACACCAGACCCAAAGCAATGTGATGACTCTCAATCGCCCTCTGAAATGATCTAACGTGTCATTCAGTCATACCCATCTATACAGAATCTCAAAGAAATAAAACCGGGTGGACAAACAGGTATCGATCTGATCACCGAGAAAGTCATTTGGAAACATCACTGTCGAACCTGCAGAGTCCTTCTTACTTTCATGATGCTTTCAGATGTGAGTTGGGAAGCATGGACTGGTAGCAATTGTTCCATAGAAAGGGCACTGTAGACATGTGGAGACTGTTTAAGGAACAGTTGTTGCGAGTGATGCATAAATGTGTTCCTCTGAGACAGGCAAGAGGGGTAAGATAAAGGAACCTTGGACGTCGAGAGCGGAGGAGATTCTAGTCAAAAGAAAGAAGGTACCTTTCATAAGGTGGAGGAAGAAAGGTTCTTGCTCAGATCGAGGGGATTACAGGATGGCGAGGAAGAAGCTCAAAAATCGTCTGAGGAGAGATGAGAGGGGGCACGAGAAAGGCTTGGCAGGAAGCATTAGGGAGAATCCAAAGGCGTTTTGCACATATGTTAGGAATACGAGAATGATAAAACAAGCATTAGGGCCGATCAGGGATAGCATAGGGAACTTGTGAAGAGTCTGAGGAGGCAGGGGAATCCCTAAATAAGTTTTTTGCTTCTGTCTTCACTACACAAAAGGGCCTTGTAGTAAATGAAACCATTGAGGAGCAGGCAAGCATGCTGGAATGGATAGAGATTGAGGAAGCTGATGTGTTGGAAGTTTTCACAAACATTAAGATTGAAAAGTCGCCAGGACCAGACCAGATTTGGCCTCGGCTGCTTTGGGAAGCGAGACATGTGATTGCTTTGCCACCTGTAAAGATCTTTGCATACTCGCTCTCCACCGGAGTCGTACCTGAGGACTGGAGGGAGGCAAATGTAATTCCTCTCTTCAAGAAAGGAAATAGGGAAATCCCCGGCAATTACAGACCAGCCAGTCTCACGTCTGTCGTCTGCAAGGTGTTAGAAAGGATTCTGGGGGATATGATTTATGACCATCTGGAAGAGCATGGCTCGATTAAATGCAGTCAGCACGGCTTTGTGACGGACAGGTCATGCCTTACAAATCTTATTGAGTTCTTTGAGGATGTTACTAGACAAGTTGATGAGGGTCGAGCTGTGGATGTGGTGTATATGAACTTCAGCAAGGAAATTCATAAGGTTCTCCATGGTGGTCTCGTTCAGAAAATCAGGAGGAATGGAATACAGGGAAATTTAGCTGTCTGGATACAGAATTAGCTGGTCGACAGAAGACAGCGAGTGGTAGTGGAAGTAAAGTATTCTGCCTGGAAGTCAGTGGTGAGTGGTGTTCCACGGTGCTCTGTTCTTAGGACTTCACTCTTTGTAATTATTATTAATAACTTGGATGAGGAGATTGAGGGATTGTTTAGCAAGTTTGCAGGCGGCACAAAGGTGGGAGGTGTTGTTAACATCATGGAGAACTGTTGTAGGCTTCAGCGTAACATTGACAGGATGCAGAGACGGGTGGAGTGGTGGCAGATGGAGTCCAACCTGAATAAATGCGAATTGATGAATTTTGGAAGGTCGAACTTAAAAGTTGAGTACAGGATTAAAGACAGGATTCCTGGTAGTGTGGATTAACAGTGGGATCTTCGTGTGCAGGTACATAGATAACTTAAAATTGCCACGCAGGTGGACAGGGTTGTTAAGAAAGCATATTGTGGTTTGGATTTCATTAACAGGGGGATTGAGTTTAAGAGCCATGAGATCTTTTTGCAGCTCTATAAAACTTTGGTTAGACTGCACTTGGAATACTGTGTCCAGTTCTGGTCGCCCTATAATAGGAAAAATGTGGGTGCTCTGGAGAGGATTCAGATGAGGTTTACCAGGACGTTTCCTGGAATGGAGGGTTTATCTAACGAAGAGGGTTGACTGAGCACTGGCATTATTCTATGGAAAAAAGAAGGAAGAGAGGGGACCTAATTGAGGTGTACGAGATAATGAGAGGCATAGATAAAGTTGACAGCCAGAGACTTTTTCCAAGAGTAGAAATTGTTAACAGGAGGGATTAGAATTTTTGCAGCCGTTTGGCGGGTAGTATAGAGGGAATGTCAGAGGCGGGTTCTTTACGCAGAAAGTTTTGAGAGCATGGAATGCATTGCCAGCAGCAGTTGTGGAAGCGATGTCATTGGGGATATTTAAGAGACTGCTGGACATGCACACGGTCATAGACATTTGAGGGTTCGTACATTATGTTTACCTTACATGACAATCAATGGTCGGCACAACATCGTGGACTGAATTGCCTGTTTGTGCTGTTCTGTTCTATGTTCTCTGTTTAACATTTGAGGGCTTAGTGCCAATATTGTGACAACTGCCTTACAGATTAGTCAAGCAACAGCCTGACATAGTCATGCTCATGAAATTATACATTACAGAAATACCCCAGACACCACCATCACCATCACCATCACTGGATATGACCTGGCCCAACGTCAGCACTGATCCAGCAGAACGGGCAGCTCAGTACGATACATTCTGGAGGTAGTTGCTCTGCGAGTCCCCAGAATTAACTCCGGACCTAATGAAGTCCCATGACTTTAAATTAAACGTGGCATAGCAGCCTTACTGATTATCACATAACGTCATTCCTCAGTTGAATCAGTCCTCCTCCATGTTGAACAACACTTGGCGAAAGAACAGAATATGAAAAGAGCACAAAGCATATTCTGGCTGGGGGATTTCAAAGTCAACCACCAAGAGTGGTTTGGCAGCAGTATTACTGATCACTCTGGTCGTGTCCGAAAGGACATGGCTACTAGATTGGGTCTGGAGAAGGTAGTGAGGGAATGAAAGAGAGGGAAAAAAACACACCTGACCTACCAACTGCAAATGCATCTGACCATGACAGCATTGGTAAAACTGACCACCTCACTGTCGTTAATGTGGCAAAGGCTCATGGTCACATTGCAAATAAACTCTATTGTGTCGTGTGGCACTATTGCCATACTAAATGGCACAGACGTCCAACAGATCTAGCAACTCAAGACTGAGCATCCATAAGACGCTGTGGTCCATCAATAGCAGAAGAACTATACTCCAGCACAATCTGTAATGTCATGACCCAGCATATAAATCACTCAAATATTACCATCAAGCCAGAAGATTAACCCGAGTGCAAGAGAGAGTGCAACAATGGGGAAAAAACTGCTCAAGTATGTTCTGTACATTAAACGCAGGACAAATTCAACCCAGAAATGCCGCCTCATCAGTCTACTCTCCATCATCAATAAAGTGATGGAAGGACTCATCGACAGTGCTGTCAAGTAGCACCTGCTCAGCAATACTTGCTCAGTGACGCCCGTTTTGGGTTCCACCAGGGCTACTCAGCTCCTGACCTCAACACAGCATTTGTTCAAACATAGACAAAGGAACTGAACTCCACTGCTTGAAATCAAGGCTGCATTTTTCTTAGATTTGGCATCAAGGAACCCAAACAAAAAGGATATTGCGAGCAAGTGCTTCATTATTGGAGTCACACCTGACAGATAGGAAAACGGTCATAGTTGTTGGAGGTCAGTCATCTCAGTTCCAGAATATCTCTGCAGTAGTCCCTCAGGATAATTTGGATGTAGGTTTGCTCCACGAGCTGAAATGTTCATTTTCAGACGGTTCGTCACCATACTGGGTAACATCTTCACTAACCCACCGGATGAATCCTAGGTACAAACATCGTCTGCTGCTTCATCAATGACCTTCTCTCCATCATAAGGTCAGAAGTGGGGACTTTCGACAATGACTGTACAATGTTCAGCACCATTCGCAAATGCTCAGGTACTGAACCAGACCTTGTCAAAATGCAACAAGATCTGGATAATACCCAGGCTTGGGCTGAGAAGTGACAAGTGACACTTGCACCACACAAATGCCAGACAATGACCAAACCCAATAAGAAACAATATAACCACTTTGTTTTCAGCAGCAGATTTGTCACTAAATTCCTCACCCCACCCCTCTATCAATACATTTGGGATTACCATTGATGAGAAACTCAACTGGACTCGCCAAATAAACAAAAGAACAGATCAGAGGCTATGAATACTGCACAAGTAACTCACCTCTTGCTTTCCCATAGCATGTTCACCATCTACAAGGCAAAAGTCTGGAGTGAGAGATGGAATACTCCCCAATTGCCTGAATGAGTGCAGCCACAACGACACTGAAGAAGCTTGACACCATCCAGGACAAAATAGCCCAATTGTTTGGCACCACATCCACAAGGATTCGCTCCCTTCACCACCAACGTTCAGTAGGAGGAGTGTATACTATCTACAAGATGCACTGCAGAAATTCTCCAAAGATCCTCAGAAAGCAATTTCCAATCCTACGTGCACTTTCATCTAGAATAATAAGGGCAGCAGGCTTTTGCGAAAACTACCACCTTCAAGCTCCTTGCCAAACCAGTCAACATCCTGATTTGAAAATATATCACTATTCTTTCACTGTGGCTGGGTCAAAACCCTAGAATTCCCTCCCTCATAGCATTGTGGGTCAACACACAGCAGGTGGATTGCAGCGGTACAAGAAGGCAGATTAGCAGTACCTTCTCAAGGGAGGGCAACTAGGGACGGACAAGAAATGGCGGGCCCATCCAGCGATTCCCATAACCAAACAATAAGTTTAAAGAGTTCCAAATTGAGCATCTCGATGAGACAGGTTGTCTGATTTGAATGTGAACAGGAAAGCGGTGTTTCTGATACTAACACTTTATACTTTTCTGTTATTAGAATGGTGTTCAGTCTTCCAGGACATATTGTTGCTGAGTGCTGTGATAAATTGCACCTGTTTTGATAAATGCAACAATATTAGCGTGACAGGATCGATCCTTCAAAAATGCCAGACTGAAAATGGCAATAATCGTAGAGTCAATGTACTCTTGCCAGATGAGAATCACAGATAGCAGCTTATATTCAACATATTACTGCGTTACTGGTTAACACTGAGGCCTCCCACCGTCCATATTACAGGGGTTACCATTGACCAGAAGGTGAAGTCAAATCAACGTATAGATACAAGGGTTACAAGAGCAGATGAGAGACTTACAATTCTGCACTGAATAACAGAATGTATGACCATAGAGGCATGAGATATAGCAATAAGTTTAGGTCATTCAGCCTATCTCTTCACTCTGAAACTGTCATTTTGTCATAATCTCTAAGACTAATGGAAATATCTTCTATATTCTAACTGTATCAATCTTTGTAGTAATCAGTCAGTTTCAATCAGATGCGACCCCCATACTAAATTCCAATGAGTAGAGACAGAGCGCTCAACTGTCGTTCATATGACACGCCATCATTCCCAGGATAGATCATGTCCCACATCCGTAGATCCTTCCCCAGAACAGCTCACAATAATCCAAATGCCGTCTATCCATAGTCCATTACATTCTCAGCAGTATGTTTCCGCTCTTGTATTCTCACTCTCTTGAAATTAATGTTAACATTAGATTGGCTTTCCTAACTGCCAACTGCACCTACACATTAACCGGAAGAGAGGACGAGTGCTCCAAACTTCTTTTGTGCTTCAGAATTCATGAAGCCTTTTAGAACATAGTGTCTGCCTATATTCCGCCTACTGAAGTGCATAATCTCACGTGTTCCCATATTGTGCTCCATCAGCCATGAGTTTACTCAGTGTCCTATATGGTCCAAGTTTTTCTGCAGCCTCCCCACTTCCTCAATAACAACTGCCCATCCAATCATCATTGTATCATCTCCAAACCTAGTCAAACTCTCCCTCCTGAAGCCGAAGTGCCAACCTAATTCAAGAAGGCCATCATCATCTCCGTATGTGAGAAAGCACATGGACCTTATCGACTACCACCCAGTGACTCCGACCTCAATAATCAAGAAGTGTTTTGAGAGGTTGGTTATGACCTACACCATCTCCAGTTTCCCAGCCTGTCCTGCTACCCTATAAATTCCCGACTGATGCAATGTGTTCACAACTGATGCCATATCCGAGCCCTGCAAGCATCCCTGGAACATCTGGACAATAAAGACACCCACACCAGACTCCTGATCATTGACGAAAGCTCCACCTTCGAAATCATTATCGCTTGCAGACTAATCACAAAACTCCGCGACCTTGGTCTCAGTTCGATCCTCTGAAACTAGATCCTCAGGTTTCTGACCCAAAGACCGCAATCGTGACCATTGCTAAAATCACCTCCTCCACAATAACACTCAACGCTCAAGCTGCTGAAGGATTTGTTCTCAACGCCCGACAATACTCCTGTACACCCAGAGCTGTACCCTCAGCTCCCTACTGTACTCCCTGCACACCCATGGCAGTGCCCTCAACCAGTTAATGTACTCCCTGTACACTCACGGATGTGCCCTCAGCCCCTTATTTTACTCCCTGTACACTCACGGCTGTGACCTCAAACCCCCATTGTTCTCCGTGCACACCCAAGTCTATGCCCTCAACCCCTTACTGTACTCCATGTGCACCCACGGTTGTGTCCTCAGCCCCTCCACTGTATTCCCTGTATACCAACGGCTGTGCCCTCAGCCCCATAGTGTACTCCCTGTACACTCACGGCTGTGCCCTGGCCAACTACTGAACTCTCTATACACCCACGGTTGTGTCCTCAGCCAGCCACTGTCCCCCATGCACTACCACGGCTGTGTACTCAGCCCCCTAATGTCCTCCCTGTACACGCACGGCTGTGTCCTCAGCCCCCTACATACTCCCTGTACAGCCACAGCAGAGTTTCCAAATTCCAAACAACGCCAGTAACAAGTTTACTAATGAAATCACTGTAGCAGTACGGATATCAAACAACAACGCGTCAGAATGGAGAAAGGAGAAAGAGAGCTTGGTGGCATAGTATATTGTTAATGACCTCTCTCTCTAATCCTGTAAATGTAAAGAACTGATCATTGACTTTAGGAAGAAAGGAGGGGAACACACCCCATCTACATAAACCGTTTGAGGGAATGCAGGGCATCAAGTCCCTCGGAGTGATGATAACTGACAACCTGTCCTGAACTTCTCACATAGGTCCAGCGGTCAGGAAGGATCAACAATTTCTCACCTTCCTGAGGTGATACAGGAAATCACATTCGCTACTTCTAAAGATGCACCACTGAGTGTGTACTGTTCCGGTGCATATCAGCCTGGTAGAGCAACTGCTCTACTCCGGACCCTGAGAAACTACAGAAGGTTGGGAGCACAGCTCTGAACAACACGGACTCTAAAATCCCAACCATTGATTCTATTTATATGGCTCGTTGCGCAGAAAGGCTGCCAACATCTACCCCAGATTACTGAAGGAAGGGAGAGAGGAAATAGCTGGGGCATTAACCGATATCGTTGTAGCATCCTTGAACACGGCTGAGGTCCAGGAGGGCTGGAGAATTGTTAATCCCCTTGTTTAAGAAAGGTAGAAGGGATAATCCAGTCAATTATAGACTGTTGAGACTGTTGTCAAGGTGGGGAACCTGCGACAGAAGATACTGAGAGTTGGGATCTATTCTCATTTGGATGAAAATAGTCTTATCAGTGATAGGCAACATCGTTTTGTGCAGGGAAGGTCATTTCTTACCAATTCAATGAAATTCTTTGAGTAATTAACAAAGTTGATTGATGAGGGAGGGACTGTAGATGTATCGTTCATGGACTTCAGGAAGGCGTTTGGTATGTTTCCCCACCGTCGGGCTATGGAGAAAGTGAAGCCACATTGTGCGCTAGCTACGTGGATAAATAACTGGCTGGGCAACAGTAGGGAAAGGGAGTTTCTCAAAATGGAGAGTTGTGACCAGTGGTTTCATTTAAGATGTCTCTGGAAAGATACATGAATGGGCGGGGGAGCAAAGGGATACAGAACCTTACAAAATAGGCGACAGATTTAGATAGAGGTTTTGGATCAAAGCAGGCTTGGATCGCCGAATGGCCTGTTTCTGTGCTGGGATGTTCTTTGTTCCAACATTATCAAAGACCCATCACACCCCAGTAATGGTCTCCTCTGACCTCTTCTATCAGGCTAAAAGATACAGAAGCTTGAAAACACAGAGCAGCTGATTCAGGAACAGCTTCTTTCTGCCTGTTATTAGACTGATGAATGTATTCTGTAATCTCAGATAATGCCGATCTTGTTCATGTTGATCTCGCCTCGCACACGCCCTGTGCAGCGTACCCAGCATGCCTCTCAGACATGTTTTGCAGCACTGTTCTGTACACCCTTGTTTACTATGATTTGCCTGTACATCTTGGTACAGGTCAAAGCGCATCCTCACCTCCCTCCCCCTAGCTCCCTTCAGTGCTCACTCCGAGCTCATTCTGGTCCGCAACCACAGCACCCCCCATTCCCCATCCCCAGCTCACTGTGACCCCATCCCCAGCTCCTTGTGTGCTTTGTGTCTCACTATTTCTCTCACACTGTCTGGTTCCCTGTGTTTTCCTTTTCTCTGTCTTCTGTTTCATTCCCTGAACTTACTATCTTCACTTCTCCCTGTCCATGTGACTGTTTGTTTCTTGTTTTGTTTCCTTTCTCTGTTTTACTGACTGTCCTTCTGTCTCCCTCGCTGTGTTCTCTTTCTCCTTATATGTATCTGTTTCTTTCTCCCTTGTTGTGATGGTGATGGCTTCTATCTTCTTTTGAAGCATGTGATGGCTCTTTGGTTGGATGTTGGCATCACAATAAACTCAATTGTATTTTGGTATCTTGGACATAATTTAAATTTATTGGTTAAATTTCAATTGGTGTCACAACAGTAACCAGAACGTGGATATCCATTGAACAGCCAATTGTTACATCTAACTATTTTGGAACTGCCTTCTCTCAGTGCTCTGCACACTGACAACTGAAAAGATTCTATTCACGTGCATAACAGTGTGACGTTAACTACTCTTCCCAGGACCATAACAAACTACAGACTGTTGTGTGCACAGCCCAGACTATCATGGAAGACAACCTTCCATCCACTTATATTTCTCATTGTCAGTGAAAAGCTGGCAACATTAATTATCTCTCCAAAACCGGCAATGATCTCCTACAACCTCTTCCACACGGGTGGAGATACAGAGGCTTGAAAACATGGACCAGTATGCTCAGGAACATCTTCTTCCCTACCGTAATTGGACTGACGAATTGAAATCTCTAATTTTTCAAATAATATTAATTTGGGTAACGTCGATCTCGCTTTGCACACCTCCTGTGCAGCTGTCACCTTGTATGCCTCACTCTGTGTAAATGCCCTGTGAGACACAAGATCTTCTCACGGGCAATCAAAAAGTGAACCAATGCTTGCACAGCCAGTGGTAACTATATCTCATTAATGACTATAAGAAAATGACGACACTCAGGAAACACAGACAAGTGGGATCAAATCGCTTTAAACATGATCTTACATATAGACAGGGCTTCCCTCGGTATCTGAAAGTAAGGTGCGCCTTTCATGAGCTGATATGGCATAAAGTGAAGTAGCATTAATTTATGTGGGAAAAATTTACTTTTCCTGGTAAAAGTAATAATCCTCTTCGCATTTCTTTTGGTTAGTGAAAACAAGACCTAATGGAGGCTTTTAGATTACTTACAGTGCGGAAACAGGCCCTTCGGCCCAACAAGTCCACACCAGCCCTCTGAAAAGCAACCCGCCCAGACCCATTCCCTTACATTTACCCCTTCACCTAATACTACCGGTAATTTAGCATGGCTAATTCACCTAACCTACACATCTTTGGACTGTGGGAGGAAACCGGGTTACCTGGACGGAATCCATGCAGACATGGGGAGAATGTGCAAATTCCACACAAACAGTTGCCCGAGGTGGGAATTGAACCCATGTCCCTGGCACTGTGAGGCAGCAGTGCTACCCACTGTGATACCATGTGCTTCCCTTCAGAAAAGGAAGTGGCAAAAAGCGATTTTTTGGCAAGCGGGGGATACATGTACCGACATGGGTTTGATATTCAGGAAGATGGGAAAAGTTAAAATTAAATGAGGTGAATCTCACATTTTATTTCTGTCCCAGCTGATCATCATTCCTTTTGTTTGTTCTTTTTCTTCTATCTCTCTCTTTCTCTATTGATTCAATTCATTCCTCCTGCCCTTCAAAGCCGACTTCCCTGTCACCAACATCATTCACACTATTTTCCAGCTGCCTTCGGTTCAGATAAGCTCCCCAGCAATTTCTGTTATTTTCTTTGCATTTTCAATGCAATTTCCGATCTCCAGCATCTTTCTTTATTTGCTTTAACCTTCAAATTTGTTATTTCATGGGAAGTCGGCGTCTCTGCCCGGGGCAGCATTTGTTAATCTTCACTAATTGCCCAGACTATGAGGCCATTTCACAAGCCAATATAAAGTCAAGCTCATTGATATGGGTCTGAGGTCACACTTAACCCAGACCGGGTAGTAACATTAGACTTCTTTACCGAAGATCATCAGTGAAACAGGAAGATTTTCAGACACAACGTGGGTTTTATGGTTGTTTTTCTTGAAAATCCCTTTTATCCCAATTCTTAGCATTTTTATTGAAGTTCTGCCATCAGCTGCAGTAGGACTTTAAACAAATCGCTTGAAACAATATCTTTCATTTAATAAGCTTTGTTCCTGAATTACATCCAATGACATTCCTTCTCTGATACACTGTCCTAAACATGAAGTAATGTCCGGGACAAGAACAATTTTGTGATTGAAATACTGGAAAAGTGGCCAGAAGAGAACTTGAAACAAAATGTCTGAATTTTACCAACGCGCAGACAATGATTTTTTCAACCACAGCACCGAGGCAGAAACGGAGATTGGGGATATTAGGAGCTGGCAGTGGACAGGTTTGGTGACAGAGAGAACACGAGACATAATTCAGATCAGGGCAAAAAAGGATATCGAGGTTGTGCACAGTTTTGTTCTCCGATGTTTGTAAGGGAGTGGTCTGCAATTCAGATGAATGGAAACTGCAATTGAAATTGAAGATAAAGGTTTATTTCATTGACAAATATAATTAACAGAAATTGCAATGAAGTTCAATATTTTTGTGGGATTAATGAATGGACAGAAGTAAAGAACACCAACAATAGTGTGTATAGGTTATGATTTGGAGATGCCGGTGTTGGACTGGGGTGTACAAAGTTAAAATTGCACAACACCAGGTTATAGTCCAACAGGCTTAATTGGAGGCACACTAGATTTAGAGCGTCATTCCTCCACCATGAGTTAGTAACATACCCTCCACCCGACCAAGATAATAATCAGCACCGCTAATATCCGACATGGTAGAAATTTCCAACAGAGGAAAATGTTGAAAAGACTCAAGGAAAGTCTCCTCTCCATTGGTGTAATTATCGAGTCCATTATTCTCAGGTTCCGATCAGTTCTCTCCACGTCTGTACAGCTGCTGATCTCTGTTACTGTTGGAGCTGATGCATCTGCTCCTACACTGGGATAGCGCACTGAGTGAAGCCCATCACCAATAGGAGAGGGAAACCCTCCAGTGACACATGCAATGCATGGAGACCGATATCAATCACAGTCCCTGAGCAAACAGTCCTAGCTTTCAATGCAGCATATACAGTTCACAAAATATCTGGACTGGACTGGATGCTGATATCGCTGGCTAGTAGTCACATCACCCATCACCAATCCCTCTAGTGAAGTGAGTTGTGAGAGAGAATGACGGATGTTTTCTTATCACAGGCTAGATGACTCTACTCTCTTGTACATTTGCAATGCCGTAACCATCTTACCCCGAATCTCCGCCCCTCCACAAAAAAGAAACAATCAAAATATTGTTACTGTTCTTATTTCTCCTTCACGGGAACAAACGCCAGCCAACAGACTGTCACTGGGCACAGTTGCCCTGGACATAGACAAGAAGTGTGGACTTCTCTGAATGTTCCTCTCACTGCTCTAATACTGAAACGTTGGACATTCTATACATAATATGCTTCTGTAATTTATTTATACAAATTCACAAACATCTTAATGCAGTTTTATTTGCTGTAAAGCAGTAACTTTTACGCTTTTTCCCCTCAGTCCAAAAACAAAAGTGAACTTATTCATTAAGACTTATGAATTAATGACTTAGGTTTAGCTAGTAGATAGGCCGGAATGGGGGCAGTAGCTGTGGAGACTGCATGGTATTCCCCAGTAATCATCACTTTTAACGTCAGCTAGAATTAAATATAGTTCACAAGAAGGGAAGAGCCAACGTTTGGGAGAAGCAATGCTGAATGAAAATGTGAACTGAACAGGATAATTTTAAATGTGATAAAGTGAACTATATTTTATATACACACCATTTAATCATTGGGAATACAGATTGCATAGAATCACCGCACCTGAAACATTAACGTTTATTTCTCTTCACAGATATTGCCAGACCTGCTGAGCTTTCCCTCCAAAGTCTGTTTTTGTTTGAGATTAATCATATTGTTCATATCTGGCAGAATGCTTATAATTAAAAGCAGATGCTAATAACAAAATGTGCAGGTCTACGGGGACAATACAGGAGAATAATAGTAGAAATATCACTCAGTCCAAACTGGAAGAGACAATGGGCTGAGTTTTTCACGACATTTGCTGTAATAATTCTACGTTATGCATTGAAAGCTTTTGGTGATTGGGGAGGCAAGCTAGTTCAATGAACGACACGGAGTGTTCCATCATCAAAAATCTATCCCTATTAAGTCATTAAGTTCAGCTGTCTCTAAAATGTATTTTCAAACACAATAGATTTCCTGAGATTTACAGGATGTTCAGATTTTTTTAACTTTCTATCTTAAAGAAGAAACAGATTTAAGCTTTATTTCAGGTGTCACAGACACACCAACTGTAATAGAAACAAGAAAGTAACACATTGTCCAAATATTACCAAGGTAAACATGTAGGCCTGTCAAGAAACATGAAATATAGAGATAATGGAAACATGAAATTCAAACAGAAAATGCTGGAGAAACGAAACAGATGACGAAGTATCTGAAGAGAGCTACAGAATTAACATTTGTCATATGATCTTACACTGTTCTGAAAAAGTCATATTTGAATCAAAGGTTAATTTTTGCATCTCTTCCCAGATGTTGTCAGATCTCAGCTCTACTGAGTTTCACTCCACCTCATTTGATTTCTGTCTTCTTTCTGAACTGCGACAAAGTGTCTGATCTGAAGCGGTTATCTCAATTGGATCTCGAGTAATTTGTTATGGACATTAAATGAGAAATTACAAAGTTCCTATATTTGTCAGGGCTCAAAATATTGATGATGGATGGCGTTGTGAGAACTTGCTTTGAAAATGTTGAAACAAAACAGAAGTTGCTGTAAATGCTCAGCAGGTCTGGCAGCATTTGTGCAAAGAAATCAGAGTGATCGTTTCAGGTCCAGTGCCCCTTCCTCAGACCTGATGGAAACACGGAAAACGTTGGTTTATATGCAGAAGAGATTGAATAGCTCTTAATGTGACTGTTAATAGCTAACAATAGGGTGTGAGTAATAGAAGGCTATGTGACAACTGGGCTAGGTGTATGGGTAGGGGGCTAGGACATTGGGAAGTACAGATCTGAACACTATTGAACTTGATTTTGAGTCTATAGGACTGCAGGGTTTGCACATGGAAAATGAGGTGTTGTTCTTCCAGCTTGCGCGGAACTTGCCTGGAACACTGCAGCAAGCCTGACACAGATATTGGTCGGGGAACAGGATGGGCTGTTAAACTGGAAGGCAACTGAAAGCTCAGAGTCATTTGCAGCGGTACAACTTGGATGTTCTGTGAAGCGGTCACCTAGTCTACTCTTCATTTCCCCGATGTAGAGGAGACCACATTGTGAGCAGCGCATGTAGTAGACTGGATTCTGGGAAATGCTGGTAAGGTGCTGCTTCATCTGGAGGGCATAGCTGGGCCCGTGGATACTGATGAGAAGGGACATAAGTGGGGAAGTGTTACACCTCCGGCAGGAGAAGTGAGGTGAACCTGTATTGGAAATTAATAAAGAGTAGACCAGTATGTACTGGAGGGAATGATTCTTCTAGAAGGTGGACAAGGGAGGAGAGGGGAATATGTGCAGGAGGGGGCATCCGCTGGAGATGGGAAAATGCGGGATGATGACCCTCTGCATGTGAATGCTGCTGTGATAGTGGGTAAGGTCAAGGAAACTCCGTTGCTAGAGGGAAGGTGAGGGGTAGGCTTGAAGAGCAAGAGATGGGTCAGACTCGGTTGAGGACCCTGTTGGCAACAATGATGGGGAAATCCCTTGATTAAGGAACAAGGTGGACATTTAAAACGCTTTCTTGTTGAATTTATTATCATCAGAAGCAATGCAGTGGAGACGCAGGAACTGGGGGAATGGAATTGCGTCTATGCAGGAAACCTGATGTGAGGACGTATATTCCAGGAAGCTGTGGGAGTCGGTGGGATAATACTGGATATCAGTGGCTTGTTTATCCCCAGAAATGGAAGCAGAGATGTTGAGGAAAGGAAGGAAGGAGTCAGAGATAGACTAGATGAAAGTGATGGAGGGGTTCAAATTCCAAGCGAAATCGGTGAACTTTTCCAATTCTGGACAAGAGAGATACGCAGCAGTGATGATATCATCTATGTATCGGACAAAGAGTTGTGGATGGGTGCTGAAGTAGAACTGGAACGGGGAATGGTCGACGTACCCCAAGAAGAAACAGGCATTCGTGTGTATCCATGCACTTCCTCTGTGTCTCAGGAGCAGGCTGAAGCAATGGGTCTACCCAGGCAGTTCTGTTTGTGAATTTTTGGGCGGGAGATAGACGCGAGCACTGCTATCAGAGGACCAACAAGTTTGGGTCAGTTAGGGGGAGGGGTGAGTGGGGCAGGAATCTCCAGATGAAATATGGTCAGTTATCATAGTTGATACAATGGCACGATATGCTATGGTAGGGTCATAGCGCATGGGGAGATTCGAGGAGGTATCTGAGAGGGGGCGTTCAACCTCTCCAATTTCGAAATCAGTCCACCAGACTTATCGGAACAGGCTGAGTAACACAGTCAGGGTTGGATCTTAGCACATGGAGTGTAGGCTGCTCGGACAGTTACAGGTTGGTTTTGGCGAGGGGAGTGCAGAGAAATTAAGACAATCAATGTCATGTGGAGATTTCTCAATGAACCGATTTAGTTCAGGTAAAGGCCAGAGCGAGGGCTCCACGTGGAGGGAGAGTGTTGCAGCTGGGTAATGGGGTATATGTGACAAGGAGAGGAATCTTGCCGAAAGAAATGGGCACTGAGGTGAAGACAGCGGAAGAGCTCAACTTAATGTCAGATCCAAAATACTTTAAGGTGAGGGCACAGAGATGTAAATTTCAGATATTTGCTAAGTACAGAACATTCAGGATCAGAGAGTGGAATTCCAGCAGGGATGATTAATAAACGACAGGAGGTGGAGTTGGGGGAGGGCATGGAGTCAGAGGGCAGAGTATGGGAGAGGAAGAATTTTCCAGAGAGTCAAGGGCATCTCCACGTTGTTGCAAATTGTGTGCCCAGTACATCTGGTTAGCACAACGAATAAGTCGGTGAATAAATTAGAATTGTGGAGTAGTGCAGCCTGGAGACAATATGATGCGATTCCGCTGGACAGAGAAAATGTTGATCTCAGTGGTACTAATATCGCACGATCAGTCCTTAGAAAGTAACTGACTGAAAATAATTGGGAAGGTACTCTTATTGTAACGTACTGATTTCACTGGAGTGACACTCAAGCAGCAAGGTCTTACTTTTTGTAGACTTTAGAGCAATCTCAAAACGTAATATATCTTGATGTTATTAACAGGACAAATTTATCCATGAATTATGAATGCACTAGCAAGGGCAGAGTTTATTTGTCATTCCAAATAGCTCTGGGGAACGTGTGTTTGTTCAGTGAGGAAATTACCAGTGCAGAATTTCCTGCGTTTCCCATTGACCTCAATTTACTCAGGATCCCAGATGTCACATGAGTCAAATACTACTTTGATGCAATCAAATTACTCTGACCTCACTACATTGGAAAATCAGTTAAATGAATAAAGAAAAAAAAGCATAGTACACGGCCTAATTGAACAATGTGCTCACTCTACTCACAATGTTTAAGGGAAAACTGATGCATGGATTTCTGATTCTGAGGAGAGGTTTGTCCTATTTGTGATGAGGCTGTTTGGTTAAATGCTGTGAAAGAAAGACAGAAAGACACTCCACTCTGTACCATGGGGAACAAAACCATCCTGTTCACGATGCCTCAGGCAGTGACAGAAATACACTATTGTCTGTTCCTATTGGACATTGATCATCTCAATCCCATCATTGACTGATGACAAGTAGCAGCACAGATGTCAGCTACTCCCATCTTCCCAGTTAGAAAGCAAAAAGGGGAAGGGAAAGTGGGAGTAACTGGGGAATTGGTGTAACTTACAGTGGGAGTGGCAGAAGAAGAGTGTGAAGGGAGATCATCAGTGGAAGAGTATGCAGCAGCAGAAGGGGTAGTGCAAGGGGAGTAGGAGTGTAAGAAAAGAGTAAGGCAGAGGAGGAAGAATGCCAGATGAAGTTTTAGTGACAGGGAAAAGCTTGTTTTTGAGGAAGTGAGATTGGATGAGAAAACATCACTGTAGTAGAAAATCGCGATCTGGATTCCATTCAAAATGTAGAATGGATTCCTTGTACCTTCTCTTCTATCACTTGATTGCTGTTCAGGTTGGACATGTACTGTATATTTCTATATCTTCATCAAGAGCAGACGACATGTTTCTTTCTCCCCTACGGTGGTGTTTCATTATTTTTCATTTTATTTGCAGTATATATATATATATTTGCTTCCAATTCAAGGTGGATATGAGAATATGATTTGATCTTCTGCAGTTTGCCCATAACATAGAATTTATTTGAATATTTATCCTCATTCAACTCGCTGATTTAAACAAACAATGAATGAGTCCATGTCCATCCTGCAGATGAAAAATGTCTTCAGCTCTAGCAATTGCGGGAATGTTGCAAAGAACAGTTCCACACAAAATGTTATCGTTCCACTGCAAGGTGCCAAACCCTAGTTTATTCTAAATTATTTACAATGTTTCTGAATAAAACGTGCAGCGGGGCAGAGTGTAAAAGGTGAATTCAACTCTGTGAAAAAAATGCTATTTGTGGCTCCCTCATAAAGTGTGTTAACTACATCGCTCATAAATTCACCAAAATAGGAAAATCAAGAGACTGGAATTGTCAAATCATCCTCTGAATAACGTTTGGAGAACAGAAAGGAAATCAATGTTTGTTTGCGATATTCAGAAATGACGATTGTGAGAATGTGGAATTTGGGGAGCAGCGGAATGATGACCAATGTTATGGATGATACAATTATTTACAATTAATTTATTCACCGACTTATTCGTTGTGCTAACCAGATGTACTGGGCACACAATTTGCAACAACGTGGAGATGCCCTTGACTCTCTGGAAAATTCTGTGGGTGGACCACAGTCAGGAGGAAAGTATTAGACTATAGGAGGGTAGAAACAGATTATTCAGATAGCCAGATCAATGGCCTGATGAAATTTAACACCGATAAATTGTGAAGATGCAAGTCAGAAGTAGCAAGACAAGTGAGTACTCAAAAGTGAGTATGAAAGAGGAGGGCTAAATTTGCTCGTCATTTCTTCACAGCAGGTTGGGTTGAGGAGGGAGCCTAGTGCAGGTCTACAAGAGCATAAGGGTTATGGAGAGGATGAACAGACAACAGATGTTTTCCTTAGTCAAAGGATCAAAAACAAAGGGACACATTTTTAAAGTGAAATGCAGGGGATTGAGAGAGGATTTGTGGAATGTGTTTCGAACTGAGAGAGTGGTATAAATCTGGAATGCATTTTCTCGGAGTGTGGTTGAGGCAGGTAACCTCACAAGCGTTTAAAAAGCTTTTGGATATGCACTTGCTGGCACAGACGTGATAGACCTGCTTTTCAGTGCAGAATTCTTTGCAGTGGCAGCCATGAACACACTGGTATATTCTGAAACAATAAGCAATGGCAGTTGCTCCTTTGTTCCTTTGACTGTACTCAGTAAGTGGCTACATTACAAACAAGCATCATCTCATGCAGCTTCAGCACTTACTCAACCAAAGTCAGCTCAGTCATCTCTGGGAACATGCAGGGTAATTCACATGCTCTGTGTGAGCATTGTCCAACAGCAGCACTAATATTATTCTGGCTGTTTGCCACCATTATTATAGAGACAGCCATAACTTGAACACAGCTTTTCCAACATTATAATACAGACCCTTATCATTAAGGATGTTATTTCTCTGAAGCATAATCAATTATTTCCCAGGTATTCACTTTGACAAACAGCAGGTTTTCCGTGTTTCTTTGCCAGTTGTTTCTCATAGAATTCACCACGCCAACCTTTTTCCACTTTAAAATTTTCCTGTGCACTATCTCCCTGATCTCACACACCTCACTCCCTTACATCCCCCACATTCTCCATCCTTATTGCTGAATCTCTGAAAAACCTGCGCTTCATCTCGATAATTTATTCAAACTCCCAACTCACATTTTGGACTGATATGATTCCTTCTCTCGGCATGGTCATTAAACTGGCCGTGTCTGATGTCCTATTCACCTCGACCTTCTACTCAGTACCTGAACTGCTACTTTGGTTCTCACTCTGCTGGTTTATTCAAATCCACATGACTCGCACTCGCAAACCTCCCCGCAAGGATGTTGATGATAGTCCACTTAAGATACAACCTGTCTTTTTTGTACAGGTCCCCACCTGTCTTTGAAGAGATCCCAATGACCCATCAATCTGAAACTCTCACCATTGAAGTAGCATGTTAACGATGTGTTAAGCTATACAGTCTTCCTCATCCTTCCTCTTTTCCACATGGCACTGGAAGTAATCCAGACATTACAGAGGATTGCTGGCTCTCTCTCCCTCCCTCTCTCTCTCTCTCACTCTGTCTCTCTCGTATCCCCCACACACACCCCCAAAAACATACACACATTCAGAAGACAGACAGACAGACAGACACCACATTACTTTGCAGAAGAACACAAATAACCCTAAAATAATCGGAATGATAACGGGAATGAAGGATTTAGTTGAAGGGAGGATGAGGGAAATTTCGTTTCTTCTGGATGGCAGTTTGCTCGCTGAGCTGGAGAGTTCATTTTCAGATGGATCACCACTGTACTAGGGAACATCATCAGTGAGCCTCTGATGTAGTGTTGTGTTATGCCCTACTTGCTATTTATGTGTTTAGATTTGCTTGAGTCAGTGATGTAATTTCCAGTGTTGATGATTTTATGTCCGGTTCTTTTTCTCAGAGAGTGTTAGATGGAATCAAAATCGATGTGTTTCTTGATAGAGTTCAGGTTAGAATGCTATGCTTCGAGGAATTCTCCTGCGTGTCTATGTTTGGCTTGTCCTAGATGGATGTGCAGACGCAGTCGAAATGGTGTACTCGCTCATCTGTATGTAAGGATACAAGTGATAGTGGGTTATGTCTTTTTTTTCATGATAATTGTTGTTCATGTATCCAGTTGGCTAGTTTTCTGCCTGTTTTCTTTTCCGATGTAGTGCTTGTTACAGTTCTTGCAAGGTTTATTCTTCCTGGAGCAGAACAGACAAATATGTGAACTTATTGCAATGCTCAAAAGTATGAAAAGATGTAAAGCAGGAGTACTCCGTTTCCGTCAGTTGGCATTACAGCATCAAGGAGTTCTATTTTCAAGATTATCAGCAAAAGAGCCAGGAGTGAGATAAGGTAAATTTCCTTTATTGAGAGAGTGTTAGGATTTGGAATTGACTGCCTGGGAGAGTTGTGAATGAGCCAGACCACTGTGCAAGTTGTTGGAGAGAATCCTGAGGGACAGGATGTACATGTATTTGGAAAGGCAGGGACTGATGCGGGGTAGTCAACATGGCTTTGTACGTGGGAAATGCTGTCTCACGAACTTGATTGATTTTTTTTGAAGAATTAACAAAGAAGACTGATGAGGGAAGAACAGTAGATGCGATCTATATGGACTTCAGTAAGATGTTCAACAAGGTTCCCCGTGGTAGACCGATTAGAAAGGTTATATCTCATGGAATACAGGGAGAAGTAACCATTTGGATACAGAACTGGCTCAAAGGTAGAAGGCAGAGGCTGGTGGTGGATGTTTTTTTTCATCTGGAGAACTCTGACCAGTGGAGTGCCACAAGGATCGGTGCTGGGCTATCTACTTTTTGTCATTTACATAAATGGTTTGGATGCGAGCATACGAGGTACAGATAGTAAGTTTGCACATGACACCAAAATTGGAGGTGTCGTGGACAGCGAAGAGGGTTTCTTCAGATTACAACAGGATCTGGACCAAATGGGCCAATGGGCTGTGAGGTGGCAGATGGAGTTTAATTCAGATAAATGTGATGTGATGCATTTTGGGAAAGCAAATCTTAGCAGGACTTATACACTTAATGGTAAGGTCCTAGGGAGTGTTGCTGAACAAAGAGACCTTGGAGGGGATGTTCATAGCTCCTTGAAAGTGGAGTTGCAGGTAAATAGGATAGTGAAGAAGGCAGTTGGTATGCTTTCCTTTATCGGTCAGAGTATTGAGTCCAGGAGTTGGGAGGTCATGTTGCGGCTGAACAGGATATAGTGTGGTCGCTCTTGGAATATTACGTGCAATTCTGGTCTCCTTCCTATCGGAAAGATGTTGTGAAACTTGAAAGGGTTTAGAAAAGATTTACAAGGATGTTGCTATGGTTGGAGTATCTGAGTTGCAGGGAGAGGCTGAAAAGGCTGGGGCTGTTTTCCCTGGACCGTCGGAGGTTGAGGGGTAATCTTTTCGAGATTTACAAAATTATGGGAGGTGTGGATAGGATAAATAGACAAAGTCTTTTCCCTGGGGTCAGGGAGTCCAGAACTAGGGTACATAGTTTTAGGGTGAGTGGGGAAAGATATAAAAGAGACCTAAGGGACAACTTTTTCAAACAGTAGGTGGTACGTGAATGGAATGAGCTGCCAGAAGATGAGGTGGAGGATAGTACAATTGCAATATTTAAGAGGCATTTGGATGGGTATATGAATAGAAATGGTTTGGAGGGATATGGGCCGGGTGCTGGCAGGTGGGACTAGATTGGGTTGGGATAACTTGTTGGCATGGACAGATTGGACCGAAGGGTCAATTCCTATGCTGTACATCTCTATGACTCTAAATGGGTATATATTTGGAAATGCGAATTTAACAAGCTGCAGAAATAGGGCTGGCAAATGAGAGGGACTTGGGAGACACTCCTGGAGCTGATGCACACACAGAGTGGCCAATGGCCTCCTTCTGGACTTAAACGTTTTGCACTCTATCATGTGTCTGATGTGAATAAATGTCAGTATCCGATTATTTCCCATTGTAAATGCTCGTGAATATCTGATTATTGAGTGCAGCATAAGCATTTAAAATGCAAGTACTGCAAGGCCAGCATAATTATATTGTCTACTTATTGCTCAGAACATGAATATTTGAAATGTTGTATTCCAATTACTAAAACAAATCTGTCATTGCTTTGACACAAATCTCTTTGAAAAGGTCTGACTTTTCACTCACACGACAATATGTTCATCGCTTTTGATAACTGTCTACATTTCATATTAAATAACATTCTTTCTAAAAATTAAACGCTTTCAACTTATTGTTCAGTAAAATTTGGTAGCACAAATCATTTGTTTAATTTAATATTCACAGCGCATGTTGAATCATAGTCATTTCTAATTCGCTGGCAAATTGCTGAAGCTTGGACATTTCAGTGAGAAATTAAACTGATTGATTATATATAAATGTAAAGGAACGCTCATTCTATTGGATTGTTCATTCGTTTGCTCGTCCTGAACATGTAATCATTCAGTCGGCAACCACGTTCAACATATTGGAGTGACAGTGCATTGTTTAGAATTTAGAATCCTGACATTGTGTATGGAATTCTGATTGCCAAAGATTTACATCCATGTTGTTTGTTCGACACAAAATAAAATGTACATTCTTTATTTCTGTGTCGGGAAATCTTGACAGGACTCTATATTTTTGTTCCATAAATATACAGTCAACCTAATTCTTTTCAGAGATTATAGTTCAGTCGAATAATCATAGTTGACATCTTATTTTTGCCCAATTCACGAAACTTAGCACACACCTGATTAATACATGGGTCACCCAACAGATTGTATCTGAAGAAAGCAGCAGGAAATGACACGTCAAGAATCAGGTTAATAACTTGCCTCCTCACAATGCCATGCTGACTCCCTCTAGTGAAACAATGATTTTCCAAGTAATCATAAATTATGTCTCTCAGAATCCTCTCCAATACTTTTTTCCAATACAGATGTATGACTGACTGGCCCATATTTCGCAGGATTTTCCCGATGGCCTTTCCTGAACAAGGGAATGACTTTTGCCACCATCCGATCATCAGGCAGTATTTCACTGGACAGTGGGGACATAAAGATCATCGCCAAAGGTGCAGCAATCTCTTCCCTCAATTCCTCTGGTAACCTCGAGTGCTTCCTGTCTGGTCCAGTGGACTTATCTATCATTATGTCTGGACTTCAATCAGCCTGTACTTCACCTCACTTTATCTACTCCCTGTCCAAACAACTGATTGACTGCTTTCCATTCTAGGGCTATATTCACTGCTGCCCTCCTGAGCAAGTACAATTCCAAATATTCCATGAATCATGGCATAGAAAAAATGTGAACACACCAATACCTTCCTGATGAAGTGCTTATGCACAAAGCTTTCACTCTCTTGCTCCTCGGATGCTGCTTGACTCGTTGTGCTTTACCAGCAACACACTTTTCAACCCTGATTTGCAACATCTGCAGTCGTCTCTTTCTCCATTTCTGAGGACTGATCGCTCCTGCACACTGAGCAGGGAATTAATCAGAGGAATCCATTGTTTTTGAAGCTGACTGTTCAGTTCTGGAATGTTGCATTTGATTATAACATTAATTTAAAAAGAAATTACAATTCAACAATTATATTCAGCCCAGAGTTACATTTTTAGTTCACGGAAAGGCAGATTGAGAAGAAACAGTAAATGACTGAAGAACTCCGAGGTACAGAGTATTCTATGTGCTATATTCTAGGCTGGATGTCCTTTACCTTAATGCTGGGAATATTATCGGGTCGTCAGATTTGATAAGGGAATGAGTTGACATGGAGAAGAGGATATTTTTGCGATCACGTAGATGCGTTTGAGGGAGGTCAGTGCTGACAACTCAATATTCTGTGGTTCAAGAACTATAGGCAGCAGAGGAGAGGGTAAAAGAGAAGGTGGTGTTGCCTTATTAATTATGGGGTCAAAGACTGCAGTAAGCACGGATGATATCTTGGAAGGGCATTCAAGTGACGGTTTGTGGGTTGAGATTAGGTTCAAAACAATGAAAGACGCACTACTGGGGATATTATAGACACCCAGATAACATAAAATACAGGAACAGGTACATAACCAATTCATTGAGGTGTGTAAATGCAACAATAGGATCATTATATTCAGACATTTCAATTACAAACATTCATTAGGGCAGAGATAAGTATTTTTAAGAGGGAAAAATGTCTTGCCATTTATTCCAGAGAGCTTCTCATATAAACATGCAGCAGATACAACAATGGGTAGGGTTGTGCCGAGCCTCGCTGTGGGAACGAAGCCAGTTCGGTGTTGCAGGCAGGATTGGCTAAGCATTGGAGGACCAGTGACCGTGACTCAGCATTTTTCGCTTATTAAGGAAAAGACCAACAGGGAAAAGGTTTGAAAAATAAAAATAATTTGGATAATAGAGGCAGATCTTATCAACAGAAAGACAAGATCTGGCCACCGTACAGTTACTTCTGGGTGAAACTGTAGCAGAACAGCGTTGGGATGGTGGGGATCACATGCTCAAAACGGAATTGATGAGGGTGTCACCACAACATGTTTCAACAAAGATGAAAATTAGGAAAACAAGCCCAGAGAGACTGGGATGTCTACAAATATTCAGAACAGAATTGAAATGAAAGAGAAGCTTAAAACAGGCATAAAGTGAGCAGGTCAATGGAGGTCCCAGAAGAGTAGAGAACGTGTAGGGCTAAACTCAAGAAAGTAAATCCAAGAGCAAAATGCGGGGTGATAAAACCACTAGTGGGCAATATTATCAAGAATTCAAAGACATTTTATCGGTTTATTAAGGGTAAGAAGGTAACAAGTGAAAGAATAGGGTGTATTAGTACCGAGGAGGCAACCTGTGCATTGAGCCTTAGAATATGTCAAACACATACTACATTGGTCTTCACTTTGGAGAATCAGTTCCTGGACAGAAGCTGAAGAAGAATTGGAAGTTGCAGCAGGATAAAAGTGGGCAAATCTCAGGATCTGGATTAACTATATCTTCAACTGATGTGGAAGATGAGGGAGGAGATTACAGGCTCTGAAATTTTGCGTTGTATTTTGTTTTCCCTCTGGCCACAGAGGTGGTGTGATCCAACAGGACACCATCTAATGTAGGTTCAACTTCCACCCAGAGTGCTAGAAAAAAAAAACCATGGGATTAAAGACCACTAAGTCTCACATCAGTGGGAGGGGAACAATTGTAGAAAATTGTGAAGGCTGTTGAAGAATGATCACCAAAATCTTCAAGGCTGAGATGGACAGATTTTTAAACAAGGATTACAGGGGAAAACGCAGGAAAATGGAATGGAACGTTATCAGAATAAATGTACCCTAATTGAAAGTAAAAGCCGAGTCAGTGAGCGAATGGGCATGCTGTCGCTCGTACGTCAAATGGTAAACCTTTTCTAATAGACTGTATTCACTGGAACATCAACGTCTCTCCCTCCAGAGTGAGACACGGTTTCGAATACAATCAATAGATACACGGAATTCATAAATGCAGTACCAGTAGACCGAAAAGACCAGAGGACTGCGACAACGCGGATAGCCTGTCAGGGTGAATATTTGCATCAGCGCAGTCACCACTACTAGGAGGAAGATATCAACAAGACACCCCCCACACCACCCCCTCCACAATCCAAGTATGGGTCTGGTGTTTAGAAGTGCTTAAGGCCCGAACAATGCAGCACTGCAGTGTCTTCATCCTTCCCTAACCAAACCTAAATGTTGCGTGTTCTATTGATGTACTGTGAGTGGCAGGGTAGGTAGTAATGCTTTGGTTCCAGAGACACTGTTGAACAGTGGTTCAGCAAAAGGTACAGGTAAGCTCAGGTAAACTCTTTATCACGCTAGTCTGACAGCAGTAGAGCTGGAAGTGAGGGCAGTTGCATGTTCCTCCTGCGGTTTCTGGGATCTCAGGGAGATTTCCACTGTACCTGATGAGTACACGTGTGGGCAGCGCACTCTGCTGCAGCTCCTGGGAGACCGTGTTCAGGAGCACTCTGGATCATCCGAGATACCAAACACTTCATAGATAAGAGCTTCAGTAAGGTGATCACACCCAGGTCCCCCCCTTAGTCATATTTCTGTAAAGACTATAATATCCCAGTCTCATATAAAGATCCACGCCCTGAGTTCATCTGCCTTACCTGATAGCCCTGTTACATTTAGTTAAAATCAATTTAAAACAACAGGCATTCCTTGCTTCCTGTCGTGTTCCAAGCAGAGAGTAGCTGGGCGACCACCAGTAATGGCGAAGGGAGTAGGCAGAAACTGCAGGAATCTCCTGTGTCCATTCCTCTCGAAACCTAGTATACCATTCTGGACACTGATTTTGTGTATGGTGGGAGATGGGCGATAGGTGTCAGGGAATGACTGTTCAGGGGAAAGCAGCAGTAGCCAAGATGGTTGTACTGGATGTGGGGAGCAGCAGGAAAGGATAAAAGTAAACAGGGTCTTAGAGATAGGAGATTTGATTGTTGGGGGACAGATCGGAGATTCTGCGACCTCAAACTGGAAACTAGGATGGTGTGTTGCCTCTCAGGTGTCAGGGTCAAGGTTGTTTCTGAATGGCTGCTGAAAGTTCTCAAGGGTGAAGGTGAGCGGCCAGAAATAATTGTGCACGCTGGTACAAGTGACACGGTTAGATAGGAATGTGTTACTATAGAATGATTAACTAAGAGCTCGGAGAAAAGTTAAAAACTAGGACTTCGACAGTGATAATCTTCAGATTGCTTCCAGTGTCATGCGCTAGTGAAGGTAAGAATATGAGGATACCAAGATAAATATATGACTAAAGAATTGGTGCAGTGGGAGGGATTCATATTTTTAGACCATTGGGAGCTTTTCTGTGACAGAGTTGACCTGCTCAGGAGGGACTGGTGGCACATGCACTGGAGGGGGGATCAATATCTTCGCAGCCAGTTTTGCTAGTGCAAAAGGGGAGTGTTTAGACGAGATTGGCAGGAGGCGGTATCCTCAAGAGTAAGGAGACAAGTGAGAGGCTGGAATGAGATAAACTAATCAAACATAGCACGTTGAGGAGACATATCAGGCTGGAACACGATAGGGAACAAGAAATGCCTATAGATTAAATTATATTTATGTCAGTGCAAAAGGGCTGACAGTTAAGGCCGATGAATTCAGGGTGTGGATATATTATCGGCGTTCGATAGTTTAGCTATTACAGAAACATGGCTGAGGGATGGATAGGACTGACAGCTTAATGTATCAGGGTTAAATGCATTCGGAGGGACAGAGTTTGTGGAACGAGAGTAGGAGAGTTGCATTTCTGAATAAATTGTGTATCGCAGCAGTGATCAGAGGTAAAATAACTGTTGGATCATCCAATGAGGCTTTGTGGGTGGAACTAAGAAATAGGAAGGGGAAGGTAACGTTATTGGGGTTGTACGATAGGCCCCCAAATTGTAAACAGAAATTGCAGGAACAAATACACGTAGAGAGATTTCGGAGACTTTCAGGAACATTTGGGTTGTCATAATAGGGGCTTTGATATTTTCTTTCACACAGACTGGAACTGCCAGGCCATTAAGGGATTTGATGGGATGAAGCAATTAAGTGAGTCAGGAAAGTTTCCTCAAGCAGAATGTAGAGGGTCCTAATCGGGAAGGAGCAAAATTTGTCCTACCCTTGAGAAATAGGTCAGGACAGCTGAGTGAGGGGACAGTAGATGTGCATTTTGGGACCAGTGACCATAGATCTATTAATTTTAAAATAGTTATGTAGCGGGAACAAAGATGGTCCACAGATTCAAGTTCTAAATTGAGGCAAGGTTAATTTTGATGGACCTAGACAGGAGTTTGCAAGGGTTTATTGGAGTAGTCTGTTTGCAAACAAAGGGACCTCCAGCAAGTGGGAGTTTAAAATTTATATGTTCCTGTGAGGGTGAAAGGAAAGTTGACAGGAATGAGGTACACTGGATGACAAGAAATGTTTAGGCTTTTACCAAAAGAAATGTGGGGGCGTGGCTCGGGTAGAGGCAGCTGGGATCAAGCGTATCCCTGGATGTGTACAGAGGATGCAGGAGTTTACTGAAGATGGAAATCAGGAGGGAGAAAAGGGGGTATGCGATAACCTTGCCTGAGAAGATTAGGGTGAATCCAAAGTGGTGCTTTAAGTATATTAAAGGAAAAGCAGTAATTAGAGAGAGAATAGGACTCCTCAAAGACCAAAATGGATATATTTGTGTAGAACCATAAGAGATGAGCGATGTCTTCAACAGATATTTCTCCTCTATATTTTCCGTGAAGAAGGACATGAGTACTTGGGAAATTGGGGAAATTATTGGTGATAACGTATGGACAGTCCATATCACAGTAGATGAGATATTGGATCTACTAGAATGTTTGAAGTTGGATAAATCTCACGGGCTTTTCCAGATATATCCAAAAACAGTGAAGGTGCTTGCGAAGAATTTACAGGGGCCCTGGCTGATCATTTTGATCATCAGTTACCACAGGTGAGATCCCGAAAACTGGAGGAAACCAGATTTGCCCTTTTTCAAGAGGGACTGAAAAATAAAGTCTGGGAAATACAGGCCAGTAAGCTTAATATCTGTGGTAAGTAAATTACTTGAGAAGATTCTGAGGGATAAGATGTACATGCATTGGGAAAATAGGGTTTGGTAAATAATAGTAAGAATGGCTTTGTGAGTGGACGTTCACGCCTGTCGAGTTTGTTAATGTTCTTTGAAGACGTGACCAGGAAGGTTGAGTAGGGTGGGCCGGTAGACATCCATACATGTGGTGCTGGAAAAGCACAGCAGGTCAGATAGCATTCGAGGGGCAGGAGAATCGACGTTTTGGGCACAAGCCAATCATCAGGAATGTCCAAGACATCGATATTCCTGCTTCTCGGATGCTGGCTGACCAGCTGGGTATTTCCAGCGCCACACTTTTCAATTCTGATCACCAGCATCTGAAGTGATGACTTCCTCCAAGGGTGGTCGATCTGTTCTATATGGATTTCAGTTACACCAGAACAGGATGAGGCTTCTCAACCCCTGGACCGTGATATACATTTATAGGAGGAGACCAATCACCCCCTCTAGTCGATAGAACTAGACCCAGATTAGATTATACAGCAACAGTATCAGCCTATTCAGCTGCTTGAAGCCAGTACCACAAGAAATGGAAGAGGCAACAAAGTGACTGGACTATACCAGTAATAATACCAGGCTATATAGCCCGTCAAGCCTGTCCTTCCCTTCAGTAAGGTCAGGGCTGGTCTCTCTTGGCCGCAATTTCTCTTTCATGCCCAATTCTTTTTAGCCCTTAACTCTCTGATGTGTCAAAATTCATTAACATCAAACTGCTCCACCAAACATTCAGAGATGTAGCCGTCTGGGATAGAGAGGCCCCAACAGTCACTGTACTCTGAGAGAAGGAAACAGTCCCCACACATTTACCTTGGCCTTTGACATGAACAAAAGCTATGAAGTTAAAAATCACACAACACCAGGTTATAGACCAACGGGTTTAATTGGAAGCACACTATCTTCCGGAGCGACGCTCCTTCATCAGGTGATGGTGGAGGGCTTAATCCTGACACACAGAATTTATAGCAAAAATTTACATTGTGATGTAAATGAAATTATATATTGAAACATTGATTATCTATTGAGTCTTTCATCTGTTTGAATACCATGATAACTAATATTTCAATGAATAATTTCAGTTAAATCACACTGTAAATTTTTGCTTAATTTCTGTGCGTAAGGATTGAACCCTCCACTAGCATCTGATGAAGGAGCGATGCTCCGAAAGCTAGTGTGCTTCCAATTAAACCTGTTGGACTATAACCTGGTTTGTGTGATTTTTAATTGTGTATACCCCAGTCCAACACCAGCATCTCCAAATCAAAAGATATGAACACAGCGTCAGAATGACTAGCCCTGACATCACGGCAGGACGTGACTGAACAAGATGTCAAGGAGGCTGCATAAAATTGCACCTAATTGGAATCAGTTGTAAACTTCCAAGTGGTTAAACCATTCAGAACACCATGTGGCTGGTGGAGATCAATCCTCTCAGGACCAGGATATCTCTGTGGGCGATCCTCAGGGTAGCTTCCTCGGCACAAACATCTTCAGCTGGTTAATCAACTTCTTACCCTCTGTCATTAGATCAGAAGTGAGGATGCTTAGAAAAAGATTGCCTAAAAACATCAAAACCTGGGCAACATTCAAGCTCATGCTGTTAACGTGTAGGCAACATTCATGTAACAGCACTGCTGGACCCTGAACATTTCCACAGGACTAAAAATGAGTCATTCAGCATCTCAAGCTGGCTTCACAGAAATATGAGAAAACCATTCAGCCCACAGAAGCTATTGGATAAGTAGAGACACAGCGCATTCACTCTCTCTTACCTCTTACACAAGAACAGATTTTTTTCCAAGAAACTACAAATGTTGGAATTCAGGAGACTGGAAGAACACAACAAGCCAGGCAGCATCAGGAGACCGAGTCCACATCTTGGGTATAACCTTTTTTCAGGTCTGGGATGGGGATAAAGATGTGTACAGATAAAGAGGCGAGGTGGGGCAATAGGAGGAGGCGGCGTGTTGTGGTGGGGAACACAGGTCGAGGGTACCACAGGGTTGGCCAAGGGGAAGAATGAATCCAGTTGACAGTTGGAAGATGGGTTGATCAGAGGAATGGAAGGGGAGGGGCTATGCATGAGGTCGCGGGATTGGAAGGGAGGTTACTAGAAATTGGAGAACTCAGTGTTGAGACCCCCGGCTGCAGGCTACATAGGTGGAACACGAAGCGTTGTTCCTCCAATTTGTTCTTTGGTTCTTTGTGGCAATGAAGGAGGTCAAGGATGGCCATGTCGGAATGGGAGTGGGAGCTGGAATTGAAATAGACAGTGACTTGGAGGTCAGGTCAGCCCTTACAGGCCCAGCTGAGATGCTCAGCAAACCGTTCCCCTTAGTTTATGTTTGGCCTCCCCGATATAGAAAAGACCACATCAGGAATGGCAGAAACAGTAAATTGGGTTGGGATCCCATTACCTGGCACATCTTCCACAAGGACTGTTCCCTTCACTAATTTTGGCTCGTGCCACACTCCACACCAAACCTGTCAATCCCCATGGACAACTGGCACTCGCAGAAAAAGATAAAGTACATCACCTGCTGGAACACACCTCGCTCACGTCATCCAAGGCCCAAGACAGTCCTTCCAGGTGAAACAGAGGTTCACCAGCCTCTCCTTCAACATAGTTTCCTGCATCAGGTGCACCTGATGTGGTCTTGTTTATATTCGGGAGAGCAATGTAAACTAAGTGCCCATTTCACCGAGCATCACAGCCCGGTGCAAAGGGGCTGACCTGAACGCCCAGTCACCACCCATTTCAATTCCACTTCCCAATTCCTTTCCAACATGACCTCCTGTTGCCACAGTGAGTCAGACCGCAAATTGAACGAACAACAGCTTACCTTCTGCCTGGTTAGTCTACAGCCTGGAGGACTCAACATTGAATTCTCCAATTTGAAATAACCTTCCCAGCCAAGGCCCTACTCCCTTTCCAGCCTCGCCTCCTCCTTTCCATTCCACTAAATGACCCCACCTTTTAGCTCCCAACTGGATTCATTCCTCCCATCGACCAACCACGTTGCACCCACCACTTGTGTCCAACTATCCCCTACCTCATCATTTTGCTGACCTCCCCACCCCAACCACTCCCTTCCCTCTTTATCTGCAGTTCCCCCTACCCCCACCCGCAGACCTGAAGAAAGAATGTACTTGAAATGTTGACTTCTCCACCTCCTGATGCTGCCTGGCTTGCTCTTTCTTCCAGTCTCCTGTTTGTTTATTATTATACAGGAAGATAAGGAATCTAGTCAGCACAACACGCTGGTAAGCAGCTACCACGGGTCACCCAGTAATGAAGCTCTTCCCTGGAACGAGAAAGAGGTCATTCAGCCAACCGAGACACTGACACATGAACAGAAGAGGCCAATCAGCCCCTCCAAACTTACACTGAAATAGGAGAATGTCATCGATGCTTTAACACAACAAACCAATGAAGCAGAGACTGCACTGACAGACTGCTCCATGTTGTGCCTTCTGGCTCCATTGCTAATGTTTCACACGAGTTACATTAACGCGTGTTTGCTGATGATAAGAAGGCACAGCGGATGGTTTGTGACACGTCTCAAGGAGGCATCTTCCATCTCCGAGAAGACAGACTAGTCTTCTGCATGGAGGTCAGAAGCTGTTGAGAATGACCAACCCTGTCAGAGTGTGGCTGCTGGCAGGTTTGTGAACAACATGATGCTTAGTGCAGGGTCTCACTCCAACGGTACATTGAGACGGAGAGAGTTAGTTCAGAGCCTGGAGTTGTCTCTCAACCAACATGGGGGCTCCACAGAGACATGTAAACTATCACAGAGTCATAGAGTTCAACAGGCCCTTTAGCCCAAACTGGACCATTCCAACTAAAATGTCCAACCATGCTAATTTCATTTTCCTGCACATGGCACATATCCTTCTTAACCTTCCTAAGATATATTTGTCCAAATGTGAAAACGTACATTGCAGGAAACACGTAATATTTCACGATATCAATGTTTAGTTTTGAAAATAATGAATGTTGGTCCATTACCCTAAAGTTTTATTGCAATCACTTTTTATTCTTTTGTCGCATTACAGATTAAACGCTCATTTTCTTCACACTGTCCTCATGGTACCTTCACCGCAAGGATTAGTCTGGTGTAACACCATTATTCTGTCTCATTGTGGCAAGATGATTATGCCTCATAAAGGATAGAAAATCTGTTCACAGCGCCCCAAGTACTGTTTCAATATCACTCTACAACTTCAGTAAGGTGTCTTCACACACTTATACTTACATCATTTTGCAATGAAGGACACTATACATTTACTGTGCTGATTACTGACTGCTCCGTATGAATTCTGTCAGTGGTTCATGACCAAGGATATCCACCTTATTTTCACCAAGAGCACTTCCCATCATCTCGCCTTCTCATAAATACAAAATGAGAAGGATGGTATGTTTTGCCAAATCATTTTGTTGCCGTGCAAACGCTATACGATAAGCACAGCCACGCCAACAGCAACACCACTATTGCCATTGGAGATAGGTGGAGATGCTGAGGAGGTGATGGCCTATCTGTATTATCCCTAGAATATTAACCCAGGGACCAAGGTGATGACCGAGACCCCGGATTCGAATCCCATCACGGCGAATGTTGGAATTTAAATTCAATAAAATATCAGGAATTGAGAATCAAATGAAACAATGAAACCACTGTGTTTGTCCTACCTGGCACGCTCATGCCCTTCAGTGAAGGAAATCTACCATCTTCACCTGTTCGGGGCTTACATGTGAATTCACATCCACAGCACTGTGGTTAACACACAGATGTAGTTTGAAATGTCCAAGCCAGCCGCGCAGTTATGTCACTCACTACAAATTCTCATAGAAATGAAACCGGGAGGATTTCAGCACTGTCTACTTACATCCCACAGATAGCAGTGGGTTAGGAAGGCGGCTCACCAACACCTTCTCAAGGACAATCAGGAAAGGGAACTATATACAGACCCAGCATCCCATTACTGATTAAAAGAAGGTGGTCACACTCAAGGAAGAAAGACAAAGGGACATAACTCACTTCAACCCGAGACTTTGATGTACACCTTACATGGGCATGAATTTCAGTAATATGAGAACAGGAGAAATAAATAAGATTAGTCTTGATTTTTATTTCCATTCCAGCTGATCATCAACAATCCCTCTGTTCGTTTTTTCTCTCTCTTCCTCTCTCTTTCTCTATCTATTCAACTCACTCCTTCTTCCTTTCACATCAGCCGTCCCTGTCATCAACATCAAACACACTATTTCCCAGCTGCATTCAGTTCTGATGTATGGTAATTAGACACAAAATGTCACTTTTATTTTTCTCTCGACCTGAGGCTGCCAACTCTTTTAAGTTTCTCAGGCACTTATTCGTTTCTTTTGTTTCTAATCTCTAGCATCATTCTTTGTAATTGTTTACTCTACCTTACATGTTGTTATTGCATGGGATGTCTGCATCACTAGCAGAGCAGCATTTGTGGACCTCACTAAATGCCTTTTCCTGTGAGGCCATCCCTTAAGGTATTGAATCTGACATCAGTCTTAAGCAGATCAGGCAATGTTGCGAGATTTCTTCACCAAAGGATAACAACGAAATAGATAAACGTATTGACAACGTGCTGGTGGTATTATATTAGTAAAATTCACATTTATTTCCAGTTCCTCTCATTTGAATTGAAGTTTTGCCATCATCTGAGATAGGATTTGAAACAGTGTGCATAGTGTAGCTACCTGAGCCACTGAATTACGTGGCCAGTCACATTATTACTCCGACACAGTGTCCCTGTCACAAATTTACTTTACAGACAAGAACAAGATTTTGATGGAAACATTTGTAACGGAAAGAGCGATTAGACGAAAACAGGAATAATAAAGTCTGACTTTTACCAAGGTATAGATGATGGTTTATTTAACACCCGCACTGGCGTCAAGATGGGGTCTGGGGATACCATGGAGTTGTTCGTGAGTAGCTTTGGTAATGGAGAGAATACCAGATCATAAATCAATTCGGGGAATAAAAAGGTACTTCGGGATTGTGAACACTCTTGTACTCAGATGTTTGTGAGGGCGGGGGTGTGGACAGTTCTGAAACTTGTGGAGAATGAATGGATTTGCATTTGAAATTGAAGATGATAGTTTCAATCTTTACTAAATATAGATAACAGAAATAGCACTGAAGTTCACCATGGCTTATGGGATTAATAAATGGATAGAGATGGGGAGACTTACCAGGAACACCAACAATAGCGAGCATGGGATAATAACCAGCCTGAATAATCATCAGTACACCTAATATCCGATCTGGTAATGTGAGCCAATACCAGGAAACAATGAAAAGACCCAAAGATAAACTCTTGTCCATTGTTGCAGCATTCCAGTCTATGTTACTTAGATTCTGAACCATTGGTGTGACTTTCCAGTCAATTGTTCTCAGATTCTGATCCATTCTTGGCATATTCCAGTCTAATGCTCTCAGATTCTGATCCATTGTTGAAACATTCCAGTCTAATATTCTCAGATTCTGGTCCATTGTTGGAGCATTCCAGTCTATGGTTCTCAGATTCTGATCTCTCCTCTCCCTGTCTCTGCAACTGCTGATCCTTGTCAGTGTTGCAGGTGATGCATCTGCAACAATAATGGGATAAAGCATTGGAAGAAGCCCCGTACAAATAGAAGAGGAAAGCCATCCAGTGACATAATTTGAATCCATGGAGACCGACATCAATCACAGTCACTGAATAAACAGATCCAGATAATTTCTTTCAGAATGCGACGTTCAGTTCAAAATAACAACTGGATTAAATTGAATGTTGACATTGCTGGCTAATGGTCACATCTCCCATCACCAATTGCTCTCGTGAAGTTAGTTGTGAAGCAAAAATTTCTTATCGCAGGCTAGATGATTCTGCTGTGTTGTTCATTTGAAATACCAGCTGAACTCTTCACTATGACCGTCCACAAAACAAATCACAATCTGGATGTGGTTTTCTGCTGGTCTCCCATCGACTAGAGCAGGTGCCTGACAATAGATTCTCAGTGGATACATTTGCCCTGACCAAGTGTGGATCTGTCTGGACATTCCACTCGTGCCAATGCTGAATGTTCATACGCAATATGATTGAGCACTATTTTATGTAAACTAACAAACAACTGAAGACATTTTATTGGCTTCAAAGCAGTAAGTCTTACATTTGTGGAATTCAGTCCAAAGCCAAATGTGGCACGTTCTCGCAAAGCTAGTCCTTTTACAGGGTTATGTTGTGCTTGATTTTTGTAAAGAGGATCTAAAAGACCCAAGATTCCAATATGTCAGGATTTCGAATGGTTCGTTGGGGTCTGTTATACCTAACAGATAATAACTCATTCAGAAGCCTTTGAAGTCTTTAAAATATAGCCTGTATAATCAAGAAGACCTGTCCAACTCCCTAACTGGAGAGGTTGGATCAGTTTGGGGGTGAGCTGAGTCAGGGCCACTGGACGCTGTCTGCCTCCTTCTGCCCTTCTGACCTTATAACCTGGAAGCAGTTGTGGCAGTTTTACTCTTGGTGCTAATGGGTTTTGTTTATTGGAATTGTTGCAAGTATTTTGGAACATCATCCTTTAATCGGAATAACCTATCAGGTTCGGATACAATATGATATTCAGCTATTCTATTTTCGGTTCCTTATGTTTCATTTGGAATTTGGAAAATAAATGTCATTTGTTTAAAACTCGGCAGTCTGACCAGCTAATTCAAGCTGGGAATATCAGCGATCCACTAACCTTCAAAATAATAGCAAATTTACGGTCTGGGCTACCTGCTTAAAATGTTTTGACTGGTCGGGACTGGTACAGAACAGATTAGGGGGCCTTTGTGGAATTTAGACAGCGAGTGGCAGGTGTTCCTGTCTTTATTTCGTGTGTTGATTTGGTGAGTAAAAAGGTCTTCAGATAACAATGGTTCTTGCAGGAACCAAGCTTGTTTTGGAGGTGGAGAAAATTACCTAGGGGGTTTTACAAAACGCACTTAAGTCCAAGCCGCGGGAATGAGTAGACAAAGGGAGTTGAAGCTACTTCTAATCTTAGGAAAGATGAGATGGTTGCAGCGGTAGCTCACATTCCAATTTGCTGGAAACTCCATCAGGATCTGTGGAGATGACTAAACTTCAATCGCAAAAGAAGCAGCTTGAGTTAGAAGCAGAGATGAAGCAGTTTGAGCGACGACTAATATGAGAAGACAAGGAATAGGTTTAGCAGAAGAAAGAGAAAAACATAATAAATAGCTTCAGCAGAAGATAAAGAAAAACAAGGAGCATTTGAGCTTCAGAGATGGACACTTAGAATGAAAAGTCAATTTAAAAGGATGAGGATGAAGCCTGAAGGTAAGCTTAATGAGAAACAGACTGAAGACAGGCAAACCCATGGTAATCCAAAGCCTGGTGAGAAACGTGTGTCAGTATATTCACAGCTTGCCTAAATTTGATGAGTAGGAAAGTGGCTAAAGAGTTTCTGTGGCCAGTGGCCGTGTAGGTTTTGTTGACGCAAACAAAACTTGTAGGTAGAGCTAGTGAGGTATGCGCAACACTATCAGAGGAGGGATCTGGGGAGTATGAGGAGAGGAAAATATATATATATGAGCATGTGCCAAAAAGCCTACAGACAAGGTTTCAGGAATTTTAGGAAGGATCCTGTCGAACCCATATTGAGTTTGAAAGGATCAAAAAAGTAACTTTGATAGATGGATAAGAGCTTTAAAAAGAGAGCAAACTTACAATGCTCTGAGAGAGACAATTACTATGGAGGAGTTTAAGCATTCACATAATGCAAACTCATTTGGAAGATCATAGAGTTATAAAAGCAAGACTGCCAGCTGAAGTGGCTGATGAGTATGACTAGTGATTATTGTTATAAAACTTGTTTTGGCTTCCAGAATCGATTTCAGTCCATAATGGATAGAAATTCGGGCAAAGAGAAATCCTCAGGTGGAAAGGGAAACGTAGATCTCGGTGAAGGCAATACTTGAAGGAGGCAAAGAAGATTTTAAAAACTCTGTTGTTTTCATTGCAACACTTGATGTCACTGTTTTGGTGGGTTCAGAAAGAAAACGCAGACACAGGAGAAAGGTATAAGTATGGGAGTTTTGATGGAGCGGTAACAGATTGCACAGTGGAAGCTAGAAAGCTGCATCAGAATGTACAAGCTGACTGGAGGTTTGTTACGGAGGAAGTGGCTGATCTGCTTTGAAAATATACCTGCAAATGGAAATTTTATTCACATAGGGCACACAAAGAGGATGCAATATTAAGAGATACAGGATCATCTGTGAATAGATAAGAAGATACGTATTCCTGAAGGAATATTTCCAGAAAAGGTACTGCAAAAGGGAATTCATCATGAGATAAACGGTGCTAAATCATGTAAAGTCAGCATAGCGTGTCCAGAAAACTGTGGGTAAATTCTTGTAGGGGTATTGGACGAACTCACAGCTCCAGGAATATAATTTGTCCTTGCGGAAAATATAACTGATTCAGTGGTAGGATTACTGCTACTCTGGTTGAACAGCCAGTGGAGACGCAGGTAACTGAATCAATGTAGGAGTCTTATTCTGGAAGTTTCCTGATTGTCGCAATGTCACCCGTTGAAACAGAAAATACCAAAAATGTAAAGATAAGGAAGCTTAAGTGGCATGAACAGATACTTAGCTCCACCAGAAAGTTGAGACAAGACAAGAGCAAATAGGTGATCATGTCAACTTCTTTGCTCAGCTAAACAAATTGAGTCACAGCAGAAAGATAAAAGTTTAAAGCAGTTGTATCAAAAAACATATACATTAGGAATTTGGAATGTATCCCCGCGTGATATTATCTTAAAAATGATGTCCAAATGAGGAAATGGAGATTAACATATATTCAAGGAGATGAGAAATGGGAAGAGATTCATCAAATCATATTGCCAATGGGGTACAGAAGGAGGTGATGCGAATGGTGCATGAGTTACCACCTAGAAGTCATTTAGGAGTGTGGAAAGTACAGACTGAATACAGAGACATTTTACTGCAACCGGATGTCGTTGAATTTTGCCAGATTTGTCATACATGTCAGGTAATTGGAAAAACACAAGAGGTAATAAAACCTGCTCCTTTCTTAACTATTCCGGCACTTGAGGAACCTTTCACAGGAATCTTAATTGATTGGCTAGTTCCCCGACCAAAAACAAATAAAGTGGACACCAGTATTTGTGAACAATAATGGATGCATCAACTAGATTTCCAGAGGCCATCCCAAGGTTCAGTATGACAGCTAAAAGAATTGCAAAGGAATTACTATTTTTAAAAAAATAAATACAGACTACCAATGGAGATACAATGAGATCAAGGTTCAAACTTCACATCTAATTTATTCATGATAATGTCTTAGGAATAAAGCAATTCAAATCGACTGCATGCCATCCAAAATTGCAGGGAGCGCTAGAAATGTGACACTAAACATTAAAGACAATGTTGATGGCTTATGATCAGGACTACCCAGATGATTAGGGTAAGGGAATTCCATTTGCACTGTTTGTGATCAGGGATGCACCAAATTAACAGAGCAAATTCATTCCATTGGAAGCATTTTTGGGGCATTACGTGAGAGGACAATTAATACTAATGAAGGATAAAATAGCAAATCAGACTTCAAAGACCACACATTTGGAATAGGTCTCAAAATTTAAGGAACAATTAATTGCGCTGGGGAGTTGGCTAGATAGCATTTAAAAGTATTGCAGCATGCAATAAAACAGGAAGCGGACAGGAAATCAAAAAATTGCAATTTTGCAATCGGGGATAAGGTATTACTATTACTTCCAGTTATAGGTGAACCTTGAAAGGCAAGGTTTAGTAGACCTTATCAAATACAATACATATTGAGTGAGGGTAACTACTTGATCGGGACTCCAGACAGGAAGAGATCGCATAGAGTGTGTCATGTGAATATACTCAAAATATATTTGACAGGTATGGAAAGCCAGAGCAGCAGGTGCTTATGATTATCGCACAGAAGGAAGAACCAAGTACAGAGGATTATCAATCAGGCATTCCTCAAATTAAAGTGGACAATGAGTTAGTTGTCTAAAATTGGGATAATTTATTGATTTACCTTTATGAGAAAAATTGAAATGATCAGAAAGAGTTTTTACTATCACATGGAGAGATATGCAGATATTAACTTGGAAGTACTCACCTAATTGTGCATAGTGTAGCTATAGGAGATGATGTTACGATTAAGCAACATCTTTACAGGCATAATCCTCTAAAGTTGGCACAGGTTCAGAAGGAAATTGAAGGCATGATCTAAGATGGCATATTCAACGTGCGTTACAGTGACTGGAAATCACCCATAGTCATGGTGCCAAAACCAAATGGTACCCAGCGGTTATGTATGGACTAACGCAAATTCAGTGCAGTTAAAAACATTGATGCATACCCAGTTCCATGGTTGGGAGACTGTGGTGAAAATGTGGGACAAGCAACTTACATTTGGTATGAAAAATGTTCCGGCCACATTTCAGGCACTAACCAATAACTTGCCGGATTGTCCAACCTGTGGTATACATTGATGTCCTTGTTAATTTTAATGACTCATGGAAGGAATACTTACAGCATCTATCGAACTTGTTTGATCGGCTTCGGAAGGCAGACTTGGTGGTAAACCTAGTGAAAAGTGAATTTGCCAAAGCAAAATCACCTTCCTTGGCCATGCTATTGGACATAGATAATCGGTGCCATGAGATTTAAAAGTGGGAGTAATTGGGGAATTTTCCATACCGTTGACAAAAGGAGCATGTCCTGAGACGAAATGGATGTTATCAAATGTTTATGCCTCATTTTCACAGTGTGACTGCTCCACTCACTGAATTGTTAAAGAAAGGCTAGAAGTTTCAATGGACAGAGGACTGTCAGAAGGCATTTGACAGAATTTGAAATATATGTTAACCACTACCCACGATCAGACACACCTCAATATGCCAAACCATTCAAGGGGGAGTCAAATGCGAATGATGTGGATTTCGGTGCTGGGCTACTGCAGGAAGACGACAAGAAGACACAAAGACCTATTGGGTATTTCTCCAAGAAGTTGCATGTTCATTAGTAGAAATATTCAACAGTTGAGAAAGAAACTGTGAGCTTTGTGTTAGCACGACAACATTTCAGTGTTTCCATTACCAGCAACAGAGACAGCCATTTACACTGATCATAACTCAATTAAGTCTTTTTGGAGAAAAATGCGAGACTGTTGAGCTTGGGCCTGTTGTTACAGCCATTCAATTTGAAAATTGTGCACATAGAGGTCTTGAAAATATGATTGGCAATGCATTTTTAAGACTCGAGTGACAAATGAAGGCACGCAATGATGGAAGTACCGTACACTGAATCTGAATGTAGTTGTGTCTGTTCGCATGTTTATTGTAAAAAAATGCATATGCGTATTTTAGAGTACGAACCTCTATTTTTGGCTGTTTTGAAAACTGAAGCCATCTTTGGATATTGAAGATTTGGTTTTAAATTGGAGGAGTTATCATGCAAGGGGTCTGTTTATCAGGTTATGTTGTACTTGATTCTTTTCAGAGAGGTTCTAAACGTCCCAAGATTCCAACATGTCTCAATATTGAATGCGTCATTGGGGTCCTTTTTTTGTGCGTAATAGATAATGTCTAGGGCAGAGGGCTTCCAAGCCTTTGAAGAAAACTGGTGCAATCAAGGGGATGTGGCCAGCTCTCCAGCTGCACAGGTCAGTTCAGTTAGTGGGTTAATTGAGTCAGGTTCAGTGTTGAAACTGGACGCTCTCCCTCTCCTTCAGCCCTCTGACTTTGTAACCTATACGTTTTTTGCGCGTAATTTTTTACCCTTTGTGCTCAGGGGTTTGTTTATTAGGATTGTTGCACGTAATTTGGATCAGCATCATTAATTGGAGTTAGCCTGTCAGTTTTGGATAGGATGAATTATTCTGGTACGGTATTTTTTGTTCGTTGTGTTTCATTCCTTAGTTTTGCAAATACATTCTGTTTGTTTAAAAGTCGGCAGTCAGACCAACTAATTCACTCTGGGAATATCCACTATACACTTACCTCAAACAAATGGCAACATTACGGACTGGGCTTTGTGCTTAAGAATGTTGTGACGGGTTGAGACTGGTCCATAACAATGTACAATAACCTTGTTTATTAAAAGTCATGAATTGATGAATAAGAAATAGAATGAATATGATAATGGCTATGAGACAGAAAGGTCTACGGCCCGTGGCTGAGGAGACCTGAGGGGAACACAGCAATATCTCCCTGTCACTAGTATGCAGACATCACTGTTTCTGACATATGAACTGAAATGCAATGCAGAGCAAGATACCAGATGACCCCTGGTATATGGAATGTTGAACAACAATGTGAATGGAATAGGGTAATTTTAAATGTGAAGTATATAGTTATATTTCCTATATCGACTGCTTAATCACACCTTACACAAGTAGTTACGATTGTTTATATCTGTACGGATTTTCAGAAATAAAAACGAACATAGATAACTAAATGTATTTCGTTATAGTGAGTTACAACAAAGTAAAAGTGAGAATACAGCTCATACCGAGCTGGTACAGAGACGCCAGGCTGCATGACAACCACCATTATTATATTTATGCAGAGAAATATTTTGAAATGTTCAGAGACAGAGGAGACAAGTTTAGTCATAAAATGCACAGACAATATCAAAATTAATGAACTGTTCCTTTTTTTTCATCAAGTGGAGCTGTCTCTAAAAGGCCTTTTAAATGAAAATTCCTTTGATGTGGTCCGCGCATTTATTTTCAGAACTTAAAGAAGGAACTGACTCCAGTACAATACGTGCGTCACTGGCACAAAGTGATGGGAACAGGAATGGAGCACATTGTCCAAACATAATAGGGTTCAACATCCAGAGCAATCAAGAAAAAAATAAAATGTTAGAGATAGTGGAAATCTAAAATACAAATGCAAATGAAGGAGGGATGCAACAGATGATGCAGGATCTGAGCAGAGAAACAGAGTTAACATATCGAGTCTTATGTGAACTTATTCTGGACAACTTATGTTAGACTCAAAAAGAGTTAATTCCATTTTTCTCTGCGAAGATACTGCCTGAACTGTAGGGGTTCTCTCCAGCACTTTCAATTGGTGCAATGGCAGGAGACGGAGAGTAATGGTGGGTGGTTATTTTTAGGACTGAAGTCCTGTGCCCAGCAATGTTCTACACAGGTTGGTTCTGGGTTTTCATTGTTTGTCATTTATGTAAATTATTTGCGTGAGAATATCGAAGGCATTTTTCGTAAGTTTGTGGATTACACCAAAACTGGTGGCATCGTGGACAGTGAAGAAGGTTTTCTAATAATACAGAAGTATCTTGATGAAATGTGTCAATAGACTGACAAATAGCAAATACAGTTCAAGCTGTATTTCAGGATGAATGTGAGGTGCAGGCAACAGTGTGCGTTTCTTGCTGTCTAGTGAAGCAGGAAAGGGATGATTTTATTCCCCATCTCATGGGTTCAAAACATTGATATCCTTCATGATCTTAGAGAGGCCTTACTCTCTCTGTGGTTACCCTCTTGTGGTTAATGTAGTTGCACGATAACTTTGGATTATCCTTAACCTTATCTGCCCGTACTATCTCATATCGCCTTTTTGCTATTGTGATTTCTCTCAACATAATGCCCCACACTCTTTATATTGACTAAGAGATAAAATTATATCAAGTTGTCTGTATCTAAAGTAAGATTTTCTTTGATTCTTGAATGAAAGCTCAATAACTTTAGTTGTCCATTTTCCTTAAGCTTACGAGCATTACCCTTTACTCTAACAGGGACATAATGACTCTCAATTCCCGTCGTCACACTGTTAAATTCCTCCCACTTGTCAGACATCGTTTTACCTGCTAACAGTCTACTCCAATGAAACTTGGTAAGTCCTTGTCCCATGCCATTAAATTCATGGTACTCCAATTAAAACAAACATTAATGAAAGGCTTATTAGTTTCCACAGCCATTATGAAACTAATAGGGTTATGATTGCAAAACACAAAATATTCCCTCAGAATATTACTTCAGTCACTTGCCCTGACTATTGCACAAAAAAGGCCTAGTTTTGCTGTTTCTCTTTTAGAATCATCCGCATATTAATGAAAAATTTTTTCGCAAACACATTTGAGAAATTCTTCATCATCCCAACCTTTAACGCTGTGGTAGTCCTAATCAATTTTGAGAAAATTAAAATGCCCCATTATTATAAACTTACTAAGCGTACAAATATCCGAGATCACCCTACATATCTGTTTCTCAATTTCTTTCTTACTGTTGGAGAGCATATGGTACAATACAATCAACGTGCTCTTTCCTTTCTTATTTTTAGTTTCGACCAATATATTTTCACTGGACGATTTGTCACAAATGACCATGTAGTGCAGTCTGTTCTGAAATATTTTTTGTTATTTTTAATACTACATGCATATTTTAACTGGATATTATTTCAAAAAATTCTTTCCCAGTTGCAGCAATAACTTATCCCTTTATCAAAAATAGCAGACCTCCCCCTCCCTGCCCTCCGCATGTCTGTTTCCATCCTTTCTATGACCCTTTACAGCTGGAACATTGAATTGCCAGTCTTGAACATCTTTCAGGCGAAAGTGAGGACATTAGAGACGGGAGTGTGGTGGTGGAAAAGCACAGCAGGACAGGCAGCATCTGAGGAGCAGGAAAATCGATGGTTCAAGCAAAAGCCCATTCCTGATGAGGGTCTTTTGCCCAAAACATTGACTTTCCTGATCTTCACATGCTGCCTGTCCTGTTGTGCATTCCCATAACTACACTCTCAACTTCGACATCTCTCAACCAATTTTCTGTAATACATATGATGTCCCAATCCCATGTTCTTAAACATGCCTTGAGTTCATCAGTCTTCCCTATAAGACCCCTTACATTGAACTAAATGCAATTTCGTGCTTCAGAATTACTATACAATCTTGACTGTCTCGTTTTTCATTTCCAATTGACGTGCTCTCCTCACAATCATTAACTTATCTAACCATCCTGCCATTTCTACGGCTACTTGGAACATCCCCTTGCCGTCTCTATCAACATAAAGTTTCCCTACATGGAATGAGCAAATCTCTCTGCTAAGATTTTTGTTGCTTTCCAGTTTAGATCAGACCAATCTTTTTTTTCTGAACAGGTCATTTCTATTCTAAAATAGATTCCAAGTTCCCAAAATTCTAAATCCCTCAACGACACAGTAGCTCTTCAGCCATTGATTTTTCTCCCTTAAACCTTTGTTCCTTCCCAGTTGAGTTTGGCATTGAGAGGAAACAAGAAAGTGTTGCTTTAACGGTTTTATTTTTAATAATATACCTCACCTCTTAAGTTCACTCTGTACTGTTTTAATCTTTCCCTAAAAATGTCAGTCCTGCCAATATCTACAATAATGTTTGGCTATTAAATCTCATCATTCACAACGTGCTTGAATTGTTTCAAAACGTTCTTAATCCTCCCACAGGGAAAGCAACAAACCATCCTAAATTAATGGTCACTGCCACAGAATCTCCTGTTGATGCCCCGATGGAAAAGTCCACTGAAGCAATAATTCTACTAATTCTTCTCAAATGCTGGTGAACATAAGAATCATTCCAATTGTCCAATAATTGATTGCTCTTCCATTTTCCTCAGAGAGACAATCCCCTTCACCTGTTCAAAAAGCAGAAAAGCATTTTGATAGAGGAATATCCACCGGAGCCATTTGAACTACCTTCTTATCTTTCCTGACAGTCACTCAACTATCGAACTGATTTGCTGGATAACATATTTTTCTAAATCTTGGGGCCATCTCTCTCCATACCTTATATATGGCCTTAATAACATTATGCATAAAAGCAGGATTGTTTTCGACAACTTATATATATGTTACCTTTCATTACCTACAGACAATAAAGTTTAATAAAATGGAAAATTATATACATATACGTATCAAACATATAAAACTTAAACAAAATCAACCACTTAGCTAATTGAATCAATAAAAATATTCCTCTTCAGTAAATACCGGGAAGAAAGTAGTCTCCTCCGGAGCTGAAAACGTGTTGGACACTCCGGAAGGAAGGTACAGCTCGGTGTTTTAAAAAGAGCTGATTAATTTTTCAAAGCAAAAACATATTTGCAATGTAATAAAATATATCTCTGAAAACCGAAATAGACTTTTCATTTCTTTTGTAAACCACCCTTGAAAAGGTCTTTTAAAACAAAAGTTCGTTTGAAAGAAAATTGTGAGTTTTAAAACTTTTTTGATTGTTTTGCATGTAAATGAAACAAAATCGAAAAAAATATGTTAAATTACTAAACTATAATAACTATATCAACTGCAAAATAAACTACATCAAATATTTAACTGCCTGCAATCCCAGGAGCAGCAGTAAGCTCCACACTGTTCTAAGAACATTATGTGAAACTGTTTTTACAATATGAAGAAAAGTGGATGCATGTTTACGATACGATTTAATCTCCTGCCACGCTTCTAAATATAGAATTTAATTGAATATTTATCCTCATCACTCGAACTCTTTCAAAAAAAATCGTGAATCTGTGTTCATCGTACAGATGGAAAGATCCTTCAGCTCTGACTATTGCAGGAATGATACAAAGAACATTACCCAGGTCCACGTAAAACCCAAATGTTGCAGTGAAAGCCATCGAAACCTAATCCAATATTAATTACATACAAGCCTTATGAATAAGTCATATAGAAGGGCAAATATAAAAGGTTAATTGAGCTTCATGTCCAAAATAAATTTCGTGGCTCCCTCATAAAAAACCTCAACTGCATTACGCTGTAAATTCACAAAAATAGGAATAACAAGAGAACGGAAGAAAATCAAGGCCAAGTAGTGAACTGCACAATTGATGATGATGAGAATGGGAGGGATGGAGTTTGGGGGGAATGATAAATAACATTGTGGATGACACAAAGATAAGCTGGTGGTTCACAGTGAGGAGGAACGTATAAACCAACTGTGCAGGTGGACATATCAATCGCTGATGAAAAACGTAACACATATAATTGTGATACATTTCTGAAGTATTAAGACAAGAGAGTGCTCAAACTGAAGAGAGGATTGATTTACTTGATTTTACTTTTAAGCAAAGAAGGTTGAGAGGTGCTCCTGGTGGCGGTGTTTAACAGCATAGGGGTATGCACAGGGTGATCAGAGAGTAGCCTTTCCCCTTACTCGTAGGCTCAATTAAAAAAAAGACACACTTATAAAGTGAATCTGGTCTCACCATTAATCTGAAACCTAGAAAATCTTTCCTATTTTTAAATGTATTTGGTTTTAAAATATTTCAAGATTTATATTGTCTTCTGAAAATATGATATTGATGCAGAGGTTTGTTTTGTGATCCAGATTCCCCATTCCTCGTGCCTCCATTTCGTAATCTTTACATTGAAATAATACATTTTTTTCCATTCAACTCTCCAATATGCTCAAACACAGACACAGTTCCTCACCTATGATCAAAGACCAATTTTTGCCCGTTCCCCTGACCTCTTTAAAGACTTATAGCCTCTTCACATCTTCCTTTTCTAATCTTTTCAGTGTTTGTATTCTTCTTTAATAATTTAAAATATTTTCGTAAGATATACAGTATAACACTTTCCAACAGTGTTGATAATGTAATATCTTTACTCAATATCTAAACTATAAAGTTGCAACCATGCTAAAGTGTTTTTCAGTCCCGTCACTCACTTCCGAGACTGAAGTTGCAGCAAATAGTCATTGAAATCTCAAAAGAATTGCCAAGTATTTACTTCTGATCGGAATGATAATTTGTCTCTTGATTATGAAATGGGCATGTTAATTATGGACTGTCTGTCTGACTGCAACATTTTGATGTGGTTTACTCCAGGCAATTAAGCATCAGGAATAAAGAGCAGGGATAGGCCAGCTGGGTGCCAGGCCTGCTGTGGGAATCACTAAAGCCTGATTGCGGTCTTTTCTCCACCATAATGTCTTGTTCCCCACATTCAGAGCAACCTACACCTCCCTTGACCAAAACACACGAGTCATGTCACCCCAGCCCCAACAATGAATTAAATTCAAAGAACTGCAGATGGAGCAACACAAGAACATAGAAATTTGGAGTGGCGGAAGGAAATTCAATTTTGCACTTATCCACGTTAAACACCATCAGCCAGATATAACAATCTGCCTCAATTTCTAATATTCTTCTGTAAACTCTTTATTTCCGTATTACAGCCTGTTTGCCACATAGTTTAGTACCATCTGTGAATTTAGTTGCTACATTCTGTCTCTCCTTCCAAGTCATTTGGATTGATTGTAATCAGTTGAGGTCTGCCAACTGAAACCTGCAGCGCCTCACGAGTTTTAGTTCGTCAGAGATAGACCAGTTATCCTGATGCTCTGCTTTCTGTCAGTCAGCCAATCTTTTATTCAATTCAATATTCTACCCTTAACCCCCTGGGATCTAACCTGCTAAATCAGTCCTTTATGCAGCACCCTGTCAAATGCCTTCTGACGTTTAGATGTATGGCAGTTTGTGTATCCAAATTATCCACATTGTTGGTTACTTTCTCAAAGAACTCCAGCAAGATTGTCAAGCACAACCTGCCAATCATGAAACCGTGCTGACAATGGCGAACTCATCGTTGTTTTTTTTCCAAATATTCAGTTATTTCCTCCGTTATGGTTGACTGAAGAAAGTTCCCCACTACTGAGTTAAAACTCACTGGTCTTAAGTTTGTCATTTTTTCCTATCTCTTGTTTTGAATACGAGTCACATTATTAACTTTCCAATAATTCAGTACAGCTCCAGAATCAAAGGATTTTTTGAATATCGTAACTAACACAGTAGGTACCTCCTTTAATATAATAGAGTGGAGGCTGAGAGCCTGACCTCCCTTTTATCTCATCAACATCGTACTTTGCAATTGTTGTAAATTTTAGGAATAAATTATCTTCCACTGTGAAAGCAAGAAATGTTGGCATTACCTCTGCCCCTTCTGAGTTTCCCATTACTACCAGTCGTTTCCATTCTCTAAAAGGCCAATATTTTCGTTCAGCATTCTTTCCTTTTGTCTAATCGGACAAGTGTTCTTTATTCATTCTTATGTTTTCGATGCATTTTCCTTCGTAGCCATTTTGATTTTGTTTTTTTAGCAAAAGATTGCGAACAATTAAAGCGTTTTTCTTTATTCCATTCATAGGAAGATGGCGTCGCTGGTTAGACATCACTCATTGTCCTTCCCTAATTGCTCAGAGGCTGTTAAGTGTCAAGCAAATTTGTGTCGGTTTGAAGTCACGTGTAGGTCAGGTCAGGTAAGGATGGTGATTTCCAGTCCTAAAGGACATTCATTAAACGTATGGATGTTTCAAACAATAAACAATAGATTCACTGTCAACTATCGACTCTTAATTCGAGATTCATATTGAATTTAAATTCCACCCTCTGCCATGGTGGCATTTGAAATCGAGTCCCCAGAACATTATCTGGATCAGCAGTTGGTGATAATGCCGCCAGGCCATCACCTGCATGTTATTATTGATTTCCTTGTTAAGACTTGGATCATTTTTCACCTTTTTAAAATTCCTCTTCCACGCAGGATTGCACTTTAATTAAGGGGTTTGGACTATCTCCCGAAGTAGCTGTCACTGTTCTTCAACTGTCCCGCCCTTTAATGTTTTTTGCGAAGTACACTCAGTCCAAGCCCTTCCTCGGGCCAGTAAAATTGTCATTGTCCCAAACGACACCTCACATCTGTGACTCTGCCTTCACTGTTTCAGTCGGAATGTGAAACTGCAGCATGTTGTGGCCACTCTTTCTAAGGTGATCTTGTACTACAGTATGATTTATCACTCCTACCTCATCATATTATAACAAAGCGTTTCATTCCTTGAGAAGTTACTCGAAGAAATAATCCCTCATACGTTCGATGAATCGTTCTTTGAGGCTCTCCTTGCCAATTGATTAATCCAGACAAACCTGTGGGTCTCTAACCGCAATCACACCCAGGCGACTCTATCCGCAATTCCAGTACAGCTGGTAGAAAGTTTAACCCTTTGTGATTTGGTTTGAATGTACATGTGTTTGTTGGTGATTGAGTGTTTGTGCTTTGTTCCCTGGGTCTTGAGATCCGCGACTGTTTTGAATCTGATTTCTATTATGGAAACTTAACTTGATTTCTTTCAAGGGTAAGGATTTTACAGTGATTATAAAATAAAATGTCAACTCCTCTTCTTTTGCAGGTCATGACTGCCTTACTATCAGTTTCAAACTAATCGCTTTTATCCTTACATAAAAGCGATTCATGGAGGACAGTTGAAATGTCAGTTCAATATTAGATTGTAATTAAAAAAAATTCCTATGGTTAATATCTGTGATCTTGGATTCAGCCATTATTCATGCATTCCACGTTTTTTTTAAACATGAGTAGACAAACCCTTTTCAGGCAGCTCTTGTTATTCCACGAGCCATAGCATTGTAATTGAGAAATGACTGGTCAGGACTACTTAAGAAAACTAATTTTGAAATTAAATTAAGGATATAAAATTGGGTAATTTTAGTGGTTTTCAAAGATGGGAACTGCATACATTTTACATTTTAAATATCAAATGCTGAATAAATGAATTTGTAGCATACAATATGCATTTTTATAAGTAAGGTTCCAAAAAGTATAATTAGGAACAAACTTTAAAGTGAGACAAGCATAAATTGATGAATTGGTATTTGAAGTTATAGGGAGCAAGAAACATTGCAGTGCTTCTTAACAAAAAATTCAAGGTCTAAACAAACATCTGGCAACGTAACATGAGAAGCGGAAACAAAGAGCAAAAATAATGAAAGGCCACGGTTGATGAGGTAATAAAGAAAAAAGACAAAACTCAAAGGACAGCGAAACCTTAATGGTGGTGGGGGTGGGGGTGGGGGTGGGGGTAGCATGTTGATAATAAATGGAGGAAATGTTAAGTGGTTTGGTGGATGGGGACAGGGATCGATTTAGAACTCCCCACAGGCGTCATGTTATTACTGTGGATAGACAGGTTAATTTAAGTGGAAATGTCCGGATCTGAAAAAGGAAGAGAGGGCAATACTGTTTATGAATTTTGATAAGCAAGTGGAGTGTCAGGGGTTCCTGCCCCCGGGTACCCACCAGGAACCCTTGATAAATTTAAAGATGCGAATTTAGAAAAAGGACGTAATTTTCCTAGTCGATACGGGAGCAGCAAGTTCATTCTTACGTTTTAAGCCCACGGGAGCAGGAACGAAAGAGTTAATTGGATTATGGCGACAGTTTTGTGATGAGAGGCACGAAGAATCAGTTTTGCGCTCATGACAAAATACTACCACTAAATTGGGATTAAATTAACTGCAAAGGGTGCTATGGAATCTGTTGAGGTTCTTAAAAATGATCGTGCTCGAGCAAAACAATTACAGAAACAGAATGAGAAGTCACAAGTGACTGGTAAACAAACAGAACTGTGCAATTATAGTTTAAAAAATGTTTTGGTTACTTAATGCGTTTCCAACATGAATTACAAATAATCATTATTTTATTTATATTGTATATAATTAATAATTAATATTTATAATAAATCGATTGTGTTAGCCTGAATCAATATTAATTGGCAGGATTCCTTTGCACATTCTCAGTGACCTGTCATATTGATTCACGGTTAATTTAAAACATGTCTGCATTAGTTCATTGTTACTTAAAGAATGGAACGTTACATTACTGACCGATGGGGTAACGAAAGAAGCAGCCCTGAATCCACAGAAAACTGTGGTTTATTCGTTTATTCCCTAATACCTACTGTCCCAGGTCCTTGGGAAGCTCCAATATTTACTGCAAGAGTTGAAAAAGAATTGCAAAATTTAGGCGCTGCAAAAACAGCAGACATTTATTGGGTGAAGGAGGAGAAATGTTAAGCAAAGTGATGATGCGAGAAATTATGGCTGCCTTACATCAGGAGAGCCACTGGGGAGTGCAAGCCATGTGTGATTTAGCAAAGGGATATATACGATAGCCAAATAGATGTGTGAGGGATGCATTACACGTAAAAAAGTAAACAAGTGTTAAGGAAATAAATCCCAGGAGGGAGAGAACCTGGGCTAAGACCATTCCAAAGCATCTAGGTGGATTATACCGAATTACCCCGATTGGGAAGACTGGGATATGTTGGTAATAGTTGATCATTTATCCAGATGGGTGGAGGTATATCCTCTGGCCACTGCCAATCTCAGAAATTAAAGGTTTGTTCTTAAAGAAGTATATACTGGGCTTGTCTTCCTCTTTATCTTTCCCCAGGAAACAGGGTTTATTGGCACAGGGCGTATCCTCCCCTTGAATTCGCTGTTCATCCGATTCGGAAGGGAGATTGGGTCTTAGTAAAGTCATGGACAGAGACTAAAATGCAGCCGGACTGGGAAGGGCCGTACCAGGCTCTTTTGACTGAAATAGAGATAAGGACGGCGGGGAAAGGCTGGACTCACTACACTCGGATTAAAGGGCTAGTGGAATCTCCAATTGAGGAAGACGTCTGAACAGCCAAATCAACGCAAGAACCGCTGAAACTCAGGCTGAAGAGACATTGAGTAACTGATTATACAGTGGTGACACGAGCGCGGGGTTATTTCTGTAGGATAGTATGTTAAGTCTTTTGGTTCTTCAGCATGTTATTTAGAATGCTGGGAATGCTTAGAGTTATGATTCCAACTCTCTTAGTATTGGGATTTTGTCAAATTTCATTTTCATATGTGTTATTAATGGTCCCTGAGTCTGATAACCCGCAAGTAATAGATGCTGATGTATGCAGCTTAGTAAATTGTGGGGATGTAGATAATCAAATACAGTACCGCAGCTCAGAGATATATCTTAAGTCCTACGGGGATGGCCTTTGGGATAGTACTTGCTATAATGGTCTCATCACAGTACACCGGGCCCCAGCTTTCGATTGTCCCGATAAATAGTGTGACCCAATATACATAACGATAAAGAAAACCACATTGTACGAAGGAATTTTGGGGTGGAGGGTGTGGAGGCAATTATCAGGTACAATTAAATGAAACATTTGGGATAGAAATTACAACAAAGGGGAATGATTTATCGGGCTGTTGTCTTAGAATTAGTGTTGGAAAGGGAAAATGGGCAGAATTACTGGGTAATAAGATACAACCTTTCACCCCTCCCGATGACCCTAAAGTAGTAAAAAAAAAGAGGTAAAGGACTTGAAACAGACTATTGAAATAGAAATTGGATACAGGGATACAAATGCCTTGGTAAAGTATAGTGTAAACATTCTGAACAAGAGCAATTGCTATGCAGATGCCTCCAGTAGGCCAGTGGCTCAGGTGTTTCCATTTTCACTCGGATTGAAACAGGAAGGGCATGAAATGTATGATAACCCTGTAAAAGGATAAGACTGCATGGAATGATAGGAACTACACCTCCCTATCTCTGGTGTTCCCTCCCTTGGAGATGAAAGACTTAACACCCCCCCTTCAAGTTTTCAGCTGCAGTAGGAAATTACATGTTGTAGGTGCATAGATGACGTACAAATCAGTTAAGGATTTGGGGAAGCTGAAATCATGTGCAGAAATTAAGAATTTCACCGATACAGACAAGGGAGGTAACTACTCAGCACTAAAGTTCCCCGAGCGGATTTGTGATCGTACTGTGGAGGCAAAATATTGAGACCCACCCTACCTCCAAATTGGAGAGGGATATGTGCAATTATACAATTGGCAATTCCATTCACTCACGATAGTAGGGTAAAAGAGAAAGAGTAAGAGATCACTCTTGGATTCTCGTTTCGAAGACAGGATTTATCTCAATTCTATAGAAGTCCTTGGGGGCGGGGGGGTGGTGTAACTGCTGGGTTCAAGGCTCGCAACCAGATTGCAGCAGGCTTTGAGCCAGCTCTCTTTTAATAAACATGTAGATTGGATCAATTGCATTTTCTATAATCAACAGCAATTTATAAATTGTACAAGATAAGCTGTTATAGGAATATCAGAACAGCTTGATGCGATAAGTAGGATGGCATGGGAAAACAGAATGGCCTTTGATATGATTCTAGTGGAAAAGGTGTGTGTGTGTGATGTTAGGAGGAAGCTGTTGTACTTCATTCCTGATAACACTGCACTTGATGTTTCAATTACTCAGGCCTTAAGAGGATTGACTACCTTAGCAGAGGAACTGGCTGATAATTCAGAAGAAGACATATCTCTCACGGGATGGATTGAATCATGGTTTGGAAAATGGAAGGGGGTGGTGGTTTCCATCCTTACTTCCCTGATAGTAGTATCCGAGGTATTCATAGCCATTGACAGTTGCACTGTATACGAGAACTCGCCCAAAGACTGATTGAGACAGCCTTCATGAAACAGATGGCCCTAAAAGGGAAAAACGCAGAAGGACGTGTTTCTATTAAATAATGAGGGGATGAATGAGACCAAGATGGATGACGTCTCAAGAATGATGCTTGTGAATTTTGGGGGCGATGCTTAATGGAAAAATTGCAGAAACAACAATTGAATGCAAAAATGAAAAGGTAGAATTGTGAGGAGTAATTTTAAATGTTGTTATCTGCAACGATCACACGGCTGAATCATGAAAGAGGAAGAGAGGTGTAGTTTAAACGAGATATGCGTGTATAAACAGTTATAAGCATCTGTTTCCAGGTTCTGCAAAAACAATCAGAAAATACACAATAAAGAGGTCATAAGGATCAGTATGAGGAAAGAATGAAGGAAATGCTGCTTTATCGAGCATTTAAGCAGATGGCAGTCAAGGAGGATATATAACAATAGACCACAGAGTGATGTGATGAAACAGCCAAGCAGGACATGCATTTTTGTCACGAACAAGGCCAGATGAGGCAAGAGATAAACTGCCATGTTTAGAGAAGTGGGAGATACAATCGGGGAGAAGCAATGGAATAAGCGGGGGAGGAGTAAAAGAAAAACGAATTGTATAAAAAGTTGTGAACTTGTTAAAGTCTGTGTGCCTACCTTATCGGCACCACTTTTGCAAGAGTATAATGAACGATACTGCTGCTTCAGATCTTGACTCGGACTGAAATTATTGAAGTGAGTGGGTTCTATTTCCCACACAACCATGGAGATCCTGCTTTTAAACTCAGGCCTCGCTTCCTAAACATTCTTTGCTGGACCTTTCACTCCTCTTATGGATTTCATTTGTTTCAGTGTGTACCACGACTGCTGGCTGTTCACCCTCCCCCTTCAGTATGCCTGAGCATGCTCGGTACATCCCTGATCCTCGCACCAATCGCCCTTTGTATGAAGAATTCATAGAATCATAGAATCACTGCGGTGGGAAAATAGGCCATTTCACACAGCACGTCCACGCTGACCCTGCGAAGTGCAAGGCACTCTGACCCATTCACCGACTCGATTACTCTGCATTTGCCCATGACTAATACATCTAACCAGCACATCGCTGAACAATATTGGCAAAAAGAGAACAACCTAGACCCATTCTGTTATCCTGAGTTGAATCTGCTTTCTCACAACAGATATTTCCAGAAATACTGAGTATTTCTAGCAACTTCTGGTTTTGTCACCGATGATATTTGCATATTGATAAAAACATACGCAACTCAGGCTTGAAACAAAGCTGAATTTAAACTCTCGGGAGATAACTAAATATTTGGTCATTCAATGATCCCATGAAAATTTTATTTAATTACTCCTGTTCTGTCTGGGAATGTCATTTCCCAATCCTGAATAATCGTGCATTTTTTTTTAAATATTGGAATGCTCGGAAAACTTGCACATTTATTCTTTCATATGGGAATGTGATTGCATCTCATCCTTTCATCTCAGTTCAATTACAGGACATTATTCGCAAAACACACACAATGTCTTACTTTGTCGAAGAATGCCAGTAACATTTTATGCAACAGGAATCATAACTGGAAAGAAGGATTTAGACAAAGGAATGATAAGAGAAGGCGGGTCCTTTGTAAACAGAAAAGACGATTTTGCGAACTTAGGTGATCAAATTTATGTAAAATTATGTCGGGCTGACAAACGATATTGTTATGAAGGTGTGGAGGTGTACATTGTTCTGAAAATAAAATGTAACATTTGACCTTGAAACAAACAGCGAGTCTGAGTTGCCATGGTACAAAAACAAATGCAAATTCGGCCAGTCAGATTAACAATGCCCCAACACTCTGAAATCCAATGGAGTTTCACATATAATGTATTCGATGGCATCAAAATCAATGAAGTAATCCAATGTTTTGAGGTGTAAAAGCGGACAGTTTGAACATTTAAGGAGTGAACTGACAAGGGCATCCACAAAGATAGACTGCTACCTCAAGAGCTTTCTGAAAGGTAACTGTCTGTAAGACATTTGCACAGCAGAACATGAAAGCTAACCGAGATAAAAATAGTCAGAGAAATATCTACAAAGGAGAATTGACAAAGCTGACTGGGTTTGAAACGTGATTATATGTAATTTTAAAAAAAAATCTTAATCATGGTATTTTGTTTCATCGGACCATTATTGCAGAGTGGGAAGAAAAAAAATCAGGTTTACCGAAACGAGTTGTAAGCAGTTGTTCATTTTAGTATTCTCTGCTGGACGTAAATAACAAAATTGTTAATTTTAATTTAAATAGTGACCTCTGTAAATGGATGTTTGCTCTCAAAATTTAACAGATTCCAGCATAAGGTGAACCTTTATCTTTGTGGCTGGTTTAGATTAGAAGAGGGTTTTACCATGTGTCATAATAGTTTGGAGCCTTTTGGCTGCGATTGGAACAAGTTTAGACTGATCCAGGCTGAGATTTAGGCAGAGTTAAATAAGTTTGGAGTATGAAAATGCATAGTAGATTTAATCATTTACACGTTATTGTCCAAGAGCGTTAAATATAAAGTCGGGGAGACATTTTGTTTCATTTCGGTGACTTGTGGTTGGTTAAATTTAAACTAAGAGTAATGGATCTTAAAAAATGTTAAGAGGTTCTCGGGTTTGAAGATGATTCTTACATTTGCCGAGGGCGTTTAGGAGGAAATTAACAGCCAAACATTTAGAACTGGCAAAGAACATAAATTTGGGTTTAAACAAGAACAAGAGTCAAGCTGAAATTGTTAGGAAATTACTCAAACGCTAATGTGTGTCAGAGAAACAGACAAGTACAGGAGATTTAGAAAAAAACTTCAATTACAATTGAACAAAATGCAGTTTAAAGATAAACAAAGGGAGAGAGGAAGAGAGAGAAGAAAGAGAAAGCACGGGGGAAGAGAGAGAGGGGATTAAAAAGAGAGGAGAAACTTCTGAGCTGAACAACGAGAAAGCAAATTTGGACTTGAGAAGCTGTGGTTTAGGCAGCAAAGTCAAGTGAACAGGATGGAGAGTAAAAGGTACATTAGTGAAATATGCAACTATGCCAAAACTCTGCCACATTTTGATCAGAAAGATATTGTAGCCTTCTTTATTTCATTTGAAAATTTGGCTAGGCAGGTGGAGTGGTGCAAGAATTTATGGGTAATGCTAGTTGGGACTAAGCTTGTAGCAAGGCAAGTGAGATATTTGCTGTGTTGCCAGATGAGGGGTCAAGAGATTATGAAGACATGAATATTTTATGTGATTACGAATTACGAATTGGTACTGTAAGCATATAGGTCGCAGTTCTGGCACATAAAGAAGGAACCAGGTTGCCTTATGTGAGTTCGAAACAATTAAACATAGGCATTTTGATAGAAGCGTGCAGGCTTTCAAGATAGATAAGACCTATAAGGCTCTAAGCGAGATTATTCTGCTAGAGGAGTTTAAAACCTCACTTCCAGAGACAATTCACGTGGAGGAAAAGAAAGTTCAGAAATTGAGAAGGGCAAGAGAAATAGTAGATGAATACATGTTGCTGCATAAAACAAGCTTCGAGCCAGAATTTCGTCCTGTGAGGGATATAATTTTGGAGAAGGGGAGATACTACACTATAAAAGAAAGAGTAGAACATATGAGTTTACCACAGGTTAAAGAAGCTGCCCAAGACAGTGGAAAGGAGGTGAAAGGCCTCAGGTGTTTTCACTGTAATGGAGTGGGTAACAGAAAATTACAGCGCCGATAGTTTCAGAAGGGGATTGGGAAAGGTATTTTCACTGACATAAGGAGGGATGGTCACAGTTCTGATTGTTAAGAAAGCAACTGTGGGACAAGATGTGGTAAAAGAAGCTAAGCCAGTGGCAATAGTGAAAATTTTAAAGGACACCCCAACACGAGCTGTGGAGCTGCAGGAAAGTACACAGCTTAGGCAGGGGCTGGGTATGGAGTTAGTACCTGATCTCAATAAAGAATTCACCTTTGTGAGTAAAGTTTACTCAGAAATCACAGTGGTGGAAGGGCAAGAAGTTACAAATTTGAGAGGTACACAAACTAACCAGTCGCTAAAAGTAAGAAATGAAGGAATTTGCAGTCTGTTACCCGAGAGTGTATTAATTTTTGGAAAGATGGACAAAATTTTGGCAATTCCCTGAGTAAGATCCGGTTGGAGTGCCTACTCCAGACTGGGGAAGTTATAGTGGGAATGATTGACAGACTGTCAGATCCAGGAATCCAGTTTGTTCTTGGGAAGAATTTAGCAGGTTCCAAGTTGGGAGTGACATCCCTTGTTGTGGAGAAGCCCAAGGAAGACAAAGAAACTGAAGCATTAAATTGGAAATATCATGGTATTTATCCCACTATTATACGTCACAGCACGAAGGACAAACTATAGACAAAGATCAAGAAGTTGAAGTTCAGTCAACGGAGACACTCTGTTTGCTGTAATGGTGCAGGGAAAACCTAAACAGGTTTTTGTCCTGAAAGGCGAAGGGAATTGCAACAGACAGACATGACGATAAAAGATATATACGTGGATGTGTATCCTGAAAAGGAGGCAAAGGACATTCATGAGGGTTATTATCTGAAAGATAGATCTTAAGACAGAAATGGAGACCACATCAGGTTCGTGCAGAGGAGAAATGTGCTAAGGTGCACCAGATTGTGTTGCTGGTAGCACAGAGACAGGAAATTTTACAGGTAGCATAAGAACTACCTGTAGGAGGTCACCTAGGGTTACGAAAGACTCGGGCTAAGGTACAAAAACATTTTTATTGACCTGGAATGCGCAAAGATGTGGTTAAAGTTTGGCATACATGTCATTAATGCCAAATGGTAGGTAGGCCAGAGGCAGTGATGAAACTAGCACCTCTGTTTTTAATCTCCACATTCGAAGACCCCTTCATTTGACTTATACATGAGCGTGTAGATCCCCTCTTGAAAAGCAGAGGAGAGAACGAATTGGAGAATTAGGTGTTAGTTACTGCCCCACAGAGTGAGGAATCAAATCCAAATATCGTGGATTTTGATGTGCCTCAAATATGTCAAAATGTAGAAGTCCTTGAGCAGTGGGGATAGGTTAGTAAAGTATCTGTCTCAGAAGCAAAGGACACAGTTGAAAGGTGTGTTATTACAATATGAGGACATATGTTAGAATCATATGGGGCATAGAAATGCTGTTGTACATGAATTAGATGTAGAGAATACTGTTCAGATAAAACAATCTTCTCAAAGCCAGACAGGTCCAGAAGGATGTGGAGGCTATGCTCAATAAGGACATCATTGAACCAAGCTCGCGCAAGTGGAGCTCGCCGATCATCTTAGTTCCCAAATCGGATGAGACTCAATGATTTTGCTTGGATTATTAAAATATCGACACTGTTACAAAATCAGACTTATATCCAATACCGACGTTGGAGGACTGAATCGAGAAAGTTGGACAAGTCAGTTACATCACGAAGTTGGACTTTATGTGTGGTCTCTGGCCGGGACCTTTATCAGAGACAGTGAAGAAATTTCTGAATTGTAACGCCACGTGGTCTGTATGAATTGAAAGTGATGCCCTTTGGAATGACGAACACACTGGACACATTCCAAAGACTCATGAACAGAGTTGTGGTCTTATTAATAAACTGTGCAGTCCGTTTGGACAATGCAGTGATCTTTACTAAGTCCTGGTACACCACTTGGTACAGTTTGCAGAGCTTTTTGAACGAATACGAGAAAAACTGGTGATAAAACTAAACCAAACAGAATTCATGAATGCAGACGTAATACTCTAGGAACAAAATATCGTCATGGAAGGTGGATCCCATAGAACGCAAAGGCAAAAGCAACAGAGGAATGTCCACGACCAACCTTGAAGAAAAAGGTGCTTCACTCCTAAGGAGTCAGCAGACGTCTGTTCCAAATTTCAGCAGTGTAGTGGCACTATTATCCGACTTGCTGAAGAAAAACACAATGTTTTGGTTGACAGAACAATGCCAGGAGGCATTCGACCATTAAAAAGAAATATTGACCACCAAACCAGTTTCAGCTACACCAAACGGTGGAAAACCTTTCAAAGATGACGTCGACGCGAGTGACATAGGAGTTGCAGCTGTCCTGCTACAGGTCAATGAGATGGGATCATGCTTTTCAAAGAAACTCCACATCCATTCAAAGAAAATATTCTACGATTGGGAAAGAACTATTGAGTTTGGTACTAGCCTTATAACGTTTTAATGTGCATTTGCAAACAGCGTGTTGGAGACGGTTGTGTTCAAAGAATGTAAGCAGATCCCACTCTGCTTACATTCTTTGAACACTTTAAAGAGTAGTACATTGGAGTCTTATGTTACAGACTTTTAATTTAAAAATCGTATATGTAGCATGTAGTAAGAATATAATCGCAGATGCGTTCTCATAAAGTTTATACGAGATTTGTTTTTATCAGATGTTAATTATCGGTAAATGGGAAGGAGTTAAGGTGGACTTATATTTCAGTTATCTGTATGTTATGGGAATGTGTTTAAAGAATGGAAAAACAAATGAGACCGTGTTTTCATTATGATGGTTCTTTTTTGAGAGAGAAGGTGTTATGAACGTGTAAAGGGTACGCTACCTTTAAGAGAGTTGAAGGATATAAAACCACAGTGAGTGCTGGAAAATTTGCAATGCAAGATTTGATTCAGCAGCTGGCAGTGCCTGGGTTGCTGTGAGACAAAATGAAACATCAAATTTGATCAATCCGTTTAAAATATGTCCAATAAGTTAAACTACAATCGAGTTTAAATTTGGCATTTGGCAACATTATAAAAAAATGAAATTACCCAATGCTTTGGGGTAGAATGCTGGAAAAAATACAACTTAGGGGAGAACTGCCAGGCACCACCATCTGCAGACTGCCCGGAGAATAGCTCTCCGAAATGTACCTTTATTTATCAATGACCTGTGAAACAGAAACTCTCAGGAGCAGAAAAGAAGACAGAGGAAGATACAAAGAGAATATTCGACAGCTGGCTGGTTCTGAAATTTGAATGTTTTGGTATATCTTAATGGGGGGTGGTGTGGGGTGGGGAGTGGGGTGTGGGTGGGTGGATGATCGGACCAGTACGGTAGAAGAGAAAGTGAAAGATAGGTCAGAGAAAGGAGTTGCAAATATTTGTTAGTTAACTATTCTCTGTTAGACATTTTTTTGAAAAGTTGTTAATGTTTACTTTAAATAGTGACCTTTAGGATGGTTGTTGGACTTCCGAATTTTTACAGATTACAGCACAGGTTAAATATTTTCTGCGTTGCAAGTTAAATTAGCGCGGGATGGGGGGGGTCCCCATGTTGTAACACGTTAACTCAGATTCCTCTGCACAGAGGGTGCACAGACCTGCAGAGCTTTTCCAGTAAATTACTGTCTTAGTTCCTGGTTTACGAACTTGCCGTTGTTTTGATTTTCTTATGTACAACATTGGTTGAGGTCCTGGAGGACAGGAGGACAGCTAATGTCGTTACATTATTTGTAATTTGGCTGCAAGGAAAACCCAGGGAACTACAGACCAGTGAATTTAATGTCAAGGGTGGGTAGGTGTTTGTAGGAGATTCTGAGAGGCAGGATTTACATGCTTTTGGAAAGGCAAGGACTGATTATGGATATTCAGCACAGCGTTATGTCTGGGAAACCATGTCTCACAAACGAGATTGCAGTTTTTGAAGAGGTGATCGGGAAGAAAGATGAATGTAAAGCAGCATACGTTGTTTCCATGGACCTTCGTGAGGCCCAACTAGATTCCACATGGTAGTCTGTTTAATAAGGTTAGATCACAGGATATCTGGGAGAGCTATCCAATTAGATGCAAAACTGGCTTGACCGTAGGAGACAGAGGGTGCTGGGAGAGATTTGTTGCTCGAATTGGAGGCCTGTGTCCAGTGTTGTGCCAGAAGGACCAGGCTGCTGTTGTTCATTGTTTTTGTAAATGGTTTGGATGAGAATATTGGAAACGTGGATAGTAATTTGGAGACAAAACCCCCAAAATTGGAATTATGGTGTATAGTGAAGAAGGCCATCTTAGAGCACAAAGATATCTTGACCTACTTGACAAGTGGGCTGCGGATTGGCTGATGGAGCTTCATGCAGATAAACGTGAGATGTTGCGTTTTGTTAGACAAACGAGTTTAGAATTTATTCAGAAAATGGTAGCGCGCTGGGGAGTGTTGTCAAACAGAGAGATCCAGGGTTCATGTACATAGTTCCGTGAAAGTGGATTCGCAGATTGACAGGGCAGTGAATAAGGCATAAGGCATTCTGTCTTCCATCGGTCAGAGTATTGATTATAGGAATTGGTACATCATGTTGTGGCTCTACAAGAGAGTGGTAAGGCCACATTTGAAGCACTGAGTGCAATTCTTGTAGCCCTGCTATTGGACGGATGTAAGAAACTGGGACGGGGACAAACGTATTTAAAATATGTGACGGAGATGAGAGACTTTGAGATATAGGGTATGCTGGGATTTTTCTCCTTTTGCGTTGGAGGCTGAGAAGTGATCTTTAGGACATCATGAGAGGCATGGGTACGTGGGTATGCCCAGAACCAGAGAGGATAGGTTTAAGGTGAGAAGGAAGACATTTAAAAGAGATCTCAGGGACCGTTGTTTCTCACAGAGGGTGTTGTGTATATGCAGTGAGCTGTCAGAGGAAGTGGCATTGGGGATTGCAATTACAAAATATGAAAGACAATTGGATGTGGACATGAATAGAAAAGGTTTGGAGGGGTCTGTGCCAAAAGAAGAAAGATAGTAATCATTCAGTTTAGGAAACCAGGTGAGCATGGACGATTTGGGCCAAAAGGTCGGTTTGTATACTGTATGATTCTAAGAGTCTATGACTCTTTCACTCTTCCTTCATCACTCGTCCTTCATTGCACACAATTCATTTCCAAGTCAAAACTCATCTGCAAATACTTTAAATGATCTAACTCTCCAAACTTTCTTAAATAGAGAATTCCTGAAATCGATGTGGTTCTGTTGACCACAGCAGCAGAAGAAGCAGAATTAAATACAAGCATAATCTGTAATGATTTTCCTGGGATTATTCCTCAGTCTACCATTCCAACCAAGTTAATCTATGGTTCAGTGATGTATAGGTGAAAGTGGCTTTGTACCTAAACCTAATGACAACCTGTTAAAGCTATAATAATTGATTGCTTGCATTCCAAACAACAGAACGAACATCTGATAGAGAGGAGGTAATGATCCCAAAACCAACAAACCAACAGTACTGTCACTTCCAGCCATGAATGGTGATGGACGGTTAAACAATTTCATGGAGGAGAGGACTCCACAATTATTCCCACAATAAATTATGGAACAGTCCTGTCCATCAGTGTAAAAGATAATGATGTAGGTTTGACAAGATACTCCGCCAGACGTGTTGAGTGAATGATCCACCTCACCCTCGCCATGATGCCCACCGAATCACAGATGCCCATCTTCAATCAATTTGTTTTGCTGCACGTGACATGAAGAAACAGCTGAACACAGTAGATATTACAAAGGCAATGGGCATTGACCCCATTCCTGTAATACGACTGAAGACTTGTGCTGCACAAGAAGCCGTGTCACTGTGGAAGCTGTTTCATCCAGCTCCAACTTTGACATTTCCCTGGCTAAGTGGAAAATTACCCAAATATGCCCCATCCCCTAACAGGAGATTAATTACAATCTGACCATTTACCACCTCCTCAGTCCCATCACGATTGGTAAACTGATAGAAGTTCATTTTAACAGATCTGTCAAAAAGCCCAGAAATAACCAGCTCAGTGTGGTTACCAAGAGGTCCTTACGTGGAGTTGGTGCTGTTGTGGACATGTCACTGGATTACTAATCCAAAACAGGCTAATGCTCTGGCAGCTGATGCAAATTAATAACCATTAATAAAAAATCGAGATCTAAAATCTATATCAGTAATGGTGATGCCGAAATCGATGTCGATTGCAAACTCGAATTTGCTTCATCAATGTACTTTCAGGAAGGGAATTCTGGTCTGGTGAATTCCATGCTTCCCTGATCTGGCCTAAACGATACTCCAGACACACACGCATGAGATAAACTTTTCAATGGTCTCTAAAACGGTACAGCAAGACAAGAAATTGTATCAAGCTACTCCGAGGTTTGGAAGGATAAAACTGACAGAACTTCCAGCACCAGCCTCAGTATTGGAAAAGGGAACGGGAAACACAGTCCTGTTGGCCCTGCAGAGGCGTCCTTCCTAACATCTGAGAGCTTGTGACAGCCATACTCCAGATGTCTCCCCATCCCTTTCATGTCGAGAAATCCTTATTTATATTCAGTGCCTTGTGTTTCACAGCTTATGTGGGAGAGAAATCCCCAGAATCACCAGTCACTGAGTGCAGACGTTTACTCTCATCTCAATGCAGATGGACTGTCTGTACCTAATACTGTGGGCCCTTGTTTTAGATGTCCGAGCCAGGGGAATTATCATCCCAGCTTCCAATCTGTCTCACCCTCTCAGAGGTTTGTATATTTCACTGAGATCTCCACTCATTTTCCTAAACACCATGGAATACAGGCACAGTCACACCAAACTCTCTGCCCGCAACAAGCCTGTCATGCCAGAGATCATTCTGGTCATCCTTCACTGCACTCCATCAAGGTCAGGTTTATCCCTTATAAGGTAAGGAGACCAAAACTAGACACAATACTGCACAATGTTCAAGATGGGCTCTCACCAAGATCCTGTACAGCTGCAGTAAGACACTCTTAGTCCTGTCTGTCAATCCCCTAGAAATAAAGTCAATACACCATTTATCTTCCTGCCTGCTTTCTGCTCTTGCAATATTGCTTTAAGTGACTGGTGTACAAGTAGTTGAAGATGCTTTTCAATGTTGCAATTCCCCATTTGCTGGGTCTATGTACACTGGTCAGCGTGCCAGTTCCATTCCCAGTATTGGCTTCTGGTTTCAGAACTCACTGACCTGCATGGCTCGGAGGGCTGCCCAGCAGGGAAAAAAAAGGAAGAATATAAATCCCTTTAAAGATTAACATGTTTCATCCAATCCCTTTTCAAATGATACGTTGCTGTTCTATTGTACTTATCACAGTACACACCGTCACATCCACCCCCATTGATCTTCATCTGCCATGTATTTGCCCATTCACTCCACTTGAATACACCACTTTGGTGATTTCTTTTCTTAAATCCTCCTCGCCCACTGACGATCCAATATCACTTAGTGCTGTCAAAAACTGAAAAATATTGCATTTGATTCCCTCAACTAAATGTTTGACATGCATTGAGAATAGCTGGGGCCCAATCACTGATCCCTGCGACACGCCATGATCCTTCCACTTCAAAACGTATTGCTTCATGCCTGATCACTGTTTCCTGTCAGTACTCCTATTCTAAAATCATGTTCATATTTTAGTCCCAATCCCGTAACATTTGACTTTGCACACTAGGCCACAGCCTTTATCAAGATCTTTCTGATAATCTAGATACGTTGCATCCATTTCTTCTCTATATGTATCGCCCAGTCAGTTTCTCAAATACGATTCCCATTTCATGTTGCTCAATTACATAAGAACGTAGAAATGAGGAGAAGGAGTAGGCCATCTGACCCTTCACGCTTGCGCCACCATTCAATAAGTTAATGGCTAATCATTTCATTGCCTCAGCTCCACTAACCACACCCCCACACCCCCATGCCGACTCACCATAACTTAATTCCTTTACTGTTCAAACATTGTCTATCTGATTTCAAACGCATTCAATGACGAAGCCTCAACTGTTTCACAGGGTGAAGAATTCCACAGATTTACAGCCTTCTTGGTCAAGAAGTTCCTTCTCAATTCAGTCCTAGATCTGCTTCATCTAATTTTGAGGCTTTGCCCTCTTGTCCTAGTTTCATGCTCTCCTGGAAACGTCCTTTATATTTCTACCTTACCTACTCTCTTCACAATTAATTATGTTTCTATCAGATCCTCCCCCATTCTTTCAATTTCCAACCAATATATAATTCCAGTCTACTCAGTCTCTCCTCATAACCACCCCCTCACCACTGGAACCAATCTAGTGAGCCTTCTCTGCATCCATCGCAGTGCCAGAATTTCGGTTCGAAAGGAGGGAGACCAAAGTTGTACGTACTACAGATGTGGTCTTCCCAGCATCCTGGCGAGGTGCAACATAACCTCCCTGCTTTTACACTCAATCCCTTTTGCAATGAAAGACAAAATTCCATTTGCCTCGTTAATTACATTTTGCCCCTGCAGACCAACCTTTGTGATTCATGCACAAGGACACCCAGGTCCCTCTGCACAAGAGCATGCTGCATTGTTTTGACAATTCAAATAAGAGTCCTCTTTACTATTTTTCCTACCAAAATGGATGATATCACATTTATTATAATTGTACTCCATCTGACAGACCTTGGCCCACTCACTTCAACTCTTTATGTCACTTTGTAAATTATAACAGTCCTCTGCACAGACTTATCTCCGCAACTCATTTTAGTATCGTCTGCAATCTTTGAGACACTACACTTGGTCCCGTACTCCAAATCATCTGTGTAAGCTGTGAATAGCTGTGGTCCCAGCACTGATCCATGAGGCACTCTATTAGTCACTGATTAGCAACCAGAAAAATATGTATTCCCACTCGTTGCATCACGTGAGTTAACCAATCCTCTATTCACGCTAATACATTACCTGTAATGCCACACATTACACAGCAGCCTTTTTTACGTCACTGTATCTTTTTTTTGAGATTACTTACAGTGTGGAAAGAGCCCCTTCGGCCCAACAAGTCCACACTGACCCGCGGAAGCGCAACCCACCCAGACCCATTCCCCTACATTTTACCCCTTCACCTAACACTCAGGGCAATTTAGCATAGCCAATTCACCTAACCTGCATGTTTTTGGAACGTGGGAGGAAACCGGAGCACCCTGGAAGAACGTGCAAACTCCACACTGACCGTCGCCCAAGGCTGTAATTGAAACTGGGACCCTGGTGCTGTGAGGCAGCAGTGCTTCCCACTGAGCCACTGTGCCGCCAAAGTAGGCTATAGATATTCAGGTAACAGAGATTAATGTAGTTTGGTGTATTCTGGCTGGTGTTGTTGTACTGGGCTGAAAGGCCTGTTTGTATGTTGTATGGCTCTATCGCTTTATTTTTTTGGAGACGGAGAACGTAGTCTCACTATTTCCATAGCTTGTGAACATCAGATAATGAGGAATACATTCTCCAAGGGCACATAGGATTTGCAGCTATATCATTCTCCCTTCACTATCAAATTGTTAAGAACCCCGTTTCTGTATTTGTAACATTCCTGTTAGTGTTCCTGCACCACAAGAATCCCTGGAGTTTATCACCATATTCTGAATAGAAATGAAACACAGGCAACAGAATGCTGGCCTTGGTAATGGAACACACCTCGCAAGAACAACTGAAAGGAATCTGTAGTATTAATGTTATCCATTCGACTCAATCTGATTTCTAAAGCAGTTTCAAGGCAGGCTTTCCCTCTGTCCAATGCTCCTGACCTCTCTACATCATTATGAACCTTTCCTGAGCGCTTTTCCCGTGCTGTTTAAAAGTCACATTTGGAACGCTGTGCCCAATAATCTGAAAGGAGAGTTTTCATGTTCATAAGAATTGTGTCAGTTTTTTTTAGTATTTAAAGACAACAGAAATGCAGAAACTAGAATCAGGAGTAAAGAATCAAAACAGCTCCATCATGTGATAAGATCGTGGATGACCTGACTGTGGCATCAATCACACATTCCTCCTTTGCTCTTACAACGTTAGTGCGTCATTATTAGTCAAGAATCTGCCTGTCTCTGTCAAAGGAATATTCAATGTCTTATCCTCTATCGCTCTCTGGGAAGAGAGTTCACAAAGGCACAACACTTTGAGACGATTACACCAAATCACCATCTTTTTCACTCAGATATTCTTCGGCTTTACTACACATCTACTTATCAACTTATCTACATCTCTCACACAAGCCTAATCTTCGTTTCAGAATTCAACTTGAAAAGACTACTTGGAATATTCTGGGGTTAAACAAGATCACGCTATTCGCCTAAACTCCAGCAGATCCAAGGCCAGTCAGTTCAAGATTTTCTCCATAAATAAACGTTGCTCCCAGGTGTCAGCTGAGTGAATCTTGTCTGGATTGCATTTCATATCATTGTGGCCATCGCTTTCTTCATGTGGTTCCACCACTACATTGTAAATCTGTACAAAATTGTCCTTACTTTTAAATGTATTGCATTTCAGGAAGTTTCAACATTTATTTTACATTACTAAAAATTTGATGTACGTAGTTTGTGAGAAGATTTGTAGCTCAGGTGTTCGTTGTTGTGGTTCTGTTCGCCGAACTGGGAGTTTTTGTTGCAAACGTTTCGTGCCCTTTCCAGGTGATATCTTTAGTGCTTGCGAGCCTCCTGTGAAGCGCTTCTGTGCTGAATCATCCGGCATTTATCCTAGTTTGAATCTGCCGCTTCCGGTTGTCAGTTGCTGTCTGCTGCAGTGGTCGGTATATAGGGTCTAGTTCAATGTGTCTTTTGATAGAATTTGTGGATGAGTGCCATGCCTCTAGGAATTCCCTGGCTGTTCTCTGTTTGGCCTGCCCTTTCATAGTTGTGTTGTCCCAATCGAATTCGTATTGTTTGTCATCGTATCGTATCGTGTCAGTTGGTGTTCATGGATGTGGGTTGTTAGCTGTCTTCCTGTTTGTCCTATGTAGTGTTTTGTGTAGCTCTTGCATGGGATTTAGTACACTACGTTGGTTTTGCTCCTGCTGAGTATCGGGTCCATTGAACAGGTCTCCCAAACGTTATTAGTTGATCTGCGACACTTTAATAAACGCCATCTGGTCCTCTTTTATAATGAATGGTAAAACCCTCGCCAGTCTTAATGCCAACATTTTTTGGAGAACTTAAAATCCACATTCAACAAGGACATAGGTCTATATGAAGAGCAGCCGTGTGGGGCCTTTCCCTTCTCTCGCCTCTCAGAGAAGGCGAGAGGCAGCCCTGAGTATCTGAATCATTATACATACATATATATATATATACACACACACACATATATATATGTGTATATGTGTGTGTGTGTGTGTGCGTGTGTGTGTGTGTATATATATATATATATATATTTATATATTTATATATTTTTATATGTGTGTGTGTGTGTGTATGTGTGTGGCCAATTTCCCAATCATTTTGTTTATAGAACTCAGCTTGGAATCCATCTGGTCCGGGACCTTTGCCACCCTGGAGCTGCCTTACCGCGTCCTGTATTTCCTGGTTTGCCAGCGGGCCATTCACGAACAACACCTGTTCCGAGGTTATGCCCGGGAGGGTCATATGTTATTTGAAAAAAAGACTCTATCTTCCTCTTTCTATCCTTACAGCCATGTGATCTGTACGATTCGACACAGAACTTTCTAAAGGCGGCACTGCTCATTTCACGATCACAAGTCAGGGTATCAGCACTTTTTTCTAATAGACGTAATGACTTGGGGAACCCTTTTGTTTCTGGCAAGGTATGCTAGATACCTGCCAGGCTTGTCCCCGTATTCAAATAATCTCTGCTTCGCACGTAATATGCTGTTTGAATAAGTGCAGTATTCAAAGTTGCCCTATGGTCTGCGATCAGCTGCAGATTAGTAATAGAGGGTCTACCCACATACACTGTCTCACCCGCCTTCAGGCGAGCGTCGAGCAGATGCTTTTCTTCTCCCTTTTGTCTTAATGTGATAACCAAGCCTCGCACGTATGCCTGAGCAGTCTCCCACATCACCAAAGGGTTACTGGCTGTGTTTGAGTTGATATCCCAGAAGGTTTTAAATTCCTGCAAGAAATATTTTGTGAGCTTAATATCCTTCAATAGGAAAGGGTCCATACGCCAATTTCGGGAAGCTAGCTCATCATCACTTGTCTTAACCTCCATATGGAATTCAATGTAGCTAAGTGCGAAGTCGTTCACTTTGGTAGGAATAACAAGATGATGGATTACTGGGCTAATGGTAGGCTACTTGGTAGTGTGGATGAGCAGAGGGATCTTGGTGTCCATGTACACAGATCTCTGAAAGTTGCCACCCAGGTAAATAGTGCTGTGAGGAAGGCATATGGTGTACTGGGCTTTATTGGCAGAGGAATTGAGTTCCGGAGTCCTGAGGTCATGTTGCAGTTGTATAAGACTCTGGTGCGGCCTCATCTGGAGTATTGTGTGCAGTTTTGGTCGCCATACTATAGGAAGGATGTGGAAGCTTTAGAACGAGTGCAGAGGAGGTTTACCAGGATGTTGCCTGGAATGGTAGGAAAATCTTATGAGGAAAGGCTGAGGCACTTGGGGCTGTTCTCATTGGAGAAGAGAAGGTTTAGGGGAGATCTGAAAGAAGTGTATAAGATGATTAGGGGTTTAGATAGGGTAGATACTAAGAACCTTTTACCGCTAATGGAGTCAGGTGTTACTAGGGGACATAGCTTTAAATTAAGGGGTGGTAGGTATAGGACAGATGTTAGGGGTAGATTCTTCACACAGCGGGTTGTGAGTTCATGGAATGCCCTGCCCGTATCAGTGGTGAACTCTCCTTCTTTATGGTCATTTAAGCGGGCATTGGATAGGCATTTGGAAGTTATTGGGCTAGTATAGGTTAGGTAGGATTCGGTCGGCGCAACATCGAGGGCCGAAGGGCCTGTACTGCGCTGTATCCTTCTATGTTCTATATATACTGCAGCATGGTCGGAAATAGTTATATTACCTACTTTAGAAAACAATATTGAGTTCAAAAGTGTCGAGGGGACAGAAACATATCGATTCCAGTATGGCACTTGTGTGGGTTAAATGAAAAAGTAAAGTCTTTATCCTGAGGGTGAAGACATCTCCACACATCTACAAGCCCGAACTCACTACTCATATCAGCCAACTGCCTAGATCTTAAAGATGGCTGAAGGGTGACCTTATGGAGGTTTACCAAATTATGAGTGGCATGGATAGGACGAATAGACAAAGTTTTTTCCCTGGGGTCAGGAAGTCCAGAATGAGAGGGCATAGGGTTATGTTGAAAGGGGAAATACATAAAAGAGACCTAAGGGGCAACTTTTCCACAAAGAGGTGGTACGGGTATGGAGTGAGCTGCTAGCTGACTTGGTAGAGGCTGGTACAATTACAGCATTTGGATGGCGAGATGAATAGGAAGGGTTTGGAGGGATATGGGCTGGGTGCTGGCAGGTGGGACTAGTTTGCGTTGGGATAAGTGGTCGGTGTGGACACGTTGAACCGAAGGGTCTGCTTCCATGCTGTACATCTATATGACTCTATATGCCCGCAGAGCTCTTAGGTATTCTGTCCACCCCTGGGTTGATGATAAAATTAAAATATCCCCCTATAATTGTGTGGTGCACCTCGAGAGCCATCAACTTGGAGAACACTTCCATTACAAATTTAAAAGGGTGTGCCGGGGGGCGGGTCAATAAAGATTCAAAATCACACATTCCTCTCCATATATTAGTGCATTAATTAATATATACCGTCCAGAGTCATATTTTATCTGGCTTAGCATTTGGAAGGGAAGATTATTCCGAATAAGAATGCTTATCTCCTACTTTTTGAGCTGAAAGATGAAAAGAACACTTGGCCAAAACCACCCTAGTGCAGCTTCGAATGCTCCTTAGCAAGTAGCTGTGTCTCCTGTTGAACGGCTATATCCGCCCTTTCTTTTTAAAGACTTGATAATACCTTTTTCCTTTTGATTGGTGAGTGGCTCCCCTTGTCATTTCAGGTGCACCACCGAAACGAATGACTAGCCGTGATACTTTAAGCAAGCCCGAGACCCCCCGGGAGGAAGAACCCCACCCAAAAGACATTGAATAAAAACTAAAAATGATTCACACACGAAACACTCTTTAAAACAGCTAAATCAAAACAACTAAGAACCACTCCTAAAAACAAATAACATAAATCATATTTAAAAGGCGACTTTCCCCCTTGTTCACAAGGAGCACTACCATCTTCCAATAATCAGGCCTAACATCTCCCAGTGAGTGCCATACCCTCGATCCAGGCATTCCAATGTAGAGTAAATAAATTCCAACATCTTATAAGACAGAAGTTAAAAGTGGGAGACCCCCCACCATAGTAAAACCTAGATTCCCTGAGCAAAAGAATAAAAGAGGAAAATATATAAAATTACAAACTTACAATTCCAGCAAGTGATAAGCAACCAAATAATCAAATAAACCACACACGATGTAGATAAGAGTTCATAGAAAGGATAAGGAAGTGTCCCCACCTCACATCCCCTCCCCAAGGAAACATGGAGACGAAAAAGAGGAAGAAAGGAGGAGGAAAACAAAAGCAGGGGGCAAAATACAATCACTATCCATGCAGTTCAAGTCCAGTAGTCAATGTGAGAGCATCCGGGAATTATTTATTTTATTTTTTCCGGTTATGTGAAGTTATATACAGATCCTCCATGACTGCAGCGCATAGAATATTGAATATTGAAATCCCTCAGATGCTTCTTCACATCATCAAATGCCTTGATCTTGCGGACAACAGCCAGAGAGAAGTCCTGGAAGACTATTATCCTGGAGCCCTTGTATATCATGGCATGAGAATCCTTCTGAAAATGTGTTGCTGGTTCCCCAAGACTCTGGAGGTCGCGAGCAGTATCTGTTTTTCCCTCTAATGATGAAGTTGAACTATTCCGACCCGGGCCGGCACACAGCAACGTGGACCCGTTCAACCCGCACCCGACCCAGCTCCGACTCCAGTTTCAGCAGCTGTGGGAGCCATTGCTCCAGGAAATCAAGAATCTGCCCTTCCTCCTCCCGCCCAGCAACCGAATATTTTTCTGATGACCACGATTTCCGAGGTCGTCAATATGTTCCTCTAAGGTCGGGACTCAATGCTCCAGAGCCCAGACCTGACCCATGGATAACTCAGCAGTGGACACGGAGGCCGTGGTCCATTGCTCTGCTCCTCCGACACGCTGCTTGAGTTTCTCGATCTCTCCATCACGTTTCTGCAGCATGACCGAGATTGACTCAAACCTGGACTGGGTCTCTTCAGTGGAAGCATCAAACCTCTCTCGGAGTTTAACAAGCTCTGACATCAGGCTCGCCCCTGCAGGTGAGTCCTCCGGGGCGGCCTCAGACATCTATCTTGTTACAGTGTGGTGGTGATGGGGTGGGGTGGAGGGGTCCCTGCCTGTTGTGAATTGCGAAAGCCTTTGCCTTTGGTCATTTTGAAAAGGGTCAAATTCTAAAGTTTGATGTAGAATGGCCAAGGCTGCTGGGCAAAAACTGTTTTAAACAATTTAACAGGTGAGGGGAGGGTAGGTCTCCCACTTTGCCTGAGTCTTGGGCAGAGCTCTGCAGACTCAGACCTAGTGGGTCGCCGCCATCTTGGATCTAGCTGACGCCATGTTTAAAAAGGGAATAAGGCAAAAGGCAGAAAATTACAAACTGATCGGCCTAACCTCGTTCCTGGGTAAGTTACTGGAATCCATTGTGAAGGATGAGAGTTCTGAATAATTGCCGGTGCATGATAAAGTAGGGCGAGGTCAGTATGTTAGAACGCTTTGAGGATGTAACAAGCAGGTTAGACCAAGGAGAACAAATGGATACTCTGTGTCTGGACTTCAAGAAGAACGTTGACAAGGTGCTTCACAGGTGGCTGCTGAGTAAGATAAGGTCCCATGATGTCAGAGACTAGGTACTAGTTTGTAGAGAAGCTTGACTGTTTGGCAGAAGGTAGAGAGTGGGAATAAAAGAGTCCTTCTCAGGATAGCAGCCAATGACAACTTTGTACATGAACATTCTAGATCAAGGAACTGAGGGCAATCCAGCGAGGCTTTTAGATGATGCAAAGGTAGGTAGAGGGACAGGTATCATTGAGATGGCAGGGAGGCTGCAGAAGGATTTAGACAGTGTAGGAGAATGGGCAAAGACGTGGCAGATGTAGTACACTTTGGAAAGTGTGAAGTGATGCACTTTAGTAGGAAGAAGAGAGGCATGGAGAATTTTATATCTGGGGAGAAAATTTAGAAGTCTGAAGTGCAGAGTGGTGCGAGTTCCAGTCAGGATTGTCTCAAGGTAAATGTGCAGGTTGTGTCAGGTGTTAGGAAGGTGCTGTATCTGCCACACAGTGTGTTTGAAATCTTATATTCAGCAAAAGAACTGCGTCAACTCTTATAAACAATGATATTTGTTTATTGAACACAATTAATATTAGAACAATAAAATGCATTATACTGTAATGAAAAGCACAACAATATATCTTATGGTTGAACTTAAATTTGGATGATCACATACCACCTCACCAGAAGTTGACCGGATTCCACCTGGTGAAGTCCTCTTGTTCTTCTTATGGTCTTGTAGGTGTCTTGTCTTTCAGTGGTTATTCTCAAGTTACCACTCTCGGAGGGGTTTTACAGTGATTCTTATCCTCCCAAGTCCTCACACCTTTTGGGATAGTGTGGAGAATCTGCCAATGGAATGATCAGGTTCATTTAATCTGATCAATCAGATCCAAACTGGGGTTGTCACATTGATAGCCCAAGGGCGACATTCCATTATCCCATCCAGGTCCAACTTCAGATGTGTATGAAAGGGTCTGTAGATGTCAGGTTTGTTTGCAACCATTTGTGGGTATCTGCAGCCTGTCTGGATTCTGCAGCATGTGGATGAGCACAGAGTCTTTGGTCAAGGCTGGGTTCTACTTCCCAGCATGCATTAATCATTGTTCATTTTTGTAACTCCAAGAAAAAATTATTATTATTCAATGTAAGGTTATTATTTCAGGTGGCCCGCCTGGTTAGACAGGCAAATACAGTGATGTTATTTGTTTTGCGATGACTTGAATGGATGGATTTCCGCTGCTCTATAAGACTCTGGTCAGACCACACTTGATGTATTGTGTACCGTTTTGGGCCTCCTAATTTAGGAAGGCTGTACCACCACGGAGCGTGTTCAGAGGAGCTTCATAAGAATGGTCCGAGGAATGACAAGATCAACATATGAGGTCTCTGGGTCTATACGCGCTGCAGTTTATAAGGATGAAGGTGGATCTAATAGAAGCATACAGAATACTGGTTGCCTGGTCAGTGTAGATTTTGGGAAGATGCTTCCACTGTTAGGAAAGAAAGGAATCAAGGACATAGCCTGAGAGTCAAGAGAACATCTTTAGAACGGAGATAAGGAGAAACGTCTTCAGCCTGAGAGTTGTGAATCTATGGTCGAATGGCAGTTTCCTTCCCTAAAGGACATCAGTGAACCAGGTGAGTTTTTCTTGGCAATCGATTCATAACCACCATCGGTCTCTTAATCCATATTTGAATTCAAGCTCCACCACTTGCTGTGGCAGGATTAGGACCCAGGTCACTCGAACATTATCTGGAGTTTATCACATAAGAATTCAATGATAACACCAAGAGGTACTCACTTGCCAAGTCCTCCACAGTGTGACTAACGTGTGCAGTATGGCATGCAATGGGATTTGCCTTCATGTTATCCTTGACTTCCTTAACAAGATATGGATGATTTTTCTCTGTAATGCAATTCCTCTTCGGTCTTTCGTATCTCCCTAATGCAACATAAACTCCCAGCTCGGTGAACAGAACCACAACAACGAGCACCCGAGCTACAAATCTTCTCCCAAACTTTGAAAGCCAGTATAATTATCATTGCCAAACACTCTTATAAGTGACTCAGTCTTCACACGTTCAATCTGAATGTGAAACTCCAGCATGTTGTGTTTACTCCTTCCGAGGCAAAGCTTATCCACCAATACTTTCTTGTTACATTATACCAAATCTAAATTAGATTACATTCCCTACAGTATGGAAACAAGCCCTTCCGCCCAACAGGTCCACACAGACCCTCCGAAGAGTAACCCACCCAGTCCCATTTCCCTCTGAGTAATGTACCTAACTCTATGGACAATTTAGCATGGCCAATTCACCTGACATGCACATCTTTGGGACTGTGAGAGTAAACCCACGCAGACAGGAGGAGAATGTGCAAACTAATGCAGACAATCCCCTGGGGCTGGAATCGAACCTGAGACCCTGTTGCTGTGCTAACCTCTGAGCCGCCGTACCGTCCCATTCTCTGGTTGGTTCCATGACGTCCTGCTCTCAGAGATAATCTCTCATACACTCTACGAATCTTTATTCAAGGATATCACTGTCCAATTGATTAATTGAACCGATTTGCATGTTCAAACCACCCATGGTTACTGTTGTGCCCTTGTTACAATCCCCCACTCTTTTCTAACTCAGAAGTACTTTGTGGGGACAGTGGTTGAAAATTACTCTTCCCAAGAGGTTTCTTCTCTTGCTTTTTATTTGCACTGAGACGGATTTCAAATATGTTTTGGCACAAAACACTTTGAAAAGGTCTGAGTTCCCACTCGCAAGAACAAATGTTAGAAAATAGGTGGCAGGATTGGAAAATAGGGGATCTGGATCTGAACAGGCTTAGAGTGTCGAAGGCTCTGTTCCTATGTTGGAGTGCTCTTTGTTCTTTATCATTCATTTTAAAAATAGCAAGTTTTCAACTTATTGTTTGGTACAATTTAATAATATAAACGATTTATTTATTTAATAGTGCATGTCAAATTATTGTCATTTCTAAATTACAGTCACAGGGTCAAAGAGATGTACAGCATGAAACAGACCCTTCGATCCAACTTGTCCATGCCGACCAGATATCCCAACCAAATCTAGCCCCACCTGCCAACACTCAGCCCATATCCCTATAAACACTTTCTATTCATATACCCATCCAGATGCCATCTAAATGTTGCAATTGTACTAACCACCACCACTTCCTCTGGCAGTTCATTCCACGCACGCAAGTGAAAATAATGCCCCTTACATCTCTTTTATATTTTTTCCCTTCCCAACCGAAACTCACGCCCTCTAGTTGTGGACTTCCAGGGAAAAGACCTTGTCTATTTACCTTATCCATGCCCCTCATGATTTTATAAACCTCTATAAGGTCACCCCACAGTCTCCAACATCCAGGTAAAACAGCCCCAGCTTGTTCAACCTCCAGCTGTTGCTCAAACCCTCCAATCATGGCAACGTGCACGTAAATCTTTTCTGAACACTTTCCAATAAATCCTGGGGATTTTTTTCCACCTTCGTGTGTTTCAAGATATCCAGCACTTCTTCCTCTGTAATATGGGCATTTTTCAAGATAACATCATCTATTTCTCCGTATATCTACATCTCCCATGTCCTTCTCCTGAGTAAACACTGATACGAAATACTCGTTTCGTATGTCTCCCACCTTCTGAGGCTCCACGCAAAGGCACATTTCTGATCTTTGAGGGCTCTATTCTCTCCCTGTTTACCCTTTTGTTCTCAATGTATTTGTAAAATCCTTTTGGATTCTCCTCAACTCTTTTTGCCAAAGCTCTCTCATGTTCCCATTTTGCCTTCCTGATTTCCCTCTTTAGTATGCTCCTCCTGGACATTGTGACCGAAACATCGACTCTCCTACCCCTCGGATGCTGCCTGACCTGCTGTACTTTTCTACCACCACACATTTTGATTCTGATCTCCATCAACTGCAGTCCTCATTTTCTCCATTACAGAGGGTTGTCCCCTCTGCACAATGAGCGGGCAATTAAACATCAGAAACTCATTGTATGTGGAGCTGACTGCTCAGTTCTCGAAAGCTGCACTTGATAAATTCATTTATTAAAAAAAGAAATTACGATTCCACAGATATTCATTCAGTGCCAGAGTTAGAGTTGTGGTTCATGGTTTGAGCAGCTTGATAACAAACAGGTAATGACTGAAGAACTCCGAGGTACAGGGTATTCCAGGTATTATATTCCAGCTTACATTAATGCTGGAAGTATTATCAGACTGGCTGACAGATGTGATAAAGGAATGAGTTGACATGTGGAGGTGTGACATTTTTACCATCACAGAAGTGCATTTGCGGGAAGCCAGGACTAACAACTCAATACTCTGTTGTTCTGGAACTACAGGCAGGACAGGGTAGGGTGTTAAAGAGGATATGGTGTTGATTTATTAATTAACAAGTCAGTTAGTGCTGAAAGGTTGGTCAATATCTTGGAAGGGTCTTCAAATGAGGCTTTGAGGGTCGAGGTTTGAATCAAAATGATGATACACACATTGTGTTTTAATCACATTTTAGCTTATAGTTTGGAAACAGGCATTTCGGAGCAACAAGTCCACACAGACCCTCCGAAGAGCAGCATTAACATTGACAAGTCGCCAGGCCCGGATCAGATTTATCTTTGGCTGCTTGGGAAAATGAGAAATGTGATTGTTTTGTCACTTGCGAAGATCTTTGCATCCTCGGTCTCCACTGGACTCGTTCCTGAAGATGGGAGAGGGGCAAATGTAATTCCTCTCTTTAAGAATGAAAATAGGGAATTCCCGTGCAACTCCAGTCCAGTAGGTCTCATTTCTGTCATCTACAAGATGTTAGAAAGGATTCTGAGGGATAGGATTTATGACCATCTGGAAATGCATGGCTTGATTAAATGCAGCCAACCCGGCTTTGTGAGGGGCAGGTCATGATGAGGGTCGAGCTGTGGATGTGGTGCATATGGACTTCAGCATGGCATTTGATAAGGTTTCCCATGGAAGGCTCATTCAGAAGGTCCGGAAGAATGGTATACAGGGGAATTTAGTAGTCTGGATACTGAATTGGCAGGTCTACAGAGGATAGCGAGTGGTAGTAGAATGCGTTGCCAGCAGCAGTTGTGGAAGCAAAGTCATTGGGGACATCTAAGAGACTACTGTACATGCATATGGTCTCAGAAATTTGAGGGTGCATACATGAGGATCAATGGTCAGTACAACATCGTGGGCTGAAGGGTCTGTTCTGTGCTGTACTGTTCTATGTTCTATTTTCAAAGTCCTTGCGCTGAATAATAACTTGTTCTTGGGTGTGGAACTGAGACCCATCATTTCAATGCACCATACTGTGAGTTGTGCTCTGTTTTCACCATATTGTTATAAAGATGAGCTGAATAAAGGTGGCGGGGGGGGGGGGTGTAATTTTGAGTTTATTGGACAATCCATAAGTTGGTATTACGAAATGATGTCGGACCTTCACTGAAAAGACTTTGCTGTTAATGGTTAGAATGATGCCTCAAACATTTACACAGAGATTTCCAGCTCAAGTCACACACAAGGATGTTGGGCTGGGCTGATGCCAGCCATTAATGGAGCTGCACAATTCTGTTTGGATACTGACATTGTGGAAATAATATACACTTGATATGATTTATGAGGAATTCAATGAAAGATGCTATGTGCTGCAGGAACCCTTCACCTTTCTAACACATTCATTCAGGATTGGGTCCAAGGTGCAGAATTACAGAGTTTAGGTGGCACACCAGAAGGGTTTGTTTACAAGTCATTGTTACAAATGGTTGAACTGCATCTGGACTAGCGCCATGTGCTAGTCCATTGACCAGTCTGTCCCCAACACACATCTCCCTGTTGTTCAGGAATGTCAATAACCAGTCTATTGTGAGGGATTGTGTGAGTAACTGTCCAGCTCAAGTTAGGAAGCTCTCTGAACAGATTTTGGAGATGGCCAGTGTTTTGGAAGTCATGGTGAGGGCCAGTAAACTGTGTCTCAATGTAGATTTTTTTCCCGCTAAATCATTTCCAACAGCTTTGCTGCCTGCAAGATGGTGTGTTCACTGATCTGAACATGAATCGGCTGTTTACTATAGTCACTGAACTGAAATAGTTAGGTGTGCGCTCTGGTAAATCAATTAATGTTCACTTCAATTTCATTCAACTGAAAAAAACAATGAAGTTTGGTTTATTTTAAAATACGGAAGAAATAAAATGATATTAACTCTTCATTATACAGAATGTAAAAGTGACCTGCTGTACATTAATCATCACAGCCTGACATACCTCCCACTGTACAGTAACCATTACAGCCTGACATACCTCCCACTGTACAGTAACCGTCATTGCCCGATATAACTTCCACTGTACAGAAACCGTCACGGCCTGACATACCTCCCAGTGTACAGTAACTGTCACGGCCCGACATACCTCACACTGTACAGTAACCATCATGGCCTAACATACATCTCACTGGAATGTAAGCAACACGGCCCGACATACACCTATTGTACATTGGCTATCACAGTCCCAAATACCTCCCACCGTACAGTAACCGTCACGGCCTGACATAACTCCCGCTGTACAGTAACCGTCACGACCCAACATACCTCACACTGTACAGTAACCGTCACGGCCCAACATACCTCCCACTGTACAGTAACTGTCTCGGCCTGCCATACTGCCCACTGTACAGTAACCATCACGGACCAACATACCACCAACTGTTCAGTATCTATCACAGTCGGTCATACCCCCCACGATACAGTAACCATCACGGCCCAGCATACCTCCCACTGTACAGTAACATCACGGCCTGACATACCTCCGACTGTACACTAACCATCCCGACCCGACATACCTTCCACTGTACAGTAACTGTCAAAGCACGACATGCCTCACACTGTAAAGTAACCATTACAGCCCGATATACCTCCCGCTGTACACTAACCATCCCGGCCCGACGTACCTACTACTGTAAAGTAACCATTACAGCCCGACATCCCTCCCACTGTACAGTAACCATCACGGCCCGACATACCTCACAGTGTACAGTAACCATCACAGTCTGACAAACCTCCCACTGTAAAAAGTGAAGTCTGCAGATACTGGAGATCAGAGCTGAAAATGTGTTGCTGGTTAAAGCGCAGCAGGTCAGGCAGCATCCAAGGAATAGGAAATTCGATGTTTCGGGCAAAAGCCCTTCAGGTTGCCTGACCTGCTGCGCTTTAACCAGCAACACATTTTCAGCTCATACCTCCCACTGTATAGTAACTGTCTCGGCCTGCCATACTACCCACTGTACAGTAACCATCACGGATCAACATAGCACTTACTGTACAGTAGCCATCACGGTCCGACATACCCCCCATTGTACCGTAACCATCACGGCCCAGCATACCTTCCACTGTACAGTAATCATCATGGACCAACATATCTCCCACTGTACAGTAATCATTACGGCCTGACATACCTCCCACTGTACAGTAACCATCATGGCCCGACATACCTCCGACTGTGCAATAGCCATTACTGCCCGACATGCCCTCCACTGTACACTAACCATCACGGCCCGACATACCTTCCATTGTACAGTAACTGTCACAGCTCGACATACCTACCACTGTACAGTAACTGTCACGGCCCGACATACCTCCTACTGTAAAGTAACCATTACAGCCCGACATACCTCACACTGTACAGTAACCATCACGGCCCGACATACCTCCCACTGTACAGTAACCATCACGGCCCGACATTCCTGCCAATGTACAGTGACCATCACGTCCCAATATACCTCCACTATACAGTAACCATCACAGCCCAGCATACCTCCCACTGTATAGTAGACATCATGGCCCGACGTACCTCCCACTGTTCAGTAACCACTTAGAGCTCAGTGCTTAGCACTGATGCCTCACAGCACCAAGGTCTTTGGTTCAATTCCAGCCTTGGGTGTCTGTGTGGAGTTTGCACATTCCCCCCAGGTCTGTGTGCCTTTCCTCCGGGTGCTCCGGTTTTCTCCCACAGTCCAAAGATGCGCGAGTCAGGTGAATTGGCCATGCTAAATTGTCCACAGTCTTAGGTGCACTAGTAGGGTTAAATGTAGGGCAGGCGAATGGATCTGATAGGGTTGCTCTTCTGAGAGTTGGTGTGGACTGGTTGGGCTGAAGGGCTTGTTTCTACATTGCAAGGAATCTAATCTAAACGCCAAGGTTCAAATCAGGAATATGATGGAATAATCACTTGTCTGAATGAGTGCGACTCCAACAGTACTCTAGTATGGACTTACTAGCAACAGACAACACAGTTGCATGGGGAAGATCCTGTCACACAAACTTGATCGATTATTTTGTGGCAGTGACAAAATTAATTGATGAGGACATGGGGCTCGATGTTGGCCGTTTTGAGCTCAGCAAGGCCTTTGATATGGTTCCTTATGGTAGGCTCATACAGAAGGTGAAGTGAAATGGGGTCAGCGGTCAGTTAGTAAGATGAATAGAGAACTGCTTGGCCATAGAAGACAGAGTAGTGGTGGAGCAGTGTTTTTGTGTTTTAGCGGAGTTGCAAATTATGAGGATGGTTGCCAGAGAATACAGCAGGATGTCGGTCAGCTGCAGACTTGGACAGAGAAAACACAGATGTAACTTTATGTGGGCAATTGCGACGTGATGCATTTTGAAAGGTCTAATGCAGGAGACAAGAATAAAGTGGATGGAAAAATTGCTGGCCGCATTAAAATCCGAAGGGATCTCGGTGTACAGCTCCTCAGTTCCCTGAAAATGACAACACGGGTGAATAGGGTGATCAAGAAGACTGATGGCAAACTTGCAAACATGAATTAGAGTATGCAGTATGAACATTAGCAGGTCATATTGCAGCTGAAGAGAAGCTTAGTTCAGGCACATTTCGAATGTTGTGTACAATACTGGTTGCCACACAAGCAGAACGATGTGGAAGTGTTGGAGATGGTATGGAACAGTTTTACCAGGATGTTGTCTGGTCTGGAGGCTAATAGCCAGAAGGAGATACTGAACATACATGGTTTGTGTGCAGCTGGGCATCATTGTCTATGGGGCTATCTGATAGATATTTACAAAATTATCAGAGGCATGGTTAGAAGGACAGATAGGTTTTTACGTAAAAGGGAGAAAGTTCAGGAGATGTGACAGGTAAGTTTTAAGTTTTTTTTTGCTTTTCCACACAGAACGTGAAAGTGCCTGGAATGCACTGATAGAAGGGAATAAGCCAATCTCGCAAGGTTTAAGAGGCATCTTGGCACTAGTATTAGTAAGTAGGGAATAGAATGTCATAGAAGTTATCGGAACAAAAACGTTTATTTTAACTTTAGAACAGCATCATGTGTCAGTGTGAGCTTGCTAGGATGAAGGGCCTGTTCTTGTGCTGGACTGTTCTTTAAAACAAGATTTGAGTGCAGGAATGGCAAGATGTTGACTGAATGATGATTGAAGATCAACAGCCAGACACAGTGGATCTCTCAACAACTTGCAACTTCATATCCTCCCACCGACAGCAGGGAAACTCAACATGGAGAATTTGACGTGAAAGTCCGAACTGGTAACTGGTGACTTCATCTCGCCCCTCGCTCCGACAGCCTCCTATCTTGGACCCCAACATCTCGGAGGACACTGAATAGACAGAAGTTGCATGCACTCCACACCCACCAATGCTGGTATCTGTCAAATGCTAAACTCACCATGCCATCCCAGCACATCTCTGGCACAATGACAGTTCGCTTCTGTATTTCAGTGCTGCAGCTCAGGGTGCACTGAAAACTCTCATTGCAATGCTGCTGCAAGGACACTGCCCAGGGACACACACCGAACTCATGGACTGTCACTCAGGGCTGCTCACTCAGTGTTTGTACACACGCAATGCTGCTGCAAGAACACTGCTCAGGGACACACATCCAGCTCATGGCCTGTCCCACTGGGCTGCTCATTCGGTGTTTGTACACAGTTAATGTTGCTGCAAGGACACTGTGCTCAGGGACACACACCCAGCTCATAGCCTCTTAGTCTGGGCTGCTCATTCGGTGCTTGTACACACTCACTTTGAACTGACTTGAATACTCATAGAATTATTGCCTTACCTCACCCTGCCTTTAGCAGTGTTACCCCTCAGCTAGCCTACCAAGCTCACATGCCTGCTGCATTGTCTTGGTGTTTAATGCAAACACAAACCCAGGAAGCTTGGTATCATTGTCCAGTCGGTCGCGGTGCCCAGCACAGGGAGTCAAGGGGAGTCTCAGATCCCAGTCCGGGAGTTTGGACACGGTCAGTCAGTCTCTCGTGGTTGTTAGGGTCAGGATCCTTCCCCTGAAAGTGGGGGTGGTGATGTTGGGGAGGGGGGGGGATGTGGTGGTGGTGGTGAGGAGCTGAATGTTGGTAGACTTGGAGGAAGGTATCGGTTCCTTGATCAGCGAGTTTGCAGATGACACTAAGATTGTTGGAGTAGCAGACTAAGAAGGGGAATGTCAGATAATACAGCAGAATATAGATAGATTGGAGAGGCGGGCAGAGAAATGGCATATGGATTTCGAGCCGGGCAAATGCGAGGTGATGCATTTGGAAGATCTAATTCAAAAGTGAATTATACAGAAAATGGGAAGGTTCTGGGGAAAATTAAGATCTGAGTATTCAGGTCCATTGCTCCTTGAAGGTAGTAAAGCAGGTCAGTAAAATGGTCAAGGTGACATACGGCATTCTTTCCTTCATTGGACGTGGTATTGAGTACACGAGTTGTCAGGTCATGTTAAGTTGTATAGGGCTTTGGTTTAGAATATTACATACAGTTCTGCTCTCCACATTACCAAAAGGATGTGCATGCTTTGGAGAGGGTGCGGTGGAGGTTGGCCAGGATGTTTCCTGGTATCGAGGGTGCTAGCAATAAGGAGAGATTGAATAGTTTTGGAATAATTTCATTAGAAAGACGAAGGTTGACTGGAGACCTGATTGAGGTCTGTAAAATCATGAGATGTATCTACAAGGTGGATTGCAAGAAGCATTTTTTCCCCCCAGAGTATGGAATTCAATTACTAGGGGTCACGAGTTCACAGTGAGAGGAGAAATGTTTAGGGCAGATATGTGTGGAAAAATCTTTTTGCAGAGTGCGATGGAGTCCTGGAACACTTTGTCAGCCCAGATGGTACAGGCGGGAATTATAATGTCAGTTAAGATATATCTAGACAGATGCATGAATGGGTAGGGAGCAAAGTGGTACAGATCCTCACCAAATAGGCGACGGGATAGGCGACATGTTTCGACAGAGAATCTGGACCATCGGAGGCTTAGCAGGCCGAAGAACCTGTTCCTGTGCTGTGATTTTCTTTGTTCTTTCAATAGCCTCCAGGTTAGATTGATTTTATAGTAGGATAAAAGATTGACGCAACATTGAGGGCTAAAGGACCTATACTGCGCTGCACGGTTCTGTGTTCTAAATAGGGAAGGTTACAATGGCAGGAAGAGGTTTCAGGAGGCTGAAGAGGATGGTATCTGAACGAATAGATACATTAGAGAGGTTTACTAGGATTGTCGGGTGTAACAGAGACACCAATGGTCTGATCTGGAGAAAACGACACAGACTGGGAGGGTTGTGGGGATTGGAGGTGGTTTCACAGGGAGCACATAGAAACACAGGGTGTTAAAGAAATGTGGAGAGCTGTTCGGTCTACATGTGCTCATGAAGATGGAGAGGTTGGGAGGGATGGAGCAGTTTTCAGAGAGAAGGGTGTTAGTAGGATGGAGCGGTGTACACAGACGGAAGATATTTGGTGAATGGAGCAGATGACAGAGATAAAGTGGGTTGTATAGATTGGAGTGCCAAACAGAGATATGGAGGGTAGTAGTGACTGAAGATGTTTATAGATATAGGAAGTTTTACTTCTGCAGATTATTTAGATATGAAGTGTGTGGAGTCTGATAGATTATCCTGAAGGGCAGTAATTTTGTTTGGAGACAGTTTCACAGATTAGGAAGCATAAGTAACCTCCTCCAGTTTGGTCAAAGTGGAAAGGGTTGTAGGGGAGGGTGAGTTTACACAGGTAGGAGCGTAAGAGCTGCAGAAGGTGATGGAGATGAGTAAATGGATGGAGATACAGGAGGGGCTTACATTGAAAGGGTGGGTGTTAGCGATGGGATGATGTTACACAGAGAGTGAGTCTTGTCAGAACTGGATCGGGAGAATCACAGGCTTTCAGTGGGTTCTACAGATAGGGAGAGCTGCAGGCACCTGAGAGGATTGTTGAGTCTCCACAGAGTGATAGTGTCTTTAGGACGGGAAGAGGTTACGTAGATACGGAAACATTGAAGACAATGTGTGCCGCCTTCTTTTTCTTGAACAGAGCATCAATGTGGCCCATCAGCCAGGGATCCCTAAACCTGCCAGCTTTTCGCTTCACTCCAACAAGTATATATTGGATTCTTGAGATCACACTTTTAAAAGCCTCCCATTTGCTAGTCATTCCTTTTCCTACAAACAGTAAGTGCGGAGGGGCAGCTGCCACCCAGTGGATGGGTGCATGATGTGGAGGAGCCGGTGTTGGACTGGGATGGACAACGTTAAAAATCACACAACACCACCTTACAGTCCAGCGGGTTTATTTGGAGGCACTGGGTTTCATAGCGCTGCTTCATCAGGTGGTTGTCGAGCACAATAATCAGGCACAGAATTTATAGCAACAGGATTGCAGTGTCATGGAATGTAATACCAAACAAAATTCGCTTAAGTTTTCATCTTTCAGAATGATCACCTGGACTTCGAAAGCAGTGCTTTGAATTAAATCTTTTGGACTATAACCTGGTGTTGTGTGATTTTTAATTCACCCAATCCACCTCTGCTCGATCCTGCCAAATATCCCGAAACTTGGCCCTGTTGGAGATTAAGTTCTTAATCTGTGGACCTGCCTGATCTTTTTCCATAACTATATTAAAACGAGGACAGTTGTGGTCATTGGACCCAAAGTGCTCTCTGACTGACACTTCAGTCACTTGCCTTACGTCGTTTTCTGAGGGGAGGTCTCGTTTTCAGCTGCCTGAGTGGAGTGGAGCCCTCTCCATATTGATCGAGGAAACATTCTTGGACACGTTTGACAAATTCCACCTCATACAGGAATTTTACACTCTGGGTGGTCCAGTCAATACAGGGGAAGTTAAAATTTCCAGCCATACTATTCTATTATTTGTATAGATACCTGCGATCTCGCTTCCCACCTGCTTCTCTCGTACCCGATGGCTATTTGGGGATCCAGAACACCATCCCTGCAGACTGACCATTCCCTTTTTGTTTCTAACTCCTAACCAAATGACCTCATTTGATCACCCCGAAAGAGTATCCTCTCCAAGCACGATTGTTATGCGTTATCAATAAGGCAGCTGCCCCTCCTCACTTACTTGTCCTTCTGTCACGCCTGTACCGTGTGTGTCCTGGAACACTGAGCTGCCAGTCCTGCCCTTCGCTCAGACATGTTACTGTTATGGCTCTAATATCCCAAACCCCAGAGCCAATCCATGCACTGAGCTCGTCTGCCTTACCAGTCAGGCCTCGTGTGTTGAAATAAATGTCCTTTAAACTAGAAGTCTTTTCCCTCCCCATACTGTGCCCCGGATATCCTGGATAGGAATCTTGCTCTCGATGGCTGATGTATTTTCTCCTGACTGGTTGATGGTACCTCTCTTACTCAGAGTTCAAACCCCTGCCAAACTAGTTTAAACCCTCCAGGGTAAGACAAGCAAATCTCCACTCAGGGACACTGGTGCTCTTCTGGTTTAAGTCAAACACCACCCCCCCCCCCCCAACCCCCGTTCAGGTTACGTCTACCCCAGAAGAGATTCTAATGATCCAAGAACTGAAAACTCTACCCCTCCACCAGTTCCTCAGCCATACCTCCATCTGGCCTATCTTTCTATTTCTATCCTCACTGGCACATGGCACTGGGAATAATCGGGTGATCACAACCCTTGAGGTCCTGCTTTTTAACTTCTTTCCTCACTCCCTGTACATATTTCACAGGATCCCATCCCCGTGACGAACTATGTAATGTGGACCAATGTGCACAATGACCTCTGGGTATTTACCTTGTCACTTCAGAATGTTCAGTAACTGCTCAGAGACACCCTTTACCCTGGTACCCTGGAGGCAGCACACCATCCTGGCGTCTCTTGTCTGTCCCCCTCGCAACTGAGTCTCCTATCAGTATCACTATCTTTAGAGAGGATCTGGCAAACCGAGACTGGGAGGACAATCTGCAGTTGGTTCTCTTTTTGGAAAATGAAAGTATGTTCAAGGGATATAGTGAGACTTCCTGATCTGTGTGGTCCTGACAAGGGAATAGTAAATGCAGCAAGTCCAGCGAATACTGGTTAAGCGATACTGTGAGTTTGATGAAGAAAATACAGTGCAATAAACTCAGGTGAAGCCATGCGAACGTATAGAGTTTGCAAGAGGGCTCCTTAGAAATGAGGGACAAACAATGGCCATTAAACATCCTTGGTAGATAGTGTTAAGGAAAATCCACAAGGTATTTTAGCAGTAGAGTTAGAATAAGAGAGTTACTGGGGAAAGTATATGTACTGTTAGAAACCAAAGGGACAATCTGTGCATGGAGGGAGAGGAAGTTGGTGAGGTCTTCAATGAATGTTTCTCATCTGTATTCACACAGGAGAAAGGTATTGTTGCCTGAGATTTCAGTTGGGATGGTGAGATTCCCAAACATATTAATGTCAATAAGAAGGAGGTATTAAATGTTTTCACAGGCTTAAAGGTGGAGAAATCTCCAGTGCCCAATGAAATGTATCCCACGCTGCTATGGAAGGTAAGCGAGGAGATTGCTGGGGCCCTGGTGGATACATTTAATAACTTGTTGGCCACAGGTGAAGTGCCGAATGACTGGAGGACAGCTGATGTGTTTCCTTTGTTCAAGAAGGGCAGCAGGATAGGCTAGGTAATTACAGAGCAGATAGTCGGATAGCAGAGGAAGGGAAGTTATTGGGAACAATTCTGTGGAACAGAATGAATCAAAATTTGGAATGGCAGAGATCGATTTGGGATACTCATCATAGATTTTGTAGAGTAAGATGCTTTCCAAAATTCAGCTGAGATTTTGATTTGAAGTTACGATTGAGGATTTTGATGAGGGCTGTGCAGATGATGTGGGTTACATGGAGTTCATTACATTGTTTGACGCGGTCCCACATAGAAGGCTGGCCCAACAGACCAATGGGATCCAAGGCAATTTGGCAAACAGGAACCACAACTGGTGGACGGCTGTTTTTATGACTGAAATTCTTTCACCAACGGGTGTACCACAGGGACCTGTGCTGTTTATTACATACATTAATAACTCTGATGTGAAAGCAGAAGGTATCATTAGTAAGTTTGAAAATGACATAAAAGGTAAGGGTGTTGTCCATGGTGAGGTGGATGGTGCCAGGCTCCAGTCTGAAGGTCGAGGCTGGGACAGAATTTCAAGACAGGAAATTAAGTAGAAACATCAGGAAAGAGCACAGCAGACATTGAGGGAAAACTGATTGATTGAAGTGCATTTATTTCAAAATAAAAGGTCTAACAATTAAGACGAATGAAGTCGGCACATGGATGAGAACATGGGACTGGAATATCATAGATATGGCAGAAACACAGTTGAGAGTGAGAGCTAAATGTTCCAGGGCATAGATTCCATAGGGATGATAGAACAGGAGGTGAGAGAGGAAGGGGTGGAGTTTTTGATCAGTGAAATATCACTGCAGCACTTAGAAAGGATATTCCTGGTGAATGGCCATTGAAGCTACAATAGTGCACTTGAGAAATGGGAATGGGTCATCAGTTTGATATGACTGTACGACAGGCCCCCAAAAGTCAGCGAGATTTTGAGCAGCAAATATGTCGGGAGATCTCAGATATCTGTAAGAATGATAGGGTTGGAATGGTCGGGGATTTTAACTTTCCAAACCTAGTCTGGGACTGCCAGAGTGCTCAGAGCTTGAATGGGTGGAATTTGTTAGGCATGTACAAGAAAAATATCTCAGTCAGAATGTAAATGGTTGGACTGCAGGAAGGGGTAAAACCTAACCTTCCCTTGGGAACAAGGAAGGGAAAGGGACTGAGGCATTAGTGCGGCAACACTTTGGCAAAGTGAGCACAATTGTATTAGTTTGAAAATAGTGATGGGAAAGCACAAGACTGGTCCACAAGTTAAAGAACTGAAAATGTGTTGCTTGAAAAGCGCAGCAGGTCAGGCAGCATCCAAGGAGCAGGAGAATCGGCGTTTCCGTCATGCGCCCTTCTTCAGGATTCTCTTGCTCCTTGGATGCTGCCTGATCTGCTTCGCTTTTCCAGCAACCCATTTTCAGCTCTGATCTCCAGCATCTGCAATCCTCACTTTCTCCACAAGTTAAAGATCAAAATTCGTCTTGCTGCAATCCAGAAGGTATTAGTGAAGAGCTTTTGGAAATTGATTGTGGAGGCTATTTGCAGGTAAAGGGATGACAGGCAGGTGGGAATCTTTCAAAAGAGCGATAAAATGAGAGTTCAGGGACATCATATTTCTGTTAGTGTGAAGGACAATGCTGACACAAGTGAGGGTGACACTGGATGACTGGGGATATTGCGGCTCTGGTCAACAAAAAGGGAGCATGTGTCACATATAGCCAGCTGGATTAAGGAAATCCATTGAAAAACATAGCGGGTGGAGTAATTCACTTAAGAGGGTAATCAGGAGGGCACAAAGGGGACCACAAAAAGCATTGGCAGATCAGGCTGAGGAAAATCCAGAGATTCTTCAAGTATATTCTTCAGGAGATTAAGTAGGCGAAGAATATAGTCCCTTGACGACGAATGGGGCCATCCAAGTGTGGAAACACAGAAGATGGGTGAGATCCCGAACAAAAATTGCACGTTTGAACTTAACTTGGAGAAATACTGGGGAAGTCAGAGAATAAGAAACAGTGACGTCATCAGAAGACTCCACTTAACAGAACAGGAGCTACTGAAGGATCTAAAATGCATATAAGATGGACAAATCCTTGGGAACTAATCATGTATATCCCAGGATATTGCAGGAAGCTCACGAAAAAAATGTGGGGTCCCATAAAGTGATATTTCTCTCACAGATTAGCTGGAAGCCTGGAGGGTGGCTAAAGTTGTGCCAGTACTTAGGAAAGGCTGCAAGGGAAAGTCAGGGCCATCAACACCAATTAGTTTGATGTCAGCGATGCAGACGTTGTTGGAAGCGATTCTACAGGACAGGAGTTATATGCATTTGCAATGAGAAGAATAAATTAGGGATAGCTTTGGAACGCTACATAGAATTGTGATCATTCTGACCTGGGAAGCATTTCCTGAAACTGCAAATGGAGCAAAGATTGATGAAAATGTTACTGATACTGAAGGGTTTGAAGAAACGGAGAGGCTGGTTAACCTGGAAAAATACATGGGGGAATGAGATAGATTTGCCAGATACGTTTAAGTACAATGTGGAGAATTTTCTACAGCACACTAGTACAAAAAAGCAACTGGAGAGACACTAGGGCTCCTCAATGATCAGTGAGGCCATCCAAGTGTTGAACCACAGGAGGTGGGCGTGTGCCTAAATGAGCGTTTCATGTCAGAACGTACTGTGAACAAAGACGAGGAAACAAAGGGAAAGAAACAGTGATGGCTTGTAAAGAGTCCCCATTACTGAAGAGGTGGTGCTGGAGGTCTTAGAACACAAAGGTAGACAAAACCCTACGTCCTGAACAAGTGTATTACAGAACGTTGTGGCAAAGTAGTAGCAGGGACGCGAGCAGAAATATTTATATCATTGTACTTCACATTTCCACTGGGCGTAGGTGGATGAGGGGTGACCGTATAAAGGTTTATAAAACCATGAGGGGTACAGGTAGACAACGTCTATACCCCAGGGTAATGGAGTCCATATCTAGATGGGATTGAACTGCAGAAGGATAAGGTAATAACAATTCTGGAAAGAGGAAAAAAGGTCCCCTGGGCCAGATGGGACTTAATCTTGGCTTCTCTGGGAGGCCAGAATGGAGATTTCTGAAACTTTGGCTTTGATCTTTATGTCGTCATTGCCTTCAGGAATAGTGTCAGAAGGCTGGAGGACAGCAAATGTTGTCCCTTGACCAAGAAGCGGAATAGATACAACCCTCGGTCATTATAGAGCTGTGAGCATTACTTCGATTCTGGGCAAAGTGTTGGAAAGACTTATAAAGGCTAGCATTTATAATCATCTGGAGATGAATACGTTGATGAGGGATAGTCAGCACGGTTTTGTGAAGGGTAAATCATGCCTCACAAACCTTGTTGACTTCTTTAAGGTGAGCAAACAGATGGATGTGGGTAAAGCAGAACTTGGTAGTGCAGATGAGCAGAGAGATCACTATGTCCATGTGAATAGATCGCTGAAAGTTGACACCCAGTTTGATAGGGTTGTTAAGAAGGCATTCAGCATGTAAGCTTTTATTGGTACAGGGATTAAGTTTCGGAACCATAAGATAATGCTGCAGCTGTACAAAACGCTGGTGCGGCTGCATTTGGAGTGTTGCCTACGGTCCAGGTCACTGCATTAGAAGAAGGATGTTAAAATATTTGGAAAGGGTCCCGAGGAGTTTTACTAGGATGTTACCTGGTACGGAGGGAAGGTGTCATGAGGAAGGCTGAGGGAATTGAATCTGTTTTTATTTGAGAGAAAATTTTAAGGCCAATTAATTGAGACATATAAGATAATCAGAGGGTGACATGGTTTGGACAGTGACAGCCTTTTCCCTCGGATGGCGATGCCTAACACGAGGGCAAATAGCTTTATATTGAGATAGTAATTAATATTAATAGATATGGGACAGATGCCAGAGGTAGGTTCTTTACTCAGAATAGTAGTCTGGTGCATTGACCTCTACACCGCTGAAGCCAAATGCCAACTCGAGGACACCTCTTCCTATTGCCCCCTTGACCATGACCCCACCCCACCATCACAAAACCATCATCTCCCAGACCATACAAGAACTTCATCACCTCAGGAAGAGATCTCCCACCCACAGCTTCCAACCTCAGTTCGAGAACCCGGCACTGCCTGGTCCTACCTCCTTCCCAAAGTCCACAAGCCTTACCACCCTGGCCAACGCATTGTGTCAGCATGCTCCGGCCCCACTGAACTCATCTCTACCTATCTCGACACTGTCCTAGCCCCCGTAGTCCAGGAACTCCCCACATACGTTCGAGACACCACCCACGCCCTCCAACTCCTACAAGACTTCCGTTTCCCCGGCCCCCAAGGTCTCATCCTCACCATGGATATCCAATCCCTCTACACCTCCATCCGCCATGATCCGGGCCTCCAAGTCCTCCGTTCTTTACTCTCCAGACGTCCCCAACAGTACCCTTCCACCACTCTCATTCATTTGGCAGAACTGGTCCTCACCCTTAAAAATTTCGCCTTCGAATCCTCCCACTTCCTCCAGACCAAAGGGGTAGTCATGGGCACATGTATGTGCCCCAGCTATCCCTGTCTTTTGGCTAGCTACTGAGAATAGTTGATCTTCCATAATTACACCGGCACCACTTCCTTCGCTACATTGAATACTGCATTGGCGCCACCTCATGCTCCCGCGAGGAGGTTGAGCAATTCATCAACTTCACCAACACATTCCACCCTGGCGTTAAATTTACCTGGACCATTTCTGACACCTCCGTCCCCTTCCTGGACCTCTCCATCTCCATTAATTACGACCGACATGACACTAACATATTTTACAAACCCACAGTCTCCCACAGCTACCTGGATCACACTTCTGCCCACCCTACCTCTTGCAAAAATGCTATCCCATAATCCCAATTCCTCTGCCTCCGCCGTATCTGCTCCCAGGCGGACCAGTTGCACCACAGAACACACCAGATGGCCTCCTTCTTTAGAGATCGAAATTTCCTTTCCCACGTGGTTAGAGATGACCTCCAATGCATCTCGTCCACATCCCGCACCCACGCCCTCAGACCTCATTGCTCCAACTGTAACAAGGACAGAACGCCCCTGGGGCTCACCTTCCACCCTACCAACCATCGCATGAACCAAATCACCCGCCGACATTTTCACCACCTCCAAAAAAACCCCACCACCAGGGATATATTTCTCTCCCGATCCCTTTCCACTTTCCGCAAAGACCGTTCCCTCCGTGACTACCTGGTCAGGTTCACGCCCCCCTACAACCCACCCTCCCATCATGGCACCCTCCACTGCCACGCAGGAACTATAAAACCTGCGCCCACACCTCCTCCCTCACCTCTATCCAAGGCCCTAAAGGAGCCTTCCACATCCAAAGTTTTACCTGCACATCCACTAATATCATTTATTGCTCCCGATGCGGTCTCCTCTACATTGGGAAGACTAGACGCCTCCTAGCAAAGCGCTTTAGGGAACATCTCCGGGACACCCGTACCAATCAACCACACCCGCCCCGTGGCCCAACATTTTAACTTCCCCTCCCACTCTGCCGAGGACATGGAGGTCCTGGGCCTCCTTCACAGCCGCTCCCTCACCAGCAATCGCCTGGAGGACGAATGCATCTTCTGCCGCCACAGAAAACTTCAACCCTATGGCATCAATGTGGACTTCAACAGTTTCCTCATTTCCCCTTCCCCCACCTCACCCTACTTGCAAACTTCCAGCTCAGCACTGTCCCCATGACTTGTCCGGACGTGTCCTACCTGCCTGTCTCCTTTTCCACCTATCCACTCCACTCTCTCTTCCCTGAACTTTCATCTTCATCCCTTCCCCCACTCACCTGTCGTACTCTATGCTACTTTATCCCCACCCCCACCCTCCTCTATCTTATCTCTCCACGCTTCAGGCTCTCTGCCTTTATTCCTGACGAAGGGCTTTTGCCCGAAACATCGATTTCGCTGCTCCTTGAATGCTGCCTGAACTGCTGTGCTCTTCCAGCACCACTAATCCAGAATCTTTACTCAGAATGACCGGAAACAGTGGTACAGTCACCAGCTTTAAGGGCATTTAAACAGCCATTGGATAGGCATATAGATGGGAATGGATTAGGGAAGGTTAGATAATCTTCAGATTGGCTCGACAGGTTGGTGCACATTGAGGGCCGAAGGGCCTGTACTGCACTGGCATGTTGTTTTGTTGTGTGATCTGGAAGGCATAAGTAGGAGATGGGAGAGAAAAAAACTTACAAGGATTTGCAGGAGAAGATTTTCCACACAGAGTATGGTGCAGGTATGAAATGGGGAAGTGGTAGAGAAAAGTACAATAACAACATGTAAAAGACATTTGGGCAGATACATGGAGAGGTGATGGTTTGAATGGATATGGGTCAAGTGCAGGGAAACGCGACTCGTTCAGGGCCTCTGGTCAGCATGCACTAGTTGGATCGAAGGAACAGTTTCCGTGCTGTATGGCTCTGTCTCCTATTATTGGAGGAGGAGACTATTGAGATAAGGTACGTTACAGACACTGAAGCAAGTTACAATGAAAGGGATGGTCGTCTGGAATGCAGTTCAATTCAAATATGTGTATGGAGTATAGGGAAGGGAGGAGATTACCAGGACAGGAACTGTTATCAGAGTTAAAAATTATTGAAGACACTAGTCACCAAGGCATGCCATAGAGTTCGCAGATTAGTGAGTCTTAGCAGAACTGAACTTACTATAGGGGTGTTGATTGAGCCTGTGATGTGTCTGTACTGCGCTCCCCTTCCAGCACTGTATCTATGTCATATTTTGTTAGACGATGTTTGGAGCTCTGTCTTTGCTTTCTGCCCTGTTCACTGTGAGTGATCTTACCTCACTGTAGGATTTATTGAAGACTCCAAATCTCCCTTCCCTTTGTCTCCCTGGCTGATCAACCATTTTCAATGGGGCAAATGGACGAGACATCCAGCACCTGGGAAGTCTATTGAGTCGGGCCCTTCCTAATGCCTACAGGAGTCAGAGGAATAGACAGTATGGGAAATTAGACTGATCCCGTGAGAGATACACATGGAGAATGGCACTAAGTCCAACAGGGATCTGTAAAACCCTGTCACCATCCCTGGCCTGTGCTGCTGCGTCTCTCTGGACTGAAGATTTCAATTGGCTCAGGACTCATAGTAGCTGCAAGAGTGAGAAACGCTGACAGAGGCAGAAATTTGACCCGCATAGTGAGGGATACCACACGGACAGAGATTGAGTGATGTCACCAGAGGGCAGGAAGATTTCATAAAGAAACATTCATACAGGAAGAGCAGGTTTAGTTACCTGATGCCCTGGTATCAGTGCTCAGGAATGAGCAAACTTTGAGCAGGTGAAGTGATGGCCTTGTGTTATTATTGCGATAGCATGTATCCAGAAGCTCACCCAATGTTCAGTGGAGGCAGGTTTAACCCCTCCCCCCTCCCCGCCCATCAGATATGGTGGAATTTGCAATCATCATTTTTTTTAAATTGCAATTAACAATCCATGAATAAGTACGAAATCATTGCTGATGTCCAAAACAATGTTTGTTCATCAAAAATACACTAGAGGATATCTGCCATCCTCACATGGTCTTTACGACATCCCCACAGCAAAGTGTTTGCCTCTGAAATGGCCGTGCAAGTCACTCAGCTCAAGGGCAGCGAGGGCTGGGCAAGAAAGGCTGGTCAGTCAGAGACACCAACATCCCATACCTGAGTTTAAAAATAAAACATTAGTATGGTCCCCTGGAAGTGTGCTGGGACCGGTGTCCTGGCCAGTCACGTCGGTGGGTTTAGGGACAGGGCTTTAAACTGACAGAGAGGATCAGGGACAGGGTTCAGGTGAAAGGAGCTTTCTAAATCCAAATAGAAAAGGTAAAGCTTTGGAACAGCATGGGGATGTGACTGAAGACAAGCAGAAATGAACAGGATGAGATAAATTTTAAGTAAAACAGGACGTCAGCAAATCAATTTGTAACAGGAAATTGTATGAAACAGTAAATTATGGGTTTTTTTGTGGAATGGACAAAGTCTCTGCCATAAGGTAGATGGATTTGTGACACAGAGATGAAATAGAGTTAGACACCAGGGTGACGTGGTTACAGGCTGAAAAAATGTAGACATAAATATTCAATGGTTCACCACCTTGCGCAAATTCAGGCAAAGTGAGCAACGTGAACAATAATTGATAACAAAGGCATTACAGAGCAATCATTTGGCCGCAGATCATGAAGTAGAGTCAGTCTGAATGTAAATTCTGGCTACTACTTGCCAAGCACACAATCAGCAGAACAGTTTTAGACCAAAAAACAGCATTTCATTGCTCATCACTGCATTAAACAGGAACTCACTGGAGTTTTTAATAAAGGCATAAATACAATTCTGTGAAAATTCACAATTCCTATAATCTTGACAATCACTCTGACAACAGTGATATTGGAAGGGAAGTTCGGAGAACTTTTTCAGTGTTTTCTTTAAATAACACATTGTGCAACTGGCTAGGGATGTAACTATGCCAGATCGACCGTTGTGTGATGAAACTTAATGAATGAGTAATGTCACCTGGAGAGATCCTCTCAGAAATTGCGATAAAGTGCATTTTCAAGAATTATAAAATTTTAAAGTGAATCACAGAAAGGACAAGCTACAATTAAAAGCAAAAATTGCCAATTACATGAGTTTGAGAGGAACACTTACCAAGCTAAACAAGCTAAACAGACTGAAACATGTGTGTGCGTAAAAGAACAGTGGTAAACATTTGAAGGAACAGTGTAAATCACTCAACAAAAGGATATTCGATTGAAACAGACAAAATCTTAACAAGAAACTCACACCTGTCCCTCACCCAGGACAAAATGGATCATGTTAGATTATGAGGCTGAGAAGATCACCAAAAAGTTCCGAAATCCTGAAGTGCGAGAGTGTTTTAGGAATAAGTTTTAAAAGGGTTTGCAAAGGGTCTGTTAGCAGCAGGAGGGCAGTTGGCAGAGGAGTCCCTGTGAGGGTATAATGTGACAATAGGAACAGGGAGAGGTGAAGGTGCTGGAGGTGGTGAGAGTGTTACAGAGAGTGGTCAGGGCCTGAAGACTGTTTCAAACTAAGTAGGGGTTGTTGCGGCTGGAGGGGTTTGCAGAGGTAGGGAGGGACATGTGTATTTCTATTTATTAATTCATGGGATGTGGGTGTCACTGCCTGGACTAACATTCTTTGACCTCACACTTAATTACCCAGAGAGCAGCTCATAGTCAGTCCTCTTGCTGTGGGTCTGGAGTCAAAAGTTGGCCAGACCAGGTGAGAATATTTGTTGTCCTTCCCTAAAGCAGGGAAGTGAACCTGATTAGTTCTTCCTACTGATCTGCAATGCATTTATGGTGGCCATGCCAATGTGTTGTACAGATACAACATGACATCCCAACTCTTACTCTCCATGCTCTGCCCAATGAAGGTAAGCATCCCAAACGCCTGCTTCACCAACCTGTCTGCCTGTGATGCAACTTTCAAAGAACTGTGCAGCTGCATCCCCGTGTCTCTGACTGACAGCATTACCCAGGGCCCGAACATTAACTATACAAGTCCCACCATGGTTCGTTTCACCACAATGCAACACTTCACGTTTATCTAATTAAACTCCATCTGCTATTCTTTTGCCCACTATCTCAGCAGTGTTGTTAATCCTGTTGTATCATAGATAACCTTCTTCACTGTCCACTTTGCCAACAATGTCAGTGTCGCCCAATAAGCCTATTTAACAGGAAACCAATATTCCCATCCAAACCATTTATCCAAATGACAAACAACAGGCGTCCCACTCCACCGCTGGCCACAGGCCTCCAGTCAGAAAAACAACATGTCTCCCATCACCCTCTGACTCCAACCATCAAGCCAATTTTGTATCCAGTTGACTAGCTCCTCCTGACTGCCATATCATTCTACACTGATTTGCGCTTATTGCCCATTTACCATACTGAACGTAAAACACAGAACAGTACAGCAGAGGACACTTCGGCCATGATGCCATGCCAACCTTTTATCCGACTGAAAGACCAAACTAACTTCCATACCCTTCAGTTTACTATCATTCATGTGCCTATTCAAGAGTTTATTAAATGTCCCGAAAGTATCCAATTTTTCTACCACCATTGTCAGTGCATTCCAACCACCTACCATTCTCTATCCTTTTATCCATCCTCCATTCACCTTAAAATTACACCCCCTTGTTATAGTTATTAATGCCATAGGAAAAAAAACGTCTCTCACTATTCACTCTCTCTGTGCCTCTCATCATCATGTTCACCTCTACCAGGTCGCCCCACCCCCTTCTTCACTCCCATGAGAAAAAACTTAGCTCCCTCAAAGTTTCTTCATAAGAATTGTCCTCTTTTTCGGGCAGCATCCTGGTAAATCTCCTATGTACGCTCTCTGACTTGCACATCCTTCCTGCAAACAGGGGGCCAGAACTGAACACAATATTCCAAGTGTGGTCTCACCAGGATGCAATTAAGATGCAGTGAAACCTCAATGTTCTTAAAATCAATGCCCTTGCTGAGGAAAGCCAACACAACATCAGCATTTTAACAACCCTATGAACGTGCGTGGCAACATTGAGGGATCTATGAACATGGACCCCTTAATCTCTCTGATCCTCCACACTGCCAAGTATTCTGCCTTTCACCCTCTATTCTGTATTCAAATTCAACCTTCCAGAATGAATCACTTCACACTTTTCCAGCTTGAACTCCATTTGTTATTTCCAGCCCAGCTCTGCCTCTTGTCACTGTCCCATTGCAACTTAGAACAGCCCTCAACATTACCCACCACTCTACCAGATTGGCAAACTTACTAACCCACTCTCCAACATCCACATCCAAGTCATTTATAAAAATCACAGAGAGCAGAGTCCCAACGCCGACAGTTACAGAACACCACTGCTCACTGAGCTCCAGGCTCAATACTGTCCATCTGCTGCCATACTCTGTCTTCTCTGGGCCAACCAGTCATGTATCCAGACAGACATATTTCCCTGTATCCCGTGTCTCCTTGTTTTCTGAATGAGCCTCAACATATTCTGCCATATCTTCAAAGAATTCAATAAGTTTTGTGAGGCATGACCTGCCCCTAACAAACCCGTGCTGACTGTCTAAAGTTTAACTATGGTTTTCCAAGTAGTCATAAATTCTGTCTGTCAGAGTCCTCTCCGATAATCTGCACACCACAGACTTTAGACCAAATCTGTAATTCACAGTATTCTAGCTCCATAGCATGGCCCGGTTTCTACAAATCTTCCCTCCTCTGCCACATTCCCCAAAAGGGCACTGGAGGGTGGTGGGGGTTATAGAGATAGGGAGGGATATCAGGACATGAGGATTTTGCAGACATTCGGAGGGTTGCAGTGCCAAAAGGAGGATTCAGTAATTGTGAGGTTACATGGTAATGAACGCATTTGAGGAGGAGGGAGGATTGTTGCGAAATGAAATGTTTCACAGTTTAGGTGTTTTGTTAGGACTGCAAGAGGTTACTGAGTTGGGGAAGGTTTAAGCACTGGTGGATTTTACATAAACATGATTCTGATTGCAATGGCAGGAAAAGGATTCAGGAAGCTGGAGAGTATGGGGTCCGACCGAGGTTACACAAATGGAAAGAGTTGTTAGAGGTGGAGGTGTTTACAGAGACAGCAATAGTCTGATCTGGAACAGAGGACCCAGATTGGGAGGGATGTGGAGACTGCAGATAGTTTGACAGGGAGAGAGGACTATAGAGCCACAGGAGGTTATAGAAATGTGGAGAGCTGTAGGGCCTGCAGAAGTTCATAGAGAAGGGGAGGTAGGGAGGGATGGAGCAGTTTACAAGGATAAGGATAGAGGTAGGACAATGCTGGTGTATACTGACAGGGACTATTTTGGGAATGGATCAATGGTGCTGGAAGAGCACAGCAGTTCAGGCAGCATCCAACTAGCATCGAAATCGACGTTTCTGGCAAAAGCCCTTCATTAGGAATAAAAGGATGAAGGGCTTTTGCCCGAAACGTCGATTTCGCTACTCGTTGGATGCTGCCTAAACTGCTGTACTCTTCCAGCACCACTGATCCAGAATCTGGTTTCCAGCATCTGCAGTCATTGTTTTTACCTATTTAGGGAATGGAGCAGATTACAGAGATAATGTAGGTTGTATAGACGGGAAGAAAAAACACACATATGGAGGGTAGTCGGGACTGAACAGATTTAGAGATATCGAGTTTCTAAGGCTCCGGTGTTATTTAGACATGAAGGATGTGGAATCGGACAGATTTTCCTGGCGATGAAGACAGCAATTTTGATTGGAGACAGTTACACAGATAAAGGAGCATAAGAAATCTCCTCCAGTTTGGCCTAAGTGGGCAAGTGTTGTAGGGAAGGTTATCGTTAATACAGAAAGGGGTGTAAGAGCTGGAGAAGGTTATGCAGATGCGTAGATGGGTGGAAATACTGGAAGAGCTTACATTGACAGGGTGGGTGATAGTGATGAGACCATGTTACACAGATCGCAGGTCCTTTAGGAACTGGATTGGAACAGTCAGAAGGACTGGAGTGGGTTCGACAGATCGGAGTGTGACAGAGACCTGAGAAGATTATAGGGTCTCCACAGATTGATTGTGTCTTTAGGGCTGGAAGAGATTCGGTAGATACGGAACCCTTAAACACAATGTATACCATGTCCATTTGCCAGACCAAAGCCTCAATATCCACATCAGCCAGGGATCCCTAAACCTTCCATTTTTCCTTCACCCTAACAGGTACATACTGACCCTGGATTTTCAGTATCACACTTTTAAAAGCCTCCCATTTTCCAGTCGTGTCTTTTCCTTCAAACAAACTCACCCACCTAATCTGTGCTAGGTCCTGCTTCATGGCGCCAAAACTGTCTGTTCCAGCATAGCTCCTTAACCTGTGGACCTCTCCTATAATTTTTATAGTTATGTTAAGACTAAGACAGTTGCGGTCACTTGACCCAATGTGCTCTCCGACTGACAGGTCAGTCATTTCCTGATCTCGTTTTCTCAGGGGAGATTCAATGTTGCGCCCACCTGAGTAGAGTAGGACTATCTACATATTGGTCAAGGAAACTTTCATGGACCCATTTGACAAACTATTACCCATATGGGCCTTTTATTCTCTGAATGCATAAGTCAATCCAGGGGAAATTAAAATCTCCAATCAATACTACTCTGTCATTCCTACAGCTATACAATCTCTGTCCACATCTGCTCTTCTCATACCCAGTGGCTATTTGCGAGACTGTAATGCAGTCCCAACAAAGTGACCGCCCCCTTCTTGTTTTTAACTTTTAACCATATGGCCTCATTTGATGACGCTTTACGAGTATCCTCTCTGAACACTGTTGTTATGTTTTGCCTTATCAAATGGGCAAGTCCCCCTCCTCATTTAATTGTCTTTCTGTCACACTTGTTCCTTCTGTATCCTGGAACACTGAACTGCCAGTCCTGCCCTTCTCTCAGCCATGCTTCTGTTATGGCTATAATATCCCAGTGCCCAGAGCAATCCATGCTTCTGAGCTCACCTGCCTTACCAGTCAGGCCTCGTGTGTCAAAATAGATGTCGTTTAAACCAGAAGTCTTTTCACTCCCTTGACTGGGCCCCTGGATATCCTGAAAAGGAAACTTGCACTCAGTTGCTGGTGTATTTTCCTCTGACTGGCCAATGGTCGCTCTCTTTTTCAGAATCCCAATCGCCTGGCAACCCAGATTAAGCCCTCCCAGGTAACACGAGCAAATCTAACTCCCAGGTTGCCAGTACCCCTCTGGTTCAAGTCTAACCCGCTCCCCTTTTCCAGGTCACCTCTACTGCAGAAGAGATCCCAATGATCCAACACATAAAAACCCCTTCACTCACCACCAGCTCCTCAGGCACTCATTCATCGGCTTATCTTCCTATTTCTGTATTCACTGGAGAGTGGCACTGGGAGCAGTTTGGAGCTCACTACCCTTGTCGTCCTGCTTTTAATTTCTTACCGAACTCTCAATACTCACTTGACCAGAACCCACCTAACTGTATCTATGTCATGTGTACTGATGAGCTCAATTACCACTCGTTGTTTGCCCTCCCCCTGGAGAAAAGGGCAAAATCTGACCTCCCCTTTGGAAACAAGGGAGAGAAAGGGACTGGGTTGTTAGTTGGGGAGCACTTTGGCAAAGTGACCACAACTATATTAGTTTGATAACAGTTATGGAAAAGAACAGGCGTGGTCCCTAAGTGAAACATCAAAATTGGCCTGCCCCAATCCAGAAGCTATTGGTCAAGCGCTTTTAACAGTTGATTATGGAGACTATTTGCAGGTAAATGGACCTCAGGCAGGTGGAAAGCTTTCAAAAGAAAGATAAAATGAGAGTTCTGGGTGAGGATATTTCTGTTAGTGTGAAGGACAATGCAGATTACAAGTAGAAAATTCTGGATGACTGGGGATATTGAGGTTCTGGTCAAGAAAAAGGCGGTCTATATCATATATGGCCAGCTGGATTCCTCAAGTAATATTGTGGGTACAGTAATACACTGAAGAGGGAGAGCATTAAGGCAAACAGGAGACCTGAGAAAACTTTGGATGGTAATGCTGAGGAAAATCCAAAGGGATTCTACATGAATACTAACGACAGAAGATTAACTAGGCACAGAATGTGTTCCCTTGAAGATCAATTAGATAATTCATGTGTGGAACCACAGGAGATGGGTGAGATCCTTAACGAAAATTTCACATCAGAACTTACAGACTGTGGAAGTCATGAAAATAAAGTCTTCAAAAGACTCCGCATATCAGAATAAGCGTTGCTGGAGATTTTAAAATGCATAAAAAAAGACAAATCCCTGGAGCTAATCATGTATATCCGAGTACATGGGGGGAACTCAGGAAAAAATGCCCCTTAAAGAGGTATTCATATCAGTGACAGCCACGGGTGATGAGCTGGAAGCCAGAACAAGTAGTGTCTCACAAACTTGATTGAGTTTGTTGAAGAGGTGACTAAGAAGATAGATGAGGACAGAACAGGAGACTTTGTCTATACTGACCACAGCAAGGCCTCGGACAGGGTTTAGCGTGGCACACTGGTTAGTAAGGCTAGATCACATGGGAGCAGGGAGAGCTATCCAACTGGATACAATATTGGCTTGACAGTGGGAGACAGAGAGTGGTGGGAGAGGGTTGTTGTGCAGACTATGGGCCTATCACCAGCCGTGTGCCATAAGGAACAGTACTAGATCCACTGTTATACATCATTTACAGAAATTATTTCGGTCAGAGCATAGGAGCCATTGTTGGTTTGTTGATGTAAGTCTGGATAGAGCACAGGTGAAAGTGCGCAGAGAATACAGTTATCGAGGGAGATCTCGAACAAATGGGCTATTGGGCTAAGGAATGAAAGATGGAATTTAATTCAGGTGATGAATTTTGTTAAAACAAACAAGGGAGGACTAACACAATTAATGGCCGGGCCTGGGCAGTGTTGGCGAAGAGAGCGAGAGACCAAGAAGTACAGTTACATTGTTCCTTAGATGTAGCATCACACATGGACAGGGTGGGGAAAGGGCATTTGGCAGACTTACCATGGGTCACAGAATTGACTACATGAGTTGATACATCATGATATGGCTGTATAAGGCATTGCTGGGTCCCCAGTTGGAGTACTGCATACAATTCTGATCCTCCAGCTTTAGGAAGCATTTCCTACAACCGTAAATGGAGCAAAGATTGACGAAGATGTTACTGATACTGGAGCATTTGAAAGAAACTGAGAGGCTGTTTAAGGTGGAAAGCAACATAGGGGGGTGAGGTAGATTTGGCATTTTAAGTTCAGGGGAATGCAAGGAAATTCTACAGCAGCTGAAAATGAGTTGCTGGAAAAGCGCAGCAGGTCATGCAGCATCCAAGGAATAGGAGATTCGACGTTTCGGGCATAAGCCCTTCTTCAAGAATCAGATTCCTGAAGAAGGGCTTATGCCCGAAACGTCGAATCTCTTGTTCCGTGGATGCTGCCTGACCTGCTGCGCTTTTCCAGCAACACATTTTCAGCTCTGATCTCCAGCATCTGCAGACCTCACTTTCTCCTCGAAATTCTACAGCACACAAATACAAAAAGGCAACGAGAAAGACACTAGGGCCCCGCAAAGATCAATAAGGCCATCCATGTGTGGAACCACAGGAGATGACTGAGACCCCAAATGGACATTTTATGTCAGAAATTAATACAGACAAGTCAGTTAAAGAGACAGTGATGGCTGGAAAAGAGTCCTCTTTACAGAAGAGGTGGTGCTGGAGGTCTTAGAACACAAAGGTACAGAAAGCACTAGGTCCTGAAAAAGTGTATCCCAAAATATTGTGGTAAAGTAGTGGCAGAAACCCAAGCAGAAATATTTGTATCATTGCCCTTCGATGATACAAATCGCAGGACGATGATTTAAACCACGAGGGATACAGATAACGTGAATAGCCAATGTCTTTACCTCAAGGTAGTGGAGTCAATAACTAGATTGGATCGAAGTGCAGAAGGAGGAGATGTTAGCAATTCTGCAAAATCTAAAAATAGATAAGTCCCCGTGTCTAGAAGTGATTTAACCTCGGATTCTCTGGGAATCCAGGAAGGAGTTTGCCAAGCCTTTGGTTTTGAGGTTTATGTCGTTATTGTTTACAGGAATAGTACCAGAAGGCTGGAGGAGAGCAAATGTTGTCCCATTAGAATAGATTACTTACAGTGTGGAAACACGCCCTTCGGCCCAACAAGTCCACACCGACCCTCTGATGAGTAACACACCCATACCCATTCCCTTACATTTATCCCTTCACCTAACACTATGGGCAATTTAGCATGGCCAATTCACCTGACCTGCACATTTTGGACTGTGGGAGGAAACCGGAACACCCGGAGGAAACCCACACAGACACGAGGAGAATGTGCAAACTCCGCACAGACCGTTGGCTGAGGCAGGAATTGAAGCCCGGGTCTCTGGTGTTGTGAGGCAGCAGTGCTAACCACTGAGACACCATACCACTCCAAACAGGCGAGTGGAGACAATCCTGGTAGTTCTCGACGTGTGAATCTCTTTTTGAATCTGGGTAAAGTTTTGGAAAGGCTTGTAAGGGATAGGATTTATATTCATCTGGAGATGAGTAAGTTGTTTAGGGATAGTCAACACGATTTTGTGAAGGGTAGGTCATGCCTCACAAACCTTTTGGAGGTTTTTAAGAAGGAGAACAAAGAGATGAATGAGGGTAAACCACTTGATCTCGTGTATATGTATTTCAGTAAGGCGTTTGTTAAGGTTCCCCATGGTAAGCTATTGCCGATAATACGGAGTCATGGGATTGTGGGTGATTAAGCAGTTTGAATCATAAATTGGCACACTGAAAGAAGACAGAGGGTAGTGGTTGATGAGAAAGATTGATCCAGGTGTTCAGTTACTAGTGGACACTGCCAGGATGTATTTTGGGTTCACTTTTGCTGTCATTAATATATAAATGACCTGAATGAGGGCATTGAAGGATGGGTTAGTAAATTTGCAGAAGACACTAAGGTTGTGAGAGATGTGGATAGTGGCGAAGGATGTTGCAGGTTACAGAAAGGTATAGATAGGCTGCAGAGCTAGACTGAAAGTTCGCAAATGGAGTTTAATGTGAAAAGGTGTGAGGCGATTCACTCTGGAGGGAGTAACAGGATAATGGTTAGATTGTTGGTAGTGTAGATGAACAGAGAGATGTCTATGTCCATGCACATAGATCCTTGAAAGTTGCCACACAGGTTTAAGAAGTAATTTAGTGTGTAAGCTTGTATTGGTAGAGGGATTGAGTTTCGGAACCATTAGATCATGCTGCAGCTGTACAAAACTCTTGTGTGGTCGCATTTGTTCAGGTCACTGCATTACAGGATGGATGCGTAAGCTTTGGAAATGATTCGGAGGAGATTTACTCAGAAGTAACCTGGTATGGAGGGAAGGTCTTATGAGGAAAGGCTGAGGGACTTTAAGCTGTTTTTGTTCATGAGAATGTGTTTGAAGTCAATTAATTGAGATATATAAGATAATCAGCAGGTGAGATGGGTTGGACAGTGAGAACCTTTTCTCTTGGATGGTGATATCTAGCACGAGGGGAGGTAGCTTTAAATTGAGGTAGATATTAAATTAATAAATAGATATGGGATAGATGCCAGCGGTAGGTTCTTTATTCAGAATAGTCGGGGCCAACTTTAAAGGTATTTCCACGGTCTTTGCGTAGGCATATGGACAAGAATTGGAATAGTGTTGGTTGGATTGGCTTCACATTGGGTCTACAGATTGGTGTAAAATCGAAGATAGAAGGGGCAGTATTGCAATGTCATGTTCCGTGTTCTAGTGGGCATAAATATGTGATGGAAGAGGAAAGACTAAAAAGAGATTTTAGGAGAAAATTTTCTACACAGAGGATGGTGCAGGTATGGAATGAGCCTCCAGGGGAAGTGGAAGAGAAAAGTACAATTACAACATGTAAACGTTGGGCAGGTATATGTGGAGGAGAAGGTTTGAAGGGATATAGGTCAAATGCAGGGAAACGCGACACGTTCATGGACTCTGGTCAGCATGGACTAGTTGGGTTGAATGTACAGTTTCCGTGCTGCATGGCTCTGTCTCCAGTTATTGGAGGAGGAGTCTACCGAGATCAGGAATATTGTGGACACTGAAGCAAGTTACAGCGATAGGGATGATAGTCCGGAATGCAGTACATTTCAAATATGTGGAGGGGCTATTGGGCTAGGAGGAGGTTACAGATATAGGAACTGTTACAGGAGTTAAACATTATTGAAGACATGAGTGCATAAGACATGCCCTAGACACAGTGTTGCAGAGTAGTGAGTCTTAGTACAACAGAATTTACTTTAGGAGTGGTGATTGAGCCTGGGGTTTGTGATTACTGTGCTCCCCCTCCAGAACTGTATCTGTGTCATGTCTTGTTAGCTGATGTTTGGAGCCATCTCGTTGCTCTCTATTCTATGCACTGTTGGTGATATTACCTCACTGCAGGATTTATTGAGGGCTCCAGATCTCCCTGCCCTTTGTCTCTCTGGCAGACCAAATATCTTCAATGTGATGAAGGACGAGACACCCAGCAGCAGGGAAGTTAATTGAGTCTGACCCTTTATGAGTACCTACAGGTGAGCGAGGAATAGACAGAATAGAGAGAGAGAAAGCTAGAGCAAGAGCAAGAGCGAGATACTAAGTGATATCAACATAGCGCTGGAAGACAACAGGAAAACATACTTGTGTTGGAAGAACAAGATTTGTTTCATCATGCACTGATGTAACCGGTCAGGACTGAGCAACCTGTGAGCAGGTGAAGTGACGGCCTAGTGGTATTATTGCTAGAGCATGTATCCCAAACATTAGCTAATGTTCAAGGGATGCAGTCTGGAATCCCACCATCACAAATGGTGGAATTTGAAATCAATAATTTCGAAAATAGTAATTTACAATCCACAAATAAGTATGTGACCATTGCTGATGTACAAAAAACCCAAACACTTGTCCTTTCGAGAAGGACATCTGCCCATGCTCAAGTGGTGTGCACGACATCTCCACAGCAAAGTGTTTGCCTTTCAATTGCCCTCTGAAATGGCCGAGCAAGTTACTCAGCTGAAGGGCCGCTAGGGCTGGGCAAGAAAGGCTGGTCAGCTAGAGAAACTTACATCCCATACCAGATTTAAAAATAATCTATTCGGATATTCCCACTAGAACTGTGCTGGGACCAGTGTCCAGGCCAATCATGTCGTTAGTTTACGGGCAGAGCTTTCAACTGACAGAGAGGATGCAGAGACAGGGTTCAGGTGAAAGGAGCTTTCCAAATCCAAAGAAAAAAGGTGACGAATCCGAATAGCACGGGGATGTGGCTGAAGATATGCAGGAAAGAACAGGATGGGACCAGGTTTAACTAAAATTGTACGTCAGTAAATAGATTTGTGACAAAATTTGTCGGAAAGAGTAAGTTATGTTTTATTTTGAATATACAACGTCGCTGCAATAAGGTAGATGGATTTAAGAATCAGAGATAAATGAGAGTTAGACACCAGGGAGACATGGATACATGGTGAACAAAAATATTCAATGGTCACAATCTTGTGCAAACTCAGGCAACATGGGTAGCACTAAAATAATGGATAACAAAGGCATTACAGTGGAAACATTTGACCGCAGATCATGAAGTAGAGTCAGGCTGAATGTAAATTCTGGCTACTACTTGCCGAGGACACAAGCAGCAGAACAATTTTAGTCAACGAACAGCATTCGATTGCTCATCACTGCATTGCACAGGAACTCATTGGAATTGTTAACAAAGGCTTGTGGATAATTCAGTGAAACTTCAATATTCGTATGATCTTGTCAATCACACTGACAGCAGTGATGTTGCAAGAGGGGTTGCGAGATTTGTTTTTCAGTGTTTCTTTGAATAACACGCTGTGCAACCTGATAGGGATGTAACCATGTCAGACCGAGCGTTGTGTGATGGAATTTAGTGACTGAGTAATGTCACCTGGCGAGATCCTCTGGGAAATTGTGATAAAGTACACTTTAAAGGAATGTAAACTTTTAAAGTGAATCACAGAAAGGACAAATTCCAACTAGAAACAAAAATAGCCTGTTACATGAGGTTGAGAGGAGAACTGACCAAGATAAACAGGCTAAACAAACTGAAATATGTGTCTGTAAATGAACAATGGACAATATTTGTGGGGCAGTGAAGAATACTCAATAAAAAGACATTCCATTGAAACAGATAAAACCTCAGCAAGAAATTCCCACCCGTCCCTCACTCAGGACAAAATGGATTATATTAGATTATGAAGCTAGGTAGATCACCAAAAAGTACTTAAAATCCTGAAGTAAGAGAATATTTGAGGAGTAAGTGTTAAAGGGATTGCAAACGGTCACCTAGCAGGAGGAGGGCAGTTTGAATGGAAATCATCATCATGCTTTAATGATACGACAGGAACAGGGAGAAGTGAAGGTGCTGGAGGTGGTGAGAGTGTTACAGAGAGTGGTTCGGGCCTGAACGGTGTTACAAAGCCAGTACGGATTGCTGAAGATGGAGAGGTTTGCAGAGATAGGGAGGGACATATGTATTTTAATTTATTCATTAATGGGATGTGGGTGTCACTGATTGGACCATCATTCTTTGCGCCACTGCGAATTGCCCAGAGGGTAGCAAAGAGTCAGCCATATTGCTGTGGGTCTGGAGTCACATGTCGGCCAGACCTGGTTAGAATGTCAGATGTCCTTCACTAAAGGAGGTAAGTGAACCAGATGAGTTCTTCCTACAGACCAGCAATGCTTTTACGGTGACCTCACCAGTGTCTTGTGAAGATACAACATGGTAAAAACAAGGGCTGCAGATGCTGGAAACCAGAGTCGAGATCATCATGGTACTGGAAAAGCACAGCAGTTTAGGCAGCATCTTGATATCCCAACTCTTACTCTCAATGCTCTGCCCAATGAAGGTGACCATTCCAAACGCCTGTTTAACCAACCTGTCTACCTGTGACACCACTTTCAAAGAACTGTATACCTGCATCCCTGGGTCTCTGACTGACAACATTACCAGGGCCCGAACATTAATTTTACAAGTCACACTCTGGTTTATTTTACCAAAATGGAACAGTTTGCATTTATCTAAGTAAACTCCATCTGCTATTCTTCAGCCCACTATCCCAGCAGTAAGTTCATCCCGTTGAACCACAGACAACCTTCTTCACGTCCATTTTACCACCAATGTCAGTATCACCCAAAAAAAATCTTAACAGGAAACCAATATTCCCATCCAAACCATTTATTCAAATGACAAAAAACAGTGGTCTCACTGCACCGCTGGTCACATGTCTCCAGTCAGAAAAACAACATGTCTCCCATCACCCTTTGTCTGTGACCATCAAGCCAATTTTGTATTCAGTTGACTAGCTCCTCCTGAATGCCATGCTCTTTTACATTGTTCTGAGCGTATTATCCAGTTTACATTACAGAACATAGAACACAGAAGAAGCCAGCTCAAGACCCTTCGGCCATGATGCCATGCCAACCTTTTACCTGACTGTAAGATCAACCTAACCTAAATCGGAGTTCTTGCTTATCAATCTGATAAAAGGTAGCTTACAGGGTCAACAGGTAACAGAGGCTTTGGGAATAGGGAGGGTCGTAGTGACTGAAGAACAATATGGAGATGGCGAGTGATGTGGGGCTTGAAAGAGGCCAAAGAGATATGGAGGGCTGTTGGGATTGAAGGAGGTTACACAGATCAGGAGGATCATATTAGTAAAATTGTGGAACAGGCCCTTCGTCCCAACAAGTCCACACCGACTAACCAGAGCGTACCCACCTAGACCCATTCTCTTACGTTTACCCCTTCCCTTTAGGCAATTTAGTGTGGCCAGTTCAACTAACCGGCACATTTTTGGACTGTGGGAGTAAACCAGAACACGCGGACGAATCACACGCAGCCACGGGGAGAATGTGCAAACTCCATATAGTCAGTGGCCTGAGGCGGGAAGTGAACCTGGGTCTCTGGCGCTGTGAGGCAGCAGTGCTAACCACTGTGCCACCGTGCCGCCCGCTAAGATTGAAGGAGGTTACTCTGAATGGGAGGGTCGTTAGGTCTGGATGAGATTATGGAGATAGGGAGGGTCGTGAGGACTTTTGGAGGTTATGGATTTAGGGAAGTTTGTGGGGAATGATTCAGGTTACATGGATAGGAAGAGTCATGGGAACTGAAGGAGCTTTTGGACATCGCGAGGGCTGTGGGGACTGAAGGGGCTTACAAAATTTGGATGACTGTGGGGACTGAAGGAGGTTATGGAGATAGAAAGTCTATAGAGAAGCACAGGAAAGAAAAGCAGATATTGGCCATTTGACCACAGAGTCGGTCCCACCATTCAGTATGATCACAACTAACCATCTAACCCAATACAGTATTCCTGCTTACACACCTTACCCTGATATTATAGTGACTACTGGCATTTAGTGATAGAGGGGACTGAAGTAACTGGAACAGGGGTGTGTCTCACAGAGATAGGGACGACTGTGGAAGCTGGAACCAGGTAACAGATACAGGGAAGATTTTAGGAATGGGAGGACTTGACACAGATTTGGAGGAATGCAGGGATGGGACGTGGTAACAATCACAGGAAGCATTTTGGGAGCTCGATCTGAGACAGGTATAGGTGAGAACACAAGTGAGTCAAACAGTGATGGCAGGCAGGGACAAGGTAGGATTAATAAGTTAAACTGCATTTATTTCAATGCAAGAGGCCTAACAAGAAAGGCAGATGAACTCAGGGCATGGTTAGGAACATGGGACTGGGATCTCACAGCAATGGCAGAATATGAATCAGGGACGGGCAGGAATGGTAGCTTAATGTTCCAGAGTACAAATGCAACAGTAAGGATAGAAAGGGAGGCGAGAGGAGGGGGAGTGGCATTTTTGATAAGGGATAGCATTACAGCTGTGCTGAGGGATGATATTCCCAGAAATGCATCCAGGGAAGTTACTTGGGTGGAACTGAGAAATAAAAAAGGGGTAATCACCTTGTTAGAATTGTATTATAGACCCCCAATAGTCAGAGAGAAATTGAGAAACAAACTTGTAAGGAGATCTCAGCTATCTGTAAGAATAATAGGGTAGTTATGGTAGAGGATTTTAACTTTCCAAACATCGACTGGGATTGCCATAGTGTTAAAGGTTTAGATAGAGATGAATTTCTTACGTATGTACGAGACAGTTTTCTGATTCAGTATGTGGATGCACCTATGAGAGAAGGTGCAAAACTTGGCCTACTCTTGGGAAATATGGCAAGGCAGGTGACTAAGGTGTCAGTGGGGGAGCACTTTGGGACCAGCGACCATAATTCTATTCGTTTTAAAATAGTGATGGAAAAAGACAGACCAGATCTAAAAGTTGAATTTCTAAATTGGTGAAAGACCAATTTTGATGGTATTAGGCCAGAACGTTTGAAAGTTGATTGGAGGCAGATATTCACAGGTAAAGGGACGGAAAGAAAATGGGAAGCCTTCAGAAATGAGATGACAAGAGTCCAGAGAAAATATATGCCGGTCAGGATGAAAGGGAAGGCTCGTAGGTATAGGAAATGCTGGATGACGACAGAAATTGAGGGTTTGGTTATGAAAAAGAAGGAAGCAAATGTCAGGTACAGGTAGGATTGATCGAGTGAATACTGAGAAGAGTATAAAGGAAGTAGGAGTATACTTAAGAAAGAAATCAAGAGGAAAAAACGGGGACATTAGATAGCTCTGGCAAATAGCAATAAGGAGAATCCAAAGGGTTTTCACAAATGTATTAAGGACTGAGGGAAACTACGGAAAGAATACGGCCCCTCAAAGGGCAGCAAACCGGCCTTTGTGTGGAGCCACAAGAAATGGTGGAGATACTAAATGAATATTTTGCATCAGTATTTACTGTGGAAAAAGATATGGAAGATATAGACCGTAGGGAAATAGATGGTGACATCTTGCAAAATGTCCACATTACAGATTAGGAAGTGCTGGATGTCTTGAAATGGTTAAACGTGGATCGAGCACTTGATCAGTTGCATCAGAGAACTCTATGGGAAGCTAGACAAGTGATTGCTGGACTTTTTTTCTGAGATATTTGTATCATCAATAGTCACAGATGAGGTGCCGGAAGACTGGAGGTTGGCAAACGTGGTGCCACTGTTTAAGAAGGGCGGTAACGACAAGCCAGGGAATAGATTGGTGAGCCTGACCTCCGTGGTGGGCAACTTGTTGGAGCAAATCCTGAGGGACAGGACGTACGTGTATTTGGAAAGGAAAGGACTGATTTGGGATAGTCAACATGGCTTAGTGCGTGGGGAATCATGTCTCACAAACGTGATTAAGTTTTTTTGAAAAATTAACAAAGAAAATGATGAGGGCAGAGCAGTAGATGTGATCTATATGGACTTCAGGAAGCCGTTTGACAAGGTTCCCCGTGGGAGACTAATTAACAAGTTTAGATGTCATGAAATACAGGGAGAACTGCCAGGTGAATAGAGAACTGGCTCAAAGGTAGAAGGCACAGGGTGGTGGAGGAGGGTTGTTTTTCAGACTGGAGACCTGTGACCAGTGGGCTGCCACAAGGTTCGTTGCTGGATCCTCTACTGTTTATAATTGATTTGGATGCGAACATAAGAGTAGTTAGTAAGTTTGCAGATGACACCAAAATTGCAGGTGTAGTGGACAGCGAAGAGTGTTACCTCAGATTACAAAAGGATCTGGACCAGATGGGGTAATGGGCAGAGAATTGGCAGATGGAGATTAATTCAGACAATTGCGAGGTGATGCATTTTGGGAAAGCGAATCATAGCAGGACTTATTCATTTAATGGTAAGATCCAAGGGAGTTTTGTTGAACAAAGAGACCTTGGAGTGCAGGTTCATAGCTCCTTGACAGTGTAGCCGCAGGTAGATAGAATAGTGAAGAAGGCGTTTGGTATGCTTTCCTTTATTGGTCAGAGTATTGAGTATAGGAGTTGGGAAGCCATGTTGCGGCTGTACAGGGCATTGGTTCGGCCACTGTTGGAATATTGCGTGCAATTCTGGTCTCCTTCCTATGAGAAAGAGATTGTGAAAGTTGACAGGGTTCAGAAAAGATTTACAAGGATGTTGGCAGGAGGATCTGAGCTACAAGGAGAGGCTGAACAGGCTTGGGCGGTTTTCCCTGAAGTGTCGGAGGCTGAGGGGTGACCTTACAGAGGTTTACAAATTTATTAGGAGCTTGGTTAGGATAAATAGACAAACCCTTTTCCCTTGGGTCAATGAGTCCAGAACTAGAGGGCATAGGTTTAGGGTGAAGGGGAAAGATATAACAGAGACCAAAGGGGAAACGTTTTCACACAGAGGATTGTACGTGAATGCAATGAGATGCCACAGAATGTGGTGGTGGCTGGTGCAACAGCAATATTTAAGAGGCATGTGGATGTGTATATGAATAGAAAGGGTATGGAGGGATAGGCAGAGGCACAGACATGGAGAGTTGTACTCGTTGGAGGAGTTTACTTGGATAGGCAGGATTGTAGGGGCTGATAGAGATAGGGAAAGTGGTATCTATGAAACAGACAATGGAGAAAATGACAGACATTGGGAGGTTCTGTGGAACAGATGAATTTACAGAGAAGATGGTGATAATGAAGCATGAGACTTTTCTCATTTTCCTTGCCCACCATTGTTCCTACACCATGTCCTCAGGGTCTGAAATAAAGTCCACGAACTCCACCCTGTGCTGTTTACTGTGTGAGTGATCTTACCGGCTGCAGGATACACTGAAGGCTCCAGATCTCACTCTCCATCTCTCTGGCTGACCAACCGTCTTCAATGTGGTGATGGACGAGGCAGGAACTGGGAATTCTGCTGAGTCAAGGACATCAGGAATACCTACAGGAAACAGAGAAATAGAATGGTAAATTAGACTGATGCAATTAAGGTTACACAATGAAGGAGAATGGCACTGACTCCCACAGAGATCTGGAAAATCCCAGTCTCCATCCATGGCTTGTGCTGTTGCATTTCTCTGTAGTGGAGAATTCTCTTGGCTCAGAATCTGGAGTAACTACAAGGGCGATAGACACTGACAGAGACAGCAATTAGACCCTCACAGTGAGGGACACCACATGGAGAGAGACTGAGTAAAATCAGCAGAGTGCGGAAACGTGTCAGGATCACACAATGGGATCATCAGAAGGGGTTCTAACCAATGAGCACTGCTCCCTGTACTCAGGGAGGACTGAGCTATTTTATTGTGATATGCACCTCTGGTACTTGGATTATGCAGTGTGCTATAAACGGACACAGATGAGGAGGGCGACAGGTCTCAGGTGAATGGAAACTCCCAAGTCCAAAGAGAAAGGTTGAAACATTGGAACACCATGGAGATGTGGATGAAGACCAACAGAAAGAATCTGTAAGAGACTGAGTTCAATTAAAATATTACAGTGTCATATAGATTTGTGACAGGAAATTAGTGCTTAAAATTAAGTAAATGCCGTTTCCGCCCCTCACAATTCCTTAGATATCACAAGTGACATCAATTCCACCACTCACATCATGGCTGATGTTACATACTCAGTGACTTCCACGTCCTCCACTGCCGTGTTTGCCACCACTTCCGTCTCCACCAATGCCACTCACCTGCATTCTGCTGACAACACCCCCCCCAGGTCCCACCGTAACCATCCCCGCCCGCCAGAGCCGTGAGGGGACCAACACCCCTGCTCATGACTCCACCCCATTCCCCCTAACACCACACCCACTCCAGTTGCAGCCTCCGTTCCCCTCTACCAGCTCCACACCTTCGCCAGGTCCCACCTCCCACTCCTGTCGAGTTTTCACCATTCCCCTGACCTCCCCTTCACTAAGGACAAACGATCTGTCCTCAGCAAAGGCCTCCCCTTTGTCCCCCTCCGTCCACACATGATTGAATTTCATACAACGCTGACTTTGAGCATTTCTTCCACCGCCTCCAAGCTTACTTTCACAATCAACACTCGTCCCACCTACCGAGGACACCTTTGCCTGCCTCCAGCACACTCCATCCACCTGGACACCACACGCTGGCCTCTTACCTGGTCTCGATCTCTTTATTTCCAATGCCACCGAGACATTAAACGCCACAACCTATCTACCCCACTCTCCCACTCCAACCTCTCACCATCGCAATGCGCAGCCCTCCACTTCCGCCCTCACCATTAAACCAGCAGATAAAAGGTTTGCAGTGGTAGTTTGGCGCACTGACCTCTACACCGCTGAAGCCAGACGCCAACTCGAAGACACCTCCTCCTCCCGCGCCCTTGACCATGACCCCACCCCCATCACCAAACCATCATCTCCCAGATCATACAGAACCATATCACCTCAGAAGATCTCCTACCCACAGCTTCCAACCTCACAGTCCGGGAACTGCCCGGTTCTACCTCCTTCTCAAGATCCACAAGCCTGACAACCCCAGCCGACCCATTGTCTCAGCCAGCTCCTACCCCACCGAACTCATCTCTACCTACCTCGACACTGTTCGAATCCCCCAGTCCAGGAACTCCCCACATACATTCGAAACACCACCCATGACCTCCACCTCTTCCAAGACTTGCGTTTCCCTGGCCCACAATGTCTTATCTTCACCATGGATATCCAATCCATCTACACCTCCATCCGCCATGTGCGATGTTCCCAACAGACACGCTCATTCGTTTGGCTGAACTTATCCTCACCCTTCACAATTTTTCCTTCAAATCCTCCCACTTCCTCCAGACCAAAGGGGTACCCATGGGATCCCGTACGGGCCCCAGCTATGCCTGTCTCTTTGTTGGCTACGTAGAACAGTCCATCTTCCATAGTTACACCGGCACCACTCCCCACCTCCTCCTCTGCTACGTTGATGACTGTATTGGTGCCATCACGTGATCCCGCCAGGAGGTTGAGCAATTCATCAACTTCAGCAACACATTCCACCCTGACCTTAAGTTTACCTGGACGATCTCTGACAGTTTCCGCTTCTTCCTGGATCTCTCCATCCTCATTAATGACGACCGAATTGACAACGACATTTTTTACAAACCTACTGACTCCCACAGATTCCAGAATTACAACTCCGCCCACTCTACCTTCTGCAAAAATGCCAACCTGTATTCCCAATTCCTCCAGCTCCGCCGCATCTGCTCCCAGGAGGATCAGTTCCACCACAGAACACACCAGATGGTCTCCTTCTTTAGAGATCGCAATTTCCCTTCCCACGTGGTTAAAGATGCCCTCAACGCCTCTCGTCCACATGCCGCACTTCTGCTCTCAAACATCACCCCTCCAACCATAACAAGGACATAACACCCCGGTGCTCATCTTCCACCCTACCAACCTTCACATTAACCAAATCATCCGGCCACCTTTCCACCTCACCCATTTCCACTTTCTGCAAAGACCATTCCCTCCGTGGCAACCTGGTCAGTTCCACGACCCCCGCCCCACAAAACCCACCCTCCCGTCCTGGCACCTTCCCCTGCCACCGCAGAAATTGCAAAACCTGCGACCGAACCTGCTTCCTCACTTCTATCCAAGGCGCTGAAGGAGACTTACACATCAATCAAAGCTTTACCTGCACATCCACCAATATCATTTATTCTATCTGTTGTTCCCGATGCGGACTCCTCTACATTGGGGAGACTGGATGCCTCCTAGCAGAGCGCTTTAGGGAACATCTCTGGGACTCCGGCACCAATCGACTCAACCGCCCTGTAGCCCAACATTTCAACTCCCCCTCCCACTCTGCCGAGGACATGCAGGGCCTGGGCCTGCCCACCTCCATTCCAACACCACAGATGCTTGGAGGAAGAACGCCTCACCTTTTACCTTGGAACACTTCAACCGCAGGGCATCAACGTGGACTTCACCAGTTTCCTCATTTCCCATTCTCCCATCTCACCCCAGCTCCAGCCTTCCAGCTCAGCACCGCCCTCATGACCTGTCCTACCTGCCTATCTACCTATTCACTCCACCCTCCTCTCTGACCTGTCAGCCGGATCCCCAACCCCACTCATATATTGTACTCTTTGCTACCTTCCCCCATCCTCCACTCTAAATGATCACCTCCATCCCCACTCCCACTCACCTATTGTACTCTATGCTACTTTCTCCCCACCCCCACTCCGTCTCATTTATCTCTCCACTCTGCAGGCACCCTGCCTCTTTTCCTGATGAATGGCTTTTGCCTGAAACGTCGATGTTCCTGTTCCTCAGATGCTGTCTGACCTGTTTAGAATTTCCAGCACCACTCTAATGTAGATTCTGGTTTCCAACATCTGCAGTCCTTGTTTTCACCTTATTGGACGACGAGGCTACCAAGATATGACATGCTGTAGACACCGAAGCAAGTTACAGAGATAAGGATGGTAGTCTGGAATGCAGTACATTTCAATATATGGAGGGGCTATTGGGCAGCGAGGAGGTCACAGCGATAGGAACTGTATTGGAATTAAAAATTATTGAAGACACTGGTCCACAAGACATGCCATATATACAGTGTTGTAGAGTAGTGAGACTTCGGAAAACAGAACTTACATTATGGGTGGTGATTGAGCCTGGGGTGTGTGTGGATACTGTGCCCGCCTCCAGCACTGTGTCTATGTCATGTTGTGTGAACAGATTTTTGGAGCCCGCTCATTGTTCTTTGCTCTGTGCACTCTGGGGGATTTAACCTCACTACAGGATTTATTGAAGGCTCCAGATCTCCTTTCCCTTTGTCTCTCTCTGGCAGGCCAACTGCGTTCAATGTGGTGATGGACAACCAACCAGCAGAAGGGAAGGCTATTGAGTCAGGACCTTCCTGAGTACCTACAGGAGACAGAGAAATAGAGAGAATGGGAAATTAGACAGATGCAGTGAGGGTTACACATGGAGAATGGCACTGAGACCCACAGAGATCTGTAAAATGGAGCAATATTAAGTAATAGTCCCAGAGTGATGGAGGATGTCAGGATCACAGAGTCATGTTGGAAGAATGGGTTTAACTTCATGATGCCCTCGTATCAGTGCTCAGGAATGAGCAAGCAGTGAGCAGGCGAAGTTATGGCCTCGTGGTAGTATTGTTGTGGTTCTGTTCGCTGAGCTGGGAATTTGTGTTGCAGACATTTCGCCCACTGTCTAGGTGACATCCTCAGTGCTTGGGAATCTCCTGTGAAGCGCTTCTCTGATCTTTCCTCCAGCATTTGTAGTGGTGTGAATCTGCCACTTCCGGTTGTTAGTTCCAGCTGTCCTCTACAGTGGTCGGTTTATTGGATCCAGGTCGATGTGCTTATTGATTGAATCTGTGCATGAGTGCCATGCCTCGAGGAATTCCCTGGCTGTTCTCTGTTTGGCTTGTCCTATAATAGTAGTGTTGTCCCAGTCGAATTTATGTTGCTTGGCATCTGCGTGTGTGGCTACTAAGGATAGCTGGTGGTGTCGTTTCGTGGCTAGTTGGTGTTCATGGATGCGGGTCGTTAGCTGTCTTCCTGTTTGTCCTACGTAGTGTTTTGTGCATCCCTTACATGGGATTTTTTCTGGTGAGTTATTGTCTGAGTGCGGCTGTTGGTTTGACAACAACTCACCAGAACGAAGGACCCGATACCCAGTATGAGCAAAACCAATCCAGTGTAGGACAAACCAACCAGACAACAGCCAGGGAATTCCTAGATGCATGGCACTCGTCCATAGATTCAATCAACAAGCACATCGACCTGGACCCAATATACCGACGAATGCAGCGGACAGCTGGAACTGACAACCGGAAGTGGCAGATTCAAACCACTACAAATGCCGGAGGAAAGATCAACGAAGCACTTCACAGGAGGCTCCCAAGCACTGAGGATGTCACCTAGACAGGGGACGATACGTCTGCAACACAAAGTCCCAGCTCGGCGATCAGAACAACAACAACGAGCACCCGAGCTACAAATCTTGTCACAAAATACTGGTAGTATGGCTAGAGAATGTATCCAAAACCTCTGCTAAGGTTCAGGGGAGGCTGGTTTGAATCCAACCATCTGAAATGGATACCTTTGAAATCAATAATTTTAAAATAATAATTAACAATCCACAAATAAGTATGAGACCATTAAAATCCTGACGTACAAAAAATCCAAACACTTGTCCTTTCGAGAAGGACATCTGCCAATCCTCATGTGGTCTGCACGACATCCCCACTGCAAAGTGTTTGCCTCTCGATTACCCTCTGAAATGGCCGAGCAACTTACTCACCTCAAGGGTAGCTGCGGCTGGGCAAAAAAGGCTGGTCAGCCAGAGACACCCACGTCCCATATCTGATTTAATAAATAACCATGCTGGAAACACTGTCCTGGCCAATCCTGTCAGTTGGTTTATGGACAGGACTTTAAACTGTCAGAGGGGATGGTGAGACTGGCTTCAGGTGAAAGGAGCTTTCCAAATCCAAAGAGAAAAAGTGAAGCCTCGGAACAGCATGGTGATGTTAAAATGATTTATTGTTGGATTCAGCCCAATGAATTGAAGACTCTGCCGAGCCCATTCACGGTTACAGAGCTGCACAACAAATCCTCATTCAAAACTCTCCATCATCTGAACTCACACCCATATCCTGTTCACCGTCATTCCTGGTAACACTGTCTTCTATTGCCGGACGCTTATTGAAATGGCTATATTTCAGCCTTCTGAAACCTGTGAACACATCCTTCCATGACATTGTTTCTCTCTATGACTCTCTCTGTCAAAACCCCAAACCACTTTCATTTACAGTCATGCACAGAGACAGGCCATTCAGCCAAAACTGTTCCATGCCAACCAAAATGTCCGTCCAAATTCACCCCATTGCCCTGCACTTGGCCCATATCCTTCTCTGCCTTTCCTATTCCTACATTTTTCGAACAAAATGCAGCGAAATTTTGTGACATCAAGAAATGCCTCAGGAAACATCGAGCTGAATCTACCATTTATCTCACCCCGGCAATCAGATTATACAGAAATAGTTTGATTGGACCTTATAAACAAGACGTAGAAGCAAACGCTGGTGGGAGATGTGTATGTAAGTAAATACTGCAGGGAAAAAAATGATTACGTAATAAACAGGAAGTTAGATAGGCAAGCGTTTGCAGGCAAAACTCAACGCGTCTGACACCATCTGAAGGAAGGAAGTCGAAAGTGTGGCCCTCGAAGAGCACAGCAAGTCACAGCGCATCCGAGGAGCAGGAAAGTCTATGTTTCGGTCATAAGCCCTTCATCAGGAAAAATAGGTTCGGAATTCACTTTTTCCTAATCCTCTGTAGGAAGAGAGTGACTCAACATTTTTAATCTGGGAACTTTTCATCAGAGCAGTTTTTGTTTCCGATCTCCAGTATATGCAGCTCTTTGTTTTATTTTAAATCAGCAATTACCTTGCACGCTGCAGTCTTCATGGACAGCTTAATTTGCGAAGAAGTGGAAAGGGTGAGGGCAGAAGAGCAGGCAATGTGTCAGTCAGAGCTTAAGGCCCTGACAATCAGAATGTGAATCCTTTTATAAACAGTGTTCCTGCTGTACTCCCACATGCACGGAAGAAACAATAAGATGATTGAAAGATTTATGGTCCATCCCTCAGCAACCCCCATCAATTCCACCCACACCGAGTAAATGTTCCCTTTCATTGGGATATGAAAAGTGATGTCAGGAGGGGGTTAACTGGACCTGTTTGTTCAGTGACTGTGATTAATGTTAGTTTCCATGGGTTGCAATTACCCCAGTGGACGGTTTCTATCTTTTACTGGTAAGTGGGCTCCATTCAATGTGTTTTTCCACGGCATGGTGAGAGTATCACCAACAGTGTTAACAGGAATCAGCAGCTCCAGAGAGACAGCGGGGAGAGATCTGAGTCTGAGCACAAGAGTCTGGAAAGTTTCAACAATGAAAAAGAATCTGAGAACTTTAGACTGGAATGTCCCAAGAATGGACAGGAGTTTAAACTGGGATGGTTGATTTCTTTCTATATATTATGATCGAAAGTCACTATCGTGGCGGATCAAATATGCACTTTACATCATACAATATTTTTATTATCCAATCCTGGCTTTTGTTGGTGTACCTGGTAAGTCTCACTGTTCAGTCATTAATTCTATAAATCATGTTCGACAGTAATACCGTTCTTTCATTCACTCTACCCTCCTTGCCACTGTTATTGTTCCTGCTAGGACTCTAAATCCACATATTCACTTGACAAACCACTGCTAAATTGTTGATTCACTCTCTCCCTCCTTGCTTCTGGCAGTGTTACTCATGGGTTGCTATGTTGACTTGCTCAGATTCAGCTGTGAACCATGATTCGTTGTATCACTGCACTTGTTATCTAAGTATTGAAAGCATTGAGGTCACTATCTTTTGTTCTGGTTACAAACTGCATTTCCTTCCTCTGACTCCGTCTCATCCCAGGCCAATATCTGAAGCTGAAATAGACAAATGACAACAGTGGTGATCCCTTTGGCCATGAACCAATTCCTGACACTACACCATGACCATTCCTAATTGCAACTACTGATAAATCCAGCATATACTTCACTGGCTCATCCGATCTGCTATTTGAACCATGAGTTGTGTTTTACAGTCTTAAAGATGGCATTCGTCTGTTGCTGACACTCACAGCTGCAAACCTGCAGAAACAAATCTGAGTCAATACACCACAGCTCATATCTGATATCGCACAGAACTTCCCATCCATCCATCTTTCCTGTGCGTACTGATCTATAATGCTATTGGGTCCAGCAAGGCCTTTACTTTTATATTCTCAAGCACGTCATTAACAGCTGCCCATGAACTATCTCTCTCTGCCCATTATATCAGGTCCTAACAGTTGTTCACATTTAAATTGATTTCCTCCCTGTGTGCTCTCTCTTCGACAATGATTTTCATAACTAACACTGCCCCAGAACCACACACACACGCACACATAAATCCCCTTGCCTTGAACTGATGCATGAAAATTCAGAGACATTAATTTGTGGGAGCCCATTTACTCTCACTCGCAGTATGGGCGGCAAATTGTCTCGTGTTAGTCAGTTACGTAGTGAAAATGTAGCAGTAATATACCGGCAAAGTTTTGCAATACTGCCATGCTGGGCAGCTGGTCCAGCTTATGAAGCAATACACTACTATAGTCTGCACAGCTCCCCATGCTGGGCAGATAGTCCACCTTACCTTGCAATACACTAGCATAGTCTGCACAAATCCCCATGCTGGGCAGATAGTCCACCTTATTGAGCACTCCACTAGCATAGTCTGCACAGATCCCCACGCTGGGCAGATAGTCTAGTTTACTGAGCAATACACTGTGATAGTCTGCACAAATCCCCATACTGGGCAGATAGTACAGTTTACTGAGCAATACACTGGGATAGTCTTCACAAATCCGCATATTGGGCAGATAGTCCAGTTTACTGAGCCACACACTGGCACAGACTGCATAGCTCGCCATGCTGGGCAGATAGTCCGGTCTACTGAGCAATACACTGGGAGAGTCTGCACAAATCCTTATACTGGGCAGATAGTCCGGTTTACTGAGCAATACGCTGGCATAGATTGCACAGCTCCCCATGCTGGCCAGATAGTCCAGCGAACTGAGCAAAACACTGGGATAATGTGCACAGCTCCCCATGCTGAGCAGATAGTCCAGTTTACTGAGCAATATACTGGCATAGACTGCATAGCTCCCCATTCTGGACAGATAGTCCAGGTTACTGAGCAATACACAGGGATAGTCTGCACAAATCCGCATACTGAGCAAAGCACTGGGATAATGTGCACATCTCCCTATGCTGAGCAGATAGTCCAGTTTACTGAGCAATATACTGGCATAGATTGCACAGCTCCCCATGCTGGGCAGATAGTCCAGTTTACCGAGCATTGCACTGGCATTGTCTGCATAGCTCTCCATGCTGACCAGATAGTACAGCAAACTGAGCAAAACACTGGGATAGTCTGCACAGCTCCCCATGCTCAGCAGGTAGTCCAGTTTTTTGAGCAGTACACGAGCATAAACTGCACAGCTCCAAATGCTGGACAGATCGTCGATCTTTCTGAGCAATACACTGGCATATTCTGCACAGCTCCCCATGCTGAGCAGATAGTACAGCAAACTGAGCAAAACACTGGGATAGTCTGCACAGCTCCCTATGCTCAGCAGGTAGTCCAGTCTACTGAGCAATACACTGGCATTGTCTGCACAGCTCTCCATTCTGAGCAGATAGTCCAGTTTAGTGAGCAATACACTGGCATATTCTGCACAGCTCCCCATGCTGAGCAGATAGTACAGCAAACTGAGCAAAACACTGGCATAGTCTGCACAGCTCTCCATGCTGGACAGATAGTCCAGTCTACTGAGCAATACACTGGCATTGTCTGCACAACTCTCCACTCTGGGCAGATAGTCCAGTTTAGTGAGCAATACACTGGCATAGACTGCCTTGCTCTCCATGCTGGCCAGATAGTCCAGCAAACTGAGCAAAAGACTGGGATAATGTGCACAGCTCCCCATGCTGAGCAGATAGTCCAGTTTACAGAGCAATACACTGGCATTGTCTGCACAGATGTCCATGCTGGCCAGATAGTCCAGCGAACTGAGCAAAACACTAGGATATTCTGCAAAGCTCCCCATGCTCGGCAGGTAGTGCAGTTTTCTGAGCAGTACACTGGCACAGACTGCACAGTTCCCCATGCTGGCCAGATAGTCCACCTTACTGAGCAATACACTGGCATAGTCTGCACAGCTCCCAATGCTGAGCAGATAGTCCACCTTACTGAGCAATGCACTGGCGTTGTCTGCACAGCTCCCCATGCTGAGTAGATAGTCCAGTTTACTGAGCAATAAACTGGCATAGACTGCACAGCTTCTCATGCTGGGCAGATAGTCCAGTTTACTGAGCAATACACAGGGATAGACTGCACAGCTCCACGTGCTGGCCAGGTAGTCCAGTTTACTGAGAAATACACTGGCATATTCTGCACAGGTCTCCATGCTGGGCCTATAGTCCGGTTCACTGAGCAATACACTGGCATAATCTGCACTGCTCTACCTGGGTTGTCTACCTGTCCCAGTTTATAGTTGCTGCGTTTGTCCTGTGAGGTAAATTCAGAATTTAGTGGAATACATTTGGTCAGTGGATTTGGTAACCCAACTCTGGATGGAGCATGGGGACTGTAGTTACAGCATCAGGATCTGTAACATGAACAACAAATGGAGCTGAGGCTGCAGAGCATGGAAGCTCTGCAACCAGGGATTAGGTATGTGTGGGGAAATAGATCCGCCAAATCTATCTGTGTCTTAACGTGAGAACAGGCCCTCACTCTCATCCTTAAACATACACACACCATTTTTCGCTCACACACATGGAATCGAACATACACATCCTCTCTCTCACACTCGCATGACCCCCCACCCCTCCCCCCCCCACACACACACACACTCCGCATCTCTCGCACAGGCACACTTATAAATCTGGGGGTGTGAGTGTTAATTTGCGTTTGCAGATGTATATTTGTGGATCGATTGTATTTTGCTCAAAACAACATTCAATTTCTAAGCAGCCAATCATTTGTGGCATTTTATAAAGTCCTGCTTTGGAAATAGAACCAGTATGGCTGCAGGGTAAAACAAGTTGGACACCACACAAGACATTCCATCCTTTGTGCAGGGTAGGTCACAGCTTAGCAAAAAAATAGAATTCTTTGAGGAAAGACAAAGTTGATAGTGGAGAAAGAGCTGTAGATGTCATATACATGGACTTCAGTCAGGCGTTTGATGGGATGGACTGATGAAGAAGGTGAAGATGCAGGGTCCATGGTGTACTAGCTAGATCGATTAGAGAACTGGCTGCGCAACAGGAGACAGACAGTAGAAATGGAAGGGAGTTTCTCAAAATGGACAACTGTTCTGTGTGGTGTTTCACAGGGATCCGTGCTGGGACCACTGTTCGTTTTGATATACTTACATGTTCTGAAGGAAGGAATAGGTGGTCTAATTAGCCAGTTTGCAGATGATACAGTGATTGGTAGAGTAGCAGAAATTTGAGGGGACTGTCAGAGAATGTAGATAGATTGGAGAATTGGGTGGAGAAATGGCAGATGATGCATTTTGGAAGATCCAATTCGAGAACTAATTATTCGGTAACTGGAAAAAGCCCTGGGGAAAACGGAAGTACAGAGACATCTGGGTGTTCAGGTCCATTGCTCTCTGAAAGTGACAGGTGATAGAATGATCAAGAAGGCATGCAGCATACTTTCGTTCCTGCATTCTGACAATTTAAGATGTGGAGAACCACAGACCATATGAGGAATCTGTGGAATTTATTGCGTACAAGAATAGCCAGGCCATATTACAATTGTATAGGACTTTGGTTCGGCCACATTCAGAATACTGCGAACAGTTTTGGTTGCCACATTACTGAAAATCTGGATGCTTTGGAAAGAGGGCAAAGGAGTTTCACCAGAATGTTGCCTAGCATGGAGAGAACGATATATAAAGAGAGGTTGGATAGATTAGGATTATTTTCATTAGAAAGACGAAGGTTGAGGGAGGACTTCATTGATGTTTACAAATCATGGCAGGCGTAAACAGGGTGGATAGCAAGAAGCTTATTCCCAGAGTAGGGGAGTCAGTTACTAGGGGTCAAAATTACATGATGAAAGGAGAAAAAATTATTGAGGATATGCTCGAAAAGATCTTTGCACACAAGGTTATGGGTGCTGGGATGTTTTGCCAGTGGAGGTGATCGAGGCGGGACAGAAGCGTCATTTAATATATATCCAGTCCGATACGTGAATGGGCAGGGAGCAGAGAGATACAGAGCCTTAGAAAATAGGCGAACAGGTATAGATAGAGGATCTGGATTGACACAGGCTTGGAGGGCTGAAGGACCTGTTCCTGTGCTGTGATTTGCTTTGTTATTTGTAAATATTAGTGAAAAGCGTCTGTTGATACTTGAAAGAAAAATGAAACCAAGATCAAATGTGGCACAGCGAAAGTGTGGATACGAGAATTTATTGTAGAGAACAGAAAAATTACAAGAGGATGAAACAGTTACATTGCGTCTGTCTTCAAAGTGGAAGATCCAGAAAATCTCCCAGAAATACCAAGACACCAAGGGACCTTTGTAATTAAAGACTAAATTCGTTCATTTTCAGTTATGAGGTAGTATTTGGAAACAGAACTGGGATGAGGATTGATAAGTCTGACAGACCAGTTGTAATTCAAACTGAAGTTTCAGAGAAAACAGCAATAACACATATTGATTGCAATAGTGACAACTGTATTTTTCTGCATTCACTTCGGAAGGTTATAAATGCATTCAAATGATTTACGAAGGGACGAAATTGGAGAGTGGAGGACTACAGGCCAATTAGTTGTCATCCACAGTAAGGAATCTGTTGCAACTTTTGGACACTGAGTAAGTAATAGCAAATTTCACGAGAGTTGTTTGGCATTTGTGAAAGGGGAGTTACAATTTACAAACTTTTTCTTGAAGATATCTCTTGTAGATACATACAATGGCGAATCAGTGCATATGATACAGTCAGATATTCAGGAGGAGTTTTAATCAGCACGCGCAGTAAGTTATCAGAAAACATTAAAGCAAAGTGTATTGGGAGGAACATATGCAAACGGGGGAAGGTAAGTATTAGAGAAACTATTGGAGAACATAGGTGGCTGTCGAAGGCTGTACGCTGGTGTGCCATATGTGACAGTGCTGTGGCCCTTTAAACGCCTTCATTTAAAGGGGATCCGAATACAGACGATGAAGAATCAACTAGACTCAAAGTGTCAGCTTGCACTCTCCTTACAGTGCTGTCTGACTAACTGTGATCTCTAGCATGTGTTGGATTCAATAAAGATTCTGCTTCTGCAGTAATTTGCTCCGAATAGAAGTAAAGACATTCTGCACTATTAATACAGATAGTTGTTGAAACTGTACCTGGACTGTACCTGTGCAATTCTGATGTCTTGATCTAAGAAAAATATACTGATCACATATACTGAATGAGCATTCTCCTGATTAATCTCTCAGATGGTACAATGGTCTGCTGAGGAGACTTGGACTGAGATCAAGGCGGGAATCTGTGGTCGAAACTGGAAAACTCTAATTGATTGTTATGTGAGAACATCACGTCTGTTTTACTTGGGAAAAGCCGGAGGTAGGTACAGAATTCAAGAAGATGGATAGGGAAGCTCTTGAATAGATTTATGTAAGATGTGAGCAAGGATTGATGGTTTTGGCTGGTATAAAACTGGACCAATCTCCAGTCTAGATCAATTATATCTCAGGCTGCTGTTGGAGACAACGGATGAAAGGGCGCTGATGCAAATGTTTAAATATTATCTGGTCACAGGTGAGGTGCCCGAGGACTGGACAACACCCTTTATAGGAAGGGTTGTAGAGCTAGAGCAGGGAACTATAGACCAGTGTTTTTCAAATCAGTGTTAGAGAAAAAATTGCGAAAAATAATTGGTGGTAGAAGGCTGTTTGTGTGGCTGGAGACCGGTGTCCTCTGATGTACCACAATGATCAGCGCTGTGTCCCTTATTATTTGTGATATTTATAAATTATGTAGGTGGGAATGTGAAGGGGGAGTGGCAGCGTAAAAGTAAGTCTGTGTTTGACACAGATATTGGCCGGTTGTTTGGCAGTGAGGAAGAAGTTCTTATGTTACAGGAAGATACAGATGGAATGGTCAGATGGGTGGATCAATGGCAGATAGGACGTAACCCTAATAAATATGAGGTGATGCACTTTGGAGGAAAGAACCAGACAGGAGAGTACACTATGAATGGTAGCACACCAGGAAGCTCAGAGGGTGCTTCTGTACACATCCGAGAATGTAACGGGAGAGGATCAAAGGTTACGTAAGAAATCATTGGAAACGGTATGCATAGTCTTTACTCATTGAGGCATAGATTACAAGAGCTATGTAGCACTTTGGTTAGGCCAAGATGGAATACTATTTGTGGTTCTGGGAGCTACATTACAGGAAGGATGTGATTGTTCTGGAGAGGGTACAGAGATTCACCAGGATGTTCCCAAGGATGGAGCATAGCAGCTATGGAGAGAGGTTTCATAAGGTCTATTGTTTACTTTGGAGCAGAGAAGGCTGAGGGGGACGTGATTCAGAAGGATACGATTACAAGGGGCATGGACAGGGTGGATAGACAGCAGCTGTTCCTTTTAGACAAAGGGCCAAGAACAGGGGACGACACGTTTAAAAGTAAGGAGTTAAGGTTTAGAGATGATTCAGGGATTGTTTTTCACCAGAGGGTGATGGGGCCCGGAATGCATCTCCTGAGTGGGTGGGGTGTGTGTGAGGGAGTTATCACGGATCACCTCACAACCATTAAAATGTATTTGGAGGAGCACTTGAAGTGTCAAACCATTTCGTGTCTATGGGACTGATGTAGTAAAGTTGGAATAATATCGATCTTGCTGTAATTTTCATGCTACACAGGCTATGCTTCAGTGATTGTATGGCTGTGGAAGGTCAATCATTGAACAGCTTAAGATAGTAAGTAATAGGTTTTGGAAGAGTACATTAAACAACTATGAAACGTAAAAGCTTCTCAATGTACAACATATCAAGATGAAATGCTAGCAAAGATAATCGTAGCTTATTTATAGTCCAAAACCAGTGAATGGAGAACAGGAAAATGGCAGACTATGAAGCAACTACTTCAGTTCTGCCTTCAAGAAAGGAAAAATAAAAACTTCCAAGCAAATCTAGGTCTACTGAGAAAAAACCGGAAATACAATCAAATCAGTAAAGAAATAGTTTTGGAGAAATTATTTGGACTCAAATCTGATAAATCTCCATGGCCTGATAATCCATATCTCTGATTTCTAAAGGAGGTGGCAGTGGGAATAATGGATAATTTGCTTGCTGTCTTCCAAATTCCCGATGATCGAATTGACATATTTGAGAGCAGCAGTATTTCTAAAGGAGGCAGGGAGACAGCAGGGAATTACAGTCCACTTAGCACCAAAGAAGAAATCAGAACAATACAAGAGTGAATTAGAAAGAATGCTTTCCCAAGGAACTTTGAGAATTAAATTAATTTGAAAGTAATGAACATGGATTAAGTAAATGCCAAATTATTAAAGGCGAATCATAGTTGAGAACACGACTGGAAAATAAATTATGGCGAAGCAATTGATGCAGTGAACTTTGATTTTCAGAAACTTTTTGATGAAGTCCCAAGTCTAGTGTTGTGAAAATGCTACTCCTTTAACAAGGTCATGCTGTCCTATTTTTTTTCAAAGATGAAGAAGCAGTGAATCCGAAATGTCTGGATTTGACTGCTCTAAAATAAAAGCACGTACATTAAGGAGCAAGCTATGCTAGTTCTCGTCCTGTGTAATGATACAGGAATAAGTAATGACCTCATAGTTAGGAAGGAATGATCATAGTATGGTTGAATTTAAAATACAGATGGAGAGTGTAAAGATAAATCCAATACCAGGGTCCTGTGCTTAAACAAGGGAGACTAAAACAGAATGAGGGCGGAATTGGCTAGTGTCGACTGAAAACAAAGACTTTGTAGTGAGAGTTGACGAGCAGTGGAGGATTTTCAAAGGAATTTTTCAAAGTCCTTAGCAAAAGTATATTTTTGAAAAAGAAAGACTCTAAGAAAAGGGATAATCTGCATCGGGTGTCTAAGCAATAAGCGAGGTTCCAAAGTTTAAATAGAAGGCATGCAAAGCGACAAAGAACAGCAGGAACCCAGAAGATTGGAAAATCATCAAAGGTCAACAGAAAGCCACGCAAAGTGCGACAAAGAAAAGTAGGATATAACAGAAAAAAAACCTAGCACAGAATATGAAAAGAGATTGCAGATGATTCACTAAATGTATAAAGTGAAAATGAGTGGCTAACGTAAATGTAGGGGTAAAAAGTGGTCCTTTAGAGGATGAGAAGGATCATTTAGTTATAGGATATGATAAAATGACTGAGGCATTGAGCAGTTATTTTGTATCGATTCATATATGGCGATCAGTGACTAATGGCATGCTTCAGGGATCAGTGTTGGGGCTGCAATTATTCACAATTTATATAGATGATGTGGAGTTGGGTGCATCTATAGATTGTCAAAGTTTGAAAATGGCAAGAAGATGAGTGGCAGAGCAAAGTGTGCAGAGATCTATTAAACTTTTTAAGAGGAACACAGATACTTTGAGTGAGTAGGCAAATGTCTGGCAGATAGAATATGCTATCAGTAAATGTGAATTCACCCATTTTGTTAGGAGTACCAGTAAAAAGGATTATTACTTGAATGGTAAAACGTTGTAGCATGCTGCTCTGCAGAGGGACCTGGATGTCCATGTGCATGAATCACACAAGGTTGGTCTGCAGATACAGCAAGTACTGAGGAAGGCAAATGGTATGTTGTCTTTCGTTGCTGAAGGGATTCAATTTAAAATCAGGTAAGTTATTTTGCAGCTGTACAGGGTGCTGGTGAGGCCACACCTGGAGTATTGTATGATGTTTAAGCCGCCTTAATTGAGAAAGAATATAGTGGCAATGGAAGGCGTGCAGAAGAGTTTCACTGGGTTGAATCCGGAGTTGAGAGATTTTTTTGGTTTTTGAGATATTTAAGTTATTCTGCTGGCTACCCTCTTGTGTTTGTGCTTCATTCAGCTGCATCACTCCTGGAATATCCACCTTAAACCCGCTTAAGTAAATGAGCAAATGTTGGGTCTGCGCTACTTCCTTGAAATGATTTGTGGAGGTCTGTCCTGGCCCATAATGGTGTGTAACAGCTCGATCTAATATTCTGGCATGGGTCGAGAATTGGAGAGTTTAAAGGAAAAGTGAATCAGTATAAACAGTTCTATATATTTTGGATTAGAATGCAATGATTGGCATGATAATCCAGGAATTGATGTTTAGACCCCAACTATTCAGAAAGCATGTCAAACATTTGTTCAAGTGCATTGTATGTAATCTTTCCAAACCGGCTGATGGCCCCAAATTGAGATTGTGAGTGGGTGATCAAGATGTAAAGAAGGTCAAATGTTATTGAGACAATTGGAGGGAATGGGCAAATAAGTGGCAGGCGAAGAACAATGTGGATAGACGTGACATTGAGTACCATGATTGGAAAAATAGAATAACCGTGAGCATTTGATGTAAACCTGTTGCTCGGTGAAGAGACTTATGAGTATACTTTTGTTGACTTCTTCACCAAATTCCTATTTCATTTTTTATGCAGATAGTTAATCACTTCAACGGATACAGAGTAAGCAGTGTTTGGGAAAAGTCAATTGAAGAGATGTTTGGCCAAAAACTAGAGTGGGGACGGCTCAATGTGTTGGATGACCTGTACCTTTCCCGATGTTTCTGTGCAGTCGGTGGGAATGTTCTGTAAATGTTGTTACGAAAGACGTCTCTGAAGGGTCGACAGGACTGTGTTTCAGGTTCCCTTTTCTGATACAGAGGCTGGTGCCCGGTGTTCTGTCCGGGTTCATCCTTTAAGAGCTCGGAACAGTTTGCTACAACGGCCTTGTTTGGCAGTTTCGGAGACGACTGATGGGTTTATCACATAGCTGTGTATCTGGAGTCACATTTAGGTCAGACCAGGAAAGCACGGCAGATTCACTTCCTGAATGTACAATGGTGAAGAACATTTATGTTCACAATTGACATGGGCGTCAATGTCAGCATAACTGGCACCAGATTTTACATCTAGATATTTTATTCATTGTTTCTAAGTTCCACCAGCTGCCAAAACATTAACCTGGTCTAGATTAATAATCCAGTGATATTTCCACAACAGCACGATCTCCACATGGGGACCTATGGTTAATTCTTTGGTGCTTAACATCTGTGGCAGAAATAACTCTTATCAATTTGATTGTCCTGATGGGACTGAGAGGGTGTAATTGGTCAGCTTGTAATTATTCCCCTCTTAGGGAATGGGACATAGTTGAGTAACTTTCTACATTGCCAGGGAGATGTCAGAGTTGGAGCTGGAATGACACAGCGTCCGCACAAGTCTTCAGTCCTTTTGCAACAATGTTGTTAGGACCCATTGCCTTTGTCGTATCTACAGTGTTCAGCTGTTTCTTCATGTCTCATCCAGCTAATCGAATTGGTTGAAGACTGGTAATTCTGTGGGCGTCATTCAAACAACACTTCTGGCGGAGGATGGTGCAGACACAGCATCCTTGTCTTTTACACTGATGTACAGGAAGGTTCTATTCTTTCGAGGAGTAGTAGAGCAATAGCTGCTGAGATGTTAGTCTAACAACCCCAGTATTGTTCTGGTGACCTGAGTTCGAATCCTGTTACACTCGATGGTGGAAATCAAGACATGTTTGGGATTAAGAGTCTAATGTTGCGATCATGAATCAATTGCTGATTGTCGGGCAAATCCATTTGGTTCACTGATATCCTTAAGGAATGGAAACTGCCATCCATACCTGCTCTGCATACATGTAATTCCAGACACACAGCGATGTGGTTGAGTCTTAACTACCCTCAGGGCAAAAAATGATGACCTAACCAGTGACGCCCTAATCCCATTGAACAATCTTGTTTTTAAATAATATTTGTGGTGTCCTCTTTAATCGTCAGTTGTTTCATAGTTCAACTCCATTTCTGACTGGATGTAGCAGAACTGTAGAGATTCTACCTGATCTGTTTGCTTTGTAATCATTTCGCCCCCTCTCTCAGATATTAGTCCTGCTGTTTGTAATGTAATTACAGTGGTCACGTGCGGTAGCTTTAAATGGATTACCATCAGTTTTAGATATACATGGCCCTGATCCTAGTACATTCACCAACTCGTCTATGAAACATCAATCGCTTAATGGGAATGATAGACTGAGGGATTATCCTGGGCATAAAGTTACAGATTGTGATTCAATATAATTCTCCTTCTGTCCAGCTGTGATCCTCAGTGCCACATGACTTCCCAGTTTTGAACTGCAATTTCTGCATTGCAATTCAACCATCTATCCCCAAGTTCACACCGAGACCCATTCACACATCACCCTATGACCTACTCTGGTTTTGGATGTGGTAACACTTCCATTTTTGTATTTTCATTCTTCTGAGTGTTTGTCATGATGTCACACCTCTTAACTGTCATGATTCTCAAAACTCCTAAGCACATCTCGCCAGGCAGCACCGGGGGTTCATGGTTAGCGCTGGTGCCTCACCACTCTGTTGACCCAAGTTCGATTCCAGCTTTTGGCAACTGTCTGTTTGGAGTTTGGACATTCTCCTGCGTGGGTTGCTTCTAGGTGCTTCGGTTCCAACCACAGTCCAAAACCCTGCAGTCTAGGTGCATTGGCTTTGTTATAGTGTTCAGAGATGTGTAGGTTGCGTCGATTAGTCAGGGGTAAGTGCAGGATATGAAAACGAGTCTGGTTCCTTTCGTCTTCAGAGAATCGTTGTGGACTTTTTGGGCCGATGAACCTGTTTCCACACTGTAGCGATTCTAATTCTAACATTCATATGGATCTTTTCCCTTCCAGTCGCGCCATGTTCGGTTTTTAGATTGAATGTGTTTCCCTCTGTTTCTCTCCGTGGTCTTCATTAGTGAACTCTGTAGCGTCAATGATGCCAGTCTTATGTCGATTCAGAACCAATGAATTTCTACATCTTGTGTTATTGTTCACTCCCCAGTGTATGGCACTCCATGATGGACAGGGCATTTGAGTGGCTTGGACACACGTCTTTCAAGCTGTTCAAAACCAGAAAGTACTGGAGAAATTCAGCAGATTTAGCAGCATCTGTGGAGACAGAGAAACAGAGACTGTGTTTCAAGTCCAGCGTGACCCTTATTCAGAACTGAAAAGAACTCCTTAATCCCTTGACAGAAGTCGACGAGGGATGATGGGAAACAAAGCATGTAGAGATGAAATGTCACAAAGGAATGAGATTTTAATTGTGGCGAAAGAGAAACAGATGTAAAATAGGATTAAATTAAATTGTTAATGGGAGAAATGGATTCTCTCTACTGAGTGCAAGATAACAAGTCACAGACAAGGCCATAGGGAAATCAGGAAGCAAATGTAGAAACATGGAGAACAGCCATAATGGGGTCAGGCTGTGTAATTACGGAATTGAATATTAACTCCTACAGGCTGAAATATACCAAAGTGTAAAGTGTGGTGTTACTCAAGCTTGGGTTGTGCTTCTTTGGAACATTACCGCAGCTCAGGACCTAAAAGTCAATATGCTAACAACGTAGGTTATTGGAATGGGAAGCAAGTGCAATTAATTCAGGGTAACTCCTACAGACAGAGAGAAAGTGTTCTTTCAAACTCTGTTTGGTCTCCTAAGTGTAAGGGAGACTAATTGTGAGCAGCAATGACAGGAGACTGAAATGAACGAATACGAGTGGAACGCTGCTGCAACTGGAAGTTGTGATTGGGGCCTTGGATAGTGAGGAGTGAAGAGGTGAATGGACAAGTGTTGCACCTTCTGCAATTGCATGAGTAGGTGCCATGAGGGGAGTGGGGAAGTTTTCAGGGTGATGGGGGGGGGGGGTGTCACAGAAGGATTGGTACCCGTGAAAAGCTCACAGTTGATCGGAGGGGAAGATGTGTTTGATGGCGTAGTACTGCTGGAGGTGGTTGAAGTGGCAGAGGACGATTCCATGAATGTGGATTCTAGTGCAGTACGAATTGATGTCAGGGGGAGATATACCATTGTTCTGGGAAGGAGAGGACGGAATGAGTGCGACACTGTGAGCGATGGGACAGTGACAGCTAAAGGCCCTGACCACCGGAGTTAGGGGATTTCTGGTTTGAAGAAAAAGGAGGTCACGTCAGAGGCAGTTCACTGGAATGTGACTACATCAAACAGAAACAACAGAGACGGAGAAACTGGGAGAAGGGAGTCAACCTCCGTTGATCATGTATTCAGCCACATGCAGAAGTTCTTCCTGAATGATTGAAAAGAACCACACATTTAAATTGAGGATTAAATCTCACATTTGGTCTGAAGAGGGATGTGGAAATAGATGCAGAGGAAGGTCAGTGGACATACAGGAGCATACATTCAAGCAGATATCCCATAACGCTCAGCAATTATTGTTTCTGTTCAAAAATAAGGACTCGGAAGAAGATGAAGCACCCGCGGTTGATAAAATCTGTCAAGGATACTATTCAATATCAAATTAACGAGCATTACTGTGTGCCTAGATTTAGGGTGTATATTTCAGGGACCATGAGCAGATGCTGGGCATAAATTTCAGCTGTGCTTCCTGAATTACCTCCAGAAACCCCTGCCATTGTTGCTCCATCCTCTTCCCTGCTCATCTCCCCTTCCTGATTCCATGTTATCCCTCTCCAATTGCAGAGCACATTCTCTCACATTATCGTTCCTATCTGAGGCTTTTTGATCAGGTCTACCTTCCCTGAATGAGCATCAAGCTGTGTTTTGTGCTGCCACTTTGCCTCTGGTCTCAGTGTGACTCGGCCTCTCCATTCATGTTGTTTGACACCTCCCACTCACATCTCATTCCGGAAATTCCTTCTTGGAGCAAACCGTATTGAAAACACCTACCCCACCACTCACTGAATTCACACTGTGATCCAAACTTCAACAAGCATACTCAGCCTTCATCTCAATCTGCTAAAGGCAAGTGCATGCTTACCGTGTGGTATAATAATTCCCTTTCTTACTTGGATTTGACCAGAGATACGCTTTCAGTGTAGGGATCATCACCCTCTTTGGACAAAGGAATTCGAGTGTTTGACTTCCTAATGGTACTGGTAAGGATTTCACGCTGTCTTAGTATTGCTATTTTGAGATAAAACAAATCACAGTATGAAGTTTTGTCTGTGTTGTTTAACTGTCATTTTGAATATTGTTTCAAACTTGCAATGCTTACAATTAAATGCGCGTTCTTTAAGTTAGTATTAGTTGGAGAGGAGGAGGTTGAATAGTGAAGTTATAGAAGTTCACAAAATCATGAGAGGCATGGATTGGGTGGAAAGCCAAGATATATTCCGCCGGAGGAGGGGGGACAGGGGAGGGGTTCAAACATCGAGTACATCGGTTTAAGGTGAAAGGGAGAAGATGTAAAAGGGCCAATGGTGCAAATTTTTCATAGATAGGGTGAGGTGTGTATGGAATGAGCTGCAAGAGACAGAGTGGCAGATGAAAGCACAGCTGCAATATTTAAAAGACATTTGGACAAATATAAATGGGGAACGTTTAGAGGCATATTAGATTACATTACAGTGTGGAAACAGGCACTTCAGCCTAACAAGTCCACACTGACCCGCCGAAGCGTAACCCACCCATACCACTACATTTACCCTTTATCTAACACTACGGACAATTTAGCATGGCCAATTTAACTGACCTGCACATCTTTGGACTGTGGGAGTAAACCGGAGCACCCGGAGGAAACTCACGCAGACACGGGGAGAACGTGCAAACTCCACGTGACACGTGAAACCAGATGGGACTAGTTTAGTTAAACATGAACAACTTGGACGAAAGGGTGTGTTTCTGCGTGGTGTGACTGTATGAATCTAATAAACGAGGAAAAAGTGGAACGAAATATATGATGTAAGTAAATTGGCGAGAAATATAAAAAACAAGCATCACAAAATTTCTGTGTGTATAAAAAATGTTCAAAATGAGTGTGTGACCTTAGATAGGAATGAAGTCTGGCAAGTATATTGAGGTCATTTGGTGGATGTTACTGGGGAACTGGCTACAGGTAACAATCAGAAAATTCCACCAGTACTTTGCATTATTCCTCACAGGGGAAGTCATTGTAAGCATGTCAATGATGTAAACAAAATGTTAATGGGAGGAAAGTTTTTGAACTGTCTCTAACAAAAGGAACAAAGTTTTTTGACAAGCAGATAAGAGTAAAGGTACATCGGTCAGTAGTAATTCATACTTGTTTATTTAAAAAGTGGTTACAGAGTGGCTGGTGGTACTGTGTGAAAGATTCCATAACTCTCTGGATTTCAGAATTATTCCAGCAAAACTGGAGAACCTCCAATGTGGCGCCTGTCTTCAAGAAAGGAGCGAGACAGAAAGCAGGAAACATTTCGCCTAAACATTATTACTGGGAATCTGCAAAAGTCTATTATTAAAGCAAGAATTGAAGGGCATTTAGAAAAGCTTCGCGCAGAATCAACGTGGTTTTGTGAATGGGTAGCTATATTTTGCCTGCAAAGTTATTCTGAGAGCCTTGATAATATAACAAGCTGAATGGATAAAGGGAAACTGGTAGGCATGCAGCTTACCAGAGATCTTCCACAAGGTATCCACAAGATAGATGCTGAGAATGTGTTTCCACTCCTGGGCAGAGTCTCGAACTCAGAGACAGAATAAGGGATATCGATAACAAACTGAGATACAAAGAAATGTCTTCTTTCAGAAGGTCGTAAAGTCTGAGTTTCACTAACCCAGTGAGTTGTGGAGGCTGGGTCACTGAATGTTATTACAGATTTGCTGGATTGGTTTTTGTCATATCAGCGAGTTGAGGGGTATGAGGGGTTAGCAGGAAAGTGGAATTGAGCCCTGGAAGTTGAGAGAACTTCCCCTCCATGGTGATCTCTGTCATTGTGGGGAATTGAACCTGCGCTATTGGCCTCCCTCTGCATCACAAACCATCCGTCCAGCAAACTGAGAGGGAGCCTGTGTAACTGTTTCAGACAGAAACACTCACAGACAAAGTACAAGAGAAACTTTCATAACAAGGAAAAAGATACAATTTAGGTAACAGTCAAGGTACCAGCTGAGGCTAAAAATGTTCTCTGCTGGAAATTGTGTTAACAAGTGTTTAGATGCTATCTTGAGCTGAATGCATTAAGGTGACACAAGCAAAATAACCAGAATAACAATTGTATTTAGATATCGACAACTATTAAATAACAGTATATTTCTGATTGGTCTGTGTGAAGGATGCTTACTATTGCATGACAATAGAAAGCTGATGGGACATATTGGTAGGAGAGTCCGTCCCCATGGGATATGCCTAAGGAATACATGCTTGAAGAAACCCAGGATAAAAATGCCTGAGTGTCGTCTGGTCAGTGAGAGGAAGCCGGGGGCTGAATGACTGAAAGTTCCTATAACATGGAGGTCAGGAGACAGTTAGATGACTCCCGAACTTATTAAATGCTACAGCACATCTGAAGGACGGAATGACCTCAGGATGGATTTCAATTTCATGTGCATGTAATTTTAGTTTTAAAAAAAAACACACTGTCCTTCCCTTCATGTTTTCCACACTGGGGCACTGTCATTCTCTTGAATTGTTCGGAACGTTATCTGGAACATTCCAGTGAATGTGAGGGAGCAGACAGAATACAATGACCCTTATCCTGACAGGGCGGAGGTTACTGATGCTTGTCCTGTATTGCTGGACATTTCTTCAGACCAGAACTACTGCACTGAGCTGGGTGGTTGAGCTCAGACCACGCATGATGGATCTGCTGGTGTGGCTCCCTTTGAGAAGAGAATGGTCGCCCTCTCTACTACCCCATCCACCAGGACATCAATGCCCCTAAAAAACCAACCCGTGGTGTAATTGCCCCTTATGGGCGGATGGAGTTCTTAAAGAAGGGGGATACAAGGGTTACGGGGATTAGGCAGGAACAGGATACTGATTGTGGATGATTAGCCATAATCATAATGAATGTTAGTGCTGTCTCGAACGGCCGAATGGCCTGCTCCTGCACCTATTGTCTATTGTCTATTATCCATTATCTTATCTGCCATGCTCGGCCTCAACTGGGCAGGGCATCTCCGAACTTAGAAAGCTCAATTGTTTTCCCACTGGCGTTTATTTTTGGCATCAGTGCCAGGGATCACGGAATATCCAGGGATTTCCGGCAATTGTGAGTACCTCCAACCATGCTGAGTGAGAGAATCAGGCAAGCATTGAAGGACAGGGACACCATGCGGTGGGGCGGGTAGTTAATGATGTGAGTGCGATAAGATAGCACCAGAAAACTAGCTCAGTCTCATACAGACAATCCCTCTGTCACTCAATGAAAATGACACAGAGCCAAATTAGTGTTAGATTCAGCCCAGAGTCGAAGACTCTGCAGACCCCACTCCCAGGCACAAAGCTGCAGAACAAATGCTCATTCAAAACTCTCCATCATCTGAACTCACACCAATATTCCATTCACCCATCCTATCGACATGTCTATAATCAGAATTTTGAAACCTGTAAACATATATTTCCATGACATTGTTTCTCAAACCACCTCCCCTCCGGCCACCCCCGACCTCGTCTATATCTCAAAATACTTTCATTTCCAGTCGTGCAATCCTACTGCACGGAGAAAGGCCCTTCAGCCAGAACTGGTCCATTCCGACCAAAATGTCAGTCCACATTGACTCCATATCCCTGCACTTGGTCCATATCCATCTCTGCCGTTCTTATCCATTCCTTTTTTTGAACATGATGCAGCGAGATTTTATAAGAACGAGAAAGGCATCAAGACAAATCTCGCTAAATCTACCATTCATCTCTCTGCGGTGCTCAGTTTACACAGAAATAGTTTGACTGCAGCTTAGAACCAAGAAAGAGAAGCAAACATTGGTGGATGATGTGCATGGAAGACAATGCTGCAGGGAAAACGTTGTTTATGTTATAAACAGAAAATTAGATACACAAGAATTTGCAGGGAAACCTCAACGGGTCTGGTTGCAGCTGAAGGAAGAAAGTCGAGAAGTGTGGTCCCCGCAGAGCACAACAGGTCAGGCAGAATCCAAGGAGCAGGAAAGACTATGTTACAGTCATAGACCGTTCATCAGGATTTCACTTTAAAATTCACTGCATTTGCAGTTGTCACTTTCTCGCAATCCCTTGACAGAAGAGAGCAGAGTCAATGTTTCAAATCTGGGGAATCTTCATCAGAACAGATCTCCAGTGTATGCAGCTTTTTGTTTTATTTCAAATCAGCAATTATCTTGCATGCTGTCATATTAATGGAATACTTGATCTGGATAGGAGGAGAAGGGGTGAGGACAGATGTGCAGACAATGTGTCAGTCAAAACTTAAGGCCCTGTCCATTAGAATGTAAATCCTGTGGTGAAGGTTAAGGAGGGCTTGACAGAGGCACCACACTGAAATTCGACATCATCTGAACAGATGTGACAGATCCAGAGAAAGTGGGAGAAATATTTCGCTCACTCCAATGGTCCATAGGTGGCAAAGTGGCCAGCCATAGTGCTTTAGATCACAAATGAGCTGGGTTCGATTTTACCCTTTGATGATTCTTTGTGCTGTGTTTGCTTTCTCGCCTCCAACCACCGCCCCCCCCCGCCCCGCCTCCCATTCCACCCTGTGTTTGTGTGGGTTTCCTTTGAGTGCTTGGTTTTTCTCCCACAGTCTAAAACTGCACAGGATAGTTTCCTTGGCTTCACTAAACTGCCTCAAAGTATCCAGGGAAATGCAGTTTAGGTGGATTGTCTAAGGGAAATATAGAGTTACTGGGGTAATGCATGGGTATGTTGGTCAGCATGTTATCTGGAGGGTCATTGTGGGCTCGATGGGCTGAATGGCCTGTTTCCACACGGCAGGGTTTCTATAGTTCCTATTTAGTTGTCTGTGTTTGGAAACATTTCCCAGGATCCTGTCTACAAGTGCTGACCCAATTTGGCTCACAATAATGTTACACCATTCATTTGTCTAACATGTACTCCATCAGCCACTCCTCCGCCCTTTGGCACACCTTATCAGGGTCTCATTTTACTCTGAGTTAACCATCATTGCTGTCCACTACCTCACCAATTTTGGTGTTTCCTGTAAACTCGCGAATCATTCTTACTAATATTTGCATCCAAATCATTTACATAAATGACGAAATCCATTAGATTCTTGTGGTTCACTGTTGGTCACAGGCCTCCAATCCAAATAAAATATGTCGCACCAGCATTACCTTCGTCTCTTAACTTTGAGCAAATTAACTTCAACTCTTCCTGTATTCCATGCGATCTAACCATGCTTAACAGTTAAACTCTGGAACCTAATTGAATCCCTTATTAAAGTCCATATTCTATTCCACAGTTCTATTTTTGTGCCTTCATCAATCTTATTCTTCACTTGTTCAATAAACTAAACCAAATTAGTGAGACAAGATTTCCCACATGCAAAGTCATGTTGACTATCGCTAATCAGAATTTACCTTTCCAACCACAAGTAAATCCTATCCCCGAGAAACTCCTCCAACAACCTACCCACCACTGACATCAGGTTCACCGGTCTATAGTTGCCTCACTTCTCCTTATCGACTGTTCTTAAACAATGGCACAACCTTACCTTTGGCTGTTCATGCTAAAAATATCTCAGCCAGATATCAAACAATGGCTTCCCTAGCTTTCCATAAGATTCTGGGGTACACCTGATCAGGTCATAGAACACAGATCAGTGCAGCACATTACAGGCCCTTGAGCTGTTGATGTTGTGCCAGCAGTTTCTCCTACTCTAAGAACAGATTAACATATGTGCCCGTCATTGTACTAACTTCCAGAGTGCCTATCAAAGAGTCACATAAAAGGTCAGAGTGAGTTATGTAGCTTAATGCATTTTAAGATGGCCAGCTCCTCATATTCTGTAATATGGACACTTTTGAAGATATCACCATTCATTTCCCCAATTTCTCTACCTTCCATATCGTACTCCACAGTAAATACTGATCCAAAATATTTACGTAGTATCTCACCAATCTCCTGTAGTTCCACATTTAGGTCACTTTTCAGATCTTTAAAGGAACCTGTCCTCTTCCTAGTTACTCTTTTGACCTCAATGTATTGGTAGAATCTCTTTGGATTGTCCATTACCTTATTTTCGAAAGATATCTTATGTCCCAAGTTTCCACTCCTCATTTCCCTCTTGAGTGTTAGCCTACAGCCCTGTTACTCCGCGATGTATTCACTCGATCCTACTGTCTGTACCTATAATATGCTTCTGTCTTTTTCTTGAACAGAACCTCAATTCTGCTCGCCATCCAGCATTCCCGACCAGCCTTGCATTGCTCATGAACCGGAACATACTCTACCAAGTAGCCTGTACTCTAATTTGTGAAGGCGTCCCACTTTCCTGCCACGAGCTTCTCTCAAGAGGCTTTTGAAATTGCCAATATAAAACGTTCAAAGTTGGCCTGATTCACTTCAGAACTTTACCATTTATGTCAGGACTGTTCTAATCCATAAGTATTTTGAAACTGAGAGTTACAGAATAATAGGCTCAAGAAGCAGAATGGCCTCTTCCTGTCCTTCTGGAACAGACTCAATAGGTTGAATGGCCTCTTCCTGTCCCTCTGCAGCAGGCTCAATAGGCTGAATGGTTTCCTCCTGTCCATTTGCAACAGACTCGAGAGGCTGAATGGTCTCCCACTATGCCTCTGTAACAGACCAGAGACGCTTTATGGCCTTCCATTGTCCATCTGTAACAGGGTCGAGAGGCTGAATGGTCTCCTCCTGTCCCTCTGTAACAGACACATGGGAACAGAATTACCTTCTCCTTTCCTGAGCAGCTGTCTCAATGCTCTGAATGATGTCACAAGAAGGAGCGCTGCACGAAACCAATGGGCAATAAATAGTGGACATTGGTTTATTGTCTATGGAAGTGTCCCCACTGGTCACCTTATGCAGCCGGATTGTTTATTTATCTCTATCTCCCTTTATAAACAGTATGTAATATAAGCAGTCCTGCAATGTTCTTGCACTACTCCCACATATACGGAAGAAAGAATAAGAAGATTGAAAGATTTATTGTCCATCCCTAAGCAACGCCCAATTATTCCGCCCAGACTGACTAAATATCCCCTTTTATTGAGATAGGAAAAGTTACTTAAGGAAGGGGCTAACTGAGCCTGTTTGTTTAGTGACTGTGATTAATGAAAGTCTCCATGGATTGTAATTATCCCAGTGGAGGGGTTCCATCTTATAATGTTAAATGGGTTCCTTTGAATGTGTTATTCCACAATACGAGTGGAAGCACCACCGACTGCATTAAAAAGGGCTCATTTCAACTGTGAAACATGCATTGAGGAGAGATCAGAATCTAAGCACAAGTGTCTGGAATGTTCCAACAATGATTCACAACCTAAGAACATTAGGTTTGTCTGTCTCAAGAATTGGGATGTTTGGCTTCTTTCTACATATTATAATCGACGTCGATTCTGGTGGCGGATCAAATATGCACTTTACATTATTCAATATATTTATTATCCAATCCTGGCTTTCGTTGGTTTCCTGGTAAGTCTCAATGTTCGGTCATTAATTTTATAAATCATGATTGACTGTAATGCTGTCCTTTCATTGAATCTACTAATCATTGTCACTGTTATTGTTCCTGCTGAGACTCTAAGTCGAGACGTTCACTTTACAAACCACTACTAACTGCAGCAATGAACGTGTTAATTCACTCACTCCCTCCTAGCTTCTGGCAGTGTTACTCATGGGTCTCTATGTTGACCTGTCTCATTTCAACTGTGAAACATGATTCATTTTATCACTGCACTTGCTGTTTAAATATTGGAAGTATTAAGGTCACTATGTTCTGTTCAGTTCTGGTTACAGATTGCATTTCGTCCCTCTGACTACATCCCATCCCCGGCCAATACTGAGCTGAAATACACTGGCATAGTCTACACAGCTCCCCATGCTGGGCAGATAGTTCAGCTGACTGACAATGCAATAGTACAGTCTGCACAGCTCTCCATGCTGGGCAGATAGTTCATTTTCTCAGCAATACATTGGCATAATTTGCAGAGCTCTCCAATTAGTCACACTGCACTGTCTTTTTCCCCATATTTCACCAATATGGCATATTTCTATCTTAATTATCTGTTTCTATCTTTAACGTGAATTTTTCTGTCCTTCCGTATCTTTCCCTGGCTTTGAGTTTTGGCTCCGTAATGGTGCCATTGTGAAAATCAGAAACAATAAAATGGTGTGTGTGGGCTGTTGTTCACTTTCCCGTGTGTCCCATGTTCCACGTTATATATGCAATCCTGCAGTGCTCTTGCACTACTCCCACACACATGGAAGAAAGAAAAAAAAGCTGACGGTTTGATGACCCATGTTGGACAGGAAGAATTCAGCAGTTTTGACTCACGTCTTTGAAACTTAGTCTGTGCCTGTCCGCTGAACACCTGTGTCAGTCCCTCTCAGCTGATCGTGTGGTCAGTAGCACGAGGAAGCCCCTCGAGTATTATTGTAAACGGGCATGCATCGAACTTACGGAGGAGGCTGAGGGGTGACCTTATAGAGGTTTGCAAAACATGAGCGGCATAGATAGATTAAATAGACAAAGTATTTACCCTGGGGTCGGGGACTCCAGAAATAGAGGGCATAAGTTTAGCGTGAAAGGGGATGGAGACCTAAGGGACAACTTTTTCGCACAGTGTAGTACGTGTATGGAATGAGGTGCTGGAGGAAGTGACGGAGGCTGGTACAATTGCAACATTTAAGAGGCATTTGGATCGGTATGTGAATAGGAAGGGGCAGGAGGGATATGCGATTGGTGCTAGCAAGTAGGACTAGATTGGGTTGGGATATCGGGTCGGCAAGGATGGGTTGGACCAAAACATCTGTTTCCATGCTGTACATCTGTGTGACTCTATCACTCTATGAAAATCTTCTTACTGACTCCTGTTATTCAAAATTTAGTGGAGGTGTTGAGGATGGTTTGCTGGAGGGTGTGCTGTGAGCTGCCCCAGACATTCAGGGAGACCTGAGGATTTTGAGACCCAACTCTGGATGGAGTATGGGGACTGTAGTTACAGTCTCTGGGTCAGTAACATGAACAACAAATGGAGCAGAGGCTGCAGAGTGTGGAAGCACTGAAACCAGAGCGTTCGTCTGTGTGGGGAAAGGGATCTGCCAAATCTGTCTGTGTCTTAAGGAAGAAACACACATCTGCCACCCTTGCACGCTCATGTACACACACACACGCACGCACGCACGCACACGCTCTTTCTCACACACACACACACACATACATGCGCACTCTCGCTCACTCTTCCCCGGGGAGGTCACATCTCGCAAACATAATAGATTTCTTTGCAGAAGTGAAAATTGCTAGTTAGGAAAAGTCTGTAGATGTTATATAATGGACCTCGGTAAGGTTTTTAATGAGACAAGCTGATGGAGAAGGTGTAGTTGCAAGGCGTCTAGGGACTACGAGCTAAATGGATGGAAAACAGGCTGGGCAGCAGCAGACACAGAGTAGCAGTGGAAGGGAGTTTCTCAAAATGAAGGACTGTTCTGGGTGGTGTTTCACAGGGTTTAGTTCTGAGACCGCTATTGTTTATGACATACATAAATGAACTAAAGGGAGGTAAAGGTGGTCTGATTAATAAGTTTGCAGATGGCACTACGATTGGTGGAGTAGCAGAAAGTAAAGGGGACTGTCAGAGAATGCAGCAAAAAGTAAATAGATTGGAGAGTTGTGCAAAGAAATGGCAAATATAGTTCAAATCTGGACAAATGTGAGATGATACATTTTGAAAAATCCAATGCAAGAATGAATTATATGGTAAATGGAAAAAGCCCTGGGCAACATTGATGTGCAGAGATCTGGATGTTCAGATCCATTGTTCCTTCGAGGGGCAGGTCGATAGAGTGGTCAAAAAGGCATACAGCATACTTTGCTTCCTGCATTGCACCATTTTAAGAAGGGCAGAAAAGAGACCAGTTAACTTGTCATCCATAGAAGGGACCCTGTTGGAGTAAATTTTGTACAAGGGAAGACAAGTCATATTACAGTTGTCTATGGCTTTGGTTCGACAACATTTCAAATAGTTTGCACAGTTCTGATCGCCACATTACCAAAGGATGTGGATGTTTTGAAGAGGGTGCAGAGGAGTTTCACCAGGATTTTGCCAGGTATCGGAGGGAACTGTCTATGAAGAGAGGTGTGGTAGATTAGGATTATTTTCATTAGTCTGACGGAAGTTCGGGGGATCTGATTGAGTTCTACAAAATCATGAGAGGTATAGATATGGTGCATAGCAAGACGCTTATTCCCAGAGAGGGGTACTCAAATTCTAGTGGCCAGAAATTCAAGATGATAGGGAAAAGGTTTATGGGAGATATGTTCAGAAAGTTCTTTACACAGAGACTGGCGGATGCCTGAAACGCAATGCCAGCGGAGGTGGTAGACGTGGTCATGATAGCGACATTTAATATGTATGTAGACAGAAACATTCATGGGTAGGGAGCAGAGGGGGACAGATCCTTCGAAAATAGGTGACACGTTTCGACAGAGGACCTGTGTCGGTGCAGGCTTGGAGGGCCAGAAAGGCCTGTTCCTGTGCTGAATTTTTTTTTGTTCTTGGTAAGTACTGGCGAAAAGTGTATGTCCATATTTGAAAGGAAAATGAAAACAAGGCCAAATGTGGCACAGTGAATGTGTGGACAGGATGATTTATTGTAGAGAACAGAAATTTGACAGGGAGGCGCAACTGTTACATTATGTCTGCCTTCACGGACGAAGATCCAGAAAATATCCCAGAAATACATTAGGACGTTTGTAACTAAACACGAAAATCATTCATACTATTGATGTTTTAGTATAAGACAACATACCTGGATTGTGGATTGTTAAATCTGACAAACCAGATGTACTTCATACAGCAATTTCAGAGAAGCAGCAATACACAGATGGATTGTATTGTGGATGACTCTATTTATCCGTATTCAATTTGAAAGGATATAAATGCATTCCAACGATTTAAGAAGGGAAGAAGAAGGAGAGGAGAAAACTACAGACCAGTTTACTTGTCATCTGCAGGAAATAATCTTTTGCAATCTATCATGCTGAATGTGATATTGGACACTGAGAAAGGAAAAGCAAACTTCAAGAGAATTATTCTGCATTTATGATAGGGAAGTTATAATTTACAAACGTTTTGTTTGAAGATATATCTTGTAGACCTAACCATAGAGAAGCAATGGATGAGATATAGTTAGATATTCAGGAGGATTTTTAATCAGTACACACAGTAACTTAGCAGAAAACATTAAAGCAAAGATAATATGGAGGAACATATACAAACAGGGAAGATAGCAGTTAAGTTTGCCTTCATTTAAAGGGAATCCGAATATAGACGATGAAGGGTCAACTAGCCTCAAAGCTTTAACTTGCTCTATCTTTACGATTGCTGTCTGACTCACTGTGATGTCCAGCATGTGTTAGTTTCAGTTCAGATTCCAGCTTCTGGAGTAATTTGTTCAGACGAGCAGTAAAAACATTCTGCACTAGTTACACAGAGTACTGATGAGACTGTACCTGGAGCTGAAAAATGTGTTGCTGGAAAAGCGCAGCAGGTCAGGCAGCATCCAAGGAGCAGGAGAATCGACGTTTCGGGCATAAGCCCTTCGTCAGGAATGCTTATGACCGAAACATCGATTCTCCTGCTCCTTGGATGCTGCCTGACTGCTGCGCTTTACTAGCAACACATTTTTCAGCTCTGATCTCCAGCATCTGCAGTCCTCAATTTCTCCTGGACTGTACCTGGAGCATTGTATACAATTTTGATGTCTTGATCTAAATCAAATATACTGATCCCATATACTGACTGGACATTCTCCAGATTCATCCCTCAGGTAGCAAGGTTTTCTGCCGACGAAACTTGGCCTGAGATCAAGGCGGGAGTCTGTTTGTGAAGCTGGTGAACATTGATAGAATGATATATGAGAGCTTCATGTCTGTTTTCCTTGGGAGAAGGAGGACGCAGAGACAGAATTCGAGAAGTTGGGCTGAGAAACTCTTGAGCAGATTGATGTAAGATATGTACAGGGATTGATAGTTTTGGCTGATATAAAATTGGACACGTCCCTAGTTCCAGGGCAATTACATCTCAGGCTGCGTTTTGTAGACAAGGGATACAAGGCGCTGATGAAAATATTATATACAATCTGGTCACAGGTAACGTACCGAGGACTGGAGAACATCCATTACGGGAAGGGCTGTAGACATTAACCAAGGAACTACAGACCAGTGAGTATCAGATCAGTGTTTGAGAAACTATTGCAGAAAATAGGTGGTTGTCAAAGAAAGTGGTTGTCAGTGCTGTGTCCCTTATTATTTGTGGTATTCATAAATGATGTAGATGTGAAGTGAAGCGGTATGGGGTGAATGTAATAATTAGGTTTGTGTCTGACACATCGATTACTCGGGTGGTTGGAGGCGAGGGGGAAGGTCTTGCGTTACAGGAAGATACAGATGGAATGGTCAGATGGGCAGATCAATGGCAGATGGAATGTAACCCTGATAAATATGAGGTGATGCACTTTTAAGGAAGGAACCAGCCAGGGGAGGACTCAATAAATAGCTGCAGATTCGCAAGTTCAGAGGTGCTTCTCCGCACATCCCTTAATGTGACGGGACTGGGTAATAGATTAGTTAAGAAGTAATTGGAGACAGCAGGCATAGCCTTTACTAATCGAGGCATAGATAACAAGAGCTATAAAGCACTTTGGTTAAGCCAAAATGGAATAAAATGTGCAGTTCAGGGATCTAATTTACAGGAAAGATGTGATTGCACTGAAAGTGGCGCATAGCAGAATCAACGGGATGTTCCCTGGAATGGAGCATATCAGCTATGGAGGGAGGCTGGATAAGCTCGGATTGGTTACTTTGGAGCAGAGAACACTGAGGGGAACGTGATTCAGAAGGGTAAGATTACGAAGGACATGGACAGGGTGGATAGACAGCAGCGTTTCCTTTAAGTCAGAGGGTCAAGAACAAATGAGCACACTATTAAAGTGAAGGGTTTGAGGTTCAGGGAGGATTTCAGGATGGTTTTTCACACAGAGGATGTTGGCGTCTGGAACACATTTTTTGAGAGGGCAGTTGTTGTGGGTCATCGCACAGCCGTTAAATGATACATGGACAAGCACTTAAAGTGTCAAAACACTCACGTCTATGGGCCTGATGTATGAAAGTGGGACTAATGTAGATTGTACTGTATTTCTGAGTGAATACAGATTGATTCTGTGATTGTATGGCTGTGGAAGATCAATCACTGAGCAGCCTAAGACAGGAAATGATGCGTTTAATGAAGCGTACATTAAGAAGAGTGAAATGTCAAAACTTCTCAACAAACAGTATACCAAGGTGAAATGTTAAAGAAAATCATTGTATCTTCCTTACAGGCTGAAACCACAGAATAGGAAAATGGCAGGGCTATGAAGCAACCACTTCTGTTCTGCCTTCACAAAAGAAAACATTTCAAAAAGTAAAATCCAAGCACTTCTCAGTTGACTGAGAAAAAGTAAATAGAATCAAATCTGTACATAAACAGTTTTAGAGAAATTATTTTGACTGAAATATGATAAATGCCAATGACCTGTTAATCTTCTCGTTGATTACTAAGGGAGATGGCCAAGGTAACAATGAATAATCTGTTTATCCTCTTCCAAATGCTTGATGATTCTGGAACTGAATTCACAGATTTTACAGCAGCAAATGTAACCGCAGTATTTCTGATGAAGGCAGGGAAACAGAGTCTGCTTAGCACCAAAAAAAGCAATCAGGACAATCCAAGAGTCTATTAGAAAGGACGCATTTTCAGGGAACTTAAAAAATTACATTAACGTAAAAGGAATGAACATAGATAAAGTCATTGCCGATTTATTAAAGGCCAATCATATTTGTGAAATTGATTGGGAAATAAATTATGGCACAGCAATGGATGCACTGAATTTGGATTATCAGAAACACTTTTGATGAATTCCCAACTCTAGTGTTGTGACAATGCTAATCCTTTAACAAGTTTATTCCGTTCTTGTTTTATTTTACATGGGTGTCTTAAAAGCAGCGGATCCACAAAGTCTGGGTTTGACTCCTTGGGAATGCTTTCAAGTCTAAAATAAAAGCACGCATGATGATGAGCAAGGCATCGTAGGTCTGGTCATGTACAATGAGACTGGAATAACTATGTGCATCATGCTGAAGGAGTGATCACAGTATGGTTGAATTTAGAATGCTGATGGAGAGTGTGAAGATAAAATCCAATAAGAGGTTGCTGTGCTTCTGCAAGGGAGGCTACAATAGAATGAGGGAGGAGTTGGCTAAAGTCGCCTCAAAACAAATACTTCATGATGGGAGAGTTGACAAGTAGTGGAGAATTTTCAAAGGAAATTTTTAATTTCTGTGGCAAAAGTATATTCCAGTGAAAAGGAAAGACTCTAAGAAAATGGGAAATCTGTCAATTGTGTCTAAGGAAATTAGGGACGCTATCAAACTGAAAGAGAAGGAATGCGACGTGGCCAAGAACAGCAGAAATCTAAAAGATTGGGGAAAACATTAAAGGTCAACAGAAAGCCACAAAATGAACTATAAAGAAAAGTATGATAGAACACGAGAAGAAAAAAAACTAGTACAGAATATAAAGATAGATGGATGATGGTACATACTATAAATATATAATTTTTTTTAAAAAATGACTCATATGAATGTCAGTCCTTCAGAGGATGGGAATGGTCATTTAGTCATAGGATATGACGAAATGGTCGAAACATTGAACAGGTGTTTTGTATCTGTCATCATAGTGCAGGACACTAATAGCATGCTAGTAATTGCCAAAGAGACGGAGGTAGGTAAAGACCTTGGAAACAATCAATATTATGGATGAGATAGTGTTGCGCAAGCTAACGGAGCTGAGGGTAGGAAAGTCTCCTGGCTGTGATGGAATGAATCCCAGGGTTCTGCAAGAGATAGCGGGAGAAATAGTAAATGCAATTCTGGCAATTTGTTAAAATTTGCTTAACTCCAGGGTATTCCCAGCAGATTGGAAAACAGCAATTGTGACGCTACTGTTTTAAAAAGGAGGTAAACAAAATATGCGGAATTATAGACCAGTTAGTTTTTCCTGTGTAGTGGGGAAACTGCTTGAGTGTATTATCAAGGAAGAAATAGCAAAGCATTTCGATAGAGATCGTCTCATTGCGCAGACGCAGCATGGTTTCATGAAGAACAAGTCATGTTTAACAAGTCTTCTGGAAATCTATGGAGACAATACGAGCAAGGTGGACAACAAGGCCCAAGTGGCTGTGGTGGACCTAGATTTCCAAAAGGTCTTCAACAAGTTGCCACATAAGAAGTTGCTGCATAAGAAAAAGGTGCAAGACATTACGGGTAAATTATCAGCATAGAGGATTGCTGGACTAACAGGAAGCAAATTGTGAATGCAAGGGAGTGACATTCTGGCTGGTAATCAATACCTATTGGTGTGCCTCAGTGATCGGTGGTGGTGCCACAATTATTCACAATTTATACGGATAATTTGGAGTTGGGGAGAACGTGTAGTTTGTCAAGGTTTTCAGATGACACGAAGATGCGTTTCATAGCAAAGCATGCAGAGGACTGTGAGACCTCGTGAATGAACACAGATACTTTGAGTGAGTGGGTAAAGATCTGGCAGAGGGAATACAGTCTTGATAAATGTGATATCATCCATTTTGTTGGGAGAGCCAGTAAAAAGGATTATTACTTGATTGGTAAAACGTTGTTGCATTCTGGTGTACAGAGGGACCTGCATGCCCATGTGCATGAATCACAGAAGGTTGGTCTGCAGGTACAGCAATTACTGAGGAAAGCAAATGTAGTGGTGCCCTTCATTTCTAAACGGATTGAGGTTATAAGCAGGGAGGTTATGTTTCAGCTGCCCAGGGGGCTGGTGATGCCACACCTGGAGTACTGTACGCAGTTTTGGTCTCCTTACTTCAGGAAGGGTATACTGAATTCCCTGCCCATTTAAGTAATTGGTACTACTTCAGTAAACGTTTTAAAATTAAGGTAGATACTTTTTGAACAATAAAATAAATAAGGGATACGGTGAGAGCGCAGGAAGTAGATCAGAGACCACAAGTAGATCAGTCATGATCTTATTGAATGGCAGAGGACCAAACGGCCTACTCCTGCTCATAGTTCTTCTGTTCTTCTGTTCGTATGAAAGGGGAGTGGCCAGTTATCGCAGTTTTGTTCCTCTGCTTTGGTTTGGTTGGTCTGATTTTCGCAGTCTGGCTGTTTACTTAAAGTAGGCAGCCAGTTGTGAAGCTACCGGACCCAGAGAAGCAGGACCATGTTGTTCCTCTCTTCTCTGACATCTCTCCTGTTAGAAACTGGGTTTGATTTTTTTTTCCCTTTCGGTTTTGCCATGGGGTGTTTATGGGGAATACTTGGAACACAATTATTAAGTTGCGATAACCTGTTGGGTTTTCGGATAGGTTAGGTTATTCTGTGTTGTATCCTCTTCTGTTTGTGTCTCACTCAGTAATCTTGCAAAGACATCCTGTTTTGTTTAAAATTAAGTGATTTGATCAGCTGCATCACTTCTGGAATATTCGCCTTACACTCGCTTAAGTCAGCGAGCAAACGTTGGGTCTGTGCTACTCCCTTGAAATGATTTGAGGGGGTCGGTCCTGGCCCATAGCAGTGTGCAACAGCGAGATCTAATGTACTGGCATAGGTTGAGAATAGGAGAGTTGACAGGAAAACGTGCATCAGCATCAACCGTTCCATGTATTTTTGCAGTAGAAAGCAATGACTAGCGGGATAATCGAGGAATTGAAGTTTGGGCCCCACCTATTCAGAAAACGGATCAAATATTTTTTCATAGGTATTAAATCTAATCCTTCCAAATCTGCTGACGGTACCAAACTGAGATTGTGAGGGGATGAGGAGGATATTAAAACGTTTCAAGTGATTGCGACAAGTGGACGAAATGGTAAAATACGTGGCAGATGAATAACAATGTGGATATACGTAAAAGTGAGCAATTTAGTTGGAAAAATAGAAGAACAGACTAGCATTTCAAAAGCAATTAATGTAAAGACGCTGCTGCATGAAGATACTTACGTGTATTCTTTTTATTGAATTCTTCACCAAACTCCAATATCCATGAAGAGCAGGCAGTTCTGAAGCCAGAAGTCAATACTGGGATTAATATTGGCAAACTGACCAGTATGCATAGACCCACAAAGTGAGGAGCTCTATCATTGAAAAGGATCTCGATCTCCTTGTACACCAGTCACAGAAAGCAATACTGCTGCAACAGAAAGCAGGTAGAAAGATAAATGGTGTGTTGACCTTTTTTTCCGTGAGATTTGAGCCCAGGTGGGTCTGAGGCAGCTACACAGGGTCTTGGTGAGCCCCCATCTCGAACATTGTGCAATATGTGTGTAGTATTGGTCTTCTTAACTAATAAAGGGCAAACCTGACATTGAGGGAGTGCAGTGAAGGATGACCAGACTGATCTCTGGGATGACAGGCTTGTTGTGGGAGCAAAGTTTGAGGCGAATGAGCCTGTATTCCATGGAGTTTAGAAAAATGGGGGATATCTCAGTCAAATATATAAAACTCTGACAGGGTGAAGCAGATTATCAGCAGGGATGATAATTCCACTGGCTGGGACGTCTACAACAAGGATCAAAGTATTAGGTACAAGCAAGCCACTCTGCATTGAGATGACAATAAATGTCTGCACTCACAGACTGATAAACCTGGGGAATTCTGTCCCACATAAGACTGCGGAAACTAAGGCACTGAATGTAAGTAAAGATATTTAGACACTAAAGGAGGGAAGGTGCAACAGGAGGTTGGTATGGAGATTCGGGATCAGCCATTGTTATGTTGAATGGGAGAGCAAAATTGACGGACCAAAGTTCCTACTTCATATCTTTCTGATATAAGATCACTTCAAAGGATATACAGTATATAGTGTTAGGGAAAGGTTAACTGAAGAGTTGTTTGGCCAAACCTCGAGTGGGGAAGGCTCAATGTGATGAAAGGCCTACTCGTTTCGCGATATTTCTGTGCAGTCTGTGGTAAAACTCTGTTATTGTTGTCATCAGCTCTCAGATATGAGGAAGGAGGTCTCTGCAGTTTCGACAGGACTGTGCTCCCTAATTCCTTTTCCGATATAGAGGCTGGTGCAGGGTGTTATCTCATTTTTAGCCATTAAGACCTCGGAGAAGTTTGATATAACGGCCTTGCATGGCCGCTTCAGAGACCATTGAAGAGTTTACCACATGTCTGTATATCTGGAGTGACGTTTTGGCTCGACCAGGAAAGCACGGGAGATTCACTTCTTGAATGTACATTGGGGAAGGAAATTTACGTTGACATTGGACATGCACTTCATGGTCAATATTATTGGCATCAGATTTTCGATCTGTAACTTCCACCAGCTGCCAGAGCATTATTCTGGTCTAGATCAGTAATCCAGTGACATTTCCACAGCAACACCGTTCCCAGATGGGGGCCTATCGATCACAGCACTGTGCACGTTATGTCTGTGCTGGTCCACAGCTCTGTCAAAGGACTTCTTAACAATTTGTTTATCGTGATGGAACTGAGAGGGAGTTAATTGGTCAGATTGCAGTTATTCTCCTGTTAGGGGATGGGACACTTTTGTGTTATTTTCCACATTGCCAGGGAGATGTCAGAGTTGGGGCTGGAATGAAACAGCTTCCACAGAGACACAGCTTGTTGTGCAGCACATGTCTTTAGTTCCATTGCAGGAACGGGGTCAGGGCCAATTCCCTTTGTCACATAGAACATAGAACATAGAAGGATACAGCGCAGTACAGGCCCTTCGGCCCTCGATGTTGCGCCGAGCGAATCCTACCTAACCTATACTAGCCCAATAACTTCCAAATGCCTATCCAATGCCCGCTTAAATGACCATAAAGAAGGAGAGTTCACCACTGATACGGGCAGGGCATTCCATGAACTCACAACCCGCTGTGTGAAGAATCTACCCCTAACATCTGTCCTATACCTACCACCCCTTAATTTAAAGCTATGTCCCCTAGTAACCCCTGACTCCATTAGCGGTAAAAGGTTCTTAGTATCTACCCTATCTAAACCCCTAATCATCTTATACACTTCTATCAGATCTCCCCTAAACCTTCTCTTCTCCAATGAGAACAGCCCCAAGTGCCTCAGCCTTTCCTCATAAGATTTTCCTACCATTCCAGGCAACATCCTGGTAAACCTCCTCTGCACTCGCTCTAAAGCTTCCACATCCTTCCTATAGTATGGCGACCAAAACTGCACACAATACTCCAGATGAGGCCGCACCAGAGTCTTATACAACTGCAACATGACCTCAGGACTCCGGAACTCAATTCCTCTGCCAATAAAGCCCAGTACACCATATGCCTTCCTCACAGCACTATTTACCTGGGTGGCAACTTTCAGAGATCTGTGTACATGGACACCAAGATCCCTCTGCTCATCCACACTACCAAGTAGCCTACCATTAGCCCAGTAATCCATCATCTTGTTATTCCTACCAAAGTGAACGACTTCGCACTTAGCTGCATTGAATTCCATTTGCCACATTTCCGCCCAGCTCTGCAACTTATCTATATCCCGCTGTAACCTACCACTTCCTTCCTCACTATCCACAACTACTTGTTCAGCTGCTTCTTCATGTTACGAGCAGCGAATCGAATTGTTTGAGGTCTGGCATCTGCAATTCTGTGGGGATCATCCAAGCAACACTTCTGGCTGAGGATGGTGAATAACTGCATCCTTGTCTTTTTCACTGATGTGCAGGAAGGTTCCATTTTTTCGGAGAATGGCAAAGCAATAGCCGAATGGTGTTGCTGCAGATGTGTTCGTATAACAACCGCAGGAATGTTCTGGTGACCTGAGTTCGAATCCTGTTACAGTACATGATCGAACTCCAATCCTATAAATGTTTGGGGTTAAGAGTCTAATGATGATCATGAAACAATTGCTGATTGTGGGAGAAATCGATTTGATTCACTCATGTCCTTTAGGGAAGGAAGCTGCCATCCATACCTGCTCTGGCCCACATGTAACTCCAGACACACAACAATTGCATTGACTCTTAACAGTCTTCTGGGCAATAAATGCTAACCTCGTCAGCGATTCCCTAAGTTAGGAAAGTATATTGGGGACATTTGGAGGGTCTGACTGGGGAAGTGGCTACAGGGAACAGGCAGATAATTTACACCAGTATTTGACATCAATCCTCACAGGGAAGGCACTGTAAGTATTTCAAAATCATCAAGAAAATGGTAATAGGAGGATTCTCGAACTGTCTCTTACCAAAGGAACAAGGTTTCTAAGAACAAATATGACTAAGGATAGGCAGGTCAGCAGTAATTCATAATTGGTTTTAAAAGAAGTGGTTACAGAGTGACTGGTGTCACTGTGTGAAATTTTCCATCAGTCTGGATTACTGAAGTGTTCCAGCGAAACTCGTGAAGCTCTAATATGGCACCTGTTTTCAAGGATGAAGCGAGACAGAAAGCAGCAAACATATAAGCTAACCATTATTGCTGAAAATCTGCGACAGTCTGTTATTAAGGAAGGAATTGCAGGGCATTTAGAAAAGCTTCCGGCAGAATCAGCATGCTTTTGTTAAAGGGAAACTATGTTCTGCCTTGTAAAATCATGCAAATTCTTTTCTGGAGATTCCATGAGAATGTAACATGCGGACTTGATAAAGGGGAACTGGTAGACATGAGACTTTCCAGAGATTTTCCACAAGGTATCACAAAGTAAAGGTTCTTCCACCAGACAGAAACTCATAGTATGATGGATAATATATTAGCATGGGATGATGGATGGTTATCACAAAAAATTGGAGAGAAAGGATTCATCGATCTTTATGATAAAGACATATCTGCTGGAGTAGCACCAATATCGGTCCAATGGCTTCAGTTATTTACATCTATACTGAGAGCCTGAGGGAGGGTGCTGAGTGCAATACACATCGGAGTTTGAGGTTGACACTGACAACCAAAAAGAAGGCTGTTATTTAATGGAGAGGAGTCCCAACAAAGAAGCAGTACAAAGGGATTAGTGTGTTCCTGCGCATGAAACATAAAGTCATCATGCTGATGCAGAACGTAATTAGATTGGTACATTAAGCGGGTTTCTGGGATGAAAGGGTTGAATTATTGAGTACATCTAAAATGGTGAGGCAATTATTCATTGTGCTTGAAATGAATGAGGATGACATTACTAAACTGGACAAGGCACAGAGGGAGCTTGACAAGGTATTTGTTGAGAATGTGGTTCCACACCTGGGAAGAGTGTCTCACCCCGGGACATTGACACAGAATAAGGGATATCGATTTCAAACTGAGATGTAAAGAAATGCCATCTTACAGAAGACAGTGAATGCCTGGAATTCCCGAACCCAGACAGTTGTGGAAGGTGGGTCACTGAATGTGTTTTCAGAGGGGGTGGACATACAAGCAAGTTGAGAGATACGAGGAGGTAGCAGGAAAATGGAGTTTAGCCAGCCTGGATTCTACACGTACATTTTCGAAACAAGGCCTAACCGTCGGAGTGACCTCGATCTGCTCCTGTGTAGCAGGTCCAAAGGGCTGAATGGAACATCAGAACACAAGGCTGAGGGAGATGAGTGGGCCATTCGACCCTTTGTCACTACTCCACCAGTAAAGTAGGTCATGGTTCATCTCATTGTGCTCTCAGCTGCACTTATCTCTCCATGCACCATTATCCCTGATACACATGTCTATGGAAAATCAGACGAAGCCAGCCTTGATATAATTTAAAGATTCAGCCATCACAAACTTCTGGGAAAGAGAATTTCCACTTGAATAAATGCCCACTTTGTGAATTCTCCTCACTCCGGTTCTGACTGTGGTTGGAGGGTGTGACTGTTACCTTTTCTAGTACCGCTCCTCCATTGTTTGCAACAAATTTAAATGTAACCAGGTTGGAGATATGGCCGATGATAAAGGTCTCAGACTGGGTCAGGTTCAGTGATAGGAACAAGTCAGGCAGATTTCTTTTGTCAGCCACATATAACTAATAGAAATACTGGAGCAGCATGGTGGATCTGTGGGTAGCACTGCTGCCTCATATCACCAAGGAGCTGGGTTCAGTTGCAACCTTCAATTCTCCCCGCATCTGTGTATATTTCCTCCCGGTAATCAAGTTTCCTCCCACAGTCCAAAGATGTGCAGGTTCGAGTTAATTGGCCATGTTCAATTGCCCATAGTGCTTAGGGATGTGTAGGTTAGGTAGTTTAGTCATGGAAAATGCAGGATTACGTGGTTAGGGTCGGGGGATAGGTCTGGGTGGGATGCAGTTCGGTGGGCCAATGTGGACGCAATGAATAGAATGTCCTGCTTCCACACTGCAGAGGTTCTATGACAAAGACAAGTATGGACTAGTCAAACACCCAGTGGTTATCTACCTGATCCATGCTCCTCAAGATCTTGCATATTTCAGTAAGATCACCTCTCATTCCAAGAATAATCTATTAAAGCCTCCATAATATAAGCCCTCCATTTCTGGAATACGTGAAGCGAAACATCTCTGAACTGCTTCCAATGTAATTGCATCCATTCTCAGGTAAAAAGACAAAATAACAACCTCACACCCCAGATGAGGTTATTTATTATTTGCACAGTGTTGTGAGACTTTGGAAATCTCTTCCTGCAGAACATTGGAGGCAGAGATATTTAATATTTCTGAGGCACAGACAGAAGTTTCATAGATAACAATGGAGTCAGGGATTATTGGGCAGGAATGTGCAGTGTGGGGAAAATGCTGACAGTGGTACAAAATGGCGCAGATCCAAAATACCCAGGGACATAATGCAAAACAAATGATAAGGTAGGTAAATAAAATAAATGCAAACGTGATAGAATAGAGTTCCAAAGGACGATGGGGCTGCTCTGTCATAAGAGAGAGAGACCACTTGTGGTGGTTTAAGCTGGGGTTCCGCATACCTAAGGTGTTGGGGTAATGTTGAGAGAGTGTCCTCTTCATGATAACCTCTGTCAGTGTGGGGAATTGAACCTGCGCTGGTGTCCTCCCTCTGCATCACAAACCAAACATTCAACCAAATATGTGGAAGACTGTGTAACTGTTACAGACGGAAACAGCCACAGACAAAGGAAAACAGAAACGTTCATAACAAGGAAAAAAGGTACAATTCAGTCAACTGTCAAGATAACGGCGATAGATGAAAATGTTCTTGGCTATAAATTGTATTTTCTAACCAAAAAAATGTTTAGAAGCTGTCTTTGGTTGACTAAAATAAGGTGAGACAAGTGCAATAACCAGAATACTAATTGTTATTGGTTACCGATAACCATAAAAGAAGTGTAAATTTTGGTCAGTCTGTGTAAAATGAGCTTAGTATTACATAAAAGTATACAACTGATGGAATGTATTGTTTAGAGCGTCCGTCCCTTGGGAAATGCCCTCGAACAGGCGCTTGAAGATAACCAGTGTCGTCTGGTCAGTGACAGGAACGCAGGGGGTTGAATAAGTGAAAGTTCTGGCAACATGGACCTGAGAAAACCAGCAAATAAACCGCAATCTTATTATACACTAGAGCACATTTGATGGGTTGATTGGTCTCATGATGGATTTTAACTGGATGTGATTGGAAAAACATACAATTTGCTGCATTGACATTTTGCTGAAAACGGAATTTATTTGGAACTTTTTCTGGAACATCCCATAATGGACGTTCTCCAGAATATTCTATCACCGTGTGAGGGCAGTGGAAAGGCGGGAGAGAGAGTGAAAGAGGAAAGGCGCTGCGTGCAGCAGTGAGAGTGATCGATCATGAGCCTTGATGGGAAGGTGCTATAACAGATATAGAGTGTTTTTAGTGTGGGGATAAAATGGAGAGAGAGAGAGAGAGAGAAAGAGAAAGAGAGAGCGAGACAAGGTGCTGCATGCATCAGTGAGAGTGGTGGAGCATGAGCCTTGTTTGGGAAAAGATGTTAAAACAGATTTCAATGAGTGTGCGGGAGCAGAGAGAAAATGGTGACCCTTATTCTGGCAGAATGGGGAAGGTTGTTGATGCCTGTCCTTTATTGTTGGACATTTCTTCAGACCGCAGATCCTGCACTGATCTGGATGGTGAGCTCACACCACTGTGCAGGGCAGCTCCAAACTGAGAAACGTCAACCGTTTGCCAATTGGCCTTTTAATGATGGTACCAGTGCCAGGGATCACAGAATATCCATGGGGCATCCAAGCCATGGTGTATACCTCCAGCCATGAAGGGTGGGAGAATTAGGCTGGCATTGAATGAGAGGGACACCATTGGGTGAGGTGAGTAGTGAATGAGGTGAGTTCGATTATGTAACACCAGGAAATGAACTCGGCTTCGGACAGATGATCCCTCAGTCACACTCAATGAAAATGGCACTGAGATAAAGTATTGTTAGTTTCTGCACAATGAGTTGAAGTATCTGTTGACCCCACTCCCAGTTATAAAGCTGAAGAAGAAATGCTCACCTAAAATTCTCCATCATCCGAACTCACACCAATATCCCATTCACCCATCATTCCTGGGAATACTGGCTCACGTTGCAGGATGCTGTCAAAATATCTTCATTTCAGCATTCTGAAAACTGTGATCTTCCACGAAATTGTCTTTCAATCTCCCTTTCCCATTTTTACCCAAAAATATTTTGTTTGTTGATATTTAAACTGATTTCCTCGCCATTTCTCTCTGACAATGATGTTCAACCCACAACACCCCCTTGTTAGCGCACAATGGACATATGGGGCTGTAAATGGATGGGAGCTGCACATCCTGTCACTTCCAAGCATGGGCTGCAAGGGTCCTCATTCTTGGTCGTGATCTAACACAGTGTTACTGCGCAATGTACTGGGGTGGTGAAAACAACTCCTTTGACGGTAACTGCTCCAGGTTTACAGGTCCATTCACTGCACAGCTCCTCATACTGTCCAGATGCCTTGTCCACGTCTATAGAGGAAGACACTGGTGTAGGCTGCATATCACTCCATGCTGGACAGTCTATTTCGTCAGCGTTTCTGGAACAATGCATCGGGGTGTATTGTACGGCTCCACGTGTTGGGCAGATACCTAGTGGACTGGAGAGACCTGTGCTATATTCCATCCTGGACTTATTGCGGGTTTTACTGAACCTGGTTTGCACAGTGCTCCATGTTGAGCAGATATCTCGTCTGGGCTAATACAGTCTGAGCTGGATCTGTGAGGTGGATTAACTATGTGATATAATTCCTGATAGAAATATCACTCCTCCAGCATGACGCATTCTGCTGTTAAATCCTGTGTTTCTGCAACATGTTGTTCATTAAGTGGTTAGCCAATTAAATCGTGAATATCTGTCCTTTTTGTTATGGAACTGAGCATACACATCTCAAAATATATGATGAAGGTAGTCTTGACCGGAACATTTTCTTATTTTAAAGATAAACGTGAGGTGCTGTGTTTCAGATGCAATTCGCATGGTCAAAATATTCTACATTAAGCAAAACACAATTCATTCAACCACTCTCGACAAAACACACAAAAAAAAGCAGATTAATAGATTGTTCAACTACTAAACAATAACTGTTCCAATATGGAAACATCCTATAAACACACACTTGTCAAAAAGAAAGAAATTCAGGAAACAGCTTAACTCACAGGCAGTTCTTCAATCCAGGAGCAAAGAACATCAAAAGAGAGAGTGTAGCAGTTGGGATAGATTTCCAGCCTTCCAATCCTGCTGAGACTCAAAAAATAACTGGGAAAAGCTAAAACAAAGAATTCCGTTTCTGTCACAGCTTGACCGTCACCCCACAGGACCAGGCCGAAGCTGCAAGGACCACAAGGAATGGACTGTATCTACACTGTTGAAAGCACTGTAGGAGCCTCTCAGAAATGCCTAAGACTACCTAAGCCGTTAAATGATGGTAAGATAATTGTCAAAGTTAAACATAAATAAATAAAACGAAAGGATGCAGCAGGCCTGGTTATCAGACACAGCCGGCCTTGGGAGTCCAGCAATTCCCACCCTGCCAAAATATAGTAGGATCATCGAGCGAGTGAATAGAAATCATCATCTCTCTGCCTCACCTGTAACTTTACGAGTAGAGATGATGCTATTAGCCTAATAGTCAGTGATGTCAAAATCCCAACCAGACCAAGTATTAAAGAGACTTATAAGGATTGTAGTGAAAGGGCAAACTGGAGCTGCTTGTACATTGACTGTGATTGGTGTCAGTCTCCATGGATACTAACTGTGTCATTTGAGGGTTTCCCTCTTCTATTAGTAAGGGCTTCCTTTAACCTGTTATTTCATAGTATCAGTGGCAGCATCATCCTCAAGATGATAGTGCTCATCAACTTCAGGCTGAGGGAGAGGAAGAGAATCTTAGAAAAACAGACTCGAATGTTCTAACAATGGATCAGAATCTGAGAACATTAGGCAGGAATGTTACAAAATTGGATCAGAATCTGAGAACATTAGACTCGAATGTTCCAACAATGGATCAGATTCTGAGAACATTAGACTCCAATGTTACAACAATGGGTCAGAATCTGGTAGCATTAGATTCGAATGTTCCAACAATGGATTGTAGTTTTTCCTTGGGTCTATGCTTGCTTTCTCAGGATTAAACATGATTAGAATTGAATCCGTGTATCCGTGTTATGTTAGCATGCTTTTCTGGAAGTGGAAATAAAGCCATTTTTTAACCAGTCTCAAAAGCAACTTCCGTCACTGAGAGAGCAAACCTATGTTCTCTCTGGAATTTCGAAGCTGGTGGGGAATGGCTAACCGTTTCATAATGAGGGTGTTGTGGCTGTTGACAGCATTATGGACAATGTAACGCTGAGTAGAGGAATACCATGGAACCTCCATCTGTGCAGTTCCTGCTCCATTTGTTTGTGATGTTGGGGCATCTCTGACACCTTCCTGTTCCTATGTTAGTGACTTGAATAGCTGAATGGCCTCTCCCTGATCCTTTGTAAGTGACTCCAGATGTGAAATAGTCATTTTCTGATCCCGTGTAAGTGATGTGTGGGAGTGAGCAGACTCCTTGTCTTCCGTTTCAACGGGAGGAGGGACTGAATGGGCTGTTCCTCTTCTTGTCCTGATGGGCTGAATGACTTTCCCATATTTCTGTGAAGCCAGATTGAAGTACTGAGCGAGCTTCTCCGTTTACTGTGGAATGCTACAGCGTTGTTTCATGAATGTTACCGATATTTTAACAGCACAGGCTAGAACGTTGTCTCAGTCTTGTTGCACATGGACACAGACTGCATCGGGAGGTCAGTGATGACGAAGCATTCTGAATATTGTGTAACATTGTGAGAAACAAACTCAGTAAAATTTTAGACGAGACCAACAAGTCTGGAAACAAGACAATTTGTTACGGACTTGCAAGAAATGGGCTGCAACTGCACAAGGCAATTGAGGAAATTAGACTTGGGTTCGTTTACAATTATACGTTTGAGCTGAGTTTGGTCACCTCTCCAGACTCCTAATTACCCAATCTCTCTAACTAGGCTGCACAACTGCCCATTTTCGCTCCACCCTTATTACTTCTCCTTCCCCATGTTGGCAACCTTCCTCTCTATTAGTGCTGAGGTGCACGTTATTTTGTCGACAGTATGTCAAGATATAGATTTAACATTTTGTATCAATACTGCTAATACATTCCATTATCTATACACTTCATCAATTTTGTATCATTTTTGTACAACTCAGGAATTTTAGCCATCTCCATTTTTTTGTTGAAAACTTATTTTAAAATAGTTAACTTGCTTATATTATACTCCAGAATTAGAATTTAATTAACCATAATTATTTATTAAAAATAAACATAAACTTCCCTGAGTACCTGCAGAGTTAATAGGTTGTTTTCCTGCTGGTCCGTTTTTCTTCATTTTTTTATATCTGCAAAAACAACACTTCTTTTTTATTTCTAACAACTCCCCCATTTCTTTTATTTTACAATTTGTTGTTTTTGCAATTTTTATTATCTGCCCTCTTTTCATCCTGTGGTGTAAAGGTTCACAATCTTGTCATTTCTGCCCTCTTACGTTTGCACTTTTCAAACTCTATGAGTAATCTATTACTCTCTCTTCCTTGTGTGCTTAATGCTGTCATGATCATCATTGATTGCTGACCTCCCAACGACATTATCAACTTAACTATTAGCCACTTTAACGGTTAAATCCTATTATTTGTCCTAAAATTATTAATAAGATATAAATACCTAAATTAGCTCACCATTTTCCCCAACTGGTCACTCCCAAGTCACCCCATTCCCATCTCTCATCTTTTCGAAGTTTATTCTCAATTTCTTTTACTTTACTATTTCTGCCTTATCTTCCACTGGGGAATTGGCGTCTGGGATGAAGGTGCAACATTCCTTACCAACTAGTGCACAGGTTCCCCCTTTTTCGGCCAAGAGACAATCTAGAGCTATTCGATGCTGTAAAGCTGTTAATCATGTGTCAATCATTTCGGTGTTTATGGCCGATATTTGGGAATGAGTTTCTTCCATTTCGTCGGAGGTATCACCAACTAATTTCTCAAGGGCAGCTGCCAGTTTATGTATCTCTCCCCCTGCCCTTGCAGTGCCGTAGCTTGGAAATAATGTCCATATCAGACGGTCAGAGACCTCTCAGGTCTTATGTTTTACTCCCCTTTCATTTCTCAGGTTGTGGACTGGAGAGACCTGTGCTATATTCCATCCTGGACTGATTGCTGGGTTGTACTGAACCTGGTTTGCATAGTGCTCCACGTTGAGCAGATATCTCGTCGGGGCTTAACCATAAGAAGGTAGTTGGGTTTAGACAGGTGTCTGTTACTAATACAAGGTCATCTTTTTCCATCAGAATGGCTTTGTATTTGAAATTTCGCGAATCTGTTAACCATCTTCCTGCCCTTTATTTAACATCGTTCTGACTTGATGGGGGGTGGGGTACAAGCTACTTTTGCTCCTCCAAAAGTGAACTTCAGACTTTCTTCTACCTATACGGCAGTCGCTGCTACTGCCTGTATACAATCAGGCCATCCTCTTGAAACTGGGTCCAAAAATTTGGACAGGAAGGCAAGAGGCTGTCTATTTCCTCCTCCTTTCTGAGTTACCACTACTAAGGCTACTCCGTCATTTACTGTTACAAAAAGGTGAAATTGTTTCTCTCGTGAGCGAAGGGCCAAAACTGGAGTTTGTATTAAACTACGCTTTAACTTGCGTAATTTTTCTTTTTTTCTTCTGTCCAGTGCAATTTTTCATGTTTGGAGTCAGACAATTTATAAAAAGCCCCTTTGTTTTCTGAGCGCATGATTCTATCTATAATCTGCAATAGCCCATTAACCCTAGAAACTTCCGTAATAATCGTTTGGTTTCCACGAATGGCAACTCTACTATCCCTTGAATTCCGTCGTGTTAATGCGTCTAGTTCCTTTGCTAATAAGATGTCCTCAGTGTTTCACTTTTTTCTGCATATTGCAATTTACTCCTAGTTACTCTTAACCTCTGTTGTCCAAGGAAATGTAACAACACATTGGTAGCTGAGCTTACATCATTTCTATTTTGTCCTGACACAAGTAGATCGTCTATGTATTGCAACAGTGACGTTCCCCGAGGCATTTTATGTTGTTCCAGGACTTGTTCCAATGCTTGACCAAATAAATTAGTTGATTCTGTGAATCCCTGGGGAAATACCGTCCATTGGCATTGTTGTTTTCAGCCCATGTATGGGTTTTCCCATTCAAAAGCATAGATATCACGACTCTCTGGGGCTGAAAGATAAGCCCAGAATGCATTTTTAAAATCTATCACACTCAACGAACAGTGTTTGCACGGTATCTTACTGAAAAGGGTAAATGGATTAGACACTACTGGATGGCGTGTTTGAACTTGTCGGTTTACTGATCTGAGATCTTGTACTAGTCTGTAAGTCCCATCTGGTTTCGGAACTGGTAGTATTGGAGTATTATAGGGTGACATACATGGTTCCAATAACCCTTCTTTTACTGGGGAACCTATTACTGGTTGTAGACCTTTGCGTCCTTCTAATGAAACTGGATATTGTTTACGTCTTACTGTTTTATTTTCTTGTGACAGCGTAATTGCAATGGGATTAATGTTTAAGTAATCTGTGTTCCTAGTTCTTGCCCACGCATTAGGATTTATCTGCTCTTCGTCACTGGTCGTTAATCTATTCATCGTTATAGCTAACGAATTGTTTTCCACTCCACGTTTAGTAAAATTATCAAATCTCTCCCTAAAAGATTTCGTCTGACATCAGGGATGTATAACAATTGTCCCATTATTTCTTTGTTATTTAATTTTATTAAATTATGCACAAACCCATACAAATTCAGGCCGCGGTATATTCACCACCAAACACCTCCGTTGTCACATTCGAGTCTCAATAACTCATCAGCTTTCACGTTTTATGGACCTGCCACGTACACAATAGTCAGATTGAACAGCTGCAACAACAAGCTCCATCTAAACAGTTTGGCATTTTTGTCTTATTTTTCCACAAATGTAAATGCGTTGTGATCAATGTATACGATGATCTCAGATGCATTTCTGGTAATAGAAACACAGTTATGGTGTAATGCCAACACCAACTTTAAAGTCTTTTGCTCCACGGTTGAACATTTCTATTGATGAACGTTTGACTTCCCAGAATAATACTGATGGGTCTTTCTATTCCCCCATCATCCTCCTGCAGGAACACCGAGCCAATACCCACATCACTGGCAACGACAGCCACCTTGAAGGTCTTCGTGTAATCTAGTGTAGCTAATACTGCAGGCAGTGTTAACGCAGTCTTTAGGCTGTAAAATGCCTTTTGACAGTCTTCTGTCCAGTGAGAGTTCTTGCCCTTGACAATTTTGTGAGTGGAGCAGCGGCACTGCTTAAAGTTTGGCACAAACTTTCTGTAAGATCCAGGCAATCCCAGGAACCGTAGGACTGCATAATTCTTTTTGTCGACGGTGTGAAACATTCCCCAACTAGTTTTGTTTTCGTATCACATGGGCAATTTGTCCATGTCCAATAACATGACCCAGGAACATGACTTGGGCTTTCTCAAATTCACTTTTAGCTAGGTTTGCCACCAAGCCTACCTTCTGAAGTTGATCACACAAGTCCAATAAATGCTCTAAATGTTCCTTCCGTGAGTGATTAAAAACCACCAGATCATTAACGTACACCACATGGTTCAGTTATCCGGCAATGACCTTATTATCAGCCTCTGAAATGTGACTGGATCGTTTTTCAAATGCTGCGACTTTTAACGGATATAGTCCATTTGGCGTTATGAAAACCCCAAAATTGCCATTGCTCTCTCTGACAGAGGTCCTTGCCAGTAGCTTCTGAGCAAGTCCAACTTAGAAGTGTAAGTAGCTTCTCCCACTTTTTCGACACAGTTCTCCAAACATGGAATTGGATATGCATCAGTCTTTGTAACGGCGTTGGCTTTGTGATAGTCCACACATGAACGTTGGGTGCCATCTGACTTTGGCACCATGACTATACGTGAGCACCAGTCAATGTAACTCGCTTCGATTATGCCATCTTGGAACATTCTCTCGATCTCCTTCTGAACCTGTGCTAATTTTGGAGGGTTATACCTGTAAAGATGTTGCTTAATCAGAACAGCATCTCCTGTATCTTTATCATGCACAATTATGTTTGTACTTCACAGTTTATTTCCGCATATCTCTCCATGAGATTTTAATAACGCTGCTAATTTGATATGGTGCACTCAAATTTGGTTATAAAGGCTCACCTGTTACCGGAAATGAAACCAAGACCTTATTATCAATTGCAAAATTGCGAATTTGTGATTTATGATCCACTTCCTGTTTAATTGTATGCTGCTATACTTTTAAATGCTGTTTAACCAACTCCCCACTCTATTTAATCGTTCTCTAATATTTGACACATCGTCCAATTGGGTGGTCTCTGAATTCTGACTTATTAACATCTCCTAAACCAATGTTAATGGTCCTTTTACTTCACGTCTACAAATTAATTCAAATAGACTAAATTTGTTCGATTCATTCTGTGTGTCTCTGATCACAAGTAGATCAAAAGGAATTTCCTTTTCGCAATCATCTGGATAATCCTAACATTAAACCTTCAACATGGTTTTTTATGCCATCTCTCTCATTCTCCCTGTGATTCCGAATAGTACGCAGTAAATTTGAATTGCTTTATTCCCAAGTTATCCATCACCTCCTTGAATGGTTCAGATGTGAAGTTTGATCTGTCTGGATCTCTATTGGTAATCTGTATTAGTAAAAACATTGAGCAATTGTTTCTACAACTCTTTTAGCTGTGATGCTGCATAATGGGATTGCCTCTGAAAATCTAGTCGAAGTATTCATCATTGTTAATACATGCTTATTCCTACTTTGTGTTGGAGGTAGGGGCCGAGGCAATCTATCAAGTCTCTTCTGAAAGGTTCCTCAAATGCTGTAATATGTATTGAAGTTGCAGGTCTTATTACAGCCCTGTGTGACATGTTTGAGACGTCTGGCAAAATTCAACCACATCTTTTGTGTAGTACAGGCCAGCGAAAATATCTTTGTACTTCAGCTTGTATTGTCCTCTCCCCGAAATAGCTCCAAGTGGTTGCTCATATGCCATTCGCAGCATCCTCCTTTCTATACCCAACAGGCAAAACAATTTGCTGAATTTCTATCCACGTCTGATCTGCTTCAATGTGTGCTGATCTCCGTACTAAGACATCATTTGTTAAATAAAAGCACACAGTAATGCAATCATTCTCTTTCTTGCTAAATGCCTTTTGATAGAACTGATGTAACGCCTCATCTTTCTGCTGAAAATCAATGCGCTTAGCAGAACTCAAAGTACTTGCATGTTTTCCTACTTGTTCCTTCTCTTTTCCACTTAACTGATCAAAAACAACTTTTGGATAACTCTACGTCAGGTTCCTTATCTGCGTCTATATCTTGCTTCAACCAGTGCATCTGTGATCTTGTGATCATTCAGTCAGGGAAAATTTCTGGATAATCATTCTCTAAGTCTTCAGTTGATTGCATTTCCACTGGATTTTCAACTAGAGTAGGCAGCACGCATACTGGTGAATCAGCTATATTATTTGCAAGGACAAATTTTATTCCTGGAGCTGAGAATTTGTCCAGTACTCCTACCACAAGTTATCTACACTTCTCGGGGCTCTATGGCTTCACCTTACATAAATGAGAACTTTGTGTGTCATCATGAATTCCTGTTACAAGCACATTTTCTGGCAAAGGTCTGTCAAGAGTGCATATATCCTCACCCCTCAGCATTTCAGACTGAAAAGATCCTATGCCAAATAATATTGGAACCTCCTTACAAAATTATTTCTGGCCGATGTAAATAAACTTTACCCTTTCATGTAGATTGTATAAGCAGATCTGGCACGTCCTCTGATTACCTTGTACACTCTGAGGCAGTTGTCTATCTTCCCTTGTGCGTTTTGTTACTAGTCCAACAACGTCCACGCTTGTGGGGTTATTCTACATCTGGTATTCTCCCAGACCACCAACGCTATGATTTTGTGTAGCCCACTTTATTACAATGAAAACACCAGAGTTTTTTAAACTACGTTGTCCCCCTCAAACTTTTCTTTTTTACCGTGGTAAACTATCCTTATGATCTTCACTGAGATCTACCATTCCCTTTGCACGTGAGGATATCTCTTTGCTCCAATTTTTATCTCTAATAGACTGGAACTGTATCTGAAAGCCAAACCAAGTCTATGGACCAGTTCATAATCATCAGCCACTTCAGCAGCTAACCTTACTGTTTACATTCTCTGTTCTTCCACATGAGTTTGCACTACTTCAGACAGTGAATTTTTGAATTCTTCCAAATACTAATCTCTCTATGGTCATTATAGTTTTGTTTGATTTTTAAAGCTCGTACCCAATTATCGAAATTAGTCTGTTTGATCCTATCAAACTCAATGTAGATGTAACCACGATCCTTCCTTAGATTCCTGAATCATTGTCTATAGCCTTCTGGAACAAGCTCATATGCAGACAAAATGGCTTTTAATTACCTCCTCATACTCGCCAGACACCGCCTCTGATAGGGATGTGAATACCTCACCAGTCCTACCTACAAGTTTCATTTGGATCAACAAAGCCCACATTGCCTCTGGCCACTGCATTTGTTTAGTCACCTTTTCAAATGAGATGTAAAACGCATCACATTCTTCTTATCAAATTTAGACAATGCTTAAACATGCTCAAACAGTTTCTCACTAGTCATCTGACAACCGGGGCTTGGTCATCTTCACTCTCTTCCTCACTAAACCTACCCTCAGTCGTTATCTCCAGCCTTTTGCACTGACTTTCCTTTTCAAATGCCAGTTATGCTATTCAAAAGCTCTCTCTTTCTCTCTCTCCTGCTGCTCTTACTTTTGCCGTTCTTTCTTTTTTCTCTCTCTGTTCGGCTGTTCCCTCTTTTTCCCTCTCTTCTGCGATTAATCGTAACTCAAATGCTTCATTTATGCTGCCCTTTCCTTATCTATCGCAGCTAACTCAAGCTACTTCATTTGCAACTGAATTCTTGTCATCTCCATAGATTCTGATGGTTTCTCCAGAAAGTTTATTTGACGAGCCACTGCTGTAATTATCCTTCCTTTCCTCACAGAAGCAGTCAGTTTCAATTCCAGCTTTTCTGCTAATTCTTGCAACTTGGTCTTATTCACTTTTTGTAAAATTTCCAAAGTCACTGCATGCACAACCAGGAAACGTTTGGTGACTGAAAGAGCCATTACTGTTCTAACTTGTTGAACTTACAGTTCAAGACTAAACTGAAAACTGCTCAGATCAGCTCAACTCAGCTAGCTCAGCTAAGAGAGCTGACCACTCCCCAATCATTATACAGGTCACTTCTAAATCATAACTACTTTGGCCTGAAGTTTCATCTGTTTACATATAAATAAAAGGCCTCTGAAAATCCTTTTCGTGTCTGTACAAAAAGAGACTGATCCGAGCCCGTCCCGTTTATTGCCCCTTCGAAAACATCAAGGACAGAGTCTCCTTGAGCCAATGAACAGCTTTTAGCAAAAATAAAGGATTGGTTTGTGATCGAGAAGACAGGATAGTAGCCTGTGTGGAGGTCAGAAGCTGGTGGGAATGCCGAACTCTGACAGTGTGTGGCTGCTGAGAGGTTGTGAACAACATGACGTTCAGTGCAGGGTCACACGCCAACGACACATCGAGACCGTGAGAGTTCATTCAGAACCTGCAGCTCACTCTCAACCAACATGGGGGATCTACAGAACTCTGTAAATGATAATCGAGTCATAGAATCCTTTAGCAAGGAGACAGGCCCTTTAGCCCAAACTAGTTCATTCTGACAAAATGTCCATCCATGCTAACCCCATTTCTCTGCGCTTGGTCCATAACCTTCTAAATCTTTCTGATCTATGTATTTGTCCAAACGTGAAGAAACGTATCACGGAAAGCATGTTGTATTTAATGCTATCAATGTTTTGTTTTGGAAATAATGAGTGGTGATTCATAATACTCAAGTGTTAACGCAATCACTTTTTATTCTTTTTATAGTGTTACAGATTAAACATTCATTTCCTTCTCACTCTCCTCATCGTACCATCACCTCATTAGTCTGATGAATCTCCATTACACTGTCTCTCTGTAGCAAGGAGATCATTCATTATAAATGAGAGAAAATACTGTCTCAAGAACACTCTACAACTGCAGGACGGTGTCTTCACACTTACACTGTAATCATTTTGCAATGAAGGACACTACTCATTTATTGTGCCGATTACTTGCTGAGTCATGGAGTCTTAGAGAGGTATAGCATGGAAACAGACACTTCGGTCCAACCCGTCCATGCCAACCTGATATCCCAACTTAATCTGGTCCCACCTATCAGCACCCGGATGCCCCGTATGAGTTCTGTTAGTGACTCATGCCCATGGATATTCAGCTCCTTTTCACCAAGAGCACTTCCCATCATCTCGCCTTCTCGTAAATACAAAATGAGAAGGATGGTATGTTTTGCCAAATCATTTGTTAGCCTTATGAAACAAAGTCACACCAACAACTACACCACTATTGCCATTCAAGTTGATTGGTTATGCTAAGGAGGCGATGGCCGAGCTGTTTTATCTCTGGAATATTAATCCAAGGAATCAGACCCCTGATCTGAATCCCATCACGTCAAATGTTGGAATTTGAATTCAAAAAATATCAGGAGTTAGGAATCAATTGAAACAATGAAACCATTGTCGATTGTCGTATGGCACTCTTATGCCCTTCAGGGATGGAAATCTACCATCTTCATCTCGTCAGGCTTACATGTGACTCCAGACCCACAGCAATGTGGTTAACTTTCAGTTGCAGATTGAAATGGCCAAGCCAGCCACTCAGTTATATCACTCACTTCAAAGCCTCAAAGAGATTAAAAGCATGGACCCCAGCACTGACTACTTACAGCCCACGGACTGCAGTGGGTCAGGAAGAGAGCTCACCAACACCTTCTCAAGAACAATGGGGAAAGCGAATTAAATACTGGCCCAGCATCCCACTAATGAATAAAGGAAGATGATCACACTTAGGGAAGAGAGAAAAATCTACTTAAATCACTTGAAACAGGGAATTTGATGTACATCTTACATGGTCATGATTTTCAGAAATATGGGAACAGGAGAAAAATAAATAAGATTAATCTCATTTTTAATTTCCATCCCAGCTAATCATCAACAATCCAGTTTTTGCTTCTTTCTCTCTACCTATCTCTTTTTCCATCTATTCAACTCAGTCTTTCTCCCCATAAAAACAGATGTCGTAGTCACCAACATCAACCGCACTATTTCCCAACTGTGTTCAGTTCTGAATTATGGTCATTAGAATCGAATTGCCAATTCTATTTTTCTCTCGACCCGAGGCTGCCAAATCTGCTCAGTTTCTCTGGCATTTTTCTTTCTTTATTGTTTCTGAACTATTGCATCATTCTTTGTTGTATTTGATCTTTAATTTTGTTATTACTTGGAATGTCAGCATCCCATTGTTCAACTTAACAAATGCCATTTACTGTGAGATCATTCTTTCAGGCAGTATAGTACAAAGCACATTGCTGTGGGTCTGAAATCAGTCTTAAGGCAGACCAGGTAATAACGCTAGTTCTCTTAACCAAAGGACATCAGTGAAATAGATAAACGCATCGACAAAACGCTGGAGACGTTGTGGCTGTTATTCATAAAACCTGCTTTTATTTGCAATTCCTGTCATTTGAATTTATTTTCTGACATCATCTGTGTTAGGATGTGGAAGAGTGTCTCTAGGTGCAATAACCTGTGCCTCTGAATTATATTTCTTCCGACATTACTGCTCTGACACAGTGTTCCTGTCATTAAGTTACTGCAGAGACAAGAACAAGGTTGTGATGAAAATATTTGCAACTGAAAGTGTGCTTAGAGGAGAGGTGGAACCATAATGTCTGAATTTTATCAAGAAATAAATAATGGTTTATTAAGCGTCAGCATTAATGCCAAGATGGTGCCTGGGGACATAATCGAGCTGGTTGTGGATAGGTTTGGTGATGGACAGATTACCGAGACACAAATTAATTCTGGGAACAAAGGGACTTCGGTATTCTGAACAGTCTCGTTCTCAGATGCTTGTGAGGGTGGGGGTGTGGGCGGTTCTGAAATTTGTGGGGAATGAAAGGAATTTGCATTTGAAATTGAAGACAATATTTTCCAACTTTGCCATATATAATTAACAGAAATAGGAAAGAAGTTTGCCATGGTTAAAAAGATTAATAAACGGATAGAAATGAAGAAACTTACCAGGAACACCAACAATAGCGAGAATAGGATAGTAACCCGCCTGGATAATCATCAGTACACCTAATATCCGATATGGTAATGTTGACCAAGACCAAGAAACAAAAAGATAAGACCCGGGGATAAACTCCTGTCCATTGTTGCAGCCTTCCAGTCCAATGTTCTCAGATTATGACCAATTAATGGATCATTCCAGCCTATTCTCAGATGTTTATCTCTCCTTTTCCTGTCTCTGCAGCTGCTGATCCCAGTGAGCGTTGGAGGCGATGCATCTGCTGATAGCATGGCATACAGCATTGCAAGAAGCTCCTTACTAACAGAAGAGGGATACCATCTAGTTGCATCATTAGAATCAATGGAGTCCGGCATCAATTACGAAACCCAAGTTGCCACTGGTCACTGCAATTGTTAAACCACTTTTCCAAATAAAATGAAAACGATTTCCATATCCTACTCATCAAATTTAGGCAAGGTGTGATTATAATAAAAAAGTATCTCACCAGGCTTTTGACTACCATGGGTTTGCTAAACATCATGCCGTTCCTCACTAAGCTTACGTTCAGCCTTCATCTCCATCGTTTTCAGCTGACTTTCCACTCTCAGTGTCCATCTCTGAAGCTCAAACGCTCTCTCTTTTTGTTTCTCTCCAGCTAAAGCCATTCGTTTTCTTTCTCTCTTTCCTGGATAAAAACCAATTCGTTCTCTTTGTTTCTCTTTTAATTTTAGTCAGAATGCAAACTGCTTTATTTCAGCTTCTGACTCAAGCTGCTTTATTTGCGATTGAAGTTTAGTCATTTCTACAGACCTCAATGGAGTTTCCAGCAAATTGGAATGCTGGGCTACTGCTGAAATCATTCATCTTTCCTCACATTAGGAGGTAGCTTCAACTCTAGCTTGACTACTAATTCACGCAGCTTGGACTTAGGTGCATTTTGTGTAACTCCCAAGGTCGATTCTCCCATCTCCAAAACATCCTTTGTGACTGTAGGAGTTATTGCTATCTGAAGCTCTGCTTACACACCAAATCCACACACGAACAAACACTAACACCTGCGACTCACTGTCTTAATTCCGCAAAGTCCCCGCAAACTGTTATGGACCAGGCCCGACTCCTCCAAAAAATTTTAAGCAGGTAGACCAGACGTAACCTTGGTATTTGTTGAAGGTTAGTGGAAAGTGGGTATTCACAGAGTGAATTAGTTGGTCAGACTGCTGAGTTTTAAACAAACAGACATTATTCACCAAATTATGGAATGAAGCACATGAATTGAAACTAGAATACCCAACTAACTTATCATATCCAACCGAGTGGCTATCCCGAGTTTAGGATGTTGTCCCAAAATACTTGCAACAATCCCAATAGACAAACGCTTTATCACAAACAGTAAATCTGTTACAAAAAGCTTACAGGTTATTTGGTCGGAAGGACAGAAGGAAGGGGAGAGCGTCCAAATTCAACAGTCAACTTGACTCAACTAAACCCTAAACTGAACCAATCTGCTCAGCTGGAGAGTTGGCCACGTCCTCTTGATTATACAAGTTTTTATTTAAAGACTCGAAAGCGTTCTGCCTGATTCGGTATAAACAAATTTACCTTTCAAACTTCAGACATATTGGAGTCTTAGGTCGTTTAGAACTTCTCTGAAGAATAAAAATCAAGGATGACATACCTTGTAAAAGGATTGGCCTTGTGACAAAATGCCACATTTGGCTTTGGACTGAATTCAAGCAATGAAGTCAATAAAGTGTGTTAAAGTGCTTGTGAGTTTATATTAAAAAAAGTGCTGAAGCACATTGAGGGTTAGAGAAACGAAACTGTTTCATTAGATCAATTAAAGGAATGCCCAGGTAAATCCACATTTCCTGTGTTTTGGAGTGCAAATACGTCCACTGCAATTATATTGGCTGGTGACTGTTCCAATCGAGGAGAGATCGGCATGGAAACAACATCTAGATTGTGGTTTTTGAGGGTGGTGGTAGTGGCAGGTTCAGGCTGTTACAGTATTGCAGACAGACAACGGAGCAGTATTGTCTCGCCTGGGATAAGAAAACATCCACTATTCTCTCTCACAACTAACTTCATGAGAGCAATTTGTGATTTGACCAATAGTCAGCGATGCCAACAAACAATCCAGCCCAATTGTCTTTGTGAACTGAAGAAACCATACTGAAAGGTGTTAACTGAATTGTTTGTTCAGTCTGACCAGCTAATTCACTCTGTGAATACCCACTTTCCACTAACCTTCAACAAATACCAAGGTTACGTCTGGTCTACCTGCTTAAAATTTTTTTGAGGAGTCGGGCCTGGTCCATAACAATTTGTGGGGACTTTGTGGAATTAAGACAGTGAGTCGCAGGTGTTAGTGTTTGTTCGTGTGTGGATTTGGTGTGTAAACAGAGCTTCAGATAGCAATAACCCCTACAGTCACAAAGGATGTTTTGGAGATGGGAGAATCGACCTTGGGAGTTACACAAAATGCACCTAAGTCCAAGCTGCGTGAATTAGTAGTCAAGCTAGAGTTGAAGCTACCTCCTAATGTGAGGAAAGATGAATGATTTCAGCAGTAGCCCAGCATTCCAATTTGCTGGAAACTCCATTGAGGTCTGTAGAAATGACTAAACTTCAATCGCAAATAAAGCAGCTTGAGTCAGAAGCTGAAATAAAGCAGTTTGCATTCTGACTAAAATTAAAAGAGAAACAAAGAGAACGAATTGGTTTTTATCCAGGAAAGAGAGAAAGAAAACGAATGGCTTTAGCTGGAGAGAAACAAAAAGAGAGAGCGTTTGAGCTTCAGAGATGGACACTGAGAGTGGAAAGTCAGCTGAAAACGATGGAGATGAAGGCTGAACGTAAGCTTAGTGAGGAACGGCATGAGGATTAGCAAACCCATGGTAGTCAAAAGCCTGGTGAGATACTTTTTAATTAAATTCACACCTTGCCTAAATTTGATGAGTAGGATATGGAAATCGCTTTCATTTTATTTGAAAAGTGGTTTAACAATTGCAGTGACCAGTGGCCACTTGGGTTTCGTTGATCCAAGCGAAACTTGTAGATAGAGGTAGTGAGGTATCCGCACCAATATCAGAGGAGGGATCTGGGGAGTATGAGGAGATGAAGAAAGTGTCCATGAGCTTGTGCCAGAAGCCTATAGACATCATTTCATGAATCTTACGATTGACCCTGTTTAAACTGATATTGAGTTTGAAATGGTCAAAGAAAGTGATTTTGATAAATAGATGAGAACTTTAAAAATCGAGCAAATCTATGATGCACTTAGAGAGATAGTTAATTTGGAGGAATTGAAAGATTCATTGCCTGAAGCAATGCAAACTCCTGTGTAAAAGCAGAGAATGAAAACTGCAAGGTTAACAGCTGCAGCGACAGATGATTATGAATTGTTACATAAAACACATTTTGGCTGCCAGAATCAATTTCAGTTCATGAGGGATAGAGAAATCCTCTCGTGGAAATGGATATGTAGATCTCAGTGAAGATCAGAAGGATAACTTACCGCAGGGTTAAATGGAAATCCTTGAAGGGGACAAAGAAGTAAAATAGCTCCGGTGTTTTCATTGCAATCAATTCGGTAACAGGAAATCACTCTGTTGGTGGGCGAGGGAACAAAAAAAAATATAAGAAAACAGGATAAGCCTGGGAGTTTTATTGGAGCAGTAACACAAAGCACAGTGGAGGCTAGAAAGCTGCATCAGAGTGTACAAGTTGATCTGAGGTTGGTCAAGGAGGAAGTGCCAGAACTGCTTATAAAATATAGCTGCAAAGGGAAAGTGTATTCACATAGGTTAGGAGTAGCAGATAAAGAGGATGCAATATTAAGAGACACAGGATCCTCTCAGTCTGTGATGCTGAACGATGCGAAGGCATGTATTCCTGAAGGACTATTTCCAGAAAAGGCATTGCTAAAGTGAATTCATGTGAGACAAAGAGCGTACAATTATGTAAAGTGGGGATGGAGTGTCCAGTAAAGTGTGGAGAAATGGTGGTGGGAGTATTGGAGAAACTTTCAGCTCCATGAATAAAATTTGTCCTTGTAAAGTATGGAGCTGATTCACCGGAAGAAGTGCTGCCTGCTCTGTTTGAAAAGCCGGTGGAGTCACAGGCAACTGAAGCAATGCAGGAGCCTTATCCTGGAATCTTTCCTGGTTGTGGGTAACAAGGTCCCAATGTCAACAGCTGACACAGGAGTGGTCATAAATGTAAAGACGAGGGAGCTGAAGTGGCATTGGCAGAAACGTTGTTTCATCAGATAGTTGAAACAAAACTAGAGTAAATATGTGATTATGGAAATATGTTTAGATTCGCTAAAATAATTGAGTTACAGCATGAAAATGAAAATTTAAAGCAGTTCGGTCCCATGGAATCCAGGGAAATTTAACCAATTGGATGCAAAATTGTCTTGAAGGTAACGGATTATTTTCCAGACTGGAGGCCTGTGGCCAGTGGTGTGCTGAAAGAATCAGTGTTGAGCTTGTTGCTTTTCATCATGTATATACACAACTTGGATATGAATATCAGAGGCATGATTAGTAAATTTAACGATAACAGCAAAATGAGGTGCAGTGGACTGTGAGGAAGATTATCTCAGAGGACAAGAGCACCCATGGAAGCGGGTATAATTAGACATTGAAAATATATCTGGATAGATACATAAATAAGAATGGTTCAGAGGTTTATTGGCAAAATGCTGGCAAATGGGACTAGATCAGATTAGGATGTCTGGTCAGCATGGACGATTTGGACAAAAGTGCCTGTTTCCGTGGTGTTTGACTCTATGATTCGATAAAATGGATTAGGAAAGGTTCTAAAGGCCTTTCGAGTGGAAATTCTTTTCCACAAAAGATTATAGTGCTGCTTTGTTTACATTTATTCAAAGATGTACTGGATACAGACAGGAAAGTGGGGCTGAGACCACAACTTGATCAGCCACAATCTTATTGCCTGGTAGAGAAGGCTCACAGTGTGCAATGACCCACTACTGTTCCTTAGTCCCATGTTTCTGCGTTCCATTCAGCCCCTGAAACCTGCTAGACAAGAGCAATGGGAGGCCACATACTGCTATCACCTCGTGCACAGAAACAGAGGAGACTATTCAGTCCCTCAATACTTTCTTACACGGTTTAGGTGATTTGAACAATGAAAACCCAGACTTGCTATCAAAGAGGCCCCTCATCTCTCTTTTTCTGGATTCCCCATTCTGCAAAATGTGCTCCATTTGTTGGTCATGTTATCGAACCAGGTTTACTTTGAATACAGCTCGGACACATCACCCAGAGATGGCTCAGAAAATCCTCTGGACTCCCTGACTATAACATTCAATAACCAAACTTCCAGGAAAATAACACCCTGTAAATTTCCAATAAAAGATTGTGAGAACCTAGAAACAGAAGCAAGTCGTTCGCTCCCTACCCCCACCCCTCAAGATTGCCTTGCCCTTCAGTAAGATCATGGCTGATCTTCTCTCGGTCTCAAGTTCTCTTTCATGCCGAAATATTCATAGCACTCAACTATCTGACAGGTCAAAATCCATCTAGAGCCTCTTTAAATACTTTCGTAGAACAGAGAACATAGGACATTACAGCACAGTACAGGCCCTTCGGTCCTCGATGTTGTGCTGATGTTTTATCCTTCTCTAAGTCATACTTTCGCGCATTATCATTCATGTGCCTATCCACGCATCTCTTAAATGTCCCTTAAGTATCTGACTCGACGAACATTGCTGGCAGTGTATTCCACGCACCCAACACTTTCTGTTTAATGAACCGAACGTTTTCATCTGCACGAAACCGTCCTCCAATCACCTTAAAATTATGCACCCTCTTTCCCTCGTTAGAGATATTTCTGCTGGGGGAAAAGGTATCTGGCTTTTCACTCTGCCAATGCCTCTCATCATCTTGTACACCTGTATCCAATCACCTCTCATCCTGCTTCACTCCAATGAGAAAGGCCCTGACTCCCTCAATCTTTCTTCATAAGACCTGATCTCCAGTCCAGTCAGCATCCTGGCAAGTTCCCTCTGCACCCTCTCTAAAGTTTCCTTATGTTTCCTAGAATGAGGTGACCAGAACTGAGCACAATATTCCAATTGTGGTCTATCCAAGGCGCTATAGAGCTGCAGCATAACCTCGCGGCTCTTAAACTCAATCTCCTGCTAATCAAAACTAAAGTACTACATGCCTTTTTAACAACCCTATCACAATTTGGTAGCAAAAGAAAGGGATCTATGGACATAGACCCCAAGATTCATTTGTTCCTCCACACTGCCAACAATCCTCACTTTAACACTGTATTCTGCATTCATATTCGAGCTGGCAAAGAGAATCACTTCACACTTTTCCAGGTTGAAATCTATCTGCCACTTCTCAGCCCAGTTCTGCATCCTGTGAATGCCCCATTGCAATCAACAACAGCCCTTCACACTATGTACTGCTCCACAATCTTCGCGTCATCATCAAACTTACTAACCCTCCCTTCCACTTCTTCATCCAATTCATTGATCAAAATCACAAGCCGCGGTCCCACAGCCGATCCCTGCAGGACGCCATTGGTCCCTTTCTGCGATCTAGCTCACTTAACTCTCTCTTTAAGAAAATTTCAGACAATCACGTCCTTCTGTTTGAAGAAACCACTCTCTACTTCGACAGCATGACCTACTGATATGAACAAAAGAGGGAACACAGGGGCTCAGGTAAGAGAGACTGGCCCTGTACTCAAGGCAGTATTAGTCTGTATATGGCATCAAGGAGCCTGAGCAAAATCGCAAAAATGCGAATCGATTGTGACCTCGCCACTGCTCGGAGTTATTCACAGCACAAGGGAAGGTGATTATTATCGGTGGGCATGAATCATATCATCCGTGGCGTATCTCTGCAGAAGATTCTCAGGGTATCTCCCTCAGCCCAGGCATCTGCAGTTGGCTAGCGGGGAATCCCTGCAGTGTGGAATCAGGCCATTTAGTCCATTGAGTTCACAACGATCCGAAGTGGGGATATTCACTGAAGACTACACAATGTTCAAAGAAAAAAAATCAGCTGTCAGATTCTAAAGCCATGTGTGTCCATGTGCGACAAGATGGAGACAACATTCAAACTTGTGCTGTTAAAGTCTGGGCAACATTCACGTGACAGACAAAACGCACTTCCCTAGAAAAAGAAAAAGCTCATTCAGTCCCTCAATCTGGGTTCACAAGAATATTGGGAAGTAATTCAGTCCATCAAAACTACTGGGCAAGTAGAGGGATAGCTAAATCAGTCCCTCCTGTCTATTCCATAGGAAGACAAGGAGACCGCTCATTTCCATGCATCGTTTACATGGGATCAGAAAGAGACCATTTCAAATCTGGAGCCATTTACAAGCTGCTGGAAGTGGTCATTCAGTTTCTTCGGTCACTGACACAGGAAGAGGAAGGTGTCAGACATGCTCCAATATCACAAACAAATGATGCATTGACTGCACAGATAGACTGCTCTAACGTGTTCCACATTGCTTCATTACTCATAGCACATATGTGATATTTTAACATGGTTTCCTGGCAGTGGGAAAGAAGGCAACATTTTTACCCATTCACCAACGTGTTGTCCATTCAAAAAGTTAGACTCATGGTCTTTATGGAGGTCAGAAGCTGGTGGGACTGACCAACTGTTTCAGAATTAAGGTATTGCAGCTATTGTCAGTGTAACATTCATTGCAGGGTCACACAGCAATTGTACAGTAAAGCTCATTCAGAGTCTGTACTTCTCTGTCAATAGACATGGGGCTCTGCATAGGCACAGAAACTCCCGAGAAACAAGCATCCAATGAGAAGGATGGAATCTTCACCCTATACAGTTGCTTGGGACGTAAGGAGTGTCCAACTATAACCATCAAGTTTCAACTTCTTATTCCCTCACAGTGCTACATATTAAACACAAGTTTCTTTACTTTCTCCTCATGGTAACACCATGCCGGTGTTTAGTCTGGTGAAATCCCTATACATCAACCTATACACTATACCCTAAATAGTTTCTAAACGTAATACCATTGGGAAAGATACATTTACTCTGGTAGTTTAATCATTTTGCAAGAAGCGCCACATATCATTTACTTCCTGCTGAGTAAAAATTCTGCCAGTCATTTATGACCAAGCACATCCAGGTCTGTTTCAACAACAGCACTTCCCAACCTCTCACTATATAATGAGCATAAATGTGAATGATGATATTTGTTGTTCCCATCTCGAAACATTTTGTTTCTTCTCATCCTTCAAATCCCCCAAAGCCTTCACTCCTGATAAAATCACAACTCTCTTCAATCGCTCGATTATCCAACTTTTACGACATTCGGTGTTTTCCACCCCTACCTACCCATGGGCTCTAACGTTCTCTACTCACCTGTATTCAACCATGTAAACATCTGCTGAAAATGCAAATACTCCACTCCCATTGGTTCTCAAATGTCGATGTCACAACGCACAACCTCCACAAAATCCAGCAGGTTTATCAAAGATCAATTCCCTTTCCTGAATCTAGATTGATGATACCAAATTATGTCATTATTTTTCAAGTGTCCAGTTGTCACATTCCTCACAAAAGGTTCCAAATGTTTTTCTCACAGCTGATACCAGGTTAACTACAATTTTGTATCTTGTTTGACCTCTCCGTCGTGTTTTAAATATTTTAGTTTACAATAGCTGCTTTCCAGCCTGCAGGATCCTTTTCAGAATCAAACCAGCTTTGAAGAATTATCAGTAATTCTTTCTGCCACCTCCTCACTACTGTGCGATGTAACTCGACATACCGACCATCAATCAATGAGATTTTCAAAGACGCACCTTTTATTAATTCTAATTTCCTGCTGTTCCTCATTTTAACCAGTCACTCTTTCATTAGTGTTTCTGGAAGTTTGTTTCTGTACCTTCCTCATGGAGATGGACTCAATATATTGCTCTCAGCAGACAGGTGACTTTTCTCTGTCAGTGAATACATCGGAGGACTGCACTTCGGTAATGATGGATATGTTACTCACTGCTGCCTGGAAAGTTCCAGAATTAATCCAGTTAAATTCATGGTGAGCATCAGCATAGTCCTGTCACTGGTGTGAGACTAAATGGTACACTGAAGGAGGGGACTGTTAGAAACGACAAGAAGTGTTGTTTTTGCAGATATAAAGACGGACTCTGCAGGTACCAAGGGAAGTGTATCTTTACTTTTAATTATGGTTATATTAAATACTCATCGTGGAGTATAACATAAGCTCGTAAATTCTTTTAAAGTAAGTTTTCAGCAAAAAAACGGAGATAACTAAATGCCTGAGCAGTACAAAAATTGGTACAAAATTGATGAAGTGTACAGGGAATGGAATGTACCAGCAGTATTGATACAAAATGTTAGAAAAATATCTTGATAAAATAATGTAAATGTCAGCACCAACAGGAAGGAAGGTTGCCAACATGGGGAAGGAGAAGTAGCATGGGTGGAGGGAAGATGAGCAGTTCTGTAGCCTGGTAAGAGAGATTGCGTAATTAGTAGTCTGGAGAGGTGACCTCACTCAGTTCAAAGGTATAATTGTAAACTAACCCAAGTCTAATGTGCTTCAATTGCTCTCTGCAATTTCGGTTCTTTCTTGCAATATCGTACAATAAATTTTCTTGTGTCCAGATTTGTTAGTCTCGTCTAAAATTTTATTGAGTTTGTTTCTAACAGATTTGGGTGCTCGTCCGGGATCCCAAGCTCCAGTCACTCGGCAATTTCAGAAAGATCGGAGAAGGTGCACCGCGCTGATTTTGGCGGTCTCTACTTTCCCACATTGCGGCGGCGGCTCAGGCGAGCGAGATACGGACTGAGGGACCAGGGAAACAAGACGTGCAGACGCGACATGGCGAGTTCAGTCGGGTAATTCTTGTGCACAAGACCCGGGTAAGAAAAAAGGTCTTAAATAAGTATTATCTGGGCGAACAGGGGTAGGCCGCAGGTTTTGTTTTGTTGTCAGTCTTTGCCACGAGCGAGGCCTACTGAGACTCGGCAGGTTGGTTGGATAACTCTTATGGACTTAAGACCAGCATTCACGGGGGGCCGGGATTTGCAGCAGTAATTGCTGTTTCGCCGTGGTTCTTGGTGCGCTGAGACGTGGTGGTTTGTCAGGTAACTGTTATGTACGCAAGATCGATCTAGATTTGCAGCGACATTTGTTTTTAGCCTTTGACACAGACAAGGTGAACTAAGACACGGCGGGTTGGTCGGGTAACTCTTATGGGACTTAAGACCTGCATTCGTGGTCGGCCAGGATTTGCAGCAGTAATTCCTGCTATGGCGTTGTTAGAGGTGCGCTGGGACATGATGGGTTGGTCTGCATTGGAAGGCGGCCGGGATTTGCAGCATTACTTGCTGTTTCGCCATGGTCCGAAGGGCACAGAGACGTGGTGGTTCGGTCGGGTTACTCTTGTGTACATAAAACCCGGGTCAAGGTAAATTTCGGGCAACTTAGATTAACAATGGTTTTTGCTGTCCGGTATTGCCACGGGATGGGGCGCGCAATCGACCAGGTAACTCTTGTGCACAAAGCAAGTTATGAAAATTGACCTTTAAGTATTACTTTGGTGGTCGGTTCCGTACGAGAGATATGGGGAATTGGCAACTTTAAAAAAAAGAAAATAAAGGTCTTTAACTGGCTAGATTGACCCAATGAGTAACCTGATTCGATCACCCAGCCTTAGACCAGTTGTCAAGAGGGGAAATCCCCCACTCAAAGGTCAGGACCCTGAAGTGGATGTAGAAGAAGCTAATATTGGACCTCAGAGAGGTTAATTAAAATTATATAAAGGAACGGCCGAGTATTAAAATGGGAAATAAGAAGAGCAATTTAGGTGTAGAAAGAGACATGAGAGAGACATCTGAAGACTCTATCCCAATGGACAGTCCTTTAGGAAAAAATGCTAAGAGATGGGAAATACAATCCTTGGAAGCGAGGAAAAGACAAAAATTAAATGATAAAATTTTGTTGTTCTGAGTGGACGAACGAAAGCATTAAAGCCCCAAATGTATTTTAGCCTAAATATGGGTCAGACGAGGATTGGTTATATCAAGATTTAAATGTATATATAAATGGGAAACATGAGTGCTCCTATAAAGAATCTGACTACGCCGCCTTTTGGATAGGGAGGCCAAAAATGTAATTCTGAAAAATTAAAAAATGGAAGAAGGCGAAGATGAAACAAAGAATTCCCGCTGGGATCCTTTGTCAAGTTTACCCCCTCCCCCATATAATGATGGTTCGTCGCTCCCTTCTCCCACAGCACCCCCTCCGGTACAAGAACCTGTCAAAAGTCCGGGGGAAAACCTTCCCTTGAGTCCGATTAGAACAAGATCAGTAGTATAAAGAAGGGAAGAGGGGGATATAGGTGGGGCATCGCCACAAATATATCCCCTTAGAGAAGTACCCGTTGGTAATGGCGAAATCATGTATGTTAATGCACCGCTGACCAGTAGTGAAATTAAGACTTTTAAAAGAGAAATGAAAAGTTTAATTGAAGATCCCGTAGGATTGGCAGAACAATTGGATCAATTCCTGGGGCCGCATTTGTATACATGGGGTGAACTTATGAGTATTATGGGGACGCTATTTTCAGGAGAAGAAAGGGGTATGCTCAGAAGAGCTGCGCTGAGACAATGGGAAAAGAGACACCCTGTGGGCGAGGGTGTAATATCAACTGAAAACAAATTCCCCAATTTAGACCCACCTTGGAGGGGTATGGATGAACATGATAGTAGAGACGTGGGGGACTTTCGCAAAATGGTTATTCTAGAAATCAGAGAGGCGGCACCTTGATCGCGAAATTTTATGGAAGCTTTTAAAGTAAGAAAAGTCAAAGATGAAGCCCTGTCAGCTTTCTTGCAAAGGATAAAATAAGTTACTATAAAATATTCAGGAATGGATCCTAATGAACCGGGAGCACGGGGACATTTGAAGGTCCAATTTGTAACCAAATCATGGCCAGACATAAAAAAGAAGTTACAGAAATTAGATAGATGGAATGAGAGAAAGATGGAGGAATTGTTACATGAAGCACAAACAGTATATGTAAAAAGAGAAGGTGAGAAACAGAAACAGAAAGCTAAAATAATGTGTTGAGGAAGTTGCAAAGAGAATGATAGAATCAGAAAACAGCAAGGAAAGACAAGAGAGGCAACGAACAGATTATAAAAAAGGCAATTGGCAGGATGTTATCACTGCAGAATAATAGGACATTTTAAAAGAGATTGTCCAAAGCTAGTGCGATAAAAAGAAACAGTTTCGTTGATGACATTTGATGAAGAATAGGGAAGTCAGGGGTTCCTTCTTCCTGAAACCCACCGAGAAACCTTGATAAATTTAGAGGTGGGGCCTAAGGGAGAAGAAACAGTATTTCTAGTGGATACGGGAGCAGTTTGATCGTCCCTAAGTTTTAGACCTAGTGGTGTTAAGTTACCTAACAAAAGTAAAATGGAGTAAAATGGGAAGAATGTTGAGTGCCCGTATTCGAAGTAACTTTAATAAAATTAAATAACGAAGAAATGATGGGACAATTGTTATACATCCCTGATTTCATAAGCAAACCTTTAGGTAGAGAATTGATAATTTTACTAAACTTGGAGTGGAGAACAATTCGGTAGCTGTAACGATGGCTAGATTAACGACCAGTGACGAAGAGCAGATAAATCCTAATGCGTGGGCAAGAACTGGGAACACAGATAATTTAAACATTAATCCCATTGTAATTACGTTGTCACAAGAAAATAAAACAGTAAGACTGAAAAAAAATCCAGTTTCATTAGAAGGGCGCAAAGGTTCCCCAGTAAAAGAAGGGTTATTTGAACCATGTATGTCACCCTATAATACTCCAATACGACCAGTTCCGAAACCAGATGGGACTTACAGACTAGTACAAGATCTCAGATCAGTAAACCGACAAGTTCAAACACGCCATCCAGTGGTGTCTAATTGATACCCTTTTTAGTAAGATACCGTGCAAACACTGTTGGTTTAGTGTGATAGATTTAAAAAATGCATTCTGGGCTTGTCTTTTAGCCGCAGAGATATCTTTGCTTTTGAATGGGAAAACCCGCACACTGGCAAAAAACAACATTGCCAATGGACAGTACTTGCCCAGGGATTCAGAGAATCACCTAATTTATTTGGGCAAGTACAGGAGCAAGTCCTGGAACAACATAAAATGCCTCGGGGAACGTCACTGTTGCAATACGTAGACGATCTACTTGTGTCAGGACAAAATAGAAATGATGTAAGCTCAGCTAACAATGGGTTGTTACATTTCCTTGGACAACAGGGGTTAAGAGGAACTAGGAGTAATATGCAGAAAAAATGTGAAACACTTAGGACACCTTATTAGCAAAGGAACTAGACGCATTAACACGACAGAATTCAAGTGATAGTAGAGTTGCCCCTCGTGGAAACCAAACGAGAATTATGGAAGTTTCTAGGGTTAATGGGCTATTACAGATTATAGATAAAGTCATGCGCTCAGAAAACAAAGGGGCTTTTTATAACTTGTCTGAGTCCAAACACGAAAAATTTCGCTGGACAGAAGAAGAAAAAGAAAAATTACGCAAGTTAAAGCGTAGTTTAATACAAACTCCAGTTTTGGCCCTTCCCTCACGAGAGAAACTATTTCACCTTTTTGTAACAGTAAATGACGGAGTAGCCTTAGTAGTCGGAACTCAGAAAGGAGGAGGAAATAGACAGCTTCTTGCCTTCCTGTCCAAATTTTTTGACCCAGATTCAAGAGGATTGCTTGAATGTATACAGGCAGTACCAGCGACTGCCGTATTGGTAGAAGAAAGACTGAAGTTTACTTTTGGAGGAGCACTAGTAGTTAGTACTCCCCATCAAGTCAGAACCGTGTTAAACAAAAAGGCAGGAAGATGGTTAACAGATTCCCGAATTTTCAAGTACAAAGCCATTCTGATGGAAAAAGGTGACCTTGTATTAGTAACAGACAACTGTCTAAACCGAACTACCTTCTTATGGTTAATCCCCGACGAGATATCTGCTCAACATGGAGCACTATGCAAACCAGGTTCAGTACAACCCAGCAATCAGTCCAGGATGGAATATAGCACAGGTCTCTCCAGTCCACAATCTGAGAAATGAACGGGGAGTAAAACATAAGACCTGAGAGGTCTCTGACCGTCTGTTGTGGACATTATTCCCCAGCTACGCCCCTGCAAGAGCAGGGGGAGAGATACATAAACTGGCAGCTGCCCTTAAGAAATTAGTTGGTGATATCTCCGACGAAATGGAAGAAACTCATTTCCAAATATCGGCCATAAACACTGAAATGATTGACACATGATTAACAGCTTTACAGCATCGAATAGCTCTAGATTATCTCTTGGCCGAAAAAGGGGGAACCTGTGCACTAGTTGGTAAGGAATGTTGCACCTTCATCCCAGACGCCAATTCCGGAGTGGAAAATAAGGCAGAAATAGTAAAGAAAAAGATATGGAATATAAAAGCAATTGAGAATAAACTTCGAAAAGATGAGAGATGGGAAGGGGGTGACTGGGAAGTGACCAGTTGGGGAAAATAGTGAGCTAATTTAGGTATTTATGTCTTATTAATACTTTTAGGACAAATAATAGGATTTAACGTGTTAAAGTGGCTTATAGGTAAGTTGATAGTGTCCTTGGGAGGTCAACAATCAATGATTACCATGACAATATTAAGCACACAAGAAAGAGAGAGTAATAGATTACTCATAGAGTTTGAAAATGGGATACTTAAGAGTGCAGAAATGGCAAGATTGTGAACCTTTACACCTTAGGATGAAAAGAGGGCTGAAAATAAAAATTGCAAAAACAACAAATGGTAAACTAAAAGAAATGGGGGAGTTGTTAGAAATAAAAAAGAAGTGTTGTTTTTGCAGATATAAATAAATGAAGAAAAGGGGCCCAGCAGGAAAAACAACCTATTAACTCTGCAGGTACTTAGGGAAGTTTATCTTTATTTTTAATAAATAATTATGGTTAATTAAATTCTAATTCTGGAGTATAATATAAGCAAGTTAACTTTTTTAAAATAAGTTTTCAATAAAAATAAACGGAGATAGCTAAAATGCCTTGAGTTGTACAATAATGATACAAAATTAATGAAGTGTATAGATAATGGAATGTATGAGCAGTATTGATACAAAATGTTGCAACTATATCTTGATATACTGTCGACAAAATAATGTGCATGTCAGTACTAATAGAGAGGAAGGTTGCCAACATGGGGAAGGGGAAGTAATAAGAGTGGAGCGAAAATGGGCAGTTGTATAGCCTAGTTAGAGAGATTGGGTAATTTGGAGTCTGGAGCCGTGACCTCACTCAGCTCAAAGGTATAATTGTAAACGAACACAAGCCTAATTTGCTCAATTACCTTGTGCAGTTGCAGCCCATACCGGCAAGTCCGTAACAAATTGTCTTGTTTCTAGACTTATAGGTCTCGTCTAAAATTTTATTGAGTTTGTTTCTTACAATGTTGCGCAATATTCGGAAATCTTCGTCATCACTGACCTCCCGATGCAGTCTGTGTCCATGTGCAACAAGACTGAGACAACGTTCAAGCCTGTGCTGTTAAACTGTCGGTAACATTCATGAAACAACGCTGTAGAATTCCACAGTAAACGGAGAAGCTCAAGGTTTGTACTTCAATCTGGCTTCACAGAAATATGGGAAAGTTATTCAGCCCATCACGACAAGAAGAGGGACAGCCCATTCAGTCCCTCCTGCCGTTGCACAGGAAGACAAGGAGTCTGCGCACTCCCACCCATCGCTAACACCGGATCAGAAAGTGACTAATCACATGTGGACTCATTTACAAAGGATCAGGGAGAGGCCATTCAGCTATTCAAGTCACTAACACAGGAACAGGAAGGTGTCAGAGATGCAACCAACATCACAAACAAATGGAGCAGGAACTACACAGTTGGAGTGTTCGATGGTATTCCTCGTCTCAGCGTTACATTATCCATAATGCTGTCAACAGCCACAATACCCTCATTCTGAAACAGTTAGCCATTCCCCACCAGCTTCTGAATTCCAGAGAGAACATAGATCTGCTCTCTCAGTGACCGAAGTTGACTTTGTGACTGGTTAAAAAATGGCATTATTTCCACTTCCAGAAAAGCATGCGAACATAACACGGATGCACTACGCATAATAGTGGAGGAATTATCCAATTCTAATCATGCCTAATCCAGAGAAAGCAAGTATAGACCCAAGGATAAACTACCGTCCATTGTTGGAACATTCTAGTCTAATGCTATCAGATTCTGACCCATTGTTGTAACGTTCGAGTCTAAGGTTCTTAGAATCTGATCCATTGTTGGAACATTCCAGTATAATGTTCTCAGATTCTGATCCAATTTTGGAACATTCCAGTCTATTGTTCTCAGATTCTGATCCATTGTTGGAACGTTCCAGTCTAATGTTTTTAGAATCTGATCCATTGTTAGAACTTTGCAGTCTGTTTTTCTAAGATTCTCTTCCTCTCCTTCAGCCTGTAGCTGCTGAGCACTATCATCTTGAGGATGCTGCTGCCACGGATACTATGGAATAACAGGTTAAAGGAAGCCCTTACTAATAGAAGAGGGAAACTCTCAAATGACATAGTTAGTATCCATGGAGACTGACACCAATCACAGTCAATGTACAAACAGCTCCAGTTAACCCTTTCACTACAATCCTTATAAGTCTCAATAATACTTGGTCTGCTTGGGATTTTGACATCGCTGACTATTGGGCTAATAGCATAATCTCTAAACGTAAAGTTACAGGTGAGGCAGAGAGATGATGATTTCTATTCACTAGCTCGATGATTCTACTATGTTTTGGCAGGGTGGGAATTCCTGTACTCCCAAGGCCGGCTGTGTCTGATAGCCAGGCCAGCTGCATCCTTTCGTTTTATTTATTTATGTTTAAGTTTGACATTTATCTTACCAACATTTAACGGCATAGGTGTTGTTAGGTATTTTTGAGAGGCTCCTACAGTGCTATAAACAGTGTAGATACAGTCCATTCCTTGTGGTCCTTGCAGCTTCGGCCTGGTCCTGTGGAGTGACGGTCAAGCTGTCACAGCAACAGAATTCTTTGTTTTAGCTTTTCCCACATATTTTTTGAGTCTCAGCGGGATTGGAAGGCTGGAAATCTATCCCAACTGCTACACTCTCTCTTTTGATGTTCTTTGCTCCTGGATTGAAGAACTGCCTGTGAGTTAAGCTGTTTCCTGAATTTCTTTTTTTTTGACAAGTGTGTGTTTATAGTATGTTACCATATTGGAACAGTTATTGTTTAGTAACTAAATAATCTATTATTCTGCTTTTTTTGTGTGTTTTGTCGACAGTGGTTGAATGAATTGTGTTTTGCTTAATGTAGAATATTTTAACCAAGCGAATTGCATCTGAAACACAGCACCTCACGTTTATCTTTAAAATAAGAAAATGTTCCGGTCAAGACTACCTTCATCATATATTTTGAGATGTGTCCGCTCAGTTCCATAACAAAAAGGGCAGGTATTCACGATTTAATTGGCTAACTACTTAATGAACAACATGTTGCAGAAACTCAGGATTTAACAGCAGACTGCGCCATGCTGCAGGAGTGATATTTCTATCAGGAATTATATCGCATAGTTAATCCACCTCACAGATCCAGCCCAGACCGTATTAGCCCAGACGAGATATCTGCTCAACATGGAGCAATGTGCAAACCAGGTTCAGTAAAACCCCGCAATCAGTCCAGGATGGAATACAGCACAGGTCTCTCCAGTCCACTAGCTATCTGCCCAACACGTGGAGCCATACAATACACTCCGATGCATTGATCCAGAAACGCTGACGAAATGGTCTGTCCAGCATGGCGTGATACCAGTGTCTTCCTCTATAGATGTGGACAAGGCATCTGGAGAGCATGAGGAGCTGTGCAGTGAATGGACCTGTAAACCTGGAGCAGTTACCGTCAAAGCAGCTGTTTTCACCACCCGAATACATTGCCCAGTAACACTGTGTTAGATCACTACCAAGAGTGAGGACACTTGCAGCCCATGCTTGGAAGTGACAGGATGTGCAGCTCCCATCCATTAACAGCACCATATGTCCATTGTGCGCTACCAAGGGGGTCCTGTGGGTGTGAACATCACTGTCAGTGAGAGATGGCGGGGAAATCAGTTTAAATATCAACAAACAAAATATTTTTGGGTAAAAATGGGAAAGGGAGAGTGAAAGACAATTTCATGGAAGATCACAGGTTTCAGAATGCTGAAATGAAGATATTTTGACAGCATCCTGCAACGTGAGCCAGTATTCCCAGGAATGATGGGTGAATGGGATATTGGTGTGAGTTCGGATGATGGAGAATATTGGGTGAGCATTTCTTCTTCAGCTTGAAAACTGGGAATGGGATCAGCAGATACTTCAACTCATTGGGCAGAAACTAACAATAATTTATCTCAGTGCCATTTTCATTGAGTGTCACTGAGGGATCATCTGTAGGAGGACAAGTTCATTTCCTGGTGTTACCTTATCGAACTCACCTCATTAACTACACCTCACCCGATGTTGTCCCTCTCGTTCAATCACATCCTAATTCTCCCACCCTTCCTGGCTGGAGGTAAACACCATTGCTTGGATGCCCCACCTCTCTATCCCTTCCTTCTCTGTCTCCACTCTGCTCCCCCAACTGTTCCGTCCTCTCTGCCTCTCTGCCCCATCTCTCTGTACCCGCGCTCGCTCTGTCCGGCCTTTCACTGCCCCTCACTCTCAGTCCACCCATCTCTCTGTCTACCTCCTCTGACACCAACTCTTTGTCACCCATCGCTCTGCCGCCCCACTCTATCACCTTCCCTCTGTCTGTGCCCTCTCTCTCTCTAACCCCCACCTCTCTGCAGCACCGTCCCGCCGATCTCTCTCCCCTCTCTCTCCGTCCTCCCTTCTGTCCCCTCACTTCATCCTCCCACTCTCTGTCCCCCCACTCTCTGCCATCCCTCCTCTCTCTGACACCTCTATCTACCCCTCTCTCTGTCAACCTATCTCTGTCCCCCATCACTCTGACCCCATCTGTCCATCACACTCTCCCTGTCCCCCCTCTCTCTCTGCCACCTCTCTCTGTACACCCAAGCTCTCAGTCCCCGCTCTCTGCCCTCCCGCTCTCAGTCCACCCATCTCTGTCTTCCCCAGTCTGACACCCCCTCTCTGTCCTCTCTCTCTCTGTCCCCCTTTCTCTTTCCCACCTCTATCTGACCCCCCGTCATCCCTCTCTCTGCATGCCTCTGCACACCACTCCCTGTCCCCCAGTCTCTCTCCCCCTCTCTCTGTACCCTCGCTCTCTGTCCTCCTCTCTGTCCCCCTCTCCATCCCCCCACTCTCCGTCCTCCCACTCTCTGTCCTCCTCTCTCTGACCCCTCTATCTCCCCTCTCTCTATCATCCTATCTCTGTCCCCCTCTCAATCTGACCCCCTCTGTCCACCACTCTCTCGGTCACACCTCTCTCTCTGTCTCCCCTCTCTCCGCCACACCTGCTCTCTGTCCACCCATCCCTCTGTCTACCTCACTCTGACACTCCCCTCTCTGTCCCCTCTCACTGTCTCCCTCTCACTGTCCCCGGTCTCTCTGTCCCCCTCTATTTGTCGATCTGTTTCTCTGTCCCCCTCTCTCTCTATGTCCCCCACTCCCTGTCCCCCCAATCTCTGTCCCCCTCTCTCTGTCCTCCTCTCTCTGTCCACCTCTCTCTGTCCACCCCTCTCTTTGCCCCCTCGCTCTGCCCTTTACCTCACGCCCCATCCATCCCCTCTCTCTCTCCCCCTCTCTGAAACCCCTCTCTATCCCTTCCTTCTCTGTCTACACTCTGCGCCCCCAATGTCCCCCCCTCTCTGTCCCCCATCACTCTGACTTCCCACTTCAGCCCCACCGTTCCACCTCTCTCTGTCCTCTCGCTCTCTGTCCTCCCCATGTTCCACTCTCTCCATTCCCCCACTCTCTGTCCCCCCACTTTCTGTCCCCCCACACTCTGATCCCCTTCTCTCTGACCCCCTCTATCTTCCCCTCTCTCTGTTACCCTCTCTCCGTCCACCTTCTCCACCTTTCCCCCTGTTTACCTCTCTCTCTTTCTGTCACCCCTCTCTTTGTTCCCTCTCTCTTAATCCCCTCTCTGTACACCCTCTCTCGAAGTCCGCCCTCTCTCTGCTGTCCCCCTCTCACTCACCCATATCTCTGTCTACCCAACTCTGACATCTCCCTCTCTGTACTCCTCTCACTTTCCCCTGTATCTGTCCCCCTCTCTGTGCCCCCACTCTCTCTACTACCTCCTCTCTTTGTCCCTACGCGCTCTGTCACCCCCTCTCAATCCAACACTCTCTGCCCCCTCTCTGCCCTCCCTGTGTCCCCCACATTCTGAACCCCCTCTCTGTCCCCCACTCTCTGTCCACACTCTCTGTACCCACTCTCCCTGTTCCCCTCCCTCTGTCCCCGACATCTCTCTGTCCTCCCGCTCTTCCCCCCACTCTGTCCCCGCTCTCTGTCACACCCTCTCTGTCTCCCTCTCCCTGTCTACCCCTCTTTCTCTGTTCGTCCTCTCTTGGTCCCTGCTCTCTCTTACCCACCTCGCTCTGCCCCACTGTCCCATTTCTCTCTGTCCCCTCGATCTCTGTCCTTCCCTGTGTCCAACTCTCTCCATTCCCTCAATCTCTGCCCCCTGCCTCCCCGTCCTCCACTCTCTCTCTGTTCCCACGATCTCTGTACCCACTCTCTGTCCTCCCTCTCTCTCTGTACCTCCTCTTTCTCAGTCCGCCCTCTCACTGTCCCCCACTCTCAGTCCACCCATCTCTCTGTTTACCCCTCTGACACCCCCTCTCTGTCCCCCACTCTCTGCCCCCCACTCTCTGTCCCCTTCTCTCTGTCCCCCTCTCTCTGTCGCCACTCTCTCTATCACCCACTCTCTCTGCCCCTCTGCTCTCTGTCGCCCCTTCTCTCTGTGCAACCCCTCTCTGCCCCCCTCTGCCATCCCTCTGTCTCCCACACTCTGCAGCCCCTCTCTGTTCCCCACTCTCTGCTCCCCTCTGTGACCCCCCCGCTCTGCCTCCACTCTCTGTCCCCCACCCCTCTGTCCCTCCCACTCTATCAACCTCTCTCTGTCAGTCCCCCTCTATAAACCCCCTCTCTCTGCCCCACCGTACCGCCTCTCTCTGTCCTCCCGCTCTCAGTCCTCGCCTCTGTTCCTTCGCCTAATCCCCCGACTCTCTGTGCCCCCACTCTCTGCCCCCCTCTCTCTGACCCCTCTATCTCCCCCTTTCTCTGTCACCCGATCTCTCTCCCACCTCACTCTGACCCTCTCTGTCCACCGCACTCTCACTGCCCCCCTCTCTCTCTGCCCCCTCTCTCTCTGTACCCCCACTCTCAGTCCCTCAATCTGGTCCCCCGCTCTCAGTCCATGCATCTCTCTGTCTACCCACTCTGACACCGCCCTGTCTGTCCACTCTCACTCTTTCCCACTTCTATCTGACCCGCGTCTCTGTCACCCCTGTTTTTGCATGCCTCTGCACCACACTCTCTGCCCCCTCTCTCTGCCCACCCTCTCTCTTTACCCTCGCTCTCTGTCCTCTCCTCAATCCCCCTCTTTCCATACCCCCACTCTCCGTCCTCCCACTCTCTGTCCCCCTCTCTCTGACCCCTCAATCTCCCCTCTCTCTGTCACCCTATCTCTGTCCTCCTCTCACTCTGACCCCCACTGTCCACCACTCTCTCTCTCTCTGACCTCCTCTCTCTCTGTCTCCCCCTTTCTGCACCTCCAAACTCTCAGTCCACCCTCTCTCTGCCCTCCCACGCTCTCAGTCCACCCATCTCTCCGTCTACCTCACTCTGACATTCCCCTCTCTGTCCCCTCTCACTGTCCGCTCCCACTGTACCCCTCTATCTGTCCCCATCGTTCTCTGTCACCCCCTCTCTATCACTCTTTCTCTGTGCCGCCTCTCTGTCCCCGCTCCCTGTCACACCCTATCTGTCAACCTCTCTCTGTCCACCCCTCTTTCTCTCAGATCCCCCCTCTGTCTCCCCATCTCTCTGCGCACCCCTCTCTCTGTTCCCCTCTCTCTTCACCCTCTCTCTCTCCACCCCAATCTCTGTCCCCTCTCTCTGTCCCCCTATCAGTGTGTAATCCCCTCTGTCCGCCTCTCTCTTTCACCTCTCCCTCTGTCCACATCTCTCTGTCCCCCGACTCTGTGCCCCCTCTCTTTCCCCCCTCTCTGTCCCCCTCTCTGCCCCTTCCATCTCTGCCCCGTCCCCCTCTGAACCCCCTCTCTCTGTATCCCCTCTCTCTGCCTCTCTCTATCTCTGCCTCCCTTCTGTCCTGCCTCTCTCTGTCCTCTTGTTCTGTGTCCTCCCCTCGCCCACACCACTCTCCATCTCCCCACTCTCTGTCCCCCAACTCTCTGTCCCCCTCTCTCTGCCCCCACTCTGTGTCCCCACTCTCTCTATCACCCACTCTCTCTGTCCCTCCGCTCTCTGTCGCCCCTTCTCTCTGTGCACCCCCTCTCTGTCCCCCTCTGCCATCCCTCTGTCCCTTACACTGTGTACCCCCTCTCTGTTCCCCACTCTCTCCCCCTCTCTCTGTCCCCACTCTCTTTGTCCCGCTCTCTGTCCCCTACGTCTCATTGACCCCCCGCCGCTCTGTTCCCCCTTTGTCCCTGCTCTCCGTCAGTCTGTCCCTATCACCCTCTCTCTGTCCCACCTCTCTGTCCCCCACCCCTCTGCCCCCCCACTCTATCACCCTCTTTCTGTCTGTCCCCACTCTCTCTATCCCCCCTGTTTCTGCCCCACCGTCCCGCCTCACTCTCTGTCCTCCACTGTCCCCCTCTCTCCATCCCCCCACTCTCTGTCCCCCAACTCTATGCCCTCCCTCTCTCTGACACCACTATCTCACCTTCTCTCTGTCACCCTATCACTGCCCCCTCTCACTTTGACCCCCTCTGTCCACCACACTCTCTCTGTTCCCCGCTCTCTCTCTGTCCCCTCTCTCTCTGTACCCCCAATCTCTCAGTCCCCCTCTCTCTGCCCTCCCCGCTCTCAGTCCACCCATCTCTCTGTCTACCCCACTCTGACAACCCCCTCTCTGTCCCCTCTCACTGTCCCACTCTCTGTTCCCCTCCGCAGCCCGCTCTCTCTCCCGCCTCTCTCTTCTCCCCCTCTCTCTGTCCCCTCGCTCTCTGTTCTCCCCTCTGTTCCCCTCTCTCTATTCCCATACTCTCTGTCCCTCAGTCTCGTTTCCCCTCTCTCCATCATCCCAATCTCCGTCCTCCCACTCTCTGTCCCCTCTCTTTGACCCCTCTATCCCCCCTCTCTCCCACCCTATCTCTGTCCCCCTGTCATTCTGACCCCCTCTGTCCACCTCTCTCCATGTCTCCCCTCTCTCTGTATCGCCAATCTCTCAGTCCCCCCTCTCTGCACCCCCGCTCTCAGTACACCCATCTCATTGTCTACCTCACTCTGACACCCCCTCTCTGTCCCTACTCACTGTCCTCGTCTCTCATTCCCCGTGCTCTCTTTCCCACCTTTATCTGTCCCCCTCTCTGTCCTCGCTCTTTCTGCCCCACTCTGCACCCCACTCTCTGTGCCCCCTCTCTCTGTCCCCCCTCACTCTGTCCCCCTCTCTCTGTCCCGTCTCTCACTGTCCCCGTCCCTCTATTCCCCCTCTCTTTCTCCCCCCTCTCTGTTCCCCCATCTCTTTCGCCCCTCTGTCCCTGTGCACCCCTCTGTGTCCCCATCCCTTCCTACTCTGCTCCCATTTCCCCCTCTGATACCCCTCTCTCTTTTCCCCCTCTCTCTCCCTGCACTCTCTCTGCGCCTCATCTCTCTGTCCCACCTCTCTCTATGTTCCCCCTCTGTCCCCCACTCTCTCCATATTCCCACTCTCTGTCAGCCCACTCTCTGTTCCACTCTCTCTGTCCCCCTTTCTGAACCCCTCTTTCTCCCCCTCTCTCTGTCACCCTCTCTCTTTCCCCCTCTCAAGACCCCATTTCTCTGACCACATCTCTCTGACCCGTCTGTCTTCCCCACTCTCTGTTACACTCTGTGTGACCCCCACTCTATTTCCCCCTCCCTCTTATACCTCCCTGTCCTCCTCTCTCTGTCCCTCCCTCTCTGTTCCCCTCTCTGTCCCACCTCTTTGACCCCGTCTATCACCCCAATTCTCTGTCCCGCAATCTCTGTCGCCCTCTCTCTGTCCCCCTCTCTGCCCCCTCTCTCTCCAACTCTCTCCCCCTCTCTCTGTCCTTCCTCTCTATCCCCTATCTCTGTCCCCCACTCTCTGCCCCCCTCTGTCTCTGCCCCCTCTGTCTCTGTCCCCCCTCTCTGTCCCCCTCTCCCTATCCCTTGCTCTCTGTCTCCCCTCTCTCTGACACCCTCACTCCCGTTCTCTCTGTCCCCCTCTCTCTGTCCCCCCTCTCTGTCCTCCTCTGCCTATCCCTTGCTCTCTGTCTCCCCTCTCTCTGACACCCTCACTCCCGTTCTCTCTGTCCCCCTCTCTCGGTCACTCTCCCTTTGTCCTTCACTCTCTGGACCCCACTCCCTGTCCTCCTCTTTCTGTCCACCTCGATAACTGTTGCCCCTCTATCTGTCCACCTGCTCACTTTCCCCCCGCTCTCTGTCCCCACTCTGTCTGTCCCCCCACTCTTGTCCCCCTCTCTCTGCCCTTCCCTCTCTGTTCCCCTGTCTCTGTCCCCCTCTCCCTGGCCCCTCTCTCATTATGTTCTCCCCTCATTCACTCTCTCCCTCCCTCACCATATCTCTCCCTTGCCTCTCTCCCTCTCTCTCTCTCTCTCTCTCCCTCTCTCTCTCACTCACTCTCACTCTGTCTCTCCCTGCTCCTTTACTCTGTCTCCACCTTCTCTCACTCTCAATCCTCCACTTCAGTCTCTCTCTCTCCCCACCACCCATTGTTTCACTCTGACTGAATCTCTCTCCCTCCTGTCCCTCCCATCCTCTCTCTCTGACACTCTCTGTCTCCCTGGTCTTTCCCTCTCCCTCTGACCCAGAGACTGGGAGTTGGTGGTGAGGCTGTGCGTGGGGGTGGGGGTGAGATAATAGAGAGATGTGAGAAGTGGGAGGAGGGAAAACTTGGGAGGAGATGGAATTGCGGGAGGGAGACAGAGACAGCAGGAAAGAGAGAGAGATTAAGGGTGAGGGGGAAAGGGAAGAGTGGAGGCAGGTGGAGAATCTCATGTTGGGGGTGTGTGAGAGAGAGGAGGAGGGGAGGGAGAAAGAAAAGTGGAGGCAGGTGGAGAAACCGGGGTTGTGGGTGTGTCTGAGAATGTACGAGAGCGTGAAAGGGAGAGGTGGTGAGAAAGAGACTGTGTGCAGAAAGAGAGAGAGAGGGAGAGAAGTGATGAGAAAGAGTAGGGTAGAGGAAATGGGGAGTCCAGGTTGGAGTGGGGTGGTCAGAGAAAGTTAAACCCAGGGCCTGAGCTCTGGGCGCTGTGCCCTCCCCTTCACTGAGGCCCAGGACTTGGGGCTGAGTCTGCCTCTCTCCAGCTCAGCTTCTCCAACACAAAGACACACAACAACATCAGTCACTCTGCTGCTCGGCATGCTTTAATGAACATTTTTATTGTTTACAAATGGAAGTGACAGATACAGTCAGTGGGATGGTGCCTTTTCTCACTGGCCCCTGAGTTGTGAGAAACATTGAAATGTTTCCCTGTAACCCCACTGTGGGATAAGGATGGACAAACCAGCATTACCCTCAGTCCGTTACCACAGCGACAGGCTGGTCCATCGCTGAAACACTGAACTGAAATGATAAATTCCGGATGGAATGATTAATGAGGGAATTTGATGAATGGATGGATTTGGGTGAAGGGATATTTCAGCACATTCTTCAGCTGCTGCCTGAACTTAGTCTGGGTCACGGCATAAATCGCGGTGTTTGTGCAGCAACTGAGGCGCTGCAGCATGGAGCCCACTTCACGCAGAAAGAGATGGATATGCACAGACCGATACCCAATATCATACATCCGTGTCCATATTGAAAACAGCATTAACGTTGCCCATAACAGGATGAAATTGGCCGAGATCACAAACAGTAAAATGATGGATTTTTTTCGGTTTCTAATTTCAGTGTCAGACTGAGTGTCCCTTTTGGTGTGAGCGCGGAGTCTCCTGCGGGCTCTGCTGGTCACTAAAATGTGTCTGACGGTGAGAACATTGAGCATCAGAATCAGGAGTAATGGGACACACGGGGTTAGAATGTCATGGAGGAACTCGATTGTGACCCAGACACTGGAGGATAGAACAGCGTCTGATACATTACAAAACCAGGGGACGTTCCACAGCCCATACCCAGCCGTGAGCATAAAATACCAGAAAATGTTCTTTAAACAGCTCAGCACAGTCACTGCTCCCAGAAGGACAGCCGCCGTTTTCTCACTGCAATATTAACTTTTCAGCTTCTGGCAACAAATGGCCACAAACCCGATCAAAGGTGAAAGTGACGGTGAACGAGACAGAGCAGTCAGAGGCTGCATAAAGCAGGACGGCGTGGATATTACACACGGGGACGGAGTACAGGAAATAGAAATGTTCCGGATAAACAATGGGAATGTGTCTCAGTATCAGGTCGAGGATAATGACCAGGAGATCCGCCGCTGCCATGGTCCCCAGGTAACGTCTGACACATGGAGACAATCCACAATCTTTATAAAGCAGGACGTAGATGGTCACTACGTTCACTGTGAGGAAGGAAAACAAACCCATTATCCATCAGCCTGGAGGCAAAGGGACCCGTGTGACCGGGGACCCAGTAAGATTATCAAATGTGTCCCTGTATTCAGGGATATATTAATATAATTGGAGCTGGAATATCAAATGGGAAGGTCGGAATTGCTGACAAAAATGTGACATAAACCACAAGATACCCTCCATCCTCAAACACGCAGAGAAGCATCCATAAGGACAGATGGCTTCTAGAACATTCCCACACACTCGATCACTCGAGAGCAGACACAGGTCACTCCTTCCCAGTTCCTAATACGGAGGGTGGAAACATTGCTGTCCTGAAGGATTCTCTCCCAGTTTCCTGAAGACAAACGGAGTTTGGAATTTTCTATATTTTGGTCTCAATTGTGGTCGATCCTGTGTCGGGAAGAAATGTAAACCCAGGGAAAACGTATTCACCCCTTTAACTGCCTGATAGACCTTCGGAACAGTGTCTCCTTCTCCCTGGAATGGGATCTCTTCCCTCGGGATCTTACTGTTTGTTCAATTCACTGACGTCCGGCCGTTCACAAATAATGTCAGGGACAGAACGTTCCGGGGAATGTCAGTTATAGAATGTCGGGGACAGAACTTTCCGGGGAATGCCAGTTATAGAATGTTGGGAACAGAACTTTCAGGGGAATGTCAGTTATAGAATGTTGGGAATATAACTTTCCGGGGAATGTCAGTTATTGAATGTCAGGGACAGACCTTTCTGGGGAACGTCAGTTATAGAATGTCAGGGACAGAACTTTCTGGGGAATGTCAGTTATAGAATGTCCGGGACAGAACATTCCAGGGATCTAATTGACCTGTCCATAACCTTTCCCCCCTACACACTCCACCACACACTGTAACATTAATGGGGTGAGAGACGGAGGGTCAAATCTCACAGGAATCCGATTCACGAGAGAAGAAGAAAAGGATAGCCAACTCCCATTCCTAGACGTGATAGTACAGAGAACACTGAACGGAGAATTCACCACAAGGGTACACAGGAAAACAACACACACAGAACAAGTCCTAAACTATGAAAGTAATCACCCCAACACACACAAACGAAGCTGCATCAGGACACTATTCAAAAGAGCCACAACACACTGCAGTACACCAGAACTGCGAAAAGAGGGAGAGGAACACCTATACAAGGTGTTCACCAAAAACGGATACCCGCGCAACTTTATCAACAGATGTCTAAGAGATAGACCACGGAACGGGGACATGCCACAACCAAAAGGACTAGCCACACTACAATACATCAGGAGCGTTTCAGAACTGACAGCCAGGCTACTGCGACCCTTAGGACTCATAACGGCACACAAACCAACAGCCACGCTCAGACAACAACTTACTAGAACAAAGGACCCGATACCCAACATGAGCAAAACTAATGTAGTTTACAAAATATCATGCAAGGACTGCACAAAACACTATATAGGACAAACAGGAAGACAGCTAACAATCCGCATACATGAACATCAACTAGCCACGAAACGACACGAACAGATATCCCTAGTAGCCACACACTCAGACAACAAGCAACATGAATTCGACTGGGAAAACACTACTATCATAGGGCAAGCCAGATAGAGAACAGCCAGGGAATTCCTAGAGGCACGGCATTCATCCACAAACTCCATCAACAAACACATCGACCTGGACCCAATATACCAACCACTACAGCGGACAGCTGAAACTGACACCCCGGAAGCGGCAAGGACAGCCCACTATAAATACCAGAAGAAACATCAAAGAAGCGCTTCGCAGGAGGCTCCAGAGCACTGATGATGACGCCTAGCCAGGGGACGAAACGTTTGCAACAAAAACTTCCACCTCGGCGAACAGAACCACAACAACGAGCACCCCAGCTACAAATCTTCGCACAAACCTTGAAGACCACACAGTCTCTGCCTCCTCCGCTGTCTTTACTCTTCCAGCTGCTGCCATCCATGGGTCATCTTCCTTTGTTTTTAACTGCAACTAGGTTTTACATGAAAAGGTATCCTAGAGAGAGTTTTAAGTAGCTAGTTACCTCTCCGGCTCGACAGCAGTTGCTCTGCTGTTCAATGGCAGGTACTCTCCATCTAGATTTCAAAGTGGCAGGTGCATATACTCCTCACGACATACTAAATTCACATAATTTGATTATTTCCACGTGTCAGAACATGATATTCAAATACCATTGTCTTCTGGTGTCCTGGGCATTATTTAAACTAATTCTTGTCAAAACAGCAACCAAAACTCAGGTATCAATTTACCAGACAATTGTTACATTTAGAAAAGCCTTACCATTAGCTGGCAGTTTTGGCTTTGGATATTCAGCAAAATCAGTTCTATCTGAAAGTGACCAGACATGCTTTCAGCTGCATAACACCTTCCCCCCACCACCGTCCTTTTCAAGAAAAAGAAATGAAACATCAGAATGAAAAGATGACTTCATTTCTTTTCCTGTAATTCTGAATCCCAAAACTACGAAATGCGGAAGTAATAAATCTAACTTATACCTTTCATATTAATTCTGCACACATATGTAACATTGCAACATTCAAATGTAATCTGCACTTTTTCCTTTAAATCTGCGATAATATATCTGCTATCACAATTGTACAGCCCACAACATGGATATTTTGGAAGTTAAAAGTTCATAACGTCAGACTCTAATGAAATATTTACATATTTTATTCTTTAAATCTTTTTAAAAATGCGAAAGGATTGTAGTTTTATACATTCATCTCCGACAACCCGTTTGTCACATAAACAATCATGTATTGTCAGGCCAGTACCAAACCCATAATCTTCTTGCAATTGTGGAGCATTTTCTTTCTGGTGGATGTTCGGTTTCTTTTTGACAGGTAGCCAATTGGCCATTCCATTCCATTATCATGTTCCTGCATCAATACCTCTCCAACCGCTATATCGCTAGCAACAATTGCAATTTTGAAGTGTTTCAAAATATTTGGTGTAGCTAAAATTGGTGCGGTAGTTAATGCTGCTTTTGACTTCTCAATTGCCTGCTGTAACTGTTCTATACACCAACATATTACATATTTTTCAGGAAACCCATCAGTGGTTCCACAACTCATCTAAAGTTTTGAACAAACTTCCAATGGAATCCACTCAGTCCCAAAAATCGAAGCTCCTCTTTCATCGAGGATGGTTGTGGAAATTCCTCAAAGCCCTTTCATCTTTGTGTTCCATGGGGTCAACCTTCTATGTCCATTGTAATGTCCCAAGAACGTCACCTCTGTCTTCGCAAATTCTGTTTTCTTCTCATTTATTATCAGTTTTCGTTTTGCAATCGTTCAAGGAGCTCTGCCACTGTAACATGTGATCTTTCCATGACTTGCTAAAGATCACTGCATCTCACAGATAAACTGCACAATTTGTTAATCTGGCCACAACTCTGTTCATGAGTCTTTGGAATGCGGATGGTGTATTATTCATTCCAAAGAGCATCAGTTTGAGTTGATGTAGCTCTTTAAGGTGACAAACGCAGAAACTTATTTCACTTTCTCTGATAAAGTTGTCTGCCAATAATCATGCTGTAAGTCTAACTTTGTGATGTCTGTGGCTTGTCAAACTTTAAGTATGCCATCTTCGAATCTTGATATTGGATAGGAATCTGAATTTGCTGACCTTCTGATCGTGGACACAAAATCGCTGGGCCCCATCAGGTTTGGGAAATAACAGAATCAACGTACTCCACCCGCTCTGACTACGTTCAATGATGTCTTCGATGAGCATTGCATCCATATCCTTCTGGACCTCGGTGGTATTGTGAGCATTAAGCCTGCAGGAGTGTTGTTTATCAGAACAGCGTTCTCTGCTTCCACCCCATACACAAAAGCATAAGTCCTCCCATAATGGTTCTGCAAATGTACTCATACTGCTGCAATGAAAATCATCTGGGTTCATTGTTCCTGCAACAGACAACTAGCTATCCTCTCCCACTCCTCAAGGAGTTACTTGTTAATTCAAGGATTGTGCGTCATATCAAACTCCATGACATCCGTATTTGATCCCTCACTGTTCAAGCCAGTAACCAACAGCTGTTTCCCCAGTTCCTTATCTCTATATTAGTAAGATTACAACGTATTCACGTGACATAACTGCTACTTTTTTTAATATCCAGCATCTTTACCAGACAGTTTACCAGACTCTACTTCTTCTCCATTTGGAAGGCGACACTAAACCTGGATTTCCCACTATTGGTGGCACCCCCAAGGAAAAAAATAACATCAAATTTCATACTTTGTATCTGCCACTTACTTCATTCTATGCTCTACCATCTTCATGTGCTGTTTAGCTAACTCACATACTCTAATCTCTCTCTCACCTCAGATACATATTCCAAGTGTGAAATCTCAGACTTCAGTCCTGTAAATTTATCTTTAATTAATTCCAACAGACCTCACACTTCATGTCCGAATACTAACTCAAAGGGAGTAAATTGAGTAGATCGGGGCATCTCTAATAGCAAACAATTTAATGGGACACCTTTATCCCAATCATTTGGCCAACCCTGACAGTACGCTATTATCATGGTCTTCAGCGTCTGATGCTAACTTTTCAAACCTTGGAAAGTTGGCATCAGACGCTGATGACCATGATAATAGCGCACTATCAGGGTTGGCCAAATGATTACCAGAGGCAATTCCAATGCAGAACATTAAGCAAAAAGGGTGGTGGAGGGGTTTGTATCTTTCCTTACTCTGTATGGGTTACCCAGAGAGGTCCCATCAGTCAGAGGGAGTCATTTTACCATTTGGCTGTTTAAGTAAATCTTGGATAGCTTAGGCATCCACCACTTCAAATCAAGTGCGTCCCATCCTGAATCCATGATTTACTTAAACAGCCGAATGATAAAATGATTCTCTCTGTAATGGAAGCACCTCTGATAATCTGGCAGATACATCCATTATGTTTAGGAAATATGTATTTTCGCTTTTAGTTTAGAAAGAGGGCCTACATAAATAATCATAACCCACGTGAAAGGTCCATCGAATGCAAGAATTGGCAACAAAGACTCTGGTCCTTTGGCCTGCTTGTGGCTTACCTACCATTCGGCATGTATGACACATACAGTAAAGAGTAAACACGCCCTTGTGCATTCCAGGCCAGTAGAAATGCTTTCATGCATTAGCCTGAACCTTCCAAATGACCTCCTGCATGTAGTTCATGTAATCCCCGTAACCCGTCCTGTCTGTATGAAACTGCAAACACAATCTGGTCAACTTTGGCCCACTTCTCCTGTGCAATAACCTGTTGTGGTCTCGACTTTCATTTAGGACTCTATCCTAAAGTTGCTAACGCTTGACAATATGTTCTGATTCCTTTTCTGACTATACATCAATTTATGTAAATTTCTGTTGTAAGGCCATTAGCCTTTCAGGACTAAACATCTCTGCCTGTTCAGGTTTTTCCTGCACTATTACATGTAACAGCGAGCCAGCTAATGAAATTTCCGCTCCTTTGTTTTTCTCTTTACGTTTTGCTTCTTGCTGTAACTTATGACAGTGAGATCTTGTTATTACACAGTCTGGAAAATTTCCTGGGTATTTGTCTTTTAACTCATCAATTCCCTGGTCCTCCTTTGACTTCGCCACCACAAAAGGTGTCACTCACACCTTGGATCCTGCTAAATTGTTCTCAAGAATAAAACGGTATTTCTGAAACTGATGGTCTATCACTCACTCCCACTGTTACGTCCCCAATCTTGCTTTGGATCTCCAACCTGATCTTACACAGGGGGTACTACATTTCTGCTCCCATTACACAAATTATCACTCTCTCAGGTAACATGTCAGAAAGAGTACAAATACTTTCATCATTTACTTTTAGATGCTGAAAGAATGCGAATATTACAGATACTGGAGATCACAGTTGAAAGGTGTGGCGCTGAAAAAGCATAGCAGGTCAGGCAGCAACCAAGGAGCAGGAGAATCGACGTTTAAGGCATAACCACTTTATAAGGCAACCGGGGGATGGGGGTAAAGAGTTCTGAGAGATAAGTAGGTGGGTGAGAGAGGAGCTGGACAGAAGGTAACTTGGAAGGCGATAGGTAGATGCAGGTGGGGGGCGATGGTGAGAGGTCAGAGGACTGTGTGAAGTGGATGGTAGTAGGACAGCTGGGAGCCTCCAACCACTCGGCATTAACGTCGACTTCACCAATTTCCTATTCTCCCCTCTCTCAATCGCATCCCAGATTCAACCTTTCAACTCAGCATTGCCTTCTTCTACTCTCCTGACAGTTCACCTTCCTTCCCGCATGTCCACACCACCCTTCTCTCTGACATATCACGATCATTCAAACCTTCATTTTCCTATCGCCTTCCCACTGACCTTCCCCTCATACCCACTTCTACCCTCCTATTTATCTTTTACCCCCCTTTCACACACCCTCACCACCACTTTCCAGATGAAGAGCTTGTGCCTGATATGTCGATGTTCAGATGCTGCCTGACCTGTTGTGCTTTGCCAGTGCCACAGTCTATTTTTGAATAATAGTGACTGAGCAGATCCTGTATCTCTCAAAATTATACCTTGTTATCCTTCTCCCCCTGTTCTTTCTGAGTAAACTTTCCCACAGAGGTGAATTCTTTATGGAGATCAGTTACTAACTCCATACCCATCCCCTGCATAAGCTGAGCAGTCTCCTGCAACTCTTCAACTTTTCTTGGGGTTCCTTTACTACTTCCACTAATACCACTTTTTTTTACCACAGGGCCTTTCTTCAACGACTTGCATTGTGACTTTGTCTATCCAACTTATTGCAGTGAAGACAGCTTTTCCTTGTGCCCTTCTTAAACCACCTGCACTGTAATTCTATGTGTTTCACTCCGGTATTGTGAAGACACCTGAGGCTTTTCACCTCTTTTCAGCACTCTTGGGTTTATTTATTAACCTAAATAAACCATTCACAGTGTGCTCTCGATCTTTGTTTTGTCGAGTAGGAACTCCCCTTCCCCCAATTTCTATCCCTCACAGGAGGGAGATCCTACCTGAAGCTAAATTGCAGCTCATGCACCAATGCATATTGACCTACCATATCTGCCGTGCTTCTCACTTATCGAACTTGCTGGTCATTCGCATGAACTCTGATCATCTCTGGAAGTGATGATCAGCAAAATGATCTGTATTGTCTATTTTTAAGGCCCGTGCTCATCTATTAAAATTACTATGTTTAACTCTTTCAAACTCAGTATAAGTCTGACCTGATTCCATCATTATGTTTCTGAATCGTGCTCTATATACTGCTGGTACCAATTCATAACCAATCAAAATAGCCTGTTTGATATCTGCATAACATCGTGACCCCTCATCTGACAGCGCTGCAGCTACCTCACTATCTCTGCCTACCAGCTGAGTCTGAATTAGCATTACCCACAAGTTCTCTGACCACTCCATCTGTCTATCCAATTTTTCAAATGAAATAAAAAAAGGCAGCCACATTTTTCTTATCAAAATATGGCAATGTTTTCACATATTTAATTATAGTCCTACCTTCTATTTTAATCTCTACCCAGTTAACTTGACTTTGCTGACTAATTCGCAACTTCTCAAGTTCAAATTCTCTCTTTCTGTTTCCTCTCTTTCGCTTTCACTTCTACCTCACTTTCCCATTCCTAGCTCTCTTTTTTCTCAATCTTTAATCTTCTAACTCCAGTTTGCAATCCTTTTTTTTCTAACTCTACTGCACTCACTGTCAGTTTCTCCCGTACACAAAAGTGCTTGACCAACTCCATTGCAATCTCAGCTTTTCTTTTGTTCCTGATTAAACCCAATTCTAACCTATTTGCTAATTCTAAATATACACCCTTCCTCTGTCTTTCTACACTTTCTTGGCAAATTTGGAATCATTTTCAAGCCCCTGAACCTCTTTAGTAATGTTAAATCCCATTCCTTTCACTTTTCGTTTAATCATCCACATGTAACCAAAGCTAAACATATTTTCCGACCAAAGTTTTATTTAAAGATCTTTGACAATAGTTGCCTAGTGTTGGAATCTGCTGAGACCTTTTGTACCCCTAATCTGTTCACATATGTTCCAATTCTGAATGACAAGCCCTTAAATTGTTATGACATTGACGTCGAACCCCTCTGTTAATAAAAACCAAAAATAAAAAAAAAAATCACCTCGCCGAGTAATCTGTTAAAACATGAGTGACAGAGAACTCCCAAATTCCACCATTCAAAGAAAAATAACAATATATTTTATGAACACGGATAGTGAACATCAAACAACAACTATTCACATGTACAAGACAACCTTTTCTTAACGACTTACGGACTGACTACATCTCCAAAAATATGCTGTTCCATTAACCCACTTATTGAACATTACATTAACGTAGTCTCAACATCGCACAGTCTCTGTTGCCCTGTTGTCTTCAGTCTTCCAGCTGATGATCTCCCTGGGTCACCTTCTTTCTGTTTATTTTTAAAGTAAATCAAGTATATTGGATTTTTTTTTCTAATTTGAGACCAAGATGTTAGTTGTCCAGTTGGCTTTCACATTAATTTTCAAGATACCAGGTTTATATCCTCCCCATGATATATTCAATTCTCATTGTTGATTGGTTTCCAGATGTTAAAACAATACAGTTTATCTTCCAGTGTTTTCTGGTATCCTGGGCATGATTCAAATTAATTGGTTACATTCTAAAGTAATTTTTGGCATTGCAAGTAAGAGTCACAACATTCTCTCTAATGGATATGATAGATTAGGGAGCATTCTTCTTTCTGGCCAGGTATGTTAGATATCTAACTGGTTTATTGCCATCCTCAAATAACCTCTCTTTCGCAAGGGAGATTTCCCTCTTTGCTGTCTGGGTGAGCCCAGCATTCAAATTAGCTCTGAGGGCTGTAATCTGCTTCAACTTGGTTACAGATGGTCTGGCAAGGTATGCTGTTTCAGCTGCCTTCAGGCAAGCCTCGAGCATATGCAGCTGTTCTGCCTTCTGACGCTTCTGGGTCGCCGAATAAGAAATAATCAAACTCCTCACATAGGCCTTGGCAGTCTCCAAGACCACCGACATATTACTGGCCGTACCCAAATTAATGTCACAAAAACTTTTAAAGTCCCCCGGAAAATGTTCAATAAACTTGCTATCCTTCTGGAAGAAATGAACCATGTGCCAGTGCGGTGAGCTTGTCCCATCGCCACCGACCTTTACCTCCGTGTACACTGCTGCATGATCAGAAATGACTATCTCCCAAATTCTGCAGGACAGCACCGAATTCAAAAAGAACAAAATGGCAAAAAAAAATGCCAATCCTCGAAAAGCACTTACGTGGCTGAGAGAAAATGTTGAAGTCCCTCTCCTCAGAGTGGGGACAACTCCACACTCCCACCATTCCCAGCTCCCTGTTCAGGTGCATCAACTGCCTGGATTGCGGGGACGTAACCGCAAGACCCCGTGGAATCCTGTCCACTTCAGTGTTAATAAGTCGGTTACAGTCACCCCCTGTTTCTGTGTGACGTGCCCCAAGGGCCAGCAACCAGGAAAGGGCATATGTTAAAAATTTGAGGGCGCAGGATACATTCAAATTCCCTTACATATTTCCATGTATTAAAACTTTCCGAATCAAAAAGCACCCATATTCATTCTTAATTTGGTCTCTCAGTTGAAATGGAAGATTCTTTTGATGAGTTGGTAACCCCTCTGTCTTTCAAATTAAAGGATGAGAAAAACAAACACACGTCTGAACACTGAGACAGAGCGGTGAGGAGAGAAGGCAGGGTGAAGTGAGGGCTGCCGGCAAGGTCAGGGCTTAATTTATATTTGGCCAGTGGCTAAACCCGAGATACTGCACATGTAGCATCACCCTCCCGCCCCCTACTCTAACCGGAAGGGGAAGACTCAGTAAGGTAAGACTTTTATTTTTATTGTTTTCTTTCTTTTTCATATATTTAAGTGCGTTGTTTGGGTTTAGTTAGTTAATATAAAGCTATACTTCCCATAGCAGGGGACCTCAGACCGTGGCACGTGCCTCTTGCTTGACGTGAGAGCTTAGGAACTTGTCTGACATTCCTGACTCTTTCACCTGCAAGACATATGTCCAGCTGCAGCTCTCGTTTGACTGCATGGTGACACTGGAGTTGCGGATGGACTCACAGTGGAGCATGCGCGATACTGAGGAGGTAGTGGACAGCACGTTTAGTGAACTGGTCACACTGCAGGTTAGGATTGCTGAGGGAGACAGTGAATGGGTGACCAAAAGGCATAAAAAGAGTAGGAAGGCAGTGCAGGTGTCCATTGCGGTCATCTCCCTCCAAAACAGGTATACCGTTTTGGATACCGTTGGGGAAGATGGCTCACCAGGGGAGGGCAGCAGTTGCCAGGATCATGGCACTGCGTTGGGTACTGCTGTTCAGAAGGGCGGGAACAAGACTCGTAGGGCCATGTCATAGGAGATTCTATTGTAAATGGAATAGATACGATGTTCTGTGGCCGAAAACAGGACTTCCAGATGGTATGTTGCCTCCAAGGTGCTCTTGTCAGAGATGTCACCGATTGACTGCAGGGCATTCTAAAAGGGTAGGGCGAACAACCAACTGTCTTGGTGCATATAGGCACCAACGATATAAGTAGGAAACGAGATGAGGTCCTTAAAGAATAATTCAGGGAGCTAGGAGAGAATTTACAGTGATCTCGGGAATACTACCAGTGCCACATGCTAGCCAGTGTAAAAATGAAAGAATAGGCAGGATAAACACGTGGCTTTAGGGATGGTGTACGAGGGAGGGATTCAAATTTGTTGGACATTGAGACGTGTTCTAGGGAAGGTGGGACTATTACAAAATGGATGGTATACATCTGAACCAGACCGGGACCAACATCCTTGGGAGAGTTTTTGATCCTACTGTTGGAGAGTTTGTAAACTAATGTGGCAGTGGGCTGGGAACCGGTCGAGACTGGAGACTGTAAGAATTGTGGCGATGGCATTAATAAAGGGAAGGGTAGGCAGAGAGCAGATGAGCGCAAATATCTGGTGGCGTGAAATGAATATACTTTCATGCAAGGAGTATAGTGTGTAAGGGAGATGAACTTAGAGCTTGGATTGGTGCCTGGGAGTATGACATTATTGCAATCGCAGAAACTTGGTTGAAGGAAGTGCATGACGATTAACAATGAAATGTTTCAGGATATAAACGCTTCAGACAGGACCGAGAGGGAAGCAAAAGTGGGGTTGGGGGGTGGGGTGGAGTTGCATTGCTGGTCAAGGACAATTTCACGGCTATGCTAAAGGAGCACATGATGGAGGTCTTGGATAGTGAGGCATTATGGTGGAGCTGAGAAATAAGAAGGGTGCAGTTACATTGTTGGGGCTGTATTACAGGCCTCCCAACAGTGAGCGTAAGGAAGAAGAACAAAGATGTCAACAGATTATGGAAAGATGGAGAGGCAACAGGGGAGTGGTGATGGGAGATTTTAATTTTCACAACATTGACTGGGATACACTTAACGTCTGGATGGGGTAGAATTTGGAAGAATTCCAGGCGAGTTTTCTACTGCAGTATGTCAATAGTCCGACGAGGGAAGGGTGGTAGAAGTTGTGGTGGATGATTTCTTTGGGAACAGTGACCACAATTCTGTGAGTTTTAGAATATTCGCAGATAAAGTAGAAAGTGGCCCTAGGGGAAGAGTATTAAACTGGGCCAAGGTCAATTCTATCAAAATTAGGCTGGAACTCGGAAATGTGGATTGGATACAGCTCCTTGAATGGAAGTCCACATTTGAGATGTGGGAGGCTTTCAAAGATTGGTTAAAGATCGTGCAGGGTAGGCATGTCTCATTGATGGTGAAGGATAGGAGGGGCAAGATTCATGAACCATGGATGACAGGAGAAATTGACGACGAGCCAAGAGGAAAAGGGAAGCATACATAAGGTCCAGGCAGCTAAGAACAGAACGGGCCCCGGAGGAATATCAGAGGAGTAGGGCAAGTATTAAACAAAGAATCAAGCGGCCTAAAAGGGGTCATGAAACAGTATTAGCGAGGAGAATTTAGAATAATTCCACAGCAGTTTATTCTTATATAAGAAGTAAGCAGGTAACTAGAGAAAGAATTGGTCCACTAAAGGATAACGAAGGAAGGCTGTGTGTCGAACCTGGGAGAATGGGTGAATGATTACTTTGTGTCAGTGTTCACTGAGGAGAGGGACATAATGAATGTCGAGATTTGAGATCGAAGTTTGATTAGTCTGGATCACGGTGACATAAACAGGGACGATGTGTTGGGTAGTCTACAGGATATTACCGTGGACAAATCCCTAGGACCAGTTGTGATCTATCCCAGGTTGCTGAGGGAGGCAAGAGAGAAAATAGCTGGAGCCCTGACAGATACTTTTATGGCATCGTTAAATACAGTTGAGGTGCCAGAGGACTGGAGGGTTGCTCATTTTGTCCCAGTGTACAAGAAGGGTAGTAGGGATATTCCAGGTAACTACAAATCAGTGAGCCGGACTCGGTGGTGGGAAAGTTGCTGGAGAGGGTACTGAGGGATAGCATCTATTTATATTTAGAAAAGAATGAGCTTATCAGTGATAAAGCTGAAACTGTGTTGCTGGAAAAGCGCAGCAGGTCAGGCAGCATCCAAGGAACAGGAGAATCGATGTTTCCGGCATAAGCCCTTCTCCAGGAATGAGGAAAGTGTGTCTAGCAGACCATGATAAAAGGTAGGGAGGAAGTACTTGAGGGAGGGGCATTGGCGATGCGATAGGTGGAAGGAGGTCAAGGTGAGGATGATAGGCCGGAGTGGGGTGGGGGCGGAGAGGTCAGGAAGAAGATTGTTGGTTAGGAAGGCGGTGCTAAGTTCGAGGGATTTGACTGAGACAAGGTGGGGGGGAGGGGAAATGAGGAAACTAGAGAAATCTGAGTTCATCCCTTGTGGTTGGAGGTTTCCTAGGTGGAAGAAGAGGCGCTCTTCCTCCAACCGTCGTGTTGTTATGGTCTGGCGATGGAGGAGTCCAAGGACCTGCATGTCCTTAGTGGAGTGGGAGGGGGAGTTGAAGTGTTGAGCCACGAGGTGGTTGGGCTGGTTGGTCCGGGTGTCACAGAGGTGTTCTCTGAAACGTTCTGCAAGTAGGTGGCCTGTCTCCCCAATACAGAGGAGGCCACATCGAGTGCAGTGGATGCAATAGATGATGGGCGTGGTGGTGCAGGTGAATTTGTGGTGGATATGAAAGGATCCATTCGGGCCTTAGAGACAAGTAAGGGAGGAGGTGTGGGCGCAAGTTTTGCATTTCTTGCGGTTGCAGGGGAAGGTGCCAGGTGTGGAGGTTGGGTTGGTGGTGGGTGTGGACCTGACGAGGGAGTCATGGAGGGCGTGGTCTTTTCGGGATGCTGATCGGGGAGGGGAGGGAAATATATCCCTGGTGGTCGGGTCCGTTTGGAGGTGGCGGAAATGACAGAGGATGATACACTGTATATGGAGTTCAAAGTTTGTGAGAAACTTTGTAGCTCGGGTGCTCGTTGTTGTGGTTCTGTTCTCCGAGCTGGGAGATTTTTGTTGCAAACCTTTCGTCCCCTTTCTAGGTGACATCTTCAGTGCTTGGGAGCCTCCTGTGAAGCGCTTCTGTGCTGATTCCTCCGGCATTTATACTGGTTTGAATCTGCCGCTTCCAGTTGTCAGTTGCTGTCCGCTGCAGTGGTCGGTATATAGGGTCTAGGTCGATGTGTCTGTTGATAGAATTCGTGGATGAGTGCCATGCTTCTAGGAATTGCGGTTTTTGAAGAAGGAGGACATCTGGGTTGCACGGTATTGGAACTGATGGCAACATGGTTTTGCCCGGGGAAGATAGTGCCTTATCAACGTAATTGAGTTCTTTGAGGAAGTGACCAAAGTGATCGATGAAGGAATGGCTGTTGATATCATATACACGGATTTCAGTAAGGTGTTTGATAAGGTTCTCCATGGTAGACTAATGGAGAAATTGAAGTCATACCGTGTGGAGGGTGTTCCAGCTAGATGGATAAAGAACTAGTTGAGCAGCAGGAGACAGAGTAGTAGTTGAAGGGAGTTTCTCGCAATGGAGAAAAGTGACCAGTGATGTTCCACAGAGGTCAGCGTTGGGGCTACTGTTGTTTGTAATATACATAGATGATCTGGAAGAGGGCATTGTTGTTATGATCAGCAAGTTTTCAGATGACACGAAAATTGCTGGAGTAGCCAAAAGCATAAGGGACTGTCAAAGAATGCAGACGAATATAGATAAACTGAAAAATGTGTTGCTGCAAAAACGTAAGTGGTCAGGCAGCATCGAAGGAGCAGGAGAATTGCCGTTTGGGCATAAGCCCTTATTCAGGAATCGAAGATATTCCCGAAATACCGATTCTCCGGCACTTTGGAAGCTGCCTGACCGGCTGGGCTTTTCAGCGGATAAGTGGCAGATGTATTTCAATCCAAACAAATGTGAGGTGAGGCATTTAGGCAAGAGTAATTCTAGAGCGAATAATACAACGAATGGAAAAGCCTTTGGAAAAGTTGATGAGCAGAGAGATCTGGGAGTGCAGGTCCATTGTACCCTCAAGATTGCTGCACAGATGGATAGAGTGGTCAAGAAGGCATGTAGTATGTTTGTCTTCATTGGACGGGGTATTGAGTTTAACAGCTGACAAGACATTGTTTCGGCCGCAATTAGAATACTATGTACAGTTCTGATCGCCACATTGCCAAAATGATTTGAAGAGGGCACAGAGAAGGTTTACGAGGATGTTGCCTGGTATGGAAGGTGCTAACTATGAAGAAAGGTTGAGTAGGTTAGGTCAAGATGAGAGGTAGCAAGTTTAAGGGGGAATACACGCGGTAAGTACTTCACACACAGAGGGAGGTGGGCGTTTGGAACGCGTTGCCAGCAGGGGTGGTAGAGGGAGGCACGGCAGATTCATGTAGACAAATGCATGAGTAAGTGGAAAGCAGAGGGATTCAGATGCTTACGAATTGACCGACAGGTTTAGACAGTACATTTGGATCGGCTCCAACATTTGAGAAATTCTCAAAGGGCTGTTCAAGTGGATATTCCCTTCCCCAGAGGATTGTGGTGCCTAGATGTTTGCATTTATTCAAAGTTGTTTTTGTATGTAGTAAAATACAGTACAGACAGAAACGTGCTGCTGAGACCAAAAGCACATGGAACGGTGAAAAAGTATCTAATAGCCCACTCCTGCTGCTCAGTCCTTTGTTGCTATGTTCTATTCAACTGCTCACATCTCCTGCAAGGAACAGATGGAGGCCACTTGCTCCAAATACCTGGTCAACAGTAACTCAGGATCTCATTCAGTCCCTCAAGACTGTCACACATGGTTTGGTATCGGTTGGAAATGTCATTTGGTTCGAAAGACGCCTCTGGTATCTTTACAGAGTGGTTCCTCTCTGCAACTTGTGGTTCATTTGTTGGTCATATTATAGACCCAGATTCACCGTGAATACAGTCCCCATACTTCAACCAGAGATGACTCACAAAATACTTTACTCTCTCTGATTGCAACGTTCAATAAAAGAACATTCAGGAAAATTACAGGCATTAACTTTTCAATTACTGAATATGAGGACAAAAGGAACAGATCGGGTAATTCGGATGATCAAGCCATTGTATACCATCATGGCTGATCTACTGTTGACATTAACTCCTCTTTAATGCCGTATTCTTCAGCCCTTAGCTCTCTGACAGTTCAAACATCCATCTACCTCCTCCTTAATTGCTTTCAGTGATATAGCTCCCCTAGCTCTCTAGCCCAGATCATTCCTGACAGTGATTATCTTCTGTGAGAGGAAAGCCCTCCCTGCACACACACCGTCACCTATTGATATGAACAAGAGGCGAACACAGGGGCTCAGGAAAGAGCGAATGGCTTTGATACAAAGGCAGTATTTGTCTGAGGATGGCATCGGGAGGACCAACTCATTTGAGCTGAATGTGGATCAGGTGTAACCATCCCACTGGAAGGGGTCTTTTAGAACACAAATAAAGAGATTTGGGGTCAGTCGCCAACAATTCTCTCAGACCCAGGACATCTCTGCAGGAGATCCTCAGGTTAGCCTCCTCAGCACAAACATCTTCAGCTGCTCCATCAATGTATTTTCCCATCATAAGATCTGAAGTAGGCATGATGACTGAAAATCACAGAATGATCAGAACATTTCGTTCACCCATCAGCTCCTGAACCATTCTGTGTCCATGTGCAGCATGACCCGGACAGCATTCCAGTTTGTGCTGTTAAAGTATTGGTGACATTTATGTAACAGCACGGCCAGACACTGCACATTTCCACAGTTAAAAGAGGAGCTCATTCAGCATCTCAAGCTGTTTGCACACGGGTATGAGCTCTCATTCAAGAAGAGGAAGAGTGACAGCAGATTCAATACTCCTGCCTGTTAGACAGGAAGAAGAGTGCATCGAGCTGTTAAACAGGAGCAGGCAGAGCCCAATCAGACTATTAAACCTGTTCAATGAGACCAGGAAGAGGCTATTCATCCCCACTAGACAGTTATACAGGAACAAGAGGGTGTCACATATATTCTAACATGACAAACCAATGAAACCAAGACTGCACTGATAGAGAATTCCATGATGTTAATCATGGTTCCACAGTTCGTAGAACATAGTTTGCTGGCAATGAGGAGGGAAGCCAAAGGATTTTTGCCAAGTCTCAAGGAGGCATTTTCCATCACCGAGAAGACACACCCATGTTCTCCATGGAGGTCAGAAACTGGTGGGAATAGTTAACTGTTTTAGTATGAAGGTATTGTGGCTGCTGTAGGGATTGCGGATAACGAGACTTTCAGTGCAGGACCTGATACCAAATGCACTCTATTAATGTGGGGAGTGTTTATTCAAACACTGGCCCTCTGTCTTTCTCATGAGTCATGGGAATTGGGTGTGGAGTGAGGGGAATATTCTCAAAGGCTCTCAAATTATCGACAATCATGCAACCCGAGTAAAAAAGAAACCATGGAACGTTTCACCGTATCGTGAGTGACTGTCCCTCCCCATCAAGTTTCAATGCAATCGCCTCTCATTCTCTCACAATGCCAGAGATTAATCTTCACTGTCTCCTCATGATACCATAATCCCAGGGATTAGTCTGGTGAAACTCCATTGCACTGTCTCTGTGGCAAGTCGAGCATTCCTTATAAAGAAGAGAATGTCTGTCGACAATATCATAAATACTGCCTCAACAACACTCTCAGCGATGATCATGAAAACACTTTTTCCTCTTAGACATCTCCGTTTCTTTCCTGTGGTGTAAAACGACTTTCCTTCTCTCTATAATGCTGGAAAAAGTTAACACTTTTATAATGAAGGCATTGTTGCTGCTATCAGGATTATAGATAACATGACGTTCATGGCAGGATGACGCGCCAATTGAACTGCATTAATGTTGGAAGAGTTTATTCCAAAGTCTGAACCTCTGTCTCTCTCTCTCTCTCTGTCTCTCTTTCTCTCTCTCTCTCGCCATCTTTCTCCTCTCTCTCCCCCCTCTCTTTCTCTCTCTGTCTCAGTTTAAATAGTGGGTGGGGGTGGTTGGGTGAAACGTTCTCAGAGCCTCTTAAGCTATCGAGAATCATGTAATCTGAGTGGAAAAAAGCCATGGAACTGATTACCGTATCAGTACCTGTTTAGAACATCATGAGTGATTGTCCATCCCCCTGAAGGTTCAATGCAATCACCTCTTATGCTCTCACTGAGCTTCACTCACTGCTCATGGTGCCATCATCCCAGATATTATTCTGGTTATACTTGAGAGAAAGTCTATCCACAGTACCCGAAATACTTCCTCAACAACACTCTCGGGGATTGTCAAAAAACATATTTTCTCTCATTTAGAAATCACCATTTATTTCATGTGGCACTAAATGCCATTCCTTCTCTGTGCACTACGATTGACATGGGATTAATAAGCTCCTTACATCTGTACATCAACGTCAATAAAGCCTGCACCAGAGTTTCCTATGGAGATGTGCATCACTCTCGGAGACAATTTCATTGAGATTGAATACACCTAAAATAGGCGATGCTCATGTACCTGAATGGAAACGAGATGTAGCAATACGTAAAACAGGCAGAGAAAGGGAGCTATCTTTATCTTTATTCTTCACTCACAGGATGTATGAAGCTCTGGTCAGGGCAGCATGTTATGCAGATCTTGAACTGAGTGGCTCGTTCAGCTGTTCCACAGTACCTTAAAGAGTAAAACGCATAGCTAAGGATTTTTAGTGTCACAACACAGAATAAATCTTCCCGCTTAATTAAAACCAGCAATAGAGAAAAGATTTATCCCATGCAGTAATCTGCGATAATTCTAGAGTCCAAATCTATTTCAAGTAAAAATTAAAATCTTTATTTCTTAAAGTACAACAGGACAGTAAACGAACGACTATTTACAACTTCTTCCTCTAAACTATCTTTGACCTTTCCCCTCCACAGTACTACCCCGACAAGATTCCTAATTAAGATTTACAAAACAAAACTTACTATCTCAAAACCAGGAAGCTTTCGGTTCTCCTCCATATTCCTGTCTTCTTTTCTTCTTGGAGACTCTGCTTCACCAGTTACTAATCAATAAACGTACCTATAGGAGTGCTATTTTTATGCAGTCTTTGGATGCTGGTAGCTTGGCAGTTCTCCTCTCAATCGTTCAATTTTCCATGGTCTTGTACCGCCAAGCTATTGGATTGAATCATTGGTTGTAAAGATTGTCAATATAATAAATTGAACCTTGGTTGGACGTGGGTAATTTGGGGTATAATTTACAATGTTTTGCTGAATTTGTTTCTAGACAATGAGCTAATAGGTTGTTCGACCAAATGTTGCATTATATCTATTTTTCAGAACTCTTGGTGGTGTCAGGTCGTTATTGTTGGTTTTTAATTCTCTCAAAGGTCCGGTACACCCACGTGTTCATCACAGAAGTCACACGGAAACCTGAGGAGGGAATCATGACACATTGACTTCCCTAAAGGTCTTGAGGCAAGCAGATTGGTTTTATAACAAATGATAATAGTTGCTTTTAAACTCTCCAGTTTCCTTAATGAGATATCAACAGACAATTATTCTGTGGTCTAGATTATGAGTCAATGACTTGACCACCATAAACTGTCTTCCCTTGTGTGCAGAGAACAAGTTAAACATTCTCAATAGAAATTATTTAGTGACAGATATGTGATTACAAGGAACGTGAAACTGTTGAATCCGGATTGAACAAAGGCACAAATGGTTTATTCAGATATTGCACTGAGACTGAGGACGACACTGGGATACCATGATGATGGCATTGGACATGATTGGTGAGTGGGGAGGACATGGAGATGTAAATCTGTGAAGGACAAAATGGTTTATGGAGTTTAGAAGTGTCTGGTTCCTTCTCGCATATCAATGAATAATGTATAAATTGTAGTATGATAGTTATAATATGTAAGGAAATGAATTTTTGTTTGGAACTGAAAGTATTGACTGCACTTGCCAAAATGTACATATCATAAGCCGAAATTCAGTTCAACCCAGTTGAGTAGACAAATATAATGACTTACCAGGAACACCAACTATCGTGAGGATGGGATAGTAACCACCTTGAATAATCCAAAGGATATCCAGGATCCGATATGCTAATGATGTCCAAGGCTGAGAAAGCCAGTAAAGACCCAAGGATAAACTCCTGTCCATTGTTGGAATATTCCAGTGTAATCTTCTCAGATTCTGATCCATTGTTGGAATATTCCAATCCATGGTCCTCAGATTATGAACAACTATTGTAACGTTCGTATCTAATGTTCTCAGATTCTGATTTCTCCTCCCCCTCTCTCGAACTGCTGATCCCTGTTAGTGCTGTAGGTGATGCTCCTACTCGCACTATGGGATAGCACATTGAACAGAGCCTATTTATCTTTCAACGATGGAAACTTTCCACTGGGATAATTAGGATCCACGGAGATTTACATTAATCACAGTCACTGAAAAAATAGCTCAATTTAACCTCTTTGAGTTCAATATTGATTTTATTAAAACTTACAAGAACATTTAAAATTTACTCATTTAGCTTGGGATATGTGGGGGTGGCTGAGGGAAGGAATATTGGAGATGGTAGATTGATTGCGCGTAATCATTCAATCTGCCTTGGACATGGGAGTAATGTCAAACGATTGTCAGAACGTAAACAAGTTTCTCCGTTTATAAATGGAAACATACAGTCTGTTACAACTGATCAGTGATTATAATGTCAGTAAAATATGGAGAGAACTTTTCTAGTCCATTACCTGACAGGCAAATATGCCTTCGACAACATGAGTTATAACAGACAAGTGGCATGGATATGTTAACAGAGAATATGATGTGACACACAATTCAGATGATTAGTCGAGGATCAGAGAGGGCAGGTGAGTGTCATGCTGATAATGTTGTCGATGTCAATCCACTGTGATTAAGTACCGTGCACTGTTTTTCAATTTCAGTGTGATTATGTTATTGGGGACATGGCTGCAGCGACTGGAGGGAGGGAACATGATATTTCCCAGTCATCAGTATTGGGATGTAACACTTTATAAATCATAAGAAAATCAAATTCCAGGATGCATCTCCAATGAGAAGTGAGGAGAACCAATACATTGGAGCAGAATACATTGGAGCAGAAATTTGGCCATTCATCCATTGAGCCTGCTCCGCTATTCAATGCTGGCTGTTAAGTTTCTCAACACCATTCTTCCGCTTTCTATCTGTTACCCTGCACCCCTTTACAATCAAGAACATATCTGTCTTTCTCTTAAATATACTCAATTACCTGGCCTCGACAGCCTTCTGTAGCAGTGAATTCCCGAGATTCACCACTCTCTGCTTGAAGAGGTTCATCTTTATCGTATTTGAAAAGGTCTTCTCGTTACTCTGTCCCCTCGGGTCCTAGTCTCCCCTCCATTGGAAATATCTTCCCCAAATCTACCCTGATCAAATCATTCAATCTTCTGTATGTTTCAATTAGAACACCTAACATCCTTCTGAACTCTATCAAATATAGACTTCAAGCCCTCAGATGTTCTTCATATATTAATCTTTTCATTCCTGGGACCACTTTCGTGAATTTTATCGGAAAATTCTCCAGGGTCAGTACATCTTTCATGAGATATGGGACCCAGAACTCTGCACAATAATCCAACTGTAGCCTGACCAGAGTCTAACAGAGCCTCTGAAGTACATACCTGCATTTCAAGCCTTCTTGAAAGAAATGGAATAATTTTATTTGCCTTCCCAACTGCTGACAACCTGCAGGTTTACTTTTCAAGATCCTTGGACTAGCACCGCCCCGCCACCCAACCACGAGTCTTCTGAGCTTGCTCACTATTTAGAAAATGGTCCATGGCATTATTTTTCCTGGCAAACTGCATGACCTCACACTTGCTCACGTTATACTCCGCCTGCCACTTCTTTGCTCACTGCCCTAACCTGTGCAAATCCTTCAGCAGGAGAAAGTGAGGACCGCAGATGCTGGAGATCACAGTCAAAACGTGTGTTGCTAGAAAAGCACAGCTAGTCAGGCGGACTCTGAGGAGCATGATATTCGACATTTCAGTCATAAAGCCTTTATCAGGAATGAAATGCGTGAGCGGAAGGGGTTTGAGAGATGAATGGAAGGGGCTGGGAGGAAGGTAGCTTGGAACACGATGGCTAAATGTGGGTGAGTGGTGAGAGTGGAAGGTAGAGTGGATAGATGGGAAGGAAGATAGACAACAGTTCAAAAGGCTGTGTTCAGTTGTAAGGTTAGATCTGGGATAAGGTGGAGGGAGAGGAGCTGAGGAAACTGGTGACATTGCGCTGGATACCGTGTGGTTGAAGGGTTCCAAGGTGGAAGACGTCTGGTGGCTAGAGTGTGGCAGTGGAGGAAACCAAGAACTTGCATGTCCTTTGAAGCGTGGTAGGGGGAGGCGAAGTATTCAGCCACAGGTAAGTGGCATTGTTGGGTGTGTGACAGAGAGTGTTCCCTGAACCGTTCTGCAAGTTGACATCCTGTCTCACCAGTGTAGAGTAGACCAGGAGCAATGCACATAGTAGATGAGGTGTTTGGATGCATCTGTCTGATGGGGAAGGATCCTTTTGGGCCTTGGATTGAGGTGAGGAGGAAGTTGTTGGCACAGGTTTCATACCTCTTGCAATAGCAAGGGAAGGTGCCGGGAGTGGAAAGTGGCTTGTTGAGGTGTGGGAGGTAGGAAACGTGAACCTAACGAGGGATTAGTGAAGGGAAAGGTCTCCGCAGAATGCAGATGGGGTGGGGAGGGAAGTATATCTCTGGTGGTGTGGTCTGACTGTCAGTGGAAGAAATGCGAAGGATGATGCATTGTATCCTGAGGTTGGTGGTCTGGAAGGCGAGCATCATAAGTGTTGCTAGAGGGTGCTGCTGCACCCTCCTGCAGCCGAACCACATCTTCAATACTACCGATCCCTCGATTCCATCTTTCACTGTTTGAAAACTTAGTCAGAATGCACTCAGTTCCTTCATGTCGACCTTTAATGCACAAAGCGAATTTTGTGGTCTCAACACTGAGTCTTGAGGAATACCACTTGTCATTGGATGCCATCCTGAGAAGGACACTTTTAATCCCCACTCTCTGCTTTCTGTCAGACAGCCATGCATCTATCCAAGCTCGCACCATGCCTGAAACATCAGGGGCCCTAATCTTTCTCAATAGCCTCCTGCGTGGCACTTTATCAAAGGAATTTAGAGAAGCAGGTGGATAACATCTACTGGGTCTTCTTGGTCAAATCTGCTCGTTACTCCCTCAAAGTATTTCAGCAGGATTGTCAGGCATGACCTCCCATTGATGAAACAATGCTGACTATGCACTATTTTGCTAAATACTTCCAAGTATTCAGAAATCCAGTCCTTCACGATGGATTCCAGTATGTTACCCACAAACAAGGTTCAGCTAATCAGTCTGAAATTTTCTATCTTCTGCCTAACTCCCTTATTAAATAGTGTCACGTTATCAATTTTCCAGCCATTCCTGATTTTAGTCATTCCCGAAAGATTACCACTTTCACTTTCACTACCTCTTCAGCTATCTCCCTTACACTGCTGGGGTGTAGTCCATATGGTGCAGGTGGTTTATCCAAATTCAGGCCATTCAGCTTTCCAGCATGTTCTCCTTGGTAATGACCACCATACTCAGCTTTGCCCTCTCACTCTCTTCAATTTTTGAGAAAATACTCATGTCTTCCACCACGAACATTGATGCTTAGTTCCTCATGCATTTCTTTGTTTTCCACTACAGTCTCTCCAGCATCATTTTCCAGTGGTCCATATTCACTTTTGCCTCTCTTTTGCATTTTTTATATCTAAAGATCCTCTTCCAGTGTCCTTTGAATTACTGGTTAGCTTACCTCCATATCTAACCTTCTCTGTCCTTTTGTTTGCCCTCTGTTAGTCTTTATAAGTTTGCAATTCTCTAGTTTCCCACTGCCCCTCACCACATAATATGCTTGCTCTTTTGCTTGTAATCAATCCCTGGCTTCTGTCGTCAGCCCTGGCTGTCTCATCCTCCGTGTATCATACGTCTATTCCTTGGCAAGAATCTCTGCTGTGTCTCCTGAATTAATCTTGGAATCTGCTGTCATTGATGTTCCCCTGTCTTTAATGCATGAGCCCCCTCCCAGTCAATCCTACCCAGCTTCTCCCTTATGTCTCTGTAGTTGCCTTAATTCAGCTGAAATACTGTTACCTCTGATTCTATCTTCTCTCTCTCTCAAAGTGCAGAATAAATTCAATCATGTTCTGATCATTGCTTCCAAAGTTTACTTTCACCCTAATCTCCATTATGAATCCTGCGTCATTAAATCCAGTATCATCTGTTCCCGAGTGGGCTCCACCAGAAGTTGCTCCAAAAAGCCATCTCATTAACATTCCTAAAATTCCTTTACTTGCGAACCACTACCAACCCGATATTACCAGTGCCCCTCCATACTGAAATCACCCACGATTACTGTACTTTGCCTTTCCTACACATCTTTTCAATCTCCTGGTGTATGTATCTTGTGCCCCAGGTCCTGACTACTCTTTGGAGCCCCGTACAAGACTTCAACTGTGGTTCTCTTTCCTTTGTGGTTCCTCAATTCTACCCACGCAGATTCTACACCATCTGACCTTCCTTCCTTTCTTACTATTGGTTTAATCTCATTTCTTACTAATATGCAAATTCAATCCGTCTGCCCACCTGCCTATTTTTTCGATAGGATAAATATCCTTAAATATTCTATCGCCTTTCAGCCACATTTCTGTGATGCTCATCGCTTCATACCTGGCAATTTAATACTGCGCCACAAGCTCATTTACTGTTGTGGTTCTGTTCGCCGAGCTGGAAGTTTTTGTTGCAAACTTTTCGTCCCCTGGCTAGGAGACATCATCAGTGCTCTGGAGCCTCCTGCGAAGCGCTTCTTTGATCTTTCTTCTGGTTACAACTACTATCATAGGGCAAGCCAGATAGAGAACAGCCAGGGAATTCCTAGAGGCATGGCATTCATCCACAAACTCCATCAACAAACACATCGACCTGGACCCAATATACCAACCACTACAGCGGACAGCTGAAACTGACACCCGGAAGCGACAAGGACAGACCACTATAAATACCGGTAGAAACATCAAAGAAGTGCTTCGCAGGAGGCTCCAGAGCACTGATGATGTCTCCTAGCCAGGGGACGAAACGTTTGCAACAAAAACTTCCAGCTCGGCGAACAGAACCACAACAACGAGCACCCGAGCTACAAATCTTCGCACAAACCTTGAAAGCTCATTTACCTTATTCATTATACAGCATGCATTCAGTTATAACCCCTTCAGTCCTGCATGAACCGTCCCTCTTCTCATTGTCATTCATTTGTGCAGTGCACTTGAAGTTTGATATGTTAAACATTTCCAGATGCTCTATCCTATTTGTGTGTGTGCTGGAGATTTTAATAACCTCTCCCGAGTTCTGTACTCTTACCTCCTCTTTTAATTCGGCTTTTCTAATTAAACCCGAAACTGCACCCCACCCCCCGCGCGCGCGCGCGCGCACGCACACACACACACACACACACACACACACACACACACACAATCAGTTTAAAGCTCTGTATACAGCCTTGGTCAGGATTCACTCAGACTTTGGCCCCAGCACCGTTCACATGACGACTGTCGCATCGGAGCATGTCCTTTCTTCATCAGTAATGAAATGTGATTATTCAACACAAAATACAAGAATAAAATGTTATTGGTGAAAAATGATCTGGGATGACAGCCAGTATCAGCATGGCTCAAAGGGTATGGCACCAGAGAAAGGACTTACAGTTTGTGAGAGTTTCTAAGGAAAGTTTCTGTTTATTTCTCCTCATTCTGTCTCCTGATCTAACTTCACATTCGTCTGACACCCCTTGCTCTCACTCACTCTGTCGCTCCTTTTCTTCACTCCATTTATGTCACTTCCTTGTCTTTCTCTCTGTTTATTTCTCTCCCTCTCAGTCTAGCTCCAATCATTCCATCTATTTTCAAGTTGTCAAGTTGGAGAGTTCATGGACGCATGGTGGGCTAAATGGCCTCCTTCTGTGCTGTATTACTTCTGAAGTTCTCTGACCCACAGTAACAAGTTTTGGTGCGTAGAGAGACAGGCTGGTCCAGTGAAGGACACCGTGGACAATTAAACATGATCTCTTCCTATTTTCTGACATGCAACAACATTGAAATATCTGTTCAAACAGATTCCTCATTAAAATCAGCACACTTCAGACTACCAGGCCATTGTGTTCAGTACCCTCTATTTTGCTTTGTTGGTCTTACCTGTACTAGGATTAATCTCCAACTCCTCCTCAGTCACTGTACCTGTGGACTGACTACTGTGGTTCCACACACTAGTTTAAACCCTCGTAAAGGACAATAGCAAACCTGCCTTCCAGGAGACTGCTGCCAGTTCAAGTCCATCCTGTCCATGTTGTTTGTATCCTACTGACCCATGAATCCCAATAATCCACATATCGTAAATTGCTGCCAGTTCAGGTTCATACCGTCCTTATTGTGTATATCCTCCTGACTCAGGAATCCCAATGATCCACAAATCGGAAGTGCTGCCTCCCCGACCAGATCTTTGATCGTGTATTTAACTGTGCGACCTTACGATTCCTCACCTCACTCGCACGTGACATATTCGAATTTCTCCAGAATTCAAATATCCTTTCAGCACAACTCCAACAAGGCGTTTTCTTTAAACTGGATAGACTTGACAATAAAAACTTAAGTGTGACGTCAGGAAAGTGAGACCACTGAAACAGTCCAATGACCATGGGATTTGATATCTATCACCGCCACCAAATCTGTTTGACAAAGCTTACTTATGGACCATCTATTTGCAGATGGACGAGGATAAACAGAAGATTAGAAAACGTCAAAGCAGATGGATGTAATTCAGCCTGTATACTCAGCTTTGCTATTCAATTAGATTCTAGTTAGACTGTTCCTTTTAATTGCAGGGTCTTTACCCAGCATCCCCAGCGGGTCAGAATGTTCCCAGTGTCATTGTGTGCATAGTCCTGCGAAGGGAGTATCTATTGCCATGCAATGGGGTGTGGGGAGTCGCAGGGGTGGCATAAGGAAATGCTGCATGTAGTGCCGATAAACCGAGGGAACTGAGCGAGATGGAATGGGCATCTAAGGACACTGACTCAGACAAGTGGTCGACCAAGATTCCTAAACATCCAGAGGAACCTGCGAACCACGGCTGCTTTTACAAAAACCTGTCATATTTGCTGCATTTCTCAATCGAACAAAAGCAAAAAATATTGTAGATGGTTGAAATCTGAAGCAAACACAGAGACGTACTGTGGAGAGAGAAAAGAATTAATGCTCCCAATGCAGGCACGGGAAGAATGTACAAAGTCCACACAGACAGGGTCCAGAGATTGGAAATGAACCCAAGTCCCCAGCACTGTGAGGCAGCATTGCTGTGTGACTGTGCTGCCCAAAGATGGATAATTGGGGTTAGTATAACTAAAAGCATAAATGCTGTTCTCCGTGAGCGGGATTAAGAGTCCTGAAGGTTGTGTTGCCTACGTGGTGCTCTGGTTTGGGATATATCAGCGTGGTTGCAGAAATTGGAGCAGAAGGGGAATGATCCAGTGATCAGGGTCTGTGTAGGTATCAACGGCTGGACAAACAAATGACAATGAGAAGAGTGACGGCTAATACAGGACTGAACTATTATATCAGAAAGCATGCTGTATAAGTAATAAGATAAATGAGCTTGTGACTCATCCATAAATTGGCAGGTACGACATAGTTGGCATTACAGTGACATCGCTGCAAGAGGATCAGGATTGGGAGCTGAATATTCAAAGATTTTCATCCTGTCGAAAGATAGGCAGGTGGGCAGAGAGATAGAGTTGTCTGAGTATTAAGAATGGAATTGAATGACTAATCAAAAATAAGAAATTAAATCAGGTCAGATGGTGTAGAATCTGTCTTGGTTGAATTGTGGAATCAGAAAGGTGAAAAAATGCAGTTGGAGTTATATTCAGGGAGCTGGGGTGTAAGATACACCAGGAGCTAGAAAGATCTGTAGTAAAGGCAAAGTTACAGTGATCATGTGGGATCTTATTATACTGATGGACTGGGAATTCAGATTGATAGTGGTTGGCAGGAAAATGAATTTGTGGAATGTCTACGAGCTGGTTTTTTGGAGCAGCTTGTGTAGGCAGACTAGATGAGGGGAGCTTAAGATGATCAGTGAACATAATATGATTGAATTTAATCTGCAGTTTCAGATGGCGAAGTTAGAATCAGAAGTAATGGTATTAAAGCTGAATAAAGGCAATTACACAGATGTGAGTGAGGAGCTGAGTAGAATTGACTGGGAGACGGGCCCAGTGGAAAAGACAGTGCAAAAGCAATGGCAGGAGATTCTTGGAGTAATTCAGGATACAGCACAGATTTACCTGATGAAAAAGGGGCTTGTTTATGAAGGATGGGACAACCATAGCTGACTAGGGAAGTCAGGTTTAACATAAAAGCAAAAGAGAAATGATATAATGTGGCAAAGTGCCCTGGGAAATCTGAGGATTGGGAAGCTTACAAAGACAAAACAGAGGGCAAACAAAATAAAATAAGGAGGGAGATTATTAAATATGGGGGTAAGTTTGCCAGTAATATAAAAAGAAGACTGTAACAGTTTCTTTCGATATATAAAGCATAAAAGAGTGGCAAAAGTGAACATTGGATTGCTGGAAAATGATACCGGAGAGATAGCAATGGGGAACGAGAAAATGGCCAAGGAACTGAATAATTACTTTGCATCAGCTTTCATGGTGGAAGGCACGAGTAATACCTTAAACATTCAAGAGATTGAGGGCCCAGAGCTGAGTATGATGGCCCCCACCATGGAGAACATTCCAGTAAAAAACGTAATGGTCCCAAGGTGGTTAAATAACCTTGACCAGATGGACTACATCCCAGTATTATAAGGGAGATATCTGAAGAGGGAGTGGAGGCAATTGTGGTGATCTTTCAGGAACTACTAGAGTAAGGAACGATCCCAGAGCACTGGAAACCCATGAACGTGACACTCCTTTTTAACAAGAGAGTAAGGAAAAAGACAAAAAAAACATGAATAGTTTAACCTCTGTCGTGGGTAAGATCCTGGAATCCAATGTGAAGGGTGAGATTTCTAAATACTTGCAAGTGTTTGGTGAAATAGGGCAAAGTCGGCGTGATTTCATCAAGTGAAGTTAATGCCTGACAAATCTATTGGAATTCTTTGAAGGGAAAATGAGCAGGCTCGACCAAGCACAGCCAATGGATGTTTGTGCATGTTTGAACGTTTACAATTAGTATAATGTATCTGTCAGTTTTGAGACTAGTAATTGGTCATTGCCGGATTATGCAGTACTATGGTTCCTGGGATTGACTGGATTTTACTGAAAGTTTGTGCCAAACTTTAAGCAGTGCGGCTGCTTCACTCACCGAATTGTTAAGGACAAGAACTCAGTGGACAGAGGACTATCAAAAGGCGTTTTACAGCATAAAGAATGTGTTAACACTGCTCCCAGAATTAGCTACACGAGATTACACAAAGCCTTTCAAGATGGCTATCGGTGCCAATGATGTGAGTATGGGTCCGGTGTTCCTGCAGGAGAATGATGAGGGAATAGAAAGACCTATCGGGTATTTTTTCTGGGAAGTCGAACATTCATCAACAGAAATGTTCAACGGTGGAGAAAGAAACTTTAAAGTTGATGTTGGTATTACACCATAACTGTGTTTATATTATCAGAAATGCGTCTGAGACAATCGTATACATTGATCACAACACATTGACATTCGTGGAAAATATTAAGGACAAAAATGTCAGGCTGTTTAGATGGAGCTTGTTGTTGTAGACATTCAATCAGACAATTGTGCATGTGGCAGGTCGCGAAAATGGGAAAGCTGATGAGTTATTGAGACTCGAATGAGATACGGAGGTGTTCAGTGGTGGGTATACCATGGCCTGAATTTGCATGGGTTTGTGCATGTTTGAATGTTTACAGTTAGTATAGTGTATCTGTCTGTTTTGAGACTACTGACTGGGTTTGAAGGGTTAGAAAAGGAACCAACTTTTAGCATTGATGGTTCTTTTTTTTAAAAGGACGGGGAGACATATCACAAAGCTAGTCCCTTTTTTGTCAAAAAGCTGTTCCTTGGCTCAAGGAGACTCTGCCTTTGGTTTTTTTTCAGAGGGACAATAAAACTGGGCCAAGCTCAGATCAGTCTGGTTTGGTACAGAGATGAAAAGGATTTTCAAAGACCTTTGGTTTATATGGAAATAAATGAGAATTGAGGCCAAAGTAATCATGTTTTATAAGTGACCAGTTTAATGAACGGAGAGTGGTGAGCTACTTTAGCTGAACTAACTGAGCTGAGCTGAGCAGTTTGTAGTTGAGTTTTGAACTGGAAAGTTCAGCTGGGAGCTGTGTGGAAACTCTCTCTCTTTTCTGACCTTCAACTTCAACCTGGACGTATGTGTTCCATTTATACTGGTTTCTATTGTGAGTTTGCTTATTGGGACAGTTGTGTATATTCGGAACAGCATAATTAAGTCTAGCTGAATCGGTTTAAATCTGTTATGATCCTTTATTCTGTTCTTTGTGTTGCATTGTGTAATTTTATGAATAAAGTTTTTTTCTGTTTTAAAATCCAACTAAATTACTCCGTGTAATTTTCATTGCGCACTTACCGAATCAAATTGCAAAGTTATGCTCTGGGCTGCCGGCTTAAAATGTTTTGAGTGGTCTAGCCTACTCCATAACATATCGGAGAAGGAAGATGCCTCCTTGGGACTTGGAACAAACCAATCACTGTTCCTCCTCATGGTCAGCAAACCACGCTAATATAGCACGTGTGTACCATTAGCAATGGAGCCAGGAGAAACAACATGGAGGAACCTGTCTGTGCAGTCTATGCCTCATTGGTTTGTCGCGTTGCAGCAACAATGACATCCTCCTATTTCAGTCTAACAGTTTGGAGGGGCTGAATGGCCTCTTCTGTTCATGTGTCAGTGTCTTGAGGAACTAAATGTCTTCCTCCTGGCCCAAGGGCAGAGGTTCAAGGACTTCAGTGGGCAACCTGTGGTTCCTGCCTACCAGCCCGATGTGCTGACTAGGCTCTATCTTCCTGAGTTTTAGGAGACAAACAGAAGGCTGGAAGAAAACAGCAAGCCAGGCAGCATCAGGAGGTGGGAAGTCAACATTCCGCTGAGCAACCTTTTGTCCTGCTACCAACTGGATTCAGCACTCACATCACCAACCCGCTGATACCCTTTATCTGTCCTCACTTATCCCCACCTCGCCACTCTGCCTCCTCCTTCCTCACCCACCCCTTTATCTATAGAGCCCCTTAATCCCATCCACAGTCTTGACGAAGGGTTATATCCAAGGCGTTCACATCTCAAAGTCTTGATGCTGCCTTGCTTATTATATGTTCTTCCAGCCTCCTGCGTGTGTATTTTGGATTCCAACACCTGCTGTTTTTTTAAATTGTCTTCCTCTGTGAACGCATTGTGCCTCTTGTTATCCAATAGATCTGATGGGGTGAATGGCTTTCTTATATTACTGTGAAACCAAGTAGAGTTGCTGAAGGCGTTCCTCTTTCTTTTAACCGTGGAAATGTTTAGTGTCCAGCAGTGCTTTTGATTCATGTTACCTATACATTAACAGCACAAGCTTGAATGTTGTCCAGATCTGATACTTTAGTACCTTAGGAGGAGACTCATTGTTCTGAACATTGTGTAATCTTCACAGAACATCTCCACCTCTGATCGTATCACAGAGGGAAAGACATTAATGAAGCAGCTAAAGATTTTTGCACTGAAGAAGCTACCCTGAGGATTGCCCACAGAGATACCCAGGGACTGGGAGGATTGATGTCCATCAGCCACATTGAGTTCTGAATGATCCAACCAGTGGTGAGTTTACAACTGATTCCCATCAAGTTCGATTATGTTCAGTCTCCTTGATATCTTGCTTCATCAAATCCTGTCTTGACATCAGAGCCAGCCACTTTACGCTGTGTTCATATCTTCTATACATGTCAATAGCCCAAGGTATATGTGTGGGGATTGTTTCCTTCTCTCGGGGGTAGTGAAGGTTGGAACCAGACAGTTAGGGGTGGCTCCGTAACTGAAATGCTTGGGGGGTGCGAGTGGGTGTCAATGGATTTTGCCCGACAGACAGTCGAGGGCTACAAAGAATTGGACATGAAAGAGAATTTGTGGCCGAGTGCAGATCAGCCCTGAAGGGCAGGTATGAGGGGCTATGTAGCCTGGTTTTATTCCAGTATAGCCCATAGTCCATTCACTTTGTGGCCTCTTCCTTTTCCTGTGTTACTGACTTCAAGTAGCTGAATAGACTGATGCTGTTGCTGTGCAATTGGATGCGGGTGCTGCATGATCTGGTTGCAGTTTTATAGGCCCTAGGGGTTTATTGGCCTCCTCCAGTAATTGTATATCAGGTTCTAGGCGCTAAAAAAACTTCATTCTGTTCTGCTGTAACTGAAATCCATATTGACTAAATGTACCACCCTTGGAGAAAGTGAGTCCTGCAGATGCTGGAGATGATGTGTCGAAAAGTCTGGTACTGGAAAAACACAGCAGGTCAGGTAGCATCCGAGGAACAGGAGAATCAATGTTTTGGACGTTCCTGATGAAGGGCTTATGTCCGAAACATAGATTCTCCTGCCCCTCGAACGCTGCCTGACCTGCTGAGCTTTTCGAACGTCATATACTTCGACATCTATTGCCCCACCCGAGTCAATCCTCCAGGTCACATCATCGAATTACTCTAAGAAAATTGTCAGGCACCAACTTCCTCGCACAAAGCTACACTTACTGTTTCTAATCAAAGCCTGTCTTTCTAAATGCACATACATCTTATCCCTCAGAACCTTCTCAAGTAACTTACCGACTGATCTGTAGTTCCAAGGCTTTTTGTTTGTTCAGTTCTTCTTGAATAAGGGCACAATATTTTCTACCCTCCAGTCTTCTGGGACAGTACTTTAATGATGATCAACATTATAAGCCAGGGTCACCGCAAATTCTTCTGGAGCCCCTTGAGGTGTTCTTGGATAAATCGGGTAAGGACCGTGAGATTTATCAAATTTCAAACATTCTTGTATGTCCAAAATCTCCTCTACAATGATATGGATTGTCGCTAACATATCACCCCTCACCTCCTCAAGTTCTCAAGTCATCATGTCTTTCTCCATGGTACATATAGAGTAGAAATATTCGTTGAGGACTTCAACCATCTCTGATAGTTCCACACATACCTGTCCACGTTGATTTTCGAGGCGTCCTATTTTCTCCCCAGTTACTGTTTTTTTTCTTTTAATATATTTAAAGTACCTTTTTGGATTCATCCTAATTTTCTCAGCCAAGGCTCTTTCTTGCCCCCTTTTCACCCGACTGATTTCCTTCTTCAGTAAACTCCTGCATCACTTATATATCTCCAGGGATTCCCTTGATCCCAGCTGCCTGTACCTGAGCCACACCCCAAGTTCGAACATGAACATGAGGACCAGTTTTGCCCTTCTCCATAACTATTTGAAAACTAATAGAACTATGGTTAGTGGTCCCAAAGTGCTCCCCCATGATTAACGCAGACACCTGTCATGCCCGATGGTACTAAGAAAATTTCAAATTTTGCCCCTTTCCGAATAGGACACTCTATATACTTCTTGAGGAAACTTTCCTGACGCATTTAATAATTTTACCTCATCAAATCACTGGACACTCTGGCTTTTTCAGTCTGTATTAGAAAAAAAACCTATTATGATAACTCTATTGCTCCTGCAGGTCTCCCCTCTCTCCCTGCATATTTGTTACTCTCATTCCTATTTTGCAGCCTATATTACAAACCCATTCACCTCACCATTCCCTTCCTATTTCTAAACTTCACCCACAAAACCTCACTGGGTGACCCATCAGTTATTTTATCTCTGATTAATGCTGTGGTTCTCCCCTTAATCAGAAATGCAACTTCCCCTCCCCTCCTTCCACCATCTCTGCCTCGGCTGAAGCTCCTGTTCCCTAGCACATTAAGCTGTCAGTCCTATCCATCACTTATCCATATTTCTGTAATGGCTATAATATCCCAGTCCCACATACCTATCCACGCCCTGAGTTCATCGGCCTTACTTGTCAGCACTCTTGCATTGAAACAGATGCAATCTAATCCAAAATGCATTACTTTCTCTCTGTCGTTTTCCAGCCTAACCTTATTATTTCTGATTACTGCATCTCCTTCCACTTGCCTCCCTGCTCTTGAAGATACCACCACCTGCCAATTTAATTTAAACCCTCCTTTGTATCCCTAGCAAAACTGGCTGGCAAGATATTGGTGTCCCTCCATTGCATGTCTTGGACGGTAATCTCCCTCTCAGGAGATTACCACTGTCAAGGTTTTTTTTAAAAATATTTCTCTTAGCTCTCTGTAATCACGCTGCAGGACCTCGTCCCTATTTCTATGGCTATCATTTGTGCCAACGTGCATAATGATTTCCGGCGGCTCCCCTTCCCCCTTGAGAATGTTCTGCAACCATTTGGAGACATACTGGACCCTAGCACCTGGGAGGTAACGCACCATCCTGGATTCCCGTTTGTGACCACAGAATCTCTGATCTGTCCCACAAATAATCGACCCTCCTATCTTTAACTTCCTGTTTACCTTTACCCTTTCCCGCTATGCCCCAGTGGTAGTACCACCTTCTGCTTTCCCCTGAACGGTCATTGCCCCAAATAATCCAAAAATGTTTTTGAGGGGAATGGCCACAGGGTATTCCTGCACTCTCTTTGCTATTCCTGGTGGTCGACCATCTACTCTATGCCTGGAAGATGACAGGAATCAAGGAACGCCTGTGGGATTAAATTGTGTTTATTTAAATACAACAGGACTGACAGGTAAACTCAGGGCGATGAATATTGGACTGGATTATTACAGTCATTATCTTGGATGACCCTGAATGCATCTTAGGTTATATTACCTACAGTGCGTTAACAGGCCCTTTGGCCCAACAAGTCCGAACCAACCCACTGAAAAGCAACCCACCCAGACCCACGCCCTTACACGCAACACTGCAGGTAATTTAGCATGACCAATTCACCTAACCTGCACACATTTGGACTGTGGTAGGAAACCGTAGCACCCAGAGAAACCCCATGCAGACACGGCGAGAATGTGCAAACTCCACGCAGACAATTACTCGAGGCAGGATTTGAACCCTGGTCCCTGGTGCTGTGAGGTAGCAGTGCTAACCACTGATCCACCGTGCTGCCCAGCTTCAGCTCCCTAACACGGTCTCCCAGGAGCTGAAGCTGGGTGCAGTGCTCACACGTGTAGCCATCAGAGCCAGTGGAAATCTTCCTGAGCTGTCACATCCCACAAGAGGAGTGTGCGACTGCCATAAATGCAATCACGACTGCAATAAAGTTAAAAATACTTCATTTGTGTTTACCTGTACATTTTGCTGAACTGGAGCTGTCCAAACCCTCTCGTGCAAATGCCTTCCTGCTTACTCTGCTACCAACGGCATGTCTCTCTACCCCTCCACATTTAATTTTGGTCAGGGAAGAAAGGAGATACGACAGTGATGTAGTGTTTAGGCCTTCAGCACCCCTTGATACCTGGCCCTGACTACCCTGCTCTCCAGTGCTAGTCTCTCCTTGGCCTTGGCGGGTGTCTTACTGAGGTCTTCCTTCTGGTAGTGGTGACTGTGTCGATGCAAATGCTCACCCCGACAGGCAATCCGTGTTATTGCAGTCCTCTCGTACTTTCTGTCTATTAGTATCACGTTTATGGATTTCTTGAATCCCTCGATTGCATTCCAAACTGTGTCTCACTCCATAGTGAGAGAGGTTGATGTTGTTGTGCATACAGGTCAATTGGAAAATAACACGATTAGACATAGGGGCAACAATATGTCTATCCACTCACTGAGTCTGCTTTTCCTTCGAATAGGTTATATCTATTTTGTTAATCCCTCATTCTACATTCCTGCGATTTCCCCGTAACACTTGTATAAAAATCTGTCTGTCTCAGCCTTGAAGATATTTAATGATCCAGCTTCAACAGTCCTCCGAATTTTCGACAATTGCTTCCCTCTCACTGATGTGAGACTTGCTGGTCTTCAATCTGGTGATTTGACCAACCATTATCTTGCATAAACTTCCAATTCTTCCTCAGTTCCTCCAAACTGAAGACCGATTCGTAGGATGTACTTAACGTATTCTCTCGCTCTGTGAATAGGCTGTCCCCTTAGTCCATAATACTCCCATTTTTTCCCCCGCATTATCGTCTTCCCCTTAATAAACAAAAAACAAAATTTGGATTATTGCTAATCTTACCCGCTAATGTTTTGTCACCCCTCCTTTGCTCTTCCACTGACTTTTTAAGTTTAGTCCTATACTTTCTATATTTTTAGGATTTTCATTGACCTGCTCACCTGGTACCTGCTTTAAGCTTTTCTTTCCTTTTTCACCCTGTTCAGAATTTGTGTCGACATCTGAGGGTCTCTAGGTTTGTTTTCCTGTATTTTATCTTCGATGTAACATGCTGGGCCGACACTGTCATCAATTCAATTTTAATCAAATGATCCCCTAAAGCCCGCCCCACCTTGTTCTGCTACAGTTTCACCCAGAAGCAACTGCAGTTTGGCCAGATTCTGTCATTTTTTCCCCATAAAATCTGTTTCCACAATGCAAAAAGCTTTTATTTTTCTAACATTTTTGGGGTATTCTCCTTAGCAAAGTCAAAATGTGTGATATCACATTCACTGGTCCTATAATGCTCTCCCACGTCTGCCTGGAACAGCTGACTGGCTTCGTCGCCACAGTGAGGCCCAGCACTGCACTGCCCATTGTTGTATTTGCTCTATGTTGATATAAGAAGCTCTCTGGAATAAATTTCAAAACATCTTCCCCCTCTTAAAAAGTTATCACTGACCGAATGATTATTTGGAATTGACATGCCTGAATATAATTGTTTTTACACACATCAATATCTTGGTTATATACAGGCTCCCGTACTTTCCTTTATCTGGTGTTCTAATAATATATCCCTAGCAGTGTTTCTGTCATGGTTTTGATCCTGAGCTCTAACCACCAAGCCTCATTACAACATCCTTTCAAGATATCGTCCCTTCTTACACCAGTAACTTACTCCATAACTAATAAGGCAACACCACCCTCGCTTTTACCCTCTCTCCTGTCCTGACCATATTTCTGGTACCACAGAATATTGAGTTTTCAGCCCTGAACTCCCACAAACACATCTCAGAAATGGCAAAACGCCACTCTTCCACATGTCACCTCGTTTCTTTATCATATATGTCTGTCTGATAATATCTTCGAGGAGAAAGTGAGGTCTGCAGATGCTGGAGATCAGAGCTGAAAATGTGTTGCTGGAAAAGCGCAGCAGGTCAGGCAGCATCCAAGGAGCAGGAGATTCGACGTTTCGGGAATAAGCCCTTCTTCAGGCCGTTCTTCGGGCTTATGCCCGAAACGTAGAATCTCCTGTCTGATAATATCACCAGCATTAAAGTAAAGCACATCCAACCCGGAAAATATCACCAGGAATACTCAATACCTTGGAGTTCTTCGGTCATTAATTGTTCGTTATCAACCTGTCGAATTCATGAACCAGAACTGTACCTCTAGGAATGAATGAATATTTGTTGAATTTTAATTTCGTTTTTAGAAAATGTTTTCATCAAATACAACTTTCTGGACAGTCAGATCCAGATACAACGATTTTCTGTTGATTAGTTCCCTGTTCGGTATGCAGAGCGGTCAGCCCTCAGTAATGGAGAAAGTGAGGACTGCAGATCATGGCGAGCAGAGTCGAACATTGTGGCGCTGGAAAAGCACAGGCAGTCAGCCAGCATCTGAACATCAGCAGAGCCAAAGCTTTGGGCATCTGCCCTTCCCATGTTTTCCATTAAATAATACAAAGGATATTGGGAACCGTACTTGTTCAGGAAAGCAGCACTGCACAGACCTTGAAATGGAAAGCAGTCAATCAGTTTGTTGGACAGGGAGTAAATAGGTTGAGGTGAAATACAGACTGATTGAAGTACAAACATAAGGATAGATAAATCCCTCGGCCAGAAGCGAACACGCTAGGTTACTCCAGGAAGAGAGGGAATAGATTTCTGTGCCTTTGGCGATGGTCTTTGCGTCTTCACTCTCCATTGGAGTAGCGTCACATGATTGGAGAGTGGCAAATGTTACTCCCTTGTTCAGGCAAGGAAACAGGGATTGTCCTGAGAATGACAGACCCGTCAGTCTTACATCAGTATTGGGCAAAATATTGGAGAGGATTCTAAAAAATCATAGTTTGATAAGAAATTGTCAGCATGGCTTTGTGAGGGTCAGGTCATACCTCACAACTCTTAATAAATCCTTTGTGGATGGGATTAAGCACTCTGAAGAAGGTAAAGCAGTGAATGTGGAGTGGATGGATTTTAACAAAGTGTTTGTTAAGCTTCCCTATCGTAGTTTCATTCAGAAAGTAAGGTGGCATGGTATACAGGGAGACCTATCTGTCTGTATACAGCATTGCCTAGCCCATAGAGGACAGAGGGTGGTGGTAAGGGGGAAGTATTCAGTGTGGAACTAGGTGAGCAGTGGTGTTCCGTAAGGATCGGTTCTGGGACCTCTGCTGTTTGTGATTTTGATAAATGACTTGGATGCCGAAGTGGAAGAGTAGGTTCGTAAGTTTGATGATGTAACAAACAGTTGGTGGAATTGTGGATAGTGTGAAGGTGTGTTGTAGTTTGCAACAAGGCAATGACAAGATGCAGGACTCGGCTGCTAAGTGGCAGAACATGTTCAATATGGTAAACTGGGATATGATTCATTTTGGAAGATTGAAATTGAATGCAGAATAAGGGTTAAAGGCAGGATTCTTACATTACACATGTTCTATGTTCACTGTTTCCAGTTTCACCCAGCTTGTGGATTCTCATCAATTGTTGAGTGTGTGAAGGAGTGATGTGTGTGAGATCAGGAAGTTTTGGAGGGGTGTAAGGCCAAAACCTCCAGTTACTGTCACCTGAAAGCCAGTATAATATGTGTGTTTACTTAGACCAGACAGAATCCGCCCAGTTCAGTTATTAATGCGATTTTTTGATTGCCGTTTGCTGCTGGTTACTTCACATACATTCTACTGTGTGATCCATGTAGTAATCTCTGACCAATCACAGAGATGTATAATTTTATTTTGATACTGGAGAATGTGAAGGTGACATTTATTAGATATGGATTTAGAGGTTTCTTTGTGAGACACAAAGGATTGTAATAAATTGTCAACTTGTTAATGTCTTCACCCATGTCTGTTCCGGGGTCAGATGTATGGGGTCTGAGTGGCAGGTCAGATTTCATCACCGTAGGTAACTTGTATTGTGTGATTCTGGCTCTCCGTGTCAACACGTCTGCTCTCGGGGCCAGGTTCTGACTGAAGATGAATTTTAAAGATTGGTTACTGGTCAGCCATTAGTATTTAACCTGGACAACATTTGAACTTAGCTGAAAATTTGTTGCTGGAAAAGCGCAGCAGGTCAGGCAGCATCCAAAGAACAGGAGTTTCGACGTTTCCGGCATACACCCTTCTTCAGGCCCTTCTTCGGGCTCATGCCCGAAACGTCGAATCTCCTGTTCCTTGGAGGCTGCCTGACCTGCTGCGCTTTTCCAGCAGCACATTTTCAGCTCTGAGCTCCAGCAGCTGCAGACCTCACTTTCTCCTCGAACATTTGAACTTACACTGAGACCAGTGATCATCTGTTGGTGGGTTCTCCAAATGTCCAAGTTGGATTCCAAATTATTTGTTTTGAAGTAATGCTTGACTGACTGCCCCGAACCAGCTTAGAAGCTCTATGCACAGATTATGGAACAGGTCACTGAGTCTCTGTATCACAGGCAGCTGTGAGGTCCAATAACTCTGTAAGTGTTTTCAGATCTATTGGAAGTAATTTTCAGTGTAGCTCATTGCAAGGTGTTGCGTTTACTGACCCGGACAATAATCGGGTGTTTGCCATATTTCATGAATTTGTCAAATATAAGATATGAATGATAATCATTCAACTGAACTATAATCTCTTAAATCAATTATGTTAATTCTATATTTATGGAACTAAAATATAAACTCCTGTCAAGATTTTCTAAGTTAAAACTCACAAAACACCAGGTTACAGTCCAACAGCTTTAACTGGAAGCACACTAGCTTTCGTAGTGATTCTCCTTCATTAGGTGATTGTCACTTTAACTTTGTACACCCCAGTCCAACACCGGCATCTCCAAATCATCAAGATTTTCTAACACAGAAATAAAGCATGTACATTTTATTTTATCGAAGAAAGAACATAACTCTTGTGGTGATCAGAATTAGATATTCAATGTCAGAATTCAAAGCAATGTTTTGCTACTCCAATATTTGTAATGTGGTTGGCTTCTGAATGATTACATGTTCAGATTGCGCAAACGATTGAACATACAAATAAAAATAGCATTCTTTTACATTTATATATGAACAATCAGTTTAATTTCTCACTGAAATGTACGATCTTCTGCTATTTACCAGCAATTTAAAAATGGTAAGAATTCAAAATGGACTGTGAATATTAAACTTAATAAATTATTTGTGTTATTAAATTTTCGTGAACAATAATTTGAAAACTTGCATTTTTTTAGAATGAATGATGTTTAATATGAAATGTGGACGGCAAAGAAAAAGCAACGAACATAATATCTTGTCAGTGAAAAGTCAGAGCTTTCGAAAGAGTTTTGTGCCCAAGCAATTATATATTTGCTTTAGTAATTGGAATACAACATGTAAAATATTCATGTTCTGAGTAATAATTAGATTTCATAATGAAACTGACCTTGCAATACTGGCATTTTAAATGCTTATGCTGAACCAACTAATCACATATTTGCGAGCATTTACACAGTGAAATAATTGGATACTGAGTTTTTTTTCACAGCTGGCACATGATAGAGTAAAAACCATTAAAGTACAGAAGGAGGGCATTGGATTATGTATGCATAAGTTCCAAAAATGTCTCCCAAGCACATCCCATTTGCCAGCCCTCTCTCTGTTACCCTTTAAATTCATAATTTCCAAACATATATCCAATTCTCTTTTGAATCTTCATCACAACTTTCCCAGCCATGTCAATTCCAATTCGTAACAACTCTCTAAATAAAGACGTTTTTCCTTAATTCACTCCTAGCTCTTTTGCTGACAACCTTGCAATTAGAATTCCTTGATGCTGTAATGCCAACTAATAGAGTATTCTTTTTCTACTCTACAACATTTTTCATACTTTTGACCATCGCAATAAATTCACATCTTTGTCTGTCCTCCTGCTGGAACAATAAGCCTTGCAAGAACTGTGACAAACACTACAACGGAAAAGCAAGCAGAAAACTAGTCACCAGGATATATGAACATCAAGTAGCCACAAAAGACATTACCTCAACACTAATTTCTTACGTACTGATGAGGAAGTACGGCACTTTGACTAGGTCTGTATATCCATACTAGGTCAGGCCAAACAGAAACAAGCACAAGAATTCCTAGAAACAGGGTTTACGAACCGGAACTCCATTAACAAGTACATCAATTTTGACTTCTTCTACCACCCTCTGAGAAAAAGGGCCGGAAATTACATTACCAGCTCAAGGAAACCGAAACACTTAAATAGAAAGTGGGAGATAACACCAGCACTTCACTGGAGGCTCACGTACTGAGTACAGTCAATGGAACAAACCAGGAACTGTCATTAGCTGTTGCCTCAGAAAATATCTGAGTGTTCATGGCTGACACCACATAGAATAATTGAATGAAAATGCGAGCCTGCACCACAAAGTGCATATCCAAAAGCTTTTTGAAAAGTTTTTGAGATTACCTGATCAATCACCTGCCGCTGGCAATGCATTCCAGATACATGTCACCCTGGACAGAACAGCGCCTCAGTGGTTAGCACTCCTGCCTGAGAGCGCTGGGGAATCAGGTTTCATTTCAGCCTTTGGTGACTGCCTGTATGAATTTAACACATTGTCTGCCTGGGTTTCGTTTAGGTAGTCTGGTTTCCTCCCACAATCCAAACATGTGCAGGTTAAGTGAATTGGCCATGCTAAATTGCCGAAAGTGTTCAGGGATGTGTAGGTTAGGTGCATTAGTCAGGGGTAAATATCGGAGGAACATGTTTGGGTGGGTTACGCTTTGGTTGGTCAGTGTGGATTTGTTGGGCTGAAGGGCCTGTTTCAACACATAAGAACTTTATATTCTATGTCTCTGCCACCCTCTCAGTTCAATACATACTCCAGAAACCCTCTCTCAATATCCTGCTTTTCACTTTAAGTATGTTTCCCTTTGTTTTTGACACTTCGAGTAAGGGAAACAGCTGCTGTCTGTTCATTCTCTCCGTACCCCGTATGCTCTTGTATACCTATACCATGTTCCCTCCTCAACTTTCCCTGCTGCAAAGAAAAAAGGAGCAAGTTTAGCCCTCGCCTTTCACAGTTTGAGTACTCACTTGTCTTGTTAATTCAGATATACATCATTTAAAATTTATCAGTGCTAACCTTCATTGGCCATTAATCTGGATATAGAAATCATCTCTTTATATCGTCCTGTAGCCTAACTCTTTCTTCCTCACTGTGAAGAATTCGGCTAATCTTTGTGTCATCCCCAATATTAGTTATCATTGCACTGCCGCCTATCTTCCACATTCTCACCATCATCATTTATGAATATCAGAAACAAATCTTAATTTCCTTCCTGTTCTCCAGATGTTATTCACAGAAGAATAATTAAGAATTCCAGTCTCTTGCTGTTTTTATTTTGGGGAATTTACAGACTGATGTAGTTAACATCTATTGTGAGCATGGTGAAAATACCATTTTCGACACAAAGTTAAATTCACCTTTTACACTCTGTCCCTCAGCATGTCTTATTCATAAAGCGTGTACCTAATTTAGGATGAACTACAGTTTGGCACCTTGCACTGGAACATCAGCCCTTTGTGTGGCACTGTCCTTTGTCACAATAGTCAGAACTGAAGAAAACCTTCATCTGCAGGATGGACAAAGACTCATTGCTTGAATCAGTTAATGTGATGAGGATAAATATTCAATTAAATTCTATGTTATGGACAAACTGCAGGAGATCAAATCATATTCTAAAGTCTATCTTGAATTGGAAGCCAATACATACTATTAAAAATAATTCAAAAATGTTGATACACAACACCAGGGGAAGAAAAAAACACGTCACCCGCATTTGATGGAGAAGCAAAACTACAGAGTGAATGTACAATCTGATAAAGGAGCAAGTGATAGAAAAAGAAGTACATCAAATTTTAATTTTCAATAGAATCAGATCCCAATTTACCTGAACAGTGGTGGTTTTCACCCAACCTCACTTTTCCAAAATCAAGCTTTACCCAGTCACTAAAACTTCATTAGCCATTCTTCCTCCCCTTCCTACTCTTTCTTTACACTCCTACTTCCCTTGCACTACACCTTCTGCTGCCACATGCTCTTCTACTGATGATATCTCTTCACACCCTTCTTCTGCCACTCCCACTGTAAGTTACACCAATTCCCTAGTTATTCACACTTCCACTGGTCATCACAAGTTTGCTTTCCAACTCTGGTGATGGGAGCTCCTGGCTTCTGAGCTGCTATTGGTCATCAGTGAATGATGAGATTGAGATGATCAATGCCCAATGTCTAATAGTGTATGTCTGTCATTGTCCAAAGCACCTTGAATGGGTTGTTTTTTCCCCATACAGAGTGTATCGTTTTTCTGTCTCTCTGTCACAGCGCTTAACCAAACAGCCTCATCTCAAATAGGAAACATCTCTCCTCAGAATCAGAAGTCCATGCATCTGTTTGTCCTTAAACGTTGCGAGGACAGTGACCACATTGTTCAATAAGCCGTGTTCTAGCCTTTTTTCTCTTTAGTATTTTAACTGAGTTTCCAATGTCAGTTGAGGTGAGATCAGAGTAATTTCTCATGCTATCAAACTAGCATTTGACTCATGTCGCATCGTTCACCCTCAGCAAACTGTGGTTAATGGAAATCAGAGGAGGTTCTGTGCTGGTAATTTCCTCAATGAACAATGACTCCTTAACCTGAGCTATTGTGAATGACAAATAAACTCTGCCCTTATTAGTGCCTTCCAAAACCAAGGATGGATTTGTCTTATTAATAACGTCAAGATACATTCATTTTTCACAGTTTGGTCTAAAGTATCAGAAAAATAAGACCTTGCTGGTCGAGTATCACCCCAATGAAATCAGAGCATGACAATAAGATAACGATTCCGATTATTTTCAATCAATTACTTTCTGAAGACTTGTCATGCGGTGTTGTTGCCACTGAGATCAACATTTTCTCTGTTCAACAGCATCACATCACATTGGCTCAGGGCTGGATCATTCCCCAATTCTACTTCATTCTCCAGCTCATTTGGCATGCTCGCCAGATTTACGAGGCCCACAAGATGGAATAACTTAGAGATGCCTATGAGCCTCTGGAACCTGCTTCCCCACCCATGCCCTGCAATCTGAGTCCATCCCATCCCCCAAGCCTGTCGTGTATTCACCATCCCTCCTAACCTTCCACGGTCTAATACTGAATGTTCTGTACTCAGCAAAGGTCTCAGATTTATCCCACTTTTCCCCCACTTTAATGAATTTCAGGAACAATATAATGTTGAACTCCTCTTCCAATATCTTCTACTCGGTGTCCGTTTCTTTGAGCAAGAGTCCATTCCACATCCCGTAGACACTTCGCCCATCTCCAACACTCTCCCTCCCTCTGGATCCATTCCTCTGGCATTTACGTGAACTCAATATGTTCACTGAGAACGCTCCGTGGGAGTTTGGTTGTCTTAAATTCTCTGTAACCCCCTCACCCTATCCAACCTATCACCCTCTGAACAGACTGTACGCTGTATGCTTCAATCAACACTGACTATGTTATTCATTCTGTACCGAAAAAGGAGGTGCTGCTGTAGTCTAGAGGACTCACCTATACATTTCAGAGGCCGAGTGCCATGTCTGAGATACCTCCACATATCACCTGCTGGTCCATAACCCTACCATGGCACATCAGGCTATTTTATTTACTAAATCTGACCAATTTCATTTGGAGATTCCCACTCACTCACCCACACCCACCCCTCCCACTCATCCCCACCTAACATTCCCGAAACTGATGGTCCTCTGATAGCAGAGTTCGCTTTTATCTCCTCCTGAAAATCCACAAACAGAGCTGCCCATGCAGACGCATTGCTTCAGCCTGCTCCCGCCAAACAGAGGGGTGCATGAATACATACGTTAGCCCAACTTACCCATGTTCCTTCATGGGGTATGTAGACCATTCCTTGTTCTAGTTCTATTCCAGCTCCCATCCACAACTCTTCCTCCAATACGTAGACGATATCGTCGCTGCTGCTCCTCTCTCTTGTCCAGAATTGGAAAAGTTCGTCGTTTCCAATTTGCACCCCTCTCTCTCTTTCAACTGGTCTACCTCTGACTCCTCCCTTCCTTTTCTCGACATCTCTGCTTCTATTTCTGGGGATAGACTGGTCACGGATATCCAGTGTTAACCCACCCAACCCCACAGCTACCTGGAGTATACATCCTCACACCCTGTTTCCTGCAAAGACTCCATTCCATTCTTCCAGTTCCTCCGTCTCCACCGCATTGCTTCTGATGATGTCAACTTCAAGAATGTGGCCTCTGAAATGTCCACCTTCTTCCTCAACCGAGAACTCCTCAGTACTGTTGTTGACAGGGCCCTCAACCAGTTCTGACCCACCTCCTGCACTTCTACCTTCAGCCTCTTTCTTCCCTGCTGCAACAGCGTTAGAGTTCCCCTTGTCCTTACCTATCATCCCACCAGCATTCACATGCAAAAGATCATCCGTCTGCATTCCCCCATCTCCAGCAAGATGCATGTTTGCCTCATTTCCCTTTTCCGCTTTCTGAAGTGACCATTTCCTCCAGGACACACTGGTCCGCTCGTTATTCACCGCCTACAACTTCCCCGCCCCCCACACCATCTCCCCCAGCCCCCACTACAGGTACACTTCACTTTCCCCTGCCGGAGGTGTCACACTTTCCCATTTACCTTCTCTTTCGTCACTAACCAGAGGGCAAACATACCTTCCAGATGAAGCAACATCCTACCAACATTTCCCACAATCCGGTCCACTACATTCGCTGCTCACATTGTTGTCTGCTCTACATTGGGGAACCTAAAGGTGAACTGGGTGACTACTTCATAGAATATCCAAGCTGTAACTATGCAAAAGACCTTGAGTTTTCAGTTGCCTGCCAGTTTAATACCCCATCCTCTGCCCTGGTCAATATCTCTGCGTCAGGCTTGCTGCAGTGTTCCAGGACATTTCAACGCAAGCTGGAAGAACAATACATCAGTTTCCGCAGTTGGACCCTGCATCCATTCAGACTCAAAATAATGTTCAAAAGTTTTATGGACCGAACTCCTCAATGCCACATGCCCATACACCAGGCGTCGTTCTCACGTGGCCTTCCATTTCTCACCCCTATTATTAGCTACTAACGGTCTCCATTATAGGAATTCAGCCTTTGCTGTATATTAATCAACATTTTAAGGGCTACCATCAGTTCTGAGGAAGGGTCACTGAACTAGAAACGTTAATTCTGATTTCTCTGCGTAGATGCTGCAGACCTTTTGCAGCAACTTCGGTTTTTGTTACAACAATGTCCTACAATGGTTTTGTATCACAATGCAATACGTCATGGATATTTGGAGCTCTGTCAAACATAGGAACTTTGTCATTTCTCATTTAATATCCATAAACAGATATTTGAGATTCAACTGAGATAGCAGCTTTGCTTATATCTTTCAGATCAATCAATATTTCACAGTTTAGAAAGAAAGAAGAATCGATAGAGGCATACTCAGCAGGTCGACTGCAAAAATTACGGAGGCATGGCGTTGAGGGTGCGTTAGAGGGTTGGATTATGAATTGGCTGCCTGGAAGAAGACAGAGGGTTGTAGTTGATGGTAAAATTTCATCTTGGAGTGCAGTTACTAGGGGTGTTCCGCAAGGATCTGTTTTGGGAACATTTCTCTTTGTCATTTTTTATAAATGACCTGGAGGAGGGGCTAGAAGTTTGGGTGAGCAAGTTTGCGGATGATACGAAAGTCGGTGGAATTTTTGACAGTGAGTAAGGATGTGGCAGGTTACAGCGGGATACAGATAAGCTGCAGAGCTGGGCAGAAAGGTGGCAAATGGAGTTCAATGTAGGTCAGTGTGAAGTGATTCACTGTGGTAATAGTCACAAGAAGATGGGGTACTGGGCTAATGGTCGGATAACCTTTTTCCACATATGGAGTCAGCTATAACGAGGGGACATAGCTTTAAATTAAGGGGAGGTAGGTATAGGACAGATGTTAGGGGTAGATTCTTTACTCAGCGAGTAAAGAGTTCATAGAATGCCCTGCCAGCAGCAGTGGTGGACTCTCCCTCTTTATGGGAATTTACACGGGCATTGGATAGGCAAATGGAGCAAAAGTGGGCTAGTGTAGGTTAGGTGGGCTTGCGTCGTCGCAACATCGAAGGCCAAAGGGCCTGTACTGCGCTGGATGTTTCTATGTTCCTGTGTTTCCATTTCTGGCATCCTCTGAGCAGAGATACACAGAATTAACCTTTGATTCCAATATGACTTTTTCCGAACAGTGTGACATCATATTCTATATGTTAACTCAATTTGTCTCTGCAGATACTTCCTCATCTGTTTCCATTCTACCATCATTTTCTGTTTGTGCTTCATGTTTCCGTACCACTATATTTCAAGTCTTTTGACAGGGCTACATGCGGAATTTGGTTATATATGGACAATGTAGTCCTTTCCTGTTCCTATTTTAGTTGATGTGTCTTTGACACCTCTATTACAGCCGAAATCGGTTTCTTCTTTAATATTCAAAGGAAAAAAGAATTTTTTTTTCTGATTATCCTGTAAATCTCAGGAACTCCACTTTGTTTGAAAAGACATTTTAGAGGCAGCTAAAATTTCATGTGATAATAGGAATAGATTATTGATGGCGGAGCACTCTATGTCCTTCGTGAAACGCCTTGTTTACACCTCTTCAAAGGCTCTGATCACATACTACAGAATTATTTACAGCAAAAGTGGGGGAAAGTCAGCCCATTGTCTGGGAATGACTATATCTCTACTGTTAGTCTCCTGTACTGTCCCCATAGCCCTCCACATTTTGTTATTACTGTCTGCTTTTACTTGTAAGTATCCTGCCAGATATGAACAATATGATAAATCTCAAGCAAAAAGAAAAACAAAACCTAGAGGGCAAGCTCAGCAGGTCTGGCAGTATCTGTGAAGAAAAATCAAAGTTAATATTTCAAGTCCGGTGACCCTACTCAATCTGTATTCCCATTGATTAAATGGTGTGCATATAAAATATAGTTCACGTTATCACATTTAATGTTATCCTTTTAGTTCACATTGTTATTCAGCATTGCATCTCCCAAACGTTGGCTGTTTCCTTGTTATGCATTAGCTTTAAATCTGTCTGTCAGAAAGAGGGATGATGACTGGGGAATGTCATGGTACTCCCCATGCAGTCTCCACAGCCACTGCTCCCATTCCGCCCTATCTCCCAGCCAATATCATGTTCACCCGAACCTGACTCATTAATTCATAAGTCTAAATGAATATGTTCATTGTAATTATCCCTTTTAGTTTTGGACTGATACCAAATGCGTCAAAAATAGGGTTTACAGCAAAAAAACTGCACTTGTAAGTCTGTCAATTTATATAAATAAATTACTGAAGCATATTCCCTATGGAAGTTCCAATGTTGCCTTTGTAGAGCAGTGAGAGGAACATTCAGAGAAGTCCACACTTCCTGTCTATGTTCAGGGCGACTGTGCCCAATGACAGTCTATTCGCTAGCGTTTGTTCCAGTGGAGGAGAGATCAGCACAGTAACAACATCCTGATTGCAATTCTTTTGGGGAGTGGACGGATTTTTGGAGAGATGGTTACAGCATAGTAAACGGACAACAGAGCAGAATCATGTAGCCTACGAAAAGAAAATATTCTTATTCTCCCTCACAACTGACTTCACTAGAGCAATTACTGATGAGAGATGTGACCAATAGCCACAATGTCAACATATTGTCCAGTCCAGGTATATTGTGAACTGAAAGTGCTGTATTGAAAGCTGGGTCTGTTTGCTCTGACCGTAATTGCTGTCAGTCTCCATGTAATGCAACTTAGTCACTCTAAGGTATCCCTCCCGTATTAGTAAGAGGCTTCATTCAGTGCGTTATCCTACTGTAGTAACAGATGCATCAGCTCCAACAGTAACAGAGGTCAACAGCTGCATAGATCGGAATCTGAGAATAGCGGATTGGAACATTACAACAATCCCTCACATCCCTCCAAGGCCCCAAGGGATCCTTCCATATCCGCCACAAGTTCACTTGTACCTCCACACACATCATCTATTGCATCCGCTGCACCCGATGTGGCCTCCTCTACATTGGGGAGACGGGCCGCTTACTTGCGGAACACTTCAGAGAACACCTCAGGGACGCCCGGACCAACCAACCCAACCAACCCGTGGCTCAACACTTTAACTCTCCCTCCCACTCCACCGAGGACATGCAGGTCCTTGGACTCCTCCACCGGCAAAACATAATAACACGACGGTTGGAGGAAGAACGCCTCATCTTCCGCCTGGGAACCCTCCAACCACAAGGGATGAACTCGGATTTCTCCAGTTTCCTCATTTCCCCTCCCCCGACCTTGTCTCAGTCGGTTCCCTCAACTCAGCACCGCCCTCCTAACCTGCAATCTTCTTCCTTACCTCTCCGCCCTCACCCCACTCCCGCCTATCACCCTCACCTTGACGTCCTTCCACCTATCACATCTCCAGCCCCCCTCTCCCCCAAATCCCTCCTCCCTACCTTTTATCTTAACATGCCTGCCACCCTCTCCTCATTCCTGATGAAGGGCTTATGCCCGAAACGTCGAATTTCATATTCCTTGGATGCTGCCTGACCTGCTGTGCTTTAACCAGCAACGCATTTTCAACCATTATTGAACGAAAGATTTGTTTCAAGTGATTTGTTTCAAGTCTACCACAGCTGATGGCAGAACTTAAATAAAAATGATAACAATTGGAATAAAAGTGAATTTCACGAAAACAAACATAAAAACAACATTTTGTCTGAAAACCTTCTTCTTCACTGTTCACCCTCGGTGAAGAAATCTAATGTCATTACCCGGTCTGGACTAAGTGTGACTTTAGACCCTTGGCAATATGCCGAGCTTTATTTTGGATTGTAGAATGGCCTCAGAGTCAGGGCGACTAGTGATGGACACCAAACACTGTCCTTGGCAGAGATGTCAACACTCCACGACTTAAAAAATTGAAGGTGAATTCAAATAAGAGAAGATGCTGAAAATCTGAAATTATACAAAGAAATGCAAAGAAAAGAAACGAACAGAAAGTGGTGGGAAACTTTCCTGAACTGAAAGCAGCTGGAAAGGGGTGTGATTAATACCATTGACAGGGAAGTGTGCTTTGAAGGGAAGGGAAGAATCAGTAAAGAAGGAGAGATACAGAAGAAAAAGAGCAAACAAAGAGAATGATGAGCAGCTGGGCTGGAAATCAAACGTGAGATTCACCTCATTTATTTTTTGCCTTTCCCATCTTCCTGAATATCATGCCCTTGTAAACACAGGTATCCTCCACTTTTCAAAAGTTCACTTTTCGCCACTTCCCTTTCCGAATGATTTGCATTATGACCTTGTTTCGCGAACCAAAAGAAATCCGAACAGGATTTTCACTTTTACAACGAAAGCCGAAATTTTTCCCATATAAATTAGTGCTACTGCACTTTACACCATATCACATTGTGAACAGTTTCGTAGGACACTCTACATACAAATAGTGTAGGAAACCTCTATATATCTAAGATCATGTTTAAAGAGATTTGATTCCCTCTGTCTGTCCTTCCTGAGTGTGGTCATCTTCTTATATTCATTAATTAGATATGCATATCTCTGATTGGGGCAGCATTAGTTCATTTTTCCAGTTGCCCTTGAGAAGACCTTGAGCCACTGCAGTCCTCGTGTTTGATCTGATTTGGTTTCATTTATTTTAGTCAAACGTACAATGGAAAGGTTTGTTTTTATTGTAGTCCGGGTACATGACCCTAAACAAGAAAACAGAGATTACAGGATCTATGGACAGAGTGAGGCATACAATGTTACAGCTTCACAACAGGAGTGCAAAGTAAGATCGACATAAGTAAAATTAATATTATTTGAAAAGTAAGAGATGTCAACTTTTCAGTCTAATAATGGTAGGGAAGGAAGTGTTCCTGAGCATGCTGGTCCATATTTTCAAGCCTCTGTGTCTCCTCCCTGTTGGAAGAGGTTGTAGGAGATCATTACCAGTTTGGAAGAGAGATATTTGATGTTGCTAGCCTTTCTGCGACAATGACAATTATAAATGGACGGAAGGTTGTCTTCTGTGATGGCCTGGACAGTGCACACAACCGTCTGTAGTTTCTTATGGTCCTAGGCAGAGCAGTTACCATGTCAGGTCATTATGCGCCCGAATATAATGCTTTGAGATGCCAGTATGCAGAGCACTGGGGGACTGGCGCTTTCAAAATAGTTAGATGAAATGAGTGGCTGTTAAATTGATACCCACGTTCTGGTTGCTGTTTTGACAACAATTGAAATTTAATTGATAATTTTAAATTATGTCCTCTATACCAAAATCCTGTTGAGTGTATTGTATTGTCACCATCGAACCAATGAGCCATCACCTGCTTCAAATGAATAGACAAGCCATCACCATCACAACGAAGGAGAAAGAAACAGAAACAAAGGGAAGGAGAGAGAGAACACAGCGAGGGAAACAGATAGACAGTCAGTCAAAGAGAGAAAGGAAACAAAACGAGAAAACAAACAATCACATGTGCAGGGAGAAGGGAAGGTAATAGGTTCAGGGAAATAAACAGAAGACAGGGAAAAGGAAAACATAGGAAAATAGACAGTGTGAGAGAAACTGTGAGGGAGAAAGGTCACAGGGAGCTGGGGATAGGGTCAAGGGGAGCTGGGCGGAATGGGAGGAGTTGGGGGTGATGACTGGAGAGACCTCGGCGTGAGCACTGGAGGGAGCTTGGGGTAGGGAGGTGAGGATTTATTTTTTCCTGCGCCAAGATACCCAGGCAGATCATGGATCCAGGTAAGCATGGATGTACTGAATGATGTCTGTAAACATATCTGAGAGGCAGATAGGTTACGCTGCACAGGGCTTGCGCTAGGCGGGATCAATATGAACAAAATCAACATTATCTGAGATTAGAGAGTCCACAATAACAGCTAGGAAGAAGCTGTTCCTAAACTTGCTGTTCTGTTTGATCAAGCGTCTGTATCTTTTAGCCTGATGGAACAGGTTGTGGGAGTTCTTTACAGAGATATGATGGGTCTTTGGTAATGTCAGAACGAGCAACATTCCAGTACAGGAACAGGCCATTCGGCGGCCCAAGACTGGTCCGATCCAAATTCTCTATCTCAACCTGTATCCTATTTTCTAAAGCTATTTCCTATGCTCCCTGCCCATTCATGTATATTTCCGGAAACATCTTAAATGGAGCACCACTGGTCACAGTTCTGCATTTTGAGAAACTCCCTTCCCCTATTCCGCTCTGTCCCCTGTTGCCAAGCCAGTTCTTTATCCATGCACCTAGAACACCCCGGACACCATGTGACTTCATTTTCTCATAACCCAGCCATGGGAAATCTGATCAAACGTCTTCCTGAAGTCCATATACATGACATCTATAACCCCTCCCTCATCAATCAACTTTGTCACTTCCTCAAATAATTATATTAAGTTGGTAGGACATGACCTTTCCTGCACTAAACCATGTTGCCTACCACTGATAAGACCATTTTCATCCAAATGAGAATAGATCCTATCCTTCAGTATCTTCTCTCGCAGCTTTCCTACCTAAGATGTCAGGCTCACTGGTCTATTATTAACTGGATTATTCGTGCTACCCTTCTTAAACAAGGCGATTAGAAACTTTCCAGTCCTCTGGGATCTCAGTTGATCAAGGAAGTTACAAAGATATCTGTTAAGGTCCCAGCTATTTCCTCTTTCCCTTCCCTTAGTAATCTTGGATAGATGTTGGCAGCCTTTCTGCGGCGACGAGCCATGTAAATCAAGTCAATGGTTGGGAGATTGGAGTCCGTCATAGTCTGTGCTGTGAACACAATCTTCTGTAGTTTCTGATGTTACTGGGCATAATGTTGCCGCACAAGGCCATTACGCACCCGGACAGTTCATACACAATAGTGCATCTGTAGATTTAGCGCATGCTAAATATCCTGATTCAAGTGAGGAAGGAGAGGCGTTTTTGATCCACCGTGACTATCACACCCATGTGAGAAATCCAGGAAGGTTGCCATTTATCATCACTCCGAGTAACTTGACGCTCTGCATTCTCTCCACCGTCGATGTAGACAATGGCTTGTTCCCCTCCTTTCATTCTAAAGTAAATGATCAGTTCTTTACTTTTGCCGAATTTGAGAGGTAGGCTGTTATCATTCCACCATATCATCAAACCCACTATCTCCTTTTTGTGTTCAGACTCAACGTTGCTGGATATCCTCCTGCTTTAGAGATGTTATCAGCAAACTTACAGTTGGCTTTGTTTCGAATTTGGCAACACAGTCACGTGTGCAACGGAGTACAGTAGGGGGCTGATGACAAAGCCGTGTGTGTACAGGAAGTACAGAGGCTGATTACACAGCCGTGCTTATACTGGAGTACTGTAGGGTGCTGGTAACAAAGCCGTGTTTATGCAGGAGTACAGTAGGGGGCTGATGACAAAGCCGTGTGTGTACCGGAAGTACAGTAGGGTACTGATGACACAGCCGTGTGTGTACAGGGAGTACAGCAAGGGGCTGATGACACAGCCATGTGTGTACAGGAGTACAGTAGATGGCTGATGAAAAAGCTGTGTGTGTACAGGGAGTACAGTCGGGGGCTGTGCGACACAGCCGTGTGTGAACAGGGAGTACAGGAGCGGGCTGAGGACACATCGCTTGGTGTACAGGCTGTGCAGTCGGGGGTGAAGACACAGCCGTGCGTGTACAGGGAATACAGTTGTGGGCTGAGGGACACTGCTGTGGGTTACAGTGAGTACAGTAGGGGGCTGAGGGACAGCGCTGTGTGTGTACAGGGAGTACAGTAGACGGCTGAGGGACACTGCCGTGGATGTATAGGAAGTACAGTAGGGGGCTGAAGGACACTGCCATGGGAATACAGGGAGTACAGTAGGGGGCTGAGGTCATAGCCGTGTGTGTACAGGGAATACAGTTGTGGGCTGAGGTTCACTCCTGTGGGTTACAGTGAGTACAGTAGAGGGCTGAGGGACACTGCCGTGGATGTATAGGAAGTACAGTAGGGGGCTGAGGGACACTGCCATGGGTATACAGGGAGTACAGTAGGGGGCTGAGGACACAGCCGTTTGTGTACAGGGAATACAATTGGGGGCTGAGGACACATCCTCCAGGAGCTCCAGTGTTGAGGGTTATTGTGGTGGAGATGCAGATGCCTATCTTCACAGATTGTGGTCTGTGGGTCAGAAACCGGGGGTCCAGTTGTACAGGGTGGAGCCACGACTAAGTTCATGGAATTTTGAGATCAGTCGGGAGGGATTATTATGTTTCAGGCGGAGCTGTCATCAATGAGCAGGAGTCTGGTGTTGGTGTCTTTGTTGTCCAGATGTCCAGATGTATGAGTGCAGGGCTCGGGATACGGCATCTTTTGTGGACCCATTACATCAGTCGGCATATTATAGAGGATCAAGTCAGGCTGGGAGATTGGAGATGATGTGGGCCATAGCCAGCCTTTAAAATCACTCCATGTTTATTGAGGTTAGAGCCATTGGGCGGTAATCATTAAGTTATAAAAGCATGAGCTTTCTCACTTTCAAGGTTGATGTTGGTCTTCTTAAAGCAGGTTGGGACTTCAGCTTGTTGGAGGGAGAGTCTGAAATTGTATGTGAATACCTCTGCCAATTGGTCCTCACAGGATCTGAGTGCTCAGCTGGGAACACTATCCAGGCCCGTCGCTTTCCATAATTTGACCTGCAGAAAGAGAGATCATGCCTGCAGCTGTGACAGCAAAAGCAGGTACATCCGAGGCTGTCAGGGCAGGTTTCAGCCTGGCAGTCACACAGTTATTCATCATAGACATCCCCTCGCCAACCTCCCTCATCGTCATCAATACACAGTGACATGGTTGGTGTGAGCACCACTCAGTTAGTGATGAGACAGAGTGACTTCAATAAACTGGGATTGTCGACCAAATGAATTAAACTCACAACAAAATGGAATAGAGTGTGCTTCTATTTAGAGTCAGTGGTTCAGGGAGTGAAGACTTTGTAGGTGTAATTCAAGTCAAGCCACTGCTTCAACCTGAATGGAGTCAAGCACCTTGTCTCTTGTGCCTTGTAGATGGTGGACGGTCCTGAGGGAGCCAGGAAACGTAATTTATATGAACAAACTGACCAAAGGACTTAGGGCAGTTTTGCTAAGTTTGCAGATGATATTGAGAAATTGAGGAAGCTGCAGAAAGGCTTGAACTGTTTAGGACTGTGGGAAAACACATGGCTGATGGAACATAATATGGGAACATGTGAAAATATGCATTTTGGTAGGTGGAATAGAGGAGACACTATATTCTAATAGGATCCATTAAATCTGATGCACAAAAGCATTTGAAACACTCGTCCTCTCTTACGGTTAACGTGCATGTTCAGTTTGCAGTTAGGAAAGCAAAAGCAATGTTCACATTCATTTCAAGAGAGCAAGAATGCAAGACGGGCGACATACTGCTGAGAATGCAATGGGCTATGGCCAGACGGCATTTGGCCAATTGTGAGCTGTTTTGGACACTATCTCTGGAGAAAGATCTGCTGGTGTTGAAGGTGATCCATCCTGGGGATGACGGCTTGTCAAATGAGCGGCAGTGTGTGTACATGATGGAATGTAGAAGAATTGTGTGGAGTGGTGGGCTGTGATTGAAACTAATGGATTACTGCAAAGATTGATACAGTCAGTGTGCAGAAGATATTTCCACTTTTCATAGAGACAATGACAAAATAGCTCAATATCAGAGCGAAGGAATGGGCAGAATGGCCTAAATCTATTGTTATATCTACTGCCGTTTAGGTCATAGGGTCCATTATTCAGTATAGAATTGTAAGTCTCTGACCTGCACTTGTAACCCTTGTATTTGCATGTTGATTTGACTTAATGTTCTGGTCAATGGTAACCTCTGTGATATGGACGGTGGGGAGATTCAGTGTCAACCAGTAGTCCATTAATATTTTGAATTTGTGCTGCAATCAGTGTGTCTCATCTGGCGGGAGTACATTCTCTCCGCAATGATTGTCATTTTCTGTCTGGTATTTTCGATGGATTGATCCTGTTATGCCAGTATTGTTGATTTACATAAAACAGATGCAATTTACCACAGCACTCAGCAACAATAAGTCATCGAATACTGAACACGTTTCGAACAACAGAAAAGTCGAAAATGTTCAATATTAGAAACACTGCTTTCCTGCTCGTGTTCAAATCAAATAACCTGTTCAATCGAGATGCTCAACTTGGAACTATTTTTATAGAAGTCTTTTTTGGATGTTGGCATCGGCGGATGTGCCTAGCATTTCTTGCCTGTCCCCAGTTGACTTTGAGAACTGCTGTAATCTACCTGCTTTGTTGTGACCCATTAGTGATTAAGGAGGGAATTCCAGGGTTTTCACGCAGCAACAGTAAAGGAACGGCGATATATTTCCAAATCAGGATGTTGACTGGTTTGGAGGGGAATTTGAAGGTGGTGGTGTTCCCAAAAGTCTACAGGTCTTGTCATTCCAGACGGAAGTGTTCGTGAGATTGGAAGGACCTGTCTGAGGATCTTTGGGTATTTCTCCATTGTGTCTTGGAGATAGTGCACACTGCTGCTCCTGAATGACTATGTTGAAGGGAGTGAATGCTTGTGGTTGTGGTGCAAATGAAATGGGCTATTTTGTCCTGGATTGTGTTAAGCTTCTTTAGTGTTGTGGGGCGGCACTCATTCAGGCAAGTGAGGATATTCCATCTTATTCCTGACTTGTGCCTTGTGGATGATGGACAGGCTTTTGGTAGTCAGGTGGTGAGTCACTCGTGCAGTATTCCTAGCCTCTGATCTGCTCTTATACTCACGTGGCCAGTCCGGTTGAGTTTCTGATCAAAGATACCCCCCAGGTTATTGATAGTGGGTGAGTTTAGTGATGATAATGCTGCTGAATACAAAGTGGTTATGTTGTTTCTTATTGATGACAGTCATTGTCTAAATTTATGTGGCGCAAATGTTACTTGCCACTTGCCAGCCTAAAATGTGATGTTGGTTAAAGCGCAGCAGGTCAGGCAGCATTCAAGGAACAGGAAATTCCTCGTTTCGGGCAAAAGCCCTTCATGCCCAGATACTGTTGCTTTGGGCATGGCCTGCTTCTGTATCTGAGCATTTACGAATGGCGCTGAATTATTGTGCAGACATCATCGAATATCCCCACTTCTGACCTTATCATGGAAGGAAGGTCATTGTTAAAGCAGCTGAAGGTATTTGGACCTCCGATATGATCCGAAGGAACAACTGCAGAGATGTGCTGGAGCTGAGATGACTGAACTGCAACAACAATGACCATCATCCTATCTGTCAGGTATGATTTCAGAGGAGTTGTCCTGCGTTTTATGTACAGAACACACTTGTACCGTTCTTTCGCCATTGTCGGTTTGCAAACGTACTGGAACAGCTCAAAAGGGAGCGGGATTTTCTGGAGCACGAGTCTTCAGTACTATTGCCAGCATGTTACCAGGGTTCATAGCCTTTGCAGGATCCAGTGCCTTTAACCGTTACTTGATATCAGTTAATCGAATTTGCTGAAGACTTCTATCTGTAATGATGGGGACCACCGGAGCAGGCCGAAATGGATCAAAACTTCTGACTGAAGATTGCAACGAAAGCTTCAGCCTTATATTTTGCACTGATGTGCTGGGCTCTTCCATCATTGTGGTTGGAGATATTTGTGGAGAATCCTACTCCGATGAGTTGTTTAATCGTCCGCCACCCTTCACGATCGGATTAGCAGGACTGCATAGTTTAATTCGGATGCATTGATTCTGTGATCGCTAAGCTATGCCTGTCCCTTGCAGTTTATGCTATCTGGCACGCAAATATTTCTGTTTGGAAGCTTCAGCAGATGAATATTTTATCTTTATATATTCGAGCATTCGAGAAGGCGTTCATGAGCGTGTATTTCAATCAAGATTTTATGAAGGATGAGATTCGAGAATAACATAAGCAATAACTGAAAAACAGGGTATCACAAGAAATGGCAACTGAGTACAACATGTGGTTCCAGTTGGTCTCATGGTATTGCCAATAGATTATCAATCCAGAAAAATCAGCTCCTGTTCAGTGGATACAGGTTGAATCCCGCCACTGCAGATGGTGGAAATTCCGTTCAATAATGTAAAAATAGCCCTGGAATTAAGAATCTACTGCTGGGAATGAAAACATTGCCAATTGTCAGAAAAATTCACCTAGTTCACTAATATCCTCCAATGAAGGAATCTTCTATCCTCACCTGGTCTGGCTGACATGCAACTCCAGACCCAAAGCAATGTCATTGATTCCCAATCACCCTCTGAAACAGTCTAATGTGTCATTCAGTTGTTCCAATCGCTACAAAATTTCAAACAAATGAAACCAGATCGAACACCTGTCATCGAAATGGGCACCGGAAATGTCAACATTAGAAACATCACTTTAGAACCTGCAAAGTCTTCCTTACTAAGATCTGAGGTCTAGTGCCAACATTGGAACAACTGCCTAACAGACTAGTCAAGCAACAGCCTGACACAGCCATACTCACGGAATCATACCTCACAGAAATTACAGAAATTAACATGCACAAAGGAGACTCTCACAGATTACCACATAACGTTGTTCCTCGTCTGAATCAGTCCTCCTCCATGTTAAACAACACTTGGAGTAAGCACTGACTGTGTCAAGGGCACAACGTATATTTTGGCGGGGGATTTCAAAGTCGACAATCAAGAATGGTTTTGGTAGCGGTACTACTGGTCACGCAGGTCGGGTCCTAAAGGACATAGCTACTAGATAGGGTCTGCACCAGGTGGTGAGGGAAAGAAGGAGAGGTTATTAAAAAAACTTGACCGACCTACCAATTGCAGATGTATCTGTCCATGATGGTATTGGTAAAAGTGACCATCACACTGTCCCTGTGGAGACAAAGTCTATTGCCTACATAAACTCTGTTGTGTTGTGTAGCACTATCACCACGCTAAATGGCACAGACGTTTAGCAGATCTAGCAACTCAAGACTGAGCGTCCATAATACACTGCTGACCATCAATATCAGCAGAACTATCTGTACAATCTGTAACGTCACGGCCCAGCATGTCCCTCACTCAACCATTACCATCAAACCAGAAAATTAACCCAGGTTCAATGGAGGGCATGCCAGGAGCAGAACGAAATGGATCATCCACTCAAAACTTCTGACTGAAGATTGCAACGAAAGCTTCAGCCTTATATTTTGCACGGATGTGCTGGGCTCTTCCATCATTGAGGATGGGGATATTTGTGGAGACTCCTAGTCCGGTGAGTTGTTTAATTGTCCACCAGCATTCTCGATCGGGTTAGCAGGTGTGCAGAGCTTAATTCTGATGCATTGGTTCTGTGATCGTTAAGCTCTGTCTGTCCCTTGCTGTTTATGCTATCTGGCACGCAAGTATTTCTGCTTGGAAACGTCAGCAGATGAACATTTTATCTTTATATATTCTTGGTTATGCTCCTGGCAGGCCCTCCTGCATTCTCCATTGAACCAGCGTTAATCCTCTGGTTTGATGGTAATGGTTGAGTGGGGGACATGCTGGGCCGTGACGTTACAGACTGTGCTGGAATATAGTTCTGCTGCTATTGATGGTCAATAGTGTTTTATGGACGCTCAGTATTGAGTCGCTGGATCTGCTAAACGTCTGTGCCATTTAGCATGGTGATGGTGCCACACAATACAATAGAGTTTATGGAGACAATAGACTGATCCTGGAATAACAATCAAAACTGTGTATGTCATGTGCAATTCTCTGTTAACGTACCCATGCCGTTTATTTGTTGTAACCCACGTTTCTTTTTTGGTATATTTTGCTGTCAGATCATGGATGATCGTTGTTTTCTCAATGTTTTAAAGATATTGCAATGTCTGATCAGTAGTTACTGGATTCATTTCTGTATTTATGAACAGAGAAGCATGTTTATGTTTCGTTAAGCTTCTGGCATTACTTCCATATCCAAAGCTGACTGAATGATTAAACACAATCAACCTGCCATCTTCAACATTCCTTCCTTCAGTCACACTCGCATATCACACCCAGAATGCATAAATGTTCAACGCTAATTTGAATTTTAATAAAGTAGCATTGGATTCAAAGTGGTTAACTGGAGCTATTTGTTCAGCGATTGTAATTATGACAGTCTCCATGGATCGTATGAGTCCCTAGAGAGTTTCTCTCGTCTCTCAATAAGGGAATGTTTTCAGTGTTTTATAGTGTGAGCGGGAGCATGTCCAACAATAAGAGGGATTAGCAGCTTCAGAGAGAAGGGCAGAAGAGATGGAAATCTGGGAATATTAGACTGGAACTTTCCAACAATGGATCAGAATCTGGGAACGTTAGACGGGAATGTTCCAACAATGGATCATAATCAGTGAACATCAGACTGAAATATTCCAAGAATGGATAGGAGTTTATCCTATGGTCTTTACTGGCTTTCCCAACCTTGGATATCATTAACATCGCGGATTGAAGATGTACTGATGGTTATTCAAGCTGGTTACTATCCTATCCTTGCTATAGTTGGTGTTCTTGGTAAGTGACTCTGTCTGTTTAGTGAAATGGTCTGAACTTTATCGATGCTCATGATATGCAGATTTTGGAAAGGTGCAAGCCAACGTTTTCAGCTCCAATGAAATTTCCATTCCTTAAAAATTATAACTAGCAAACTATTATTTACAAATGAATCACCAATACGCCAGGATAAAATACAATGTCCTCAACCTCGTTGATTCGTTTTCTCCTGCAAAGTGTCCATCTCCATATCCTCCCCACATACCAATCCTGTCCAGTACCACCATTAAGACGTATCAGTCTCCTCATCAGCCTCAGTTCAATTCCAGAATAAACCATCGTTTTTGCCTTTGTTAATTCAAGATACATCTGTTTTAAGTCCCTTCTAACCACGTGTCATTTGCAAAATAATTGCACTTGAGATGTTGAATTTATTCTCATCTGAAAATGCACACAATCTGAAAAATGGGCAGACAGTGTATGGTGGATCACGTCATTGGCTCGTATTCTAGAACCACATAATAATAATCTATTGATATTGGCTTGCCTTATGCCCATGAGAGAAGGCAGTGGGCCATCCTTCTCTGGTCAAGTCTCTGTTTAACTGCAAACCCACGGCAATTTGTTTTACTATTTATTGTCCTGTGGAACAGCTGAAACAAGATTGGAATAACATGCTGGCCTGACCATAACTGCAAACGTCCCGTGACGGCAGAACAAAAGGAAAGGTAGCTCCCTTCCTCTGCCTGCATCCCATATTCCAACGGCTTATTTCCATTCAGGTAGGTAGCCATTCACTATTTTAGATGTATTCTTTGTGATTGGGTCTCTTCCAAGAGTGATGTCCATCTCCATGGACACCTCCGGTGCTGGCTTTATTGATGCTGATCGACAAATGTAAGGATGTTTTTAAATTCTACATCAGTGGCAGTGCATTGTAAATGAATTTTTTCCTGTGTCACACGAAAGAAATGGACCCAGCAAAGTGAGGGAAAACAATTATTGTGATCAAACCTGAGAGTGTTGTTGAGGCAGTATTTGGGGTATTGTGGACAGATTTTCTTTCCTTTATATGGAGTGATCTCCTTACCACAGAGAATATGAAGAGGAGTTCCACCAGATTAATCCCTGGGATGATGGCACCATGAGGAGTGAGTGAATGTTGATCTGTAGCGATGTAAAAGAATAAGAGGTGACTGCATTGAAACCTAAGAGGGATGGACAATCACTACTTATATTCAAAACAGACAACGAGGAGGTGATAAATTCCATGAGTGTTATTTCACTCAGGATGCATGTTTCAGGAGAATTTAAGTGCCTGGGAGGATGTTAAGCCCAACCATCCCGACCCCTACTCCCCATTGAGAGAGACAGAGAGAACCAAGTTTTGAATAAACTCTCCCCAGATTAATACAGTGCAGTTTGTGTGTGATCCTGCACGGAATGTCATATTATCCACCACCCCGACAGCAGCCACAATACTTTCATTCTAAAATAGTTAACTATTCCCAATTGCTTCTGACTTTCATGAGCAGCATGAATCTATCTTCTCAGAGATACAAGGCATTTCCTTAAGGTTTAGACCAGAAGACTGTAAGATTTTGGAGCATAAATTAGTACAGTTCGCCCATCGGATCTGCTCCTCCATTCAATCATCGCTGATAGGTTTCTCAAGTCCATTCTCCGATCTTCTCCCATAACCCTTCATCCCCTGGATAATCAAAAACTATCTATCTCTGTCTCAAATATGCTCAATGACCTGCCCCCACAGCATTCTGTAGCAGTAAATTTCAAAGATCCCCCATTCTATGGTTAAATAACTTTCTCCTTATCACTGTTCTAAAAGGTGTTCCCTTTCATCTAAGACTGTGCCCTCGGATTCTAGTCCAATGGAATCATTTTATCAACATCCACTCTCTCCACGTCATTCAGTATTCTGTCTATTCCAATTGCATTCCCTCTCATCATTTCAAACTATATCAAGTATAGACCCAGAGTCCTGAAACATTCCCCATGCAATAAGCTTTTCATTCCTATGACGATTCTCGTGAAAATCTTCTGAACACGCCCCAGGACCCGTACATCCTTCCTGAGGTATGGAGCTCAAAAATGTGCACAATACACCAAATGTGGTCTGACCAGAGCCGTGTACAGTCAGTTCTTGTGTTCAATTCTTCTCATAGTAAATGCTCCCAATCATAATTGCAATTTCCCACCAAACTACTGCCTCAACCTGCAAGCTGACCTTGAGAGACCCCTGCACTAGAACTCCCAAGTCCCAATGCACTTCAGGTTTCTGAATTTTCTCGACATTTAGAAAATAGATCATGCCTCTATTCTTTGTGCAAAACTGCATGACTTCACACTTTCCAACCTTGGAATGCATCTGACGATCTCGCTACCTGTCCAAATCCTTGTTCAGCCTCTCTGCTTCCTCAATACGACCTGTACATCTGCTTATCTTTGTATCGTCTGCGAACCTAGCCAGAGTGGCCCCAATTCCTCATCTAGATTGTTAATGTAACAAGTAAAAAGTTATGATTCCAACACTGAGCATTTTGGATCACCACTTGTCACTGGCTACCATCCTGAGAAGTGCCCTTTTCTCCCCACTCTCTGCTTTCTGTCAGACAGACAAGCTTCCATCATGCCACTGCCTTGTCTGTAACAGCACGGACCCTTATCATATTCAGTAATCTCCTGTGTGACACCTTGTAAAAGGCCTTCTTGAATTCCAGGTGGATAACATCTATTGGCTGTGCTTGGTCGAGCCTGCTCATTTCCTCTTCAAAGAATTCCAATCGATTTGTCAGGCATTAACTTCCCTTGACGAAATCATGCCGACTTTGCCCTATTTTACCAAACACTTTCAAGTTTTCAGAAATCTAATCCTTCAAAATGGATTACAGGATCTTACCCACGATAGAGGTTAAACCATTCAGGGTGTTTCTTTTTTGTCTTTTTACTTGCTCCCTTGTTAAAAAGGAGTGTCACGTTCGTTATTTGGAGTAACGCTCCAGCGGATGTAGAAGGAGAACATTGACTGCCATATCACAGCCATTGCGTCATAGAGTCCTACACCACGAAGACAGGCTGTTTGGCAAACATTTGACTGACCAAATATCCGTTCACACGAGCCCCATTTCCCCAGCTTTGGCCCATATCCTTCCAAATATTTCCTATGCTTGGATTTCTCAAAATTCTTGTTTAAACGTTGTTTTAACGGCTTCCATCAGCTGTTCCTTCTATATGCGCACACCCCTCTGCATGACAAATGTTGCCCCTCAGGTTCTGTGTTTATTAATACTCTCTCATATTAGCTTGTTGCCCTCTCGTTCTCAATATCCCAACTTTGAAACAATGACAGAAAGCATGCACCCTACCCATGCAGCTCACGATCGTATACACGTCTAAATGATCATCACTTAGTCTCCTGCGCTCAACAGAAAGGTGTGCTAGCTTGTCCAAAATCTCCAGATAACTCAGACCCTTCAGTCATCGCAACAGTCTTCTCATTTCTTCTCCCCTTTTCCAGTAAAATAGCAGTTTTTTTCGATAGCAAGGTGACAAAAAACGATCACAAGACTCCAAAGTACAGCCTCACCATCGTTCTGAACAACTGCGACCCAACTTCCCAAGGTTGATATTCAGCGCCCGAACTGATGAAGGCCAGTCTGCCAAAAGTCTTCTGCACTTTAGCTTTAGAAAACAGAGCACTTGAACTCCAAGACCTCTCGGTTCCACTGCAGGCCCGAACATTCAACAAGAATAACCTTTCTTGATTTGGTATTCCAAATCGCCAAATCGCAGACCTGTCGATATTAAACAAGAGTTGTCATGTATTGGCCACTTCTTCAATTGATCAATTTCCTCCTAACATTTCTAATAACCGTCCTCTCTGACCACGATTCCGTCTATTTTCGTGTCGTCTGCAAATTTAGTAATAATGCATTGCATATTCTCATCCAGGAAATAGATGTAGATGCTCACCATTAAGGGTCTAGCACCAAACCCTGAGGTAACCCACTAGTTGAAAGTCTGTGGTCTGGTAAGAATCAGTCCACTATTATCATCTGCCTAGGACCGTCAAGTGAATTGTGTACCTAATTTACCAGTGCCCTGGATTCCCTGTGATCATACCCTAAAGAACAGCTAACCATGCAGAATCTCATCAATGGCCTTACTAATGTCTATATAGACTACATCTACAGTCCCACTCTCGTCCAAGTTCCGGCTCACTTTCTCTAATAAAATTTGAAACATGATACCCTATGCAAGAAACCATGCTGACAACTCCTAAACAAACACATATATGTCTTTTGTCATAATATTTTCAAGCTCCGCACCTACCATTGATATAAGGATTCCTGGTCTATATGTACAACGTTTCTCTTTATAAACCTTCCTGAATAAGAGCAAAACATTCACTGCCCTTCAGTCTTCCGGAACGTCACATGAGGCCAGCTATAATAAATCAATATCTGGCAGGATCGCCACAAATCTTTCTGTAGCATCTTGCAGGTTTCTTGAACATACTGGATTCAGACATTTGCATACCTTCATGCATTCTAATATAAATAATAACTGCATGCTTTGATATGTGCAAGTTCTCCAAACCAGCACGTTTAAATTCGTCTTGTTTTACAGTCTGCACGTCTATCTCTATGGTAAACGCAGAGAAGAGACATTTATTGGAGAACATGCCGACCTCATCTAGTTTTGCATATACATTTTCACTTTAGTCTTTGAGGATCCTATTTTCTCTCTAGTTATATCTTTTTTCCCTGTCATAAGCTGAAGAAAAAAATTTGGATTCAACCGACTGTTGTCAATGAAGACGATCTTTGACTCCTACGTAACTGTTGAGTGTTCAGACTTTTGGACATGTAGTTGAACTATTTGAGCTGCTATCACTGTATCCTTGTGGGAACAATATTATTCTTCGCTCCACTCAAACGTAATAACTTTTTGGTGCTATGTATAGCAGTATTCATTTTCATTTAACATTGCCCTTTTACAATCTTCCATTCCGATCGGATAATACTGAACACAGAGGACGGTGGTTGTGGTTATTGGAGACCAACACCTACGTACTACAAGTTCCTCAGAATTGTGTTATTTTCCCAAACATCCTCAATAATATAAAAAAAAGACCTTCATTGCATCATTTCTGCAGAAATGAGAATATCTTCTGATGAGTACACAATGCTTAGGAACATTTGTGACTCCTTGTATCTGATCACAATATGTATCTGAATGCAACATACCAAGACAACATGCCAGCATAGCTTGATCATTGAAGAAGTGTAGTTACACCACATAAGCAGAAACAAAGACCACCTCTGCCAATCAGAATCTGACTGTGTCCCATTCACTATCAGTTACTTCATTTTCACTGAGTTCCTGAACATCACGGTCCGGCGCGGTATAACACTGATGAGAAATTGACCACTACTATTCACTCCCATAGTTTAGTCTCCGCAAATTCATGATCACTTGCTTCTCTGAATTGACTATATTCGTCATTTTATTCTTCTCTCCACCTGGTTGATATCTCTCTGCAGCCCATGAGTTCCTTGAACAATTTCAACTATATTACCAATTATGGCATCGGTTGCAGGTTTCATATTACAGTCCTGACACCTAAGTCTAAAGCATTGAATGACATCATAAACCAGGGAAGGTCCACTGGAAACAGGTATCACACACGGTGTACTCCTGTTTCAGACTAACAACGGTAATAGCGGCAAGAGATACTCCCTGGTGCCATAAGTTAAATTGCTGATGCTGCCAGAGGGATTTTTTTTATCAGTGATCCATTCCCACACGCGAAACGCGTGGACAACCATGCCTTCAAGCAAGAAACTGATGTTGAGATGCTGTGTTAAAAAGTGAATCCTCCTGTAAACATGGCTTAATTAACATAAATATATTTGATTCAGTGATCTCTGGTTAAAAGGCCCAACACACTGCCGCTGTGTCACACTGCTATCAGAATTGACTGCACTGTTGCCCAGTGGTGATACTGCGAGAAAAAATAAACTTTTATTGGGACTTTGCTTTGAAAATATTTAGGAAAACTCTCTCTGCTACACAATTTCAACGTATCATCCGGCCCAGAAGCAACTGACAGACACAATTGCATAGAATAGCAGCAGCACAACATCAACATAAATAACATGGCAGAAAAACAAGTGGTCGAAATAGACCAGCAGTTTGCTCACACGGACAGACTTATATTTTCCTGCAGTTTCTGTAAAGGCTGATCAAAATTTGCGTTTCTCATTTGGAACAGTTCCGAACGAGGGTATCTGAAAGGAAAAAATAACTTTGTTTTCCCCTTCCAGATGCTGTCAGACCTAATGAGTTTCTCTAACAATTTCTTTTTCTGACTTTGCTGATGACCATTTGCCTGTGAATGTTAACATTTCCTGAAACTTATTTAATGATATTCGAGTTCATTTGAACGGTATCATTTTTTGTTCGCTCTTTACCATCTCGTTCTCGCACTTTTGGTTTCCAAAATCACACCTGGCTACTTGTGGATTGTTTCACCTCCTCTCGTTGTGGATTAAAACGCACGAAAATTCTCCTGCCTTTAATATGGAAGAAGGCAACAGGCCAAACATTTAAAGCGTGAATATAACACCGTGTCAGTCTTGGGCGAGCAAGCCACAATTATGGCTGACAACTGACATTACCCTGGATGAGTTCTTGATGGGAGCACAGAAAATGTTGTTTTTAACATTCTGTTTTGGTCAACAATGATCTGAAATATATGATGCAGCCTGATGTCACAATGCTTCCTGATCCATGTCAATAGAAAATGTTCGTGGTGAGTTTGGATCTCCCAGCCTCTGTATTTCCACGGCTCTCTACCGTTAATTAAGGACAGAGCATGAACTGACTGTGTCACTGGAGACACTCTATCGCCATTTCTGGTTTCACTTTCGCGATAGGTGTGCTGAGTTTCTCTGACTCCGCGTGAAAGTTAAAACTGCAGACATTGGAGAGACAGAGTCGCAGAGTTTGGTGCTGGAAAACACAACAGATCAGGCAGCATGAGAGGACCAGTGGAGTCGACGTTTCAGAAATAAAACCTTCATCAACAATGTGATGATGATGGGCTGATGTCCGAAATATTCGACTCTTCTGATGCTTGGACAGTGCCTGACCTGCTGAGCTTTTCCAGCAAAAAACTCTGTGACACGATTTTGGAACTTGTGAGATGAGATGATATGATCGTCCGCAGTGTGGAAAAACTGGTGAAGTAACCCATGTTAAACTATATTGTTATTGAAGATTGCATTTCAACAATACACTGCACGATGCCCTGAGCCTTTAATATGTTGTCAAATTTTAATGATCTCCGTCTTCATTATACACAATGAGTAACGCACCATCGCCTCTGGGAGAATCGAATTTCAAGATATCTGCACACTCGGATTTCCGACTTACAGTCCACTTGTTGGATGGGAATCATGTTGTGGATCTGGTACTGTGCCAAACACATATCTAATCAAAGTACTTCAATTTTACTATAAGTGTACTCTTTTACATCGCACCACAATCATATTGTCTTTCGTACTCTGCATTGTGAATGCGGTAGCCTTGGTTCATATTGGAGTCATGAAAGTGATTACTTACCACAATTTTACCCTTAATGCATGTGCTAGAGAAATGTGGCAAAGAATCAACCTTCTTAATGAGATAATGTTCTCGGAGGTGATGATTTTATTTCCTTCAGCAATCATCTTTCTCAAATATCTGTGTTTCCAACCGATAACCTCGCGAGGAATTGTCTCCTGCTCCTAATCACTGGTGGAAAGAGAAGACACATGAACATGTGCAAAATAATGATAGGTATTTGTCAGGTAGACTGAAATAAAACATTGCTTCTTGTCGGAGACATCGATCGGGGCGGGACATAGATATAAGTTAAGTGGTAGAATAGTTTGAGTAGATGTACAGAAATAGTCTTGCAGTCACTGGCTGATGAAATCTGTTAATGAAAACTTCATAAGCTGAAGAACTCTGTAGATATGAATTTGCGAAGCCAAGGCATACAAGGCCATGGGACAAGTGATGGAATTTGGGATTACAATGATGAAACGATTGGTTTCGACCACAGCAGCGTCAAAGCGCTGAAGGACAGTTGTTTGATCTGATGGCTTCGATAGTACTGTAGTTAGTCTTCCCGCCTGTCTGACGGCAGAGTATGTTCAACTGTCCACCGGGCAAACACATGCACTTTGAGACGGCTCAGTGATTAACTCTGTTACGACAAGGGTATATCTTTCTGCTAATTTCAAACAGATGCACAGGAAAGCTCCCCTGAGTGATAAAGATCTACCAAATCCATGTATTCAAACAACAAAAAAAACTTAACTACAAGATAAAATGCACATTAACAACGACTGTCCACACTGTAAACCTTCATTGTATCTCCCATTCTGCAACAATAAACTGATCCGATAACCATACCACGACAACCCGATTAGTATTTTACAAAAGAATCGAATTTTCAAATCTGTCAGCTGTGTTGATTCTCCACTCATTCATCGCCTTTAGATTAATGTGAATCTTTTCTTTGATCTTCTGCTGCACAAATTTCATATGAGCAGGTACGTTTCAGAGAGTGATTCTGAGCCCCGAATGTGTTTGCTCCTACTCTTTACCGCTCTACCTACATGTTCAAACTGCCCTATTTTTATTCACCAAAATATCTTAACGTCTCATTGGTTTAATGTCAACAAAACAGTAAAAATCAAATTCGATTGAATTTTAGTATCTTGGGACATAACTTAAACTGTTTGGCCAAACTCATGTTCGTTGTGCAACATGGCAACTCAGTCCCAATTATATGTTTCAGAGCCAAGTGATGCACTTTATTTTTTCAACATACTCTGCTCTTGCTTCGTCTGTGTATGCTTTCACACTGCCTCAGACGTACAGTACACGCCTAAACCTTTATAAAGGAAATGAAACCTCACAGTAAGGGAGGTTCGATTCCAACTTTGTAACGTTTGCATGATCTCCGTTTTTCTGCATGTACTTCATTTTTTGTCGAAGTGGTTTGGAAAGATCTGTGGAGAATGTGTGCTTAATTTAATGGACAAATGATCAATGACTGCAGTAAAGGGAGTCATCGTCACTGAGTATTCATCTCATTTAAGATTTTGTAATTGTCCACTCTGTTTGGAAGTGTGGTTATTAACATTTGTGCTTTCATTCTCAATAGCACATGTTACTGGAAGGATGATGCTGACTGAATCAGCGTGGGGAACTACTTCATTGTGTTAGTGAAAGTGAAAGCATATAAGCTCTGCCAGCTATACTTTTCATCTATGATGGAACAAAAGTCACTGGACAGATTTTTTGTTCTCTGGACAGAAGTGTTCAGCTTTATCACAAATCTGAGGTTGAAACAGACTAATCTGATTCAGAGGTACATGCAAGAACAGCACAGACTTTTCATTCAACGTTAATAAGATTGTACAGCACTGGTGAATTTTGATGCATTGAATTCGGGTTGATGGGCTCAGCTTGCTTTCACTAGAAAGTTTTTGTTGTGGGAAATCGTTCGCAATTGATCCGTGAAGTTTGTTCAATGAACAGCTCCTGTGTGTCCTTGATAAGTACGAACCTGTCAGGTAGGGTGAAAGTGCGAGAGCGAGGGAATCGTAGTTTATGAAAGAAGTTAAATTTCTGTCAAGAGAAAGAAGGCGGCTTTTATCGAAATGAGACTCGAAGATCAGGTTGAGAATCACAAGGTTGCCAGGAAGGTCCTAAAGAAATGGTGAAGAAAAGCCTGTAGGGGATGTGAAGCTTCTTTAGCAGGTAAGATCAAGGAAATCCCTAAAGCTTTCCCGGTATATCAGGACCAAATAAAAAGCAGAGTGATAAGAGGGTCAGTCAAGGATGTAGTGGGGAGTTGTGTGTGAAATCTGAAGAGACAAGATGCGCGGTGAATGACGAATTTTCATCGCTATTCATAAAAGCAAAAGACAATGTTGCCGAGAATATTGATATTAGACTGGCTATAAGACAGGCTTGAATTCAGGTTCAAAAGGATGAGGTGTTAGAAATTCTGAAAATTTTGAAAATAAACAAGTCCCCTCAGGTGTGATTTATGCCAGGATTCTCGGGGATACTCGGGAAGAGATTGCATAAACTTTTGGTTTGGATCTTTATGTCGTCATTATCTACAGGAATAATGCCAGATGTCTGCAAGATAGAAAATGCTGTCCCCTTGTTCAAGAAGGGGAGTCGAGACAACCCTAAGAATCATAGACCAGTGAGCCTTATTTCAGTCGTATGTAAAGTGTTGAAAGGGTTATGGGTGAAAGGATGTTTAATTGTCTGGTTTGGAATAATGTGATAAAGGATAGTAAACATGATTTTGTTAAGGGAGGTCGTGCGTCGCAAAACTTACTGAGTTCTTTCACAGAATTTGCCCACACAGATTGATGAGGCTAAAGCACTTGATGCGGCGCATATGGATTTCAGAAAAGCATTTCATAGGGTTCTGCACGGTACGCTGATCCAGGAAATACAGATACATAGGATTGAGGGCAATTAAGCGGTTTTGACCAGAAATTGGTTTGCTGAAAAATGGCACGTGGTGGTGGTCGATGGGAAATGTTCATTCTTGAGTTCAGTTGCTCGGGGGGTATCGCAAGGAACTATTTTGGGGCCACTGCTGTTTGTCATTTTTAGAAATGAACTGGCTGAGGGCATAGAACGGTGGTCGGTAAATGTATAGATGACACAAAAAACTGGAATTGGAAGCAAATCGGAAGGAGATTGTGGGGATATAGATAAGCTGCAGAGCTGGGCTCGGTGTTGCCAAAAGTAATATCATACGAGAAAGTGTGAGGTGATAAATTTTTTAAGCAGTAACAGGAATACAGTGCACTTAGTTACTGGTAAGAGTCTTGGTACTATGGAGAGCAGAGTTCTCGGTGTCTACTTGCACAAATCCCTTTCATTTTCCCACCGAGTTTGATAGGCGTGTAAAGAAGGCATACAGTTTACTGGATTTTATTGATAGACGCCTTGAGTGTCGGAGCCATGAGGTCATGTTGCAACTGTATAAAACTCTGTCGCATCCCCACTTGGAGTATTGAGTTGGATTCCATTTACCGCAATTTAGCAGGGACGTATGTGGAATCATTGGGAATGTGCGTAGCAGATTTACGAACGATTTTGCCTGTTAGAGATGGAACATCTTATGAAGAGAGGCTGAGTGACTTGAGGCTCTTTTCGTCACTGAAAAGAAGGTTAAAGTATTACTTAATCGAGACACACAAGAAGATCGGTTGATTAGAGACGTTGGACAGTGAGACATTTTTTCCTTGAATGGTGATGGCCATTATGAAGGGACATAACTTTAAATAGACAGAGGGCAGATGTCAGAGGTGAGGTCTTTATTCAGAGAGTAGTATGGGCGTTCAATGCCCTGCCTGCAACAGTGTGATACTCGCCAATTTAAAGGGCATTTGAATGTTCATTGGAATAGTATAGGTTAAATGTGCTTCAGATTGTTTTCACAGGTCGTCACAACATCGATGGTCGAAGCGCATGTGCTGTGCAGTAATGATCTATGTTCTATGTTCTATAAAACTACAAAAGAAGGAAACCTCAGATGACAGGATGAGAAACACATATTGCTCAGTTGGGTAGAACGATGACAAATGGAACTTAATCCTGAAATGAATTAGGAGCTGTATTTTACGATATTGACAAGGCAAGAGTTTATACAATGATCTAACGCTGATACGCGCAGAACTCAGAAGGACGTCCGTGTGCATGTCTGCAGACCCTTGGATTTGACAGGTAGATAACATGATGAGAAGGAATCTGGGATATATACTTTACTTAATCTTGACGATAATGAGAAAGTGAAGAGCTTGTGTTTACGCTTTGTTAAATGATCGTTCGACAACGATGGAGAACGTTCGCCACCTCCAACTGAATCCTACTACCAAATAAACATTCGACCCCACTTTGCTCACTATCCCATCTCACTGTATACTGCCGCTAGATAGTATTTTACTGGAAGCCTTCTCACTGGACACTCAATTCCAAACCTCATTGACTCAATAGACATCCACACCCCTCACAGCTCATCCTCATGAAATACCAGAATATGCAATACCTTCCCGTTTATGCCAACTCTCCTCACTACGCAAGCTTTCTCAAATATCTTCCAATAATGTATCTGTACTTCACGAAATCCTATCTAATGTATCTCGTGCTCACAATGAGGTTTCTTCTGGATGGGATAGAGGAAGGCAGAATGAGTGACAACTTTGTGAATAACTACATTGTGACGGCAGTAAAATGATCCAGACCTTCCAATTTCCTGTTACTTCAACATTCTACTGAGCTCTCATGCCTCGATTTCACTCTCTGGTTTGCTGCAGTGTTCCCGCATGAAACAGTGCAAACTTGAAGTACTGTGCCTAATTTTCTATTCATACACTGTGATGCTTTCAGGATCCAACAGTGAGTTCAATAAATTTTCGAACCTCTCTGCCTTCTTCCACATTTATTATCCACTCATACGTAACATCAGTCCTGAAGTCGGATAGTTTTGCTCAAAACATTATCACTCCTTTCTCTCCATAGATGTAGGGGACCTGCTGATCCTGTTCAGAAATTCCATGTCGTCTTTGCAACATTTGATCTGTTCTGATCGCCAGACTGAAGGAAGCATGAAATTGCTCAAGAGCGCGTTCAGGGACGTTTGACCAGAATGTTGCCTGGGCTGGCCCATTCCTACTGTGAAGATAGACGAGCGAGGCTGGGGCATGTCTTTTTTTTTGCCTCAGAGCAGGGAAGGCTAATTTAGGAACTGACTATCGTGTGCAAAATTATGAAGCGTATAGATACGTGTCATCGGAATCAACCTCTTCTGAAATGGATCAGTAACTACGGATGCAAGAGACAGAAGTCTTGGAGGGATTTTTTTGAAAGAATATTTCCACCCAGAGTGTACTGTTTATCTGGACCTCTCTGTCTGAACTTATGGTGAAGCAGAGGGTGATCAGAACATTTCGGCAGTTTTATCTGAAAACTTGAAGTGCCAGTTTACAACGGCCAGAACATGCAAAATGAAATGTTCCGGAACCAGGGACCAGGAGGCTGCTGAGGACGTGCATTTCCAATTGAAATCAATGGGTTCCCTCCTATCTGTAGCGTTGGGCTCCCGCGCTACATCCTGGAACATAGTCACCACGGATACAGGATGAGTACTGTATTCTGCTCATTCATCATCACTTTTGGCGTCTGGATTTCTGAACCCCGCTGCAGACTCAAATGTGCCACCTTTTCCGGGCACATTTTCAGAGAATCACAGCAGTTGAAACATGGTCAGACTAGAATCGGCTGCTCACTTAAGGACCTGCAAAGTTTGTGCAAAAACGAAACAACTGGCTTGAAACACAGCATTTCTCTTTCACAGTTACTTTGTTCTACTGGTTTATTTTTACGATACAGCTGGATAACTGTGTGTTCCGAAACGGCGACATGATGAGGTGGATGAGCTGGGAAAATACGTTGGCGTCTTTCATCAGCCATCATGATGTGGAATGGCATGGCATGGCCGGTGGGTTGATGGCCTCCCCCTGTTCCTGTCTGTCTTTTCTGTTTCGGGAAGAGTGTTTTAAACAAGAGCATGATGTGGACAATGTGAATCTAAACCATGAAACATCAAGTAAACCCCACTCATTTTTGCCACGAACCTGCTGATGCAGCTTTACATTAGACAGTGGAACGGACTCGCAAGCGCTCTGTCAGACTGCATGCTCATTCATACATATTTCCAGGTGGACAAGTTGTGTAAACAGCCATGTGAATGAAGAAGATGCAAGGAGCGGATTTACATTTTTCTGGGATGGAGTTCAAACCACACTAATCAACATGACTTTCTGTCAATCTGAATGTTTCTCTGCATTCTTTCTTCCTTACAATTTCAACTGGAATTCAGTTTATCCTTTTGCAACATTCTCATATCTTCACTATTCATGAAAATCGTGCAATGTGCTCCTGAATGCAGAAAAGATGAAGGGTGGTGAAGCTGAGTAGAGTGTGGGTCAGGTTGTTTGCATGAAATGTTCTTAAGAACTTTGTGAAATTTCCCTGAAACGAATTATGTGAGGAACTGAAGCAATGAAAAGCCCCATGACAGTGGAGATGGAACGTTGTCTGCAATCCATGCAGGAAGCAAGTGACAATTGTTTTTCAATAATTCTGTTCCGCAAAATATTTTCCCATACCCTTTTTCGGAACCTGATGCTCCAATAATCACTGTTCGATGTCAGTAAAACCTGCTTTTTTGAGGCTTAAAGCCGACACCGTAGCAACGAAATAAAGCAACCGGTTTGAGGGGTCCAGTGGTAGGATTAAGACATGTTACAATCCGACTGGCCGTGGCTCCAATGGTACAATCGGCCGGCGCGTGGCACTTATATGAAAGTCTGGAGACATATAGAACGTTGGGATTGTGACCAGGAGCATTACCTGTGCAGCTTCTACTGACAATAACCATTGATTGTTGGAATGTCAGGCTGAGAAAGCGTCACAGAAACATACAGTTCCGCAGGATTTATTGTAAAAGACCAGTTTTTGATTTTGTCGCATGTTATTTCCCTGGTAAGTGTCTAATGTATTGACTGATACATCGAAAATATTCACCAGGTGAATATTCATCTGTGGGCGAGACCAGAGATGATGTTTTACCTCGATGACCTTCATCAAATCGATGACCTTGCATTGGGATAAGTTCCAGTAAAGGCTGTGTGGCTTGTTCTATAAAATTCCATTTGCTGCAAACTCGAAAAACTCATTACACTAATCGAAAGGAAATAGATTAATCTCATTAGGCCGGTTGAATGTTGTCAGTAAATATGGTACCAACAAGGAAAAACGGTATATTTTCTTAGTGCTTCGGTGAAGAACAGAGCATTCAAACAAGAGTAAAGACGAGTGGACAGTGTGGTGCTGGAAAGGAACAACAGACCAGGCAGCATTTGAAGAGCAGGAGAGTCGACGTTTTGGATTTAAGTCATTCATCAGGAAGCAGGGGCATAAGCTCCGACCGTCAATTCTCCAGCTCCTCGGATGCTGCCTGACCTGATATGCTTTTCCAGCTCCACACCATCAACTCTGACCTCCTACATTTGAAGCCACCACTTTCTCCCAGAAGTAAGGCAAAACCTGCTTGCGTGCAGTTCAGGGAGGGACTCACTCGCGTTTCTGGTGAGTGTGGTGAAAATTTCAAGGCAACAGGTGAGAGGAATAATGGTGTTTTATATCGACAGTTTCATTCCTACTCACTCTGTCAAAATCTCCCTTGCAAGGGGTGTTAGAATCGCCATAGTCTTATGGATCATGTGAGCAGCAGAAATGGTTCAAGAGATGGTTCGAGAATTATTCCCACTTTGTTGATATCACTTTAATCCAGTTATCGAGTGGACAGAGCGAACCAGCTTCCCTTTAACACAGATTTAAAACAACATCTCAGTGCGTTTAAAATTTAGAAAACATCATGTTGAAAAACTACTAGAACTTGTCACAACAGTGATTTTTTAGTCTTTTTCATTTACAAGTGTGATGCAATTTCGTTCCAAGTAATGTGAAGCAAATAGAGAGTGTGTCCCTACAATGTTCCAATCGCAGAAGCCCATAAGCACCACCAGCACGAGTAGGTAATTTCAATCACTTTGAGCCCGTTCGACTATTCAAAAAAATCATGGGTGACTTTCCGTGGCATCAGCTCTAGTTACCCGCTATCTCCTTTTAACCCTCAATAGCCATAATCACCAGTGTACACGCTCCCTATATCTGCCAAATTAACTTTCCGTGTGTGTGGAATTTTCAAATATTCTGGAATCATCTTTGGGAGCATGTTGATTTTTTAAATGTCTTTATAACCCAGTCATCGTCGTTCGAGTCATTTATTGTGGCTTTACATCCCAGTTAGTTTCATATTGATAAAGAATGGTGGGCCCAGTTCAAATACATGAAAACTCGTTACTCGGCTTGTGCAATCTCATTAGTGGTTTCGGAAGTGTGATAGATATTTCAGTCACAGCTAAAGCAGTTGGATGCAGATCTCTCGCTTCAAATCCCTGTCAAGTTATTTCTTTCCCTCATCTTAACGTGTGCGAAAGTAGCACAATAAGTGATCAATCAGCAATGTAAGACACATCTACAGAGACATGTAAAATGCCAAGGTTTTGAGATAACGTCTGAATCGGAGCAGCTTCTGTTAACATAGACTGGAGATTACTCTAGTCTCAGCCTTGGCAAAATGACAGAGTGCTGCCGAGCGAAATACACTGTCTGAGCAACTATCAATTTCTGTGGTTTTTGCATTGCTTCGCTCATTTATGACTTTTGGCTCATTTAGGAATTTGAAATTGACCACTCTGTGCAAACGTATCTATCAGAAGAGAGGTGCTACCAATACTGACCTCTGATTACAGCACTGTACACTCTCCCTGAGCCTGGAAAACAATTTCCTCACAAATAATGCCTCACTTCAGCAATCATGGGGCTTTTCATGAGAGCGTTCTCAATTGATCACAAAATTCAATTTCAGAATGAAAATAAGGATACGTTTCTTCAGCCAGAGAGCGTTGAATCTGCGGAATTCATTGTCACAGAAGGTGTAAAAGTCAGGCCATTGTGTACATTTAAGACTGAGATAGAGTGTTTCTAGAATATCAAAGGGATCAACGGTTACGTTAAGGAAGTTGGAGAATGGTCTTGAAAACCGTATCAGCCATGACTGAATAGCAGAGTAGGTTTAATGGGTAGCATGGTATTGTTGCCGTTCTTATGTCTTATTGCCTTTTGGTCTAAAATATTCTGTCACTGAATTGTTTCTTCGTTTGTGTCCTTTGCATGAAAGCTGATGGTCACAGTGTAAGTGCGTTGGACCAATAAACCAGATGTCAGACCATATTCTGGTAACCATACCCTGCTGTGTATCGTTTCCCAAACACCAGGGATAAGTGTCTACTGCTCTGCACAATTTACTCAACTGCATGAAGAACCAGGAAATACAATCTCAACTGTTTCCTGCTAAAAACAACTGCAGGCTTTACTCAGTTCATTTTTATTGACACACAGGCTAAGGATTTAAACGTTGAAAACATGGATTTTTTGAGTCTGCTGCATGCACACATCTTTGGTTTTCCCAAAAAGTGTGTCAAAATGATGGCCTGAATCGCTTTCTCCTTTTGATGATATGCTGGGCTGATTGAAGTATCATTTTTCATCCTCTGAGTTAGCAACAACGATATGAAGTTTATACACATCGAATATAGTGTCGCTGAGCAACAGGACTCCTGCAGGAACACCCCACGCTGATGCAGACAACAGAACACTTTCTGTGACACAGGGAAGGACACTTAAAAAGGTCCACATTATTGGGAGAGATACTCTCTTTCCCTACTGTTCTGCGGCCTTTGTACTATCTCAAATGGAGCAATTTGGATAAAGTACCCGGTAGAATTTTAGTTCCAGTGTATGCTCATGCTCCCAGTTGGACACTTTTCCACATTTTAGATGCCATCCAGTCCGAACTCCAGCCGCCGAATCCCACGTTTGGAAGGGAGCTGAAGCCCCCCTTTCGTGATGCTTTCCCCCTGCACTGCCTGCCAGTGGAAGATGATTTAGTCCAGCCACCAATGGACGGAGGCCGGTATGAGGGTGAGTGAACTAACACAGCGTCCTGGCAGCAGGACGTCAGACTAGGAAGGAACTGTTATTGAAACCATGTGCTGCTATCCGTCGCAGAGGCTAAGGAAGTACCCTCAGATTTCAAGAAAACTCACTTCGTTTAGTGCTCGTGATGTTGGCAAAATGCTCGTTCGTTGATCTACTCATGCCATTCTCGATTATGCTGTGCATAGCAAGGGCGTGAAGTGCCGGTGTTAAATCCTGGTTCTCCCCTAGTGTGGAACATGCCCTCTCACCTTTCAATCAGAATGCATGTTTTCAATGACAATGAGGTCAGACCGATATACAGAATCTTGAATATACGCACCAGCAGGCTCAATTGGTGGCTTGCATGGCTTTTGACTATGCTGTGACGCATTCTGTGATTCTGAATGAATTAACAGTTGGAATAACAGAATGTGGGAAGTAAGGCAACGGTTATATTTCGAGGAGAAAGTGAGGACTGCAGATGCTGGAGGTCAGAGCTGAAATGTGTTGCTGGAAAAGCGCAGCAGGTCAGGCAGCATCCAAGCAGCAGGTGAGTCGACGTTTCGGGCATGAACCCTTCTTTAGGAATGAGGAAAGTGTGTCCAGCAGGCTAAGATATAAGGGAGGGAGGAGGGACTTGGGGAGGGGCGTTGGAAATGCAATAGGTGGGAGGAGGTCAAGTTGAGCTTGATAGGCCGGAGTTGGGGTGGGGGCAGAGAGGTCAGGAAGACGATTGCAGGTTAGGAAGGCGATGCTTAGTTCGAGGGATTAGACTGAGACAAGGTGGGGAGGGGAAATTAGGGAACTGGAGAAATCTGAGTTCATCCCTTGAGGTTGGAGGGTTACTAGGCGGAAGATGAGGTGCTCTTCCTCCAACCGTCGTGTTACTATCGTCTGGCGATGGAGGAGTCCAAGGATCTGCATGTCCTTGGTGGATTGGGAGGGGGAGTTGAAATGTTGAGTCATAGGATGGTGGGGTTGGTTGGTCGGGGTGTCCCAGAGGTGTTCTCTGAAACGTTCCGCAAGTAGGTGGCCTGTCTCCCCAATATAGAGGAGGCCACATCGGGAGCAGTGGATGCAGTATATGTTGGGTGTGGCGGTGCAGGCGAATTTGTGGTGGATATGGAAGGATCCCTTGGGGCGTTGGAGGGAAGCAAGGGGGGAGTTGTGGGCTCAAGTTTAGCATTTCTTGCGTTTGCAGGGGAAGGTGCCGGGAGTGGAGGTTGCGTTGGTGGGCTGTGTGGACCTAACGAGAGAATCACGGAGGGAGTGGCCTTTCGGAACGCTGATAAGGGAGGGGAGGGAAATATATTTCTGGTGGTGTGGTCCATTTGCAGGAGACGGAAATAACGACGGACGATACGATGTATATGGAGGTTGGTGGGGTGGTAGGTGAGGACCAATGGGGTTCTGTCCTGGTGGCGATTAGAGGGGCAGGGATCAAGGGCGGAGAAGCGGGAAGTGGAGGAGATGTGGGGGAGGGCATCGTCGATCACGACTGGGGGATAATTGCGGTCTTTGAAAAAGGAGGCCATCTGGGTGGTATGGTATTGGAACTGGTTCTCCTGGGGGCAGATGCGGCGTAGACGAAGGAATTTGGAATATGGGATGGCGTTTTTTTCAGGAGGCGAGGTGGGAGAAGGTGTAGTCTAGGTAGCTGTGGGAGTTGGGTTATATTTCCACAACTGGGAAACGTCTGTGCACAGAATGTTACAAAATAACAGTACAGGTCTTTTTCTCCATTCTCTCAGGTACATGCCACATGCCAGATGACCAACTGTTTATTGACGGAAAATGTTATTGGCGGCGCCTGCACAGTGACACAGTGGGAACGTGGTCTGCTCCTAATCTATAGATTAATGGAGAAAGCCGTTCTCTCACGTTTGAAAATTCCAAGCTTCAATGTATATGTACGTCCCCTATCAGCGCTCCTCTTTACGCGAGCTGTGTTCTATGTGTTGCACTCTGAATAGTTTTCTGCTTCCCGTTAACTACTGCATCTGATATAAATTACTCATATTGATACACGGGACCAAATTACGCAAGTGAGGCGATGCATCTCTGAAAGTTCTACTTTACTTTGTCGATCAACTACGATCTAAATAGCATAAGGCTACTCTCTGACATGGCGAAAGATTTGTCAATTTGAAACACATCAGCTGTGGTCTGCCTGCTGTAATTCGCTCTGCTGTTTCATGCAGCAGCATCCTCCGTGTGATATGAAAAATTGTGAATCACAATACTGTCAAATGCATGTCGAACTTCTGCAAAAGAATTGTTCTGGTGTTGGATTCTTATGCAAAATCCTACCTTTCAAGCTTGTAGTGTGACATTATTAACGAGTCAATCGATCAGTTCATTCCCAATATTGATGACAATTTTGTAGACCTCAAGTCTGTGGTTTGTCTTTTTGTCAGACGTAGTTCCCCTGTTCCTTGTTACATTCGAGGTTAATTATCTGTTGAAAAGACAGATTACTTACGCTTAACTGATTCACTTCAGGATACTACGTCTGCAGGTTGTCTCAGCTGCACAGTTATCACGCGGCAGCAGATTGTTACTATTATCTTCTCTCTCCCGGGGAAACAAATTTTCGATGAGCCCCATTCCTCGGGATGGTATATCACATTTTGTTTTCAATGCCTTTGTAACAGGTTCTCTTTGTCCCGTTCGTCCAGAGAAAGTTTAGTTCAGACAGCTTGCTGGTTCATTCCAACGATGTCTTTGTTAATTTGTTCAATCCTTTAACAACTACCACAGTATAAAACAGACATTGTCGCAGTCACTTGTTTGTGGTAATTAATTTAATATGATGAACAAACATTCATAATTCCCCATTTTCAATGGGATCGTCCACATGTCCGCTAGGTTGCTACATCATGAACTACTTAAAATATACCACTTAATTGTGTAATATAATTATATGCAAGACAACCATTAATAAATGAATCACACAATGAATATCAGGAAATAATCACAAGAGTAATAAACAAGGATAACTAAATAAACATGCAGACAACAAAAATGGAATAAAATATATTATATTTCGTGTATTTCAATTTTAATATGATCATATCTTAACAGCACCAAAACAAATTGGGAAGGGAACTGCAAACCGTTCCGATACTTTTGGACGCAAAATTGCAAGCGATTTTTCCAGTTGTGTAAAGTTGACAGGAGCATATGATAGGTTATACAATTTGTTCGCATTTTTAACTTTGGTTCCAACAAGTCATCCCCCTTTCCTACCACAAAAGGTGTAAGATCCTAAATTGTCATATAGAGATTTTACTTAAAATATTCCTGTTCCATGACTGAATTCCGAAATTTTGCGTAGTGAACCCAGGGAGAGACTGCTCCCTGTTTTTTATAATTCCAAGCACATTTTATCTGTATTGATCCATCATTCAAGTGCCATGCCTACTGCACGAAGGTAATAGACCAGTCTTGCATATTCAATCGAGTAGCTTGTTAAGCGTGCTGGCGTGTGTTTTGAAGATGTCAACGATGCAAAAGGCAATTTTCCCATAGATGACGCCCATATGACTGTTAATTTTGGTTTTATCGTTCATTGACCCAATATACATTGAAGTTTGGGAGAAGATTTGTAGCTCAGGTGCTCGTTGTTGTGGTTCTGTTCGTCGAGCTGGGAATTTGTGTTGCAAACGTTTCGTCCCCTGTCTAGGTGACATCCTCAGTGCTTGGGAGCCTACTGTGAAGCGCTTCTGTGATGTTTCCTCCGGTATTATAGTGGTTTGTCTCTGCCACTTCCAGTTATAAAAACCACTATAAATGCCGGAGACTGACAACAGGAAGTGGCAGAGACATGCCACTATGAATGCCGGAGGAGATATCACAGAAGCGCTTCACAGGAGGCTCCCAAGCACTGAGGATGTCCCCTAGACGGGGGCTCGAAACGTTTGCAACACAAATTCCCAGATCGGCGAACAGAACCACAACAATATACATTAACTTGAGTCGTAAATTGAGTTAATCGTTAATTACATCACTGAGGGAAGCCAAAAACTGTGGCATTGGTAAAACACAGCAGGTCATGGAGGCAGCATCTCAGGATCAGGAGACTTGACGTTTCTGGCATAATCTTTTCATTAATCTATTGCTGATGTCGAGACATTACAAATGAAAACGTGAGTTTGGTGCTGGAAAAGTACAGCAGGTCAGACAACATCCGAAGAGCAGGAGAATGGAAGTTTCAGTTAAAAGCCCTTCATCAGGAATGAGGTTGTGAGCCAGGTGTGTAGTGAGTTAATTGGGAAGGGGTGGGGCTGGGCAAAAGGTATCAGAGAATGCGACAGAGGGATTAAGGTGGTGGTAATGATAATAGTTCGGGAAGGAGTGTGAAGCTGACAGGGAGGAAGGATAATGGGCAGAAAGGAGAGTTCATGAGATCAGCGTCTAGTTTAAAGTTTGGAATTGGGGTAAGGTAGGAGGAGGAGTAATTAGTAAACTCCTGAAATCCACATGGAGTAATAGGGTTTGAAGGACCTTGACAGAGATGAGTCGTTTTCCTCCAGGTGCCGGGTGGTCAGCGAGTGATGACGGAGGAGTCTCAGGACCTGCATGTCCTTGGTGTGAAACTGAATGCTCTGCCCTGGCGCAGTGGTGTTCGTTAGTGCGGGTGTCCCGAAAATATTCTTTGACCCTCTCTGCGAGCAGACGTCCTGTCTCTCCAACGTAGAAGAGATGCATCATGAGCAATGATACAGTAAATGACCTGTGTAGAAGTGCAGGTAAAACTTTGATTTATCTGGAAGACGCATTTAGAGCCTTGGATGGCAGTGAGGACAAAGCCGTGGACACAGGATTTGCAATATCTGCAGGGACAGAAGAACGTACTGGAAGTAGAGGGTGCACAGCTTGGGGATTGCTTGGACCTGACGTGGCAGTCATGGAGGGAACAGCTTAGACTGAAAGTGCATAAAGATGTGAAGGGACATATATCTCCACTCGTGGTGTCTGTTTGAAGGTGGTGGATGTGACTGAATAAGATATGATGTGTACGGAGAATTATGGGACCGATGGTGACGACCAGGGTGCGCCAGACGTTGTTATGGTTGGGATTTAAGTGAGCAGGAGCGGGACGTGAATGAAATGCCCTAGTGGGCATAATGAAACACGTAGAAAGGGCAGTTGTGGTGTTTAAAGAAAGAGGGCATCTGCTGTGTTTGATGGTGGAAGTGGTGCGCCTAGGAGCAGATTCAGTGGAAGCAGAGGAATTGGGAATAAAGGGTAGCATTATGACAGGAGGCAAGGTGGTAAGGTGAGTAGTGCTGGTAGCTGTGGGAGTCAGTTGATTTGTAGGAGATGTCAGTGTTGCATCAGTGACAGTTGATGGAGATGAAGTGGTCCACCGGGGGGAAGGGAAGAGTCTACTATGGTCCAGATGAACATAAGCCCGAGATAGAGCTTGATGAAATTGATGAACTGTTCAATCTTCTCGTTGGGAGCGAGTGGTGGCGCCGATACAGTTATCAATGAGTGTAGGAAAAGGTAGGAAATGGTGCTAGTGTAACAACAGAAGGGTTGTCCGCGTGACTGACATGGAGACGGACATAGCTGAGGTCAATGCGGGTGCACATGGCTCCTCGTTTTGACTAGAAGACGTGAAAGGATTCAAAGAAAAAATATTGACAGTGAGGACCAGTTCAGCCAAACAAATGAGAACGTCAATGAACGGATAATGATGGGGACGTTGGCAGAGGAAGAAACGGAGGCATTGGAGGCCCTCGTAATGGCACATGGAAATGTAAAGAGATTCGATGTCCTTGGTGAAGATGAAGGTGGGGGTCAGGGAAACGGACGTCTTGGAGGCCAGGAGTGGTGTTCCGAATGTGCATGGTGAGTTCCTGGCAAGGTGGAGGGGACGGTACTAAAGTATTTCGAGATCAGTTTGATGGACAGGAGCAGGCCGAGATGATGGGTCGGCCGAGTGTATAAGGCTTGTAGATCTTGGGTAGGAGGTAGCATTGGGTGATGCGGGGTTCCTGAACTATGAGGTTGGAAGCTGTATGGTTGGGTGATCTCCTGTGGTGATTAGGTTGTGTACGATTTGGTGATGACAGGTGAGTTCTTGGTGGATGGGGCAGAAGTCAATGGTGTCTTCGAATTGGCGCTTGGCTTCAATGGCATAGAAGTCAGTGCGCGAAACGACCACGACGCCCTCCCCCCGTATGCTTGTTTGATTGTGTGTTAGGAGTTGAAACGGAGGGAATGGTGGGTTGCGTGTTCCCAAGGTGGAAGTTTGGAGTTGGTGAATGGATTGCACAGGATGAGGTGGTCACTTGTCCGGAGGCAGTTGGAAATAAAGAGATCGAAGGCGGGTAGCAGACTGGCCGGGGTGTCCATGTGGATTGGGTGTGTTGGAGGAGGTGGAAGGGTTCCTCAGAAGCTTGGCGGGAGTCTTAATGGAAAAAGTAATGCCAGAGGCAGAACAGGCAGAAGTGTTTGATGTTACAATGAGCATTGAATTCGTTGAACCAGCAACAGAGGAGGATGAAGTTAAAGCATTTTCTGAGGACTGAGCATTCGTCCTCAGTGAAGGGGATGTCGAGGGAATGGTGAGAAAAATGGCACGGCTGGGAGCGATGACCTTGTGTCGGTCTGGAGCTGAAAGTGGGGTTGGAGGCAAAGACTTGGGAGGCGTGGGAGCGTTTGTCGAGGTACCAGAGGTGACGATATTTATGCAAGTGAGATTCAACCGGCGTGTCGGGGGGTGCGGAGGTGGTGACTGTGGGAAATGCTTGAAGGTATGTCATAGGCAATTCGTTTGACAGTGCTTAGGTCAGTGGTATCAGTGGGAGCGGAATTGGGTCCAATAGAGATCACTACGGGAGCAGAAATGGTGGAATGCATGGCGTCGTTGATGTTGGTGGTTGAAGAAATGGCTGCTGCGGAAGATAAAAGGGGTGAAAGTGGCAGACCATGAGGCATAAATGTTATTCCGCAGAACGGAAGTGTCAGTGGTAGTGGATGTATCTGTTTCAGTGGCAACAAAAATGGTGGAAGTAATGATCCAGTTATGCCTCGTGTTACTTTTGGTGGCAACTAAATTTGTAACGGTCGAGGTAATCGTTGTCTGGCACGCAGTTGCTTGACCAGCAGTCTTGGAGTCGGCATACTCAGCCTTGGCCGTGGGCATTCGAATGGCCAGCACAGAAATGTCGTCATCGTTCGCTGTTGTGGAGTTGGTTGGAGTGGCGACAGGGCTGACACAGGCTGTGCAGTTTCATAGGTCGGGGGAACTCCTGGAATGTTCCAAGAATCCAGTTTTCACAAATGGTTTTTGTACTTTCAGGTTTTGATATCCAATCCCGTGTAGAGAAAACCGTTTGTTAAGTATGTGAATGCTTCTGAGCATGTAAAACAGATGACGACCTTTGCAGTTTTGAGAGAGTGTGGTCCTGTGCTGAGGCCGGGCCAGCTGTACAGTGATAAGGTGATGGCACAAGATGTTAACTGAATAACTGACAGATTCAGAAACATTGCAACCAAATGCATGATGGACATTTGCATGCAAGCATTTCCCCGTTTGTCGCAGAATTATCTGTTTTCTTCTCATTCAATTCCTATAGGACACACAACTGAGTCCTCAATCGTTCTTGATGTAAGTGTGAGTGTGATCTGAAGTTCTGTACATATCCACAGCACAAATTACCTCGGCTTTCATGTGACACATTAATTTGATACATGAAGTTGTGGGCAGAGGTGTCGCCCAACTCTATGGGTCTGAAGGTTATCAGCGTTTGGTTGTGTAGACGTACTATTCGCAATTTGACATTGGACTGGCTCACTGCCACTGAGTCCATAATCCACTTGCAGAAGCCAAGCCAGCAGTACACCCCCAATATTCTGCTTCATTGTTTAAGCAAAGCTCAACAATATATCATGTTTCTTTATGTTCTTAAAGTTTATCAGCTTATTTAGGTCTTTGATGTGAATTTCCTTCTTCCAAAGTTGGTATTTATCATGATTGTTGCCTTTGAAAATATTCAATGCAAACGCTTCGACTCAAGTACGTTTCCAAACGCACATTTTCCTACAGATGATCATAGTTTTAACAGACAAACAAAGGATCACGGCTACAACTTAGATTTTTCCTTTTTCGTTTTCTTCCCTCTCAAGGGTTTATCAAAGGGGTGCAGAGATCATTTGGGATTGGATGCTGGCTTTCGTTAAATTTCTATTGCAATCCGCACTGGTTTAAATCATACTAGACAGTTCCGCCATTCAATACGATTGTGGGGCGTGTTTTCATGGCCCCTGCTCCACTTACACACCCTCATACCGTAAGCTTTAATTCCTTTATTGCTGTAACAAAATCTATTTTCGTTTTAATATCATTTATTGAAGTCTCGTCAACCACTTTACTGAGTCAGGAATTCAATGGCTTCACATTCCTCTCGGTGAAGAAGTTCCTTCTCAATTCATTCCTGAATCTGCTTCCCTTAACTTTGAGGCTATGCCCTCTTTCCCAGAACTGAAAAGCATACTGCATCATCCTATACAGATCACATTTGAAATTCCACATTTTTCCACATAACTTGTTTTCTGCAGTTCCCAAAGCACAGAGACTCCCTCACTGACTGAAGAAACTGTGGCTTCATGCCGACAATTTCTTGTTGCCATGCAGAATGATCAGCAGTGCGCACTTCCTGCTCAAGCTGTACTTGATTCAGGACTTTAAGTGTTCCTGGGAATGGTTACGTTTACTTTCCAACGCCTGAGTTTTAATATCTAACTTCTGAACCAACATCCACATCTCTTCGGCATTTCTGTACACAATCCCGAGTAGATTGATAATTTAAGAGATTAACCGTATTCCACTGTTTAATCCGTGTTGTCCGACTTAAAAATAAACATTTCCTGGCCATTAATGTCCAGGGCATTAATTTTCTGTTTTAGCTCTGCAATTTCTGAGTAATTTCTCACATTTTGGCTCCAGTTGTTTCACTGCAGTATTTATCGGCATTAACACATCCATCACATGCCAAGTTTCTGCCAGAATAGAAGAAGTTCCAACAGTCTTTGGCTGTGTTCGTTCCCTTTGTATTAGACTCTAACTAAGGTTCAGGTGTGCTGTGGCTCAGACATCACAAGGTTCCCAATGCTGTATTTCCATTCGCAATGCTGTAAAAAATATTTAAACAAGCTCTCTAATGTAGATTAACTGTCTGATTTGATTTCAAAGCTATGTTCCAATATCAGATTTAAGAATATAAACATTAGACGTTCTGATTCAATCTGATTGTTATAGCCTCATCCTAATTTGCACACTTGAATTCCTAACCGTCACAACAGACAGTTGCACTTTAAATCGGACTCAGGTGAGAGTTCAAAGAATACGAGCCTTGGCGGGTGTGACGTCAGAGTAAAATAAAGTCACTTCTTATCAAGCCTACCCAGTGGCACAGCAAATTACCATTACTTTTACGACGTATCAAGAAATCTCAAAAGCAATCAAGTAATGAATCATCAATTTAATCTTTATTGCATGGAGCAACCAAAATCAACACCTCAGGTCAGCAAGTAGGGTCTCACAACCCAATGGAGCTATTTCTGAATACTTTTGGAACTTGGCTATAATTCCACCAATAGTGCCTGTCTCTGGAATTGTCCTGTATTCGATACATTTGCATTGTTGTTCTCCACAGGTCTGCTAAAAGGAAAATGCTGGTATTTCATTCTTACACAGATTGATGTCCTTTTCTTCTGTGGAATATTACTAAATCGCAGAGCAGTCGGGGTCCTTAATGGCAATGATGCAGTCAACTTCTTAAGCAAGGGTTAATACAGATTTTTTTTCGTGCAGTTTCAAATCCCTCCTTGGCATTCATTTCCTTCATAAGTTTGTCCTTCTCATTTTGTAGTTTTTTTTTCCAGACAGAGGTATTGATGCTTCTTTCTTTGCGTATCGTTTATGATTTATTGATTAGTTGAATCCATTAAGTTATAGAAGACACATAACATCCTTTGTCCCTTTCCCTAATTAGCCTTACGCTTCTAAATTATGTATAAAATGCCTGAAATTCACCTTTTGTCTTGAATGGTTCAGCAGGCCTGTGTGACCAAGAGTTGCCACTGTTTCCTGTGTTTCGCTTTTAGTCCCTATATCCAAAACTGTCCCCATTCCCAACAATCCTCCTTATATGTGCAATCTCCTCCTGTCGAAGAACACTCCATGTATGTCAAACCAGATTCAAAAATCTGCAACCCTCCCGATCTTTGTAATTTCGTTTTGTTTTGAAACTGTCCCTATCTCTGTAACATGATATCCTACAGTGTCCAAAACCCTCCCGATCCTCGAAACCCTCCAGCTGTTCCTGTCTTTTTAATAGTGTCCTGCATCTTGAAATCTGGTGATTGCTGAAACCTCTTCAGTCACTGTACTTTCTCTCTCTGTGACTTTCCACCTTCTTGTCTGTCGGAGTATCTGCAGTCTCTGAACTCCACCTTATCTCAGACCACCAACTGCATCCACTCTCCTCCCTAAATCTTTAACCTCTGGCAGTCAGTTTAGTACCTTCTATTACTGAGAACTCTCCATTCGCTAAGGCTAATTCACTTCCTACAATGCCTGTAAAAATCTGAATTCCATCCTTTCTCTCATCTCCAAGTCTCTCCACAATCCGTTAACTTCTACATACATACAGAACATCGACGCATTTCTTTGCTCATGCAGTCCTATTAAGCTTCCCATCTTGCATTAACTAAAGGCTGAAACATTCTTTCTGTGTATTTTGCTACTGTCAAAAAACATTTGTAGCCTTGTAAACTGCACTAACCCCTTCAGTGTCTCCATAAAACCCTCCTTTCCGAAAGTCCTCCCTTTCTTGGTAGTCTCCACCAGACTTGAGAACACCCCAATTGATAGTACCCCGAAACTCTTCCCGAGTTTTGTAGTCCTTTAAAATCCCTGCAGAACTCTTGATCCTATAGCACCAACCCCAATTGTGACTCTTCAGTTCCTGTAGGACTCACCTTCAATGCCAGCTCATTCACTCTCCATTTACATCTGTAAACTCCTTCTTTTTCTCCAAATTTTCGAACCTTATCTAAATAAATGTCACCCGTCCCGATAACTCACCCTACTAGGGGAACTTCTTTCAATCTATGCAATGGTCCGTTTCTGTGTAAATGTCTCCAAACCAGGAATCCTGGTCGACTTCATAGTCTTCCTATCTATAAAACCTCCAGAATTTATAAGCATTCTAACGGCTGTAAATGTCTTCAGTCACGACAACCTTAGATATATCTGTTAGTTTCTGTGGTGTATGCAACGCTTTTCTCCCTGAAAATCTTTCTGTCCGTGCCGCTTCCGACATCCATCCGTATCCAAAACTCTAGAATCAAATCCATCTTCTTCGATCTCTGTAAATTTCTCCAATTCCTAAAAACCTTCCATTCGCTAATATTATTGACGACATATAGCCCTGTTTAACTCTGAGGTCCTCGAGCACCTGTAAGCCTCCCTAACTCTGGAACGTCAATCTATCTGTTTAATCACCCCACTATCTCTGAAAGACTCCCTGCAATTGACAGAGGCAATTGTAATAACTGTACTAATTGAGGTGAACAGTCATGACGGACCTGTTATGACAGAGATGTGGCTGCAAATTGACCGTAGCTGGGAAGTGAACAGTGAAGGTTGTTAGGGTCTAAGCCGGACAGACAAAAAAACCCAACAGGTTGTGAAGTAAGAATCTAACGAATCGAGTGAGACAGCCATGTGTACCTGAAGATCAAACTTTGGAGTCTATTTGGGTGGAAATAAGAATAAGCAAGTGGCAGCAATCGTTAAAGGATTTTTTTTACGAGCAACAATCAATGATGGGAATGTAAATATGGTTACAAACAGGAACGTGAATGTACTTGGAACAAGGACAGTACAGTAATTGTATGTGACAGTTGATATCTCGATGGCAAAACTAATGAATGTCAAAAGTGTAATCGATGGAATCCTGGATTGCATGCGATATGCTTTTCTCCAATAACATGCGAAGGAACCATAAATCGAATGTCCCATTTTATGTCAAATGCTATGCCATGAGAAATATCTAATAATCTCATTCTGAATAAGCCTTCTGTGCAGAGTACCATAACTGAGTTCTCTTCATTGAGTTTCAAACTGACTTAGTGAAGACCATGAAACGTAGGGGTGGAATTCGGTCATTTGGTCCGTTGGGTATTTCTGCCACTCAATGCGATCATCGCTGATCTGATAATCCCCAACTCCAATTTCCTGGGTTTCTTTTTCCAGATTATCATTGTTTCTCTGATTGATTAAAAATAGACCATGTTTGTCTGAATCACATTTAATAAATCAGCCTCGACAGCCCTCTGTAGTAAGGAATTCCAGAGATTCACTACCCTCTGAGTGAAGAAATTCCTCCTCATCTCCATTTTGAATGCGTGAGCCTTGATCAGACATTATGTCCCCAGGTTTAGACGTTCTCAGACAAGGGAAACCATAAGAAGTGGCAAAAATATTTATTGCAGAAGACATGAAAAACCATGAAGCTGTGGATTACGAGTAAGGACATAAACGCTTGTATCAGGATACAGAGCACATGGAAAGGTGGGCGGAGAGATGGTAAATTTAGTTTAAACTGGACAGGTCTGATATAATGCATTTTATGAGGTCAAATGCAAGAATACACTTCGGATATGGAAGGACAATCATGTGCGAGGGGTCTTGGTGCACTTCCATATCTGCCAGAAAGTGACAACACAAGTGGGTGAAGGGGTTAACAAAGCACATAGCATTATTGCCTCCATCACTCGCAGGAATGAGTATAGATGTTTGCCTGTCACGTTGTAATTGTAAAAAAACTTTGGTTTGGTCACATTTGGAGTACTTTGTGTAATTCTCATTTCTACAAGACAGAAATTAGGTGGAGTATTTGTTCAGGAGGCAAAGACAGATGACGAGGATTACTTTGAGAGTATGTTCACAAGAAGGTGAGATGGAGCAAACTTGAATTTGCTTGCGAGAGTGTCAGGGCCTGAGGGGCGAGTAGGTACAGGCATGGAAACTTAAGAGAGGCAAGGATAACATGGATGGTCGAAATCTCTTTTCCAGTGTGCAGGTATCATTTAAAAAAAAAAGGTGCATCTGATCAGGGTAAGATGCAGAACATTTAAATGAGATGTGTAAACCAAGTGTTGTTTTTCCAGAGAGGATGGAAGGTGCGAAGGGAAGTTGTACAAGTGGAAATGTGAACAAGGTGAACAAGGATTTTAAGTGGCATGTAGACAGACACATGAACAGACAGAGAATAGAGGAAGATGAACCATGTGGAGGCAGATGGTATTCGTTATGATTAATTTTATGCTCGGCACAACTATGGTTTGCCAAAGGGTCTAGTGAAGTGCTACAATGCTTTATTTTCGAACTTCCTAACACCTACCCTGTCAAAACATCTCAGAAACTTAGGATATTTCATTCAATTTCTCTCTCATACTTCGACACTCCAATGGCATCAAGCTAAATCTACTTTATTGCTTCTCTTTACACTATCCCTATATTCTCAAGATCAGCCCAGTGAAACTTTTCTCGCCTGTCGTCAATGCAAGAACACCTTTCATTCGGGCACTTATACTCTTTGTAAAATTCCATTTTTTTTCTGACTCGGATCTAGCACAGTTTTGCAAAGACCTCACTGTTTTTACACTCCAGTGACTTTGTATTAAATGCCAGAATTTTGATTTGCCGTCTCCATAACCTGATGACTCTGTAAGCTACATTTTTCGCATTCACTAGCAAGGAATGCTAAAACCCTTTGTGCAGTCAGTCTGAAACCAAACAATATTATCCTGACAGTATGTCCAGAACGTGCAGCAGCGCATTGTAAAGTTTCTAATCAAAAATAATCACGGGATCCTGAGAGACAATGTGCGACGCATTTTATACAAGGACGTTTGTTTCTGAGCCTCTTTGACTTTATTTCTTGGTATGAATATAAAGAGATAAGAGTGACACAGGGCAGTTGTTGTAGAGATAAATAGATCTTTCAATATTCAAAAGTCTTTGGACAGATTTCAATAAGAACTAAAGAGTCACTCGGGAAAGAGTATGAATTCTTAAAGATCAAAGAGGACGTTCATGTTGCAAGCAAAGCAGATGGGTGAGATATTAAAAGATGCTTTCCAGTCAGTATTTACTGTGGAGAAAGATATGAAAGTTCAGGAACTTTGGTAAATAAATAATTCTCTCTTGGAGAAGAGAAGGTGCTGGAATCTTAAAACCTATAAATGTAGGTAGATCGTCAGCAGCCCATCAGGTGTAACCCAGGTAATTTTGGGAAGCAAGGGACGAGATTGCAAGGCCCCCATCAAAGATATTAATTATCAATTAAGTGAAGTACCAGAAGCCTGGAGGTCGACAGACGTTGTTTCCTCAATTAACGGCTGCAGGGAAAAGCCAGGAAACTACAGACAAGCCAGACAAGTGATGGGTTAATCGTTGTCGGAGGTGCAGAGAAAAAGGCGCTAACGTCCATTAGAAATGGAGGGTGGGTTAGAGATAGCCAGCATGGTTTTGAGAGTGAAAAATTGAGTCTCAAGAAACGATTGATTCTTCAAGGATGTTGTCAAGAGATAGATGAAGGCAGAGCAGTCAACGGATTACAGAAGAGTATTTAGAAGGTTCCTGATAGTATACTAGGTAATCATTTCAAATCGACGTAAAATTCTGTGGGAATCAGGAAGAGCTAATCAGCTGGTTAAAAAAATGACTTGATGGTATGAGGCAGACAGTGGTGGGAGATGATTTGCTTTTCTGACAGGAAGCATGTAACCAGCAATGTAGTGGATCCAGTGTTTGTAATTTGGTCAAATGATTTGAATGAAAAGATTGGTTTCATTGTTGTGGTTCTGTTCGCCGAGCTGGAAGATTTTGCTGCAAACGTTTCGTTCCCTGGCTAGGGAACATCATCAGTGCTATTGGAGCCTCCTGTGAAGCGCTGCTTTGATGTTTCTTCCGGTATTTATAGTGGTTTGTTCTTGCCGCTTCCGGGTGTCAGTTTCAGCTGTAGTAGTTTGTATGTGGGGTCCAGGTCGATGTGTCTGTTGATGGATGTTCTTGCCGTTTCCGGTTGTCAGTTTCAGCTGTAGTGGTTTGTATATGGGGTCCAGGTCCATGAGTCTGTTAATGGAGTTAGTGGATGAATGCCATGCCTCTAGGAATTCCCTGGCTGTTCTCTGTCTGGCTTGTCCTATGATGGTAGTGTTTTCCCAGTCAAGTTCATGTTCCTGGTTGTCTGAGTGTATGGCTACTAGGGATAGCTGGTCGTGTCGTTTTGTGGCGAGCTGATGTTCATGGATGCGGATTGTTAGCTGTCTTCCTGTTTGTCCTATATAGTGTTTTGTGCAGTTCTTGCATGGTATTTTATAAACTACATTAGTTTGGCTCGTGCTGGCTATTGGGTCCTTTGTTCTAGTGAGTTGTTGTCTGAGTGTGGAAGTTGGCTTGCATGCTGTTATGAGTCCTAAGGGTGGCAGTAGTCTGGCTGTCATTTCTGAGACGCTCCTGACGTATGGTAGTGTGGCTAGACCTTTTGGTTGTGGCATGTCCTCGTTACGTGGTCTATCTCTTAGGCATCTGGTGATAAAGTTGCGCGGCTATCCGTTTTTGGCGAATACCTTGTATAGGTGTTCCTCTTCCTCTTTTCGCAGTTCTGGTGTACTGCAGTGTGTTGTGGCTCTTTTGAATAGTGTCCTGATGCAGCTTCGTTTGTGTGTGTTGGGGTGGTTACTTTCATAGTTTAGGACTTGGTCTGTGTGTGTTGGTTTCCTGTGTACCCTTGTGGTGAATTCTCCGTTGGGTGTTCTCTCTACTAACACGTCTAGGAATGGGAGTTGGCTATCCTTTTCCTCTTCTCTCGTGAATCGTATTCCTGTGAGTGTGACGTTGATGATTCGGTGTGTTTTTTCTATTTCTGTGTTTTTGATGATTACAAAGGTGTCATCTACGTATCTGATCCAGAGTTTGGGTTGGATTTGTGGTAGGGCTGTATGTTCTAACCTTTGCATAACTGCCTCTGCTATGAGTCCCGTGATTGGTGATCCCATGGGTGTTCCGTTGATTTGTTCGTATATCTGATTGTTGAATGTAAAGTGTGTGCTGAGGCACAGGTCTAGTAGTTTAAGTATGCCGTCCTTGTTGATAGTTTTTGCTGAAACCTGAAAGCAACAACACCCCCAGATTCTACGGACTACCCAAAGTACACAAACCAGACGTCCCACTCAGACCCATAGTATCACTACCAGGGACACCAGCATACAAACTGGCCAAAGAACTACAACAAAAACTGAAACACCAAGTCAGCGGATCCAAACACTCCATACAATCAACACAGGAATTCTTGGACATCATCAGGAATACACACATAGACAAAGAAGAAACCATGGTATCATTCGACGTGACGGCACTGTTCACATCAATTGACAAAACCCTAGCCAGAGAAACAATAGCCAACCTACTGGACATACACAACAGAACACGGGAGGCCGAAACTATCAACAAGGACGGCATACTTAAACTACTAGACCTGTGCCTCACCACACACTTTACATTCAACAATCAGATATACGAACAAATCAACGGAACACCCATGGGATCACCAATCTCGGGACTCATAGCAGAGGCAGTTATGCAAAGGTTAGAACATACAGCCCTACCACAAATCCAACCCAAACTCTGGATCAGATACGTAGATGACACCTTTGTAATCATCAAAAACACAGAAATAGAAAAAACACACCGAATCATCAACGCCACACTCACAGGAATACGATTCACGAGAGAAGAGGAAAAGAATAGCCAACTCCCATTCCTAGACGTGTTAGTAGAGAGAACACCCAACGGAGAATTCACCACAAGGGTACACAGGAAACCAACACACACAGACCATGTCCTAAACTATGAAAGTAACCACCCCAACACACACAAACGAAGCTGCATCAGGACACTATTCAAAAGAGCCACAACACACTGCAGTACACCAGAACTGCGAAAAGAGGAAGAGGAACACCTATACAAGGTATTCGCCAAAAACGGATAGCCGCGCAACTTTATCACCAGATGCCTAAGAGATAGACCACGTAACGAGGACATGCCACAACCAAAAGGTCTAGCCACACTACCATACGTCAGGAGCGTCTCAGAACTGACAGCCAGACTACTGCGACCCTTAGGACTCATAACAGCACACAAGCCAACTTCCACACTCAGGCAACAACTCACTAGAACAAAGGACCCAATAGCCAGCACGAGCCAAACTAATGTAGTTTATAAAATACCATGCAAGGACTGCACAAAACACTATATAGGACAAACAGGAAGACAGCTAACAATCCGCATCCATGAACATCAGCTCGCCACAAAACGACACGACCAGCTATCCCTAGTAGCCATACACTCAGACAACCAGGAACATGAATTTGACTGGGAAAACACTACCATCATAGGACAAGCCAGACAGAGAACAGCCAGGGAATTCCTAGAGGCATGGCATTCATCCACTAACTCCATTAACAGACACATGGAGCTGGACCCCATATACAAACCACTACAGCTGAAACTGACAACCGGAAACGGCAAGAACATCCATCAACAGACACATCGACCTGGACCCCACATACAAACTACTACAGCTGAAACTGACACCCGGAAGTGGCAAGAACAAACCACTATAAATACCGGAAGAAACATCAAAGCAGCGCTTCACAGGAGGCTCCAATAGCACTGATGATGTTCCCTAGCCAGGGAACGAAACGTTTGCAGCAAAAACTTCCAGCTCGGCGAACAGAACCACAAGAACGGACAGCCGAGCTACAAATCTTCAACCAGACTTTATTGGTTTCATTGTAAGTAAGTTTGTGAGTGATGAGAAAAATAGTATTTTCGCAGGCAGTGAAAATGGTGAATATAACAGGATTACCATTACTGCCGAAATAATGGGTTGATGAATAGCAGATGGAGTTTAATTAGATAAATGCGAGGGTTTGCATTTTAATAAGACAAACTAGATCGGAACTTGTACAATTCATGTTTGGGCTCTGGGTAGTGTTGTTAAACAGAGATTTAGGAATCAGATAAACAGTTACTTAAATGTGGCGTCACGGTTACACATGTGGCATTTGGGACACTGGCCTTCATTGTTCAAACTATTGAGAATAGCAGGTGGATGTCATGTTGCCGTTATGCATAACATCGGTGGGGGCGCAATAAATGCATTATTGATCAGTAGGAAGAACTCATCTGGTTCATTTGCATCCTTCAGTGAAGGACATCTGAAATTCCGGCCTAGTCTGACTCACAAGTCACTCACAGCAATATGTCTGACTCTGAGCTAGACTTAGGGCAATTAGCTGTTTGGCAAAGGATACTGATCCGAAAGTGCCATCCTCACCCCACGAATAAATATTTATTTCCCTAACTTTGCAAACACGTCTAGCTCTTCCAATATGTACTGTCTTTGTAACATGGTTTCAGGCCCATCACACGCTCACCACATCCAGCACCTTCAAACTCCCTGTTCCTATCATCGCATTAAACAGTGACAATAAGTCTCCTTCAACTGTCCTCGCCCTGATCGGTGACCTTATGAAATCTCTTTAACACTTCTAAAACACTCTCTCGCTTCATAACTGTTCTTATTTTGGTGATCTTTCAAGCCTCATAATCTAATATGATCCATTTTGTCCTGAATTAAGGAAAGGCGGGAATTTATTGCTGAGGGTTTGTCTATTTCAATGGAATGTAGTTTATTGAATTATTTCACTGTTTATTTACAACCCCAAAATTCAATTGGTTCACTTCGTTTGCCTTGGTCCATTTACTCACAACCATAACCAATTGGCTATTTTATTTATAGCTGCAGTTTGTGCATTGTGCAATGCAGTTTAAAACTTTATAGTTAAATTAAATATCTTTTTTTAATCCCAGCTTCTCCAATGTTGTCTCAGTGTGCCATTACTCATTCACTCAGATTTATCACACAAATGTCGAACTGAAATAATTGTTTCCCAAGACAGTTGCACAATTGTTATTCAAATAAAAACTGACGAAAACGTTCCCTGAAGTCTTTTTTGTATATTACTCTTGCTAGTGTGAATGTCCCAGATGACATGAAGATTGAAGTCTCAAAATTTATTAATAAGTGTGCGTATAATATTCCATAGAAGTTATGTTTAATGCAGAGATGAGCAATGGAAGGTTTGTTGATGGATTGAAGCTCTATTTCTGCTTGCTTTATATTTGTATTATATATATATACACACACACACACATATATATATGTGTGTGTGTATATATATATAATTAAATTATATATTATTTATATTTATATTTATATTTCTCTCCTGCTTTCTATTTGTGTAACAAACTTAAAAGTCCCAATCCAACCCATGGACAAAACCAACATCGTCTACAAAATTCCATGCAAGGACTGATACAAACAATATGTAGGACAAACAGGAAGAAAGTTAGCCACCAGGATACACGAACACTAGCTGGCCACAAAAAGACACGAACTTCTCTCCCTCGTAGCTAAATTCACGGAGGAAAAAGACCATTTCGACTGGGACAACACATCTATCCTGGGACAGGCTAAGCAAAGACATACCAGAGAATTTCTAAAGGCCTGGCTCTCCAACCACAACGCCATAAACAAATACATAGATCTAGATACCATCTATTAACCCCACAGAAAGCGAAGAGGAAATGACATCACCACAAACCCCAGGAACCCCATCCAGTACAAACGTATAAATAAAAATCAGGAGACAACAGCTTCGCTTCATTTGGAGGTTGCCACTGATGACGTTACCAAGCCAAGTAATGAAACGCCTGGATATCAAACCTACAGCTCAGCGAGCAAACCAAACCCTGCACTGTATTTCCTTCACGAAACTCACAATAGCACTTAATCCGTATTCACTGGACTTTACTGTCTTTGCAATTTACTCTTCGTGGAAAACACGGGCCCTCAATGCTCACTGCAGCTATCTCCCATTTTCCGACTTTGTACGCAACTGCAGGTAATTCTTCCCAGTCGAGATTTTCCTGATACTGCATCATGATAGATATATTGTTCCGATACTGAATTCCGAGGGTGAAAGACAGAAGACACTATGGCTGCAGAAGACAGCTGCATGGTATGTTTCTTCCGGTGTGCTTGAGTCCAGGATTAATCTGGGCGGTTGCAGAACATTCTGAAGTGCGAGAATGAATAGCCAGAAGTCATTGTGCACATCGGCACAATTGGAATTGGTAGACAAAACGATGGGGACCTGCGAAATGAATGTAGGGAGTTCGATAAGATGTAAAAAGGCAGCACCTCAACTGTCATAGTCTCCGGATTACTTCCAATGCAATGCGTTATTCGGGATATAAATGGAAAAAGAGGCCAGATGAATGTTTGACTGAGTAGCTGGTGTAGGATCCAGGATTTTCAGTTCCTGGGATCATCATTGGGATCTCTTCTGGGGTGGAGGTAAACTCTGCAACGGGGATGAGTCAGAGGGGAACAAGCATTCTTGTGGGGGGCGGGATTTGTTAGTGTTACCTCATGGGCTGGTTTAAACTCGTTTTCTGGCAGTAGAGAATGAGAAAAAAAGACGGACCATAGACAAGTCAGAGGAAATTAAATTAGTTATCAGAAGCAAATTTACTCTTCAGGATATGCAGGGGCGCAGGAAAGGGAGGGAAAGCATTTAAAGTGATTTTATTTCAACGCACCAGCCAGACTGCTGAGGCATTCGAGCTCAGAGCGTGCATTGGCTCAGGGAACTGTGATATTATAGACATAACAACCACAATGGAGAGAAATGTAAGGCTTTTATCTCAATGTTCCAGGATGCAGAAGCTACAGGTGTGATGGAAATTATAATTAACTGAGGAGGAGGAATTTCACTTTTAATAAGGGAGGACATGTCATCAGTAGTAAGAGAGGGCACTTTAAAAGGGTCATTAAATGAGTGCATATAGTTAAAACTTAGAAAGAAGAAGAGGTTGGTCACACTGTTGGGACTGTATTACCGACCCAAATAGTCAGTGATACGAAAGAAGCAGATGTGTCGAGAGATTGCAGATCCATATAGGAACAACGGGGTGGTATCGGTTGGAGATATTAATTTCCCTTGGATTGACTGGGCCACCCAGAGTGCAACATGCCCGGATGGGTTCGATTATATCAAACATTTTCCAAGGAAGTTTCACAATTCAATATGTAGAAGGCCCTACTTGAACAGTATTAACACTGAACTAACCCATAGAAGATCATGAATGGTACGTGACTGAAGCGTCAGTGGGACCGCACTTTGGGTCCAGTGACCATAACTGTCTTAGTTTAAACATAATTATAGAAAAATACACAGGCGAGGTTCACAGGTTTAGGTTCTAAACAGGAACACGGCCAATTTTGGGGCCATTGGACAGGATTTAGCAGAGGTCGATTGAATAAAAATGTTTGAAGGTAAAGGAATGAGTGGCAAATCGCACGCCTTTAAAAGTATGGTATCAAGTATCCATTGCCAGTATGACCCTATTGAGATGAAGCGAAAAACTGGCGTGTACAGTGATCAATAGCTGCCGAAGGATTTTGAGGTTCTGGTCAGGAATAAAAAGAAAGCAAACATTGTGTTTAAGCTATCTCTATCTACGTAATTCCTTCCAGTCGTAAACATAGCATCAGTCTGGGGAGAGCTGACAACTCTAGATCCTTGTGCAATCTTCTCACGTCCATGCAACATTCCCAATCTGTAGAATCATTCTATGCCTGTTGCTCTCGTGATGCAGTTCCGATGAGACTCACTTGCATGTAACATCCTGCCGTCCTTACCAGCCAGCCTGTCAATGCAAACTCCTCCAGTTTCTTCATCCATCTATACGTCTCCATAATCTACTCCAGCTCTTACACACCTTTGTGTGTAAACTTCGCCGTCCCTGTCAAGCCTTTCCACTTTGACCAAACTGGAGGAGGGTACGAACTAGCTCTTATCTGTGAAACAGATTCAGCCAAAATAGCTGCATTTATCTCCTGGAGAATCAGTCAGACTCCATACCCTCCACATCTAAAGAAACTTCCAGAACCTAAGCCTTCCTATCATTATATAAGTCTTCAGTCACAATAACCCACCATATGTTTATTTGCTTTTCGATTTGATACAAACCACTTTCGCTCTGTAATGTGTCACCTTCACCTAACAGAATTGATTGTATAAAACACCCCATTCGATAATCACACTTCTGTCTTTACCATGTTCCAACCCTCTCAACCTTCCAACCTCCATGAACTCATGCAATCCCGACAGCTCTTCAGTTTTTTGTCACTTTCTGTGGTTCTATTTTCCTCACAACCCACAACATCCGTGTAGTCTTCTTCAGATAAGATTTTCGCTATCTCTGTTACCTCCGACACTCCAAGCAAACCTTCTTATTTGTGCCTTTTCCTGCAGACCACGTCCTCTCCAACTTCCTGAAACCTCTTTCTACCATTGTAACCCTCTCTGTGTTGAATATATACCAGAAAAGGCTCGTCGGCTCTCAGTGTTATGCTGACATGTTATCCATGTCTAATATCGAATGATCCGTCAACCCTACATATTAATATCATGCATGTTCCCATTCACAACTCGCTTAAATGGCTCCAATGTATCTGAAACTTCCAGCACTGTTGGCAATGCATACCGCCCATTCGTGTAAAGAACACACTTCTGACATCTTGCTTCACCTTTCGATAATCATCATAAAGCTATGCCCTGTTTTGATATCCATTTCCGTCCTGGGAATAATTCTTTGGTTAAACATTCTATCCATGCCTTTTATTATATTGTACATGACATTCAAGACACCTGTCATGTTTCTTTGATAATGAGCAGAACCCTACTCTCTCAAACTTTGATCAAAATTACTGCCTGCAGTCCAGGCAGCAACATGGCACTCTCATCTACTTTGAAGCTTCCAAACCATTCCGACAATGAGGCTGCCAGAACTCACCACAATATTCAAGTTTTGTCTAACTAGGCTTCCAGGAGCTGTAGCATAACCTCACAACTTTAAAATCAATTCCCCTACTATTAAATGCCAACTCATCGTATGTCTTTTTAACAGCCCTATGAACTTGGTTAGAGAAAGTGAGCACTGCAGAAAATGGAAATCAGAGTTGAGAGTGTGGTGCTGCAAAAGTACAGCGGTTCCAGCAGCATTCGACGAACAAGACAATCGGAGTTTCGGGCATATGTCTTTCATTAGAAGTGAGGTATATGGGTCTGGGCTGAGATATAAATTGGACGGGAGTGGTTTTAGGTGGAGGTAACTGGGAAAGTTATAGGTGGATGAAGGTGAGGGAGAAGGTAATAAGTCAGAGGGGGTAGTGATGGACTTGTCCACAGGGCGGTTCCGAGTTGGAGGCGTGGAACTGGGATAATGTGTTGGAGGGAAAATGAGGAAGCTGCTAGTCTCAGTCTTCACCGGCAAACTGTTACCACCCGACACCCGGAGGTGGAATGCTTCATATTCCGCATCAGCACAATGCAACAATACGGGAAAATGTGGATTTCAACAGCTTCTGTATTTCCCTCCTCTCACATTATCCTCGTCCCAAGCCTTCAACTCGGCATCACCTTCCAGACCATTGCCTTCTCTGACCTATCGCCTTGTCACTCACCTTCACCGACCTATCACTTTCCCAGCCACCTTCCCACATCGTCCCACACCTTCTCATTTACCTCTCAGCTTCAGCACACAAGCCTCATTCCTGATGAAAGTCTTATGCCTGAAATGCGGACTCTCCTGCCCCTTGGATGCTGCCTAAACTGTTGTGCTATTCCACCACAACGCTCTTGACTATCAACTTTAATAGCAAATTGGAACATAAAGTTCTTCTGCTGTCCCTTCCTGACAGGAATCCGACATTAAATCCTAAAAATGATTCCTGTATAATCTTTCAATCATCAACGGTCTGCATTTTGGTAATCTCCTCCAGATCCTACAACACTCAGAAACCATGAAACTGCTTCACGTCTCTGCAATCCTTCTTTACTCTTTAATTTCCCTTATTATCATGAACCCTCAAAATTACTGAATCCACTTTTAGCTAATAAAATATTCTTGATATCTGAATAGTCCTCCCATACTTATGCGCCTCCATATATCATTAACGTCTATCATCCTCCAGTGCACTAATGGTGAACAAAGCAGTCGAAGAGATGCAGAGTCCAAGCCATCTTAGCGAAGTAGTAAGGCTGTACATCCTGCAGGCGTTTAACGATAGCGGGAATAAAAGAAACTGCAGAATGGGACCCAAGGTAAAGTGGACTGTAGAACCTGAAAGATGTCACAATTTCACTAATGGATTTCCTTTTATTTTGATTGCACTGTGAGGCTGAGTTTGATCATATAATTTTAGAAATGTTCCCCAGAACGGTTATGCACAGTTTAATATTCCCAGACTAGGAGATGTGAGCACAGATATGCATATATGTACGCATTCTGCATCTGTGCCCGATGTTAACCTGGCGCTGCTCTGGTAGAAAACAGTCTCCGTACATCTGTTGATCTCGATATCTACATGACTGTCCAATGCTTCGCTCATCAAAGCCTTCGTTTGTCCTGTGATGAATTATTTCATTATTTTGTAGTGTCTTTTTAAAGAAATAAATCAATTGACTTGTTTCCACTTGGAGAGAAGAAAACATTTATCATTCACCCTGCGCCATGCAATGGAGTTTATTGGATTCTGTTGTTCACAGAGACCAGAGAATCTGAGGGCAGGTTGTCTTTCCTTGGCAGAGTCTGAATTTATCGGTTTATGTCTGCCGAGATACAGTGTTTCTGAAATAATTATAACCGTCCAAATGCCTCATCTGCTGTTTAAGGCAAGAGAAAACTGGGCACTGAGTCCGAGGGGCTTGGAGGACTCACACTTTTTGTATGTGGGGCTTGGCATCAGGCTCCTTGAGAGAAGCTTACTGAGTAAATGAGAGGGATCTTGGGATTTTCCTGCTGTGTTTGACCTTCTTCCATATCGTTATCTCCCACTCCCTCTCCAGTCCTGACAGTGTATGCTCCCTGTAAACTCCTACAGTTGTTGCTCATATCTTCATCTCTTATTACCTCCAGCCCTTACAATCTGTCCTTCGTCTCAGATCTCTTGCAGTCCCAAATGATTTTGTCCTTTGTAATCTCATTGAATGCCTTTGAGCGATATAAAAACAAAGTTGAAGTAGGTTTGGACCACTGAAAAAAGACAAATCCCCTCCTCCATATCCGTCAAATGGAGACTACATTTTTGTTTCTGTCCCAGAAGGGGGAGGAAGCATCCTCCATGCCTCCATCCTACCAAATCCTTTGAGGATCTGATCATTTTAAAGAGAACAGATCTCCTTTGATGACCCTTAGCAGCACAGTACTGGAATGATGTGTTGATATAAAATTATTGTCTGAACCCATTTCCTAAAGCTCTATCACTCCCTACTTCAGAAACCAACCCCATTCTGGACAGTATTCGAAACCACTAATTCTTGGAAATGCCACAGCCTCCCTACATTCCAACAATCTTTCTTGCCTGTGTGATCCCGTCCAGCCTCTACAGTGCTCCAAAATTCTATTTTCTGCTGCAGCCCTCACTATCGCTGTAAGCTCAAGTCAGTACATTTCTACCTGCCTCTGTGAACTGCTCCCGCCCCTTCAAACCCCCTCATCTTTGAACGGTCCAGCTTCAACAACAATCCCTCCACGTGGATATTCCACCAAACACCACAACCCTCCATATGTCTGGCGACCCCGACTGTTCTCTCGACCTTTCTTCCCACCTTCAGTCCTGACATCCTTACTCGGATGTTCACCAACATCATGTCCCTCTAGTCATCCCTATGAGTCTACTCTCCACCAGACCTTAGAACATTCTCGCTATCTCTGACTGTCTGCAGTGATTTCAATTCGGCAATTCTCCCTAATTATGTAGCATCGCCTTTCCCTGATGCTCCTTCCTGTCATTGTGCACTGCTCCAATCACCATAACTTTTCCTGCCTTTTTGCAACTTCAAGTTGATGCAAACCTTGACATTTCTGTCGTGTTCTTACCTCTTGCAATCCTCCCCATTCTTGTAAATTCTGCCTTTCACTAGTACTCTCTGCACCTGTGCAAATCTTTCCCCATCACTATAACCTCCATTTTGGTGAATCCATCTCCATCCCTACAATCATCACTATGTTTATAACGTCCCTTCAGGCTTATGTCCTGCAACTTCCAGAAATCTGTTTTCCCCATTGCAAACCTTTTTATTTCCTTACATTGTTCAGTCCCTAAACAAATCCCTTTAGTGTAATCTCCTCCAGTTCGAACAAGTCTCCGTCTGTGTGACCTCTTCAACTACCCACCGGCCTCCCTTTATGTGTAAAATCGTTCATTTCCTGCATCCCTCTGCATCGGTGTGACTGCTTTGGGGCCATTGCATCGTCTTTCTATCTGCAAACGGCTTATTTTCCTGGAACCCATCCTACGTTCATAAGTGACTCTCGTCTCTCCCAACCCCTTCCATAACGATAACCTCCTCCAGCCACAAGCAGCCTCTTCATACGTCACACCTTCCTGCATACAAATCACTCCTGCTCTCTTGAATATCTTCCAGTGCATGAAAGCATCTCGATCTCTAACGTTCTAGAGCCCATACCACCCTCCCTGTCACTTCATCATCTCCATTCCAGGCCATCCTCCAAAGCACTGTAGCATTCTCCAGTCCAGTCCACATTCCCTATCGCTGCAACATTGTCAAGACCATACCATACTCGCCAACGCTGTAACTAACTCCAGCCGATCTCACCCTTCCTATCACTGGAATTTTCTCCACTCCATACCATCCTCCTTATTCGTGTAAAATTCTCCAAACGCCACGGCTGTTGTTAAATCTAACACATTGTTGATTCCACGAATGTTTCCACACCCTGCTCAGTTTGGTCACTGTAATGATCCACAGCCTTTCACATATCGCTACTTCTGGAATCTAATCCAGACACTCCATCTCTGCAAGTTGCTCCAAACTATAAAAACCTTTCCTCCCACTAACGTTCTCTAACAGCTGTTAACTGTCTTGAACCATGTTAGAATCTCGAGGCCCTGAAGACTTCTTTAACTCTGTAATCTTAAACATCACTCAAACGCAACATATCTTTGAAATGTTCCTGGCATTTACAACAAGGCTTTCGAGGTAATCCTTCGTTCACTGACTAATCAAAATCTGATAATCTGTTGTAAACATGCCGCAACATTCTCATGACCCAGCCTCTACAGTCTTCTGAAGCAATGAAATCCACAGTTTCAATACCATTTGAGAGACTAAATTCCTTCTCATCTGCTTATTAAATGATTGAGCTCTTGTTCGCATTTGATGGCCTTTGATAACAGATTCTCACACAAGATAAAACAAAATGAATTGGCAAGAATACTTATTCAATGTAAGGTGATGGACTTTGTTCACATTGACATTACTAAAGCACTTGACAATGGCAAGATCAATCGCAATCCATGGAATCCATGGTGGTTGGTAAATTGGATGCAGACTTTTATTTCTCATAGTAGGCAGAGGAATGTTGCCAGTGATGTTTCACTAGAATCAATGCTGCGATCACAATTTGTAATTTATATCAGTGATTACGAGTAAAATCTCAGTGTCCTGATTAGTAATTTTACAGATATCATTTGGAAAGGCATTTAGTTGTTTGGATAGCTGGGGGAATTGTGGATAATTAGGAAGACTGTAAAATGATGAAGTAGCATGTCGGTCAGCTGGACATTTTGGAGGAGAAATAGAAAAAATGTATTTCATCGTGACAAATATGAGCTGATGCATTTTGGGGAGTCAATGGTAGAGACATTACAAATAGCTGGACACTTGGGCACTTTGATATACAGTGGAATTTCGTTTGCAAATCCCTAGCTTCCTGAACATAACAACACGGCATTATGTGATAGTGAAGAATGTGTATGGAATGCTTGCCTCCATCGATAGCAGCATTAATTGCACACGTTGCCATGCTATAACTGAATAAACATTCAATCGGCTTAGTTTGGAATGGTATGTGTAGTTCTCACCACCACATGACAGGAAAGACATGGAAAATTTGGAGAAGGTACAAAAGAGGTTTACCAGACGTTTCCTGGACGAGAATGTGATAACTGTAAGTCGAAGTGTTGCTTGGATGAACATGTGTTAACTATCAGGAGAGGTTGTACACAGTTGCATTGTTTCTCTAGAGTGGAGGAAGCTGAAGGAGACTTGGTCCAGGTATATAGGGTTAAGAGAGGCGTGAATAGTGTAGATGGTGGGAAACTCTTTTCTAATGGGGAAATGCCAAATACTAGGGCGCCTCAGCATAAGGTGAAAATGGCAAATTTTAAATGAGACGAACGAGGCAAGCTGTTTGTTTGCATAGAGGGTGGAAGTTACCCTGGACGGTGAAGAGGTGGAAATGTTGGTGAAGTGCTTAAGTGGCGTTCAGACAGAAATGCGAACAGGCAGAGATTAGAGGAATATGAGGCACGTGCATGCAGATGAGATTAGTTTAAAATAGCCTCATAATCAGCACAGCCACTGTTGTCCAGACGGACTATAAATGCGCTGTCCCGTTCTATTTTCTAAACTCCCAGTTCCTGCCGTTGCAAAGGCATTCAGAATCCTCGATGTCAATTAACATTCTCTTTCCTTCTTCTAAATTCCAATGGTTTTACGCCATACCTCCTCAACCCCTTCTGATTATAATATCCTTCCATTCAACTGACCCTTCTCTGGCCTCCCTGCAATGCAAGAATGCTTTACCACAAGGCACTTGTACTATTCATAATGATCTGGGTTTTATCCGATTCTTTGCTTGTATAGTTTTAGGAAGACCTACCTATTTTTGCACTCCATTCCCTTTGAAATGAATGACAGCATTTGTCTAATACATGCTGTTCTGTAAGCTGACTTTTCCTAATTTCTAACCGCCCTGTCTCCACCGTGCCACAGGCCCTCAGAATCTTGGATTCTCAAACCTCTGTGTGCAGTCAGTCTGAAACCAAACGGTGGTCGACGGACAGTAAGTTGGGAATAGCTAGAGAATATTAGAAAAGATATGACATAAAAAATAACAACTTCACACTTAGAAACAGTAGAATACTGATGATTTTATGAAAGAGGATTTTTAAAACATGCTGGATTTTACTTTTGGTGTGACCATTAATGGCACAATTGACAGGGGTGGGGGAGTGGATTGTAGATTAGGGGATGTTTGAAGTTTCAGGAGCATTTTGAATGTTTTCAGCAAGGGGTAAATTTTAACTAGGGAGAAACGAAGGTCACTTAAACTTCAATGCAGCTGTCGACTTGGAGCCACTGATGATGGCGGAGATCTGAAACAAATATTTTGCGTTAGGACTTCCACTGGAGAAAGCCAGGGAAGCTCCAGAACATAGGAAAATAAATAGTAATATCGTGGAAAGTGATAACATCGTTGCAAGGATGTGCTGGATGTTGTGAAATTCAAAGAAAGCTAAATAAATCCGAGGGACATGAGCAGATGCATTCCAGTACATTGTGAGACGCTCAGGAAGAAATTTCGAGACCTATCGAAGAGATATTTGTATCATCGTCAGCCATTAAAAACCAATGAGACTGATGAATGTGCTGCATCAGTTGTTGGGGTAGATTCTGAGAGAATAGATTAGAATACATTTTGAAAGGCAATGGCTAATAAGCAATGGACAGTATGAAAAGTCATTTCTGATAAAGCTGAATAGCTTTGGAGGAGAGTGACAAGTGATAGATCAAGGCAGAGCAATCTGCGGTATCTACATGGAATGTAGCAAGGCCTTTTACAAGGTTCTGCATGGCAGAAGCAAAGAATGTAAGAACTACGAGCAGGAGTAAGCCGTCCGACCCTTCAAGCCTGCTCCGCCATTCAATAGGGTCCTGGGTTTCCTTTCCCTGGACCTACCCGCGCATACATCCGGCCCTTCATGCATTTCGTTTTCAAAAATAAGTTGACCTCAGCTTCACAAACAATTACTGAAATAGTATCAACTGCTTGACTTTGCAAGGAATTCCATAGATTATAATCTATCTGTGTGTAAAAATTTCTTCTCAGTTCAGTCCGAAATTTGCTCCCTTTAATCTTGTGTTTATAGCTTCCTGTCCGAGCTTCACTTGATAGTGGAATATTCTCTCTACATCTTTCTTATGTGTTCCTTTCATAATTTCATACGTTTCTCTGAGATCCCCCGAATCTTTTCTTTTCCAATGAATATAGTCCCAATTTACTCTTTGTATCTCCTCATAAGCAAACACTCTCAACACCGAAATCAAGCTTGTTAACGTACTCTGCACAGCCTTTAGTGTCAAAACATCCTTTCTTAAGTAAGGAAGATGACACCACACACACCGTCATCCCGTTGTGGATTCACCAGCACCTTGTACAGTCGCAATATAAAACTCACAGCTTTTAAACTCAGTCCCTTCACCAAAGAAGGACAAAATTTAATTTGCCTTCCTAATTAATGGTCACATCTTCAGATCACCTTCTGTCATTCATGTACAAGGGTTCCCTCTGCACAGCAGTATACTGCAACGTTTCGTCATTCAAATAATAATCCTTTCTATGGTTACCCCTACAAACATTTGAAGGTGGCGGTGTTGGGGTGGAGGGGGGGGGGGGGGGGGGTTAGGATGAACAAAGGCAAAAATCACACAAATCCAGATTAAAAATCAAATTTTGTTTGTAAGCAACAGCTTTCCAAGCACCGCTCTCATTGCCTACGCTCGTCTCATTGTCATTTTCTCATATGTTGTAGTGTCTTTCACTTTAAAGAACGATACAAAACACCTTTTCAATGCCTCAGCTATTTTATCATGTTCCATAACGAAATGGCTCAGCCATTTTATCGTGATCCATAGCTAAATGTCCCTCCTCATCATCAAAATAGCTAACATTTACTTAGCTACTCTTTTGTGTTCTTTATATTTATAGGAAAAGTATGTAAATGTTCTTTGTATTCTGTAGTAGTTTATCTCGTGTTCTACCTGACTATTCTTCATAACGCTTTTTGTGCCTTACTGTTGACCCTTGAAATTTTCCGAATCTTTTAGTTCCCTGCTGTTTTTGGAGATTTGTATCTCTTCTCGTTCAATTTGTTAGGCTCCCTTATTTCCTTAGATACTCATTGCAGTTTACCCCTTTTCTGGCAGTCATTCCTTTGCACTGGAATATGCTTTTGCTGAGCGCTTTGAAAAAGAATCCTTTGACAATCCCCCATTGCTCGTCAACCCGCACACAATATTCTATTTGTTTCCAGTCTACCTGAGCCAAGGCCTTGATCATTCTATTGTAGTCTCCTGTGCTTAAGCACAGGATTCTTGTATTCGATTTTATCTTAACACACTCCAACTGTACTCTAAAATGAAAATGCTGTGATCACTCCTTCCAAGAAGATTTCTAACTAACAGTTCATTAAATATTCTTGCTTCATTATGCATGACCAGATCTAGGATAGCTTTCTCCCTCATTGGTTTCATTCTATACTGTTCAAGCCCAATATCAGCGAAACACAGAACCAACTACTGTTCAAGTCGACTCTGACCAAGCTGTTTCCACCAGTTTACATAGAGATGAAAACTCCCCGTGATAATTGGCACACTACGCTTACATACGTTAGATATTTCTTCGTTTATTGCCCACCCCAGACTGGTGAATAAGTTCCGATCACACATGACCAGGGAGTGCTCACCAACTGGTTTCAAAATTTAATTGACGGTTAAGACAGAGCGTGTTCATAGTGGGTTGTTGCTCAAAGTGCAGCTATGTGATCAACGATGTGGCGTGCAGTTTGGTGCTGCTCCACTGTTGTGCATCATTTATATAAACGCTTTGTATGAGAGTACAGGATTTATGTTTATCAGGTCTGAGTGACATTAAAATTGATGGTAAAGTGGACGATGACGTGGATTATGTAAGAGCACAACGGGAGAAACAGTACTGCTGATTCAGTGTTGAGGTATAGCAGGTGGAGAACTAAACGACGTTATATTTTGCTAAGACAAACCAGAGCTGGACCAGACCAGTTAATCTTCGTGCTTGGCTGGTGTTGTCAAACAGAGAGACCAAGGAACATGACGATACAGTTCTTTGAAAGTTGTGTTGCAGGTAGACAGTTTGCTAAAACAGGTGTTTTGGATGCTTGCCTTCATTGGTCAGATTCTTGGGAATAGGAGTTGGGATGTCATTTCCGTGGCTGTACAAGACATTAGTGGAAACACCATAAAATAATTATTGATTATCTGGCAAAAATATATACTCAGTTGGTTCGTGCATGTCCTGTAAGGAAGAATATCTGACATTCTTACCTGTTCTGGATCACATGAGACCTCAGACGCGTAGCAATATACTGACTCTGAACGACCTCGGGCACGTAGCAGTGGGCAATGTATGCTGGTCCAGCCAGTGACATCCTCAGACCACGCTTGCATAAAGTAATCTGAATATTTCCATCACAACCGCTTCAAACTCCTTCAGCTACTGAAATACGTACTGCCTCTGTTATATTCTTCAGGATCTTCCCACTCTCTGTAATACTCTCAACACCTTCTGCGCTGAATCTTCTCTGTTCTTATCTTCTTATTAACCTTTGATAATGATCCCCCTTCCCACTGCTCTACCCCTTCGGAGGACTCCTTGCGAACCCTTTCACAAACACGTTCATATTTCTAAACAGTTGGTTTCTTCAGAAATGTTAACCTTTTTTCTAGTCTTCTAAGCATTCTTAATTAAATCTGATCAGTTCCGTCCTGCATGAAGCACAATTGGGAATGCCATGATGACCTTTTGTCTTTTTGTTGAACATTTTTGTTGACAAGGACATGCCGCAACCCAAAGTACTAGCCACACTCCCATACATCAACAGCATTGCCGAACTGGCAGCCAGACTACTGCGACCACTAGGACTCATAACAGCACACAAACCAACAGCCACTCTCAGACAACAACTCACCAGGACAAATAACGCGATACCCAGCATGAGAAAAACCAATGTAGTGTACAAAATCCCATGCAAGGACTGCACAAAACACTGCATAGGACAAACAGGAAGACAGCTAACGATCCGCATGCATGAACACCAACTAGCCACGAAACGACAAGACCAGCTATCCTTAGTAGCCACACACTCAGATGACAAGCAACATGAATTCGACTGGGACAACACTACTATTATAGGACAAGCCAACCAGAAAACAGCCAGGGAATTCCGAGAGGCATGGCATTCATCCATAAATTCAATCAATAAGCACATCGATCTGGACCCAATATACCGGCTACTTCAGTGGATAGCTGGAAGTGACAACTGGAAGCGACATATACAAATCACTATAAATGTCTGAGGAAACATCACAGACGCGCTTCACAGGAGGCTCCCATTCACTGTGGATGTCAGCTAGACAGGGGACGAAACGTTTGCAACACAAATTCCCAGCTCGGTGAACAGAACCACAACAACGAATACTCGGGCTGCAAAGCTTCTCACAAACCTCGATGCAGTATTAGTCAGAGGGATGAATGACACGTAAAGGGACATGGACAAAAAGAAATTTGAGTAGCACTGGAATCCAATCCAAAAGAGAATAGATTTAGAGAGTAAAGCTAGCAGGCCATCGGACAGACATGTAAAGCAATACTAAACATAAGGAAACAAAAACCAAACGCATTCAACACGCAGGAAATTAAAGTCCTGGAAGGGCTCAGAAAATATGAAAAGTATTGAAACCCGACCGATTTAAAAATGGCACATGGAACAGAACACAGTGTATTGAAAAGGCGAACTCAGTATTCGCTGGTACTGACACCTACTGACAGATGGCAATGGACCTGATCCCACAGCAAGAAAACCAGATCAAAGCGACCTGATGAAACTCTATGAAACAGACAAAATGAATATGACTGATGGCCAAAGAAAGAAACCTGCTCGATCCAACACATCACTTTTCTAGGAATTACTGAAGGTACAAAAACTTGGGGGTCACTTCAGACCCTTAGTATCACTCATTGGCACACCGACATACAGACTAGCAACGGAAATTCAACAAAATCTGAAACACCTACGAGAAGCTTGACGCTGCTCCATCAACTCCAACCAACTATTCTTGAACATCATCCAAACAGCAAGCTTGGAGAAGCCAAAGTCATGGTTACCTTCAATGTAACGGCTCTATTCAAATCAATTAACATCCGCCTGACCAAATAAACTCTGACTGCACTATGAGATGAACCAAGGACCCAAATACCAGACGGCACCAACTCCATCAGCAAGGACAGCATCTTCAAGGTAGTAGATCTGTCCCTCACTACTTATTTCACCTTCAACGACAGGACATACAAACAAAGCAACGGTACACGCATGGGATCACCAATACCAGTATTATTACCAGAAGCCGTTGTCCAGAGATTCCACGAACAGCCCTTCCCACGATGCAAATCAATCTTTGCGTCCACTATTTGGATGACACGTTTTTCATCGTAAAATGGAACAAATTTGAAGAAACCTGCAATCTCAGAAACAACATTCATCAAAGAGGAAGAGAACAAAAACAGACTCCCCTTCCCAGATGAAGGGTTTTTGTGCAGAAATCGATTTACCTTATCATCCGGTGCTGTCTGACCTGCTGTGTGTTCCCAGCACCACTTTACTATCCAGCATCTGCAATACCTAATTTGCATACCTTCACGTCAAAATTAAAACATTTACAGTCGGAGATGGCATGTCATGTTGTAGCTGTACAGGACAATGTTAAGGTCACCATGTTGATCAGTATGGTTAATCAACGGTTTTGATCAAATCTCGTCTCAGAATCCTCTGTTCCTACCTTTCCTCATTACTTTTCACTTTCACAGAGTAACGAATTTCCTGTGTACTCTCTCCAGTCCAATTTCATCCTCTCATGTGACAGGGTGACCAGAACAGCGCAAAGTCTCCGAGCTGCGACTGAAACTCACTATTTGCACTGTTCTTGAATAAGCTTTCTGCTCTTATATTTTGCAGTTTGGCTGATAGAGGAAATGAAGCCATTCTCTCACTTCCAGACATGATTGAAGTGCACGTTTACCTTATTTTTTTTGCACACACTGTCTATCCTTTCACTTACTGTGTATTCCTCTCTGTTGTTGATGTCGCCAAATATCTTTCCTTGCACTTCTCTTGGTCATTTGCTTCATTCACCTGCGCACAGTAGTTTCTGTTTTTAAACTGCATACAATGTGTTCTCTTGACAAATCCAAGTATATCACATCAAGTTGCAAGTTACTGTCTCAAACCAAAGCAGGCCGATTAATTCGCCGTGATCGTCCTTGAACAAATACAGGTCAACTGGCCAGGAGTCCCTGGGCAGAAATACAGCAAAAAAAACGTTGCTTTAAAACTCGACATTCTCAGTCTTTTGAGATGACAGAAAGATGGAATATAATTAGGAAACAGATAGTTTTAGACAAATAATTGGGATGAAAGCCAATATAGATTCATGGAATTGTAATCATGTGTGAGAAACTGACTGGTAGATAAATTATGGAGCAAGAGCCAATTCAACGCATTTACGTTATCAGAAAATATATCAATAAAGACCCAAGCTTACTGGGCAAAATCAAATCTTATGGAATTGAGGCTAATATGTTGGCATGCTTTAAGAATTGGAGAACTGACATAAAACAATATGTTTTTGGTTCGGAAGGCTCATGTGGTATCACATGGATCGGTGCTTGGTTAGCAACATTGCGATACATATCAAACATGTTTTTTTTTGTTTTTTTTCCCCAACCATGCTGATGTCACTAAAGAATGTCAGGTTATTACTAAGTGAGGAACACGTTAAAATAAAATAAAACGCTCCAAGGTGACTGATACAAGTGGAGTGAATGGGGAAGTACATGACAACCGAAGAGAAATTTAGACATTGTGCACTTTTGTGATAGATAGAGAATAGCAGCCTTCATTTGAAGAAGGATTGTTTAAAACGTATTGATCTAAGAAGCGATTTATGCTGCTTTTATTGTGTTGTTCAGCGCAGACCTCTGTGGCCAGTGTATGACAGTGCGCCCTGAAACTAGTCATCAGTATGTGAATGAGAATTGACACGCTGAGCAATGTACATAGACCCACTAGGTGGCAATTGTATCAGTGAAAAGGTTGTCGATATATCCTTGTCCACCTGTCACTGAAAGCAATATTGCAGGGGCAGAAAGCAGTAAGAATGGTAAATGGTTTAATGACTTTTATTTCAGGGGGCTTCAAGTAAATGAGTAAAGGTGCCTCACTGCAGCAATATCGGACGACGTTGAGTACTCATCTCGAACATTGTGCAGCATTGTGTCCAGTTTTGATTTCCTTACCTAATAAAGGACAAACCTGACATTGAGGGAGAGCAGAGAAGGATGACCAGATTATCACTGGTACGACCGCCTTGTTGTGTTAGCAGATTTTGGGTCGAAATTGCCTGTTTTCCATGCTTTTCATTAAAAAAACCTGGAGATTTCAATGCAATATGTAAAGCACTGCTAACACGAAATAGATTTGAAGAACACATGATAATTCATCTGGATGGGACGTCTAAAACAAGGGGTCACAGTATTAAGTAAAGACAGGCTACTCAGCATTGAGTTGAGGATAAATGTGTCCACTCAGAGACTGGTGAACCTGAAAAATTTCCTATCACATAACACTTCCCCCTCTTTGCCCACTCTCCTCCCCTATCCAATTACGCTTGTAGACCTGCACGTCTCCTTCATGCTCCCTCTCAATCTCCCTATCTTTGCATCGTTTGCAAGCAAGGCCAGAAGTCTTTCAGTTCCTTTTTCTGAACAGTTAATGAATAAAGTGAATGGTTGTGGTCCCAGCACTAAGATTTGTAGAGCACCATTTGTCACCGGCTGCATCCTGTAAATTAGGAGAAAGTGAGGACTGCAGCTGCTGGAGATTGGAGCTTAAAATGTGTTGCTGGAAAAGCGCAGCATGTCGTGCAGCATCAAAGGAACAGGCGAATCGACGTTTCTGGACGCTTATGCCCGAAACGTCGATTCTCCTGCTCCTTTGATGCTGCCTGACCTGCTGCGTTTTTCCAGCAACACATCTTTAAGCAGCCTGTAAAGTGCCAGTTTGGGTTTTGGGAGAGGTTCCCACCGTGAAGCTGAGTGAGTCTCACCAACTCCTCACTTTAAAAGGTGTCCGAGACCTCACGCTGAGAAAAAGGTTGTGTTTCTCCCAAATCTTATCCCTCATCATTCTCAGAGCAACTCCGCACTCAGCTGAGATGCTGGAATTAACCAGGAACCAGTACCATCTTTGAACCCCCATAGTTCGCTGAGACAAGCAAAGTCTGTTCAGAGCTACCTTGAACAGCCCTGATATTGATTCTGCACATGACAGGCAGGGGGAAATTGCTGCCCTTCCCAAACACATAATGTGGACATGGGCATGGAGCTCCTTCTGGGCGAGGATGGTCACAAGGATGATTTCTGTTCCAGCTGGATGAGGAGTGGAGGCCATGGCACCAGACCATGCTTGCCTGATCTAAAATTGCACCCCCCACCCCTCCTCGGAAACAGCAGTCTTAGCCACCGGGAGGAATGTATTGAGGGCAGATTATTATTCTTATTGAAGCGTAAGGGGAGACCCAGGGAGAATCTCGCCTTTTGAGAAGAGTAAACATGAGGCAGCGAAATGGCCTTAACATCACGAACGGTCTCAGGAAACACCTCAATGAATCTATCATTCATGTAACCACAGCCCACGGCACACAGACTACACAAACACTTTTTGGCTCAAGTTTAGAAACATCAAGAGAAGCATGTATGTTGAGAGTTGTATATCGAAGGCAATACCGCAGTGACAACTGTGTTCATGCTATAAACAGGAAATTAGATATTCCAGAAATTGCTGATGAAAAGCAGCAGGAGTGACAGCATCTGTGGGAAGAAATCTAAGGTGGAATTTCACCAGAACAGTTTTTGTTTCCGTGCTCCAGTGCCTGATAATATTTTTAGATCGGGATGTATTGCTCGTACAATATTAATGGACGACTTGGTCTAGAAAGGGGGACAGTGATGAAGGCATAAGTGCAGAAGACTTCAGACATAGCTGAAGGTCCTGTTCATCAGAGTTTGGGGATTAGGTTTGAATCCTCGGGGAGCAGAAGAGAATATCTTAGAGGTACCCAACTGAACAGACGTGACAGATACGGAGAAAGAGGGAACATAGAGTTACTGTCATCTGGTTATTGAGAGGTTGAATGGCCTATTCCTGTCACTCCATCACAGAAAAATGGAGCAGATTGCTGCTCCCTGTTCTGCGCAAGCACAACCAGTGCTCCAAAATATCTCTAAATGTTACAACGAAGTTTTAAAGTCAATGAGTCACAACAAATGTTCCGCTGATTTTTGATCTCTATGAATTTCCCCATCAATCACCTTTTGCAGCTGGTCTTTTGACAACTGGGTGGAATATATACACCTTTGCAGTGGCATGGCATTGCTGCCACATCCAAGAAATGATTTAAAAGATTGAAAGATTTTATGGTCCATCCTTCAAAACCCTCATTCATTCCATTCACACTCCCCGAGTAAATGTTCCCTTTTATTGTAACATGAAAAACGATGTAAGGAAGAGGTTAACTGAACCTGTTTGGCCCGTGACTGTGATTAATATTTCTCTCCATGGATGCCAATTATCCCAGTGGAGGGTTACATTTTTAAATAAAAAACGTGCTCCATTCACTGTGTTATACTAAAGTTTGAGTGGGAGCCGCAAAAGCACGAGCAACAATCATCACCTCCAGAGAGAGGGGGAGGACAGATCAGAATCTCACTGCATTATACTGGAATGTTCGAAGAATAGATCAGAATCTGAGAATGTTATACTGGAATATTACAACAATGGGCAAGGATTTGTTCTGGAATATTTGGGTTCTTTCTACATATTATAAATATTTGCCATTATCGGCATGGATTACATATGTTCTACACATTATTCAATATATTGATTATCCAATCCTGGCCATCGTTGGTGTCCTTGTTAAGTCTGACTTTTTAGTTATTAATTCCATACACAGTTTATGAACATAATTTTGTTCTCTTCATTTTCTCTACTCTCCTTGCTGCTGCTGTTGTACCTGTGAGAGTCCGAATCCAGATATTTCTTCCATAAATCACGACTAACTACATCAGTCAACTTGTTCATAAATTCTCTCCCTGTTTCCTTCGAGTCGTGTCCCTTGTTCGTCTCTGTTTGACATATTCAGTTTCAACTGTGAACCACGACTCATTGTATCACTGCCTTTGCTATTGGAATATTGGGTGCATGGAGTCACTCTCTTCTGTTAGGGTGACAAACCCCATTTCCTTCCTCTCACTCTATCCCATTTTGGGCCAATATCTGAGGCTGAAACAGACGAAGTGCAGCTGTAGTGATCGCTTTGGCTATGAACTGATTCCTGCCACCATACCTAACTATTCCTAATTGTCATTCGTAACAATTCCAGACTATATTTCACTGACTCAGCCCATTTGGTACTGGAAGCTTGAGCTGAGAATATACAGTCTTACTGGTGTCAATAATCTGCTGCTGACAATCTCAGCATCAAATGTGCAGCCGCAACTCTGAGTCGACACGTCATGGCTCATATCTGAACTCACACCGAAATCTGATTCATCTCTCATTCCTGTGCGCAGTTTTCTGTATTGCTATTGTAATCGGTATTTTAATGTTCTTATTTCAATATTCACACCATGACATCATTTCTCTCCGTCAGTATCTCTCTTGTCCATTACCTAAGCCCCTGCCACGTGTTCATTTTAAAAATTATTTTCTCCATGGGTGTAATCTGTCAGACAACAACTTTCACATCCAACACCGCCTCAGATACAGACATGCATGCACACATAGAAGACCTTGCCTGGAGCTGGTACATGCATATATGGAAATAAATTTATGGGCGCCCCAATTACTGTCACTCGCAGTATGGGCTGCAAATCTTCCCACGTTAGGCAGATATATAGTCCAAGTATCGCAGCAATATATTGTCAAATATTTGCAATACTGCCAATGTTGGGTCGATAGCTTGTTTTACTCGGCAATACATTGGTACCATCTGCAAAGGTATCTGTGCATGTCTGTTACGTCGTCCCAGATTATAATGCCTGGGTTGATTCTGTGAAGCCAATTCAGAATTCGATGCCCGGTGGCGAAGTGGTGAGCGCTACTAACTCAACACACAATGGTGCATGGTTACGATTTCAGCCTTGCGTGACTGTCAGTGTGGAGATTGCACATTCCCACCGTGTCTGCCTGGGTTTCCATCCACAGTCACAAAGATGTGCAGACCAAGTGAATTAGCTATGTTGAATTGCCTGTATTGTGAGGTGCATTTGTCACAGGGAAGTGGAATGCTCTTCGGAGGGTCGGCATTACTTGTTCGTCCGAAAAGCCTGCACCACACTGTAGGGAATCTAATCTCAAGTCCCATATCAGTTGATCTGGCAATGCCTGTTTTAAGTGTCTTCATTCTTTTCATTTGAACCTTCAAAAGCGTCTTTTCTTTCTGCCATATTTCCACAACTTGTTCTCAGTTAATGCATTGTCTGTTTCTACCCTTTCTTGAATCAACCTGCCACTCTGTATCTTTCCCTGGTCATGGTATTTGACTCACATCTTTGAAACTTGTACTTTGAAAGTCCATTGAATCACTTTTATTGTCCCTCTCAGCTACCTTTGCGGTCAGTAACACGAGGAAGGCCCCGATAATTATTGCAAAGGACGAGGCATGTAACTTGAAGCTTCGTGGCTTCTGACAGACTTTTGCATTGAAAATTTAGTAGAGGTGCTGGGGATGTTTTGCTGGTAGTCGTGCTATGGTCTATCTCAGTCACTCATGTGGACCTGAGGATTTTGCAACTCATTTCTAGACGTAGCATGGAGTCTGTAGTTACAGTATCTGGGAATGGAACATTAACTACAAGTGAAGCAAGGCGCAGAGATGGGAAGCTCTGAAACAATGGAGTGAGAGCGCGTGGGGAGCGGGATGTGCTGTATCTGTCTGTGTCTTCATGCAGGCGCACTCACTCTCCCCCTCACACAAACTCATGCTGGCACTCTCATATACGAACACAAATACATGAGTTTTAATATTTTGTGTGAGTATGCATTTACAGATTTGTATTTCTGGATAGATTATATTTCGTTCACAATGATATGGTATATAGACAGACAGAGAACGTGACATTTTATAATCTACATTGGAAATAAAGCCAGTCTGACTCAAATTGAAGACGCAGACAGACTCCAAACAAGACCTCACGCCTAAAGTGCATCGTCTGATCGAAGAGGGTCACCTCCTTTACATAGATAATACCTTAAGTTATCTCCAGGCAGTGATTGGACATAAACTCTGAGAAATATGGATACGAGTCTATCAAGTCCTACGGCACCATTTCAAATGATTTAAGATTTAAGAGCCATGTTAGGTGTACTCAATTCATGCGCAAAAGTTGCAGGACCCTTTGGTGGTTTCCTTATAAATTCTGAGCCTCTGCACTTCTCCCCTAATTACCACCTGAGGAACGTGCAGCGCTCCAAAAGCTAAAAAACCCATTGGGTATAACAAGGTGTTGTGTGAGGCCTATCGCCCTCAACTTGACCTCCTTCCACCTATCACATCTCCATCGCCCCTCCCCCAAGTCCCTCCTCCCTACCTTTTATCTTAGCCTGCCTGGCACACTCTCCTCATTCCTGATGAAGTGCTCTGGCCCGAAACGTCGAATTTCCTGTTCCTAGGATGCTACCTGACCTGCTGTGCTTTAACCAGCAACACATTTTCAGCTATTTTTATCACTGTCCAAGCCAATCCAACACTGACACCTCCACAATATGGCATTTATTGGTTAGCTAATCCTCGCTCCAAGCATTTATTTTGCCCTCTAAACTCGGGGGCGCTTGTATTGTATAGTCATCTTTTGAGAGGCACCTTATAAAATGCCTTCCAGAAGTCCAGTGAAAATACATCTACAGGATTGTCTTTTATCCCCCTTTCTTGACACGTTTAAACATACACTCCAGCAAATAGGTCAAACTCGATTTATCTGTCTAAAATCATGTTGACTGTGATGGATTGTGGTTTGACATTGAGAACCCCCTATTAGTAATGCCTTAATAGCGGGTTTTAACCATAGCTTCAATTTCAATAGTTTGCAAAATGCTTTCTATTCCCTAGTGAATCTGGTTATTCGAAGTTCGTCCCTTTCTATAGCCTCTACGTTCTCATTACAACTCCTGTGTAGCAGTCACAGAACGTTCAAAGATCTGCTCCAATTGCTGTGTACTGGCATGATTGGCTGAATGGATTCATTCTTGTCCTGGTTTACACACTCTATGGACTGAACATCCTCCGGGTGTTCCGACATTATTGCCTCAATGTTCTGAATGTCCTGCTCCTGTGCCTGACCAAGCCGCTTCAGATCTGAATGTTCTCCTCGTGTTGCGGTAAGAGATTTGGGGATGTATGGAAGCTTCCTGATGCTGTGCAACATTTCAAGGGGCTGAAGTGCCTTCTCAAATACGTCCATAACAGGCTTGAGATCCTGAAAAGTCTCCTCTTACATCGCTGAAATGAGTTTGAGAAAGTGACTTTTTCTCCTGTTTCCATTCAACAGGAACGTGATTGAATTACCTCCTTACGTTCACGTAAAATATTTCAACCGGCTTCAGGTCTTTCTACGGTTCTTGTGCCACAATGCAATGGGTGAAATAGCCTTGTCCTGGTGTGAAAATTGCCTGTCACTTGTGGCCTCTTCCAGTTCCTGTCTTGCATCATCAAGAAGACTGAATGATCTCATCCTGTTGTTGAATAAGTGCCACACGGTCCATTATTGGCCCTTTGATGTGGAGGGGCTAATTGGCCTCTATCTGAAACTGCATATCGGGATGCAGGAATTAAATAGCATCCTCCTCTTCTACTGTAACTGGGACCAGGATTATTCTGTTGCTTTTCCTGTTTTCCAGGTTCGATATCTGAAACTGACTCCTCAATTTGATGCTTAATTGTCTTCTGTTCGTGAGCTTTAAAACAAGATCATCTGGTATTCTTGTCATCTTTAATAGGTATTGTAATCAATCTGCCTATTCTTCTCGCCTCTATTAATATGACGTTTTGGCTTAGTTGGTTAAAGTACTAGCTTCCTAAACCGCGAAATTGCAGGTTCAAATCCTAGCTGTGCCTACACGTCGTATGACCAGTTTCTTGCTTAAACGTCTCTCAAAGGCCATCAATCTGGTGATGAAGAAGGAGACAGCTATTAATCGAACCTGATTCCTTTGTTTAAAGGGACCAGTACTCGCAGTCCTGTTACCTGGGTTTGGCCCAGACAGAATTTCGTGTTGAGTTAAAATGATGGCTCGCCGGTGTTTCTACTTCCCTGTGCAGCCAGAGATGCAACAATATCCACAGCAGTTGGTTGCAAACTCTACTCGTGGATTCTGTTCAGTGTGGGAGCGTGGCTCAGTTGGGTAAGATGCTGGTTTAGGCTTCAGTGTCAAAGTAAGTGTGGGTTTGTATCCCTTTGCTGCCACTTGTACTAATAAGGTGTCACGTCGAAACTTTGTGCGTGTGCATTGTGTGCAAGTTGAATGCAACAAAATGTAATCTATTTCTCGCAATGCAATCTACGATGCAAAATGATACAGAAGCTGGTGGGTAAGTTTGGTCGTTTATTTAATAGTTGTAAATTTAAAGTTTTCCTTTAAAAAAAGCGGTAGCAGACCCGGAAGGCGCGCTAGGTTACCTGGGTAAGGTTTTTTTTCTCTCCCTTTATTTAAAGGCGTAGGCGAGTCACCCGAGGCACTACACAAGTAGTGCCTCCCACCCTTCCACCTCCTCTAACCTAATAATAAGACTAATTGTGTCTAGCGGGTAAGTGCTGCATTTTCCTTGTTTGTTTCTTTAGATTTAGTTGGTTTTTGTTGTTTTTTTTTAAGGAAAGCTTACTTTTAGAGGGATGGCAGTGCAGAGAGGGCAATGTTCCTCTTGCAACATGTATGAGGTGAGGGAAGCCATTAGCGTCCCTGCTGAGTACACTTGCAAGAAGTGCACCCATCTCCAGCTCCTCCAAACCCGTGTTAGGGAACTGGAGCTGGAGTTGGATGAACTGCGGATCATTCGGGAGGCAGAGGAGGTCATAGATCGGAGCTTTAGGCAAGTAGTTACTCCGAAAGTTCAAGATAGATGGGTGACAGTGAGGGGGAGTGGGAGGAGGAAGCCAGTGCAGGGACCCCCTGCGGTCATTCCCCTCAAGAACAAGTATACCGTTTTGGATACTTGTGGGGGGGATGACTTACCAGGGGCAAGCAACGAGGTTCAGGCCTCTGGCACGGAGCCTGGCCCCGTTGCTCAGAAGGGTAGGGTGGAGAAAGGTAGAGCAATAGTTCTTGGGGACTCGATAGTGAGGGGTACAGACAGACGGTTTTGTGGGGGCGACAGGGACTCACGTTTGGTATGTTGCCTCCCAGGTGCAAGGGTACGTGATGTCGCTGATCGTGTTTTCCGGGTCCTTAAGGGGGAGGGGGAGCAGCCCCAGATCGTGGTCCACGTTGGCACCAACGATATAGGTAGGAAGAAGGGTGAGGATGTCAGACAGGCTTTCAGGGAGCTAGGTTGGAAGCTCAGAGTTAGAACAAACAGAGTTGTAGTCTCTGGTTTGTTACCCGTGCCACGTGATAGAGAGTCGAGGAATAGGGAGACAGAGCAGTTAAATGCGTGGCTACAGGGATGGTGCAGGAGGGAGGGATTCCGGTTTCTGGACAACTGGGGTCCTTTCTGGGGAAGGTGGGACCTCTATAAAAAGGATGGGCTACACCTGAACCTGAGGGGCACCAGTGTCCTTGGGGGGAGGTTTGCTAGTGCTCTTTGGGAGGGTTTAAACTAACTCCGCGGGGGCATGGGAACCAGGACTGTAGCTTTAGGGTACAGGACCTTGAGTGTAGGGAGGTTAGGAATAATGCAACGATCTCTAAGGAGGGTGCCTGTAACCAGAAAGGTGGATTGAAGTGTGTATACTTCAATGCCAGAAGTATAAGGAATAAGGTAGGTGAACTTGCAGCGTGGGTTGGTACCTGGGACTTCGATGTTGTGGCCATTACAGAGACGTGGGTAGAACAGGGACAAGAATGGCTGTTGCACGTTCCAGGGTTCAAATGTTTCAGTAGGATCAGACATGGGGGTAAAAAAGGGGGAGGCGTGGCATTACTTGTCAAAGACAGTATCACAGCAGTGGAATGGACGATGGAAGAGGACTTGCCATCTGAGGTAGTTTGGGCTGAGGTTAGAAATAGGAAAGGTGAGGTCACCCTGTTAGGTGTTTTCTACAGGCCTCCTAATAGTCCTAGAGAAGTAGAGGATAATATTGCGAGGATGATTCAGGAAAAGAGTGAAGGTAGCAGGGTGGTTGTTATGGGGGACTTTAACTTCCCAGATATTGACTGGGAGAGCTATAGCTCGAGTTCATTAGATGGGTTGGTGTTTGTACAATGTGTGCAGGAGGGTTTCCTGACACAATATGTCGACAGGCCAACAAGAGGGGAGGCTATATTGGATTTGGTTCTAGGTAATGAACCAGGCCAGGTGTTAGACTTGGAGGTAGGTGAGCACTTCGGGGACAGTGACCACAACTCGGTGACTTTTACTTTAGTGATGGAGAGGGATAATCGTGCGCCGCAGGGCAAGAGCTATAGCTGGGGGCAGGGAAATTATGATGCAGTGAGGCATGACTTAGGTTGTGTGGATTGGAAAAACAGGCTTCAAGAGAAGAACACTAATGAGATGTGGAGATTGTTCAAGGAGCAGCTACTGCGTGTCCTCGATAGGTATGTACCAGTCAGGCATGGTGTAAAGGGCCTTTTTAGATTACTTACAGTGTGGAAACAGGCCCTTCGGCCCAACAAGTCCACACCGACCCACCGAAGCGCAACACACCCATACCCCTACATATATCCCTTACCTAACACTACGGGCAATTTAGCATGGCCAATTCACCTGACCCGCACATCTTTGGAGTGTGGGAGGAAATCGGAGCACCCGGAGGAAACCCACGCAGACACGGGGAGAACGTGCAAACTCCACACAGTCAGTTGCCTGAGGTGGGAATTGAACCCAGGTCCCTGGCGCTGTGAGGCAGCAGTGCTAACCACTGTGCCACCGTGCCGCCCTTGTGAGGCAGCCGTGGTTTAGTAAGGAATTGGAGTCCCTTGTGAAAGGGAAGAAGGCGGCATATGTAAAGATGAGGCGTGAAGGTTCAGTAGGGGCGATTGAGAGTTATAAGGTAGCCAGGAAGGAGCTAAAGAGGGAGCTAAGAAAAGCGAGAAGGGGACATGAAAAGTCTTTAGCTGGTAGGATTAGGGAAAACCCAAAGGCTTTCTATAGGTATGTCAAGAATAAAAGGATGACTAGGGTAGGTATCGGTCCAGTCAAGGATAGTAGTGGGAAGTTGTGTGTGGAGGCGGAGGAGATTGGAGAGACATTAAATCAGTACTTTTCATCAGTATTCACTCAGGAACAGGACACTGTTGCTGATGTGAATATGGAATCACAAATAATTAGAATGGATGCCCTGGAAATATGCAGGGAAGAGGTTTTGGGAATATTGGAAAGGATGAATATAGATAAGTCTCCTGGGCCTGATGGCATTTACCCCAGGATCCTATGGGAAGCTAGGGAGGAGATAGCAGAGCCATTGGCCTGGATTTATATGTCGTCATTGTCAACGGGAATAGTACCAGAGGACTGGAGGATAGCGAATGTGGTCCCATTGTTCAAGAAAGGGAGTAGGGATAGCCCTAGTAACTATAGGCCAGTGAGTCTGACTTCAGTGGTGGGCAAAGTCTTAGAGAGAATGGTAAGGGATAAGATTTATGAACATCTGGGTAGGAATAACGTGATCAGGGATAGCCAGCATGGTTTTGTGAAGGGCAGGTCGTGCCTCACACACCTTATTGAGTTCTTTGAGAAGGTGACTATGGAAGTGGATGAGGGTAAAGCAGTAGATGTTGTGTATATGGATTTTAGTAAGGCGTTCGATAAGGTTCCCCATGGTAGGCTAATGCTAAAACTTCGGAGGTATGGCATTGAGGATACATTAGAGGTTTGGATTAGGAATTGGCTGGCTGGAAGGAGACAGAGGGTAGTAGTTGATGGATTATGTTCATCTTGGAGCGCAGTTACTAGCGGTGTACCACAAGGATCTGTTTTGGGACCATTGCTTTTTGTTATCTTTATAAATGATCTAGAGGAAGGACTTGAAAGCTGGGTAAGCAAGTTTGCGGATGACACGAAAGTCGGTGGAGTTGTGGATAGTGAGGAAGGAAGTGGTAGGTTACAGCGGGATATAGATAAGTTGCAGAGCTGGGCGGAAATGTGGCAAATGGAATTCAATGTAGCTAAGTGCGAAGTCGTTCACTTTGGTAGGAATAACAAGATGATGGATTACTGGGCTAATGGTAGGCTACTTGGTAGTGTGGATGAGCAGAGGGATCTTGGTGTCTATGTACACAGATCTCTGAAAGTTGCCACCCAGGTAAATAGTGCTGTGAGGAAGGCATATGGTGTACTGGGCTTTATTGGCAGAGGAATTGAGTTCCGGAGTCCTGAGGTCATGTTGCAGTTGTATAAGACTCTGGTGAGGCCTCATCTGGAGTATTGTGTGCAGTTTTGGTCGCCATACTATAGGAAGGATGTGGAAGCTTTAGAACGAGTGCAGAGGAGGTTTACCAGGATGTTGCCTGGAATGGTAGGAAAATCTTATGAGGAAAGGCTGAGGCACTTGGTGCTGTTCTCTTTGGAGAAGAGAAGGTTTAGGGGAGATCTGATAGAAGTGTATAAGATGATTAGGGGTTTAGATAGGGTAGATACTAAGAACCTTTTACCGCTAATGGAGTCAGGTGTTACTAGGGGACATAGCTTTAAATTAAGGGGTGGTAGGTATAGGACAGATGTTAGGGGTAGATTCTTCACACAGCGGGTTGTGAGTTCATGGAATGCCCTGCCCGTATCAGTGGTGAACTCTCCTTCTTTATGTTCATTTAAGCGGGCATTGGATAGGCATTTGGAAGTTATTGGGCTAGTATAGGTTAGGTAGGACTCGGTCGGCGCAACATCGAGGGCCGAAGGGCCTGTACTGCGCTGTATCCTTCTATGTTCTATGTAGAAGCGTCTGTCGTCAGCGGCCACACTGTGTTTATAAGGTGTAGTGGTTATCACATTCAACTCATATAGGAATGATTGCCTTTTACGATACTGGACAGAAACCAGGCTTTGCTGAAATTTCATTCTGCAGAAGAGTTCCTTCATTTTCGCAGAATAGCTCAATGATTAGCTCCACTGCTCTTGCAATACCAGATACCCGGGTTCCATTCCAGTCCGGGTTAACTGTCTGTATTGTGTTTGCACATTCTGACCGTGTCTGCATAGGTTTCCGCAAGGTGTTCCAGTTTCCTCCCACAATTCCAAGATGAGCCGTGTATGTGAATTGACCAAGCTAAATTATCTATAGTGTCCATGCTTGTGCAAGGCTGAGTGCATTAATCATAGAAAATGCGGGGTGATAGAGATTGGGTAAGTGGTGGGCGTGCATGTCATGCTAATCGGTGGATTGGTGTGATGTAGATGGGTCAAATGACCTGCTTCAAAACTGTAGTGTTTCTATGACGAACATCTTCATTCGGGCGGCACAGTGGCACAGTGGTTAGCACTGCTGCTTCACAGCGCCTGTAGACCCGGGTTCAATTCCCGACTCAGGCGACTGACTGTGTGGAGTTTGCACGTTCCCCCCCCGTGTCTGCGTGGGTTTCCTCCGAGTCAGGTGAATTGGCCAAGCTAAATTGCCCGTAGTGTTAGGTAAGGGGTAAATGTAGGGGTATGGGTGGGTTGCGCTTCGGTGGGTCGGTGTGGACTTGTTGGCCCAAAGGGCCTGTTTCCACATTGTAAGTCTAATCTAATCTAAAAAAATCTAATCTTCAGTTGCAGAAATCCGCTGAGGGAATAACCTCTCAGATAATTCCAATGCCCTTTCTGTAGTGAGGAGATAAAATCTTTACAATTCACTCAAATGCAATTTCACTCCGACCCTGCACAGCAGCCGCCAGCCTACTGAAAGGTTTCAGCCATGTTTGAGTAACCTCACCCGTCTGTGGGAAGGCATAACTTTGTTGAAAAGTCATTGCACCTCCCTACTCCACCGTAATACCAGGAGATCTGGTAAGAAAAATGTCACAATGACATTAGAGAAGCAGAGATAAGATTTTACAACATGAAATCAATGGAGAGATAAGCCTTGCCAACACCTTACCTGAATCTACTGTTGATCTCCCAGAGCCGCTCATCACTCAGAATCCACTGAATCTGGTAAGAAATTAGAAACAGCAAGAAGAAGCAAACATTAAGGGGAGTTACGTAGTAAAGTAAAAAACTCTCATGCAAATGTTGGCATGCTAACGAACAGGAAATTAGATATACCAGTTTGTGGGTACGACAGAAATGACAAAGAAATTCAATTTGCGTTGAAACTGTATTAACCCAATGGAATGCTATTGCTGGGAGATATGGATTTCTTGAGCATGTATGAGATGGTTTCCTTTAAAAGTATGTTGAGCACCAAGTTTCAGAGCAGGCTGTTTTGGAATTGCATTTGTGCGATCAGAAGAGAGAATGGAAAATCATGCTGCAAAGGAGACGTGGGGATGCGTGAATTTTGCATGATGTAGGAATACAAACAGATTATGTTTTAATAACAAGAATTCTGAGAAACTATCCAAAAGAGCTAGGCGGGCGCTATTTCGTTTGGGCAATCGGTTGTTTGGTTAATTGATTAAATGCCTTTCCTCTCGGGCTCGGAGATTTATAAGTCTGCTACCTGATCAGGAAACAAAGCAACAGCACACCACGCGCGAGAACCCGCCCCTCTGTCCAACCCCGCTCCACCTTCCACATCCAACACCCTCCCACCACCAGAGCAACACCACCCTCACCCACCCCTGTCCAACACTACCACCCGCACGGCGCATCCAAAACGAGCCCCGCCCATGACTGTGCAACACTGGCCTCCACTTGCCCCATCCAAAAAACGCCTCCACCACCCGCCCCAACCCCGTCCAATTCCACACCCCAGCCCGCCCGCCCTGACCAACACTGACTCCCGACCGCCTCGTGGAACACGGCCACCCCCGTGTACCTCCCGCCTTTTAGGGTGTATGTCACCAAATAGCGCGTGGGCACACGTGCAGACACATACAGACATACACACACATACTTTTTTGCTGCAACGTGTTGACAATTTCCAACATTTCCCTGTACAGCACAATGTTGAAGAGATTATCAAGGAAAAGAGGGTTTAGGTTGCATCCCTCTGTAGACCTGCAGGGAAGGTATGAGGAGAGAGAGCGTGTGGGCAGTCAGTCATTTGGCAACAGCGCCTGTTTATTCACTGTTTGGAAAAGACACGATCAGTATTGAACACGCATCTTCAATTTAATATTTCTCTCAGGACCCCATGATGTCCTTCGGATAATCTGATATTCAGATAATTTACAGTCAGATAATCGAGGTCGCTCTGTATATACATGAATCACGGAAGCCATGAAGGCATGAAGAACGCGGTGACTTCAATTAATTCGAAATGAAAATGAAAGAGGTTTCATCGAAGACAGGCAATGGCTGTTATTCATGGAAACACTCTCGAATGTAAAGTATCCATGTATCCCTCCAGGGTACAAATATCAAAAGAGAAAGGTGACAGAACGATGGTTAACAATGAAAATCTTAAAATTGCATTAGATCAAAGAACGTGGCTCAGAAAAATGCCAGAGATGATGGATTCAGTGAAAATTGCCAAACAACAAAGACGGACAAAGAAACCGATAAGGAAATAAAACAAGAAAGTAAGGATGCAGAATTATAAGAAGTGTAAAGACTGACAAAAAGTTCTATTCCTCCTTGGAAGGAAAATTCATTGTAGCGAATACGGTGGCACAATGGTTAACACTGCTGCCTCACAGCGCTAGAGATCCGGGCTCAATCCCTGCCTCAGACGACTGACTGTGTGGAGTTTGGATCAGTGGTGCAGGAAGAGCACAGCAGTTCAGTCAGCATCCAAGGAACAGCGAAATCGACTTTTCGGGCAAAAGCCCTTCATCAGGAATAAAGGCAGTGAGCCTGAAGCGTGGAGAGATAAGCTAGGGGAGGGTGGGGGTGGAGAGAGTGGGGCATAGAGTACAATGGGTGAGTGGGGGAGGAGATGAAGGTGACAGGTCAGGGAGGAGAGGGTGGAGTGGATAGGTGGAAAAGGAGCTGGAAGTTTGGAACACAGGTGAGGTGGGGCAAGGGGAAATGAGGAAGCTGTTGAAGTCCACATTGATGCCCTGGGGTTGAAGTGTTCCGAGGCGGAAGATGAGGCGTTCTTTTTCCAGGCGTCTGGTGGTGAGGGAGCGGCGATGAAGGAGGGCCAGGACCTCCATGTCCTCGGCAGAGTGGGAGGGGGAGTTGAAATGTTGGGCCATGCAACCGTGTGGTGGATTGATGCGGGTGACTCAGAGATGTTCCCTAAAGCGCTCTGCTAGGAGGCGCCCAGTCTCCCCAATGTAGAGGAGACTGCATCGGGAGCAACGGATACAACAACTGATATTAGTGGATGTGTCGGTATAACTTTGATGGACGTAGAAGGCTCATTTAGAACCTTGGATAGAGGTGAGGGAGGAGGTGTGGGAACAGTTTACAGTTCCTGCGGTGGCAGGCGAAAGTGCCAGGATGGGAGGGTGGGTTGTAGGAGGGTGTGGATCTGGCCAGGTAGTCACGGAGGGAACAGTCTTTGCGGAAGGCAGAAAGGGGTCGGGAGGGAATATATATCCCTGGTGGGGGGCCTTTTTGGAGGTAGCGGAAATGTCGGCGGATTATTTGGTTTATGCGAAGGTTTGTAGGGTGGAAGCTGAGCACCAGGAGCATTCTATTCTTGTTACGATTGGAGAGGTGGAGTCTGAGGGCGGAGGTGCGGGATGTAGACGAGATGCGTTGGAGGGCATCTTTAACCACTTGGGAAGGGAAATTGCATTCTCTAAAGAAGGAGGCCATCTGCTGTGTTCTATGGTGGAACTGGTCCTCCTGGGAGCAGATATGGCGGAGGCGGAGGAATTGGGAATACGGGACGGCATTTTTGCAAGAGATAGTGTGGAAAGAGTTGTAATCCATGTAGCAGTGAGAGTTGTTGGGTTTGCAAAAAATGTCAGCGACAAGTCGGTCGTCATTAATGGAGATGGAGAGGTCCAGGAAGGGGAGGGAGGTGTCAGAGATGGTCCAGGTAAATTTAAGGTCAGGGTGGAATGTGTTGGTGATGTTGATGAATTGCTCAACCTCCTCGTGGGAGCACAAGGTGGCGTCAATGTAGCGGTCGAAGAGGCGGAGAGTTGTGCCGGTGAAATTACGGAAGATCAACTGTTCTACGTGGCCAACAAAGAGACAAGCACAGCTTGGGCTCATATGTGTGCCCATGGCTACCTTCCTGGTCTGGAGGAAGTAGGAGGATTCAAAGGAGAAAGTGTTATGGGTGAGGACCAGTTCGGCCAAACGAATGAGAGTGTCGGTGGAAGGGTAATGTTGGGGAGGTCTGTAGAGGAAAGGAACGGAGGGTTTGGAGGCCCTGGTGCCAGACGAATGAGAGTGTCGGTGGCCAAACGAATGAGAGTGTCACTGGCCAAACGAATGAGAGTGTCGGTGTACATTCTGCCCGTGGCAGTGCTCCGGTTTCCTCCCACAGTCTAAACATCTGCAGTTCGGTGAATTGGCCATGCTAAATTGCCCGTAGTGTTAGTTGCAGACTTAAACGTAGGGGATTGGCTCTGGCTGGGTGGCGGGTCGGTGTGCACTTGTAGCGTCGAAGGGTCTTTTTCCACATCTAAGTAATCGAATCTAATGGTGACAGAGAAACTAAACAGTAACATTGTGTCTGTCTTCATGGAGGAGGATCTCGAAAATCTCCCATCAATAATGTATCGTGCAGGGATCAATGTAAATAAAACCCAACGTCATTTATATCAGTGACGTGGTAGCAGTTGGAAACATAGCTTTGCTGTGCATTTATCAGTCTGATGGAACAGATGCATTTGAGAACGGAATATCAGAGCAAGCTGAAATTGACACATTGATTGCCTATGAGATCATGCAAAATTTTCATTTTAAATTTGTAGAGAGTGTATGTGTAATGTTGGTGGAGTTTGTGGATAGTGAGAGTTACATTGGGAGACTGGGCAGCGAGTGGGCATGACGGTGTGGATGTTTGCAGGGGAGTGAGCCGGATGGGTGGTTTTGTGCATGGAGATTGAGCGTAACGGGGTCGAAGAGTGTAGCAGCATGAGCTTGACAGTGTGGCGAGTGAAGGGCAATGAGTGTGATGGGGTGGGCGAGTTCAGGTTTGTGAGTGTGCGGGTGGAGTATTATCCGGGGAAATTACCGTGGCAGAGTGGTGGTGTGAGGGCGAGTGAGCGTGTCAATGGGGAAATGTGTGGGCGAGTGCGAGTGACCGTAGTGGCGTCTATGAGGGCTTTTCCTGACAGTGTGCAAGTGTGGAGTGGAGTGAAACTGATGGTCTGGAAGTATGTGTAGGAGACAGGATTATGCTTAGGCAGTGTTTCAGAGAGTGAATGTGATGGATGGGAGTGTGCAGGGGACTGTGTGTGATGATGGGATGTGATTCTGATTGTTGGGGTTTGTGAGGGGTATTTTTATTGATAGTGTGGAAGTGAATGAGAAAATGAGTACTTGGGGACTGTGAGGTCAGGACCGTGCATGAAGTTGTGTGAGGTTGCTGGGGAGTGAGCAGGATGGTGCGTAAGTCAGTGGGGGAGTTTGCGAGATCGGGCCAGCGGCCATGACTGTGGGAGAGGGAACAGGGGAGTTTGTGCGATGGTGGTGGTGTAACTGGTGGAGTGTATATTCTTTTGGTGTAATGAGTGTGGGAGTGAGCATAACGGTGGTAGAATGGGTCGAGCAGTAAGCATGGTGTTCGGGGAGTCAATGATGGATGAATGTGATGGTGAACAGTGTGGAGAGACAGTGAGTGTGAGGTTCAAGACGTGTACAGGATAGTGGGCGTAATGGAGGGACAGTGTATGCAGAAGAGAGCGTGACGGTGGGGTTGTGTGTGGGGAGGTGAGTGCGACAGTGGGTGAGTATACAGTAATATGAGCAAGACAGTGGGAGAGTGTATGCGGGAGTGAACATGACGGTGAGTGAATGTGTGGTGGAGTAAGAATGATGGTGTGTTAATGTTTAGGGGAGTCAGCATCATGATAGGGATGTTTGTGGCTGAGTGAGTTGGTTGGTTTGCGAGTGTGCATGGGAGTGGGTGTTAGGGTATGGGAGTGCACAGATTAATTCGCATGAAGTTGGGCGTTCTTGCTGGTGAGTGAGTGTGTCCGTGCTGTTGTGCACATGGCAATCGAGTGTCCATGGCTTAGTGTGCAAAGAGACTGAGCTAACAATGGGAGAGTGCACTGGGAAGTGTGGATGAGGTGTGTATAGCAAGTGTGCATGACAGTGTGGAAGTGTTCATTGGAGTAACTCTGACAGTAGTAGAATGTGCAGCAGAGGAGGCGCTAAACTTGGGTGAGTGCAGGTGAGTGAGTGTGATTTATGGGAAAGTATGTGGGATAGTATGTGTAACAGAGAGGGATCATGCAGGGGAGTGAGCATTGGGGGCGGGTTTGTCTGGGTGAGTGAGCGTGACATTGGGGCAGTATTCAGTGGAGCGAACGTGACAGTGAGAGGTGTGTAGGACATTAGCTTCACAATGGTCGAGACTGCAGTGACGTGAGCTTGCTGGTGGATGCATGTGTGGAGGAGGGCGTGATAGTGGTGTGGTGTGCGGGTGACACAGTGTGAAAGTGGTGGAGTGTGCAGAGAGAGTGAGCGACCCGGCGGCGGAGTGTGTGTTGGACTGCCAGTGACAGTGGGGGCATGTATGGCAACAGTGCATTCTGGTCTCGAAGTGTGCAGGAGAGTGAGTCTGCTGGGGCAAGAATGTGCAGCAGAGACAATGTGATAACAGTAGAATGTGTAGGGGATTGAGTGCGAGAGAGAATGTGACAGTGGGGGTGTGCGAATTCGAGTGAGCAAAACCGTGTCAGAGCGTGTAACAGAATGAACGTGACGCTGGTGGAGAGTACAGGGAAGTGAGTATGATGATGTCATAGAATGCGGGCGAATGATATTAACAGTCAGAGAGTATGTGGGGGATTGCGGCTTGAGGTGTGGGAGTGAACAGCGGATTGAGTTTAATGGGATCAAGTGCGTAGCTGAGTGTGATAGACCATAGAACAATACAGCACAGGGCAGGTTATTTGGCTCTCGATGTTTCACCGAAATATGAATCTAAACTGAAGCCTATCCAAACGCCACTGTTCTATGTTCATCGATATGTTTGCCCAATGACCATTTAAATGCCTTAAATTTGACGTCTCTTCTACTGTTGCAAGCAGGCTGTTTCCTGCCCCTACTCCTCTCTGAATAAAGGATGTCCCTCTGATATTTATGCTCCATCAATCACCCCTCAGTTTAAAGACACATACCCTCGTGCTGGCTGTCACATTCCGAGAAAATACCCTATCTCATATGTCTCTGTTAAGCCACCTCTCAATTTTCTTCACTCTAACGAAAACAGTCTCAAGTCCCTCAGACTTTCCTCGTATGACCTTTCCCCCATACCATCCTAAATCTGCTCTGAACCCTTTCCAAGACTTCCACATCCTTCTCATAATGCGCTGACCAGGTATTTTCGCAATACTACAACTGCAGCTGAACCAGAGTTTTATATATCTGCAGCATGACGTCATGACTCTGAAACGCAAACCCGCTACTAATAAAAGTTAACACGCCAGAATGTTTCTTAACAAAGTTATCAACCTGGGTTGAAACTTGCAGGGATCTATATTCCGAGATCTCTTCTCATCTTCACTACCAAGAATTTGACCATTAGCCCATTATTTTGCATTCTTGTAACTCCTTACAAAGGGATTCATCTCGCTTTTCGGAACTAAACTCTATTTACCACCTCTCTGCTCACCTTGGCAGTTTATCGATGTCCCTCTGTGACTTAAAACATCCTTCAGCACTCTCCATACCTCCGCTGACCTCAGTGTCATCTGCAATTTTAAGAACTCATCTTCTCCAAAGCCATCCAGCTCACGTTTAAATTGACAAACAGCAGTGGACACAAAACAGATCCTTGAAGTACACCACTCGTATCGAAACGTCAAGATGAACATTTCCCATCAACTACCACTCACTATATTCTGTCAGCTAACCAATTTCTGATTTTAACCGCTGCATCATTCTCAATCCGATAACACTGTATTTTGTGCAACAGCCTACCGTGGGAACCCTGTAAAACGCCTCACTGGAACCTATACGCATCACAACAACCACGTAACTCACATCCTCCTGTTTGGTCTCCTTCTCAAAGATCTGAGGAAGATTTGTGAGGCATGAAGTACCCTTGACAAAACACTCTTGACTATCACTAATCATTCTTATTTCTACCTAAATGATTTATATCCTATATGTTGTAACGTTTTCCGACACATTACCCAGAATGTAAGTAAGGCCCATTGGTTTACAATAACCGGGGTTGTCTCTCTAATCTCCTTCTTCAACACGGGACCAACATTTGCTATCCGCAAGACTTTTGGCACTATTTCTGTAGGCAATATCGATATAAAGAACAAAGCACCCTCTCTTCAATCACCTCCCTCTGTTCATAGAGAATACGAGGTAAATCCCATTCGGCCCAGGGACTTGTCGACTTTCACACTTGCATGAATAGATAATATCTCTTTCTTGGGAACCTCAATCTCATTTGTTCAAATAGCCGGTATATCAGAATTTGACATGACACAATCGTCTTTTTTCCAGTGTGAATACTGACAAAAAATATGCTTCGAATCTATGGGTGCATGAGAGGGAGTGTGCATGATAGTGCGGGAGCAACTTTGACAATGGGCTAATGTGCTGCAGTGTGCGCGTGGGGTGAGGGAGTATGCAGTGGAGCTGGTGTGACAGTGTGCTAATGTGTGTCAGATGGGTATTAAGGCGAGGGAATAGACAGGGAGTGAGCATGTATCTGAGGGACTGTCTGGGCGAGTGGGCGTGCCGATGGGTGTTCGTGCGCGGTTGTATGCAGCGTAGAGAGCACGATAATTAATCAGTATGTGACGGACCAAGCATAGCAATGGACTTGAGTGTCACGGTTAGGGAGTGTGCTGGGAAGTGTCTGCAACATTGGGCATGGTTGTGGGTGTGACAAAGTGATGTTAGGGCAGTGTGTCCGGGAGTGAGAACGTCATTGGAGGACTATGTGGGGGACTGCGCTCGATGGTGTGGGAGTGTGGATATTGGTGAGCGTAACGGTTTGTGGAAGTATGCAAGTGCGCAAGGAAGTGTATGAAGGAGCGAGGGTGGTGTTCGGAAATTGTACTCGCGAGTGAGAGTGATGGCGGGATATGTGCGGGGTTGTGACTATGATAGGGAATGAATGTGTGGTTCAGTGAGGGTGAGTGTGTGCAATTGCACGGAAGCAACCATGATGCCGGGTGAGTGTGCACAGGAGTAAGCAAGTCGATGAGGGACTGTATTGGGATCAGAGCATGATGGCGAATGGCTGTACCAGGGATCCGCTTAATGGTGGAGGAGTTTGCGGATGAGTGAGCGTAATGGAGGGGAAGTGATCGCGATGTGTGTGTGTGCATGGGAGTAAACTTGACACTGGCAGAGGGTGCAAGAGATGAGCATATTGTTGGATTAGTGTGCGGAAGTGTGAGAGTGGCAGTGATGGAGTGAGTGGGTTTGTGTGCAGGAGAACAATCATGACGGTGCGGGAGTGTGTGGGACACTGAGCATGATGCTGGGAGAGTGTGGGACAGTGAGCGTAACAGTCGGCCAGTGTACAGGGGAGAGAGCTTTGGTGTGGGGAAGTATGTGGGGATGAGTATGTTGGTGTACGACTGTGCAAGGGGACGAACTTGGCCGAGGGGAAAGGGTGGAGTAGTGCACATGATGGTTGGGGAGTGTGTGGCGGGGTGACAGAGGCTGTGACAATTTTTGAGCGTTGCAGTCAAGGAGTACACATTTGAGTGAGGTTGATGGTTTGGGAGTGTGCACGAGAATGTACTTGAATGTGTGAGTGTGAGCAGGAAAGAATGTGAGGTAGGGAGTTTGCAGGGGAGTGAAAGTGGCTGCGGGGAAGCATGTGGGTGGAGGAGTGTGAAAACGAAAAATAGTGGCAATGGGGAGAGGCCTGGGTAGTAAGTATGATGGTGGGACCGTGTGCGGGTGAGTGTGCTTTATGGCGTGGGAGTATGTAGGGAGTAAACATGACGGTGGGGGTGTGTGCACAGGCATGAGAGTGACAGTGTTGGAGTACGCCTGGGAATGAGAGTTTACAGTGAGGGAGCGTGCTTGAGAGTGAGGTTGATCGTGGGGGGGAGTGCAGGGGAGTTAGAGTGATGATGAGGGAGCTGCAGCTGGTCAGTGTGATGGTAGGGAGTGTGCGGAAACGAGCGTGATGTTGTGCAGTGAGCATGGTCATATGCGAGACAGTGTGAAGTGAGCATGATGTTGGTGCAATATACGGGACAGTGTGGATGATAGTGTTGGAGTAAAAGTACTGATCATTACGGTGAGGAAGTGTATGGGTGAATGCAAATGATGCTGGGTGAATGATTATGACGTGGGGTACTACGCAGAGGATTGAACGTCATGGTGGGGCAGTGTGCAGTTCATCGACTATGACGGTGAACAAAAGTGAAGGGAAGTGAGCTTGAAGTTGGGGAATTGATGAGGAAGTGTGAATGATTATGGGTGATTGTACAGGGAAATGACCATGATGGTGTGGGAGTGTGTGCGGGAATGAATATGATGATCGTGAAGTACCTGTCAGAAGGAGTTGGATGGTAGTGGAGGGTCCAGCAGAATGGACGTGATTGAGTGTGTGTGTGAGGGACAGTGAGTATGACAGTGTGGGAGTGTGTAGTGGAATGAGCGTGATTTTTGTCAGAAACTGCTCACATGTGCCCAGGCGAGCGAGCGTGATAAAGGGCGAGAATGTGCACAGTGAGCATTAGATCGGAGGAGATTGGGGGTGTGTGTGACCTTGACAGTGGGAAAGTGAGCGGTGTTGTCTACAGGGGAGCGAGAATGAAGGAGGACGTGTGCCCTTTTCAGAGATTCGGACGCAAGTGCAGATTGAAGGGCAGAGAGTGTGACGATGGGATACTATGGAGTTGGTTAAGCAGGAAGGACACACACACTGCCACACCATCATTGTCATTTCCCTGCACAATCACCCATTATTATTCACACTTTCTCATCACTTCAAGTTCACTTGCCTACACTTTCATTCGCCGTTGTACTCGATCAACTGCACACTACCTCACCATGACGTTCAATCCTCTGCGTAGCGCCCCACCATAATTTTCATTCACCCAACATCATTTGCCTTCACCCATACACTTCCTCGCCGTAAGGATGTGTACATAAGATTGACTCTAATTTTGTGGGAGACTGTGGCGCACTGAGCGTTATGATTTGGATGTGTGCGGAGCATTGAGTGTGATGATGTGAACGTATTTGGAAGAGTGAGAGTGACGGTTTGACTGTGTTTGGCGAATTGAGAGTGAAAGTGTGGCAACATTTACGGCTGTGTGCAGGATGCTGGCGATAATTCACGGAAGTGAGCGTGATGGATATCTACAGTGGGGTAGAGTGAGCAGAATGGTGTTGGTGTGTAAGGAAGAAAAAGTATGATAGTGTGGAAGTGTGTTTGGCATGTGCCTGAACATGGGGGAGTGAACATAAGGCTAGGGGACTGTGCAGGGGGTGAACGGGATTGTGGGGAATTAAACAGGTGAGTTGTGTCATCGTGGGTGAGTGAACAGAGGATTGTACGCAGTGAAATGGGAGTGAGGGGGGATTGATCATAATTGTGGGCGAGTGAGCGGGGGAGTGTGTGTGATCGTGGTGATTTGAGCAGCGGAGTGAGAGAGACAGCGAGTGAGTGTGCAGGCAAATGAGCGTGATAGTAAGGGAGTGTGTGGAAGAGTTAGTGTGACGGTGTGGGAGAATGCAGGGGAGGAATAAAAAAAGCTTTGTTTTTTTGCACTGGAATAGAACTCCAGCCGCGGTTTTGCAAGTGATGAGTCCGTACTGCAAGATCATTAATGGTGACTACAGGGGTCTTTGCATCGTTTCTTCATGACAGAGCCTTTGGGGTTTTTTCGCTGGAGATATGGTTTTCCTCCAAAATGATTGATTCCTTAAGTGTCCACAGCAATGAGAAAAGGCACATTAACCCAGTTACCCACACTTGCCCTGTAGCCTTAAGTGCTTTGACGTTACAAATTCTCATCTGAATTAAAGTTTCGCTGTAACATTTTAATCTAAAACGACACATTGAGAGTGAAGTTCACGCCCACTTGAGGAACTGAACCTCAATTTCACCTACAGAGGGACTACACTTAAACTTTTCTCCCAGAGTGACAGAGGACCATAGAGAGACAAAACACCAGAAATTTCAATTTCACCCATTTGGCATTTGTTGTGTTCAGTCTTCTAAATGAGAGTCTGGTTTTAGAAGGGAAAGGAAACATGTGGTCACTCACGTGTTCGCGATCCTCCCCCATCACACTGCCTGGTCTGATTCGCACTGTTCTGGATACTGTCAGTGACTCTACGAGGAAAATATTGAAAAGCATTCCGTTAAATAACGGAGATTGTGCCTTTTGTAGAGATTGTGCCTATTGTGGAGATTGTGCCTCTTGAGGCGATTGTGCCTATTGTGGAGATTGTGCCTATTGTGGAGATTGCGACATTGGAAGCTTTTGTGCTTTTTGTGGAGATTGTGCCTATGAAGAGAATGTGCCTATTGTGGCGATTTTGCCTATTGAGGCGATTGTGCCTATTTTGGAGATTGTGCCTATGAGGCGATTGCGACTATTGAGGCGATTGAACCTTTTGTGAAGATTATGCCTATGAGGCGATTAGTCCTATTTAGGCGATTGTGCCTACCGTGGCGATTATTCCTATCGTGGCGATTTTGCCTATTGCGGTGATTGTGCCTATTCTGGTGATTGTGCCTGTTGAGGAGATTGTACCTATTTTTGAGATTATGCCTTTTATGGAGATTGTGCCTATGAGGAGATTGTGCCTATTGTGGAGATTGTGCCTCTGAGGCGATTGTGGCTATTCTGGAGATTGTGCCTATTGAGGCGATTTTACCTATTGCGGTGATTGTGCCTATTCTGGTGATTGTGATTGTTGAGGAGATTGTACCTATTTTTGAGATTGTGCCTTTTATGGAGATTGTGCCTTTTATGGAGATTGTGCCTATGAGGAGAATGTGCCTATTGAGACAATTGTGCCTCTTGTGCAGATTGTGCCTATTGAGGCGATTGGGTCCATTGAGGCGATTGTGCCTTTTGAAGCAATTGTGCCTATGAGGCGATTATGCCTATCGTGGCGATTATGCCTATTGAGTCGCTTGTGCCAATTGAGGCGATTGCGATGATTGTGGAGATTGTGTCTATTCTGGAGATCGTGCCTCTGAGGCGATTGTGCCTATTGTGGCGATTGTGCCTATTAATCAATAGTCACAATCGCCTCAATAGGCACAATCTTCACAATAGGCACAATCGCCTCAGGAGGCACTAACGCCTCATAGACACAATCTCCAAAATAGGCACAATCATCTCAAGAGGGACAAACGCCTCCATAGGCACCATCTCTAAAATAGGCACAATCGCCACAATAGGCACATTCACCCCATAGGCACAATCTCCACAATAAGCACAAAAGCCTCCAAAGGCACAATCTCCACAATAGGCACAATCGCCTCAAGAGGCACATTCTCCACAATAGGCACAATCTCTACAAAAGGCACAATCTCAAAAATAGGCACAATTGCCTCAATAGGCACAATCTCCACAATAGGCACAATCGCCTCAATAGGCACAATCTCCAAAATAGGCACAATCGCCTCAAAAGGCACAATCACCTCAATAGGCACAATCGCCACAATAGGCATAATCACCTAATAGACACAATCGCCTCACAGGCACAATGTCCACAATAGGCATATTTGCCACAATCGGCACAATCACCTCAATAGGCACAATCTCCACATTAGGCACAATCGCCTCAATAGGCACAATCGCGTCACAGGCACCATCTCCAGAACAGGCAAAATCGCCTCAATCAGCACAATCGCCTCCATATGCACAATCGCCACAATAGTCACTATCGCCTCAACAGGAACAATCGCCTCAATAGGCCCAAACGCCTCAATACGCACAATCTCCACAATAGGCACAATCTCCACAATAGGCAGAATAGCCTCAATAGGCACAATCGCCTCAGATTCACAATCGCCTCAATAGGCACAATCACCTCCATACGCACAATCGCCACAATAGGCACTATCGCCTCAATAGGAACAATCGCCTCAATAGGCCCAAACGCCTCAATACGCTCAATCTCCACAATAAGCACAATCTCCACAATCAGCACAATCGCCTCAATAGGCACAATCGCCACGATAAGCATAATCGCCACGTGAGGCACAATAGCCTCAATAGCCACAATCGCCTCAATAGGCACAATCTCCACAACAGCCACCATCGCCTCAATAGGCACAATCGCTTCACAGGCACAATATCCATAAAAGGCACAATCTCAACAATAGGCACATTCGCCTCAGTCGGCACAATCCCCTCAAAAGTCACAATTGCCGCATTAGGCATGATCGCCTCGTCAGGCACAATCGCCTCATCGGCACAATCTCCATAATTGCCACAATCACCTCAATAGTCACATTCGCCTGAATAAGCACAATCTCCACAACAGGCACAATCGTCTCAATAGTCACAATCACATCATAGGCACAATCTCCACAATCGGCACAATCGCCTCCATAGGCACAATCGCCACAATAGGCACAATCGCCTCAATAGGCACAATCTCCTCAACAGGCACAATTGCCACAGTAGGCACAATCGCTGCAATAGGGAAAATCGCATCAATAGGCACAATCGCCACAATAGGCACAATCGCCACATAGGAACCATGTCCACAATAGGCACAATCTCCACAATCGACACAATCGCCTCAACTGGGACAATCGCATCAACATGCAAAATCGCCACGATAGGCACAATGGCCTCAAAAAGCACAACCACCTCCGTAGGCATAAATGCCTCAATAGGCAAAATCTCCACAACAGGCACAATCACCTCAATGGTCACAATCGGCTCAATAGGCACAATGACCTCAATAGGCACAATTTCATTAATAGGAACAATCGCCTCAGCGGCACAATCGCCTCAATCAGCACAATCGCCTCAAGAGGCACAATCTCCACAACAGGCACAATCGCCTCAATAGGCACAATCACCTCATAGGCACAACCGCCTCAATAGGAACAATTGCCTCAAACGGCACAATCGCCTCAATAGGCACAATCACCTCAATAGGAACAATCGCCTCATAGGCATAATTTTCACAATGGGTTCAATCGCCTCACTAGGCACAATCGCCTCAATGGGCACAATCTCCACTATAGGCACAATCACCTCCAGAGGCACAAGCGCCTCATAGACACAATCTCCAAAATAGGAGCAATCGCCTCAATAGGCACAAACGCCACAATAGGCACAATCACCTCAATAGGCACAATCTCCACAAGACACACAATCGCCTCAATAGGCATAATCTCCTCATAGGCAAAGTCTCCATAATAGGCACAATTGCCTAAATCGGCAAAATTGCCTCAGTAGGCACAATCACCACAATAGGCACCACCGCTTCAATCGGCACAATCACCTCATCAACACAATTTCGCCTCTATAGTCACATTCTCCTGAATAAGCACAATCTCTAAAATAGGTACAATAGCCTCAGTCTCACATTTGCCTTATAGGAGATTTTCCCTATGAGGCGATTGTGTCTTTGATGCGACTGAGTCTTTCGAGGCCATTGTGCCTATTGTGGAGACCGTGCCTATTGAGGCGAATGTGGGTATTGAGGAGATTGTGCCTTTGAGGCAATTGTGTCTATTGAGGCGATTGAGCCTTTAGAGGCGATTGTGCCTAATGAGGCGATTTTGCCTATTGTGGAGATTGTGCCTTTTGTGAAGTTGGTGCCTTTTGAGGCGATTGAGCACATTGTGGCGATTGTGCGTATTGTGGAGATTGTGCCTATTGAAGCAATTGTGCCAAATGAGGCGTTTGTGCCTGTTGTGGCGATTGTGCCTATGAGGTGATTGTGCCTCTGTTGCGATTGTGACTGCTGAGGCGATTGTGCCTATTGAGGTGATTGTGCATATTGAAGCGATTGTGCCTATTGTGGAGATTGTGCCTATTGTGTAGATTGTGCTTATTGAGGAAATTGTGCATATTTTGGAGATCGTGTCTATTGTGGAGATTGTGCCTATTGTGTAGATTGTGCCTATTGCGGAGATTGTGCCTATGAGGCGATTGTGTCTACTAAGGCAATTGAGCCTTTAGAGGCGATTGAGCCTATTGTGGAGATTGCGCCTATTAAGGCAAAAGTGCCCATTCAGGTGACTGTGCCGATGAGGCGATTGTGCCTATTGTGGCGATTGTGACTATTTTGAAGATTGTGTGTATTGAGGAGATTGTGCATATGAGCCGGTTGTCCCTGTTGTGGCGATTGTGCCTATTGTGGAGACTTTGCCTATTTTGGAGATTGTGTCTATTGTGGCGTTTGTGCATCTGAGGAGATTGTTCTTATTGAGTCGATTGTGCCTATTGTGGTGAATATGCCTATTGTGGAGATTGTGCCTACGAGGTGATTGTGCCTATTGAGGCAGTTGTGGCACTTGTGGAGATTTTACATCTTGTGGAGATTTTGCCCATGAGGCTTTTGTGCCTATTGTGGAGATTATGCCTATAGTGGAGAATGTGACTATGAGGCAACTGTGCCCATTATGCAGATTGCACGTATTACGGAGATTGTGCCTTTTGTGGAGACTGTGCCGATGAGGTGTTTGTGACTATTGAGGCGATTGTGCCTATTGTAGAGGTTGAGCATATTCAGGCGACTGTGCCTATGAGGCAATTGTGCCTATTTTGACGAGTGTGCCTATTGAAGTGATTGTGCCTATTGTGGCGATTGTGCCTTTTGTGGAGAATTTGCCTGTTATGGAGATTATGTCTATTGTGGAGATTGTGCCATTTGAGGCGATTATGCCAAATGAGGCGATTGTGCTTGTTGTGGCGATTGTGCCTATTGAGGTGATTATGCCTTTGAAGCGATTGTGCCTGTTGTGGCAATTGTGCCTATGAGGCGATTGTGCTTATTTTGGAGATCGTGACTATTATGGAGATTGTGTCTATTGTGGAGATTGCAACTATTGTGGCATTTGTGCCTATTGAAGCGATTGTGCCTTTAAAGGCGAGTGTGCCGATTGTGGATATTGTGCCTATTGTGAAGATTGTGCATATTGAGGAGATTGTGGCTATGAGGCGATTGTGTCTATTGAGGCGATTGAGACTTTAGAGGCGATTGTGCCTATTGTGACGATTGTGTCTATTGTGGAGCTTGTGCCTAGGATGCGAGTGTGCCAGTTGAGGCGATTGAACCTACTGAGCCAATTATGCAAGTGAGGCGATTGTGCCTATCGTGGCGACTGAGCCGATGAAGGCGATTGTATATATTGAGGAGATTGTGCCTATTGAGGCGATTGTGCTTATTGGGGAGATTGTGCCTTTTATGGAGAATGTGCCCATTGAGGCAATTGTGCCAATTGAGGTGATTGTGCCTCTTGTGACGATTGTATCAATTGTGGATATTGTGCCAAATGAGGCGATTGTGCCTGTGGTGGCGATTGTGCTTATTGAGGTGATTGTGTAAGTGAGGTGATTGTGCCTATCGTGGCGACTGAGCTGATGAAGGCGATTGTGTATATTGAGGAGATTGTGCCTATTGAGGCGATTGTGCTTATTGGGGAGATTGTGCCTTTTATGGAGAATGTGCCCATTGAGGCAATTGTGCCAATTAACGTGATTGTGCCTCTTGTGACGATTGTATCAATTGTGGATATTGTGCCAAATGAGGCGATTGTGCCTGTGGTGGCGATTGTGCTTATTGAGGTGATTGTGCCTTTGAAGCGATTGTGCCAATTGTGGCGATTGTGTCTTTGTGGCGATTGTGTCTATGAGGCGATAGTGCCGACTGAGGCGATTGTGACAATTGAGGCGATTGTGCATATTGTGGCGATTGTGCCTATTGTGGAGATTTTGCCTATTTTGGAGATTGTGTCTATTGTGGAGATTGTGCCAATTGAGGCAATTATGCCAAATTAGGCGATTGTGCTTGTTGTGGCGATTTTGCCTACTGTGGAGATTGTGCCTTTTGTGAAGTTGGTGCCTTTTGAGGTGATTGAGCACATTGTGGCGATTGTGCGTATTATGGAGATTGTGCCTATTGAAGCAATTGTGACAAATGAGGCGATTGTGATTGCTGAGGCGATTGTGCCTATTGAGGCGATTGTGCATATTGAAGCGATTGTGCCTAATGGGGAGATTGTGCCTATTGTGTAGATTGTGCTTATTGAGGAGATTGTGCCTATTTTGGAGATCGTGTCTATTGTGGAGATTGTGCCTATTGTGTAGATTGTGCCTTTTGCGGAGATTGTGCCGAAGAGGCGATTGTGTCTACTGAGGCGATTGCGCCTTTAGAGGCAATTGTGCCTATTGTGGAGATTGTGCCTGTTGAGGCGCTCGTGCACATTGAGGCGACTGTGCCAATGAGGCTATTGTGCCTATTGTGGCGATTGTGACTATTTTGAAGATTGTGCGTATTGAGGAGATTGTGACTATGAGGCGATTGTCCCTATTGTGGCGATTGTGCCTATTGTGGAGACTTTGCCTATTTTGCAGATTGTGTCTATTGTGGCGTTTGTGCCTCTGAGGCGATTGTGCTTATTGTGTCGATTGTGCCTATTGTGGTGAATGTGCCTATTGATGAGATTGTGCCGATTGTGGAGATTGTGCCTATTGTGGCGATTGTGCCTATTGTGGGGATTGTGCCTACGAGGTGATTGCGCCTATTGAGGCGATTGTGGCTCTTGTGGAGATTTTACCTCGTGTGGAGATTTTGCCCATGAGGCTTTTGTGCCTATTGTGGAGACTATGCCTATATTGGATATTGTGTTTATGAGGCGACTGTGCCCATTATGCAGATTGCGCGTATTGCGGAGATTGTGCCTTTCTTGGAGACTGTGCCGATGAGGCGATTGTGCCTATTGAGGCGATTGTGCCTATTGTGGAGGTTGTGCATATTGAGGCGATTGTGCCTATGAGGCAATTGTGCCTATTTTGACGAGTGTGCCGATTGAAGCGATTGTGCATAGTGAAGCGAATGTGCCTATTGAGGCGATTCTGCCTATTTTGGCGATTCTGCCTATTGTGGAGATTTTGCCTCATTTGGAGATTGTGTCTATTGTGGAGATTGTGCCAATTGAGGCGATTATGCCGAATGAGGCGATTGTGCTTGTTGTGGCGATTGTGCCTATTGAGGCAATTGTGCCTTTGAAGCGATTGTGCCTGTTGTGGCGATTGTGCCTATGAGGCCATTGTGCTTATTTTGGAGATTGTGCCTATTATGGAGATTGTGTCGATTGTGGAGATTGTGCCTATTGTGGCGTTTGTGCCTACTGAGGCGATTGTGCCTTTAGAGGCGAGTGTGTCGATTGTGGATATTGTGCCTATTGAGGCGATTGCACCGTTGCAGCGATTGTGCCTGTTGTGGCGATTGTGCCTGTTGCAGAGATTGAGCCTATGAGGCAATTGTGGCTTTTGAGGCGATTGTGCCCAATGTGGAGATTGTGCCTATTGTGAAGATTGTGCATATTGAGGAGATTGTGGCTATGAGGCGATTGTGTCTATTGAGGTGATTGAGGCTTTAGAGGCGATTGTGCCTATTGTGACGATTGTGTCTATTGTGGAGCTTGTGCCTAGGATGCGAATGTGTCAGTTGAGGCGATTGTGCCTACTGAGGCGATTGCACCAATGAGGCAATTGTGCCTATCGTGGCGACTGTGCCGATGAAGGTGATTGCGTATATTGAGGAGATTGTGCCTATTGAGGTGATTGTGCCGAGAATGGAGAATGTGCCCATTGAGGCGCTTGTGCCAATTGAGGTGATTGTGCCTCTTGTGACGATTGTGCCAATTGTGGATATTGTGCCAAATGAGGCGATTGTGCCTATGGTGGCGATTGTGCTTATTGAGGCGATTGTGCCTTTGAAGCGATTGTGCTTTTGAAGCGATTGTGTCTTTGTGACGATTGTGTCTATTAGGCGATTGTGCCGACTGAGGCGATTGTGACTATTGAGGCAATTGTGCATATTGTGGCGATTGTGTCTATTGTGGAGATAGTGCATAACGTGTAGATTGTGCCTATTGAGGAGATTGTGCCTATTTTGGCGATTGGGTGTATTGTGAAGATTGTGCCTATTGTGGCGTTTGTGCCTATCGAGTCGAATGTTCCTATTGTGGAGATTCTGCCTCTTGTGTAGATTGTGCCTATTGCAGAGATTGTGCCTATGAGGCGATTGTGTCTTTGATGCGACTGAGTCTTTCGAGGCCATTGTGCCTATTGTGGAGACTGTGCCTATTGAGGCGAATGTGGGTATTGAGGAGATTGCGCTTTTGAGGCAATTGTGTCTATTGAGGCGATTGAGCCTTTAGAGGCGATTGTGCCTATTGAGGCGATTGTGCCTATTGTGGAGATTGTGTCTATTGTGTAGGTTGTACCTATTGGGGAGATTGTGTTATGAGGTGATTGTGTACATTAAGGCGATTGAGCCTATAGAGAAGATTGTGCTTATTGTGGAGATTGTGCCTAATGTGTACATTGTGCCTTTTGAGGAGATTGTGCCTATTTTATCGATTGTGTCTATTGTGGAGATTGTGCCTATTGTGGTGTTTGTGCCTATTGAGGCGATTGTGCCTATCGTGAAGATTGTGCCTATTGCGGAGATTGCGCCTACTGCAGAGATTGTGCCTATGAGGCAATTGTGTCTTTGATGCGATTGAGTCCTTCGAGGCGATTGTGCCCATTGAGGCGACTGTGTCTATGAGGCGATTGTGCCTATTGTGGGGATTGCGCCTATTGTGAAGACAGCTAATATTGAGGAGATTGAGCCTTTAGAGGCGATTGTGCCTGTTCAGGCGGTTGTGGATATTGTGGAGATCGTGCCTATTGTGTAGATTGTGCCTATTGAGGAGATTGTGTCGATAAGGCGATTGTGTCTATTGAGGCGATTGAGCCTTTAGAGGCGATTGTGCCTCTTGTGGAGATTGTGCCTATTGAGGCGAAAGTACCCATTGAAGTGACTGTGCCTATGAGGCGATTGTGCCTATTGTGGAGATTGTGCCTATTGTGAAGATTGTGCCTATTGAGGCGATTGTGCACATTGTGGCGATTGTGCCTATTGTGGAGATTGTGCCTATTTAGTCAGTTGTGCCAAATGAGGCGACTGTGCCTGTTGTGGCAATTGTGCCTATTGATGCGATTCTGCCTTTGAAGCGATTGTGCGTATTGAGGTGATTGAGCCTATGAAGCGATTGTGCCTATTGTGGTGATTGTCCCAATTGAGGCAATTGTGCATAATGAAGCAATTGTGTCTATTGTGGAGATTGTGCTTATTGTGAAGATTGTGCGTATTGAGGCGATTGTGCATATTGTGGCGATTGTGCCTATTGTGGAGATTGTGCCTATTTAGTCAGTTGTGCCAAATGAGGCGATTGTGCCGGTTGTGGCGATTGTGCCTATTGAGGCGATTGTGCCTTTGAAGCGATTGCATCGATTGTTGCGATTGTCCCCATTGATGCTAATGTGCATATTGAAGTCATTGTGCCTATTGAGGCGATTGTTACTATGAGGCGATTGTGCATGTTGTGGCGATTGTGCCTATTGTGGAGATTGTGCCTATTGAGGCGATTGCACCTATTGTGGCATTTGTGCCTATTGAAGCGATTGTGCCTTTAAAGGCGAGTGTGCCGATGGTGGATATTGTGCCGATTGTGAAGATTGTGCATATTGAGGAGATTGTGGCTATGAGGCGATTGTGCCTATTGAGGCGATTGAGACTTTAGAGGCGATTGTGCCTATTGTGACGATTGTGTCTATTGTGGAGCTTGTGCCTAGGATGCGATTGTCCCAGTTGAGGCGATTGTGCCTACTGAGGCATGCCAGTGAGGCGATTGTGCGTATTGTGGATATTGTGCCTATTGTGAAGATTATGCATACTGAGGAGATTGTGCCAATTGAGGCGATTGTGGCTCTTGTGGAGATTTTACCTCCTGTGGAGATTTGGCCCATGAGGCTTTTGTGCCTATTGTGGAGATTATGCCTATATTGGAGATTGTGATTGTGAGGCGACTGTGAAAAATTATGCAGATTGCGCGTATTGTGGGGATTGTGCCTTTTGTGGAGACTGTGCCAATGAGGCGATTGTGCCTATTGAGGCGATTGTGCCTATTGTGGAGGTTGTGCATATTGAGGCGATTGTGCCTATGAGGCAATTGTGCCTATTTTGACGAGTGTGCTGATTGAAGCGCTTGTGCATACTGAAGCGATTGTGCCTATTGAGGCGATTGTGCCTATTTTGGAGCATTTGCCTATTTTGGAGATTCTGTCTATTGTGGAGATTGTGCAAACTGAGGCGATTATGCCAAATGAGGCGATTGTGCTTATTGTGAAGATTGTGCCTATTGAGGCGATTGTGCATATTGTGGCGATTGTGCCTATTGTGGAGATTGTGCCTATTTAGTCAGTTGTGCCAAATGAGGCGATTGTGCCTGTTGTGGCGATTGTGCCTATTGAGGCGATTGTGCCTTTGAAGCGATTGCACCGATTGTGGCGATTGTCCCCATTGATGCTAATGTGCATATTGAAGTCATTGTGCCTATTGAGGCGATTGTTACTATGAGGCGATTGTGCCTATTGTGGCGATTGTGCCTACTGTGGAGATTGTGCCTATTGAGGCGATTGTGCCCATGACCCGATTGTGCATATTGTGGCGATATTGCCTATTTAGGCGATTGTGACTATCGAGGCAATTGTGCCTGTTGTGGAGATTGTGCCGATTTTGGAGTTTTTTCCAATTTTCGAGATTATGTCAATTGTGGAAATTGTGCCTATTGTGGCGTTTGTCCCTATTGAAGAGATTGTGCCTATTGTGGAGATTTTGCCTATTGTGTAGATTGTGCCTATTGAGGAGTTTGTAAGTATGCGGCAATTGTGTCCGTTGAGGCGATTGAGCCTTTAGAGGCGATTGTGCCGATTGTGGAGATTGTGCATATTGAATCGATTGTGCCTATTGAGGCGATTGTGCCTATTGAAGCTATTGTGCCCATTGAGGCGACGGTGCCTTTGTGGTGATTGTGCCTATGGTGGAGATTGTGCCTATTTTTAAGATTGTGCCTTTTGAGGTGATTGTGCATATTGTGGCCATTGTGCCTATTGTGGAGATTGTGCCTATTGAGTCGATTGTGCCAAATGAGGCGATTTTGCCTGTTGCAGAGATTGTGCCTTTGAAGCGATTGCGCCTTTGAAGCGATTGCGCCTATTGTGGTGATTGTCCCTATTGATGCCATTGTGCATATAGAAGTGATTGTGCCTATCGAGGCGATTTTGTCTATGAGGCTTTTGTGCCTATTGTGGTGATTGTGCCTATTGTGGAGATTGTGCCTATGTTGGAGATTGTGTCTATTGTGGCGATTGTGCCGATTGAGGCGATTGTGCCCATGAAGCGATTGTGCCTATTGTGGCGAATGTGCTGATTGAGGCGATTGTGCCTATTGTGGCAATTGAGTCTATTGAGGAAATTGTGCCTGTTGTGGCATTTGTGCCTATTGAGGCGATTGTGCCTGTGAGGCGATTGGGCCTATTGAGGCAATTGCGCCTATTGTGGAGATTGTGCCTGTGGAGGTGATTGTGCGTATTAAAGCGATTGTGCCTGTTTAGGCGATTGTGCCTTTTGAGGCTAATGTGCCCATTGAGGCGACTGTGCCTATGAGGCGATTCTGCCTATTGTGGAGATTGTGCCCATTGTGATGATTGTGCCTATTGACGCGGTTGTGCCTATTGTGGAAATTGTGCCTATTGAGGTGATTGTGCCAAATGAGATGATTTAGCCCGTTGTGGCGATTGTGCCTACTGTGGAGATCTTGCCTATTTTGGAGATTGTGTCTATTGTGGAGATTGTGCTTATTGAGGCGTTTGTGCCTATTGGGGCGATTGTGCCTATGAGCCGATTGTGCCTGTTGAGGTGATTGAGCCTTTTGTGGCGATTGTGCCTATTGTGGCGATTGTGCCTATGAAGTGATTGTGCCCATTGAGGTGATTGTGCTTTTGAGGCGATTGTGCGTATTGTGGATATTGTGCCTATTGTGAAGATTATGCATACTGAGGAGATTGTGGCTATGAGGCGATTGTGTCTATTGAGGCGATTGAGACTTTAGAGGCGATTGTGCCTATTGTGGTGATTGTGTCTATTGTGGAGCTTGTGCTAGGATGTGATTGAGCCAGTTGATGCGATTGTGCCTACTGCGGCGATCGTGCCAATGAGGCGATTGTGCCTATCATGGCGACTGTGCCAATGAAGGTGATTGTGTATTTTGAGGAGATTGTGCCTATTGAGGCGATTGTGCTTATTGTGGAGATTGTGCCCATGATGGAAAATGTGCCCATTGAGGCGATTGTGCCTGTTGAGGTGATTGAGCCTTTTGTGACGATTGTGTCTATTGTGGCGATTGTGCCTGTGAAGGGATTGTGCCTATTGAGGTGATTGTGCCTATTGAGGCGATTATGCCGATCGTGGAAATTGTGCCTGTGGAGGCGATTGTGCGTATTGAAGCGATTCTGCCTTTTGAGGCGATTGTGCCTATTTTGGAGATTGTGTCTATTGTGTGCATTGTGGCTATTGATGCGATTGTGCATATTGTTGCAATTGTGCCTGTTGTGGACATTGTGCATATTGATGCGATTGTGCCAAATGAGGCGATTGTGCATGTTGTAGCAATTGTGCCTATTGAGGCGATTGAGCCTGTTGTAGCGATTGTGACTATTTTGGAGATTGTGCCCATTGTGTAGATTGCGCCTATTTTGGCATTTGTGCCTATTGAGGCGATTGTGCAATGAGTCGATTGTGCCAATGAGACGATTGTGTCAATTGAGGCCATTGTGCCTGTGAAGCGATTGTGCCTATTGTGGCAATTGTTTCTATTGACGCGACTGTGCATATTGAAACGATTGTGCCTATTGAAGCGATTGTTTCTATGAGGCGATTGGGCTTATTGTGTCCATGGTGCCTATTGCGGAGATTGTGCCTATTGACGACATAGTGCCAATTGTGGAGATTGTGCCTATTGTGGCGATTGAGCCTATTGTGGAGATTGTGCCTTCCAGGCGATTGTGCCTATTTTGGAGATTGTGTCTATTGTGTGCATTGTGCCTATTGAGGCGCTTGTGCATATTGTTGCAATTGTGCCTGTTGTGGACATTGTGCCTATTGATGCGATTGTGCGAAATGAGGCGATTGTGCATGTTGTAGCAATTGTGCCTATTGAGACGATTGTACCTGTTGTGGAGATTGTGACTATTTTGGAGAAAGTGTCCATTGTGGAGGTGGTGCCTATTGTGGCATTTGTGCCTATTGAGGCGATTGTGCCTGTTGTGGAGATTGTGACTATTTTGGAGAAAGTGTCCATTGTGGAGGTGGTGCCTATTGTGGCATTTGTGCCTATTGAGGCGATTGTGCAATGAGTCGATTGTGCCAATGAGACGATTGTGCCAATTGAGGCCATTGTGCCTGTGAAGCGATTGTGCCTATTGTGGCAATTGTTTCTATTGACGCGATTGTGCTTATTGAAACGATTGTGACTATTGAAGCGATTGTTTCTATGAGGCGATTGTGCTTATTGTGTCCATGGTGCCTATTGCGGAGATTGTACCTATTGACGAGATAGTGCCAATTGTGAAGATTGTGCCTATTGTGGCGATTGAGCCTATTTTGGAGATTGTGCCTTCGAGGCGATTGTGCCTATTGAGGCGTCTGTGGCTCTTGTGAGAGATTGTACCTATTGTGGTGATTCTGCCCATGAGGCTTTTGTGCCCATTGTGGGGATTATGCCTATAGTGGATATTGTGACTATAAGGCGACTGTGCACATTGTGCAGATTGCACGTATTGTGGAGAATGTGCCTATTATGAAGATTGTGCATATGAGGCGATTGTGCCTATTGAGGCGATTGTGTCTATTCTGGAGTTTGTGCCTATTGAGGCGATTGTGGCTATTGAGGCGATTGTGCCTAGTGTGGACATAGTGCCTATTGAGACAATGGTGCCTACTGCTATGATTGAGACTATTGAGACGATTGTGCCTATTGAGGTGATTCTTCCTATTGTGGAGATTGTGCCTGTTGCGGCGATTGTGCCTATTGAGGCGATTGTGCCTCATGTGGAGATTGTGCCTATGAGCTGATGGTGCCTATTGAGCTGATAGTGCCTATTGTGGAGATCATGCCTATTGTGGAAATTGTGCCTTTTGCAGAGATTGTGCCTATTTAGGTATTTGTGCTCATTGAAGCGATTGTGCCTATTGTGGAGATTGTGCCTATTTAAGCGATTGTGCCTGTTGTGACGATTGTGCGTATTCGTGCCAATGTGCCTATGAAGCGATTGTGCCTATTGTGGCAATTGTTACTATTGAGGTGATTCTGTGTTTTGAAGAGATTCTGCCTATTGAGGCGTTAGACATATGAGGCGATTGTGCCTATTGAGGCGATTGTGCCAATGAGGCGAGTGTGCCAATGAGGCGAGTGTGCCAATGAGGCGATTGTGCCTATCATGGCGATTGTGCCTATTATGGCGATTCTGTCTATTGAGACGAATGTGCCTATTGAGACGTTTTTGCCTTTTGAGATGATTATGCCAATTGTGGCGATTGTCCCTCTTGAGGAGCTTGTGCCTATTGAGGCAATTGTGCTTATTGAGGCGATTGTGCCTATTGTGGAGATTGTGCATCTTATGGAGATTGTGCCCATTGAGGCGATTGTGCCAATTGAGGCGATTGTGCCTGTTGTGGCGATTGGGCCTATTGTGGATATTTTGTCAACGAGGCAATTACGAATATTGTGGAGATTGTGCCTATTGTGTAGATTGTGCCTATTGAGGTGACTGTGCATATTGTGGCGAATGTGCCTATTGTGGAGAATGTGCCTATTGAGGCGATTGTGTCTATTGTGGCGATTGTGCCTATTGAGGCGTGTGTGCCCATGATGTGAATGTGCCTATTATGAAGATTGTGTCTATTGTGTAGATTGTGCCTATTGTGGAGACTGTGCCTATGAGCTGATGTTTGCTATTGAGCCGAGAATGCCTATTGTGGAGATTGTGCCTATTGTGGAGATTGTGCCTTTTGTGGAGATTGTGCCCATTTAGGCATTTGTGCTCATTGAGGCGATTGTGCCTACTGTGGCGATTGAGACTATTGAGGCGATTGTGCCTATTAAGGCGATTCTTCCTATTGTGGAGATTGTGCCTGTTGCGGCGATTGTACCTATGGAGGCGATTGTGCCTATGAGGCTTTTCTGCCTATTGTGGAGATTGTGCCCATTGTGATGATTGTGCCTATTGACGCGATTGTGCCTATTGTGGAAGTTGTGCCTATTGAGGTGATTGTGCCAAATGAGACGATTGAGCCCGTTGTGGCGATTGTGCCTATTGTGGAGATCTTGCCTCTTTTGGAGATTGTGTCTATTGTGGAGATTGTGCTTATTGAGGCGTTTGTGCCTATTGTGGCGATTGTGCCTATGAAGTGATTGTGCCCATTGAGGCGATTGTGCTTTTGAGGCGATTGTGCGTATTGTGGATTTTGTGCCTATTGTGAAGATTATGCATACTGAGGAGATTGTGGCTATGAGGCGATTGTGTCTATTGAGGCGATTGAGACTTTAGAGGCGATTGTGCCTATTGTGGTGATTGTGTCTATTGTGGAGCTTGTGCTCGGATGCGATTGAGCCAGTTGAGGCAATTGTGCCTACTGCGGCGATTGTGGCAATGAGGCGATTGTGCCTATCATGGCGACTGTGCCGATGAAGGTGATTGTGTATTTTGAGGAGATTGTGCCTATTGAGGTGATTGTGCTTATTGTGGAGATTGTGCCTATTATGGAGAATGTGCCCATTGAGGCGATTGTGCCTGGTGAGGCGATTGTGTCTATTGTGGCGATTGTGCCTGTGAAGGGATTGTGCCTATTGAGGTGATTGTGCCTATTGAGGCGATTATGCCGATGGTGGAAATTGTGCCTGTGGAGGCGATTGTGCGTATTGAAACGATTCTGCCTTTTGAGGCGATTGTGCCTATTGAGACCATTGTGGCTATTGTGGCGATTATGCATATTGAGGCGATTGTGCCTATGAGGCGATTGAGCCTGTTTTGGCGATTGTGCCTATTGAGGCAATTGTGCCTTTGAAGCGATTCTGCTTTTTATGGCGATTGTCCCTATTGATGCGATTGTGCATATTGAACCTTTTCTGCCTATTGAGGCGATGGTGCCGATGGAGGTGATTGTGCCTATTGAGGTGTGTGTGCCTGTTGTGGAGATTGTGTCTATTGTGTAAATTGTGCCTATTGAGCCAATTGTGCATATATTGTGCCCGTTGTGGTGTTTGTGCCTATTGAGGCGATTGTACCTATTGTGGCGATTGTGCCTATTGATTCAATTGTGCATGTTGAAGTGATTGTGCCTACTGATGCAATTGTGCCCATGAGGCGATTGTGCCTATGGTGGCAATTGTGCCTATTATGGAGATCTTGCCTATATTGTAGATTGTGTCTATTGTGGAGATTGTGCTTATTGAGGCATTTGTGCCTATTGGGGCGATTGTGCCTATCAGGCGATTGTGCCAAATGACGCGATTGTGTCTGTTGTGACAATTGTGCCTATTGTGGCGTTTGTGCCTATGAGCTGATTGTGCCTACGAGGCGATTGGGCCTATTGTGGCGATTATGCGTATTGAGGTGATTGTGCCTATTGTGGTGATTGTCCCAATTGAGGTGAATGTGCATTGTGAAGAATGTGCCTCTTGAGGAGATTGTGCATATTGTGGCGATTGTCCCTATTGTGGAGATTGTGCCTATTTAGTCAGTTGTGCTAAACGAGGCGATTGTGCCTATTGTGGAGATTGTGCCGATGAGGCGATTGGGCCTATTGTGACAATTGTGCCTGCTGAGGCGATTTTGCCCATGAAGTGATTGTGCATATTGTGGCGTTTTTGCCTATTGAGGCGATTGTCCCTATTGAGGCAATTGTGCCTGTTGTGGCGTTTGTGCCGATTGTGGAGTTGTTTCCTATTTTGGAGATTGAGTCTATTGTGGAGTTTGTGCCTATTGGGGCGTTTGTGCCTATTGAAGTGATTGTGCCTATTGAGGAGATTGTGCCTATTGTGTAGATTGTGCCTATTGTGGCGTTTGTGCCTATTGTGGACATTGTGGCTATTGTGTAGATTGTGCCAATTGAGGAGATTGGGCCTATTAGGCGATTGTGGCTGTTGAAGCGATTGAGCCTTTAGAGGCGATTGTGCCTTTTGTGGAGATTGTGCCTATTGAGGCGAATGTGCCCATTGAGGCGACTGTGCCTATGAGGCCACTCTGCCTATTGTGGAGATTGCGCCTATTGTAAAGATTGTGCCTATTACGCGATTGTGCCTATTGTGGAAATTGTGCCTATTGAAGCGATTGTGCCAAATGTGGCGATTGTGCCTATTGTGGGGTTTGTGCCTATTTTGCCGATTGTCCCTATTGATGTGATTGTGCATATTGAAGTGATTTGTCTATTGAGGTGATTGTGCCTATGAGGCGAATGTGTCTATTCTGGCGATTGTGCCTATTGTGGCATTTGTGCCTATTGAGGCAATTGTGCCTATGAGGCGATTGGGCCTATTGTGGTGATTGTGCCTAATGAGGCGATTGTGCCTATGAAGTGATTGTGCCTATTGAGGCGATTGTTCATGTTGAAGTGTGTGTGCATATTGAGTCGATTGTGCCTATTGTGGAGATTGTGCATATTGAGGCGATTGTGACAATTGATGCGATTATGGCAATTGAGGCGATTGTGCGTATTGTGGTGTTTGTGCCTGTGGAGACGACAGTGCGTATTGAAGCAATTCTGCCTAATGAGGCGATTGTGCCTATTGGGGCATTTGTGCCTATTGTGGCGATTGTGGGTATTGAGGCGATTTTGCTTGTTGTGGAGATTTTGCCTATTGAGGCGATTGTGCCAAATGAGCCGTTTGTGCCTGTTGTGGCGATTGTGCCTATGAGGCGATTGTGTCTCTGTTGCGATTGTGACGGCTGAGGCGATTGTGCCTATTGAGGCGATTGTGCATATTGAAGCGATTGTGCCTATTGGGGAGATTGTGCCTATTGTGTAGATTGTGCATATTGAGGAGATTGTGCCTATTTTGGAGATCGTGTCTATTGTGGAGATAGTGCCTATTGTGTAGATTGTGCCTATTGTGTAGATTGTGCCGATTGCGGAGATTGTGCCTATGAGGCGATTGTGGCTACTGAGGCGATTGAGCCTTTAGAGGAGATTGTGCCTATTGTGGAGATTGTGCCTATTGTAGCAAATGCGCCCATTGAGGCGACTGTGCCGATGAGGCGATTGTGCCTATTGTGGCGATTGTGACTATTTTGAAGATTGTGCATAGTGAGGAGATTGTGACTATGAGGCGATTGTCCCTATTGTGGCGATTGTGCCTATTGTGGAGACTTTGCCTATTTTGGAGATTGTGTCTATTGTGGCGTTTGTGCCTCTGAGGCGATTGTGGTTATTGTGTCGATTGTGCCTATTGTGGTGAATGTGCCTATTGATGAGATTGTGCCTATTGTGGAGATTGTGCCTATTGTGGCGATTGTGCCTATTGTGGAGATTGTGCCTACGAGGTGATTGTGCCAATTGAGGCGATTGTGGCTCTTGTGGAGATTTTACCTCCTGTGGAGATTTGGCCCATGAGGCTTTTGTGCCAATTGTGGAGATTATGCCTATATTGGAGATTGTGATTGTGAGGCGACTGTGAAAAATTATGCAGATTGCGCGTATTGTGGAGATTGTGCCTTTTGTGGAGACTGTGCCAATGAGGCGATTGTGCCTATTGAGGCGATTGTGCCTATTGTGGAGGTTGTGCATATTGAGGCGATTGTGTCTATGAGGCAATTGTGCCTATTTTGACGAGTGTGCCGATTGAAGCGCTTGTGCATACTGAAGCGATTGTGCCTATTGAGGCGATTGTGCCTATTTTGGAGCATTTGCCTATTTTGGAGATTCTGTCTATTGTGGAGATTGTGCCAACTGAGGCGATTATGCCAAATGAGGCGATTGTGCTTATTGTGAAGATTGTGCCTATTGAGGCGATTGTGCATATTGTGGTGATTGTGCCTATTGTGGAGATTGTGCCTATTTAGTCAGTTGTGCCAAATGAGGCGATTGTGCCTGTTGTGGCGATTGTGCCTATTGAGGCGATTGTGCCTTTGAAGCGATTGCACCGATTGTGGCGATTTTCCCCATTGATGCTAATGTGCATATTGAAGTCATTGTGCCTATTGAGGCGATTGTTACTATGAGGCGATTGTGCCTATTGTGGCGATTGTGCCTATTGTGGAGATTGTGCCTATTGAGGCGATTGTGCCCATGACCCGATTGTGCATATTGTGGCGATATTGCCTATTTAGGCGATTGTGACTATCGAGGCAATTGTGCCTGTTGTGGAGATTGTGCCGATTTTGGAGTTTTTTCCAATTTTCGAGATTATGTCAATTGTGGAAATTGTGCCTATTGTGGCGTTTGTCCCTATTGAAGTGATTGTGCCTATTGTGGAGATTTTGCCTATTGTGTAGATTGTGCCTATTGAGGAGTTAGTAAGTATGCGGCAATTGTGTCCGTTGAGGCGATTGAGCCTTTAGAGGCGATTGTGCCGATTGTGGAGATTGTGCATATTGAATCGATTGTGCCTATTGAGGCGATTGTGCCTATTGAAGCTATTGTGCCCATTGAGGCGACGGTGCCTTTGTGGTGATTGTGCCTATGGTGGAGATTGTGCCTATTTTTAAGATTGTGCCTTTTGAGGTGATTGTGCATATTGTGGCCATTGTGCGTATTGTGGAGATTGTGCCTATTGAGTCGATTGTGCCAAATGAGGCGATTTTGCCTGTTGCAGAGATTGTGCCTTTGAAGCAATTGTGCCTTTGAAGCGATTGCGCCTATTGTGGTGATTGTCCCTATTGATGCCATTGTGCATATAGAAGTGATTGTGAATATCGAGGCGATTTTGTCTATGAGGCTTTTGTGCCTATTGTGGTGATTGTGCCTATTGTGGAGATTGTGCCTATATTGGAGATTGTGTCTATTGTGGCGATTGTGCCGATTGAGGCGATTGTGCCCATGAAGCGATTGTGCCTATTGTGGCGAATGTGCTGATTGAGGCGATTGTGCCTGTTGTGGCAATTGAGGCTATTGAGGCAATTGTGCCTGTTGTGGCATTTGTGCCTATTGAGGCGATTGTGCCTGTGAGGCGATTGGGCCTATTGAGGCAATTGCACCTATTGTGGAGATTGTGCCTGTGGAGGTGATTGTGCGTATTAAAGTGATAGTGCCTGTATAGGCGATTGTGCCTTTTGAGGCTAATGTGCCCATTGAGGCGACTGTGCCTATGAGGCGATTCTGCCTATTGTGGAGATTGTGCCCATTGTGATGATTGTGCCTATTGACGCGATTGTGCCTATTGTGGAAATTGTGCCTATTGAGGTGATTGTGCCAAATGAGATGATTGAGCCCGTTGTGGCGATTGTGCCTATTGTGGAGATCTTGCCTATTTTGGAGATCGTGTCTATTGTGGAGATTGTGCTTATTGAGGCGTTTGTGCCTATTGGGGCGATTGTGCCTGTTGAGGTGATTGAGCCTTTTGTGGCGATTGTGCCTATTGTGGCGATTGTGCCTATGAAGTGATTGTGCCCATTGAGGCGATTGTGCTTTTGAGGCGATTGTGCGTATTGTGGATATTGTGCCTATTGTGAAGATTATGCATACTGAGGAGATTGTGGCTATGAGGCGATTGTGTCTATTGAGGCGATTGAGACTTTAGAGGCGATTGTGCCTATTGTGGTGATTGTGTCTATTGTGGAGCTTGTGCTCGGATGCGATTGAACCAGTTGATGCGATTGTGCCTACTGCGGCGATCGTGCCAATGAGGCGATTGTGCCTATCATGGCGACTGTGCCAATGAAGGTGATTGTGTATTTTGAGGAGATTGTGCCTATTGAGGCGATTGTGCTTATTGTGGAGATTGTGCCCATTATGGAGAATGTGCCCATTGAGGCGATTGTGCCTGTTGAGGCGATTGAGCCTTTTGTGGCGATTGTGTCTATTGTGGCGATTGTGCCTGTGAAGGGATTGTGCCTATTGAGGCGATTGTGCCCATGACCCGATTGTGCATATTGTGGCGATATTGCCTATTTAGGCGATTGTGACTATCGAGGCAATTGTGCCTGTTGTGGAGATTGTGCCGATTTTGGAGTTTTTTCCAATTTTCGAGATTATGTCAATTGTGGAAATTGTGCCTATTGTGGCGTTTGTCCCTATTGAAGTGATTGTGCCTATTGTGGAGATTTTGCCTATTGTGTAGATTGTGCCTATTGAGGAGTTTGTAAGTATGCGGCAATTGTGTCCGTTGAGGCGATTGAGCCTTTAGAGGCGATTGTGCCGATTGTGGAGATTGTGCATATTGAATCGATTGTGCCTATTGAGGCGATTGTGCCTATTGAAGCTATTGTGCCCATTGAGGCGACGGTGCCTTTGTGGTGATTGTGCCTATGGTGGAGATTGTGCCTATTTTTAAGATTGTGCCTTTTGAGGTGATTGTGCATATTGTGGCCATTGTGCCTATTGTGGAGATTGTGCCTATTGAGTCGATTGTGCCAAATGAGGCGATTTTGCCTGTTGCAGAGATTGTGCCTTTGAAGCGATTGCGCCTTTGAAGCGATTGCGCCTATTGTGGTGATTGTCCCTATTGATGCCATTGTGCATATAGAAGTGATTGTGCCTATCGAGGCGATTTTGTCTATGAGGCTTTTGTGCCTATTGTGGTGATTGTGCCTATTGTGGAGATTGTGCCTATATTGGAGATTGTGTCTATTGTGGCGATTGTGCCGATTGAGGTGATTGTGCCCATGAAGCGATTGTGCCTATTGTGGCGAATGTGCTGTTTGAGGCGATTGTGCCTGTTGTGGCAATTGAGGCTATTGAGGCAATTGTGCCTGTTGTGGCATTTGTGCCTATTGAGGCGATTGTGCCTGTGAGGCGATTGGGCCTATTGAGGCAATTGCACCTATTGTGGAGATTGTGCCTGTGGAGGTGATTGTGCGTATTAAAGTGATAGTGCCTGTATTGGCGATTGTGCCTTTTGAGGCTAATGTGCCCATTGAGGCGAATGTGCCTATGAGGCGATTCTGCCTATTGTGGAGATTGTGCCCATTGTGATGATTGTGCCTATTGACGCGATTGTGACTATTGTGGAAATTGTGCCTATTGAGGTGATTGTGCCAAATGAGATGATTGAGCCCGTTGTGGCGATTGTGCCTATTGTGGAGATCTTGCCTATTTTGGAGATCGTGTCTATTGTGGAGATTGTGCTTATTGAGGCGTTTGTGCCTATTGGGGCGATTGTGCCTGTTGAGGTGATTGAGCCTTTTGTGGCGATTGTGCCTATTGTGGCGATTGTGCCTATGAAGTGATTGTGCCCATTGAGGCGATTGTGCTTTTGAGGCGATTGTGCGTATTGTGGTTATTGTGCCTATTGTGAAGATTATGCATACTGAGGAGATTGTGGCTATGAGGCGATTGTGTCTATTGAGGCGATTGAGACTTTAGAGGCGATTGTGCCTATTGTGGTGATTGTGTCTATTGTGGAGCTTGTGCTCGGATGCGATTGAACCAGTTGATGCGATTGTGCCTACTGCGGCGATCGTGCCAATGAGGCGATTGTGCCTATCATGGCGACTGTGCCAATGAAGGTGATTGTGTATTTTGAGGACATTGTGCCTATTGAGGCGATTGTGCTTATTGTGGAGATTGTGCCCATTATGGAGAATGTGCCCATTGAGGCGATTGTGCCTGTTGAGGCGATTGAGCCTTTTGTGGCGATTGTGTCTATTGTGGCGATTGTGCCTGTGAAGGGATTGTGCCTATTGATGTGATTGTGCCTATTGAGGCGATTATGCCGATGGTGGAAATTGTGCCTGTGGAGGCGATTGTGCGTATTGAAGCGATTCTGCCTTTTGAGGCGATTGTGCCTTTTGAGGACATTGTGACTATTGTGGTGATTATGCATATTGAGGTGATTGTGCCTATGAGGCGATTGAGCCTGTTGTGGAGATTGTGCCTGTTGTGGAGATTGTGCCTATTGAGGAGATTGTGCCTTTAGAGGCGATTGTGCCGATTGTGGCGATTGTCCCTATTGAGGCGTGTGTGCCTATGAGGCGATTGTGCCTATTTTGGAGATTGTGTCTATTGTGTGCATTGTGGCTATTGAGGCGATTGTGCATATTGTTGCAATTGTGCCTGTTGTGGACATTGTGCCTATTGATGCGATTGTGCCAAATGAGGCGATTGTGCATGTTGTAGCGATTGTGACTATTTTGGAGATTGTGCCCATTGTGTAGATTGCGCCTATTTTGGCATTTGTGCCTATTGAGGCGATTGTGCAATGAGTCGATTGTGCCGATGAGACGATTGTGTCAATTGAGGCCATTGTGCCTGTGAAGCGATTGCGCCTATTGTGGCAATTGTTTCTATTGACGCGACTGTGCATATTGAAACGATTGTGCCTATTGAAGCGATTGTTTCTATGAGGCGATTGTGCTTATTGTGTCCATGGTGCCTATTGCGGAGATTGTGCCTATTGACGAGATAGTGCCAATTGTGGAGATTGTGCCTATTGTGGCGATTGAGCCTATTGTGGTGATTGTGCCTTCCAGGCGATTGTGCCTATTTTGGAGATTGTGTCTATTGTGTGCATTGTGCCTATTGAGGCGCTTGTGCATATTGTTGCAATTGTGCCTGTTGTGGACATTGTGCCTATTGATGCGATTGTGTGAAATGAGGCGATTGTACATGTTGTAGCAATTGTGCCTATTGAGGCGATTGTGCCTGTTGTGGAGATTGTGACTATTTTGGAGAAAGTGTCCATTGTGGAGGTGGTGCCTATTGTGGCATTTGTGCCTATTGAGGCGATTGTGCAATGAGTCGATTGTGCCGATGAGGTGATTGTGCCAATTGAGGCCATTGTGCCTGTGAAGCGATTGTGCCTATTGTGGCAATTGTTTCTATTGACGCGATTGTGCTTATTGAAACGATTGTGACTATTGAAGCGATTGTTTCTATGAGGCGATTGTGCTTATTGTGTCCATGGTGCCTATTGCGGAGATTGTACCTATTGACGAGATAGTGCCAATTGTGAAGATTGTGCCTATTGTGGCGATTGAGCCTATTTTGGAGATTGTGCCTTCGAGGCGATTGTGCCTATTGAGGCGTCTGTGGCTCTTGTGAGAGATTGTACCTATTGTGGTGATTCTGCCCATGAGGCTTTTGTGCCCATTGTGGGGATTATGCCTATAGTGGATATTGTGACTATAAGGCGACTGTGCACATTGTGCAGATTGCACGTATTGTGGAGAATGTGCCTATTATGAAGATTGTGCATATGAGGCGATTGTGCCTATTGAGGCGATTGTGTCTATTCTGGAGTTTGTGCCTATTGAGGCGATTGTGGCTATTGAGGCGATTGTGCCTAGTGTGGACATAGTGCCTATTGAGACAATGGTGCCTACTGCTATGATTGAGACTATTGAGACGATTGTGCCTATTGAGGTGATTCTTCCTATTGTGGAGATTGTGCCTGTTGCGGCGATTGTGCCTATTGAGGCGATTGTGCCTCATGTGGAGATTGTGCCTATGAGCTGATGGTGCCTATTGAGCTGATAGTGCCTATTGTGGAGATCATGCCTATTGTGGAAATTGTGCCTTTTGCAGAGATTGTGCCTATTTAGGTATTTGTGCTCATTGAAGCGATTGTGCCTATTGTGGAGATTGTGCCTATTTAAGCGATTGTGCCTGTTGTGACGATTGTGCGTATTCGTGCCAATGTGCCTATGAAGCGATTGTGCCTATTGTGGCAATTGTTACTATTGAGGTGATTCTGTGTTTTGAAGAGATTCTGCCTATTGAGGCGTTAGACATATGAGGCGATTGTGCCTATTGAGGCGATTGTGCCAATGAGGCGAGTGTGCCAATGAGGCGATTGTGCCTATCATGGCGATTGTGCCTATTATGGCGATTCTGTCTATTGAGACGAATGTGCCTATTGAGACGTTTTTGCCTTTTGAGATGATTATGCCAATTGTGGCGATTGTCCCTCTTGAGGAGCTTGTGCCTATTGAGGCAATTGTGCTTATTGAGGCGATTGTGCCTATTGTGGAGATTGTGCATCTTATGGAGATTGTGCCCATTGAGGCGATTGTGCCAATTGAGGCGATTGTGCCTGTTGTGGCGATTGGGCCTATTGTGGATATTTTGTCAACGAGGCAATTACGAATATTGTGGAGATTGTGCCTATTGTGTAGATTGTGCCTATTGAGGTGACTGTGCATATTGTGGCGAATGTGCCTATTGTGGAGAATGTGCCTATTGAGGCGATTGTGTCTATTGTGGCGATTGTGCCTATTGAGGCGTGTGTGCCCATGATGTGAATGTGCCTATTATGAAGATTGTGTCTATTGTGTAGATTGTGCCTATTGTGGAGACTGTGCCTATGAGCTGATGTTTGCTATTGAGCCGAGAATGCCTATTGTGGAGATTGTGCCTATTGTGGAGATTGTGCCTTTTGTGGAGATTGTGCCCATTTAGGCATTTGTGCTCATTGAGGCGATTGTGCCTACTGTGGCGATTGAGACTATTGAGGCGATTGTGCCTATTAAGGCGATTCTTCCTATTGTGGAGATTGTGCCTGTTGCGGCGATTGCACCTATGGAGGCGATTGTGCCTAACGTGGAGATTGTGCCTATGAGCTGATGTTGCCTATTGAGCCGATGTTGCCTATTGTGGAGATTGTGCCTATTGTAGAGATTGTGCCTTTTGCGGAGATTGCGCCTATTTAGGCATTTGTACTCATTGAGGCGATTGTGCCTATTTGGAGATTGTGCCTATTGAGGTGATTGTGCCAAATAAGGCGATTGTGCCTGTTGTGACGATTGTGCGTATTCGGGCGAATATGCCTATGAAGTGATTGTGCCTGTTGTGGCGATTGTTACTAGTGAGGCGATTCTGTGTTATGAAGAGATTGTGCCTATTGAGGCGTTAGACATATGAGGCGAGTGTGCCAGTGAGGCGATTGTGCCTATCATGGCGATTGTGCCTATTATGGCGATTGTGTCTATTGAGACGAATGTGCCTATTGAGACGTTTTTGCCTATTGAGGTGATTATGCCAATTGTGGCGATTGTCCCTCTTGAGGAGCTTGTGCCTATTGAGGCAATTGTGCTTATTGAGGCGATTGTGCCTACTGTGGAGATTGTGCACCTTATGGAGATTGTGACCATTGAGGCGAATGTGCCAATTGAGGCGATTGTGCCTGTTGTGGCGATTGGGCCTATTGTGGATATTTTGTCTACGAGGCCTATTTTGGAGATTGTGTCTATTGTGGAGATTATGCCTATTGTGGCGTTTGTGCCCATTGAGGTGATTGTGCCTTTGAGGCGATTCTGCTTATTATGGCGATTGTCCCTATTGATGCGATTGTGCATATTGAACCGTTTCTGCCTATTGAGGCGATTGTGCCGATGGAGGTGATTGTGCCTATTGAGGTGTGTGTGCCTATTGTGGAGATTGTGTCTATTGTGTGCATTGTGCCTATTGAGGCGTTTGTGCATATTGTTGCAATTGTGCCTGTTGTGGACATTGTGCCTATTGATGCGATTATGCCAAATGAGGCGATTATGCATGTTGTGGAGATTGTGACTATTTTGGAGATTGTGTCTATTGTGGAGATTGTGCCTATTGTGCCATTGGTGCCTATTGAGGTGATTGTGCAATGAGTCGATTGTGCCGATGAGACGATTGCGCCAATTGAGGCCATTGTGCCTGTGAAGCGATTGTGCCTATTGTGGCAATTGTTTCTATTGACGCGACTGTGCATATTGAAACGATTGTGCCTATTGAAGCAATTGTTTCTATGAGGCGATTGTGCTTATTGTGTCCATGGTGTCTATTGTGGAGATTGTGCCTATTGACGAGATAGTGCCAATTGTGGAGATTGTGCGTATTGTGGCGTTTGTCCCTATTGAAGTGATTGTGCCTATTGTGGTGATTCTGCCTATTGTGGAGATTTTGACTATTGTGTAGATTGTGCCTATTGAGGAGATTGTAAGTATGCGGCAATTGTGTCCGTTGAGGCGATTGAGCCTTTAGAGGCGATTGTGCCGATTGTGGAGATTGTGCATATTGAATCGATTGTGCCTATTGAGGCGATTGTGCCTATTGAAGCTATTGTGCCCATTGAGGCGACGGTGCCTTTGTGGTGATTGTGCCTATGGTGGAGATTGTGCCTATTTTTAAGATTGTGCCTTTTGAGGTGATTGTGCATATTGTGGCCATTGTGCCTATTGTGGAGATTGTGCCTATTGAGTCGATTGTGCCAAATGAGGCGATTTTGCCTGTTGCAGAGATTGTGCCTTTGAAGCGATTGCGCCTTTGAAGTGATTGCGCCTATTGTGGTGATTGTCCCTGTTGATGCCATTGTGCATATAGAAGTGATTGTGCCTATTGAGGCGATTTTGTCTATGAGGCTTTTGTGCCTATTGTGGTGATTGTGCCTATTGTGGAGATTGTGCCTATATTGGAGATTGTGTCTATTGTGGCGATTGTGCCGATTGAGGCGATTGTGCCCATGAAGCGATTGTGCCTATTGTGGCGAATGTGCTGATTGACGCGATTGTGCCTATTGTGGCAATTGAGTTCATTGAGGCAATTGTGCCTGTTGTGGCGTTTGTGCCTATTGAGGCGATTGTGCCTGTGAGGCGATTGGGCCTATTGAGGCAATTGCGCCTATTGTGGAGATTGTGCCTGCGGAGGTGATTGTGCGTATTAAAGCGATTGTGCCTGTTGAGGCTAATGTGCCCATTGAGGCGACTGTGCCTATTAGGCGATTCTGCCTATTGTGGAGATTGTGCCCATTGTGATGATTGTGCCTATTGACGCGATTGTGCCTATTGTGGAAATTGTGCCTATTGAGGTGATTGTGCCAAATGAGACGATTGAGCCCATTGTGGCGATTGTGCCTATTGTGGAGATCTTGCCTATTTTGGAGATTGTGTCTATTGTGGAGATTGTGCTTATTGAGGCGTTTGTGCCTATTGGGGCGATTGAGCCTATGAGGCGATTGTGCCTGTTGAGGCGATTGTGCCTATTGTGGCGATTGTGCCTATGAAGTGATTGTGCCCATTGAGGCGATTGCGCTTTTGAGTCGATTGTGCGTATTGTGGATATTGTACCTATTGTGAAGATTATGCATACTGAGGAGATTGTGGCTATGAGGCGATTGTGTCTATTGAGGCGATTGAGACTTTAGAGGCGATTGTGCCTATTGTGGTGATTGTGTCTATTGTGGAGCTTGTGCTCGGATGCGATTGAGCCAGTTGAGGCGATTGTGCCTACTGCGGCGATTGTGCCAATGAGGCGATTGTGCCTATCATGGCGACTGTGCCGATGAAGGTGATTGTGTATTTTGAGGAGATTGTGCCTATTGAGGCGATTGTGCTTCTTGTGGAGATTGTGCCTATTATGGAGAATGTGCCCATTGAGGCGATTGTGCCTGTTGAGGCGATTGAGCCTATTGAGGCAATTGCGCCTATTGTGGAGATTGTGCCTGTGGAGGTGATTGTGCGTATTAAAGCGATTGTGCCTGTTGAGGCTAATGTGCCCATTGAGGCGATTGTGCCTATTAGGCGATTCTGCCTATTGTGGAGATTGTGCCCATTGTGATGATTGTGCCTATTGACGCGATTGTGCCTATTGTGAAAATTGTGCCTATTGAGGTGATTGTGCCAAATGAGACGATTGAGCCCGTTGTGGCGATTGTGCCTATTGTGGAGATCTTGCCTATTTTGGAGATTGTGCCTTCCAGGCGATTGTGCCTATTTTGGAGATTGTGTCTATTGTGTGCATTGTGCCTATTGAGGCGCTTGTGCATATTGTTGCAATTGTGCCTGTTGTGGACATTGTGCCTATTGATGCGATTGTGTGAAATGAGGCGATTGTACATGTTGTAGCAATTGTGCCTATTGAGGCGATTGTGCCTGTTGTGGAGATTGTGACTATTTTGGAGAAAGTGTCCATTGTGGAGGTGGTGCCTATTGTGGCATTTGTGCCTATTGAGGCGATTGTGCAATGAGTCGATTGTGCCGATGAGGTGATTGTGCCAATTGAGGCCATTGTGCCTGTGAAGCGATTGTGCCTATTGTGGCAATTGTTTCTATTGACGCGATTGTGCTTATTGAAACGATTGTGACTATTGAAGCGATTGTTTCTATGAGGCGATTGTGCTTATTGTGTCCATGGTGCCTATTGCGGAGATTGTACCTATTGACGAGATAGTGCCAATTGTGAAGATTGTGCCTATTGTGGCGATTGAGCCTATTTTGGAGATTGTGCCTTCGAGGCGATTGTGCCTATTGAGGCGTCTGTGGCTCTTGTGAGAGATTGTACCTATTGTGGTGATTCTGCCCATGAGGCTTTTGTGCCCGTTGTGGGGATTATGCCTATAGTGGATATTGTGACTATAAGGCGACTGTGCACATTGTGCAGATTGCACGTATTGTGGAGAATGTGCCTATTATGAAGATTGTGCATATGAGGCGATTGTGCCTATTGAGGCGATTGTGTCTATTCTGGAGTTTGTGCCTATTGAGGCGATTGTGGCTATTGAGGCGATTGTGCCTAGTGTGGACATAGTGCCTATTGAGACAATGGTGCCTACTGCTATGATTGAGACTATTGAGACGATTGTGCCTATTGAGGTGATTCTTCCTATTGTGGAGATTGTGCCTGTTGCGGCGATTGTGCCTATTGAGGCGATTGTGCCTCATGTGGAGATTGTGCCTATGAGCTGATGGTGCCTATTGAGCTGATAGTGCCTATTGTGGAGATCATGCCTATTGTGGAAATTGTGCCTTTTGCAGAGATTGTGCCTATTTAGGTATTTGTGCTCATTGAAGCGATTGTGCCTATTGTGGAGATTGTGCCTATTTAAGCGATTGTGCCTGTTGTGACGATTGTGCGTATTCGTGCCAATGTGCCTATGAAGCGATTGTGCCTATTGTGGCAATTGTTACTATTGAGGTGATTCTGTGTTTTGAAGAGATTCTGCCTATTGAGGCGTTAGACATATGAGGCGATTGTGCCTATTGAGGCGATTGTGCCAATGAGGCGAGTGTGCCAATGAGGCGATTGTGCCTATCATGGCGATTGTGCCTATTATGGCGATTCTGTCTATTGAGACGAATGTGCCTATTGAGACGTTTTTGCCTTTTGAGATGATTATGCCAATTGTGGCGATTGTCCCTCTTGAGGAGCTTGTGCCTATTGAGGCAATTGTGCTTATTGAGGCGATTGTGCCTATTGTGGAGATTGTGCATCTTATGGAGATTGTGCCCATTGAGGCGATTGTGCCAATTGAGGCGATTGTGCCTGTTGTGGCGATTGGGCCTATTGTGGATATTTTGTCAACGAGGCAATTACGAATATTGTGGAGATTGTGCCTATTGTGTAGATTGTGCCTATTGAGGTGACTGTGCATATTGTGGCGAATGTGCCTATTGTGGAGAATGTGCCTATTGAGGCGATTGTGTCTATTGTGGCGATTGTGCCTATTGAGGCGTGTGTGCCCATGATGTGAATGTGCCTATTATGAAGATTGTGTCTATTGTGTAGATTGTGCCTATTGTGGAGACTGTGCCTATGAGCTGATGTTTGCTATTGAGCCGAGAATGCCTATTGTGGAGATTGTGCCTATTGTGGAGATTGTGCCTTTTGTGGAGATTGTGCCCATTTAGGCATTTGTGCTCATTGAGGCGATTGTGCCTACTGTGGCGATTGAGACTATTGAGGCGATTGTGCCTATTAAGGCGATTCTTCCTATTGTGGAGATTGTGCCTGTTGCGGCGATTGTACCTATGGAGGCGATTGTGCCTAACGTGGAGATTGTGCCTATGAGCTGATGTTGCCTATTGAGCCGATGTTGCCTATTGTGGAGATTGTGCCTATTGTAGAGATTGTGCCTTTTGCGGAGATTGCGCCTATTTAGGCATTTGTACTCATTGAGGCGATTGTGCCTATTTGGAGATTGTGCCTATTGAGGTGATTGTGCCAAATAAGGCGATTGTGCCTGTTGTGACGATTGTGCGTATTCGGGCGAATATGCCTATGAAGTGATTGTGCCTGTTGTGGCGATTGTTACTAGTGAGGCGATTCTGTGTTATGAAGAGATTGTGCCTATTGAGGCGTTAGACATATGAGGCGAGTGTGCCAGTGAGGCGATTGTGCCTATCATGGCGATTGTGCCTATTATGGCGATTGTGTCTATTGAGACGAATGTGCCTATTGAGACGTTTTTGCCTATTGAGGTGATTATGCCAATTGTGGCGATTGTCCCTCTTGAGGAGCTTGTGCCTATTGAGGCAATTGTGCTTATTGAGGCGATTGTGCCTACTGTGGAGATTGTGCACCTTATGGAGATTGTGACCATTGAGGCGAATGTGCCAATTGAGGCGATTGTGCCTGTTGTGGCGATTGGGCCTATTGTGGATATTTTGTCTACGAGGCCTATTTTGGAGATTGTGTCTATTGTGGAGATTATGCCTATTGTGGCGTTTGTGCCCATTGAGGTGATTGTGCCTTTGAGGCGATTCTGCTTATTATGGCGATTGTCCCTATTGATGCGATTGTGCATATTGAACCGTTTCTGCCTATTGAGGCGATTGTGCCGATGGAGGTGATTGTGCCTATTGAGGTGTGTGTGCCTATTGTGGAGATTGTGTCTATTGTGTGCATTGTGCCTATTGAGGCGTTTGTGCATATTGTTGCAATTGTGCCTGTTGTGGACATTGTGCCTATTGATGCGATTATGCCAAATGAGGCGATTATGCATGTTGTGGAGATTGTGACTATTTTGGAGATTGTGTCTATTGTGGAGATTGTGCCTATTGTGCCATTGGTGCCTATTGAGGTGATTGTGCAATGAGTCGATTGTGCCGATGAGACGATTGCGCCAATTGAGGCCATTGTGCCTGTGAAGCGATTGTGCCTATTGTGGCAATTGTTTCTATTGACGCGACTGTGCATATTGAAACGATTGTGCCTATTGAAGCAATTGTTTCTATGAGGCGATTGTGCTTATTGTGTCCATGGTGTCTATTGTGGAGATTGTGCCTATTGACGAGATAGTGCCAATTGTGGAGATTGTGCGTATTGTGGCGTTTGTCCCTATTGAAGTGATTGTGCCTATTGTGGTGATTCTGCCTATTGTGGAGATTTTGACTATTGTATAGATTGTGCCTATTGAGGAGATTGTAAGTATGCGGCAATTGTGTCCGTTGAGGCGATTGAGCCTTTAGAGGCGATTGTGCCGATTGTGGAGATTGTGCATATTGAATCGATTGTGCCTATTGAGGCGATTGTGCCTATTGAAGCTATTGTGCCCATTGAGGCGACGGTGCCTTTGTGGTGATTGTGCCTATGGTGGAGATTGTGCCTATTTTTAAGATTGTGCCTTTTGAGGTGATTGTGCATATTGTGGCCATTGTGCCTATTGTGGAGATTGTGCCTATTGAGTCGATTGTGCCAAATGAGGCAATTTTGCCTGTTGCAGAGATTGTGCCTTTGAAGCGATTGCGCCTTTGAAGTGATTGCGCCTATTGTGGTGATTGTCCCTGTTGATGCCATTGTGCATATAGAAGTGATTGTGCCTATTGAGGCGATTTTGTCTATGAGGCTTTTGTGCCTATTGTGGTGATTGTGCCTATTGTGGAGATTGTGCCTATATTGGAGATTGTGTCTATTGTGGCGATTGTGCCGATTGAGGCGATTGTGCCCATGAAGCGATTGTGCCTATTGTGGCGAATGTGCTGATTGACGCGATTGTGCCTATTGTGGCAATTGAGTTCATTGAGGCAATTGTGCCTGTTGTGGCGTTTGTGCCTATTGAGGCGATTGTGCCTGTGAGGCGATTGGGCCTATTGAGGCAATTGCGCCTATTGTGGAGATTGTGCCTGCGGAGGTGATTGTGCGTATTAAAGCGATTGTGCCTGTTGAGGCTAATGTGCCCATTGAGGCGACTGTGCCTATTAGGCGATTCTGCCTATTGTGGAGATTGTGCCCATTGTGATGATTGTGCCTATTGACGCGATTGTGCCTATTGTGGAAATTGTGCCTATTGAGGTGATTGTGCCAAATGAGACGATTGAGCCCATTGTGGCGATTGTGCCTATTGTGGAGATCTTGCCTATTTTGGAGATTGTGTCTATTGTGGAGATTGTGCTTATTGAGGCGTTTGTGCCTATTGGGGCGATTGAGCCTATGAGGCGATTGTGCCTGTTGAGGCGATTGTGCCTATTGTGGCGATTGTGCCTATGAAGTGATTGTGCCCATTGAGGCGATTGCGCTTTTGAGTCGATTGTGCGTATTGTGGATATTGTACCTATTGTGAAGATTATGCATACTGAGGAGATTGTGGCTATGAGGCGATTGTGTCTATTGAGGCGATTGAGACTTTAGAGGCGATTGTGCCTATTGTGGTGATTGTGTCTATTGTGGAGCTTGTGCTCGGATGCGATTGAGCCAGTTGAGGCGATTGTGCCTACTGCGGCGATTGTGCCAATGAGGCGATTGTGCCTATCATGGCGACTGTGCCGATGAAGGTGATTGTGTATTTTGAGGAGATTGTGCCTATTGAGGCGATTGTGCTTCTTGTGGAGATTGTGCCTATTATGGAGAATGTGCCCATTGAGGCGATTGTGCCTGTTGAGGCGATTGAGCCTATTGAGGCAATTGCGCCTATTGTGGAGATTGTGCCTGTGGAGGTGATTGTGCGTATTAAAGCGATTGTGCCTGTTGAGGCTAATGTGCCCATTGAGGCGATTGTGCCTATTAGGCGATTCTGCCTATTGTGGAGATTGTGCCCATTGTGATGATTGTGCCTATTGACGCGATTGTGCCTATTGTGAAAATTGTGCCTATTGAGGTGATTGTGCCAAATGAGACGATTGAGCCCGTTGTGGCGATTGTGCCTATTGTGGAGATCTTGCCTATTTTGGAGATTGTGTCTGTTGTGGAGATTGTGCTTATTGAGGCGTTTGTGCCTATTGGGGCGATTGAGCCTATGAGGCGATTGTGCCTGTTGAGGCGATTGAGCCTTTTGTGGCGATTGTGCCTATTGTGGCGATTGTGCCTATGAAGTGATTGTGCCCATTGAGGCGATTGCGCTTTGGAGGCGATTGTGCGTATTGTGGATATTGTACCTATTGTGAAGATTATGCATACTGAGGAGATTGTGGCTATGAGGCGATTGTGTCTATTGAGGCGATTGAGACTTTAGAGGCGATTGTGCCTATTGTGGTGATTGTGTCTATTGTGGAGCTTGTGCTAGGATGCGATTGAGCCAGTTGAGGCGATTGTGCCTACTGCGGCGATTGTGCCAATGAGGCGATTGTGCCTATCATGGCGACTGTGCCGATGAAGGTGATTGTGTATTTTGATAAGATTGTGCCTATTGAGGCGATTGTGCTTATTGTGGAGATTGTACCTATTATGGAGAATGTGCCCATTGAGGCGATTGTGCCTGTTGAGGCGATTGAGCCCTTTGTGGCGATTGTGTCTATTCTGACGATTGTGCCTGTGAAGTGATTGTGCCTATTGAGGTGATTGTGCCTATTGAGGCGATTATGCCGATGGTGGAAATTGTGCCTGTGGAGGCGATTGTGCATATTGATACAATTCTGCCTTTTGAGGCGATTGTGCCTATTGAGGCCATTGTGGCTATTGTGGTGATTATGCATATTGAGGCGATTGTGCCTATGAGGCGATTGAGCCTGTTTTGGTGATTGTGCCTGTTGAGGTGATTGTGCCTTTGAGGCGATTATGCTTATTATGGCGATTGTCCCTATTGATGCGATTGTGCATATTGAACCGTTTCTGCCTATTGAGGCGATTGTGCCGATGGAGGTGATTGTGCCTATTGAGGTGTGTGTGCCTATTGTGGAGATTGTGTCTATTGTGTAAATTGTCCCTATTGAGCCAATTGTGCATATATTGTGCCCGTTGTGGTGATTGTGCCTATTGAGGCGATTGTGCCTATTGTGGCAATTGTGCCTATTGATTCAATTGTGCATGTTGAAGTGATTGTGCCTACTGATGCAATTGTGCCCATGAGGCGATTGTGCCTATGGTGGCATATGTGCCTATTATGGAGATCTTGCCTATATTGAAGATTGTGTCTATTGTGGAGATTGTGCTTATTGAGGCATTTGTGCCTATTGGGGTGATTGTGCCTATCAGGCGATTGTGCCAAATGACGCGGTAGTGTCTGTTGTGGCAATTGTGCCTAGTGATGCGATTCTGCCTTTGAAGCGATTGTGCCTATGGTGGCGATTGTGCCTATTCTGGCGACTGTGCCTATTATGGAGATTTTGCCAATTTTGGAGATTGTGTCTATTGTGGAGATTGTCCCTATTGTGGTGTTTGTGCCTATGAGGTGATTGTGCCTACGAGGCGATTGGGCCTATTGTGGCGATTATGCGTATTGAGGTGATTGTGCCTATTGTGGTGATTGTCCCAATTGAGGTGAATGTGCATAATGAAGTGATTGTGCCTATTGTGAAGATTGTGCCTATTGAGGAGATTGTGCATATTGTGGCGATTGTCCCTATTGTGGAGATTGTGCCTATTTAGTCAGTTGTGCTAAATGAGGCGATTGTGCCTATTGTGGAGATTGTGCCGATGAGGCGATTTTGCCCAAAAAGTGATTGTGCATATTGTGGCGATTTTGCCTATTGAGGCGATTGTGCCTATTGAGGCAATTGTGCCTGTTGTGGCGTTTGTGCCGATTGTGTAGATTGTGCCTATTGTGGCGTTTGTCCCTATTGTGGACATTGTGGCTATTGTGTAGATTGTGCCAATTGAGGAGATTGGGCCTATTAGGCGATTGTGTCTGTTGAGGCGATTGAGCCTTTAGAGGCGATTGTGCCTTTTGTGGAGATTGTGCCTATTGAGGCGAATGTGCCCATTGAGGCGACTGTGCCTATGAGGCCACTCTGCCTATTGTGGAGATTGTGCCTATTGTAAAGATTGTGCCTATTACACGATTGTGCCTATTGTGGAAATTGTGCCTATTCAAGCAATTGTGCCAAATGTGGCGATTGTGCCTATTGTGGGGTTTGTGCCTATTCTGCCGATTGTCCCTATTGATGCGATTGTGCATATTGAAGTTATTTGCCTATTGAGGTGATTGTGCCTATGAGGCAAATGTGTCTATTCTGGCGATTGTGCCTATGAGGCGATTGGGCCTATTGTGGTGATTGTGCCTAATGAGGCGATTGTGCCTATGAAGTGATTGTGCCTATTGAGGCGATTGTTCATGTTGAAGTGTGTGTGCATATTGAGGCGATTGTGCCTATTGAGGCGATTGTGACTATTGTGGAGATTGTGCCTATGAGGTGTTTGTGCCACTTGAGGCGATTGTGCCTAATGAGTCCATTGTGCTTATAATGCGATTGTGCCAACTCTGGCGATGGTGCCTATTGAGGTGATTGTGTCTGTTGTGCAGTTTGTGGCTATTGTGGAGATTGTGACTGATGAGGCGATTGTGTCTATTGTTGGGATTATGCCTATTGTGGACATTGTGCATGTTGAGAACATTGCACCCAAGAGGCGATTATGCGTATTGAGGCAATTGTGCCTATATTGGAGATTGTGCGTATTGAGGCGTGTGCCTAAGAGGCGATAGTGCCTATGGTGGAAATTGTGGCAATTGAGGCGATTGTGCCAATTTTGGTGATTGGGCCTATTGAGGCGTTTGCACCTATTGAGGTGATCGTGCTCATTGTGAGATTGTGCCTATGAAGTGATTTTGCCTATGAGGTGATTGTGCCTATTGTGGAGATATTGCCTATTGTGAAGATTGTGCCTATTGAGGCGATTTTGAATATGGTGGCAATTGTGTGTACTGTGGAGATTGTGCCTATTTTGAAGATTGTGCCTTTTGTGGCGTTTGTGCATATTGTGGCGATTGTGCCTATTGTGGAGATTGTGCCTATTGAGGAGATTGTGCCTAAGAGGCGATTGTGCCTATTGTGCAGATTGTGCCTATTTTGGTGATTGTGTTTATGAGGCGATTGGGTCTATTGAGGCGATTAAGCATTTGGAGCCGATTGTGCCTATTGTGGAGATTGTAGCTATTGTGAAGATTGTGCCTATTGAGGCGATTGTGCACATTGTGTGCGATAGTGCCTATTTTGGAGATTGTGCCTATTGAGGCGACTGTGCCAAATGAGGCGATTGTGCCTGTTGTGGCGATTGTGCCTATTGAGGTGATGGTGCCTTTGAAGCGATTGTGCCTATTGTGGCGATTGTGTCTATTTATGTGATTGTGCATATTGAAGCGATTGTGCCTATTGAGGCGATTGTGCCTATGAGGCGATTGTGCCTCTGGTGGAGATTGTGCCTAGTGTGGAGATTGTGCCTATTTAGGAGATTGTGTCTATTGTGGAGTTTATGCGTGTTGTGGAGATTGTGCCTATTTTGGAGATTGTGTCTATTGTGGAGATTATGCCTATTGTGGCGTTTGTGCCTATTGAGGCGATTGTGCCTATGAGGCGATTGTGCCTACGAGGCGATTGGGCCTATTGTGGCGATTGTGCATATTGAGGCGGTGGTGCATATTGAACCTATTGTGCCTATTGATTCGATTGTGCCTATTGATGCGATTGTGCCGATTGTGAAGATTGTGCCAATTGTGGCGATTTTGCCTATTATGGCGATTGTGCCTGTGGAGGCGATTGTGCGTATTTAAGCGATTGTGCTTATTGAGGCGATTGTGCCTATGAGGCGATTGTGTCTATTGAGACGATTGAGCCTTCAGAGGCGATTGTGCCTATGAGGCGATTGTGTCTATTGAGTCGATTGAGCCTTTAGAGGCGATTGTGCCTATTGTGGAGATTCTGCCTATTGTGAAGATTATGCCTATTGTGGCGATTGTGTTGTTGAGACCAAAGTGCCTTTGAAGGGATTGTGCCTTTTGTGGTGATTGTACCTATTCAGGCGATTGTGCCTATTGTGACGTTTGTGCCAATTGAATCGATTGTGCCTATTGAGGCGATTGTGCCTAGTGAGGCGATTCTGCCCATTGTGGAGATTGTGCCTATGAGGCGATTATGCCTGTGAAATGATTGTGCATATAAGGTGATTGTGCCTATTGTGGCGATTGTGCCTATTGAGGCGATTGTGCCTATTGTGGAGATTGTGCCTATGAGGCGTTTGTGCCACTTGAGGAGATTGTGCCTAATGAGTCCATTGTGCTTATGATGCGATTGTGCCAACTCTGGCGATGGTGCCTATTGAGTTGATTGTGTCTGTTGTGCAGTTTGTGGCTATTGTGGAGATTGTGCCTATTGAGGCGATTGTGCCTAGTGAGGCGATTCTGCCCATTGTGGAGATTGCGCCTATGAGGCGATTATGCCTGTGAAATGATTGTGCATATAAGGTGATTGTGCCTATTGTGGCGATTGTGCCTATTGAGGCGATTGTGCCTATTGTGGAGATTGTGCCTATGAGGCGTTTGTGCCACTTGAGGAGATTGTGCCTAATGAGTCCATTGTGCTTATGATGCGATTGTGCCAACTCTGGCGATGGTGCCTATTGAGGTGATTGTGTCTGTTGTGCAGTTTGTGGCTATTGTGGAGATTGTGCCTATTGAGGCGATTGTGCCTAGTGAGGCGATTCTGCCCATTGTGGAGATTGTGCCTATGAGGCGATTATGCCTGTGAAATGATTGTGCATATAAGGTGATTGTGCCTATTGTGGCGATTGTGCCTATTGAGGCGATTGTGCCTATTGTGGAGATTGTGCCTATGAGGCGTTTGTGCCACTTGAGGAGATTGTGCCTAATGAGTCCATTGTGCTTAAGATGCGATTGTGCCAACTCTGGCGATGGTGCCTATTGAGGTGATTGTGTCTGTTGTGCAGTTTGTGGCTATTGTGGAGATTGTGTCTATTGAGGTGATTGTGTCTATTGTTGGGATTGTGCCTATTGTGGACATTGTGCCTGTTGAGAACATTGCGCCCAAGAGGCGATTATGCGTATTGAGGCGATTGCGCCTATTGTGGAGATGGTGCGTATTGAGGCGTGTGCCTAAGAGGCAATAGTGCCTACGGTGGAAATTGTGGCAATTGAGGCGATTGTGCCAATTTTGGTGATTGGGCCTATTGAGGCGATTGCACCTATTGAGGTGATTGTGCTCATTGTGAGATTGTGCCTATGAGGTGATTTTGCCTATGAGGTGATTGTGCCTATTGTGGAGATATTGCCTATTGTGAAGATTGTGCCTATTGAGGCGATTTTGAATATGGTGGCAATTGTGCGTATTGTGGAGATTGTGCCTATTTTGAAGATTGTGCCTTTTGTGGCGTTTGTGCATATTGTGGTGATTGCGCCGATTGTGGAGATTGTGCCTATTGAGGAGATTGTGCCGAAGAGGCGATTGTGCCTATTGTGCAGATTGTGCCTATTTTGGTGATTGTGCTTATGAGGCGATTGTGTCTATTGAGGCGATTAAGCATTTGGAGCCGATTGTGCCTATTGTGGAGATTGTAGCTATTGTGAAGATTGTGCCTATTGAGGCGATTGTGCACATTGTGTGCGATAGTGCCTATTTTGGAGATTGTGCCTATTGAGGCGATTGTGCCAAATGAGGCGATTGTGCCTGTTGTGGCGATTGTGCCTATTGAGGTGATGGTGCCTTTGAAGCGATTGTGCCTATTGTGGCGATTGTGTCTATTTATGTGATTGTGCATATTGAAGCGATTGTGCCTATTGAGGCGATTGTGCCTATGAGGCGATTGTGCCTCTTGTGGAGATTGTGCCTAGTGTGGAGATTTTTCCTATTTAGGAGATTGTGTCTATTGTGTAGTTTATACGTGTTGTGGAGATTGTGCCTATTTTGGAGATTGTGTCTATTGTGGAGATTATGCCTATTGTGGCGTTTGTGCCCATTGAGGTGATTGTGCCTATGAGGCGATTGTGCCTACGAGGCGATTGGGCCTATTGTGGCGATTGTGCGTATTGATGTGATTGTGCCTAAGAAGCGATTTTGCCTATTGTGGCGATTGTGCCTATTGAGGCGGTTGTGCATATTGAACCTATTGTGCCTATTGATGCGATTGTGCCCATTGAGGCTACTGTGCCTTTTAGCGATTGTGCCTATTGTGAAGATTGTGCCAATTGTGGCGATTGTGCCTATGAGGCTATTGTGCCTATTGTGGCGATTGTGCCTATGAGGCGATTGTGCCTATTGTGGCGATTGTGCCTATTGTGGAGATTGGGGCTATTTTGGAGATTGTGCCTATTGTGAAGATTTTGACAATTGCTGCGTTTGTAGCCTATTGAGGCGACTGTGACTATTGAGGCGATTGTGCCTCTGAAGCGATTCTGCCTATTGTGGCAATTGTGCCTCTCAGGTGATTCTGCTTATTGTGGCGACTGTGCCTATTGTGGAGATTGGGCCTATTTTGGAGATTGTGCCTACTGTGGAGATTGTGACTATTGCTGCGTTTGTAGCCTATTGAGGCGATTGTGACTATTGAGGCGATTGTGCCTATGAAGCGATTCTGCATATTATGGCAAATGTGCCTATTGTCGCGATTGTGCGTATTGGAGTGATTGCGCCTATATTTGCGATTGCGCCTTCTGAGGCGATTGTGCCTATGAGGCAATTGCGCCTATTGAGCCAATTGCGCCTGTTGTGGAGATTGTGCATATTGAGGCGATTGTGCCTATTTAGGCGATTTTGCCTATTGTGGTGATTGTGCCTGTGGAGGCAATTGTGCGTATTTAAGCGATTGTGCTTATTGAGGCGATTGTGCCTATGAGGTGATTGTGTCTATTGAGACGATTGAGCCTTCAGAGGCGATTGTGCCTATGAGACGATTGTGTCTATTGAGTCGATTGAGCCTTTAGAGGCGATTGTGCCTATTGTGGAGATTCTGCCTATTGTGAAGATTATGCCTATTGTGGCGATTGTGTTGTTGAGACCAAAGTGCCTTTGAAGGGATTGTGCCTTTTGTGGTGATTGTACCTATTCAGGCGAATGTGCCTATTGTGGTGTTTGTGCCAATTGAATCGATTGTGCCTATTGTGGCGATTGTGCCTATTGAGGCGATTGTGCCCAGTGAGGCGATTATGCCTGTGAAACGATTGTGCCTATAAGGTGATTGTGCCTATTGTGGTGATTGTGCCTATTGAAGCGATAGTGCCTATTGTGGAGATTGTGCCTATGAGGCGTTTGTGCCACTTGAGGAGATTGTGCCTAATGAGTCCATTGTGCTTATGATGCGATTGTGCCAACTCTGGCGATGGTGCCTATTGAGGTGATTGTGTCTGTTGTGCAGTTTGTGGCTATTGTGGAGTTTGTGCCTATTGAGGCGATTGTGCCTATGGTTGGGATTGTGCCTGTTGTGGACATTGAGCCTGTTGAGAACATTGCGCCCAAGAGGCGATTATGCGTATTGAGGCGATTGTGCCTATTGTGGAGATGGCGCGTATTGAGGCGTGTGCCTAAGAGGCGATAGTGCCTATGGTGGCAATTGTGGCAACTGAGGCGATTGTGCCAATTTTGGTGATTGGGCCTATTGACGCGATTGTACCTATTGAGGTGATTGTGCTCATTGTGAGATTGTGCCTATGTGGTGATTTTGCCGATGAGGTGATTGTGCCTATTGTGGAGATTCTACCTATTGTGAAGATTGTGCCTATTGAGGCGACTTTGAATATGGTGGCGATTGTGCGTATTGTGGAGATTGTGCCTATTTTGAAGATTGTGCCTTTTGTGGCGTTTGTGCGTATTGTGGCGATTGCGCCTATTGTGGAGATTGTGCCTATTTTGGTGATTGTGCCAATTATGGAGATTGTGCCTATTTTGGTGATTGTGCTTATGAGGCGATTGGGTCTATTGAGGCGATTGAGCATTTGGAGCCGATTGTGCCTATTGTGGAGATTGTAGCTGTTGTGAAGATTGTGCCTAAGAAGCGATTGTGCCTATTGTGGCGATTGTGCCTATTGAGGTGGTTGTGCATATTGAAGCGATTGTGCCTATTGATTCGATTTTGCCTATTGATGCGATTGTGCCTATTGATGCGATTGTGCCCATTGAGGCTACTGTGCCTTTGAGGCGATTGTGCCTATTGTGAAGATTGTGCCAATTGTGGCGATTGTGCCTATGAGGCGATTGTGCCTATTGTGGCGATTGTGCCTATGAGGCGATTGTGCCTATTGTGGTGATTGTGCCTATTGTGGAGATTGGGCCTATTTTGGAGATTGTGCCTATTGTGAAGATTGTGACTATTGCTGCGTTTGTAGCCTATTGAGGCGACTGTGACTATTGAGGCGATTGTGCCTCTGAAGCGATTCTGCCTATTGTGGAAATTGTGCCTCTCAGGTGATTCTGCTTATTGTGGCGATTTTGCCTATTGTGGAGATTGGGCCTATTTTGGAGATTGTGCCTATTGTGGAGATTGTGACTATTGCTGCGTTTGTAGCCTATTGAGGCGATTGTGACTATTGAGGAGATTGTGCCTATGAAGCGATTCTGCCGATTATGGCAATTGTGCCTATTGTCCCGATTGTGCGTATTGGAGTGATTGTGCCTATATTTGCGATTGCGCCTTTTGAGGCGATTGTGCCTATGAGGCGATTGCGCCTATTGAGCCAATTGCGCCTGTTGTGGAGATTGTGCATATTGAGGCGATTGTGCCTATTTAGGCGATTTTGCCTATTGTGGTGATTGTGCCTGTGGAGGCGATTGTGCATATTGAAGCGATTGTGCTTATTGAGGCGATTGTGCCTATTGTGAAGATATTGCCTGTTGTGAAGATTGTGCCTATTGAGGCGATTTTGAATATTGTGGCAATTGTGCCTATTGTGGAGATTGTGCCTATTTTGAAGGTTGTGGCTTTTGTGGCGTTTGTGCATATTGTGGCGATTGCACCTATTGTGGAGATTGTGCCTATTGAGGAGATTGTACCTATTTTGGTGATTGTGCTTATGAGGCGATTGGGTCTATTGAGGCGATTGAGCATTTGGAGCCGATTGTGTCTATTGTGGAGATTGTGGCTATTGTGAAGATTGTGCCTATTGAGGCGATTGTGCATATTGTGTGCGATCGTGCCTATTTTGGAGATTGTGCCTATTGAGGCGATTGTGCCAAATGAGGCGATTGTGCCTGTTGTGGCGATTGTGCCTATTGAGGTGATGGTGCCTTTGAAGCGATTGTGCCTATTGTGGCGATTGTGTCTATTTATGTGATTGTTCATATTGAAGCGATTGTGCCTATTGAGGCGATTGTGCCTATGAGGAGATTGTTCCACTAGTGGAGATTGTGCCTAGTGTGGAGATTTTGCCTCTTTAGGAGATTGTGTCTATTGTGGAGTTATTGCGTATTGTGGAGATTGTGCCTATTTTGGAGATTGTGTCTATTGTGGAGATTATGCCTACTGTGGCCTTTTAAGCCTATTGAGGCGATTGTGCCTATGAGGCGATTGTGCCTTTGAACCAATTGTGCCTATTGTGGCGATTGTGTCTATTTATGTGATTGTGCATGTTGAACGAATGTGCCTAATGAGGCGATTGTGCCTATGAAGCGATTCTGCCTATTGGGGCAATTGTGCCTATGAGGTGATTGTGCCTATTGTGGCGATTGTGCCTATTGTGGAGATTGGGCCTATTTTGGAGATTGTGCCTATTGTGAAGATTGTGCCAATTGTGGCGATTGTGCCTATGAGGCGATTGTCCCTATTGTGGCGATTGTGCCTATGAGATGATAGTGCCTATTGTGGCGATTGTGCCTATTGTGGAGATTGGGCCAATTTTGGAGATTGTGCCTATTGTGGAGATTGTGACTATTGCTGCATTTGTAGCCTATTGAGGCGACTGTGACTATTGAGTCGATTGTGCCTATGAAGCGATTGTGCCTATTGTGGCAATTGTGCCTATGAGATGATTGTGCCTATTGTGGCGATTGTGCCTATTGTGGAGATTGGGCCAATTTTGGAGATTGTGCCTATTGTGGAGATTGTGATATTGCTGCGTTTCTAGCCTATTGAGGCGATTGTGACTATTGAGGCGATTGTGCCTATGAAGCGATTCTGCCTATTGTGCCAATTGTGCTTATTGTCGCGATTATGCGTATTGAAGTGATTGTGCCTATTGATGCGATTGCGCCGTTTGAGGAGATTGCGCCTGTTTAGGCGATTTTGCCTATTGTGGCGATTGTGCCTATTGTGGAGATTGGGCCAATTTTGGAGATTGTGCCTATTGTGGAGATTGTGACTATTGCTGCATTTGTAGCCTATTGAGGCGACTGTGACTATTGAGTCGATTGTGCCTATGAAGCGATTGTGCCTATTGTGGCAATTGTGCCTATGAGATGATTGTGCCTATTGTGGCGATTGTGCCTATTGTGGAGATTGGGCCTATTTTGGAGACTGTGCCTATTGTGGAGATTGTGATATTGCTGCGTTTCTAGCCTATTGAGGCGATTGTGACTATTGAGGCGATTGTGCCTATGAAGCGATTCTGCCTATTGTGCCAATTGTGCTTATTGTCGCGATTATGCATATTGAAGTGATTGTGCCTATTGATGCGATTGCGCCGTTTGAGGAGATTGCGCCTGTTGTGGAGATTGTGCATATTGAGGCGATTGTGCCTGTTTAGGCGATTTTGCCTATTGTGGTGATTGTGCCTGTGGAGGCGATTGTGTGTATTGAAGCGATTGTGCTTATTGAGGTGATTGTGCCTATGAGGCGATTCTGTCTATTGAGTCGATTGAGCCTTTAGAGGCGATTGTGCCTATTGTGGAGATTCTGCCTATTGTGAAGATTGTGCCTATTGAGGCGATTGTGTTGTTGAGACCAATGTGCCTTTGAAGCGATTGTGCCTCTTCTGGCGATTGTGCCTATTGAGGCGATTGTGCCTAGTGAGGCGATTCTGCCCATTGTGGAGATTGTGCCTATGAGGCGATTGTGCCTGTGAGGCGATTGTGCCTATAAGGTGACTGTGCCTATTGTGGTGATTGTGCCTATTGAGGCGATTGTGCCTATTGTGGAGATTGTGCCTATGAGGCGTTTGTGCCACTTGAGGAGATTGTGCCTAATGAGTCCATTGTGCTTATGATGCGATTGTGCCAACTCTGGCGATGGTGCCTATTGAGGTGTTTGTGTCTGTTGTGCAGTTTGCGGCTATTGTGGAGATTGTGCCAATTGTGGCGATTGAGCACATTATGGAGATTGTGCCTATGAGGTGAATTTGCCTATGAGGCGATTGTGCCTACTGTGGCGATTGCGCCTATTGTGGAGATTGTGCGTATTGAAGAGATTTTGCCTCAGAGGCGATTGTGCCTTTTGAGGCGATTGTGCCTTTAGAGGGGATTCTGCCTATAGTGGAAATTGTGCGTATTGAGGCGTGCTTGCTAAGTGGCGATTGTGCCGAATTAGGCGATAGTGCATATTGTGGCGATTGTGCCTATTGAGGCGATTGTGCCTATTGTTGGGATTGTGCCTATTGTGGACATTGTGCCTGTTGAGAACATTACGCCCATGAGGCAATTATGCGTATTGAGGCGATTGTGCCTATTGTGGAGATTGTGCGTATTGAGGCGTGTGCCAAAGAGGCGACAGTGCCTATGGGAGCAATTGTTGCAATTGAGGCGAATGTGCCAATTTTGGTGATTGGGCCTATTGAGGCGATTGTACCTATTGAGGTGATTGTGCTCATTGTGAGATTGTGCCTATGAGGTGATTTTACCTATGAGGTGATTGTGCCTATTGTGGCGATTGGGCCTATTGAGGTGATTGTGCCTATTGTGGAGATTGTGCCTATTTTCGAAATTGTGTCTATTGTGGAGATTATGACTATTTTGGCGTTTGTGCCTATTGAGGCGATTGTGCCTATGAAGCGATTGTGCTTATAGTGGAGATTGTGCCTATTTTGGAGATTGTGCGTATTGTGACGTTTGTGCCTTTTGATGCGAGTGTGCCTATGAGGCGATTGTGCCTACGAGGCGATTGGGCCTATTGTGGCGATTGTGCGTATTGAGGAGATTGTGACTAAGAAGCGATTGTGCCAATTGTGGCGATTGTGCCTATTGAGGCGGTTGTGCATATTGAAGCGATTGTGCCTATTGATTCGATTGTGCCTATTGAGGCGTTTGTGCCTTTTGAGTCGATTATGCCTATGAAGCGATTGTGTTGTTGAGACCAATGTGCCTTTGAAGCGATTGTGCCTTTTGTGGCGATTGTACCCATTCAGGCGATTGTGCCTATTGTGGCGTTTGTGCCAATTGAATCGATTGTGCCTATTGTGAAGATTGTGCCAATTGTGGCGATTGTGCCTATGAGGCGATTGTGCCTATTGTGGCGATTGTGCCTATGAGGCGATTGTGCCTATTGTGGCGATTGTGCCTATTGTGGAGATTGGGCCTATTTTGGAGATTGTGCCTATTGTGGAGATTGTGACTATTGCTGCGTTTGTAGCCTATTGAGGCGATTGTGACTATTGAGGCGATTGTGCCTATGAAGCGATTCTGCCTAATGTGGCAATTGTGCCGATTGTCGCGATTGTGCATATTTAACTGATTGTGCCTATTGAGGCGATTGCGCCTTTTGAGGCAATCGCGCCTGTTGTGGAGATTGTGCATATTGAGGCGATTGTGCCTATTTAGGCGATTTTGCCTATTGTGGTGATTGTGCCTGTGGAGGCAATTGTGCGTATTGAAGCGATTGTGCTTATTGAGGCGATTGTGCCTATGAGGCGATTGTGTCTATTGTGACGATTGAGCCTTCAGAGGCGATTGTGCCTATGAGGCGATTGTGTCTATTGAGTCGATTGAGACTTTAGAGGCGATTGTGCCTATTGTGGAGATTCTGCCTATTGTGAAGATTGTGCCTATTGTGAAGATTGTGCCAATTGTGGCGATTGTGCCTATGAGGCGATTGTCCCTATTGTGGCGATTGTGCCTATGAGATGATTGTGCCTATTGTGGCGATTGTGCCTATTGTGGAGATTGGGCCAATTTTGGAGATTGTGCCTATTGTGGAGATTGTGACTATTGCTGCATTTGTAGCCTATTGAGGCGACTGTGACTATTGAGTCGATTGTGCCTATGAAGCGATTGTGCCTATTGTGGCAATTGTGCCTATGAGATGATTGTGCCTATTGTGGCGATTGTGCCTATTGTGGAGATTGGGCCTATTTTGGAGACTGTGCCTATTGTGGAGATTGTGATATTGCTGCGTTTCTAGCCTATTGAGGCGATTGTGACTATTGAGGCGATTGTGCCTATGAAGCGATTCTGCCTATTGTGCCAATTGTGCTTATTGTCGCGATTATGCATATTGAAGTGATTGTGCCTATTGATGCGATTGCGCCGTTTGAGGAGATTGCGCCTGTTGTGGAGATTGTGCATATTGAGGCGATTGTGCCTGTTTAGGCGATTTTGCCTATTGTGGTGATTGTGCCTGTGGAGGCGATTGTGTGTATTGAAGCGATTGTGCTTATTGAGGTGATTGTGCCTATGAGGCGATTCTGTCTATTGAGTCGATTGAGCCTTTAGAGGCGATTGTGCCTATTGTGGAGATTCTGCCTATTGTGAAGATTGTGCCTATTGAGGCGATTGTGTTGTTGAGACCAATGTGCCTTTGAAGCGATTGTGCCTCTTCTGGCGATTGTGCCTATTGAGGCGATTGTGCCTAGTGAGGCGATTCTGCCCATTGTGGAGATTGTGCCTATGAGGCGATTGTGCCTGTGAGGCGATTGTGCCTATAAGGTGACTGTGCCTATTGTGGTGATTGTGCCTATTGAGGCGATTGTGCCTATTGTGGAGATTGTGCCTATGAGGCGTTTGTGCCACTTGAGGAGATTGTGCCTAATGAGTCCATTGTGCTTATGATGCGATTGTGCCAACTCTGGCGATGGTGCCTATTGAGGTGTTTGTGTCTGTTGTGCAGTTTGCGGCTATTGTGGAGATTGTGCCAATTGTGGCGATTGAGCACATTATGGAGATTGTGCCTATGAGGTGAATTTGCCTATGAGGCGATTGTGCCTACTGTGGCGATTGCGCCTATTGTGGAGATTGTGCGTATTGAAGAGATTTTGCCTCAGAGGCGATTGTGCCTTTTGAGGCGATTGTGCCTTTAGAGGGGATTCTGCCTATAGTGGAAATTGTGCGTATTGAGGCGTGCTTGCTAAGTGGCGATTGTGCCGAATTAGGCGATAGTGCATATTGTGGCGATTGTGCCTATTGAGGCGATTGTGCCTATTGTTGGGATTGTGCCTATTGTGGACATTGTGCCTGTTGAGAACATTACGCCCATGAGGCAATTATGCGTATTGAGGCGATTGTGCCTATTGTGGAGATTGTGCGTATTGAGGCGTGTGCCAAAGAGGCGACAGTGCCTATGGAAGCAATTGTTGCAATTGAGGCGAATGTGCCAATTTTGGTGATTGGGCCTATTGAGGCGATTGTACCTATTGAGGTGATTGTGCTCATTGTGAGATTGTGTCTATGAGGTGATTTTACCTATGAGGTGATTGTACCTATTGTGGAGATTGGGCCTATTGAGGTGATTGTGCCTATTGTGGAGATTGTGCCTATTTTGGAAATTGTGTCTATTGTGGAGATTATGACTATTTTGGCGTTTGTGCCTATTGAGGCGATTGTGCCTATGAAGCGATTGTGCTTATAGTGGAGATTGTGCCTATTTTGGAGATTGTGCGTATTGTGACGTTTGTGCCTTTTGATGCGAGTGTGCCTATGAGGCGATTGTGCCTACGAGGCGATTGGGCCTATTGTGGCGATTGTGCGTATTGAGGAGATTGTGACTAAGAAGCGATTGTGCCAATTGTGGCGATTGTGCCTATTGAGGCGGTTGTGCATATTGAAGCGATTGTGCCTATTGATTCGATTGTGCCTATTGAGGCGTTTGTGCCTTTTGAGGCGATTATGCCTATGAGGCGATTGTGTTGTTGAGACCAATGTGCCTTTGAAGCGATTGTGCCTTTTGTGGCGATTGTACCCATTCAGGCGATTGTGCCTATTGTGGCGTTTGTGCCAATTGAATCGATTGTGCCTATTGTGAAGATTGTGCCAATTGTGGCGATTGTGCCTATGAGGCGATTGTGCCTATTGTGGCGATTGTGCCTATTGTGGAGATTGGGCCTATTTTGGAGATTGTGCCTATTGTGGAGATTGTGCCTATTGCTGCGTTTGTAGCCTATTGAGGCGATTGTGACTATTGAGGCGATTGTGCCTATGAAGCGATTCTGCCTAATGTGGCAATTGTGCCGATTGTCGCGATTGTGCATATTTAACTGATTGTGCCTATTGAGGCGATTGCGCCTTTTGAGGCAATCGCGCCTGTTGTGGAGATTGTGCATATTGAGGCGATTGTGCCTATTTAGGCGATTTTGCCTATTGTGGTGATTGTGCCTGTGGAGGCAATTGTGCGTATTGAAGCGATTGTGCTTATTGAGGCGATTGTGCCTATGAGGCGATTGTGTCTATTGAGACGATTGAGCCTTCAGAGGCGATTGTGCCTATGAGGCGATTGTGTCTATTGAGTCGATTGAGCCTTTAGAGGCGATTGTGCCTATTGTGGAGATTCTGCCTATTGTGAAGATTGTGCCTATTGAGGCGATTGTATGGTTGAGACCAATGTGCCTTTGAAGCGATTGTACCTTTTGTGGCGATTGTACCTATTCAGGCGATTGTGCCTATTGTGGCATTTGTGCCAATTGAATCGATTGTGCCTATTGTTGCAATTGTGCCTATTGAGGCGATTGTGCCTGTGAGGCGATTGTGCCTATAAGGTGATTGTGCCTATTGTGGCGATTGTACCTATTCAGGCGATTGTGCCTATTGTGGTGTTTGTGCCAATTGAATCGATTCTGCCCATTGTGTAGATTGTGCCTATGAGGCGATTGTGCCTGTGAGGCGAATGTGCCTATAAGGTGATTGTGCCTATTGTGCCGATTGTGCCTATTGAGGCGATTGTGCCTATTGTGGAGATTGTGCCTATGAGGCGTTTGTGCCACTTGAGGAGATTGTGCCGAATGAGTCCATTGTGCTTATGATGCGATTGTGCCAACTCTGGCGATGGTGCCTATTTAGGTGATTGTGTCTGTTGTGCAGTTTGTGGATATAGTGGAGATTGTGCCAATTGTGGCGATTGAGCACATTATGGAGATTGTGCCTATGAGGTGAATTTGCCTCTGAGGCGATTGCGCCTACTGTGGCGATTGCGCCTATTGTGGAGATTGTGCCTATTGAAGAGATTTTGCCTCAGAGGCGATTGTGTCTTTTGAGGCGATTGTGCCTTTGGAGGGGATTGTTCCTATAGTGCAAATTGTGTCTATTGTGGAGATTGTGCCTATTGAAGAGTTTTTGCCTCTCAGACTATTGTGTCTTTTGAGGCGATTGTACCTTTAGAGGCGATTGTGCCTATAGTGGAAATTGTGACTATTGCGGCGTGCTTGCTAAGTGGCGATTGTGCCGAATAAGTCGATTGTGCCTATTGTGGAGATTGTGCCTATTGTGGACATTGTGTCTGTTGAGAACATTGCGCCCAAGAGGCGATTATGCGTATTGAGGCGATTGTGCCTATTGTGGAGATTGTGCGTATTGAGGCGTGTGCCTATGAGGCGATAGTGCCTATGGTGGCAATTGTGGCAGTTGAGGCGATTGTGCCAATTTTGGTGATTGTGCCTATTGTGGCGATGGTGCCTATTGAGGTGATTGTGCCTATTGAGGCGATTGTGCCTATTGGGGAGATTGGGCTTATTGTGAGGATTCTTCCTATTGTGGAGATTGGGCCTATTGTGAGGATTCTGCCTATTGTGGCGATTGTGGCTATTGAGGTGATTGTGACTATTGTGGAGTTTGTGGCTTTTGTGGAGATTGTGCACATTATGGAGATTGTGCCTATAAGGCGAATTTGCCTATGAGGCTTTTGTGCCTATTTTGGAGATTGTACCTATTGAGGTGAGTGTGCCTATTGTGGAATTTGTGCCTCTTGTGGAGATGGTGCCTATTGTGGAGATTGTGCCTTTGAGGCGATTGTGCCTATTGTGGCGTTTGTGCCAATTGAATCGATTGTGCCTATTGTGACGATTGTGCCTAGTGAGGCGATTGTGCCCATTGTGGAGATTGTGCATATTGTGGAGATGGTGCCTATTGTGGCGATTGTGGCTGTTGAGGTGGTTGTGCCTATTGTGGAGTTTGTGGCTATTGTGGAGATTGTGCATATTATGGAGATTGTGCCTGTAAGGCAAATTTGCCTATGAGGCTTTTGTGCCTATTGTGGCGATTGTGCCTATTGAGGTAATTGTGCCTATTGTGGAATTTGTGCCTCTTGTGGAGATTGTGCCTATTGTGGAGATAGTGCCTTTGAGGCGATTGTGCCTATTGTGGCGTTTGTGACAATTGAATCGATTGTGCCTATTGTGGCGATTGTGCCTAGTGAGGCGATTCTGCCAATTGTGGAGATTGTGCCTATGAGGCGATTGTGCCTGTGAGGCGATTGTGCCTATAAGGTGATTGTGACTATAGTGGCGATTGTGCCTATTGAGGCGATAGTGCCTTTGAAGTGATTGTGCCTATTGAGGCGAATGTGCCTATTGATGCGATTGTGCCCATTGAGGCTACTATGCCTTTGAGGCAATTGTACCTATTGTGAAGATTGTGCCTATTGTGGCGATTATGCCTATTGTGGAGATTGGGCCTATTTTGGAGATTGTGCCTATTGTGGAGATTGTGACTATTGCTGCGTTTGTGCCTATTGAGGCGATTGTGCCTACTGTGGAGATTGGGCCTATTTTGGAGATTGTGCCTATTATGGAGATTGTGACTATTGCTGCGTTTGTGCCTATGAAGCGATGTGGCAATTGTGCCAATGAGGCAATTGTGCCTATTGTAGTGATTGTGACTATTGAGGCGATTGTGCCTATGAAGTGATTGTGCCTATTGTGGCAATTGTGTCTATTGTCGCGATTGTGCGTATTGAAGCGATTGTACCTATTGAGGTGATTGTGCTCATTGTGAGATTGTGCCTATGAGGTGATTTTACCTATGAGGTGATTGTGCCTATTGTGGCGATTGGGCCTATTGAGGTGATTGTGCCTATTGTGGAGATTGTGCCTATTTTCGAAATTGTGTCTATTGTGGAGATTATGACTATTTTGGCGTTTGTGCCTATTGAGGCGATTGTGCCTATGAAGCGATTGTGCTTATAGTGGAGATTGTGCCTATTTTGGAGATTGTGCGTATTGTGACGTTTGTGCCTTTTGATGCGAGTGTGCCTATGAGGCGATTGTGCCTACGAGGCGATTGGGCCTATTGTGGCGATTGTGCGTATTGAGGAGATTGTGACTAAGAAGCGATTGTGCCAATTGTGGCGATTGTGCCTATTGAGGCGGTTGTGCATATTGAAGCGATTGTGCCTATTGATTCGATTGTGCCTATTGAGGCGTTTGTGCCTTTTGAGTCGATTATGCCTATGAAGCGATTGTGTTGTTGAGACCAATGTGCCTTTGAAGCGATTGTGCCTTTTGTGGCGATTGTACCCATTCAGGCGATTGTGCCCATTGTGGCGTTTGTGCCAATTGAATCGATTGTGCCTATTGTGAAGATTGTGCCAATTGTGGCGATTGTGCCTATGAGGCGATTGTGCCTATTGTGGCGATTGTGCCTATGAGGCGATTGTGCCTATTGTGGCGATTGTGCCTATTGTGGAGATTGGGCCTATTTTGGAGATTGTGCCTATTGTGGAGATTGTGACTATTGCTGCGTTTGTAGCCTATTGAGGCGATTGTGACTATTGAGGCGATTGTGCCTATGAAGCGATTCTGCCTAATGTGGCAATTGTGCCGATTGTCGCGATTGTGCATATTTAACTGATTGTGCCTATTGAGGCGATTGCGCCTTTTGAGGCAATCGCGCCTGTTGTGGAGATTGTGCATATTGAGGCGATTGTGCCTATTTAGGCGATTTTGCCTATTGTGGTGATTGTGCCTGTGGAGGCAATTGTGCGTATTGAAGCGATTGTGCTTATTGAGGCGATTGTGCCTATGAGGCGATTGTGTCTATTGTGACGATTGAGCCTTCAGAGGCGATTGTGCCTATGAGGCGATTGTGTCTATTGAGTCGATTGAGACTTTAGAGGCGATTGTGCCTATTGTGGAGATTCTGCCTATTGTGAAGATTGTGCCTATTGTGAAGATTGTGCCAATTGTGGCGATTGTGCCTATGAGGCGATTGTCCCTATTGTGGCGATTGTGCCTATGAGATGATTGTGCCTATTGTGGCGATTGTGCCTATTGTGGAGATTGGGCCAATTTTGGAGATTGTGCCTATTGTGGAGATTGTGACTATTGCTGCATTTGTAGCCTATTGAGGCGACTGTGACTATTGAGTCGATTGTGCCTATGAAGCGATTGTGCCTATTGTGGCAATTGTGCCTATGAGATGATTGTGCCTATTGTGGCGATTGTGCCTATTGTGGAGATTGGGCCTATTTTGGAGACTGTGCCTATTGTGGAGATTGTGATATTGCTGCGTTTCTAGCCTATTGAGGCGATTGTGACTATTGAGGCGATTGTGCCTATGAAGCGATTCTGCCTATTGTGCCAATTGTGCTTATTGTCGCGATTATGCATATTGAAGTGATTGTGCCTATTGATGCGATTGCGCCGTTTGAGGAGATTGCGCCTGTTGTGGAGATTGTGCATATTGAGGCGATTGTGCCTGTTTAGGCGATTTTGCCTATTGTGGTGATTGTGCCTGTGGAGGCGATTGTGTGTATTGAAGCGATTGTGCTTATTGAGGTGATTGTGCCTATGAGGCGATTCTGTCTATTGAGTCGATTGAGCCTTTAGAGGCGATTGTGCCTATTGTGGAGATTCTGCCTATTGTGAAGATTGTGCCTATTGAGGCGATTGTGTTGTTGAGACCAATGTGCCTTTGAAGCGATTGTGCCTCTTCTGGCGATTGTGCCTATTGAGGCGATTGTGCCTAGTGAGGCGATTCTGCCCATTGTGGAGATTGTGCCTATGAGGCGATTGTGCCTGTGAGGCGATTGTGCCTATAAGGTGACTGTGCCTATTGTGGTGATTGTGCCTATTGAGGCGATTGTGCCTATTGTGGAGATTGTGCCTATGAGGCGTTTGTGCCACTTGAGGAGATTGTGCCTAATGAGTCCATTGTGCTTATGATGCGATTGTGCCAACTCTGGCGATGGTGCCTATTGAGGTGTTTGTGTCTGTTGTGCAGTTTGCGGCTATTGTGGAGATTGTGCCAATTGTGGCGATTGAGCACATTATGGAGATTGTGCCTATGAGGTGAATTTGCCTATGAGGCGATTGTGCCTACTGTGGCGATTGCGCCTATTGTGGAGATTGTGCGTATTGAAGAGATTTTGCCTCAGAGGCGATTGTGCCTTTTGAGGCGATTGTGCCTTTAGAGGGGATTCTGCCTATAGTGGAAATTGTGCGTATTGAGGCGTGCTTGCTAAGTGGCGATTGTGCCGAATTAGGCGATAGTGCATATTGTGGCGATTGTGCCTATTGAGGCGATTGTGCCTATTGTTGGGATTGTGCCTATTGTGGACATTGTGCCTGTTGAGAACATTACGCCCATGAGGCAATTATGCGTATTGAGGCGATTGTGCCTATTGTGGAGATTGTGCGTATTGAGGCGTGTGCCAAAGAGGCGACAGTGCCTATGGAAGCAATTGTTGCAATTGAGGCGAATGTGCCAATTTTGGTGATTGGGCCTATTGAGGCGATTGTACCTATTGAGGTGATTGTGCTCATTGTGAGATTGTGTCTATGAGGTGATTTTACCTATGAGGTGATTGTACCTATTGTGGAGATTGGGCCTATTGAGGTGATTGTGCCTATTGTGGAGATTGTGCCTATTTTGGAAATTGTGTCTATTGTGGAGATTATGACTATTTTGGCGTTTGTGCCTATTGAGGCGATTGTGCCTATGAAGCGATTGTGCTTATAGTGGAGATTGTGCCTATTTTGGAGATTGTGCGTATTGTGACGTTTGTGCCTTTTGATGCGAGTGTGCCTATGAGGCGATTGTGCCTACGAGGCGATTGGGCCTATTGTGGCGATTGTGCGTATTGAGGAGATTGTGACTAAGAAGCGATTGTGCCAATTGTGGCGATTGTGCCTATTGAGGCGGTTGTGCATATTGAAGCGATTGTGCCTATTGATTCGATTGTGCCTATTGAGGCGTTTGTGCCTTTTGAGGCGATTATGCCTATGAGGCGATTGTGTTGTTGAGACCAATGTGCCTTTGAAGCGATTGTGCCTTTTGTGGCGATTGTACCCATTCAGGCGATTGTGCCTATTGTGGCGTTTGTGCCAATTGAATCGATTGTGCCTATTGTGAAGATTGTGCCAATTGTGGCGATTGTGCCTATGAGGCGATTGTGCCTATTGTGGCGATTGTGCCTATTGTGGAGATTGGGCCTATTTTGGAGATTGTGCCTATTGTGGAGATTGTGCCTATTGCTGCGTTTGTAGCCTATTGAGGCGATTGTGACTATTGAGGCGATTGTGCCTATGAAGCGATTCTGCCTAATGTGGCAATTGTGCCGATTGTCGCGATTGTGCATATTTAACTGATTGTGCCTATTGAGGCGATTGCGCCTTTTGAGGCAATCGCGCCTGTTGTGGAGATTGTGCATATTGAGGCGATTGTGCCTATTTAGGCGATTTTGCCTATTGTGGTGATTGTGCCTGTGGAGGCAATTGTGCGTATTGAAGCGATTGTGCTTATTGAGGCGATTGTGCCTATGAGGCGATTGTGTCTATTGAGACGATTGAGCCTTCAGAGGCGATTGTGCCTATGAGGCGATTGTGTCTATTGAGTCGATTGAGCCTTTAGAGGCGATTGTGCCTATTGTGGAGATTCTGCCTATTGTGAAGATTGTGCCTATTGAGGCGATTGTATGGTTGAGACCAATGTGCCTTTGAAGCGATTGTACCTTTTGTGGCGATTGTACCTATTCAGGCGATTGTGCCTATTGTGGCATTTGTGCCAATTGAATCGATTGTGCCTATTGTTGCAATTGTGCCTATTGAGGCGATTGTGCCTGTGAGGCGATTGTGCCTATAAGGTGATTGTGCCTATTGTGGCGATTGTACCTATTCAGGCGATTGTGCCTATTGTGGCGTTTGTGCCAATTGAATCGATTCTGCCCATTGTGTAGATTGTGCCTATGAGGCGATTGTGCCTGTGAGGCGAATGTGCCTATAAGGTGATTGTGCCTATTGTGCCGATTGTGCCTATTGAGGCGATTGTGCCTATTGTGGAGATTGTGCCTATGAGGCGTTTGTGCCACTTGAGGAGATTGTGCCGAATGAGTCCATTGTGCTTATGATGCGATTGTGCCAACTCTGGCGATGGTGCCTATTGAGGTGATTGTGTCTGTTGTGCAGTTTGTGGATATAGTGGAGATTGTGCCAATTGTGGCGATTGAGCACATTATGGAGATTGTGCCTATGAGGTGAATTTGCCTCTGAGGCGATTGCGCCTACTGTGGCGATTGCGCCTATTGTGGAGATTGTGCCTATTGAAGAGATTTTGCCTCAGAGGCGATTGTGTCTTTTGAGGCGATTGTGCCTTTGGAGGGGATTGTTCCTATAGTGCAAATTGTGTCTATTGTGGAGATTGTGCCTATTGAAGAGTTTTTGCCTCTCAGACTATTGTGTCTTTTGAGGCGATTGTACCTTTAGAGGCGATTGTGCCTATAGTGGAAATTGTGACTATTGCGGCGTGCTTGCTAAGTGGCGATTGTGCCGAATAAGTCGATTGTGCCTATTGTGGAGATTGTGCCTATTGTGGACATTGTGTCTGTTGAGAACATTGCGCCCAAGAGGCGATTATGCGTATTGAGGCGATTGTGCCTATTGTGGAGATTGTGCGTATTGAGGCGTGTGCCTATGAGGCGATAGTGCCTATGGTGGCAATTGTGGCAGTTGAGGCGATTGTGCCAATTTTGGTGATTGTGCCTATTGTGGCGATGGTGCCTATTGAGGTGATTGTGCCTATTGAGGCGATTGTGCCTATTGGGGAGATTGGGCTTATTGTGAGGATTCTTCCTATTGTGGAGATTGGGCCTATTGTGAGGATTCTGCCTATTGTGGCGATTGTGGCTATTGAGGTGATTGTGACTATTGTGGAGTTTGTGGCTTTTGTGGAGATTGTGCACATTATGGAGATTGTGCCTATAAGGCGAATTTGCCTATGAGGCTTTTGTGCCTATTTTGGAGATTGTACCTATTGAGGTGAGTGTGCCTATTGTGGAATTTGTGCCTCTTGTGGAGATGGTGCCTATTGTGGAGATTGTGCCTTTGAGGCGATTGTGCCTATTGTGGCGTTTGTGCCAATTGAATCGATTGTGCCTATTGTGACGATTGTGCCTAGTGAGGCGATTGTGCCCATTGTGGAGATTGTGCATATTGTGGAGATGGTGCCTATTGTGGCGATTGTGGCTGTTGAGGTGGTTGTGCCTATTGTGGAGTTTGTGGCTATTGTGGAGATTGTGCATATTATGGAGATTGTGCCTGTAAGGCAAATTTGCCTATGAGGCTTTTGTGCCTATTGTGGCGATTGTGCCTATTGAGGTAATTGTGCCTATTGTGGAATTTGTGCCTCTTGTGGAGATTGTGCCTATTGTGGAGATAGTGCCTTTGAGGCGATTGTGCCTATTGTGGCGTTTGTGACAATTGAATCGATTGTGCCTATTGTGGCGATTGTGCCTAGTGAGGCGATTCTGCCAATTGTGGAGATTGTGCCTATGAGGCGATTGTGCCTGTGAGGCGATTGTGCCTATAAGGTGATTGTGACTATAGTGGCGATTGTGCCTATTGAGGCGATAGTGCCTTTGAAGTGATTGTGCCTATTGAGGCGAATGTGCCTATTGATGCGATTGTGCCCATTGAGGCTACTATGCCTTTGAGGCAATTGTACCTATTGTGAAGATTGTGCCTATTGTGGCGATTATGCCTATTGTGGAGATTGGGCCTATTTTGGAGATTGTGCCTATTGTGGAGATTGTGACTATTGCTGCGTTTGTGCCTATTGAGGCGATTGTGCCTACTGTGGAGATTGGGCCTATTTTGGAGATTGTGCCTATTATGGAGATTGTGACTATTGCTGCGTTTGTGCCTATGAAGCGATGTGGCAATTGTGCCAATGAGGCAATTGTGCCTATTGTAGTGATTGTGACTATTGAGGCGATTGTGCCTATGAAGTGATTGTGCCTATTGTGGCAATTGTGTCTATTGTCGCGATTGTGCGTATTGAAGCGATTGTGCCAATTGAGGCGATTGTGCCTATTGAGGCGATTTTGCCTGTGAGGCGATTGCGCCTATTGAGGCAATTGCGCCTGTTGTGGAGATTCTGCATATTGAGGCGATTGTGACAATTTGGCAATTTTGCCTATTGTGGTGATTGTGCCTGTGGAGGCGATGGTGCGTATTGAAGCGATTGTGCTTATTGAGGTGATTGTGCCTATGAGGCGATTGTGTCAATTGAGACGATTGAGGTGTTAGAGGCGATTGTGCCTATTGTGGTGATTGTGACTATTGAGGCGATTGTGTGTATGAAGCGATTGTGCGTATTGTGGCAATTGTGCCTATTTTCGCGATTGTGCATATTGAAGCAATTGTGCCTCTTGAGGCTATTGTTCCTATTGAGGCGATTGTGCCTATGAGGTGATTACGCCTATTGAGGCAATTGCGCCTGTTGTGGAGATTGTGCCTATTTAGGCTTTTTTGCCTATTGTGTTGATTGTGCCTGTGGAGGCGATTGTGTCTATTGAGACGATTGAGCCTTTAGAGGCGATTGTGCCTATGAGGCGATTGTGTCTATTGAGTCGATTGAGCCTTTAGAGGCGATTGTGCCTATTGTTGAGATTCTGCCTATTGTGAAGATTGTGCCTATTGAGGCGATTGTGCTCTTGAGACGAACGTGCCTTTGAAGCGATTGTGCCTATTGTGGCGATTGTGCCTATTGTGGCGATTGTACCTATTGAGGCAATTGTGGCTATTGTGACGATTGTGCCCATTATGATGATTGTGCCCATTTAAGGCGATTGTGCCAATTGAGGCGATTGTGCCTGTTGTGGCGATTGGGCCTATTGTGGTTATTGTGCCTATTGTGTAGATTGTGACTATTGAGGAGATTGCGCTTACGAGGCGATTGGGTCTATTGAGGTGATTGAGCCTTGAGAGGCGATTGTGCCTATTGTCGAGATTGTAGCTATTGTGAAGATTGTGCCTATTGAGGTGATTGTGCACATTGTGGCGATAGTGCCTATTGTGTAGATTGTGCCTATTGATGCGATTGTACCAAATGAGGCGATTGTGCCTGTTGTGGCGATTGTGACTATTGAGGTGATGGTGTCTTTGAAGCGATTGTGCCTGTTGTGGCGATTGTGTCTATTTATGGGATTGTGCATATTGAAGCGATTGTGCCTATGAGGTGATTGTGCCTCTTGTGGAGATTGTGCCTATTGTGGAGATTTTGCCTATTTAGGAGATTGTGTCTATTGTGGAGTTTGTGCCTATTGTGGAGATTGTGACTATTTTGGAGATTGAGTCTATTGTGGAGATTATGCCTATTGTTGGAATTGTGCCTATTGAGGCGATTGTGCCTATGAGGCGATTGTACCTACGAGGCGATTGCGCCTATTGTGGAGATTGTGCGTATTGAGGCGTGTGCCTAAGAGGCGGCAGTGCCTATGGTGGCAATTGTGGCAATTGAGGCGAATGTGCCAATTTTGGTGATTGGGCCTATTGAGGCGATTGTACCTATTGAGGTGATTGTGCTCATTGTGAGATTGTGCCTATGAGGTGATTTTACCTATGAGTTGATTGTGCCTATAGTGGCGATTGGGCCTATTGTGGCGATTGTGCCTATTGTGGAGATTGTGCCTATTTTGGAAATTGTGTCTATTGTGGAGATTGTGCCTTTGAGGCGATTGTGCCTATTGTGGCGTTTGTGACAATTGAATCGATTGTGCCTATTGTGGCGATTGTGCCTAGTGAGGCGATTCTTCCAATTGTGGAGATTGTGCCTATGAGACGATTGTGCCTGTGTGGCGATTATGCCTATAAGGTGATTGTGACTATTGTGGCGATTGTGCCTATTGAGGCGAGAGTGCCTTTGAAGCGATTGCGCCTATTGAGGCGAATGTGCCTATTGATGCGATTGTGCCCATTGAGGCTACTATGTCTTTGAGGCAATTGTACCTATTGTGAAGATTGTGCCTATTGTGGCGATTATGCCTATTGTGGAGATTGGGCCTATTTTGGAGATTGTGCCTATTATGGAGATTGTGACTATTGCTGCGTTTGTGCCTATGAAGCGATGTGGCAATTGTGCCAATGAGGCAATTGTGCCTATTGTAGTGATTGTGACTATTGAGGCGATTGTGCCTATGAAGTGATTGTGCCTATTGTGGCAATTGAGTCTATTGTCGCGATTGTGCATATTGAAGTGATTGTGCCAATTGAGGCGATTGTGCGTATTGAGGCGATTTTGCCTATGAGGCGATTGCGCCTATTGAGGCAATTGCGCCTGTTGTGGAGATTGTGCATATTGAGGCGATTGTGACAATTTGGCAATTTTGCCTATTGTGGTGATTGTGCCTGTGGAGGCGATGGTGCGTATTGAAGTGATTGTGCTTATTGAGGTGATTGTGCCTATGAGGCGATTGTGTCAATTGAGACGATTGAGGCGTTAGAGGCGATTGTGCCTATTGTGATGATTGTGACTATTGAGGCGATTGTGTGTATGAAGCGATTGTGCGTATTGTGGCAATTGTGCCTATTTTCGCGATTGTGCATATTGAAGCAATTGTGCCTATTGAGGCGATTGTGCCTATTGAGGCGATTGTGCCTATGAGGTGATTACGCCTATTGAGGCAATTGCGCCTGTTGTGGAGATTGTGCCTATTTAGGCGTTTTTGCCTATTGTGTTGATTGTGCCTGTGGAGGCGATTGTGTCTATTGAGACGATTGAGCCTTTAGAGGCGATTGTGCCTATGAGGCGATTGTGTCTATTGAGTCGATTGAGCCTTTAGAGGCGATTGTGCCTATTGTTGAGATTCTGCCTATTGTGAAGATTGTGCCTATTGAGGCGATTGTGCTCTTGAGACGAATGTGCCTTTGAAGCGATTGTGCCTATTGTGGCGATTGTACCTATTGAGGCAATTGTGGCTATTGTGATGATTGTGCCCATTATGGTGATTGTGCCCATTCAGGCGATTGTGCCAATTGAGGCGATTGTGCCTGTTGTGGCGATTGGACCTATTGTGGTTATTGTGCCTATTGTGTAGATTGTGACTATTGAGGAGATTGTGCTTATGAGGCGATTGGGTCTATTGAGGTGATTGAGCCTTGAGAGGCGATTGTGCCTATTGTCGAGATTGTAGCTATTGTGAAATTTGTGCCTATTGAGGTGATTGTGCACATTGTGGCGATAGTGCCTATTGTGTAGATTGTGCCTATTGATGCGATTGTACCAAATGAGGTGATTGTGCCTGTTGTGGCGATTGTGTCTATTTATGGGATTGTGCATATTGAAGCGATTGTGCCTATGAGGTGATTGTGCCTCTTGTGGAGATTGTGCCTATTGTGGAGATTTTGCCTATTTAGGAGATTGTGTCTATTGTGGAGTTTGTGCCTATTGTGGAGATTGTGACTATTTTGGAGATTGAGTCTATTGTGGAGATTATGCCTATTGTTGGAATTATGCCTATTGAGGCGATTGTGCCTATGAGGCGATTGTACCTACGAGGCGATTGTGCCTATTGTGGAGATTGTGCGTATTGAGGCGTGTGCCTAAGAGGCGACAGTGCCTATGGTGGCAATTGTGGCAATTGAGGCGAATGTGCCAATTTTGGTGATTGGGCCTATTGAGGCGATTGTACCTATTGAGGTGATTGTGCTCATTGTGAGATTGTGCCTATGAGGTGATTTTACCTATGAGTTGATTGTGCCTATAGTGGCGATTGGGCCTATTGTGGCGATTGTGCCCATTGTGGAGATTGTGCCTATTTTGGAAATTGTGTCTATTGTGGAGATTATGCCTATTTTGGCGTTTGTGCCTATTGAGGCGATTGTGCTTATGAAGCGATTGTGCTTATTGTGGAGATTGTGCTTATTTTGGAGATTGTGTCTATTGTGGAGATTGTGCCTATTGTTGAGATTGTGCCTATTTTGGCGATTGTGCCTATTCTGGAGATTGTGACAATTGTGGCGTTTGTGCCTATTGAGGCGATTATGCCTATGACGTGATTGCGCCAATGAGGCGATTGTGCCTATTGTGGATTTTGTGCCCATTGAGTCGATTGTTCCTATGAAGCGATTGTGAATATTGAAGCGATTGGGCGTATTGAGGCAATTGTGCCTATTGAGGCGATTGTGCCTATGAGGCGATTGCGCCTATTGTGGAGATTGTGCGTATTGAGGCGTGTGCCGAAGAGGCGACAGTGCCTATGGTGGCAATTGTGGCAATTGAGGCGAATGTGCCAATTTTGGTGATTGGGCCTATTTTGGAAATTGTGTCTATTGTGGAGATTGTGCCTTTGAAGCGATTGCGACTATTGAGGCGAATGTGCCTATTGATGCGATTGTGCCCATTGAGGCTACTATGCCTTTGAGGCAATTGTACCTATTGTGAAGATTGTGCCTATTGAGGCGATTGTGCCTACTGTGGAGATTGGGCCTATTTTGGAGATTGGGCCTATGATGGAGATTGTGACTATTGCTGCGTTTGTGCCTATGAAGCGATGTGGCAATTGTGCCAATGAGGCGATTGTGCCTATTTTGGCGTTTGTGACAATTGAATCGATTGTACCTATTGTGGCGATTGTGCCTAGTGAGGCGATTCTGCCAATTGTGGAGATTGTGGCTATGAGGCGATTGTGCCTGTGAGGTGATTACGCCTATTGAGGCAATTGCGCCTGTTGTGGAGATTGTGCCTATTTAGGCTTTTTTGCCTATTGTGTTGATTGTGCCTGTGGAGGCGATTGTGTCTATTGAGACGATTGAGCCTTTAGAGGCGATTGTGCCTATGAGGCGATTGTGTCTATTGAGTCGATTGAGCCTTTAGAGGCGATTGTGCCTATTGTTGAGATTCTGCCTATTGTGAAGATTGTGCCTATTGAGGCGATTGTGCTCTTGAGACGAACGTGCCTTTGAAGCGATTGTGCCTATTGTGGCGATTGTGCCTATTGTGGCGATTGTACCTATTGAGGCAATTGTGGCTATTGTGTCGATTGTGCCCATTATGGTGATTGTGCCCATTCAGGCGATTGTGCCAATTGAGGCGATTGTGCCTGTTGTGGCGATTGGGCCTATTGTGGTTATTGTGCCTATTGTGTAGATTGTGACTATTGAGGAGATTGTGCTTATGAGGCGATTGGGTCTATTGAGGTGATTGAGCCTTGAGAGGCGATTGTGCCTATTGTCGAGATTGTAGCTATTGTGAAGATTGTGCCTATTGAGGTGATTGTGCACATTGTGGCGATAGTGCCTATTGTGTAGATTGTGCCTATTGATGCGATTGTACCAAATGAGGCGATTGTGCCTGTTGTGGCGATTGTGACTATTGAGGTGATGGTGTCTTTGAAGTGATTGTGCCTGTTGTGGCGATTGTGTCTATTTATGGGATCGTGCATATTGAAGCGATTGTGCCTATGAGGTGATTGTGTCTCTTGTGGAGATTGTGCCTATTGTGGAGATTTTGCCTATTTAGGAGATTGTGTCTATTGTGGAGTTTGTGCCTGTTGTGGAGATTGTGACGATTTTGGAGATTGAGTCTATTGTGGAGATTATGCCTATTGTTGGAATTGTGTCTATTGAGGCGATTGTGCCTATGAGGCGATTGTACCTACGATGCGATTGTGCCTATTGTGGAGATTGTGCGTATTGAGGCTAATGCCTAAGAGGTGACAGTGCCTATGGTGGCAATTGTGGCAATTGAGGCGAATGTGCCAATTTTGGTGATTGGGCCTATTGAGGCGATTGTACCTATTGAGGTGATTGTGCTCATTGTGAGATTGTGCCTATGAGGTGATTTTACCTATGAGTTGATTGTGCCTATAGTGGCGATTGGGCCTATTGTGGCGATTGTGCCTGTTGTGGAGATTGTGCCTATTTTGGAAATTGTGTCTATTGTGGAGATTATGCCTATTTTGGCGTTTGTGCCGATTGAGGCGATTGTGCTTATGAAGCGATTGTGCTTATTGTGGAGATTGTGCTTATTTTGGAGATTGTGCCTATTGTGGAGATTGTGCCTATTGTGAAGATTGTGCCTATTGAGGCGATTTTGAATATGGTGGCGATTGTGCGTATTGTGGAGATTGTGCCAATTTTGAAGATTGTGCCTTTTGTGGCGTTTGTGCATATTGTGGCGATTGTGCCTATTGTGGAGATTGTACCTATTTTGGAGATTGTGTCTATGAGGCGATTGGGTCTATTGCGGCGATTGAGCCTCTGGAGCCGATTGTGGCTATTGTGGAGATTGTAACTATTGTGAAGATTGAGCTTATTGAGGCGATTGTGCACATTGTGAGCGATGGTGCCTATTTTGGGGATTGTGCCTATTGAGGTGATTGTGCCAAGTTAGGCAGTTGTGCCTGTTGTGACGATTGTGCCTATTGAGGAGATGGTGCATATTGAAGCGATTGTGCCTATTGAGGCGATTGTGCCCATGAGGCGATTGTGACTCTTGTGGAGATTGTGCCTAGTGTGGAGATTTTGCCTATTTTGGAGATTGAGTCTATTGTGAAGATTATGCCTATTGTGGAGATTGTGCCTATTTTGGAGATTGTGTGTATTGTGCCTATTGTGGCGTTTGTGCCTATTGAGGCGTGTGCCTAAGAGGCGACAGTGCCTATGGTGGCAATTGTGGCAATTGAGGCGAATGTGCCAATTTTGGTGATTGGGCCTATTGAGGCGATTGTACCTATTGAGGTGATTGTGCTCATTGTGAGATTGTGCCTATGAGGTGATTTTACCTATGAGTTGATTGCGCCTATAGTGGCGAATGGGCCTATTGTGGCGATTGTGCCAATTGTGGAGATTATGCCTATTTTGGCGTTTGTGCCGATTGAGGCGATTGTGCCAAGTGAGGCAGTTGTGCCTGTTGTGACGATTGTGCCTATTGAGGTGATGGTGCATATTGAAGCGATTGTGCCTATTGAGGCGATTGTGCACATGAGGCGATTGTGACTCTTGTGGAGATTGTGCCTAGTGTGGAGATTTTGCCCATTTAGGAGATTGTGTCTATTGTGGAGTATTTGCCTATTGTGGAGATTGTGCCTATTTTGGAGATTGTGTCTATTGTGCCTATTGTGGCGTTTGTGCCTATTGAGGCGATTGTGCCTATGAGGCGATTGTGCCTACGAGGCGATTGGGCCTATTGTGGCGATTGTGCGTATTGAGATGATTGTGCCAAAGAAGCAATTGTGCCTATTGTGGCGAATGCGCCTATTGAGGCAATTGCGCCTGTTGTGGAGATTGTGCATATTGATGCGATTGTGCCCATTTAGGCGATTTTGCCTATTGTGTTGATTGTGCCTGTGGAGGCGATTGTGTCTATTGAGTCGATTGAGCCTTTAGAGGCGATTGTGCCTATTGTTGAGATTCTGCCTAATGTGAAGATTGTGCCTAATGAGGCGATTGTGCCTATTGAGGCGAATGTGCCTTTGAAGCGATTGTGCCTATTGTGGCGATTGTACCTATTGAGGCAATTGTGGCTATTGTGACGATTGTGCCCATTATGGTGATTGTGCCCATTCAGGCGATTGTGCCAATTGAGGCGATTGTGCCTGTTGTGGCGATTGGGCCTATTGTGGTTATTGTGCCTATTGTGTAGATTGTGACTATTGAGGAGATTGTGCTTACGAGGCGATTGTGTCTATTGAGGTGATTGAGCCTTGAGAGGCGATTGTGCCTATTGTCGAGATTGTAGCTATTGTGAAGATTGTGCCTATTGAGGTGATTGTGCACATTGTGGCGATAGTGCCTATTGTGTAGATTGTGCCTATTGATGCGATTGTACCAAATGAGGCGATTGTGCCTGTTGTGGCGATTGTGACTATTGAGGTGATGGTGTCTTTAAAGCGATTGTGCCTGTTGTGGCGATTGTGTCTATTTATGGGATTGTGCATATTGAAGCGATTGTGCCTATGAGGTGATTGTGCCTCTTGTGGAGATTGTGCCTATTGTGGAGATTTTGCCTATTTAGGAGATTGTGTCTATTGTGGAGTTTGTGCCTATTGTGGAGATTGTGACTATTTTGGAGATTGAGTCTATTGTGGAGATTATGCCTATTGTTGGAATTGTGCCTATTGAGGCGATTGTGCCTATGAGGCGATTGTGCCTACGAGGCGATTGTGCCTATTGTGGAGATTGTGCGTATTGAGGTGTGTGCCTAAGAGGCGACAGTGCCTATGGTGGCAATTGTGGCAATTGAGGCGAATGTGCCAATTTTGGTGATTGGGCCTATTGAGGCGATTGTACCTATTGAGGTGATTGTGCTCATTGTGAGATTGTGCCTATGAGGTGATTTTACCTATGAGTTGATTGTGCCTATAGTGGCGATTGGGCCTATTGTGGCGATTGTGTCTATTGTGGAGATTGTGCCTATTTTGGAAATTGTGTCTATTGTGGAGATTATGCCTATTTTGGCGCTTGTGCCTATTGAGGCGATTGTGCCTATGAAGCGATTGTGCTTATTGTGGAGATTGTGCTTATTTTGGAGATTGTGCCTATTGTGGAGATTGTGCCTATTGTTGAGATTGTGCCTATTTTGGCGATTGTGCCTATTCTGGAGATTGTGACAATTGTGGCGTTTGTGCCTATTGAGGCGATTATGCCTATGACGTGATTGCGCCAATGAGGTGATTGTGCCTATTGTGGACTTTGTGCCCATTGAGTCGATTGTTCCTATGAAGCGATTGTGAATATTGAAGCGATTGTGCATATTGAGGCAATTGTGCCTATTGAGGCGATTGTGCCTATGAGGCGATTGCGCCTATTGAGGCAATTTCGCCTATTGTGGAGATTGTGCATATTGACACGATTGTGCCTATTGAGGCGATTGAGCCTATGAGGCGAGTGCGCCTACTGAGGCGATTGAGCCTATTGTGGTGATAGTGCCTGTGGAGGCGATTGTGCGTATTGAAGCGATTGTGCACAGTGAGGCGATTGTGCCCATGAGGCGATTGTGACTCTTGTGGAGATTGTGCCTAGTGTGGAGATTTTGCCTATTTAGGAGATTGTGTCTATTGTGGAGTTTTTGCCTATTGTGGAGATTGTGCCTATTTTGGAGATTGTGTCTATTGTGCCTATTGTGGCGTTTGTGCCTATTGAGGCGATTGTGCCTATGAGGCGAGTGTGCCTACGAGGCGATTGTGCCTATTGTGGCGATTGTGCGTATTGAGGTGATTGTGCCAAAGAAGCAATTGTGCCTATTGTGGCGAATGCGCCTATTGAGGCAATTGCGCCTGTTGTGGAGATTGTGCATATTGATGCGATTGTGCCCATTTAGGCGATTTTGCCTATTGTGGCGATTGTGCGTATTGAGGTGATTGTGCCAAAGAAGCAATTGTGCCTATTGTGGCGAATGCGCTTATTGAGGCAATTGCGCCTGTTGTTGAGATTGTGCATATTGATGCGATTGTGCCCATTTAGGCGATTTTGCCTATTGTGTTGATTGTGCTCTTGAGACGAATGTGCCTTTGAAGCGATTGTGCCTATTGTGGCGATTGTACTTATTGAGGCAATTGTGGCTATTGTGACGATTGTGCCCATTATGGTGATTGTGCCCATTCAGGCAATTGTGCATGTTGTGGCGATTGGGCCTATTGTGGTTATTGTGCCTATTGTGTAGATTGTGACTATTGAGGAGATTGTGCTTATGAGGCGATTGGGTCTATTGAGGTGATTGAGCCTTGAGAGGCGATTGTGCCTATTGTCGAGATTGTAGCTATTGTGAAGATTGTGCCTATTGAGGTGATTGTGCACATTGTGGCGATAGTGCCTATTGTGTAGATTGTGCCTATTGATGCGATTGTACCAAATGAGGCGATTGTGCCTGTTGTGGCGATTGTGACTATTGAGGTGATGGTGTCTTTGAAGTGATTTTGCCTGTTGTGGCGATTGTGTCTATTTATGGGATTGTGCGTATTGAAGCGATTGTGCCTATGAGGTGATTGTGCCTCTTGTGGAGATTGTGCCTATTGTGGAGATTTTGCCTATTTAGGAGATTGTGTCTATTGTGGAGTTTGTGCCTATTGTGGAGATTGTGACTATTTTGGAGATTGAGTCTATTGTGGAGATTATGCCTATTGTTGGAATTGTGCCTATTGAGGCGATTGTGCCTATGAGGCGATTGTGCCTACGAGGCGATTGTGCCTATTGTGGAGATTGTGCGTATTGAGGTGTGTGCCTAAGAGGCGACAGTGCCTATGGTGGCAATTGTGGCAATTGAGGCGAATGTGCCAATTTTGGTGATTGGGCCTATTGAGGCGATTGTACCTATTGAGGTGATTGTGCTCATTGTGAGATTGTGCCTATGAGGTGATTTTACCTATGAGTTGATTGTGCCTATAGTGGCGATTGGGCCTATTGTGGCGATTGTGCCTATTGTGGAGATTGTGCCTATTTTGGAAATTGTGTCTATTGTGGAGATTATGCCTATTTTGGCGCTTGTGCCTATTGAGGCGATTGTGCCTATGAAGCGATTGTGCTTATTGTGGAGATTGTGCTTATTTTGGAGATTGTGCCTATTGTGGAGATTGTGCCTATTGTTGAGATTGTGCCTATTTTGGCGATTGTGCCTATTCTGGAGATTGTGACAATTGTGGCGTTTGTGCCTATTGAGGCGATTATGCCTATGACGTGATTGCGCCAATGAGGCGATTGTGCCTATTGTGGATTTTGTGCCCATTGAGTCGATTGTTCCTATGAAGCGATTGTGAATATTGAAGCGATTGTGCATATTGAGGCGATTGCGCCTATTGAGGCAATTTCGCCTATTGTGGAGATTGTGCATATTGACACGATTGTGCCTATTGAGGCGATTGACCCTATGAGGCGAGCGCGCCTACTGAGGCGATTGTGCCTATTGTGGTGATAGTGCCTGTGGAGGCGATTGTGCGTATTGAAGCGATTGTGCATATTGAGGCGATTGTGCCGATGAGGCAATTGTGTCTATTGAAGTGATTGAGACTTTAGTGGTGATTGTGCCTATTGTGGAGATTGTGCCTATTGAGGCGATTTTGAATATGGTGGCGATTGTGTGTATTGTGGAGATTGTGCCAATTTTGAAGATTGTGCCTTTTGTGGCGTTTGTGCATATTGTGGCGATTGTGCCTATTGTGGAGATTGTGCCTATTGAGGAGATTGTGCCTATGAGGCGATTGTGCCTATTGTGGAGATTGTACCTATTTTGGAGATTGTGCTTATGAGGCGATTGGGCCTATTGTGGCGATTGAGCCTCTGGAGCCGATTGTGCCTATTGTGGAGATTGTAACTATTGTGAAGATTGAGCTTATTGAGGCGATTGTGCACATTGTGAGCGATAGTACCTATTTTGGGGATTGTGCCTATTGAGGTGATTGTGCCAAATGAGGCAGTTGTGCCTGTTGTGACGATTGTGCCTATTGAGGTGATGGTGCATATTGAAGCGATTGTGCCTATTGAGGCGATTGTGCCCATGAGGCGATTGTGACTCTTGTGGAGATTGTGCCTAGTGTAGAGATTTTGCCTATTTAGGAGATTGTGTCTATTGTGGAGTTTTTGCCTATTGTGGAGATTGTGCCTATTTTGGAGATTGTGTCTATTGTGCCCATTGTGGCGTTTGTGCCTATTGAGGCGATTGTGCCTATGAGGCGATTGTGCCTACGAGGCGATTGGGCCTATTGTGGCGATTGTGCGTATTGAGGTGATTGTGCCAAAGAAGCAATTGTGCCTATTGTGGCGAATTCGCCTATTGAGGCAATTGCGCCTGTTGTGGAGATTGTGCATATTGATGCGATTGTGCCCATTTAGGCGATTTTGCCTATTGTGTTGATTGTGCCTGTGGAGGCGATTGTGTCCATTGAGTCGATTGAGCCTTTAGAGGCGATTGTGCCTATTGTTGAGATTCTGCCTAATGTGAAGATTGTGCCTAATGAGGAGATTGTGCCTATTGAGGCGAATGTGCCTTTGAAGCGATTGTGCCTATTGTGGCGATTGTACCTATTGAGGCAATTGTGGCTATTGTGACGATTGTGCCCATTATGGTGATTGTGCCCATTCAGGCGATTGTGCCAATTGAGGCGATTGTGCCTGTTGTGGCGATTGGGCCTATTGTGGTTATTGTGCCTATTGTGTAGATTGTGACTATTGAGGAGATTGTGCTTACGAGGCGATTGGGTCTATTGAGGTGATTGAGCCTTGAGAGGCGATTGTGCCTATTGTCGAGATTGTAGCTATTGTGAAGATTGTGCCTATTGAGGTGATTGTGCACATTGTGGCGATAGTGCCTATTGTGTAGATTGTGCCTATTGATGCGATTGTCCCAAATGAGGCGATTGTGCCTGTTGTGGCGATTGTGACTATTGAGGTGATGGTGTCTTTAAAGCGATTGTGCCTGTTGTGGCGATTGTGTCTATTTATGGGATCGTGCATATTGAAGCGATTGTGCCTATGAGGTGATTGTGCCTCTTGTGGAGATTGTGCCTATTGTGGAGATTTTGCCTATTTAGGAGATTGTGTCTGTTGTGGAGTTTGTGCCTATTGTGGAGATTGTGACTATTTTGGAGATTGAGTCTATTGTGGAGATTATGCCTATTGTTGGAATTGTGCCTATTGAGGCGATTGTGCCGATGAGGCGATTGTGCCTACGAGGCGATTGTGCCTATTGTGGAGATTGTGCGTATTGAGGTGTGTGCCTAAGAGGCGACAGTGCCTATGGTGGTAATTGTGGCAATTGAGGCGAATGTGCCAATTTTGGTGATTGGGCCTATTGAGGCGATTGTACCTATTGAGGTGATTGTGCTCATTGTGAGATTGTGCCTATGAGGTGATTTTACCTATGAGTTGATTGTGCCTATAGTGGCGATTGGGCCTATTGTGGCGATTGTGTCTATTGTGGAGATTGTGCCTATTTTGGAAATTGTGTCTATTGTGGAGATTATGCCTATTTTGGCGCTTGTGCCTATTGAGGCGATTGTGCCTATGAAGCGATTGTGCTTATTGTGGAGATTGTGCTTATTTTGGAGATTGTGCCTATTGTGGAGATTGTGCCTATTGTTGAGATTGTGCCTATTTTGGCGATTGTGCCTATTGAGGCGATTGTGCCCATGAGGCGATTGTGACTCTTGTGGAGATTGTGCCTAGTGTGGAGATTTTGCCTATTTAGGAGATTGTGTCTATTGTGGAGTTTTTGCCTATTGTGGAGATTGTGCCTATTTTGGAGATTGTGTCTATTGTGCCTATTCTGGAGATTGTGACAATTGTGGCGTTTGTGCCTATTGAGGCGATTATGCCTATGACGTGATTGCGCCAATGAGGCGATTGTGCCTATTGTGGACTTTGTGCCCATTGAGTCGATTGTTCCTATGAAGCGATTGTGAATATTGAAGCGATTGTGCATATTGAGGCAAATGTGCCTATTGAGGCGATTGTGCCTGTGAGGCGATTGCGCCTATTGAGGCAATTTCGCCTATTGTGGAGATTGTGCATATTGACACGATTGTGCCTATTGAGGCGATTGAGCCTATGAGGCGAGTGCGCCTACTGAGGCGATTGAGCCTATTGTGGTGATAGTGCCTGTGGAGGCGATTGTGCGTATTGAAGCGATTGTGCATAGTGAGGCGATTGTGCCGATGAGGCGATTGTGTCTATTGAGGTGATGGTGCATATTGAAGCGATTGTGCCCATTGAGGCGATTGTGCCCATGAGGCGATTGTGACTCTTGTGGAGATTTTGCCTAGTGTGGAGATTTTGCCTATTTAGGAGATTGTGTCTATTGTGGAGTTTTTGCCTATTGTGGAGATTGTGCCTATTTTGGAGATTGTGTCTATTGTGCCTATTGTGGCGTTTGTGCCTATTGAGGCGATTGTGCCTATGAGGCGAGTGTGCCTACGACGCGATTGTGCCTATTGTGGCGATTGTGCGTATTGAGGTGATTGTGCCAAAGAAGCAATTGTGCCTATTGTGGCGAATGCGCCTATTGAGGCAATTGCGCCTGTTGTGGAGATTGTGCATATTGATGCGATTGTGCCCATTTAGGCGATTTTGCCTATTGTGGCGATTGTGCTCTTGAGACGAATGTGCCTTTGAAGCGATTGTGCCTATTGTGGCGATTGTACTTATTGAGGCAATTGTGGCTATTGTGACGATTGTGCCAATTATGGTGATTGTGCCCATTCAGGCAATTGTGCCTGTTGTGGCGATTGGGCCTATTGTGGTTATTGTGCCTATTGTGTAGATTGTGACTATTGAGGAGATTGTGCTTATGAGGCGATTGGGTCTATTGAGGTGATTGAGCCTTGAGAGGCGATTGTGCCTATTGTCGAGATTGTAGCTATTGGGAAGATTGTGCCTATTGAGGTGATTGTGCACATTGTGGCGATAGTGCCTATTGTGTAGATTGTGCCTATTGATGCGATTGTACCAAATGAGGCGATTGTGCCTGTTGTGGCGATTGTGACTATTGAGGTGATGGTGTCTTTGAAGCGATTGTGCCTGTTGTGGCGATTGTGTCTATTTATGGGATTGTGCGTATTGAAGCGATTGTGCCTATGAGGTGATTGTGCCTCTTGTGGAGATTGTGCCTATTGTGGAGATTTTGCCTATTTAGGAGATTGTGTCTATTGTGGAGTTTGTGCCTATTGTGGAGATTGTGACTATTTTGGAGATTGAGTCTATTGTGGAGATTATGCCTATTGTTGGAATTGTGCCTATTGAGGCGATTGTGCCTATGAGGCGATTGTGCCTACGAGGCGATTGTGCCTATTGTGGAGATTGTGCGTATTGAGGTGTGTGCCTAAGAGGCGGCAGTGCCTATGGTGGCAATTGTGGCAATTGAGGCGAATGTGCCAATTTTGGTGATTGGGCCTATTGAGGCGATTGTACCTCTTGAGGTGATTGTGCTCGTTGTGAGATTGTGCCTATGAGGTGATTTTACCAATGAGTTGATTGTGCCTATAGTGGCGATTGGGCCTATTGTGGCGATTGTGCCTATTGTGGAGATTGTGCCTATTGAGGAGATTGTGCCTATGAGGCGATTGTGCCTATTGTGGAGATTGTACCTATTTTGGAGATTGTGCTTATGAGGCGATTGGGCCTATTGTGGCGATTGAGCCTCTGGAGCCGATTGTGCCTATTGTGGAGATTGTAACTATTGTGAAGATTGAGCTTATTGAGGCGATTGTGCACATTGTGAGCGATAGTACCTATTATGGGGATTGTGCCTATTGAGGTGATTGTGCCAAATGAGGCAGTTGTGCCTGTTGCGACGATTGTGCCTTTTGAGGTGATGGTGCATATTGAAGCGATTGTGCCTATTGAGGCGATTGTGCCCATGAGGCGATTGTAACTCTTGTGGAGATTGTGCCTAGTGTAGAGATTTTGCCTATTTAGGAGATCGTGTCTATTGTGGAGTTTTTGCCTATTGTGGAGATTGTGCCTATTTTGGAGATTGTGTCTATTGTGCCTATTGTGGCGTTTGTGCCTATTGAGGCGATTGTGCCTATGAGGCGATTGTGCCTACGAGGCGATTGGGCCTATTGTGGCGATTGTGCGTATTGAGGTGATTGTGCCAAAGAAGCAATTGTGCCTATTGTGGCGAATGCGCCTATTGAGGCAATTGCGCCTGTTGTGGAGATTGTGCATATTGATGCGATTGTGCCCATTTAGGCGATTTTGTCTATTGTGTTGATTGTGCCTGTGGAGGCGATTGTGTCTATTGAGACGATTGAGCCTTTAGAGGCGATTGTGCCTATGAGGCGATTGTGTCTATTGAGTCGATTGAGCCTTTAGAGGCGATTGTGCCTATTGTTGAGATTCTGCCTATTGTGAAGATTGTGCCTATTGAGGTGATTGTGCTCTTGAGACGAATGTGCCTTTGAAGCGATTGTGCCTATTGTGGCGATTCTACCTATTGAGGCAATTGTGGCTATTGTGACGATTGTGCCAATTATGGTGATTGTGCCCATTCAGGCGATTGTGCCAATTGAGGCGATTGTGCCTGTTGTGGCGATTGGGCCTATTGTGGTTATTGTGCCTATTGTGTAGATTGTGACTATTGAGGAGATTGTGCTTATGAGGCGATTGGGTCTATTGAGGTGATTGAGCCTTGAGAGGCGATTGTGCCTATTGTCGAGATTGTAGCTATTGTGGAGATTGTGCCTATTTTGGAAATTGTGTCTATTGTGGAGATTATGCCTATTTTGGCGCTTGTGCCTATTGAGGCGATTGTGCCTATGAAGCGATTGTGCTTATTGTGGAGATTGTGCTTATTTTGGAGATTGTGCCTATTGTGGAGATTGTGCCTATTGTTGAGATTGTGCCTATTTTGGCGATTGTGCCAATTCTGGAGATTGTGACAATTGTGGCGTTTGTGCCTATTGAGGCGATTATGCCTATGACGTGATTGCGCCAATGAGGCGATTGTGCCTATTGTGGACTTTGTGCCCATTGAGTCGATTGTTCCTATGAAGCGATTGTGAATATTGAAGCGATTGTGCATATTGAGGCAATTGTGCATATTGAGGCGATTGTGAATATTGAAGCGATTGTGCATATTGAGGCAATTGTGCCTATTGAGGCGATTGAGCCTATGAGGCGAGTGCGCCTACTGAGGCGATTGAGCCTATTGTGGTGATAGTGCCTGTGGAGGCGATTGTGCGTATTGAAGCGATTGTGCATAGTGAGGCGATTGTGCCGATGAGGCGATTGTGTATATTGAGGTGATGGTGCATATTGAAGCGATTGTGCCTATTGAGGCGATTGTGCCCATGAGGCGATTGTGACTCTTGTGGAGATTGTGCCTAGTGTGGAGATTTTGCCTATTTAGGAGATTGTGTCTATTGTGGAGTTTTTGCCTATTGTGGAGATTGTGCCTATTTTGGAGATTGTGTCTATTGTGCCTATTGTGGCGTTTGTGCCTATTGAGGCGATTGTGCCTATGAGGCGAGTGTGCCTACGAGGCGATTGTGCCTATTGTGGCGATTGTGCGTATTGAGGTGATTGTGCCAAAGACGCAATTGTGGAGATTGTGGCGAATGCGCCTATTGAGGCAATTGCGCCTGTTGTGGAGATTGTGCATATTGATGCGATTGTGCCCATTTAGGCGATTTTGCCTATTGTGGCGATTGTGCGTATTGAGGTGATTGTGCCAAAGAAGCAATTGTGCCTATTGTGGCGAATGCGCTTATTGAGGCAATTGCGCCTGTTGTTGAGATTGTGCATATTGATGCGATTGTGCCCATTTAGGCGATTTTGCCTATTGTGTTGATTGTGATCTTGAGACGAATGTGCCTTTGAAGCGATTGTGCCTATTGTGGCGATTGTACTTATTGAGGCAATTGTGGCTATTGTGACGATTGTGCCAATTATGGTGATTGTGCCCATTCAGGCAATTGTGCCTGTTGTGGCGATTGGGCCTATTGTGGTTATTGTGCCTATTGTGTAGATTGTGACTATTGAGGAGATTGTGCTTATGAGGCGATTGGGTCTATTGAGGTGATTGAGCCTTGAGAGGCGATTGTGCCTATTGTCGAGATTGTAGCTATTGTGAAGATTGTGCCTATTGAGGTGATTGTGCACATTGTGGCGATAGTGCCTATTGTGTAGATTGTGCCTATTGATGCGATTGTACCAAATGAGGCGATTGTGCCTGTTGTGGCGATTGTGACTATTGAGGTGATGGTGTCTTTGAAGCGATTGTGCCTGTTGTGGTGATTGTGTCTATTTATGGGATTGTGCGTATTGAAGCGATTGTGCCTATGAGGTGATTGTGCCTCTTGTGGAGATTGTGCCTATTGTGGAGATTTTGCCTATTTAGGAGATTGTGTCTATTGTGGAGTTTGTGCCTATTGTGGAGATTGTGACTATTTTGGAGATTGAGTCTATTGTGGAGATTATGCCTATTGTTGGAATTGTGCCTATTGAGGCGATTGTGCCTATGAGGCGATTGTGCCTACGAGGCGATTGTGCCTATTGTGGAGATTGTGCGTATTGAGGTGTGTGCCTAAGAGGCGACAGTGCCTATGGTGGCAATTGTGGCAATTGAGGCGAATGTGCCAATTTTGGTGATTGGGCCTATTGAGGCGATTGTACCTATGGAGGTGATTGTGCTCATTGTGAGATTGTGCCTATGAGGTGATTTTACCTATGAGTTGATTGTGCCTATAGTGGCGATTGGGCCTATTGTGGCGATTGTGTCTATTGTGGAGATTGTGCCTATTTTGGAAATTGTGTCTATTGTGGAGATTATGCCTATTTTGGCGCTTGTGCCTATTGAGGCGATTGTGCCTCTTATGGAGATTGTGCCTAGTGTAGAGATTTTGCCTATTTAGGAGATCGTGTCTATTGTGGAGTTTTTGCCTATTGTGGAGATTGTGCCTATTTTGGAGATTGTGTCTATTGTGCCTATTGCGGCGTTTGTGCCTATTGAGGCGATTGTGCCTATGAGGCGATTGTGCCTACGAGGCGATTGGGCCTATTGTGGCGATTGTGCGTATTGAGGTGATTGTGCCAAAGAAGCAATTGTGCCTATTGTGGCGAATGCGCCTATTGAGGCAATTGCGCCTGTTGTGGAGATTGTGCATATTGATGCGATTGTGCCCATTTAGGCGATTTTGCCTATTGTGTTGATTGTGCCTGTGGAGGCGATTGTGTCTATTGAGACGATTGAGCCTTTAGAGGCGATTGTGCCTATGAGGCGATTGTGTCTATTGAGTCGATTGAGCCTTTAGAGGCGATTGTGCCTATTGTTGAGATTCTGCCTATTGTGAAGATTGTGCCTATTGAGGTGATTGTGCTCTTGAGACGAATGTGCCTTTGAAGCGATTGTGCCTATTGTGGCGATTCTACCTATTGAGGCAATTGTGGCTATTGTGACGATTGTGCCAATTATGGTGATTGTGCCCATTCAGGCGATTGTGCCAATTGAGGCGATTGTGCCTGTTGTGGCGATTGGGCCTATTGTGGTTATTGTGCCTATTGTGTAGATTGTGACTATTGAGGAGATTGTGCTTATGAGGCGATTGGGTCTATTGAGGTGATTGAGCCTTGAGAGGCGATTGTGCCTATTGTCGAGATTGTAGCTATTGTGAAGATTGTGCCTATTGAGGTGATTGTGCACATTATGGCGATAGTGCCTATTGTGTAGATTGTGCCTATTGATGCAATTGTACCAAATGAGGCGATTGTGCCTGTTGTGGCGATTGTGACTATTGAGGTGATGGTGTCTTTAAAGCGATTGTGCCTGTTGTGGCGATTGTGTCTATTTATGGGATTGTGCATATTGAAGCGATTGTGCCTATGAGGTGATTGTGCCTCTTGTGGAGATTGTGCCTATTGTGGAGATTTTGCCTATTTAGGAGATTGTGTCTGTTGTGGAGTTTGTGCCTATTGTGGAGATTGTGACTATTTTGTAGATTGAGTCTATTGTGGAGATTATGCCTATTGTTGGAATTGTGCCTATTGAGGCGATTGTGCCGATGAGGCGATTGTGCCTACGAGGCGATTGTGCCTATTGTGGAGATTGTGCGTATTGAGGTGTGTGCCTAAGAGGCGACAGTGCCTATGGTGGCAATTGTGGCAATTGAGGCGAATGCGCCAATTTTGGTGATTGGGCCTATTGAGGCGATTGTACCTGTGGAGGTGATTGTGCTCATTGTGAGATTGTGCCTATGAGGTGATTTTACCTATGAGTTGATTGTGCCTATAGTGGCGATTGGGCCTATTGTGGCGATTGTGTCTATTGTGGAGATTGTGCCTATTTTGGAAATTGTGTCTATTGTGGAGATTATGCCTATTTTGGCGCTTGTGCCTATTGAGGCGATTGTGCCTATGAAGCGATTGTGCTTATTGTGGAGATTGTGCTTATTTTGGAGATTGTGCCTATTGTGGAGATTGTGCCTATTGTTGAGATTGTGCCTATTTTGGCGATTGTGCCTATTCTGGAGATTGTGACAATTGTGGCGTTTGTGCCTATTGAGGCGATTATGCCTATGACGTGATTGCGCCAATGAGGCGATTGTGCCTATTGTGGACTTTGTGCCCATTGAGTCGATTGTTCCTATGAAGCGATTGTGAATATTGAAGCGATTGTGCATATTGAGGCAATTGTGCATATTGAGGCGATTGTGAATATTGAAGCGATTGTGCATATTGAGGCAATTGTGCCTATTGAGGCCATTGAGCCTATGAGGCGAGTGCGCCTACTGAGGCGATTGAGCCTATTGTGGTGATAGTGCCTGTGGAGGCGATTGTGCGTATTGAAGCGATTGTGCATAGTGAGGCGATTGTGCCGATGAGGCGATTGTGTATATTGAGGTGATGGTGCATATTGAAGCGATTGTGCCTATTGAGGCGATTGTGCCCATGAGGCGATTGTGACTCTTGTGGAGATTGTGCCTAGTGTGGAGATTTTGCCTATTTAGGAGATTGTGTCTATTGTGGAGTTTTTGCCTATTGTGGAGATTGTGCCTATTTTGGAGATTGTGTCTATTGTGCCTATTGTGGCGTTTGTGCCTATTGAGGCGATTGTGCCTATGAGGCGAGTGTGCCTACGAGGCGATTGTGCCTATTGTGGCGATTGTGCGTATTGAGGTGATTGTGCCAAAGACGCAATTGTGGAGATTGTGGCGAATGCGCCTATTGAGGCAATTGCGCCTGTTGTGGAGATTGTGCATATTGATGCGATTGTGCCCATTTAGGCGATTTTGCCTATTGTGGCGATTGTGCGTATTGAGGTGATTGTGCCAAAGAAGCAATTGCGCCTATTGTGGCGAATGCGCCTATTGAGGCAATTGCGCCTGTTGTTGAGATTGTGCATATTGATGCGATTGTGCCCATTTAGGCGATTTTGCCTATTGTGTTGATTGTGATCTTGAGACGAATGTGCCTTTGAAGCGATTGTGCCTATTGTGGCGATTGTACTTATTGAGGCAATTGTGGCTATTGTGACGATTGTGCCAATTATGGTGATTGTGCCCATTCAGGCAATTGTGCCTGTTGTGGCGATTGGGCCTATTGTGGTTATTGTGCCTATTGTGTAGATTGTGACTATTGAGGAGATTGTGCTTATGAGGCGATTGGGTCTATTGAGGTTATTGAGCCTTGAGAGGCGATTGTGCCTATTGTCGAGATTGGAGCTATTGTGAAGATTGTGCCTATTGAGGTGATTGTGCACATTGTGGCGATAGTGCCTATTGTGTAGATTGTGCCTATTGATGCGATTGTACCAAATGAGGCGATTGTGCCTGTTGTGGCGATTGTGACTATTGAGGTGATGGTGTCTTTGAAGCGATTGTGCCTGTTGTGGTGATTGTGTCTATTTATGGGATTGTGCGTATTGAAGCGATTGTGCCTATGAGGTGATTGTGCCTCTTGTGGAGATTGTGCCTATTGTGGAGATTTTGCCTATTTAGGAGATTGTGTCTATTGTGGAGTTTGTGCCTATTGTGGAGATTGTGACTATTTTGGAGATTGAGTCTATTGTGGAGATTATGCCTATTGTTGGAATTGTGCCTATTGAGGCGATTGTGCCTATGAGGCGATTGTGCCTACGAGGCGATTGTGCCTATTGTGGAGATTGTGCGTATTGAGGTGTGTGCCTAAGAGGCGACAGTGCCTATGGTGGCAATTGTGGCAATTGAGGCGAATGTGCCAATTTTGGTGATTGGGCCTATTGAGGCAATTGTACCTATGGAGGTGATTGTGCTCATTGTGAGATTGTGCCTATGAGGTGATTTTACCTATGAGTTGATTGTGCCTATAGTGGCGATTGGGCCTATTGTGGCGATTGTGTCTATTGTGGAGATTGTGCCTATTTTGGAAATTGTGTCTATTGTGGAGATTATGCCTATTTTGGCGCTTGTGCCTATTGAGGCGATTGTGCCTCTTATGGAGATTGTGCCTAGTGTAGAGATTTTGCCTATTTAGGAGATCGTGTCTATTGTGGAGTTTTTGCCTATTGTGGAGATTGTGCCTATTTTGGAGATTGTGTCTATTGTGCCTATTGTGGCGTTTGTGCCTATTGAGGCGATTGTGCCTATGAGGCGATTGTGCCTACGAGGCGATTGGGCCTATTGTGGCGATTGTGCGTATTGAGGTGATTGTGCCAAAGAAGCAATTGTGCCTATTGTGGCGAATGCGCCTATTGAGGCAATTGCGCCTGTTGTGGAGATTGTGCATATTGATGCGATTGTGCCCATTTAGGCGATTTTGCCTATTGTGTTGATTGTGCCTGTGGAGGCGATTGTGTCTATTGAGACGATTGAGCCTTTAGAGGCGATTGTGCCTATGAGGCGATTGTGTCTATTGAGTCGATTGAGCCTTTAGAGGCGATTGTGCCTATTGTTGAGATTCTGCCTATTGTGAAGATTGTGCCTATTGAGGTGATTGTGCTCTTGAGACGAATGTGCCTTTGAAGCGATTGTGCCTATTGTGGCGATTCTACCTATTGAGGCAATTGTGGCTATTGTGACGATTGTGCCAATTATGGTGATTGTGCCCATTCAGGCGATTGTGCCAATTGAGGCGATTGTGCCTGTTGTGGCGATTGGGCCTATTGTGGTTATTGTGCCTATTGTGTAGATTGTGACTATTGAGGAGATTGTGCTTATGAGGCGATTGGGTCTATTGAGGTGATTGAGCCTTGAGAGGCGATTGTGCCTATTGTCGAGATTGTAGCTATTGTGAAGATTGTGCCTATTGAGGTGATTGTGCACATTATGGCGATAGTGCCTATTGTGTAGATTGTGCCTATTGATGCAATTGTACCAAATGAGGCGATTGTGCCTGTTGTGGCGATTGTGACTATTGAGGTGATGGTGTCTTTGAAGCGATTGTGCCTGTTGTGGCGATTGTGTCTATTTATGGGATTGTGCATATTGAAGCGATTGTGCCTATGAGGTGATTGTGTCTCTTGTGGAGATTGTGCCTATTGTGGAGATTTTGCCTATTTAGGAGATTGTGTCTATTGTGGAGTTTGTGCCTATTGTGGAGATTGTGACGATTTTGGAGATTGAGTCTATTGTGGAGATTATGCCTATTGTTGGAATTGTGCCTATTGAGGCGATTGTGCCTATGAGGCGATTGTGCCTACGAGGCGATTGTCCCTATTGTGGAGATTGTGCGTATTGAGGCGTGTGCCTAAGAGGCGACAGTGCCTATGGTGGCAATTGTGGCAATTGAGGCGAATGTGCCAATTTTGGTGATTGGGCCTATTGAGGCGATTGTACCTATTGAGGTGATTGTGCTCATTGTGAGATTGTGCCTATGAGGTGATTTTACCTATGAGTTGATTGTGCCTATAGTGGCGATTGGGCCTATTGTGGCGATTGTGTCTATTGTGGAGATTGTGCCTATTTTGGAAATTGTGTCTATTGTGGAGATTATGCCTATTTTGGCGCTTGTGCCTATTAAGGCGATTGTGCCTATGCAGCGATTGTGCTTATTGTGGAGATTGTGCTTATTTTGGAGATTGTGCCTATTGTGGAGATTGTGCCTATTGTTGAGATTGTGCCTACTTTGGCGATTGTGCCTATTCTGGAGATTGTGACAATTGTGGCGTTTGTGCCTATTGAGGCGATTATGCCTATGACGTGATTGCACCAATGAGGCGATTGTGCCTATTGTGGATTTTGTGCCCATTGAGTCGATTGTTCCTATGAAGCGATTGTGAATATTGAAGCGATTGTGCGTATTGAGGCAATTGTGCCTATTGAGGCGATTGTGCCTATGCGGCGATTGCGCCTATTGAGGCAATTTCGCTTATTGTGGAGATTGTGCATATTGACACGATTGTGCCTATTGAGGCGATTGAGCCTATGAGGCGAGTGCGCCTACTGAGGCGATTGTGCCTATTGTGGTGATAGTGCCTGTGGAGGCGATTGTGCGTATTGAAGCGATTGTGCTTATCGAGGCGATTGTGCCGATGAGGCGATTGTGTCTATTGAAGTGATTGAGACTTTAGAAGTGATTGTGCCTATTGTGGAGATTGTGCCTATTGTGAAGATTGTGCCTATTGAGGCGATTTTGAATATGGTGGCGATTGTGCGTATTGTGGAGATTGTGCCAATTTTGAAGATTGTGCCTTTTGTGGCGTTTGTGCATATTGTGGCGATTGTGCCGATTGTGGAAATTGTGCCTATTGAGGAGATTGTGCCTATGAGACGATTGTGCCTATTGTTGAGATTGTGCCTTTTGTGGACATTGTGCCTGTTGAGAACATTGCGCCCAAGAGGCGATTATGCGTATTGAGGCGATTGTGCCTATTGTGGAGATTGTGCGTATTGAGGCGTGTGCTGATGAGGCGATAGTGCCGATGGTGGAAATTGTGGCAATTGAGGCGATTGCGCCAATTTTGGTGATTGGGCCTATTGAGGCGATTGTACCTATTGAGGTGATTGTGCCCATTGTGAGATTGTGCCTATGAGGTGATTTTGCCTATGAGGTGATTGTGCCTATTGTGGCGATGGTGCCTATTGAGGTGATTGTGCCTATTGAGGCGATTGTGGCTATTGAGGTGATTGTGCCTATTGTGGAGTTTGTGGCTTTTGTGGAGATTGTGCACATCATGGAGATTGTGCCTACAAGGCGAATTTGCCTATGAGGCTTTTGTGCCTATTTTGGAGATTGTGCCTATTGAGGTAATTGTGCCTATTGTGGAATTTGTGCCTCTTGTGGAGATTGTGCCTATTGTGGAGATTGTGCCTTTGAGGCGATTGTGCCTATTGTGGTGTTTGTGACAATTGAATCGATTGTGCCTATTGTGGCGATTGTGCCTATTGAGGCGATTCTGCCAATTGTGGAGATTGTGCCTATGAGGCGATTGTGCCTGTGAGGCGATTGTGCCTGTAAGGTGATTGACTATACTGGCAATTGTGCCGATTGAGGCGATAGTGCCTTTGAAGCGATTGTGCCTATTGAGGCGAATGTGCCTATTGATGCGATTGTGCCCATTGAGGCTACTCGGCCTTTGAGGCAATTGTACCTATTGTGAAGATTGTGCCTGTTGTGGCGATTGTGCCTATTGTGGAGATTGGGCCTATTTTGGAGATTGTGCCTATTATGGAGATTGTGACTATTGCTGCGTTTGTGCCTATGAAGCGATGTGGCAATTGTGCCAATGAGGCAATTGTGCCTATTGTAGTGATTGTGACTATTGAGGCGATTTTGCCTATTGTGGTAATTGTGTCTATTGTCGCGATTGTGCATATTGAAGTGATTGTGCCTATTGAGGCGATTGTGAAAATTTGGCGATTTTGCCTATTGTGGTGATTGTGCCTGTGGAGGCGATGGTGCATATTGAAGCGATTGTGCTTATTGAGGTGATTGTGCCTATGAGGCGATTGTATCAATTGAGACGATTGAGGCTTTAGAGGCGATTGTGCCTATTGTGGTGATTGTGACTATTGAGGCGATTGTGTGTTTGAAGCGATTGTGCGTATTGTGGCAATTGTGCCTATTTTCGCGATTGTGCATATTGAAGCGATTGTGCCTATTGAGGCGATTGCGCCTATTGAGGCGATTGTGCCTATGAGGCGATTACGCCTATTGAGGCAATTGAGCCTGTTGTGGAGATTGTGCCTATTTAGGCGTTTTTGCCTATTGTGTTGATTGTGCCTGTGGATGCGATTGTGTCTATTGAGGTGATTGAGCCTTTAGAGGCGATTGTGCCTATTGTTGAGATTCTGCCTATTGTGAAGATTGTGCCTATTGAGGCGATTTTGAATATGGTGGCGATTGTGCATATTGTGGAGATTGTGCCAATTTTGAAGATTGTGCCCGTTGTGGCGTTTGTGCATATTGTGGCGATTGTGCCTATTGTGGAGATTGTGCCTATTGAGGAGATTGTGCTTATGAGGCGATTGTGCCTATAGTGGAGATTGTACCTATTTTGGAGATTGTGCTTATGAGGCGATTGGGTCTATTGAGGCGATTGAGCCTTTGGAGCCGATTGTGCCTATTGTGGAGATTGTAGCTATTGTGAAGATTGTGCCTATTGAGGTGATTGTGCACATTGTGAGCGATAGTGCCTATTTTGGAGATTGTGCCTATTGAGGCGATTGTGCCAAATGGGGCGATTGTGCCTGTTGTGGCGATTGTGCCTATCGAGGTGATGTTGCATATTGAAGCGATTGTGCCTATTGAGGCGATTGTGCCCATGGGGCGATTGTGAATCTTGTGGAGATTGTGCCTAGTGTGGAGATTTTGCCTATTTAGAAGATTGTGTCTATTGTGGAGTTTTTGCCTATTGTGGAGATTGTGCCTATTTTGGAGATTGTGTCTATTGTGCCTATTGTGGCGTTTGTGCCTATTGAGGCGATTGTGCCTATGAGGCGATTGAGCCTACGAGGCGATTGGGCCTATTGTGGCGATTGTGCGTTTTGAGGTGATTGTGCCAAAGAAGCGATTGTGCCTATTGTGGCGATTGTGCCTATTGAGGCTGTTGTGCATATTGAAGCGATTGTGCCTATTGATTCGATTGTGCCTATTGAGGCGATTGTGCCTTTTGAGGCGATTATGCCTTTGAGGCGATTGTGTTGTTGAGACCAATGAGCCTTTGAAGCGATTGTGCCTATTTTGGAGATTGTGCCTATTGTGGAGATTGTGACTATTGCTGCGTTTGTAGCCTATTGAGGCGACTGTGACTATTGAGTCGATTGTGCCTATGAAGCAATTCTGCCTATTGTGGCAATTGTGCCTATGAGGTGATTGTGCCTATTGTGGCGATTGTGCCTATTGTGGAGATTGGGCCTATTTTGGTGATTGTGCCTATTGTGGAGATTGTGATATTGCTGCGTTTGTAGCCTATTGAGGCGATTGTGACTATTGAGGCGATTGTGCCTATGAAGCGATTCTGCCTATTATGGCAATTGTGCCTATTGTCACGATTGTGCATATTGAAGTGATTGTGCCTATTGAGGCGATTGCGCCTTTTGAGGAGATTGTGCCTATGAGGCGATTGCGCCTATTGAGGCAATTGCGCCTGTTGTGGAGATTGTGCATATTGAGGCAATTGTGCCTATTTAGGCGATTTTGCCTATTGTGGTGATTGTGCCTGTGGAGGCGATTGTGCGTATTGAAGCGATTGTGCTTATTGAGGCGATTGTGCCTATGAGCCGATTGTGTCTATTGAGTCGATTGAGCCTTTAGAGGCGATTGTGCCTATTGTGGAGATTCTGCCTATTGTGAAGATTGTGCCTATTGAGGCGATTGTGTTCCCGAGACCAATGTGCCTTTGAAGCGATTGTGCCTTTTGTGGCGATTGTACCTATTCAGGCGATTGTGCCTATTGTGGCGTTTGTGCCAATTGTATCGATTGTCCCTATTATGGCGATTGTGCCTATTGAGGCGATTGTGCCTATGAGGCCATTCAGCCCATTGTGGAGATTGTGCCTATGAGTCCATTGTGCCTGTGAGACGATTGTGCCTATAAGGCGACTGCGCCTATTATGGCGATTGTGCCTATTGAGGCGATTGTGCCTATTGTGCAGATTGTGCCTATGAGGGGTTTGTGCCACTTGAGGAGATTGTGCCTAATGAGTCCATTGTGCTTATGATGCGATTGTGCCAACTCTGGCGATGGTGCCTATTGAGTTGTTTGTGTCTGTTGTGCAGTTTGTGGCTATTGTGGAGATTGTGCCAATTGTGGCGATTGAGCACATTATGGAGATTGTGCCTATGAGGCAAATTTGCCTATGAGGCGATTGTGCCTAATGCGGCGATTGCGCCTATTGTGGAGATGGCGCGTATTGAAGAGATTTTGCCTCAGAGGCGATTGTGCCTTTTGAGGCGATTGTGCCTTTAGAGGGCATTGTGCCTATAGTGGAAATTTGGCGTATTGAGCCGTGCTTGCTAAGTGGCGATTGTGCCGAATTAGGCGATTGTGCATATTGTGGCGATTGTGCCTATTGAGGCGATTGTGCCTATTGTTGGGATTGTGCCTATTGTGGACATTGTGCCTGTTGAGAACATTGCGCCCATGAGGCAATTATGCTTATTGAGGTGATTGTGCCTATTGTGGAGATTGTGCCTATTTTGGAGATTGTGCCTATTATGGAGATTGTGACTATTGCTGCGTTTGTGCCTATGAAGCGATGTGGCAATTGTGCCTGTTGTGGCGATTGTGCCTATTGAGGTGATGGTGCATATTGAAGCGATTGTGCCTGTTGAGGCGATTGTGCCCATGGGGCGATTGTGACTCTTGTGGAGATTGTGCCTAGTGTGGAGATTTTGCCTATTATGGAGATTGTGACTATTGCTGCGTTTGTGTCTATGAAGCGATGAGGCAATTGTGCCAATGAGGCAATTGTGCCTATTGTAGTGATTGTGACTATTGAGGTGATTGTGCCTATGAAATGATTGTGCCTATTGTGGCAATTGTGTCTATTGTCGCGATTATGCATATTGAAGCGATTATGCCTATTGAGGCGATTGTGACAATTTGGCGATTTTGCCTGTTGTGGTGATTGTGCCTGTGGAGGCGATGGTGCATATTGAAGTGATTGTGCTTATTGAGGTGATTGTGCCTATGAGGCGATTGTATCAATTGAGACGATTGAGGCTTTAGAGGCGATTGTGCCTATTGTGGTGATTGTGACTATTGAGGCGATTGTGTGTTTGAAGCGATTGTGCGTATTGTGGCAATTGTGCCTATTTTCGCGATTGTGCATATTGAAGCGAATTGTGCCTATTGAGGCAATTGTGACTATGAGGTGATTACGCCTATTGAGGCAATTGGGCCTGTTGTTGAGATTGTGCCAATTTAGGCGTTTTTGCCTATTGTGTTGATTGTGCCTGTGGAGGCGATTGTGTCTATTGAGACGATTGAGCCTTTCGAGGCGATTGTGCCTTTAGAGGCGATTGTGCCAATTGTTGAGATTCTGCCTATTGTGAAGATTGTGCCTATTGAGGCGATTTTGAATATGGTGGCGATTGTGCGTATTGTGGAGATTGTGCCAATTTTGAAGATTGTGCCTTTTGTGGCATTTGTGCATATTGTGGCGATTGTGCCTATTGTGGAGATTGCGCCTATTGAGGAGATTGTGCCTATGAGGCGATTGTGCCTATAGTGGAGATTGTACCTATTTTGGAGATTGTGCTTATGAGGCGATTGGGTCCATTGAGGCGATTGAGCCTTTGGAGCCGATTGTGCCTATTGTGGAGATTGTAGCTATTGTGAAGATTGTGCCCATTGAGGCGATTGTGCACATTGTGTGCGATAGTGCCTATTTTGGAGATTGTGCCTATTGTGAAGATTGTGCCAAATGGGGCAATTGTGCCTGTTGTGGCGATTGTGCCTATTGAGGTGATGTTGCATATTGAAGCGATTGTGCCTATTGAGGCGATTGTGCCCATGGGGCGATTGTGACTCTTGTGGAGATTGTGCCTAGTGTGGAGATTTTGCCTATTTAGAAGATTGTGTCTATTGTGGAGTTTTTACCTATTGTGGAGATTGTGCCTATTTTGGAGATTGTGTCTATTGTGCCTATTGTGGCGTTTGTGCCTATTGAGGCGATTGTGCCTATGAGGCGATTGAGCCTACGAGGGAATTGGGCGTATTGTGGCGATTGTGCGTATTGAGGTGATTGTGCCAAAGAAGCGATTGTGCCTATTGTGGCGATTGTGCCTATTGAGGCGGTTGTGCATATTGAAGCGATTGTGCCTATTGATTCGATTGTGCCTATTGAGGCGAGTGTGCCTATTGAGGCGATTATGCCTATGAGGCGATTGTGTTGTTGAGACCAATGTGCTTTTGAAGCGATTGTGCCTTTTGTGGCGATTGTACCTATTCAGTCGATTGTGCCTATTGTGGCGTTTGTGCCAATTGAATCGATTGAGCCTATTGTGAAGATTGTGCCAATTGTGACGATTGTGCCTATGAGGCGATTGTGCCTATTGTGGCGATTGTGCCTATGAGGCGATTGTGCCTATTGTGGCGATTGTGCCTATTGTGAAGATTGGGCCTATTTTGGAGATTGTGCCTATTGTGGAGATTATGACTATTGCTGCGTTTGTAGCCTATTGAGGCGATTGTGACTATTGAGGCGATTGTGCCTATGAATCGATTCTGCCTATTGTGGCAATTGTGCCTATTGTCGCGATTGTGCATATTGAAGTGATTGTGCCTATTGAGGCGACTGCGCCTTTTGAGGCGATTGTGCCTATTGTGGCGTTTGTGCCAATTGAATCGATTGTGCCTATTGTGAAGATTGTGCCAATTGTGGCGATTGTGCCTATGAGGCGATTGTGCCTATTGTGGCGATTGTGCCTATGAGGCGATTGTGCCTATTGTGGCGATTGTGCCTATTGTCAAGATTGGGCCTATTTTGGAGATTGTGCCTATTGTGGAGATTGTGACTATTGCTGCGTTTGTAGCCTATTGAGGCAACTGTGACTATTGAGGCGATTGTGCCTATGAAGCGATTCTGCCTATTGAGGCAATTGTGCCTATGAGGTGATTGTGCCTATTGTGGCGATTGTGCCTATTGTGGCGATTGGGACTATTTTGGAGATTGTGCCTATTGTGGAGATTATGACTATTGCTGCGTTTGTAGCCTATTGAGGCGATTGTGATTATTGAGGCGATTGTGCCTATGAATCGATTCTGCCTATTGTGGCATATGTGCCTATTGTCGCGATTGTGCATATTGAAGTGATTGTGCCTATTGAGGCGATTGTGCCGATGAGGCGATTGCGCCTATTGAGGCAATTGCGCCTGTTGTGGAGATTGTGCATATTGAGGCGATTGTGCCAATTTAGGCGATTTTGCCTATTGTGGTGATTGTGCCTGTGGAGGCGATTGTGCAAATTGAAGCGATTGTGCTTATTGAGGCGATTGTGCCTATGAGGCGATTGTGTCTATTGAGACGATTGAGCCTTCAGAGGCGATTGTGCCTATGAGGCGATTGTGTCTATTGAGTCGATTGAGCCTTTAGAGGCGATTGTGCCTATTGTGGAGATTCTGCCTATTGTGAAGATTGTGCCTATTGAGGCGATTGTGGTGTTGAGACCAATGTGCCTTTGAAGCGATTGTGCCTTTTGTGGTGATTGTACCTATTCAGGCGATTGTGCCTATTGTGGAGATTGTGCCTATGAGGCGTTTGTGCCTATTGTGGCGATTGTGCCTATTGAGGCGATAGTGCCTATTGTGGAGATTGTGCCTATGAGGCGTTTGTGCCACTTGAGGAGATTGTGCCTAATGAGTCCATTGTGCTTATGATGCGATTGTGCCATCTCTGGCGATGGTGCCTATTGAGGTGATTGTGTCTGTTGTGCAGTTTGTGGCTATTGTGGAGATTGTGCCTATTGAGACGATTGTGCCTTTGTTGGAATTGTGCCTATTGTGGACATTGTGCCTGTAGAGAACATTGCGCCCAAGAGGCGATTATGCGTATTGAGGCAATTGTGCCTATTGTGGAGATTGTGCGTATTGAGGCGTGTGCCTAAGAGGCGATAGTGCCTATGGTGGCAATTGTGGCAATTGAGGCGATTGTGCCAATTTTGGTGATTGGGCCTATTGAGGCGATTGTACCTATTGAGGTGATTGTGCTCATTGTGAGATTGTGCCTATTAGGTGATTTTGCCTATGAGGTGATTGTGCCAATTGTGGAGATATTGCCTATTGTGAAGATTGTGCCTATTGAAGCGATTTTGAATATTGTGGCGATTGTGCGTATTGTGGAGATTGTGCCTATTTTGAAGGTTGTGGCTTTTGTGGCGTTTGTGCATATTGTGGCGATTGCGCCTATTGTAGAGATTGTGCCTATTGAGGAGAATGTGCCTATTTTGGTGATTGTGCTTATGAGGCGATTGGGTCTATTGAGGCGATTGAGCATTTGGAGCCGATTGTGCCTATTGTGGAGATTGTAGCTATTGTGATGATTGTGCCTATTGAAGTGATGTGCCTATTGAGGCGATTGCGCCTTTGGAGGCGATTGTGCCTATGAGGCGATTGCGCATTTTGAGTCAATTGCGCCTGTTGTGGAGATTGTGCATATTGAGGCGATTGTGCCTATTTAGGCGATTTTGCCTATTGTGGTGATTGTGCCTGTGGAGGCGATTGTGCATATTGAAGCGATTGTGCTTATTGAGGCGATTGTGCCTATGAGGCGATTGTGTCTATTGAGTTGATTGAGCCTTTAGAGGCGATTGTGCCTATTGTGGAGATTCTGCCTATTGTGAAGATTGTGCCTATTGAGGCGATTGTGTTGTTGAGACCAATGTGCCTTTGAAGCGATTGTGCCTTTTGTGGTGATTGTACCTATTCAGGCGATTGTGCCTATTGTGGCGTTTGAGCCAATTGAATCGATTGTGCCTATTGTGGCGATTGTGCCTATTGAGGCGATTCTGCCCATTGTGGAGATTGTGCCTATGAGGCGATTGTGCCTGTGAGGCGATTGTGCCTGTAAGGTGATTGTGCCTATTGTGGCGATTGTGCCTATTGAGGCGATAGTGCCTATTGTGGAGATTGTGCCTATGAGGCGTTTGTGCCACTTGAGGAGATTGTGCCTAATGAGTCCATTGTGCTTAAGATGCGATTGTGCCATCTCTGGCGATGATGCCTATTGAGGTGATTGTGTCTGTTGTGCAGTTTGTGGCTATTGTGGAGATTGTGCCTATTGAGGCGATTGTGCCTATTGTTGGGATTCTGCCTATTGTGGACATTGTGCCTGTAGAGAACATTGCGCCCAAGAGGCGATTATGCGTATTGAGGCGATTGTGCCTATTGTGGAGATTGTGCGTATTGAGGCGTGTGCCTAAGAGGCGATAGTGCCTATGGTGGCAATTGTGGCAATTGAGGCGATTGTGCCAATTTTGGTGATTGGGCCTATTGAGGCGATTGTACCTATTGAGGTGATTATGCTCATTGTGAGATTGTGCCTATTAGGTGATTTTGCCTATGAGGAGATTGTGCCTATTGTGGAGATATTGCCTATTGTGAAGATTGTGCCTATTGAGGCGATTTTGAATATTGTGGCGATTGTGCGTATTGTGGAGATTGTGCCTATTTTGAAGGTTGTGGCTTTTGTGGCGTTTGTGCATATTGTGGCGATTGCGCCTATTGTGGAGATTGTGCCTATTGAGGAGAATGTGCCTATTTTGGTGATTGTGCTTATGAGGCCATTGGGTCTATTGAGGCGATTGAGCATTTGGAGCCGATTGTGCCTATTGTGGAGATTGTAGCTATTGTGATGATTGTGCCTATTGAAGTGATTGTGCCTATTGAGGCGGTTGCGCCTTTTGAGGCGATTGTGCCTATGAGGCGATTACGCATTTTGAGTCAATTGCGCCTGTTGTGGAGATTGTGCATATTGAGGCGATTGTGCCTATTTAGGCGATTTTGCCTATTGTGGTGATTGTGCATATTGAAGCGATTGTGCTTATTGAGACGATTGTGCCTATGAGGCGATTGTGTCTATTGAGACGATTGAGCCTTCAGAGGCGATTGTGCCTATGAGGCGATTGTGTCTATTGAGTTGATTGAGCCTTTAGAGGCGATTGTGCCTATTGTGGAGATTCTGACTATTGTGAAGATTCTGACTATTGTGAAGATTGTGCCTATTGAGGCGATTGTGTTGTTGAGACCAATGTGCCTTTGAAGCGATTGTGCCTTTTGTGGTGATTGTACCTATTCAGGCGATTGTGCCTATTGTGGAGATTGTGCCTATGAGGCGTTTGTGCCTATTGTGGCGATTGTGCCTGTTGAGGCGATAGTGCCTATTGTGGAGATTGTGCCTATGAGGCGTTTGTACCACTTGAGGAGATTGTGCCTAATGAGTCCATTGTGCTTATGATGCGATTGTGCCATCTCTGGCGATGGTGCCTATTGAGGTGATTGTGTCTGTTGTGCAGTTTGCGGCTATTGTGGAGATTGTGCCTATTGAGACGATTGTGCCTTTGTTGGAATTGTGCCTATTGTGGACATTGTGCCTGTAGAGAACATTGCGCCCAAGAGGCGATTATGCGTATTGAGGCAATTGTGCCTATTGTGGAGATTGTGCGTATTGAGGCGTGTGCCTAAGGGGCGATAGTGCCTATGGTGGCAATTGTGGCAATTGAGGCGATTGTGCCAATTTTGGTGATTGGGCCTATTGAGGCGATTGTACCTATTGAGGTGATTGTGCTCATTGTGAGATTGTGCCTATTAGGTGATTTTGCCTATGAGGAGATTGTGCCTATTGTGGAGATATTGCCTATTGTGAAGATTGTGCCTATTGAGGCGATTTTGAATATTGTGGTGATTGTGCGTATTTTGGAGATTGTGCCTATTTTGAAGGTTGTGGCTTTTGTGGCGTTTGTGCATATTGTGGCGATTGCGCCTATTGTGGAGATTGTTCCTATTGTGGAGAATGTGCCTATTTTGGTGATTGTGCTTATGAGGCCATTGGGTCTATTGAGGCGATTGAGCATTTGGAGCCGATTGTGCCTATTGTGGAGATTGTAGCTATTGTGATGATTGTGCCTATTGAAGTGATTGTGCCTATTGAGGCGATTGCGCCTTTTGAGGCGATTGTGCCTATGAGGCGATTGCGCATTTTGAGTCAATTGCGCCTGTTGTGGAGATTGTGCATATTGAGGCGATTGTGCCTATTTAGGCGATTTTGCCTATTGTGGTGATTGTGCCTGTGGAGGCGATTGTGCATATTGAAGCGATTGTGCTTATTGAGGCGATTGTGCCTATGAGGTGATTGTGTCTATTCAGACGATTGAGCCTTCAGAGGCGATTGTGCCTATGAGGCGATTGTGTCTATTGAGTTGATTGAGCCTTTAGAGGCGATTGTGCCTATTGTGGAGATTCTGCCTATTGTGAAGATTGTGCCTATTGAGGCGATTGTGTTGTTGAGACCAATGTGCCTTTGAAGCGATTGTGCCTTTTGTGGTGATTGTACCTATTCAGGCGATTGTGCCTATTGTGGCGTTTGTGCCAATTGAATCGATTGCGCCTATTGTGGCGATTGTGCCTATTGAGGCGATTCTGCCCATTGTGGAGATTGTGCCTATGAGGCGATTGTGCCTGTGAGGCGATTGTGCCTGTAAGGTGATTGTGCCTATTGTGGCGATTGTGCCTATTGAGGCGATAGTGCCTATTGTGGAGATTGTGCCTATGAGGCGTTTGTGCCACTTGAGGAGATTGTGCCTAATGAGTCCATTGTGCTTAAGATGCGATTGTGCCATCTCTGGCGATGGTGCCTATTGAGGTGATTGTGTCTGTTGTGCAGTTTGTGGCTATTGTGGAGATTGTGCCTATTGAGGCGATTGTGCCTATTGTTGGGATTCTGCCTATTGTGGACATTGTGCCTGTAGAGAACATTGCGTCCAAGAGGCGATTATGCATATTGAGGCGATTGTGCCTATTGTGGAGATTGTGCGTATTGAGGCGTGTGCCTAAGAGGCGATAGTGCCTATGGTGGCAATTGTGGCAATTGAGGCGATTGTGCCAATTTTGGTGATTGGGCCTATTGAGGCGATTGTACCTATTGAGGTGATTGTGCTCATTGTGAGATTGTGCCTATTAGGTGATTTTGCCTATGAGGAGATTGTGCCTATTGTGGAGATATTGCCTATTGTGAAGATTGTGCCTATTGAGGCGATTTTGAATATTGTGGCGATTGTGCGTATTGTGGAGATTGTGCCTATTTTGAAGGTTGTGGCTTTTGTGGCGTTTGTGCATATTGTGGCGATTGCGCCTATTGTGGAGATTGTGCCAATTGTGGAGATTGTGCCATTTTTGGTGATTGTGCTTATGAGGCGATTGGGTCTATTGAGGCGATTGAGCATTTGGAGCCGATTGTGCCTATTGTGGAGATTGTAGCTATTGTGAAGATTGTGCCTTTTGATGCGATTGTGCACATTGTGTGCGATAGTGCCTATTTTACAGATTGTGCCTATTGAGGCAATTGTGCCAAATGAGGCAATTGTGCCTGTTGTGGCGATTGAGCCTATTGAGGTGATGGTGCATTTTGAAGCGATTGTGCCTAATGAGGCGATTGGGCCCTTGAGGCGATTGTGATTCTAGTGGAGATTGTGCCTAGTGTGGAGATTTTGCCTATTTAGGAGATTGTGTCTATTCTGAAGTTTTTGACTATTGTGTCGTTTGTGCCTATTGAGGCGATTGTGCCTATGAGGCGATTGTGCCTATTGTGGCGATTGTGCGTATTGAGGTGATTGTCCCCAAGAAGCGATTGTGCCTATTGTGGCGATTGTGCCTATTGAGGCGGTTGTGCATATTGAATCGATTGTGCCTATTGATTCGATTGTGCCTATTGAGGCGATTGTGCCTTTTGAGGCGATTGTGCCTATGAGGCGATTACGCCTATTGAGGCAATTGAGCCTGTTGTAGAGATTATGCATATTGAGGCAATTGTGCCTATTTAGGCGATTTTGCCTATTGTGGTGATTGTGCCTGTGGAGGCAATTGTGCATATTGAAACGATTGTGCCTATGAGGCGATTGTGTCTATTGAGACGATTGAGCCTCCAGAGGCGATTGTGCCGATGAGGCGATTGTGTCTATTGAGTCGATTGAGCCTTTAGAGGTGATTGTGCCTATTGTGGAGATTCTGCCGATTGTGAAGATTGTGCCTATTGAGGCGATTGTGTTGTTGAGACCAATGTGCCTTTGAAGCGATTGTGCCTTTTGTGGCGATTGTACCTATTCAGGCGATTGTGCCTATTGTGGCGTTTGTGCCAATTGAATCGATTGTGCCTATTGTGGCGATTGTGCCTATTGAGGCGATTGTGCCTAGTGAGGCGATTCTGCCCATTGTGGAGATTGTGCCTATGAGGCGATTGTGCCTGTGAGGCGATTGCGCCTATAAGGTGAATGTGCCTATTGTGGTGATTGTGCCTATTGAGGCGATTGTGCCTATTGTGGAGATTGTGCCTATGAGGCGTTTGTGCCACTTGAGGAGATTGTGCCGAATGAGTCCATTGTGCTTATGATGCGATTGTGCCAACTCTGGCGATGGTGCCTATTGAGGTGATTGTGTTTGTTGCGCAGCTTGTGGCTATTGTGGAGATTGTGCCAATTGTGGCGATTGAGCACATTATGGAGATTGTGCCTATGAGGCGAATTTGCCAATGAGGCAATTGTGCCTACTGTGGCGATTGCGCCTATTGTGGAGATTGTGCCTATTGAAGAGATTTTGCCTCAGAGGCGATTGTGTCTTTTGAGGCGATTGTGCCTTTAGAGGGGATTGTTCCTATAGTGCAAATTGTGCCCATTGTGGAGATTGTCCCTATTGAAGAGATTTTGCCTCTCAGACTTTTGTGTCTTTTGAGGCGATTGCACCTTTAGAGGCGATTTTGCCTATAGTGGAAATTGTTATTATTGAGGCGTGCTTGCTAAGTGGCGATTGTGCCGAATGAGGCGATTGTGCCTATTGTGGAGATTGTGCCTATTGTGGACATTGTGCCTGTTGAGAACATTGTGCCTATGAGGCGATTATGCGTATTGAGGTGATTGTGCCTATTGTGGAGATTGTGCGTATTGAGGCATGTGCCTATGAGGCGATAGTGTCCATGGTGGCAAATGTGGCAGTTGAGGCGATTGTGCCAATTTTGGTGATTGGGCCTATTGAGGCGATTGTACCTAGCGAGATGATTGTGCCCATTGTGAGATTGTGCCTATGAGGTGATTTTACCAATGAGGTGATTGTGCCTATTGTGGCGATTGTGCCTATTGAGGTGATTGTGCCTATTGAGGTGATTGTGCCCATTATGAGATTGTTCCTCTGAGGTGATTTTGCCTATGAGGTGATTGTGTCTATTGTGGCGATTGTGCCTAGTGAGGCGATTCTGCCCATTGTGGAGATTGTGCCTATGAGGCGATTGTACCTGTGAGGCGATTGTGCCTATAAGGTGCTTGTGACTATAGTGGCGATTGTGCCTATTGAGGCGAATGTGCCTATTGATGCGATTGTGCCCATTGAGGCTACTATGCCTTAGAGGCAATTGTACCTATTGTGAAGATTGTGCCTATTGTGGCGACTGTGCCTATTTTGGAGATTGGGCCTATTTTGGAGATTGTGCCTATTGTGGAGATTGTAACTATAGCTGCGTTTGTGCCTATTGAGGCGATTGTGCCTACTGTGGAGATTGGTCCTATTTTGGAGATTGTGCCTGTTATGGAGATTGTGACTATTGCTGCGTTTGTGCCTATGAAGTGATGTGGCAATTGTGCCAATGAGGCAATTGTGCCTATTGTAGTGATTGTGACTTTTGAGGCGATTGTGCCTATGAAGTGATTGTGCCTATTGTGGCAATTGTGTCTATTGTCGAGAGTGTGCCTATTGAAGCGATTGTGCCTATGAGGCGATTGCGCCTATTGAGGCAATTGCGCCTGTTGTGGAGATTGTGCATATTGAGGCAATTGTGACAATTTGGCGATTTTGCCTATTGTGGTGGTTGTGCCTGTGGAGGCGAAGGTGCGTATTGAAGCGATTGTGCTTATTGAGGTGATTGTGCCTATGAGGCGATTGTGTCAATTGAGACGATTGAGGCTTTAGAGGCGATTGTGCCTATTGTGGTGATTGTGACTATTGAGGCGATTGTGTGTATGAAGCGATTGTGCGTATTGTGGCAATCGTGCCTATTTTCGCGATTGTGCATATTGAAGCGATTGTGACTATTGAGGCGATTGTGCCTATTGAGGCGATTGTGCCTATGAGGCGATTACGCCTATTGAGGCAATTGCGCCTGTTGTGGAGATTGTGCCTATTTAGGCGTTTTTGCCTATTGTGTTGATTGTGCCTGTGGAGGCGATTGTGTCTATTGAGACGATTGAGCATGTAGAGGCGATTGTGCCTATGAGGTGATTGTGTCTATTGAGGCGATTGAGCCTTTAGAGGCGATTGTGCCTATTGTTGAGATTCTGCCTATTGTGAAGATTATGCCTATTGAGGCGATTGTGCTCTTGAGACGAATGTGCCTTTGAAGCGATTGCGCCTATTGTGGCGATTGTGCGTATTGAGGTGATTGTGCCTAAGAAGCGATTGTGCCTATTGTGGCGATTGTGCCTATTGAGGCGATTGTGCCTAGTGAGGCGATTCTGCCCATTGTGGAGATTGTGCCTATGAGGCGATTGTGCCTGTGAGGCGATTGTGCCTATAAGGTGACTGTGCCTATTGTGTCGATTGTGCCTATTGAGGCGATTGTGCCTATTGTGGAGATTGTGCCTATGAGGCGTTTGTGCCACTTGAGGAGATTGTGCCGAATGAGTCGATTGTGCTTATGATGCGATTGTGCCAACTCTGGCGATGGTGCCTATTGAGGTGATTGTGTCTGTTGTGCAGTTTGTGGCTATTGTGGAGATTGTGCCAATTGTGGCGATTGAGCACATTATGGAGATTGTGCGTATGAGGCGAATTTGCCTATGAGGCGATTGCGCCTACTGTGGCGATTGCGCCTATTGTGGAGATTGCACCTATTGAAGAGATTTTGCCTCAGAGGCAATTGTGTCTTTTGAGGCGATTGTGCCTTTAGAGGGGATTGTGCCTATAGTGCAAATTGTGCCTATTGTGGAGATTGTGCCTATTGAAGAGATTTTGCCTCTCAGACTATTGTGTCTTTTGAGGCGATTGTACCTTTAGAGGTGATTGTGCCTGTAGTGGAAATTGTGCCTATTGAGGCGTGATTGCTAAGTGGCGATTGTGCCGAATGAGGCGATTGTGCCTATTGTGGAGATTGTGCCTATTGTGGACATTGTGCCTGTTGAGAACATTGCGCCCAAGAGGCGATTATGCGTATTGAGGCGATTGTGCCTATTGTGGAGATTGTGCATATTGAGGCGTGTGCCTATGAGGCGATACTGCCTATGGTGGCAATTGTGGCAATTGAGGAGATTGTGCCAATTTTGGTGATTGGGCCTATTGAGGCGATTGTACCTATTGAGGTGATTGTGCCCATTGTGAGATTGTGCCTATGAGGTGATTTTGCCTATGAGGTGATTGTGCCTATTGTGGCGATGCTGCCTATTGAGGTGATTGCGCCTATTGCGGCGATTGTGCCTATTGTGGAGATTGGGCCTATTGTGAGGCTTCTGCCTATTGTGGAGATTGTGGCTATTGAGGTGATTGTGCCTATTGTGGAGTTTGTGGCTTTTGTGGAGATTGTGCACATTATGGAGATTCTGCCTATAAGGCAAACATGCCTATGAGGCTTTTGTGCCTATTGTGGCGATTGTGCCTATTGAGGTAATTGTGCCTATTGTGGAATTTGTGCCTCTTGTGGAGATTGTGCCTATTGTGGAGATTGTGCCTTTGAGGCAATTGTGCCTATTGTGGCGTTTGTGACAATTGAATTGCTTGTGCCTATTGAGGCGATTGTGCCTATTGAGGCGATAGTGCCTAGTGAGGCGATTCTGCCAATTGTGGAGATTGTGCCTATGAGGCGATTGTGCCTGTGAGGCGATTGTGCTTATAAGGTGATTACGACTATCGTGGCAATGGTGCCTATTGAGGCAATAGTGCCTTTGAAGCGATTGTGCCTATTGAGGCGAATGTGCCTATTGATGCGATTGTGCCCATTGAGGCTACTATGCCTTTGAGGCAATTGTACCTATTGTGAAGATTGTGCCTATTGTGGCGATTGTGCCTATTGTGGAGATCGGGCTTAATTTGGAGATTGTGCCTATTGTCGAGATTGTGAGTATTGCTGCGTTTGTGAAATTGAGGTGATTGTGCCTACTGTGGAGATTGGGCGTATTTTGGAGATTGTGCCTATTATGGAGATTGTGACTATTGCTGCGTTTGTGCCTCTGAAGCGATGTGGCAATTGTGCCAATGAGGCAATTGTGCCTATTGTAGTGATTGTGACTATTGAGGCGATTGTGCCTAGGAAGTGATTGTGCCTATGTGGCAATTGTGTCTATTGTCGCGATTGTGCTTATTGAAGCGATTGTGCTTTTTGAGGCGATTGTGACAATTTGGCGATTTTGCCTATTGTGGTGATTGTGCCTGCGGAGGCGATGGTGCATATTGAAGCGATTGTGCTTATTGAGGTGATTGTGCTTATGAGGCGATTGTGTCAATTGAGACGATTGAGGCTTTAGAGGCGATTGTGCCTATTGTGGTGATTGTGACTATTGAGGCGATTGTGTGTATGAAGTGATTGTGCATATTGTGGCAATTGTGCCTATTTTCGCGATTGTGCATATTGAAGCGATTGTGCCTATTGAGGCGATTGTGCCTATTGAGGCGATTGTGCCTATGAGGCGATTATGCCTATTGAGGCAATTGCGCCTGTTGTGGAGATTGTGCCTATTTAGGCGTTTTTGCCTATTGTGTTGATTGTGCCTGTGGAGGCGATTGTGTCTATTGAGACGATTGAGCCTTTAGAGGCGATTGTGCCTATGAGGCGATTGTGTCTATTGAGGCGATTGAGCCTTTAGAGGCGATTGTGCCTATTGTTGAGATTCTGCCTATTGTGAAGATTATGCCTATTGAGGCGATTGTGCTCTTGAGACGAATGTGCCTTTGAAGCGATTGCGCCTATTGTGGCGATTGTACCTATTGAGGCAATTGTGGCTATTGTGACGATTGCGCCAATTATGGTGATTGTGCCCATTCAGGCGATTGTGCCAATTGAGGCGATTGTGCCTGTTGTGGCGATTGGGCCTATTGTGGATATTGTGCCTATTGTGTAGGTTGTGACTATTGAGGAGATTGTGCTTATGAGGCGATTGGGTCTATTGAGGTGATTGAGCCTTGAGAGGCGATTGTGCCTATTGTCGAGATTGGAGCTATTGTGAAGATTGTGCCTATTGAGGTGATTGTGCACATTGTGGCGATAGTGCCTATTGTGTAGATTGCGCCTATTGATGCGATTGTACCAAATGAGGCGATTGTGCCTGTTGTGGCGATTGTGACTATTGAGGTGATGGTGTCTTTGAAGCGATTGTGCCTATTGTGGCGATTGTGTCTATTTATGGGATTGTGCGCATTAAAGCGATTGTGCCTATGAGGTGATTGTGCCTCTTGTGGAGATTGTGCCTATTGTGGAGATTTTGCCTATTTAGGAGATTGTGTCTATTGTGGAGTTTGTGCCTATTGTGGAGATTGTGACTATTTTGGAGATTGAGTCTATTGTGGAGATTTTGCCTATTTAGGAGATTATGCCTATTGTGGCGTTTGTGCCTATTGAGGCGATTGTGCCTATGAGGTGATTGTGCCTCCGAGGCGATTGGTCCTATTGTGGCAATTGTGCGTATGGAGGTGATTGTGCCTATGAAGCAATTGTGCCTATTGTGGCGATTGTGACTCTTGAAGCGATTGTGCATATTGAAGCGATTGTGCCTATTGTGGCGATTGTGCCTATTGATGCGATTGTGCCCATTGAGGCTACTGTGCCTTTGAGATGATTTTGCCTATTGTGAAGATTGTGCTTAATGTGGCGATTGTGCCTATGAGGCGATTGTGCCTATTGATGCGATTGTGCCTATTGTGGAGATTGGGCCTATTTTGGAGATTGTGACCATTGTGGAGATTGTGACTATTGCTGTGTTTGTGCCTATTGAGGCGATTGTGACTATTGAGGAGATTGTGAATATGAAGCGATTGTGCCTATTGTGGCAATTGTGCCAATGAGGCGATTTTGCCTATTGTGTTGATTGTGTCTATTTATGGGATTGTGCGCATTGAAGCGATTGTGCCTATGAGGTGATTGTGCCTCTTGTGGAGATTGTGCCTATTGTGGAGATTTTGCCTATTTAGGAGATTGTGTCTGTTGTGGAGTTCGTGCCTATTGTGGAGATTGTGACTATTTTGGAGATTGAGTCTATTGTGGAGATTATGCCTATTGTGGCGTTTGTGCCTATTGAGGCGATTGTGCCTATGAGGCGATTGTGCCTACGAGGCGATTGTGCCTATTGTGGCAATTGTGCGTATGGAGGTGATTGTGCCTATGAAGCAATTGTGCCTATTGTGGCGATTGTGACTCTTGAAGCGATTGTGCATATTGAAGCGATTGTGCCTATTGAGGCGATTGTGCCTATTGATGTGATTGTGCCCATTGAGGCTACTGTGCCTTTGAGATGATTTTGCCTTTGTGACGATTGTGCTTAATGTGGCGATTGTGCCTATGAGGCGATTGTGCCTATTGTGGTGATGGTGCCTATTGTGGAGATTGGGCCTATTTTGGAGATTGTGACCATTGTGGAGATTGTGACTATTGCTGCGTTTGTAGCCTATTGAGGCGACTTTGACTATTGAGGCGATTGTGCCTACTGAGGTGATTGTGCCTATTGTGGAGATTGTGCCTGTGGAGGCGATTGTGTGTATTAAGCGATTGTGCTTATTGAGGCGATTGTGCCTATGAGGCGATTTTGTCTATTGAGGCGATTGATCCTTTAGAGCCGATTGTGCCTATTGTGGAGTTTGTGCCTATTGTGAAGATTGTGCCTATTGAGGCAATTTTGAATTTGGTGGCGATTGCGCGTATTGTGGAGCTTGTGCCTATTGATGCGATTCTGCCAAATGAGGCGATTGTGCCTGTTGTGACGATTATGCTGTTGAGACGAATGTGCCTTTGAAGAGATTGTGCCTATTGTGGCGATTGTACCTATTGATGCGATTGTGCATATTGAAGCGATTCTCGTTATTGAGGCGATTGTGCCTCTGAGGCGATTTTGCCTATTGTGGCGATTGTGTGTATTGTGGAGTTTTTGCCTATTTTGGCGATTGCGTCTATTGAGATTGTACCTATTGTGGCTTTTCTGTCTATTGAGGCGATTGTGCCTATTGTGGAGATTGTGCCTCTTGAGGCGATTGTGCTCATTGAGGCGACTGTGCCGAGAGGCGATTGTGCCAATTGAGGCGATTGTGCCTATTGTGGCGATTGTGCCTATTGTGGATATTGTGCAGGTGAGGCGATTATGCCTATTGTGGAGATATTGCCTTTGAGGCGATTGTGTCTATTGAGGCATATGTGCCATAGAGGCGATTGTGCCTTTTGAGGAGATTGTGTCCATTGAAGCGATTGTGTCAATTGAGGCGATTGAGCCTTTAGAGGCGATTGTGCCTATTGTGGAGATTGTGCCTTCGAGGCGATTGTGCCTATTGAGGCGTCTGTGGCTCTTGTGAGAGATTGTACCTATTGTGCAGATTTTGCCCTTGAGGATTTTGTGCCTATTTTGGAGATTATGCCTATAGTGGTGATTGTGACTATAAGGCGACTGTGTCCATTGTGCAGATTGCACGTATTGTGGAGAATGTGCCTATTGTGAAGATTGTGCCTATGAGGCGATTGTGCCTATTGACGCGATTGTGTCTACTCTGGAGTTTGTGCCTATTGAGGCGATTGTGGCTATTGAGGCGATTGCGCCTAGTGTGGACATAGCGCCTATTGAGGCGATTGTGCCTACTGTGGGGATTGAGACGATTGAGGCGATTCTTCCTATTGTGGAGATGGTGCCTGTTGCGGCGATTGTGCCTATTGAGGCGATTGTGCCTATTGTTGAGATTGTGTCTATTGTGTAGATTGTGCTTTTGCGGAGATTGTGCCTATTTAGGCATTTGTGCCTATTTAGGCATTTGTGCTCATTGAGGCGATTGTGCCTATTGTTGAGATTGTGCCTATTTAGGCGATTGTGCCAAATTAGGCGATTGTGCCTGTTGTGACGATGGTTCGTATTTGGGTGAATGAACCGATTGTGCCTATTGTGGCGATCATTACTATTGAGGCGATACAGCGTTTTGAAGAGATTCTGCCTATTGAGGCGTTAGACATATGAGGCGATTATGCCTATTGAGGCGATTGTGCCTATTGTGACGATTGTGCCAATGAGGCGATTTTGCCAACAAGGCGATTGTGTCTATCGTGGCGATTGTGCCTATTAAGGCGATTGTGTCTCTTGAGACGATTGTGCCTATTGAGATGTTTTAGCCTATTGAGTGATTATGCCAATTGTGGCGATTGTGCCTATTGAGGAGATTGTGCCTTTTGAGGCGATTGTGCTTATTGAGGCGATTGTGCCTATTGTGGAGATTGTGCCTATTTAGGAGATTGTGTCTATTGTGGAGATTATGCCTATTGTGGCGTTTGTACCTATTGAGGCGATTGTGCCTATGAGGCAATTGTGCCTACGAGGCGATTGGGCCTGTTGTGGCGATTGTGCGTATGGAGGTGATTGTGCCAATGAAGCGATTGTGCCTATTGTGGCGATTGTGCCTATTGAGGCGGTTGTGCATATTGAAGCGATTGTGCCTATTGATTCGATTGTGCCTATTGAGGCGATTGTGCCCATTGAGGCTACTGTGCCTTTGAGGCGATTGTGCCTATGAGGCAATTGTGCCTACGAGGCGATTGTGCCAATTGATGCGATTGTGCCAATTGATGCGATTGTGCCTATTGTGGAGATTGGGCCTATTTTGGAGATTGTGCCTATTGTGGAGATTGTGACGATTGCTGCGTTTGTAGCCTATTGAGGCGACTTTGACTATTGATGCGATTGTGCCCATTGAGGCTACTGTGCCTTTGAGGCGATTGTGCCTATGAGGCAATTGTGCCTACGAGGCGATTGTGCCAATTGATACGATTGTGCCAATTGATGCGATTGTGCCTATTGTGGAGATTGGGCCTATTTTGGAGATTGTGCCTATTGTGGAGATTGTGACGATTGCTGCGTTTGTAGCCTATTGAGGCGACTTTGACTATTGAGGCGATTGTGCCTATGAAGCGATTCTGCCTATTGTGGCAATTGTGCCAATGATGCGATTGTGTATATTGTGGTGATTGTGACTATTGAGGCAATTGTGCCTATGAAGCGATTGTGCCTATTGAGGCAATTGCGCCTGTTGTGGAGATTGTGCATATTGAGACGATTGTGCCTATTTAGGCGATTTTGCCTATTGTGGTGATTGTGCCTGTGGAGGCAATTGTGCGTATTGAAGTGATTGTGCTTACTGAGGCGATTGTGCCTATGAGGCGATTTTGTCTATTGAGACGATTGAGCCTTCAGAGGCGATTGTGCCTATGAGGCGATTGTGTCTATTTAGTCGATTCAGCCTTTAGAGGTGATTGTGCGTATTGTGGAGATTCTGCCTATTGTGAAGATTGTGCCTATTGAGGCGATTGTGTTGTTAAGACGAATGTGCCATTGAAGCGATTGTGCCTTTTGTGGCGATTGTACCTATCGAGGCGATTGTGCCTATTGTGGCGATTGTGCCAATGAGGCGATTTTGCCAATGAGGTGGTTGTGTCTATCGTGGCGATTGTGCCTATTAAGGCGATTGTGTCTCTTGAGACGATTGTGCCTATTGAGATGTTTTAGCCTATTGAGTGATTATGCCAATTGTGGCGATTGTGCCTATTGAGGAGATTGTGCCTTTTGAGGCGATTGTGCTTATTGAGGCGATTGTGCCTATTGTGGAGATTGTGCCTATTTAGGAGATTGTGTCTATTGTGGAGATTATGCCTATTGTGGCGTTTGTACCTATTGAGGCGATTGTGCCTATGAGGCAATTGTGCCTACGAGGCGATTGGGCCTGTTGTGGCGATTGTGCGTATGGAGGTGATTGTGCCAATGAAGCGATTGTGCCTATTGTGGCGATTGTGCCTATTGAGGCGGTTGTGCATATTGAAGCGATTGTGCCTATTGATTCGATTGTGCCTATTGATGCGATTGTGCCCATTGAGGCTACTGTGCCTTTGAGGCGATTGTGCCTATGAGGCAATTGTGCCTACGAGGCGATTGTGCCAATTGATGCGATTGTGCCAATTGATGCGATTGTGCCTATTGTGGAGATTGGGCCTATTTTGGAGATTGTGCCTATTGTGGAGATTGTGACGATTGCTGCGTTTGTAGCCTATTGAGGCGACTTTGACTATTGATGCGATTGTGCCCATTGAGGCTACTGTGCCTTTGAGGCGATTGTGCCTATGAGGCAATTGTGCCTACGAGGCGATTGTGCCAATTGATGCGATTGTGCCAATTGATGCGATTGTGCCTATTGTGGAGATTGGGCCTATTTTGGAGATTGTGCCTATTGTGGAGATTGTGACGATTGCTGCGTTTGTAGCCTATTGAGGCGACTTTGACTATTGAGGCGATTGTGCCTATGAAGCGATTCTGCCTATTGTGGCAATTGTGCCAATGATGCGATTGTGTATATTGTGGTGATTGTGACTATTGAGGCAATTGTGCCTATGAAGCGATTGTGCCTATTGAGGCAATTGCGCCTGTTGTGGAGATTGTGCATATTGAGACGATTGTGCCTATTTAGGCGATTTTGCCTATTGTGGTGATTGTGCCTGTGGAGGCAATTGTGCGTATTGAAGTGATTGTGCTTACTGAGGCGATTGTGCCTATGAGGCGATTTTGTCTATTGAGACGATTGAGCCTTCAGAGGCGATTGTGCCTATGAGGCGATTGTGTCTATTTAGTCGATTCAGCCTTTAGAGGTGATTGTGCGTATTGTGGAGATTCTGCCTATTGTGAAGATTGTGCCTATTGAGGCGATTGTGTTGTTAAGACGAATGTGCCATTGAAGCGATTGTGCCTTTTGTGGCGATTGTACCTATCGAGGCGATTGTGCCTATTGTGGCGATTGTGCCAATGAGGCGATTTTGCCAATGAGGTGGTTGTGTCTAACGTGGCGATTTTGCCTATTAAGGCGATTGTGTCTATTGAGACGAATGTGCCTATTGAGATGTTTTTTCCTATCGTGGTGATTATGCCAATTGTGGCGATTGTGCCTATTGAGGAGATTGTGCCTTTTGAGGCGATTGTGCTTATTGAGGCGATTGTGCCCATTGTGGAGATTGTGCCCATGATGGAGATTGTGCCCATTGAGGCGATTGTGCCAATTGAGGCGATTGTGCCTGTTGTGGCGGTTGGGCCTATTGTGGATAATGTGCCTACAAGGCGATTATGCCTATTGTGGAGATTGTGACTATTGTGTAGATTGTGCCTATTGAGGAGATGGTGCTTATGAGGCGAATGGGTCTATTGAGGCGATTGAGCCTTTAGAGGCGATTGTGCCTATTGCGGAGATTATGGCTATTGTGAAGATTGTGCCTATTGAGGCGATTGAGCCTTTAGAGCCGATTGTGCCTATTCTGGAGTTTGTATCTATTGTGAAGATTGTGCCTATTGAGTCGATTGTGCACATTGTGTGCGATAGTGCCTATTTTGGAGATTGTGACTATTGAGACGATTGTGCCAAATGAGGCGATTGTGCCTGTTGTGGCGATTGTGCCTATTGAGGTGATGGTGCCTTTGAAGCAATTGTGCCTATTGTGGAGATTCTGCCTATTGTGTAGATTGTGCCTATTGAGGCGATTGTGTTGTTGAGACCAATGTGCCTTTGAAGCGATTGTGCCTTTTGTGGCGATTGTACCAACTCAGGCGATTGTACCTATTGTGGCGTTTGTGCCAATTGAATCGATTGTGTCTATTGTGGCGATTGTGCCTATTGAGGCGATTGTGCCTTGTGAGGCGATTCTGCCCATTGTGGAGATTGTGCCTATGAGGCGATTGTGCCTGTGAGGCGATTGTGCCTATAAGGTGATTGTGCCTATTGTGGTGATTGTGCCTATTGAGGCGATAGTGCCTATTGTGGAGATTGTGTCTATGAGGCGTTTGTGCCACTTGAGGAGATTGTGCCTAATGAGTCCATTGTGCTTATGATGCGATTGTGCCAACTCTGGCGATGGTGCCTATTGAGGTGTTTGTGTCTGTTGTGCAGTTTGCGGCTATTGTGGAGATTGTGCCCATTGAGGCGATTGTGCCTATTGTGGAGATTGTTCCTATGATGCGTTTGTGTCACTTGAGGAGATTGTGCCTAATGAGTCGATTGTGCTTATGATGCGATTGTGCCAAATCTGGCGATGGTGCCTATTGAGGTGATTGCGTCTGTTGTGCAGTTTGTGGCTATTGTGGAGATTTGTGCCAATTGTGCCGATTGAGCACATTATGGAGATTGGGCCTATGAGGCGAATTTGTCTATGAGGCGATTGTGCCTACTGTGGCGATTGCGCCTGTTGTGGAGACTGCGCCTATTGAAGAGATTTTGCCTCAGAGGCGATAGTGTCTTTTGAGGCGATTGTGCCTGTAGTGCAAATTGTGCCTATTGTGGAGATTGTGCCTACTGTAGAGATTATGCCTCTGAGACGATTGTGTCTTTTGAGGCGATTGTGCATTTAGAGGCGATTGTGCCTATAGTGGAAATTGTGCCTATTGAGGCGTGCTTGCTAAGTGGCGATTGTGCCGAATGAGGCGATTGTGCCTATTGAGGTGATTGTGCCTGTTGTGGAGATTGTGCTAATTGTGGACATTGTGCCTGTTGATAACATTGCGCCTATGAGGCGATTATGCGTATTGAGGCGATTGTGCCTATTGTGGAGATTGTGCGTATTGAGGCGTTTGCCTATGAGGCGACAGTGCCTATGGTGGCAATTGTGGCAATTGAGGCGATTGTGCCAATTTTGGTGATTGGGCCGATTGAGGCGATTGTGCCCATTGTGAAATTGTGCCTATGAGGTGATTTTGCCTATGAGGTGATTTTGCCTGTGGTGGCGATTGTGCCTTTTGAGGTGATTGTGCATATTGAGGCGATTGTGCCTATTGTGGAGATTGGGCCTATTGTGAGGATTCTGCCTATTCTGGAGATTGGGCCTATTGTGAGGATTCTGCCTATTGTGGCGATTGTGGCTATTGAGGTGATTGTGCCTATTGTGGAGTTTGTGGCTATTGTGGAGATTGTGCCTATTGTGGAGATTGTGCCTATTGTGGCGATTGTGGCTGTTGAGGTGATTGTGCCTATTGTGGAATTTGTAGCTATTGTGGAGATTGTGCCTATTGTGGAGATTGTGCCTTTGAGGCGAATGAGCCTATTGTGGCGCTTGTGCCAATTGAATCGATTGTGACTATTATGGCGATTGTGCCTATTGAGGCGATTCTGCACATTGTGGAGATTGTGCCTACTGTGGAGATTGTGCCTATTGTGGAGATTGTGCCTATTGTGGCGATTGTGGCTGTTGAGGTGATTGTGCAAATTGAATCGATTGTGCCTATAAGGCGAATTTGCCTATGAGGCTTTTGTGCCTACTGTGGCGATTGTGCCTATTGAGGTGATTGTTCCTATTGTGGAATTTGTGCCTATTGTGGAGATTGTGCCTTTGAGGCGATTGTGCCTATTGTGGCATTTGTGCAAATTGAATCGATTGTGTCTATTGTGGCGATTGTGCCTATTGAGGCGATTGTGCCTAGTGAGGCGATTCTGCTCATTGTGGACATTGTGCCTATGAGGCAATTGTGCCTGTGAGGCGATTGTGCCTATAAGGTGATTGTGCCTATTGTGGTGATAGTGCCTATTGTGGAGATTGTGCCTATGAGGCGTTTGTGCCACTTGAGGAGATTGTGCCTAATGAGTCGATTGTGCTTATGATGTGATTGTGCCAACTCTGGCCATGGTGCCTATTGAGGTGATTTTGTCTGTTGTGCAGTTTGTGGCTATTGTGGAGATTGTGCCAATTGTGGTGATTGAGCACATTATGGAGATTGTGCCTATGAGCCGAATTTGCCTATGAGGTGATTGTGCCTACTGTGGCGATTGTGTCTATTGAGGTGATTTTGCCTAATGTGCAGGTTGTGCCTATGAGACGAATGTGCCTATAATGGCGATTGTGGCTATGGAAGCGATTGTGCCTAATGTGGGGGCTGTGCCGATTGAGGCAATTGTGCTTATTGTGGCGATTACGCCTATTGCGGCGATTATGCCTATTGAGGCAATTGTGCCTATTTTGGAGTCTGTGCCTGTAGTGGAGATTGTGCTTATTAAGCTGATTGTGCCCATTGAGGCGTTTGTGAGTATTGTGACGATTGTGCCTATGGAGGCGATTGAGCATAATGTGGAGATTTTGCCTATCGTGACGATTTTGCATATTGAAGCGATTGTGCCAATTGTGGTGATTGTGCCGATCGAGGAGATTGTGCCTATTGTGGAGACTTTGCCTTTGAGTCGATTGTGCCTATTGCAGTGATTGTGCCTATTGAGGCGATGGTGCCTATTGAGACGATTGTGCCTATTGTGGAGATTGTGCCCATTGTAGAGATTGTGCCTGTTGTGCAGATTGTGCCTTTGGAAGTTTTTGTAATTATTGATGTCATTGTGCCCTTTGTGGAGATAGTGCCTATTGTGGAGATTGCACCTATTATGGAGATTGTGCCTATTGAGGCGATTGTGCCTATTGAGGCGATTGTGCATAATGAGGAGATTGTACTAATGATGTGATTGTGCCGACTGTGGCTGCGCCTGGTGAGTCGATTGTGCCTATTTTGGAGTTTGTGGCTGTTGTGGAGATTGTGCCTATTGAGGCGTTTGTGCCCATTGTAGAAACTGAGCATATGAGGCGATTGTGCCTATAAGGCAATCCTGCCAATTGTGGCAATTGTGCCTATTGAGGTGATTGTGCCTACTGTGGAGGTTGTGCCTATGAGGCGATTGTGCCTATGAGGCAATTGAGCCTATTGTGGCGATTGTGCCTAATGAGGTGATTGTGCCTACTGTGGAGATTGGGCCTACGAGGAGATTGTGCGTATTGTGGAGATTATGCCTATCAGGTGATTGTGCCAATTGAGGCGATTGTGCTGATTGTGGAGATTGTGATTATTTTGGAGATTGTGCCTATTGTGGAGATTGTGCCATTGAGGCGATTGTGCCTATTGTGGCGTTTGTGTCAATTGAATCAATTGTGCTTATTGTGGCGATTGTGCCTATTGAGGCGATTGTGCCTAGTGAGGCGATTGTGCTGATTGTGGAGATTGTGCCTATGAGGTGATTGTGCCTGTGAGGCGATTGTGCCTATAAGGTGATTGTGCCTATTGTGGCGATTGTGCCTTTGAGGCGATAGTGCCTATTGTGGAGACTGTGCCTATGAGGCGTTTGTGTCACTTGAGGAGATTGTGCCTAATGAGTCGATTGTGCTTATGATGCGATTGTGCCAACTCTGGCGATGGTGCCTATTGAGGTGATTGTGTCTGTTGTGCAGTTTGTGGCTATTGTGGAGATTTGTGCCAATTGTGGCAATTGAGCACATTATGGAGATTGTGCCTATGAGGCGAATTTGCCTATGAGGCGATTTTGCCTACTGTGGCGATTGTGTCTATTGTGGTGATTATACCTTTTGAGGCAATTGTGCCTATTTTGGAGTCTGTGCCTGGAGTGGAGATTGTGCCTATTAAGCTGATTGTGCCCATTGAGGCATTTGTGAGTATTGTGACGATTCTGCCTATGGAGGCGATTGAGCATATTGTGGAGATTTTGCCTATCGTGGCGATTTTGTCAATTGAAGAGATTGTGCAATTGAGGTGATTGTGCCGATTGAGGAGATTGTGCCTATTGTGGAGATTTTGCCTTTGAGTCGATTGTGCCTATTGTGGTGATTGTGCCTATTGAGGCGTTGGTGCCTATTGAGGCGATTGTGCCTATTGTGGAGATTGTGCCCATTGTAGAGATTGTGCCTGTTGTGCAGATTGAGCCTTTGGAGGTTTTTGTAATTATTGATGTCATTGTGCCCTTTGTGGAGATAGTGTCTATTGTGGAGATTGTGCCGATTGTGGAGATTGTGCCAATGAGATTATTGTGCCTCTTGTGGGCGATTATGCCAATTGAGGTAATTGTGCCGTTTGACGCGATTGTGCGCATTGTGGATATTGTGCCTGTTATGGAGATTATGCCTATTGTGGAGATTGTGCCAATGAGATTATTGTGCCTGTTGTGGGCGATTGTGCCAATTGAGGCGATTGTTCCATATGACGCGATTGTGCGCATTGTGGAGATTGTGCCTGTTATGGAGATTGTGCCTATCGTGGAGATTGTGCCTATCGTGGAGATTGTGCCTATAAGGCCAATGTGCCTATTGAGGCGATTGCACCTATTATGGAGACTGCGCCTATTGAGGCGATTGTGCGTGATGAGGTGATTGTAATAATGATGTGATTGTGCCGACTGTGGCTGCGTCTGGTGAGGCGATTGTGCCTATTTTGGAGTTTGTGGCCGTCGTGGAGATTGTGCGAATCGTGGCGTGTGTGCCTATTGATGCAATTGTGTCTATGTGGCGATTGCCTGTTGAGGCGATTGGGCCTATTGTGGTGATTGCGCCTATTGAGGCGATTGTGCCTTTGAGGCGATTGTGCCTACGATGGCGATTGTGCCAATTGTGGAGATTTTGCCTATTTTGAAGATTGTGTCTATTGTGGAGATTGTGCCTATCGTGGCGTTTGTGCCTATTGACGCGATTGTGACTATGAGGCGATTGTGCCTGTGGAGGCGATTGTGCGTATTGAAGCGATTGTGCCTATTGTGGCGATTGTGCCTATTGAGGCGATTGTGCATATTGAAACGATTGTGCCTATTGAGGCAATTGCGCCTCTTGTGGAGATTGTGCATATTGATGCGATTTTGCCCACTGAGGTGATTGTGCCTACTGAGGCGATTGTGCTAATGAGACGATTGCGCCTACTGAGGCGATTCTGCCTTTTGTGGCGATTGTGCCTGTGAGGCGATTGTGCATATTGATGCGATTGTGCCTGTTGAGGCGATTGTGTCTATTGAGGTGATTGATCCTATAGAGGCGTTTGTGCCTATTGTGCGGATTGTGACTATTGAGGTGAACGTGCCTATTGAGGCGACTGTGCCGATGTGGCGATTGTGCCTATTGTGGAGATTGCACCTATTGTGAAGATTGTGCGTTTTGAGGCGATTTTTCATATTGTGGCGATTGTGCCTATTGTGGAGATTGTGCCTATTGTGGTGATTGTGCCTGTGGAGGCGATTGTGCCTATTGAGGTGATTGTGCTTCTTGTGGAGATTGTGCCTATTGTGGAGATTGTGCCTCAGAGGAGATTGTGTCTTTTGAGGCGATTGTGCCTTTAGAGGCGATTGTGCCTGTAGTGGAAATTGTACCTATTGAGGCGTGCTAGCTAAGTGGCAATTGTGCCGAATGAGGCGGTTGTGCCTATTGTGACGATTGTGCCTATTGAGGCGATTGTGCCTATTGTGGAGATTGTGCCTGTTGTGGAGACTGTGGCTGTTGAGGACATTGCGCCTATGAGGCGATTGTGCATATTGAGGCGATTGTGCCTATTGTGGAGATTGTGCATATTGAGGCGTGCTTGCCTATGAGGCGATTGTGCCTGTTGTGGTGATTGTGACTGTGGAGGCCATTGTGCGCATTGCAGCGATTGTGCCCATTGAGGCGATTGTGCCTATTGTGGAGATTGTTCCTATGATGCGTTTGTGTCACTTGAGGAGATTGTGCCTAATGAGTCGATTGTGCTTATGATGCGATTGTGCCAACTCTGGCGATGGTTCCTATTGAGGTGATTGTGTCTGTTGTGCAGTTTGTGGCTATTGTGGAGATTGTGCCAATTGTGGCGATTGAGCACATTATGGAGATTGTGCCTATGAGGCGAATTTGCCTATGAGGCGATTGTGCCTACTGTGGCGAATGTGTCTATTGAGGTGTTTGTGCCTATTGTGGAGATTGTGCCTGTTGTGGAGATTGTGCCTATTGTGGAGACTGTGCCTACGAGGCGATAGTGCCTATGGTGGCAATTGCGGCAATTGAGGCGATTGTGCCAATTTTGGTGATTGTGCCCATTGAGGCGATTGTACATATTGAGGTGATTGTGCCCATTGTGAGATTGTCCCTATGAGGTGATTTTGACTATGAGGTGATTGTGCCTATTGTGGCGATTGTGCCTATTGAGGTGATTGTGCCTATTGAGGCGATTGTGCCTATTGTGGAGATTGGGCCTATTGTGAGGATTCTGCCTATTGTGGCGATTGTGGCTATTGAGGTGATTGTGCCTATTATGGAGTTTGTGGCTATTGTGGAGATTGTGCACATTATGGAGATTGTGCCTAAAAGGCGAATTTGCCTATGAGGCTTTTGTGCCTCTTGTGGAGTTTGTTCCTGTTGAGGTGATTGTGCCTATTGTGGAATTTGTGCCTCTCGTGGAGATTGTGCCTATTGTGGAGATTGTGCCTTTGAGGCGAATGTGCCTATTGTGGCGTTTGTGCCAATTGAATCAATTGTGCCTATTGTGGCGATAGTGCCTAGTGAGGCGATTGTGCCCATTGTGGAGATTGTGCCTATTGTGGAGATTGTGCCTATTGTACAGATTGTGCCTATTGTGGCGATTGTGGCTGTTGAGGTGAGTGTGCCTATTGTGGAGTTTGTGGCTATTGTGGAGATTGTGCACATTATGGAAATTGTGCCTATAAGGCGAATTTGCCTATGAGGCTTTTGTGCCAATTGTGGCTATTGTGCCTATTGAGGTGATTGTGCCTATTGTGGAATTTGTGCCTCTTGTGGAGATTGTGCCTATTGTGGAGATTGTGCCTTTGAGGCGATTGTGCCTATTGTGGCGTTTGTGTCAATTGAATCAATTGTGCCTATTGTGGCGATTGTGCCTTTGAGGCGATATTGCCTATTGTGGAGACTGTGCCTATGAGGCGTTTGTGCCACTTGAGGAGATTGTGCCTAATGAGTCGATTGTGCTTATGATGCGATTGTGCCAACTCTGGCGATGGTGCCTATTGAGGTGATTGTGTCTGTTGTGCAGTTTGTGTCTATTGTGGAGATTGTACCAATTGTGGCGATTGAGCACATTATGGAGATTGAGCCTGTGATGCGAATTTGCGTATGAGGCGATTGTGCCTACTGTGGCGATTGTGTCTATTGACGTGATTGTGCCTATTGTGGAGATTGTGCCTATGAGACGATTGTGCCTATTATGGCGATTGTGGCTATGGATGCGATTGTGCCTAATGTGGAGGCTGTGCCGATTGAGGCAATTGTGCCTATTGTAGTGATTATGCCTACTGTGGTGATTATACCTTTTGAGGCAATTGTACCTATTTTGGAGTCTGTGCCTGTAGTGGAGATTGTGCCTATTAAGTTGATTGTGCCCATTGAGGCATTTGTGAGTATTGTGTCGATTCTGCCTATGGAGGCGATTGAGCATATTGTGGAGATTTTGCCTATCGTGACGATTTTGTCAATTGAAGAGATTGTGCAATTGAGGTGATTGTGCCGATTGAGGAGATTGTGCCTATTGTGGAGATTTTGCCTTTGAGTCGATTGTGCCTATTGTGGTGATTGTGCCTATTGAGGCGTTGGTGCCTATTGAGGCGATTGTGCCTATTGTGGAGATTGTGCCCATTGTAGAGATTGTGCCTGTTGGGCAGATTGTGCCTTTGGAAGTTTTTGTAATTATTGATGCCATTGTGCCCTTTGTGGAGATAGTGCCTATTGTGGAGATTGTGCCTATTGTGGAGATTGTGCCAAGAGATTATTGTGTCTGTTGTGGGCGATTGTGCCAATTGAGGTGATTGTTCCATATGACGCGATTGTGCGCATTGTGGAGATTGTGCCTGTTATGGAGATTGTGCCTATTGTGGAGGGTGTGCCTATAAGGCCAATGTGCCTATTGAGGCGATTGCGCCTATTATGGAGACTGTGCCTATTGAGGCGATTATGCGTAATGAGGTGATTGTAATAATGATGTGATTGTGCCGACTGTGGCTGCGTCTGGTGAGGCGATTGTGCCTATTTTGGAGTTTGTGGCTGTCGTGGAGATTGTGCGTATCGTGGCGTATGTGCCTATTGATGTAATTGTGCCTATGTGGCGATTGCCTGTTGAGGCGATTGGGCCTATTGTGGTGATTGTGCCTATTGAGGCGATTGTGCCTTTGAGGCGATTGTGCCTACGATGGCGATTGTGCCAATAGTGGAGATTTTGCCTATTTTGAAGATTGTGTCTATTGTGGAGATTGTGCCTATCGTGGCGTTTGTGCCTATTGACGCGATTTTGCCGATGAGGCGATTGTGCCTGTGGAGGCAATTGTGCGTATTGAAGCGATTGTGGCTATTGTGGCGATTGTGCCGATTGAGGCGATTGTGCATATTGAAACGATTGTGCCAATTGAGGCAATTGCGCCTCTTGTGGAGATTGTGCATATTGATGCGATTTTGCCCAGTGAGGTGATTGTGCCTACTGAGGCGATTGTGCTATTGAAACGATTGTGCCTATTGAGGCGATTCTGCCTTTTGTGGCGATTGTGCCTGTGAGGCAATTGTGCATATTGATGCGATTGTGCCTGTTGAGGCGAATGTGTCTATTGAGGTGATTGATCCTATAGAGGCGTTTGTGCCTATTGTGCAGATTGTGACTATTGAGGTGAATGTGCCTATTGAGGCGACTGTGCCAATGTGGCGATTGTGCCTATTGTGGAGATTGCGCCTAATGTGAAGATTGTGCGTTTTGAGGCGATTTTTCATATTGCGGTGATTGTGCCTATTGTGGAGATTGTGCCTATTGTGGTGATTGTGCCTGTGGAGGCGATTGTGCCTATTGAGGCGATTGTGCTTCTTGTGGAGATTGTGCCTATTGTGGAGATTGTGCCTCAGAGGCGATTGTGTCTTTTGAGGCGATTGTGCCTTTAGAGGCGATTGTGCCTGTAGTGGAAATTGTACCTATTGAGGCGTGCTTGCTAAGTGGCGATTGTGCCGAATGAGGCGGTTGTGACTATTGTGACGATTGTGCCTATTGAGGCGATTGTGCCTATTGTGGAGATTGTGCCTATTGTGGAGACTGTGGCTGTTGAGGACATTGCGCCTTTGAGGTGATTGTGCATATTGAGGCGATTGTGCCTATTGTGGAGATTGTGCATATTGAGGCGTGCTTGCCTATGAGGCGATTGTGCCTATTGTGGTGATTGTGCCTGTCGAGGCCATTGTGCGCATTGAAGCGATTGTGCCCATTGAGGCGATTGTGCCTATTGTGGAGATTGTTCCTATGATGTGTTTGTGCCACTTGAGGAGATTGTGACTAATGAGTCGATTGTGCTTATGATGCGATTGTGCCAACTCTGGCGATGGTTCCTATTGAGGTGATTGTGTCTGTTGTGCAGTTTGTGGCTATTGTGGAGATTGTGCCAATTGTGGCGATTGAGCACATTATGGAGATTGTGCCTATGAGGCGAATTTGCCTATGAGGCGATTGTGCCTACTGTGGCGAATGTGTTTATTGAGGTGTTTGTGCCTATTGTGGAGATTGTGCCTGTTGTGGAGATTGTGCCTATTGTGGAGACTGTGCCTACGAGGCGATAGTGCGTATGGTGGCAATTGCGGCAATTGAGGAGATTGTGCCAAATTTGGTGATTGTGCCCATTGAGGCGATTGTACACATTGAGGTGATTGTGCCCATTGTGAGATTGTCCCTATGAGGTGATTGTGCCTATAGTGGCGATTGTGCCTATTGTGGAGATTGGGCCTATTGTGAGGATTCTGCCTATTGTGGCGATTGTGGCTATTGAGGTGATTGTGCCTATTGTGGAGTTTGTGGCTTTTGTGGAGATTGTGCACATTATGGAGATTGTGCCTAAAAGGCGAATTTGCCTATGAGGCTTTTGTGCCTCTTGTGGAGTTTGTTCCTGTTGAGGTGATTGTGCCTATTGTGGAATTTGTGCCTCTCGTGGAGATTGTGCCTATTGTGGAGATTGTGCCTTTGAGGCGAATGTGCCTATTGTGGCGTTTGTGCCAATTGAATCAATTGTGCCTATTGTGGCGATTGTGCCTTGTGAGGCGATTGTGCCCATTGTGGAGATTGTGCCTATTGTGGAGATTGTGCCTATTGTACAGATTGTGCCTATTGTGGCGATTGTGGCTGTTGAGGTGAGTGTGCCTATTGTGGAGTTTGTGGCTATTGTGGAGATTGTGCACATTATGGAAATTGTGCCTATAAGGCGAATTTGCCTATGAGGCTTTTGTGCCAATTGTGGCTATTGTGCCTATTGAGGTGATTGTGCCTATTGTGGAATTTGTGCCTCTTGTGGAGATTGTGCCTATTGTGGAGATTGTGCCTTTGAGGCGATTGTGCCTATTGTGGCGTTTGTGTCAATTGAATCAATTGTGCCTATTGTGGCGATTGTGCCTTTGAGGTGATATTGCCTATTGTGGAGACTGTGCCTATGAGGCGTTTGAGCCACTTGAGGAGATTGTGCCTAATGAGTCGATTGTGCTTATGATGCGATTGTGCCAACTCTGGCGATGGTGCCTTCTGAGGTGATTGTGTCTGTTGTGCAGTTTGTGGCTATTGTGGAGATTGTGCCAATTGTGGCGATTGAGCACATTATGGAGATTGTGCCTGTGAGGTGAATTTGCCTATGAGGCGATTGTGCCTACTGTGGCGATTGTGTCTATTGAGGTTATTGTGCCTATTGTAGAGATTGTGCCTATGAGACGAATGTGCCTATTATGGCGATTGTGGCTATGGATGCGATTGTGCCTAATGTGGAGGCTGTGCCGATTGAGGCAATTGTGCCTATTGTGGTGATTATGCCTACTGTGGCGATTATGCCTGTTGAGGCAATTGTGCCTATTTTGGAGTCTGTGCCTGTAGTGGAGATTGTGCCTATTAAGCTGATTGTGCCCATTGAGGCGTTTGTGAGTATTGTGACGCTTGTGCCTATGGTGGCGATTGAGCATATTGTGTAGATTTTGCCTATCGTGACGATTTTGCCAATTGAAGCGATTGTGCCAATTGAGGTGATTGTGCCGATTGAGGAGATTGTGCCTATTGTGGAGATTTTGCCTTTGAGTCGATTGTGCCTATTGTGGTGATTGTGCCTATTGAGGCGATGGTGCCCATTGAGACGATTGTGCCGATTGTGGAGATTGTGCCCATTGTAGAGATTGTGCCTGTTGTGCAGATTGAGCCTTTGGAGGTTTTTATAATTATTGATGTCATTGTGCCCTTTGTGAAGATAGTGCCTATTGTGGAGATTGTGCCTATTGTGGAGATTGTGCCAATGAGATTATTGTGCCTCTTGTGGGCGATTATGCCAATTGAGGTAATTGTGCCGTTTGACGCGATTGTGCGCATTGTGGAGATTGTGCCTGTTATGGAGATTATGCCTATTGTGGAGATTGTGCCTATAAGGCCAATGTGCCTATTGAGGCGATTGCACCTATTATGGAGATTGTGCCTATTGAGGCGATTGTGCCTACTGAGGCGATTGTGCATAATGAGGTGATTGTACTAATGATGTGATTGTGCCGACTGTGGCTGCGCCTGGTGAGGCGATTGTGCCTATTTTGGAGTTTGTGGCTGTTGTGGAGATTGTGCCTATTGAGGCGTTTTTGCCCATTGTAGAGACAGAGCATATGAGGCGATTGTGCCTATGAGGCAATCGTGCCAATTGTGGCAATTGTGCCTATTGAGGTGATTGTGCCTACTGTGGAGGTTGTGCCTATGAGGCGATTGTGCCTATGAGGCAATTGAGCCTATTGTGGCGATTGTGCCTAATGAGGTGATTGTGCCTACTGTGGAGATTGTGCCAACGAGGAGATTGTGCGTATTGTGGAGATTATGCCTATCAGGTGATTGTGCCAATTGAGGCGATTGTGATGATTGTGGAGATTGTGATTATTGTGGAGATTGTGCCTATGAGGGGATTGTGCCTATTGTGGCGATTATGCCCATTGAGGCGATTTTTCCTATTGAGGCGATTGTGGCTGTTGTGGAGATTGTGCCTATTGAGGCGATTGTGCCTATTGAGGCGATTGTGCCAATTGAGGCGATTGTGCTGATTGTGGAGATTGTGCATATTGTGGAGATAGTGCCGATGAGGGGATTGTGCCTGTTGTGGCGATTGTGCCTTTGAGGCGATAGTGCCTATTGTGGAGACTGTGCCTATGAGGCGTTTGAGCCACTTGAGGAGATTTTGCCTCATGAGTCGATTGTGCTTATGATGTGATTGTGCCAACTCTGGCGATGGTGCCAATTGAGGTGATTGTGTCTGTTGTGCAGTTTGTGGCTATTGTGGAGATTGTACCAAATGTTGCGATTGAGCACATTATGGAGATTGTGCCTATGAGGCGAATTCGCCTATGAGGCGATTGTGCCTACTGTGGCGATTGTGTCTATTGAGGTGATTGTGCCTATTGTGGAGATTGTGCCTATGAGACGATTGCGCCTATTATGGCGATTGTGGCTATGGATGCGATGGTGCCTAATGTGGAGGCTGTGCCAATTGATGCAATTGTGCCTATTGTGGCGATTATGCCTATTGTGCCGATTATGCCTATTGAGGCAATTGTGCCTATTTTGGAGTCTGTGCTTGTAGTGGAGATTATGCCTATTAAGCTGATTGTGCCCATTGAGGCGTTTGTGAGAATTGTGACGATTGTGCCTATGGAGGCGATTGAGCATATTGTGGAGATTTTGCCTATCGTGACGATTTTGCCAATTGAAGCGATTGTGCCAATTGAGGTGACTGTGCCGATTGAGGAGATTGTGCCTATTGTGGAGATTTTGCCTTTGAGTCGATTGTGCCTATTGTGGTGATTGTGCCTATTGAGGCGATGGTGCCTATTGAGACGATTGTGCCTATTGTGGAGATTGTCCCCATTGTAGGGATTGTGCCTGTTGTGCAGATTGTGCCTTTGGAAGTCTTGGTAATTATTGATGTCATTGTGCCCTTTGTGGAGATAGTGCCTATTGTGGAGATTGTGCCTATTGTGGAGATTGTGCCAAGAGATTATTGTGTCTGTTGTGGGCGATTGTGCCAATTGTGGTGATTGTGCCGTTTGACGCGATTGTGCGCATTGTGGAGATTGTGCCTGTTATGGAGATTGTGCCTATTGTGGAGATTGTGCCTATAAGGCCAGTGTGCCTATTGAGGCGATTGCACCTATAATGGAGATTGTGCCCATTGAGGCGATTGTGCCTATTGAGGCGATTGTGCATAATGAGGTGATTGTTCTAATGATGTGATTGTGCCAACTGTGGCTGCGCCTGGTGAGGCGATTGTGCCTATTTTGGAGTTTGTGGCTGTTGTGGAGATTGTGCCTATTGAGGCGTTTGTGCCCATTGCAGAGACTGAGCATATGAGGCGATTGTGCCTATGAGGCAATCGTGCCAATTGTGGCAATTGTGCCTATTGAGGTGATTGTGCCTAATGAGGTGATTGTGCCTACGGTGGAAATTGTGCCTACGAGGAGATTGTGCGTATTGTGGAGATTATGCCTATGAGGTGATTGTGCCAATTGAGGCGATTGTGCTGATTGTGGAGATTGTGATTATTGTGGAGATTGTGCCTATGAGTGGATTGTGCCTATTGTGGCGATTATGCCTATTGAGGCGATTTTGCCTATTGAGGCGATTGTGGCTGTTGTGGAGATTGTGCCTATTGAGGCGATTGTGCCTATTGAGGCGATTGTGCCAATTGAGGCGATTGTGCTGATTGTGGAGATTGTGCATATTGTGGAGATTGTGCCTATGAGGGGATTGTGCCTGTTGTGGCGATTATGCCTCTTGTGGCGATTTTGCCTATTGAGGCGACTTTGACTATTGAGGCGATTGTGCGTATTGTGGAGATTGTGCCTAAGAGGCGTTTGTGCCTCTTGAGGCGATTGTGCCTATTGAGGTAATTGTTCCAATTGAGGCGACTTTGCTGATTGTGGAGATTGTGCCAATTGTGGCGATTATGCCTATTGAGGTGATTTTTCCTATTTAGGTGATTGTGCCTATTGAGGCGATTGTGCCAATTATGGAGATTGTGCCTATTGAGCCAATTGTGCCTATTGAGGCGATTGTGATATTGTGAAGATTATGCCTATGAGGCGTTTATGCCTATTGAGGCGATTGTGCCTATTGTGGAGACTGTGCCTATTCAGCCGATTGTGCCTATTGTGGAGATTCTGCCTATTGTGGAGATTGCGCCTACTGTGGAGATAATGCCTATGAGTCGATTGTGCCTCTTGTGGCGGTTGAGCGTATTCAGGAGATTGTGCCTACTGAGGCGATTGTGACTAATTGTGGAAATTGTGGCTTTTGTGGAGATTGTCACGATTGAGGCAATTGTGCCTGTTCAGGAGTTTGTGCCTAATGTGGAGATTGTGCCTTTGAGGCGCTTGTGCCACTTGAGGAGATTGTGCCTAATGAATCGATTGTGCTAATGATGTGATTGTGCCAACTGTGGCGTTTGTGCCTATTGAGGTGATTGTGCCTGTTGTGCGGTTTGTGGCTATTGTGGAGATTGTTTAATTGGGGCAATTGTGCACAATATGGAGATTGTGCCTATGAGAAGAATTTGCATATGAGGCGATTGTGTCTATTGAGGTGATTGTGCCTATTGTGCGGTTTGTGGCTATTGTGGAGATTGTTTAATTGGGGCAATTGTGCCTATTAATGCGATTGAGCCTATTGTGACGATTGTGACTATTGATGCGATCGTGTCTAATGATGCGATTGTGCCTATTGAGGCGATTGTAACTATTGTGGTGATTGTGCCGATTGAGATGAGTGTGGATCTTGACACAATTGTGCCAATTATGAAAATTGTGCCTGTTGTGGAAATTGTGCCTATTGAGGTGATTGTACCGATTGTGGAGTTTTTCCTAGAGTGAAGAATGTGCCCATTGAGGGGATTGTGCCTGCTGAGGCGATTGTGCCTATTGTAGAGATTGTGTCTACGAGGTAATTTTGCCTATTGAGGCGATTGTGCCGATTGTGGAGATTGCGCCTATTGCGCGTTTGGGGACCATGGAGGCGATTGTGCCAATTGTGGACATTTTGCCTATTGTGGAGATTGTGTGTTTTGAGGCGGTTGGGCCTATTGAGGCCATTGTGCCTATTGAGGCGATACTGCCTATTGTTGCGATTGTGCATACAGAGGCGTTTGTGCCTATTGATGCGATTCTGCGTTTTCTGGAGATTGTGCCTATGAGGCGATTGTCCCTATTGAGGCGATTGTGCCTATGGTGGAGATTGTGTTAATTGAGGTGATTGTGCCTATTGTGGCGACTGTGAATATTGAGGTGATAGTGTGTATTGAGGCGATTATGCTTATTGTGGTGATTGTGCCCTTTGAGGCGATTGTGCCTATTCTGGAGATTGTGCCTAAGAGTCGATTATGCCTATTGTGGCGATAGTGCCTAATATGGCGATTGTGCATATTGAAGCAATTGTGCCTATTGACGCGATTGTACCTATTAAAGCGATTGTGCATATTGTGGCAATTGTGCCTATGGAGGCAAACGTGCCAATTGTGGAGATTGTGCCAATTGTGGAGATTGTGACTATGGGACGATTGTGGCTAATGTGGCGATTGTGCCTATTGAGGCAATTGTGACAATTGTACTGATTGTGCCTTTTGGGGCAATTGTTCATATTGCGGGGACTGTGCCTAATGAGGCGATTGTGTCTATAGTGGTGATTGGGCCTATCGAGGCGATTGTGCATATTGAAGTGACTGTGTCGATTGCGGCGATTGTGACTATTGAGGCAATTGTGCCAATTGGAACGATGGTGCCAATTGAGGTGATTGTGCCTATTTAGGCTATTGTGCCAATTGTGGAGATTGTGCCGATGAGGAGAATGTGCCTATGAGGCGATTGGGCCAATTGTGGTGATTGTGCCTATGGAGGCGATTTTGCCAACTGGGGAGATTTTGACTATGGGACGATTGTGGCAAATGTGGCGATTGTGCCTATTGAGGCAATTGTGACTATTGTAAAGATTGTGCCTATGAACCGATTGTGCCTATTGGGGCAATTGTTCATATTGTGGAGATTGTGGCTATTGAGGCGATTGTGCCTATTGAGGCGATTGTGCCGATTGTGGAGATTGTACGTATTGAGGTGATTGTGCCTATTGAGACGATTGTGCCTCTTGTGGAGATTGTGCATGTTGCGGCGTTTGTGCCTATTGAGGCACTTGTGCCAATTGTGGACATTTTGCCTATTGTGGAGATTGTGTGTTTTGAGGCGGTTGGGCCTATTGAGGCCATTGTGCCTATTAAGCGATACGCCCTATTGTTGCGATTGCGCATACAGAGGCATTGTGCCTATTGATGCGATTCTGCGTTTTCTGGAAATTGTGCCTATGAGGCGATTGTCCCTATTGAGGCGATTGTGCCTACGGTGGAGATTGTGCCAATTGAGGTGATTGTGCCTATTGTGGCGACTGTGAATATTGAGGCGATAGTGTGTATTGAGGCGATTATGCCTATTGTGGTGATTGTGCCCTTTGAGGCGATTGTGCCTATTCTGGAGATTGTGCCTATGAGGCGATTATGCCTATTGTGGTGATAGTGCCTAATATAGCGATTGTGCATATTGAACCAATTGTGCCTATTGACGCGATTGTACCTATTGAAGCGATTGTGCATATTGTGGCGATTGTGCCTATGGAGGCCAATGTGCCAATTGTGGAGATTGTGCCAATTGTGGAGATTGTGACTATGGGACGATTGTGGCTAATGTGGCGATTGTGCCTATTGAGGCAATTGTGACAATTGTACCGATTGTGCCTATGAAATGATTGTGCATTTTGGGGCAATTGTTCATATTGCGGAGACTGTGCCTAATGAGGCGATTGTGTCTATAGTGGCAATTGGGCCTATCGAGGCGACTGTGCATATTGAAGTGATTGTGCCGATTGCGGCGATTGTGCCTATTGAGGCGATTGTGCCAATTGGAACGATGGTGCCAATTGAGGTGATTGTGCCTATTTAGGCTATTGTGCCAATTGTGGAGATTGTGCCGATGAGGAGAATGTGCCTATGAGGCGATTGGGCCAATTGTGGTGATTGTGCCTATGGAGGCGAATTTGCCAATTGGGGAGATTTTGACTATGGGACGATTGTGGCTAATGTGGCGATTGTGCCTATTGAGGCAATTGTGACTATTGTAAAGATTGTGCCTATGAACCGATTGTGCCTATTGGGGCAATTGTTCATATTGTGGAGATTGTGGCTATTGAGGCGATTGTGCCTATTGAGGCGATTGTGCCGATTGTGGAGATTGTACGTATTGATGTGATTGTGCCTATTGAGGCGATTGTGCCTCTTGTGGAGATTGTGCCTATTGCGGCGTTTGTGCCTATTGAGGCACTTGTGCCAATTGTGGACATTTTGCCTATTGTGGAGATTGTGTGTTTTGAAGCGGTTGGGCCTATTGAGGCCATTGTGCCTATTAAGCGATATGCCCTATTGTTGCGATTGCGCATACGGAGGCATTGTGCCTATTGATGCGATTCTGCGTTTTCTGGAAATTGTGCCTATGAGGCGATTGTCCCTATTGAGGCGATTGTGCCTACGGTGGAGATTGTGCCAATTGGGGTGATTGTGCCTATTGTGGCGATTGTACGTTTTGAGGCGATTGTGCCTATTGAGGTGATTGTGCTTGTTGTGGAGTTTGTGCCTATTTTGGAGATTGTGCCTATTGTGGAGATTGTGCCTTTCAGGCCATTGTGCCTATTGAGGCGATTGTGCATATTGAGACATTTGTAGAGATTGTGTCTAATGAGGCGAAAGTGCCTATTGAGTTGACTGTGCCTATTGAGGCGATTATGCCTCGTGTGCCGATTATGACTATTCAGGCGATTGTGCCTCTTGTGGAGATTGTGCCTATGATTGTAGAGATTGTGCATATGTGTGGTTTGTGCTATTGAGACGACTGTGCCTATTGTGGAGACTGTGCCTATTGTGGAGATTGTGTCTATTGAGGTAATTGTACCTATTGAGTCAATTGTGAGTATTGTGGCGATTGTGCCAATGGAGGCGATTGTGCCGATTTAAGAGATTGTGCCTGTTCAGGCGATTGTACATATTGAAGCGATTGTGCCTATTGAGGCGATTGTGCTTATTGAGTCGATTGTGCCTATTGAGGTATTGCATAACAGCACACAAACCAACAGCCACTCTCAGACAACAACTCACCAGGACAAAAGACCCGATCCCCAGCATGAGCAAACCAACGTAGTGTACAAAATCCCATGCAAGGACTGCACAAAACACTACATAGTACAAACAGGAAGACAGCTAACAACCCGCATCCATGAACACTAACTAGCCACGAAACGACACGACCAGCTTTCCCTAGTAGCCATACACTCAGAGGACAAACAACATGAAATCGATTGGGACAACACCACTATTATTGAGCAGGCCAGAGAACAGCCAGGGAATTCCGAGAGGCACGACACTCATCCACAAATTTTATCAACATACACATCGACCTAGACCCTATATACCGGTCACTGCAGCGGACAGCAACTGACAACCGGAAGCGGCAGAATCAAACACTATAAATGCCGGAGGAAACAGCACAGAAGCTCTTCACAGGAGGCTCCCAAGTACTGAAGATGTCACCTAGAAAGGGGACGAAACATTTGCAGCAAAAACTCACAGCTCGGCGAACAGAACCTCAACAATGATCACCCGAGCCACAAATCTTCTCACAAACTTTGAATATGGTGGCTATTGTGCCCATGGATGCGATTGTGCATATTACAACGATTGTGCCTATTGAGGCAATTGCGCCTATTGCGGCGATTGTGCATACTGAGGCGAATGTGCATATTGAGGCGATTGTGCTTTGTGCAGATTGTACCTAGTGTGGAGATTGTGCCTATGAGGCGATTGTTCCTAGTGAGGCGATTGTGCCAATTGAGGCGATTGTGCCTATTGAGGCGATTGTGCCTATTGTTGCGATTGTCCCTATTGTGGACATTGTGCCTATTGAGTCTATTGTGCCGATTGAGGCGATTGTGCTGATTGTGGAGATTGTACGTATTGAGGTGATTGTGCCTATTGAGGCGATTGTGCCTCTTGTGGAGATTGTGCCTGTTGCGGCGTTTGTGCCTATTGAGGCAATTGTGCCAATTGTGGACATTTTGCCTATTGTGGAGATTGTGTGTTTTGAGGCGGTTGTGCCTATTGAGGCGATACTGCCTTTTGTTGCGATTGTGCATACGGAGGCATTGTGCCTATTGATGCGATTCTGCGTTTTCTGGAAATTGTGCCTATGAGGCGATTGTCCCTATTGAGGCGATTGTGCCTACAGTGGAGATTGTGCCAATTGAGGTGATTGTGCCTATTGTGGCGACTGTGAATATTGAGGCGATAGTGTGTATTGAGGCGATTATGCCTATTGTGGTGATTGTGCCCTTTGAGGCGATTGTGCCTATTCTGGAGATTGTGCCTATGAGGCGATTATGCCTATTCTGGCGATAGTGCCTAATATGGCGATTGTGCATATTGAAGCAATTGTGCCTATTGACGCGATTGTACCTGTTGAAGCGATTGTGCATATTGTGGCGATTGTGCCTATGGAGGCCAATGTGCCAATTGTGGAGATTGTGCAAATTGTGGAGATTGTGCCTATTGTGGAGATTGTGCCAATGAGATTATTGTGCCTGTTGTGGGCGATTGTGCCAATTGAGGTGATTGTGCCGTTTGACGCGACTGTGCGCATTGTGGAGATTGTGCCTGTTATTGAGATTGTGCTTATTGTGGAGATTGTGCCTATAAGGCCAATGTGCCTATTGAGGCGATTGCACCTATTATGGAGATTGTGCCTATTGAGGCGGTTGTGCCTATTGAGGCGATTGTGCCTACGGTGGAGATTGTGCCAATTGAGGTGATTGTGCCTATTGTGGCGACTGTGAATATTGAGGCGATAGTGTGTATTGAGGCGATTATGCCTATTGTGGTGATTGTGCCCTTTGAGCCGATTGTGCCTATTCTGGAGATTGTGCCTATGAGGCGATTATGCCTATTGTGGAATAGTGCCTAATATGGCGATTGTGCATATTGAAGCAATTGTGCCTATTGACGCGATTGTACCTATTGAAGCGATTGTGCATATTGTGGTGATTGTGCCTATGGAGGCCAATGTGCCAATTGTGGAGATTGTGCAAATTGTGGAGATTGTGCCTATTGTGGAGATTGTGCCAATGAGATTACTGTGCCTGTTGTGGGCGATTGTGCCAATTGAGGTGATTGTGCCATTTGACGCGATTGTGCGCATTGTGGAGATTGTGACTGTTATGGAGATTGTGCCTATTGTGGAGATTGTGCCTATAAGGCCAATGTGCCTATTGAGGCGATTGCACCTATTATGGAGATTGTGCCCATTGAGGCGATTGTGCCTATTGAGGCGATTGTGCATAATGAGGTGGTTGTACTGATGATGTGATTGTGCCGACTGTGGCTGCGCCTGGTGAGGCGATTGTGCCTATTTTGGAGTTTGTGGCTGTTGTGGAGATTGTGCCTATTGAGGCGTTTGTGCCCATTGTAGAGTCTGAGCATATGAGGCGATTGTGCCTATGAGGCAATCGTGCCAATTGTGGCAATTGTGCCTATTGAGGTGATTGTGCCTACTGTGGAGGTTGTGCCTATGAGGCGATTGTGCCTATGAGGCAATTGAGCCTATTGTGGCGATTGCGCCTAATGAGGTGATTGTGCCTACTGTGGAGATTGTGCCTACGAGGAGATTGTGCGTTTTGTGGAGATTATGCCTATCAGGTGATTGTGCCAATTGAGGCGATTGTGATGATTGTGGAGATTGTGATTATTGTGGAGATTGTGCCTATGAGGGGATTGTGCCTATTGTGGCGATTATGCCGATTGAGGCGATTTTGCCTATTGAGGCGATTGTGGCTGTTGTGGAGATTGTGCCTATTGAGGCGATTGTGCCTATTGAGGCGATTGTGCCAATTGAGGCGATTGTGCATATTGTGGAGATTGTGCCTATGAGGGGATTGTGCCTGTTGTGGCGATTGTGCCTTTGAGGCAATAGTGCCTATTGTGGAGACTGTGCCTATGAGGCGTTTGTGCCACTTGAGGAGATTTTGCCTAATGAGTCGATTGTGCTTATGATGTGATTGTGCCAACTCTGGCGATGGTGCCAATTGAGGTGATTGTGTCTGTTGTGCAGTTTGTGGCTATTGTGGAGATTGTACCAAATGTTGCGACTGAGCACATTATGGAGATTGTGCCTATGAGGCGAATTCGCCTATGAGGCGATTGTGCCTACTGTGGCGATTGTGTCTATTGAGGTGATTGTGCCTATTGTGGCGATTATGCCTATTGTGCCGATTATGCCTATTGAGGCAATTGTGCCTATTTTGGAGTCTGTGCTTGTAGTGGAGATTGTGCCTATTAAGCTGATTGTGCCCATTGAGGCGTTTGTGAGAATTGTGACGATTGTGCCTATGGAGGCGATTGAGCATATAGTGGAGATTTTGCCTATCGTGACGATTTTGCCAATTGAAGCGATTGTGCCAATTGAGGTGATTGTGCCGATCGAGGAGATTGTGCCTATTGTGGAGATTTTGCCTTTGAGTCGATTGTGCCTATTGTGGTGATTGTGCCTATTGAGGCGATGGTGCCTATTGAGACGATTGTGCCTATTGTGGAGTTTGCGCCCATTGTAGGGATTGTGCCTGTTGTGCAGATTGTGCCTTTGGAAGTCTTGGTAATTATTGATGTCATTGTGTCCTTTGTGGAGATAGTGCCTATTGTGGAGATTGTGCCTATTGTGGAGATTGTGCCAAGAGATTATTGTGTCTGTTGTGGGCGATTGTGCCAATTGAGGTGATTGTGCCGTTTGACGCGATTGTGCGCCTTGTGGAGATTGTGACTGTTATGGAGATTGTGTCTATTGTGGAGATTGTGGCTATAAGGCCAGTGTGCCTATTGAGGCGATTGCACCTATAATGGAGATTGTGCCTATTGAGGCGATTGTGCCTGTTGAGGCGATTGTGCATAATGAGGTGATTGTACTAATGATGTGATTTGCCAACTGTGGCTGCGCCTGGTGAGGCGATTGTGCCTATTTTGGAGTTTGTGACTGTTGTGGAGATTGTGCCTATTGAGGCGTTTGTGCCCATTGTAGAGACTGAGCATATGAGGCGATTGTGCCTATGAGGCAATCGTGCCAATTGTGGCAATTGTGCCTATTGAGGTGATTGTGCCTAATGAGGTGATTGTGCCTACGGTGGAAATTGTGCCTACGAGGAGATTGTGCGTATTGTGGAGATTATGCCTATCAGGTGATTGTGCCAATTGAGGCGATTGTGCTGATTGTGGAGATTGTGATTATTGTGGAGATTGTGCCTATGAGGGGATTGTGCCTATTGTGGCGATTATGCCTATTGAGGCGAGTTTGCCTATTGAGGCGATTGTGGCTGTTGTGGAGATTGTGCCTATTGAGGCGATTGTGCCTATTGAGGCGATTGTGCCAATTGAGGTGATTGTGCGTATTGTGGAGATTGTGCCTAAGAGGCGTTCGTGCCTCTTGAGGCGATTGTGAATATTGAGGTGATTGTGCCAATTGAGGCAACAGTGCTGATTTTGGAGATTGTGCTTATTGTGGAGATTGTGCCTATGAGGGGATTGTGCCAATTGTGGCGATTATGCCTATTGAGGTGATTTTTCCTATTTAGGTGATTGTGCCTATTGAGGCGATTGTGCCAATTATGGAGATTGTGCCTATTGAGCCAATTGTGCCTATTGAGGCGATTGTGATATTTTGAAGATTATGCCTATGAGGCGTTTATGCCTATTGAGGTGATTGTGCCTATTGTGGAGACTGTGCCTATTCAGCCGATTGTGCCTATTGTGGAGATTCTGCCTATTGTGGAGATTGCGCCTACTGTGGAGATAATGCCTATGAGTCGATTGTGCCTCTTGTGGCGGTTGAGCGTATTCAGGAGATTGTGCCTACTGAGGCGATTGTGACTAATTGTGGAAATTGTGGCTTTTGTGGAGATTGTCACGATTGAGGCAATTGTGCCTATTCAGGAGTTTGTGCCTAATGTGGAGATTGTGCCTTTGAGGCGCTTGTGCCACTTGAGGAGATTGTGCCTAATGAATCGATTGTGCTAATGATGTGATTGTGCCAACTGTGGCGTTTGTGCCTATTGAGGTGATTGTGCCTGTTGTGCGGTTTGTGGCTATTGTGGAGATTGTTTAATTGGGGCAATTGTGCACAATATGGAGATTGTGCCTATGAGAAGAATTTGCATATGAGGCGATTGTGTGTATTGAGGTGATCGTGCCTATTGTGCGGTTTGTGGCTATTGTGGAGATTGTTTAATTGGGGCAATTGTGCCTATTAATGCGATTGAGCCTATTGTGACGATTGTGACTATTGATGCGATCGTGTCTAATGATGCGATTGTGCCTATTGTGGCGATTGTAACTATTGTGGTGATTGTGCCGATTGAGATGAGTGTGGATCTTGACACAATTGTGCCAATTATGAAAATTGTGCCTGTTGTGGAAATTGTGCCTATTGAGGTGATTGTACCTATTGTGGAGGTTGTGCTCGAGTGAAGAATGTGCCCATTGAGGGGATTGTGCCTGCTGAGGCGATTGTGCCTATTGTAGAGATTGTGTCTACGAGGTAATTTTGCCAATTGAGGCGATTGTGCCGATTGTGGAGATTGCGCCTATTGCGGCGTTTGGGCCCATGTAGGCGATTGTGCCAATTGTGGACATTTTGCCTATTGTGGAGATTGTGTGTTTTGAGGCGGTTGGGCCTATTGAGGTGATTGTGCCTATTAAGCGATATGCCCTATTGTTGCGATTGTGCATACGGAGGCATTGTGCCTATTGATGCGATTCTGTGTTTTCTGGAGATTGTGCTTATGAGGCGATTGTCCCTATTGAGGCGATTGTGCCTATGGTGGAGATTGTGCTAATTGAGGTGATTGTGCCTATTGTGGCGACTGTGAATATTGAGGCGATAGTGTGTATTGAGGCGATTATGCCTATTGTGGTGATTGTGCCCTTTGAGGCGATTGTCCCTATTCTGGAGATTGTGCCTATGAGGCGATTATGCCTATTGTGGTGTTAGTGCCTAATATAGCGATTGTGCATATTGAACCAATTGTGCCTATTGACGCGATTGTACCTATTGAAGCGATTGTGCATATTGTGGCGATTGTGCCTATGGAGGCCAATGTGCCAATTGTGGAGATTGTGCCAATTGTGGAGATTGTGACTATGGGACGATTGTGGCTAATGTGGCGATTGTGCCTATTGAGGCAATTGTGACAATTGTACCGATTGTGCCTATGAAATGATTGTGCCTTTTGGGGCAATTGTTCATATTGCGGAGACTGTGCCTAATGAGGCGATTGTGTCTATAGTGGCAATTGGGCCTATCGAGGCGATTGTGCATATTGAAGTGATTGTGCCGATTGCGGCGATTGTGCCTATTGAGGCGATTGTGCCAATTGGAACGATGGTGCCAATTGAGGTGATTGTGCCTATTTAGGCTATTGTGCCAATTGTGGAGATTGTGCCGATGAGGAGAATGTGCCTATGAGGCGATTGGGCCAATTGTGGTGATTGTGCCTATGGAGGCGAATTTGCCAATTGGGGAGATTTTGACTATGAGACGATTGTGGCTAATGTGGCGATTGTGCCTATTGAGGCAATTGTGACTATTGTAAAGATTGTGCCTATGAACCGATTGTGCCTATTGGGGCAATTGTTCATATTGTGGAGATTGTGCCTATTGAGGCGATTGTGCCTATTGAGGCGATTGTGCCGATTGTGGAGATTGTACGTATTGAGGTGATTGTGCCTATTGAGGCGATTGTGCCTCTTGTGGAGATTGTGCCTGTTGCGGCGTTTGTTCCTATTGAGGCACTTGTGCCAATTGTGGCCATTTTGCCTATTGTGGAGATTGTGTGTTTTGAGGCGGTTGGGCCTATTGAGGTGATTGTGCCTATTAAGCGATACGCCCTATTGTTGCGATTGTCCATACGGAGGCATTGTGCCTATTGATGCGATTCTGCGTTTTCTGGAAATTGTGCCTATGAGGCGATTGTCCCTATTGAGGCGATTGTGCCTACGGTGGAGATTGTGCCAATTGAGGTGATTGTGCCTATTGTGGCGACTGTGAATATTGAGGCGATAGTGTGTATTGAGGCGATTATGCCTATTGTGGTGATTGTGCCCTTTGAGGCGATTGTGCCTATTCTGGAAATTGTGCCTATGAGGCGATTATGCCTATTGTGGTGATAGTGCCTAATATAGCGATTGTGCATATTGAACCAATTGTGCCTATTGACGCGATTGTATCTATTGAAGCGATTGTGCATATTGTGGCGATTGTGCCTATGGAGGCCAATGTGCCAATTGTGGAGGTTGTGCTAATTGTGGAGATTGTGACTATGGGACGATTGTGGCTAATGTGGCGATTGTGCCTATTGAGGCAATTGTGACAATTGTACCGATTGTGCCTATGAAACGATTGTGCCTTTTGGGGCAATTGTTCATATTGCGGAGACTGTGCCTAATGAGGCGATTGTGTCTATAGTGGCAATTGGGCCTATCGAGGTGATTGTGCATATTGAAGTGATTGTGCCGATTGCGGCGATTGTGCCTATTGAGGCGATTGTGCCAATTGGAACGATGGTGCCAATTGAGGTGATTGTGCCTATTTAGGCTATTGTGCCTATTGTGGATATTGTGCCGATGAGGAGAATGTGCCTATGAGGCGATTGGGCCAATTGTGGTGATTGTGCCTATGGAGGCGATTGTGCCAATTGTGGAGATTTTGATTTTGGGACGATTGTGGCTAATGCGACGATTGTGCCTATTGAGGCAATTGTGACTATTGTAAAGATTGTGCCTATGAAACGATTGTGCCTATTGGGGCAATTGTTCATATTGCGGAGATTGAGGCTATTGAGGCGATTGTGCCTATAGTGGCGATTGGGCCAATCGAGGCGATTGTGCATATTGAAGTGATTGTGCCAAATGCGCCGATTGTGCCTAATGAGGCTATTGTGCCAAGGTGGCGATTGTGCCAATTGTGGCAATTGTGCCAATTGGAACGATGGTGCCAATTGAGGCAGTTGTGCCTTTGGAGGCGATTATGCCTATGTTGGCGATTGTGCCAATTGAGGCGTTGTGCTTTATGTGGCGATTATGTCAATGTTGGCGATTGTGCCAATTGAGGTGATTGTATCTCTTGTGGCGATTGTACGTTTTGAGGCGATTGTGCATATTGAGGTGATTGTGCTTGTTGTGGAGTTTGTGCCTATTTTGGAGATTGTGCCTATTGTGGAGATTGTGCCTTTCAGGCCATTGTGCCTATTGAGGCGATTGTGCATATTGAGACATTTGTAGAGATTGTGTCTAATGAGGCGAAAGTGCCTATTGAGATGACTGTGCCTATTGAGGCGATTATGCCTCGTGTGCCGATTATGACTATTGAGGCGATTGTGCCTCTTGTGGAGATTGTGCCTATGATTGTGGAGATTGTGCATATGTGTGGTTTGTGCTATTGAGACGACTGTGCCTATTGTGGAGACTGTGCCTATTGTGGAGATTGTGTCTATTGAGGTAATTGTACCTATTGAGTCAATTGTGAGTATTGTGGCGATTGTGCCAATGGAGGCGATTGTGCCGATTTAAGAGATTGTGCCTGTTCAGGCGATTGTACATATTGAAGCGATTGTGCCTATTGAGGCGATTGTGCTTATTGAGTCGATTGTGCCTATTGAGGTATTGCATAACAGCACACAAACCAACAGCCACTCTCAGACAACAACTCACCAGGACAAAAGACCCGATCCCAACATGAGCAAACCAACGTAGTGTACAAAATCCCATGCAAGGACTGCACAAAACACTACATAGTAAAAACAGGAAAACAGCTAACAACCCGCATCCATGAACACTAACTAGCCACGAAACGACACGACCAGCTTTCCCTAGTAGCCATACACTCAGAGGACAAACAACATGAGATCGATTGGGACAACACCACTATTATTGAGCAGGCCAGAGAACAGCCAGGGAATTCCGAGAGGCACGACACTCATCCACAAATTTTATCAACATACACATCGACCTAGACCCTATATACTGGTCACTGCAGCGGACAGCAACTGACAACCGGAAGCGGCAGAATCAAAGACTATAAATGCCGGAGGGAACAGCACAGAAGCGCTTCACAGGAGGCTCCCAAGCACTGACGATGTCACCTAGAAAGGGGACGAAACATTTGCAACAAAAACTCACAGCTCGGCGAACAGAACCTCAACAATGATCACCCGAGCTACAAATCTTCTCACAAACTTTGAATATGGTGGCTATTGTGCCCATGGATGCGATTGTGCATATTACAACGATAGTGCCTATTGAGGCAATTGCGCCTATTGATTAAGCACTCTGAAGAAGGTAAAGCAGTGAATGTGGAGTGGATGGATTTTAACAAAGTGTTTGATAAGCTTCCCTATCGTAGTTTCATTCAGAAAGTAAGGTGGCATGGTATACAGGGAGACCTATCTGTCTGTATACAGCATTGCCTAGCCCATAGAGGACAGAGGGTGTTGGTAAGGGGGAAGTGTTCAGTGTGGAACTAGGTGAGCAGTGGTGTTCCGTAAGGATCGGTTCTGGGACCTCTGCTGTTTGTGATTTTGATAAATGACTTGGATGACGAAGTGGAAGAGTAGGTTCGTAAGTTTGATGATATAACAAACCGTTGGTGGAATTGTGGATAGTGTGAAGGTGTGTTGTAGTTTGCAACAATGCAATGACAAGATGCAGGACTCGGCTGCTAAGTGGCAGATCATGTTCAATATGGTAAACTGGGATATGATTCATTTTGGAAGATTGAAATTGAATGCAGAATAAGGGTTAAAGGCAGGATTCTTACATTACACATGTTCTATGTTCACTGTTTCCAGTTTCACCCAGCTTGTGGATCAATTGTTGAGTGTGTGAAGAAGTGATGTGTGTGAGATCAGGAAGTTTTGGAGGGGTGTAAGGCCAAAACCTCCAGTTACTGTCACCTGAAAGCCAGTATAATATGTGTGTTTACTTAGACCAGACAGAATCCGCCTAGTTCAGTTATTAATGCGATTTTTTGATTGCCGTTTGCTGCTGGTTACTTCACATACATTCTACTGTGTGATCCATGTAGTAATCTCTGACCATTCACAGAGATGTATAATTTTTTTTTGATACTGGAGAATGTGAAGGTGACATTTATTAGATATGGATTTAGAGGTTTCTTTGTGAGACACAAAGGATTGTAATAAATGGTCAACTTGTTAATGTCTTCACCCATGTCTGTTCCGGGGTCAGATGTATGGGGTCTGAGTGGCAGGTCAGATTTCATCACCGGAGGTAACTTGTATTGTGTGATTCTGGCTCTCCGTGTCAACACGTCTGCTCTCGGGGCCAGGTTCTGACTGAAGATGAATTTTAAAGATTGGTTACTGGTCAGCCATTAGTATTTAACCTGGACAACATTTGAACTTAGCTGAAAATGTGTTGCTGGAAAAGCGCAGCAGGTCAGGCAGCATCCAAAGAACAGGAGTTTCGACGTTTCCGGCATACGCCCTTCTTCAGGCCCTTCTTCGGGCTTATGCCCGAAACGTCGAATCTCCTGTTCCTTGGAGGCTGCCTGACCGGCTGCGCCTTTCCAGAAGCACATTTTCAGCTCTGATCTCCAGCAGCTGCAGACCTCACTTTCTCCTCAAACATTTGAACTTACACTGAGACCAGTGATCATCTGTTGGTGGGTTCTCCCCCTGTCCAAGTTGGATTCCAAATTATTTGTTTTGAAGTAATGCTTGACTGACTGCCCCGAACCAGCTTAGAAGCTCTATGCGCAGATTATGGAACAGGTCACTGAGTCTCTGTATCACAGGCAGCTGTGAGGTCCAATAACTCTGTAAGTGATTTCAGATCTATTGGAAGTAATTTTCAGTGTAGCTCATTGCAAGGTGTTGCGTTTACTGACCCGGACAATAATCGGATGTTTGCCATATTTCATGAATTTGTCAAATATAAGATATGAATGATAATCATTCAACTGAACTATAATCTCTTAAATCAATTATGTTAATTCTATATTTATGGAACTAAAATATAAACTCCTGTCAAGATTTTCTAAGTTAAAACTCACAAAACACCAGGTTACAGTCCAACAGCTTTAACTGGAAGCACACTAGCTTTCGGAGCGATGCTCCTTCATCAGGTGATTGTCACTTTAACTTTGTACACCCCAGTCCAACACCGGCATCTCCAAATCATCAAGATTTTCTAACACAGAAATAAAGCATGTACATTTTATTTTATCGAAGAAAGAACATAACTCTTGTGGTGATCAGAATTAGATATTCAATGTCAGAATTCAAAGCAATGTTTTGCTACTCCAATATTTGTAAAGTGGTTGGCTTCTGAATGATTACATGTTCAGATTGAGCAAACGATTGAACATACAAATAAAAATAGCATTCTTTTACATTTATATATGAACAATCAGTTTAATTTCTCACTGAAATGTACGATCTTCTGCTATTTACCAGCAATTTAAAAATGGTAAGAATTCAAAATGGACTGTGAATATTAAACTTAATAAATTATTTGTGTTATTAAATTTTCGTGAACAATAATTTGAAAACTTGCATTTTTTTTAGAATGAATGATGTTTAATATGAAATGTGGACGGCAAAGAAAAAGCAACGAACATAATATCTTGTCAGTGAAAAGTCAGAGCTTTCGAAAGAGTTTTGTGCCCAAGCAATTATATATTTGCTTTAGTAATTGGAATACAACATGTAAAATATTCATGTTCTGAGTAATAATTAGATTTCATAATGAAACTGACCTTGCAATACTGGCATTTTAAATGCTTATGCTGAACCAAGTAATCACATATTTGCGAGCATTTACACAGTGAAATAATTGGATACTGAGTTTTTTTTCACAGCTGGCACATGATAGAGTAAAAACCATTAAAGTACAGAAGGAGGGCATTGGATTATGTATGCATAAGTTCCAAAAATGTCTCCCAAGCACATCCCATTTGCCAGCCCTCTCTCTGTTACCCTTTAAATTCATAATTTCCAAACATATATCCAATTCTCATTTGAATCTTCATCACAACTTTCCCAGCCATGTCAATTCCAATTCGTAACAACTCTCTAAATAAAGACGTTTTTCCTTAATTCACTCCTAGCTCTTTTGCTGACAACCTTGCAATTAGAATTCCTTGATGCTGTAATGCCAACTAATAGAGTATTCTTTTTCTACTCTGCAACATTTTTCATACTTTTGACCATCGCAATAAATTCACATCTTTGTCTGTCCTCCTGCTGGAACAATAAGCCTTGCAAGAACTGTGACAAACACTACAACGGAAAAGCAAGCAGAAAACTAGTCACCAGGATATATGAACATCAAGTAGCCACAAAAGACATTACCTCAACACTAATTTCTTACGTACTGATGAGGAAGTACGGCACTTTGACTAGGTCTGTATATCCATACTAGGACAGGCCAAACAGAAACAAGCACAAGAATTCCTAGAAACAGGGTTTACGAACCGGAACTCCATCAACAAGTACATCAATTTTGACTTCTTCTACCACCCTCTGAGAAAAAGGGCCGGAAATTACATGACCAGCTCAAGGAAACTGAAACACCTAAATAGAAAGTGGGAGATAACAGCAGCACTTCACTGGAGGCTCACGTACTGAGTACAGTCAATGGAACAAACCAGGAACTGTCATTAGCTGTTGCCTCAGAAAATATCTGAGTGTTCGTGGCTGATCACCACAATAGGCACAATCGCCTGAAAAGGCACAATCGACACAATAGGCATAATCACCTCATAGGCACAATCTCTACGATACGCACAATCGCCTCCATAGGCACAATCACTACAATACTCACAATTGCCTGAATAGGCACAATGACCTCAATAGGCATAAGCTCCACAACAGGCACAATCGCCTCAATAGGCATTGTCTCCACAAGAGGCACAATCGCCTCAATAGGCGCAATCACCTCCATAGGCACAATCGCCACAATAGGTACAATCGCCTCAATGGGCACAATCGCCTCAATGGGCTCAATGGCCTCAAAGGCACAATTTCCACAATACGCACAATCACCAAAATAGGCACAAAAACCACAACAGGTACAATTGTCTCAATAGACACAATAGCCACAATAGGCACAATCACCTCAATAGGCGCAATCACCTCCATAGGCACAATCGCCACAATAGGTATAATCGCCTCAATGGGCACAATCGCCTCAATGGGCACAATGACCTCAAAGGCACAATTTCCACAATATGCACAATCTCCAACATAGGCACAAAAACCACAACAGGGACAATCACCACAATAGTTACAAACGCCTCAATGGGCACAATCGCCTCAATGGGCACAATGGCCTCAAAGGCACAATTTCCACAATATGCACAATCTCCAAAATAGGCACAAAAACCACAACAGGCACAATCGCCACGATAGGCACAATCACCTCATAGGCACAATAGCCTCAATAAGCACAATCGCGTGAACAGGCACAATCTAATCAATAGACACAATTTCCACTATATTCACAATGGCTTCCATAGGCACAATCACCACAATACTTACAATTGCCTCAATACGCACAATGACCTCAATAGACACAATCTCCACAATAGGCACAGTCTACACAATAGGCACAGTCGCATCAATGGGCACAAACCACACATAGGCGCAATCTCCACAATAATAGACACAATCTCCACAAGAGGCACAATTGCCTCAATAGGCACAATCGCGTCCATAGGCACAATCGCCACACTAGACACAATTGTCTCAATACGCATAATCGCTTCCGTAGGCACAATCGCCACAATAGGAAAAATCGCCTCAATAGGCACAATCACCTCAATTCGTACAATCACCTAAATAGGCACAACGGCCTCAAAGACACCTCCACAATTGGACAATCTCCAAAATAGGCACAAACTCCACAACAGGCACAATCGCCCCAATAGGCACAATCGCCACAATAGACACAATCGACTCAACAGGCACAATTGCCAAAATAGGCACAATCGCGTCCTAGGCACAATCTCCACAATAGGTACAATCGCCTGAACAGGCGCAATCTCTTCAATGGGCACAATCTTCACCATAGTCACAATCGCCTCCATAGGCACAATCGCCTCATAGGCACAATCTCAACAATAGGCACAATCGCCTCAATAGACACAATAGCCTCAATAGGCACAATCGCCAGAAGAGGCACAATCACCTCAGTAGGCACCATTGTGCCAATAGGCACAATCGCCACAATCTGCACAATTGACTCATTGGCACAATCGCCTCAATAGGCACAATAGCCTCAATGGGCATAATCTCCACATTAGGCACAGTCTTCAAAATACGCAGAATCGCCTCAATAGGCACAATCTCCACAATAGGCACTATCTCCACAATATTAGATATAATCTCCACAATAAACACGATCGCTTCAAAGGCACAATCGTCTCTATAGGTGCAATTGCCCCAACAGGCACAAGCGCCTCATTTGGCACAATCGCCTCAATAGGCACAATCGCCACAACATGCAAAATGGCCTGAAAAGGCACAATCTTCAAAATTGTCGCAATCTCCACAATAGGCACAATTGCCTCATCGGCACAGTCGCCTCAATGGGCATCATCGCCTCAATAGGCACTATCTCCACAATAGGCACAATCGCCTCATCGGCACAGTCGCCTCAATGGGCATCATCGCCTCAATAGGCACTATCTCCACAATAGGCACAATCGCCTCTATAGGCTCAATCGCCTCAATAGACGCAATCGCCTCATAGCACAATCGCCACAATATTCCCAATCGCCTCGTTGGCACACTCGCTGCAATATGCACAATCGCCTCCATCACCACAATCGGCTCCATATGCACAAGCAACTCAATAGGCACAATCACCTCTATAGGCAAAATCGCCTCAATAGGCACAATCACGTCAATAGGCACAATCGCCTCAATACGCACAATCGCTGCAATATGCACAATCGGCTCCATATGCACAATCAACTCAATAGGCACAATCACCTCTCCAGGCAAAATCGCCACAATAGGGACAATCTCCTCAATAGGCACAATCGCTTCCATAGGCACAATGTCCTCATCGGCACAATCTCCACAATAGGCGCAATCTCCACATTAGGCACAATCTCCACAATAGGCACAATCGCCTCAATAGGCACAATTGCCACAATAGGCATAATCGCCTCATTGGCACAATCCCCTGAACAGGCACAATCTCTTCAATAGGTCCAAACTCCGCACTAGGCACAATTATCTCCAGAGGCACAATCGCCATAAAACTCACAATTGCCTCAATAGACACAATCACCTCAATAGGCACAATCTCCACAATAGGCACAGTCTTCACAATACGCACAGTCGTCTCAATAGGCAAAAAGCCCACATAGGCATAATCTCCACAATAATAGGCACAATCTCCACAATAATAGGCACAATCTACAGAATAGGCACAATCACAACAATAGGCACAATCTCCACAATAAGCACACTCGCTTCAATATGTGCAATTGCCACCATTGCCTTAATCGGCACAATCGACTCAATAAGCACAATCGCCTCAATAGGCACAATCGCTTCTCTATGTACAATCGCCTCAATAGGCACAATTGCCACAATAGGCATAATCGCCTCATTGGCACAATCACTGCAATAGACACAATCCCCTGAACAGGGACAATCTCTTAAATAGGCACAATCTCCACACTAGGCACAGTCTTCACAATAGGCACAGTCGTCTCAATAGGCACAAACCCCACATAGGCACAATCTCCACAACAGGCGCAATCTCCACAATAATAGGCACAATCTTCAGAAAAGGCACAATCACCTCAATCGGCACAATCGCCTCAATAGGTACAATCGCCTCATAGGCACATTCGCCTCATAGTCACAATCTCCACAATAGGCACAATCGCTTCAATATGCATAATTGCCACAATAGGCACAATCGCCTCAATAGGAACAATCACCTCAATAGGCACAATCACCACATTATACTCAATCTCCACAATAGGCTCAATCGCCTCAATATGCACAATCGCCTGAATAGGCACAATAGCCTCAAACGCACAATCTCCACCATTGGCACAATCTCCAAAATAGTCACAAACTCCACAACAAGCACAATTCACCTCAATAGGCACAATCGCCTCATAGAGTAAAAAGTGAGGTCTGCAGATGCTGGAGATCAGAGTTGAAAATGTGTTGCTGGTTAAAGCACAGCAGGTTAGGCAGCATCCAAGGAACAGGAAATTCTCCTCATTCCTGATGAAGGGCTCTGGCCCGAAACATCGAATATCCTGTTCCTTGAATGCTGCCTAACCTGCTGTGAATTAACCAGCAACACATTTTCAGCTCCAATCGCCTCATAGGCACATTCTTCACAATAGGCACAATCGCCAAAATGTGCTAAATCGCCTCAAAACGCACAATCTTCACAATAGGCGCAATCTCCACACTAGGCACAATTGCCACATTGGCACAGTCGCCGCAATGGGCACATTCACTTCAATAGGCACAATCTCCACAATAGCCACATTCGCTTCAATATTCACAATTGCATCAATAGGCACAATCGCCACAACAGGCACAATTGGTTCAAAGACACAATCGTCACAGCAGGCACAATCGCCTCAATCAGCGCAATCGCCTCAATATGCACAATCGCCTCATAGGCACAATTTCCTCAACAGGCACAATCTCCACAATAGGCACAATCTCCACAATAGGCACTATCACCTCAATAGGCACATTCGCCTCGACAGGCACAAACTCCACAGTTTGCACAAGCGTCTCAATAGGCACAATCTCAACAATATGCACAATCGCCACACTAGTCGCAATCTCCACAATAGACACATTCTCCAAAATAGGCACAATCTCCACAATAGGCACAATCGCCACAATAGACACAATCGCCTCACAGGCACAATCGCTTCAATGGGCACAATCGCTTCAAGATGCACAATCTCCACAATACGCCCAATCGCCTCTAAAGGCACAATCGCCTCAATAGACACAATCGCCTCAGAGGCAAAATCTCTTCAAAAGGCACAATCTCCACAATAGGCACAACCTCCACAAAGGGCAGAATCGCCTCAATAGGCACAATCTCTTCAATTGGCACGATCTCTTCAATCGGTACAATCTTCTCAATAAGCACAATCGCTTCAAGATGCACAATTGCCACAATAGGCACAATCGCCACAATAGGCACAATCGCTTCAATATGCTCAATTGCCATAATAGGCACAATCGCCACAATAAGCTCAATGGCCTCAATAGGCACAATCGCCAAAATAAGCACAATTTCCACAACAGGCACAATTGCCTCATAAGGCACAATGTCCTCAATAGTCTCAATTGCCACAGTAGGCACAATCACCTCAATAGGCGCTGTGTCCACACTCGGCAAAATCTAGGCACAATCTCCACATCAGGCACAATCGCCTCATGGGCAAACATGCCTCAATTGGCACAATCTCCACAATAGGCCCAATCGCCTCTAAAGGCACAATCGCCTCAATAGACACAATCGCCTGAGAGGCACAATCTCGTCAATAGGCACAATCTCCACAATAGGCACAATGTCCACAACAGGCACAATCTCCTCAGTAGGCACAATCTCTTCAATAGACACAATCTCTTCAATAGGTACAATCTCCACAATAGGCACAATCTGCACAACAGATACAATCTCCACAATAGGCACAATCGCTTCAATCCGCTCAAACGCCTCATAGGCACAATCTACACAGTAGGCACAATCTCCACAATAGGCACAATCGCCTAAATAAGCACAATTTCCAAAACAGGCACAATTGCCTCAAAAGGCACAATGTGCTCAATAATCTCAATTGCCACAATAGGCACAATCACCTCAATAGGCGTTATGTCCACACTGGGAACAATCGCATCAATGGGCACAATCGCATCATAGGCACAGTCGCCTCAATAGGCACAATCGCGACAATAGACACACTCGCCTTATTAAGGACAATCGTCTCTATAGGCACAAACGCGTCAATACGCACAATCGCCTCCAAAGGCAAAATCACCACAATAGGCACAATCGCCACGATAGGCACAATCGCCTCAAAGGCACAATCGCCACAATATGCATAATCTCCACATTCGGCGCTCTCGCCTCAAAAGACACAATAGCCACAATAAGCACAATCGCCTCAATAGGCACAATCGCCTCAATAGGCACAACCACTTCACTATGCACAATAACCTCCACAGGCACAATCACCACAATGGGAACAATCGCCTCAATAGGCACAATCGCCTCAAAGGAACAATCACGTCAATAGGCGCAATGGCCACAAAGCACACAATCTCCACAATAGGCACAGTCACCTCAATACGCACAAACGCCTCATAGGCACAATCTCCACAATAGGCACAATCGCCTCTAAAGTGACAATCGCCTCAATAGACACAATCGCCTCAATAGGCACAATCGCCTCAATAGTCACAATCACTTCAATACGCACAATGGCCTCCACAGGCACAATCACCACAATAGGCACAATCGCCTCATAGGCAAGCACGCCTCAAAACGCACAATCTCCACAATAGGCGAAATCGCCTCAATACACACAATCGCCTCATAGGCGCAATGACCTCAATAGGCACAATGTCCACAATAGGCACAATCTACACAATAGGCACAATCGCCTCAATAGGCACAATCGCCACAATAGGCACAATCTCCTCATTCGGCACAATCACCACTTAGCAAGTACGCCTCAATAGGCACAATTTCCACTATAGGCAGAATCGCCTCTAAAGGCACAATCGTCTCAATTGACACAATCGCCTCAGAGGCAAAATCTCCTCAATCGGCACAATCTCCACAATAGGCACAATCTCCACTACAGGCACAATCGCCTCTAAAGGCACAATCGCCTCGAAAGACACAATCGCTTCTGAGGCAAAATCTCTTCAATAGGCACAACCTCCACAGTAGGCACAATCTCCACAAGAGGCACATTCGCCTCAATAGGCACAATCGCCTCCACAGGCACAATCACTACAATAGGCACAATTGCCTCAATAGGCACAATCGCCTCAGCAGGCACAATCGCCTCAATGGGCGCAATTGCCTCAATATGCACAATCTCCAAAATAGACACAATCACCTCAATACGCACAATCGCCTCATAGGCACAAACTCCTCAACAGTCACAATCACCACAATAGGCACAATCTCCACAATAGGCACTATCAGCTCAATAGGCACATTCGCCTCGACAGGCACAATCTCCACAGTTTGCACAAGCGCCTCAATAGGAACAATCGGCTCAATAGGCACAATCTCCAAAATAGGCACAATCTCCATACTAGCACAATCGCCTCAATAGGCACAATCGGCACAATAGGCACAATCGCCATAACAGCACAATCGTGACAATAGGCACAATCGCCTCATGGGCACAATCGCCTCAATGGGCACAATCGCTTCAAGATGCACAATCGCTACAATCGGCACAATCGCTTCATAAGCACAGTTGCCTCAATAGGTACAATCGCCACAAAAGTTACAGTCACCACATTTGTCATAATCGCCTCAATAGGCAAAATCTCTTCAATAGGCACAATCTCCACAGTAGGCACAATCTCCACAACAGGCACAATCGCCTCATGGGCAAACATGCCTCAATTGGCACAATCTCCACAATAGGCACAATCGCCTCAAAAGGCACAATCGCCTCAATAGACACAATCGCCTCAGAGGCACAATCTCTTCAAAAGGCAAAATCTCCACAATAGGCACAATCTCCACAACAAGCAGAATCGCCTCAATGGGCACAATCTCTTCAATAGTCACAATCTCTTCAATAGGCACAATCTCCACAATAAGCACAACCGCCTCAATACGCACAATCGCGACAATAGGCACAATTGCCTCAAAAGGCACAATCCCCTCAATAGGCACAATTGCCTCATTGGCAAACATGCCTCAATTGGTACAATCTCCACAATAGGCTCAATCGCCTCTAAAGGCACAATCACCTCAACAGACGCAATCGCCTCAGAGGCACAATCTCTTCAATAGGCACAATCTCCGCGATAGGCACAATCTCCACAACAGGCACAATCGCCTCAATGGGCACAATATCTTCAATAGGCACAATCTCTTCAATAGGTACAATCTCCACAATAGGCACAATCTGCACAACAGATACAATCTCCACAATAGGCACAATCGCTTCAATCCGCACAAACGCCTCATAGGCACAATCTACACAGGAGGCACAATCTCCACAATAGGCACAATCGCCTAAATAAGCACAATTTCCAAAACAGGCACAATTGCCTCAAAAGGCACAACGTGCTCAATAATCTCAATTGCCACAGTAGGCACAATCAGCTCAATAGGCGTTCTGTCCACACTCGGAACAATCGCATCAATAGGCACAGTCGCCTCAATAGGCACAATCGCGACAATAGACACACTCGCCTTATTAGGGACAATCGTCTCTATAGGCACAATCGCCACAATATGCATAATCTCCACAATCGGCGCTCTCGCCTCAAAAGACACAATAGCCACAATAAGCACAATCGCCTCAACAGGCACAATCGCCTCAATAGGCACAACCGCTTCACTATGCACAATAACCTCCACAGGCACAATCACCACAATGGGAACAATCGTCTTAATAGGCACAATCGCCTCAAAGGAACAATCACCTCAATAGGCGCAATGGCCTCAAAACACACAATCTCCACAATAGGCACAATCACCTCAATACGTACAAACGCCTCATAGGCACAATCTCCACAATAGGCACAATCTCCACAATAGGCACAATCACCTAAATAGGCACAATTTCCACAACAGGCACAATTGCCTCAAAAGGCACAATCTCCTCAATAGTCTCAATTGCCACAGTAGGTACAATCACCTCAATAGGCGCTATGTCCACACTCGGCACAATCGCCTCAATAGGCACAATCACATCATAGACACATTCGCCTCAATAGGCACAATCGCCATAACAGGTACAATCGATAGATTTGGCATAATCGCTGCAAAAGGCACAATCTCCACAATAGGCACAATCTCCACAATAGGCACGCCTCAATAGGCACAATCTCCACAATAGGCACAATCGCCTCTGAAGGGACAATCGCCTAAATAGACACAATCGCCTCAATAGGCACAATCGCCTCAATAGTCACAATCACTTCAATACGCACAATGGCCTCCACAGGCACAATCACCACAATAGGCACAATCGCCTCATAGGCAAGCACGCCTCAAAACGCACCATCTCCACAATAGGCGAAATCGCCTCAATACACACAATCGCCTCATAGGCGCAATGACCTCAACAGGCACAATGTCCACAATAGGCACAATCTACACAATAGGCACAATCGCCACAATAGGCACAATCGCCACAATAGGCACAATCTCCTCATTCGGCACAATCGCCACTTAGCAAGCACGCCTCAATAGGCACAATTTCCACTATAGGCACAATCGCCTCTAAAGGCACAATCGCCTCAATTGACACAATCGCCTCAGAGGCAAAATCTCCTCAATAGGCACAATCTCCACAATAGGCACAATCTCCACTACAGGCACAATCGCCTCTAAAGGCACAATCGCCTCAAAAGACACAATCGCCTCTGAGGCAAAATCTCTTCAATAGGCACAACCTCCACAGTGGGCACAATCTCCACAAGAGGCACATTCGCCTCAATAGGCACAATCGCCTCCACAGGCACAATCACTACAATAGGCACAATTGCCTCAATAGGCACAATCGCCTCAGCAGGCACAATCGCCTCAATGGGCGCAATTGCCTCAATATGCACAATCTCCACAATAGACACAATCACCTCAATACGCACAATCGCCTCATAGGCACAATCTCCTCAACAGTCACAATCACCACAATAGGCACAATCTCCACAATAGGCACTATCAGCTCAATAGGCACATTCGCCTCGACAGGCACAATCTCCACAGTTTGCACAATCGCCTCAATAGGCACAATCGGCTCAATAGGCACAATCTCCAAAATAGGCACAATCTCCATAACAGCACAATCGTGACAATAGGCACAATCGCCTCATGGGCACAATCACCTCAATGGGCACAATCGCTTCAAGATGCACAATCGCTACATTCGGCACAATCGCTTCATAAGCACAGTTGCCTCAATAGGTACAATCGCCACAAAAGTTACAGTCACCACATTTGTCATAATCGCCTCAATAGTCAAAATCTCTTCAATAGGCACAATCTCCACAGTAGGCACAATCTCCACAACAGGCACAATCGCCTCATGGGCAAACATGCCTCAATTGGTACAATCTCCACAATAGGCTCAATCGCCTCTAAAGGCACAATCACCTCAACAGACGCAATCGCCTCAGAGGCACAATCTCTTCAATAGGCACAATCTCCGCGATAGGCACAATCTCCACAACAGCACAATCGCCTCAATGGGCACAATATCTTCAATAGGCACAATCTCTTCAATAGGTACAATCTCCACAATAGGCACAATCTGCACAACAGATACAATCTCCACAAAAGGCACAATCGCTTCAATCCGCACAAACGCCTCATAGGCACAATCTACACAGGAGGCACAATCTTCACAATAGGCACAATCGCCTAAATAAGCACAATTTCCAAAACAGGCACAATTGCCTCAAAAGGCACAACGTGCTCAATAATCTCAATTGCCACAGTAGGCACAATCAGCTCAATAGGCGTTCTGTCCACACTCGGAACAATCGCATCAATAGGCACAGTCGCCTCAATAGGCACAATCGCGACAATAGACACACTCGCCTTATTAGGGACAATCGTCTCTATAGGCACAATCGCCACAATATGCATAATCTCCACAATCGGCGCTCTCGCCTCAAAAGACACAATAGCCACAATAAGCACAATCGCCTCAACAGGCACAATCGCCTCAATAGGCACAACCGCTTCACTATGCACAATAACCTCCACAGGCACAATCACCACAATGGGAACAATCGCCTTAATAGGCACAATCGCCTCAAAGGAACAATCACCTCAATAGGCGCAATGGCCTCAAAACACACAATCTCCACAATAGGCACAATCACCTCAATACGTACAAACGCCTCATAGGCACAATCTCCACAATAGGCACATTCTCCACAATAGGCACAATCACCTAAATAGGCACAATTTCCACAACAGGCACAATTGCCTCAAAAGGCACAATCTCCTCAATAGTCTCAATTGCCACAGTAGGTACAATCACCTCAATAGGCGCTATGTCCACACTCGGCACAATCGCCTCAATAGGCACAATCACATCATAGACACATTCGCCTCAATAGGCACAATCGCCATAACAGGTACAATCGACAGATTTGGCATAATCGCTGCAAAAGGCACAATCTCCACAATAGGCACAATCTCCACAATAGGCACGCCTCAATAGGCACAATCTCCACAATAGGCACAATCGCCTCTGAAGGGACAATCGCCTAAATAGACACAATCGCCTCAATAGGCACAATCGCCTCAATAGTCACAATCACTTCAATACGCACAATGGCCTCCACAGGCACAATCACCACAATAGGCACAATCGCCTCATAGGCAAGCACGCCTCAAAACGCACAATCTCCACAATAGGCGAAATCGCCTCAATACACACAATCGCCTCATAGGCGCAATGACCTCAACAGGCACATTGTCCACAATAGGCACAATCTACACAATAGGCACAATCGCCACAATAGGCACAATCGCCACAATAGGCACAATCTCCTCATTCGGCACAATCGCCACTTAGCAAGCACGCCTCAATAGGCACAATTTCCACTATAGGCACAATCGCCTCTAAAGGCACAATCGCCTCAATTGACACAATCGCCTCAGAGGCAAAATCTCCTCAATAGGCACAATCTCCACAATAGGCACAATCTCCACTACAGGCACAATCGCCTCTAAAGGCACAATCGCCTCAAAAGACACAATCGCCTCTGAGGCAAAATCTCTTCAATAGGCACAACCTCCACAGTGGGCACAATCTCCACAAGAGGCACATTCGCCTCAATAGGCACAATCGCCTCCACAGGCACAATCACTACAATAGGCACAATTGCCTCAATGGGCGCAATTGCCTCAATATGCACAATCTCCACAATAGACACAATCACCTCAATACGCACAATCGCCTCATAGGCACAATCTCCTCAACAGTCACAATCACCACAATAGGCACAATCTCCACAATAGGTACTATCAGCTCAATAGGCACATTCGCCTCGACAGGCACAATCTCCACAGTTTGCACAATCGCCTCAATAGGCACAATCGGCTCAATAGGCACAATCTCCAAAATAGGCACAATCTCCATAACAGCACAATCGTGACAATAGGCACAATCGCCTCATGGGCACAATCACCTCAATGGGCACAATCGCTTCAAGATGCACAATCGCTACATTCGGCACAATCGCTTCATAAGCACAGTTGCCTCAATAGGTACAATCGCCACAAAAGTTACAGTCACCACATTTGTCATAATCGCCTCAATAGTCAAAATCTCTTCAATAGGCACAATCTCCACAGTAGGCACAATCTCCACAACAGGCACAATCGCCTCATGGGCAAACATGCCTCAATTGGCACAATCTCCACAATAGGCACAATCGACTCAAAAGGCACAATCGCCTCAATAGACACAATCGCCTCAGAGGCACAATCTCTTCAAAAGGCACAATCTCCACAATCGGCACAATCTCCACAACAAGCAGAATCGCCTCAATGGGCACAATCTCTTCAATAGTCACAATCTCTTCAATAGGCACAATCTCCACAATAAGCACAACCGCCTCAATACGCACAATCGCGACAATAGGCACAATTGCCTCAAAAGGCACAATCCCCTCAATAGGCACAATTGCCTCATTGGCAAACATGCCTCAATTGGTACAATCTCCACAATAGGCTCAATCGCCTCTAAAGGCACAATCACCTCAACAGACGCAATCGCCTCAGAGGCACAATCTCTTCAATAGGCACAATCTCCACGATAGGCACAATCTCCACAACAGGCACAATCGCCTCAATGGGCACAATCTCTTCAATAGGCACAATCTCTTCAATAGTTACAATCTCCACAATAGGCACAATCTGCACAACAGGCACAATCGCCTCAATAGGCACAATCGGCTCAATAGGCACAATCTCCAAAATAGGCACAATCTCCATAATAGCACAATCGTGACAATAGGCACATTCGCCTCATGGGCACAATCGCTTCAAGATGCACAATCGCTACAATAGGCACAATCACTTCATAAGTTCTTTCACCTCAATAGGCACAATCGCCACAACAGATACAGACACCACAATTGACATAATCGCCTCAATAGGCACAATCTCTTCAATAGGCACAATCTCCACAATATGCACAATCGCCTCAATAGGTACAATCTCCACAATAGGCACAATCTCCACAACAGGTACTATCGCCTGATAGGCAAACACGCCTCAATTGGCACAATATCCACAATAGGCACAATCTCCACAAAAGGAACAATCGCATCATAGGCAAACACGCCTCAATTAGCACAATCTCCACAATAGGCCCTATCGCCTCAAAAGGCACAATCGCCTCAATAGACACAATCGCCTCAAAGGCACAATCTCTTCAATAGGCACAATCTCCACAACAGGCACAATCGCCTCAATAGGCACAATCTCTTCAATTGGCACGATCTCTTCAATAGGTACAATCTCCACAATAGGCACAATCTGCACAATAGGCACAATCGCATCAATAGGCACAATCTCTTCAATAGGCACCATCTCCACAACAGTCACAACTGCCTCAATAGGCACAATCGCCACAACAGGCACAATCACCTGAAGAGGGACAATCGCCACAAAAGGCACAATCGCTTCTTTGCCACAATCGCCTCAATAGGCACAATCTCTTCAATAGGCACAATCTCTTCAATACGCACAATCTCCACAATAGCACAACCGCCTCAATAGGCACAATCGCCACAATAGGCACAATCACCTTAATAGGGACAGTCACCTCTATAGGCACAATCTCTTCAATACGCACAATCGCCTTAAAGACACAATCGCCACAATATGCATAATCTCTACAATAGGAGCAATTGCCTCAATAGGCACAATTGCCTCAGAGGCACAATTACATCAATTGGCTGAATTGCCTCACGGGCACAATCTCCACAATGGGCACAATCACCACAGCAGGCTCAACCGCCTCAATAGGCACAATCGCCACAATAGGCACAATCACCTTAATAGGGACAGTCACCACAATAGGCACAATCGCCTCGATCGGCATAATCGCCTTAAAGACACAATCGCCACAATATGCATAATCTCTACAATAGGAGCAATTGCCTCAATAGGCACAATTGCCTCAGAGGCACAATTACATCAATTGGCTGAATTGCCTCACGGGCACAATCTCCACAATGGGCACAATCACCACAGCAGGCTCAATCGCCTCAATAGGCACAATCGCCTCAATATGCACAATCTCCTTAACAGGCACAATCGACACAATATGCACAATCTCCACAATAGCCTCTATCACCTCAATAGGCACAATCTCCTCAATACGTGCATCCACCACAATCGGCAAATTTGCCTCATAGGCACAATCTCCACAGTAGGCACATTTGCCTCAAGGCCCAATCGCCACAACAGGCACAATTGCCTCATTTCGCACAATCGCCTAAACAGGCACAATCTCCACAATCAGCACAATCGACTCTTTAGGCATATCAACCTCAAAGGCACAATGTCCACAATAGGCACAATCTCACAATAGGCACTATCGGTTGAATAGGCACAATCAGCTCATGGGCACAATCTCCACAATAGGCACAATCACCTCAATAGGGACAATCGCCGAAACAGGCTCAATCTCCACAAAAGGCACAATCTCCACAACCGGCACAATCGCCTCATTAGCCACAATCTCCACAATAGCACAACTGCCTCCAAAGCCGCAATCTCCTCAATAGTCTCAATTGCCACAACAGTCACAATTGCCTCAATAGGTGTTATGTCCACACTAGACACAATCGCCTCAATAGTCACAATCTCCACAATAGGCACAATCGCCTCATGGGCACAATCTCCAAAATAGTCACAAAAGGCCCCTGGGCACAATCTCCACAATCAGCACAACCTCCACAATAGCCAGAATCGCCTCAATAGGCACAATCCGCACAATAGGCACAATCACCTAAAAACGCACAATTGCCTCATAGGCACAATCTCCACAACAGGCACAATCTCCACAATAGTCACAGATCTCCACAACAGGCACGATTACCTCAATAGGTACAATCGCCTCAAAGGCACAATCTCTTCAATAGTCACAATCTCCACAATAGGCGCAATGCCCACAACAGACACAATCGCAACAATAAACACAATTGCCTCAGAGGCACAATCTCTTCAATAGGCCCAATCTCTACAATAGGCACTATCTCCACAACCGGCACAATCGCTTCAATAGGCACAATCTCCTCAATAGGCACAATCTTTTCAATACGCACAATCTCCACAATAGGAACAATCTCCACAATAAGCACAACTGTCTCAATAGGCACAATCGGCACAACAGGCACAATCGCCTTAATAGGAACAATCCCATCAATAGGCACAATTGATTCAATAAGCACAATCGTTTCCACAGGCACAATCACGACAATAGGCACAATCGCCTCGATAGGCACAATTGCCTCAAAGGCACAATCACCACAATATGCATAATATCCACAATAGGAGCAATTGCCTCAATCTCCTCAACGGGCACAATATCCACAATAGGCACAATCTCCACAATAGGCAATATCACCTCAATAGGCACATTCGCCTCAACAGGCACAATCTCCACACTTTGCACAATCGACTCAATAGGCACAATCGCCCCAATAGGCACAATCGCCACAATAGACACAATCGACTCAACAGGCACAATTGCCAAAATAGGCACAATCGCGTCCTAGGCACAATCTCCACAATAGGTACAATCGCCTGAACAGGCGCAATCTCTTCAATGGGCACAATCTTCACCATAGTCACAATCGCCTCCATAGGCACAATCGCCTCATAGGCACAATCTCAACAATAGGCACAATCGCCTCAATAGACACAATAGCCTCAATAGGCACAATCGCCAGAAGAGGCACAATCACCTCAGTAGGCACCATTGTGCCAATAGGCACAATCGCCACAATCTGCACAATTGACTCATTGGCACAATCGCCTCAATAGGCACAATGGCCGCAATAGGCACAATCGCTTCAATATGCACAATTGCCTCGATAGGCACAATCGCCACAATTGGCACAATTGCCTCAATGGGCACAATCTCCACAATAGGCACAATCACCACAATCGGCGCAACTGCCTCAATAGGCACAATTGCCTCAATTGGCTCAATCGCCTCAGTATGCACAATCCCTGCAATAGGCACAATTGCCTCAATTGGCACAATCGCTGCAATATGCACAATCGCCTCCATAATCACAATTGCCTCCATATGCACAATCGACTCAATAGGCACAAGCACATCTATGGGCAAAATCGCCACAATAGGGACAATCTCCTCAATAGGCACAATTGCCTCTGTGTGCACAATCATTTCCATAGGCACAATGGCCTCATGGCACAACCGCTGCAATAGGTACAATCTCCACATTAGGCACAATCTCCACAATAGGCACAATCGCCTCAATAGGCACAATTGCCTCAATCAGCACAATCGACTCAAAAAGCACAATCACCTCAATAGGCACAATCACTTCAGTATGTACAATCGCCTCAACAGGCACAATTGCCACAATAGGCATAATTGCCTCATTGGCACAATCTCCTCAATAGGCACAATCCCCTGAACAGGCACAATCTCTTCAATAGGCACAATCTGCACAAGAGGCACAATTGCCTCCATAGGAACAATCGTCATAAAACTCACAATTGCCTCAATAGGCACAATTGCCTCACGGGCACAATCTCCACAATGGGCACAATCACCACAGCAGGCTCAACCGCCTCAATAGGCACAATCGCCACAATAGGCACAATCACCTTAATAGGGACAGTCACCACAATAGGCACAATCGCCTCGATCGGCATAATCGCCTTAAAGACACAATCGCCACAATATGCATAATCTCTACAATAGGAGCAATTGCCTCAATAGGCACAATTGCCTCAGAGGCACAATTACATCAATTGGCTGAATTGCCTCACGGGCACAATCTCCACAATGGGCACAATCACCACAGCAGGCTCAATCGCCTCAATAGGCACAATCGCCTCAATATGCACAATCTCCTTAACAGGCACAATCGACACAATATGCACAATCTCCACAATAGCCTCTATCACCTCAATAGGCACAATCTCCTCAATACGTGCATCCACCACAATCGGCAAATTTGCCTCATAGGCACAATCTCCACAGTAGGCACATTTGCCTCAAGGCCCAATCGCCACAACAGGCACAATTGCCTCATTTCGCACAATCGCCTAAACAGGCACAATCTCCACAATCAGCACAATCGACTCTTTAGGCATATCAACCTCAAAGGCACAATGTCCACAATAGGCACAATCTCACAATAGGCACTATCGGTTGAATAGGCACAATCAGCTCATGGGCACAATCTCCACAATAGGCACAATCACCTCAATAGGGACAATCGCCGAAACAGGCTCAATCTCCACAAAAGGTACAATCTCCACAACCGGCACAATCGCCTCATTAGCCACAATCTCCACAATAGCACAACTGCCTCCAAAGCCGCAATCTCCTCAATAGTCTCAATTGCCACAACAGTCACAATTGCCTCAATAGGTGTTATGTCCACACTAGACACAATCGCCTCAATAGTCACAATCTCCACAATAGGCACAATCGCCTCATGGGCACAATCTCCAAAATAGTCACAAAAGGCCCCTGGGCACAATCTCCACAATCAGCACAACCTCCACAATAGCCAGAATCGCCTCAATAGGCACAATCCGCACAATAGGCACAATCACCTAAAAACGCACAATTGCCTCATAGGCACAATCTCCACAACAGGCACAATCTCCACAATAGTCACAGATCTCCACAACAGGCACGATTACCTCAATAGGTACAATCGCCTCAAAGGCACAATCTCTTCAATAGTCACAATCTCCACAATAGGCGCAATGCCCACAACAGACACAATCGCAACAATAAACACAATTGCCTCAGAGGCACAATCTCTTCAATAGGCCCAATCTCTACAATAGGCACTATCTCCACAACCGGCACAATCGCTTCAATAGGCACAATCTCCTCAATAGGCACAATCTTTTCAATACGCACAATCTCCACAATAGGAACAATCTCCACAATAAGCACAACTGTCTCAATAGGCACAATCGGCACAACAGGCACAATCGCATTAATAGGGACAATCCCATCAATAGGCACAATTGATTCAATAAGCACAATCGTTTCCACAGGCACAATCACGACAATAGGCACAATCGCCTCGATAGGCACAATTGCCTCAAAGGCACAATCACCACAATATGCATAATATCCACAATAGGAGCAATTGCCTCAATCTCCTCAACGGGCACAATATCCACAATAGGCACAATCTCCACAATAGGCAATATCACCTCAATAGGCACATTCGCCTCAACAGGCACGATCTCCACACTTTGCACAATCGACTCAATAGGCACAATCGCCCCAATAGGCACAATCGCCACAATAGACACAATCGACTCAACAGGCACAATTGCCAAAATAGGCACAATCGCGTCCTAGGCACAATCTCCACAATAGGTACAATCGCCTGAACAGGCGCAATCTCTTCAATGGGCACAATCTTCACCATAGTCACAATCGCCTCCATAGGCACAATCGCCTCATAGGCACAATCTCAACAATAGGCACAATCGCCTCAATAGACACAATAGCCTCAATAGGCACAATCGCCAGAAGAGGCACAATCACCTCAGTAGGCACCATTGTGCCAATAGGCACAATCGCCACAATCTGCACAATTGACTCATTGGCACAATCGCCTCAATAGGCACAATGGCCGCAATAGGCACAATCGCTTCAATATGCACAATTGCCTCGATAGGCACAATCGCCACAATTGGCACAATTGCCTCAATGGGCACAATCTCCACAATAGGCACAATCACCACAATCGGCGCAACTGCCTCAATAGGCACAATTGCCTCAATAGGCTCAATCGCCTCAGTATGCACAATCCCTGCAATAGGCACAATTGCCTCAATTGGCACAATCGCTGCAATATGCACAATCGCCTCCATAATCACAATTGCCTCCATATGCACAATCGACTCAATAGGCACAAGCACATCTATGGGCAAAATCGCCACAATAGGGACAATCTCCTCAATAGGCACAATTGCCTCTGTGTGCACAATCATTTCCATAGGCACAATGGCCTCATGGCACAACCGCTGCAATAGGTACAATCTCCACATTAGGCACAATCTCCACAATAGGCACAATCGCCTCAATAGGCACAATTGCCTCAATCAGCACAATCGACTCAAAAAGCACAATCACCTCAATAGGCACAATCACTTCAGTATGTACAATCGCCTCAACAGGCACAATTGCCACAATAGGCATAATTGCCTCATTGGCACAATCTCCTCAATAGGCACAATCCCCTGAACAGGCACAATCTCTTCAATAGGCACAATCTGCACAAGAGGCACAATTGCCTCCATAGGAACAATCGCCATAAAACTCACAATTGCCTCAATAGGCACAATAGCCTCAATGGGCACAATCTCCACATTAGGCACAGTCTTCAAAATACGCAGAATCGCCTCAATAGGCGCAATCTCCACAATAGGCACTATCTCCACAATATTAGATATAATCTCCACAATAAACACGATCGCTTCAAAGGCACAATCGTCTCTATAGGTGCAATTGCCCCAACAGGCACAAGCGCCTCATTTGGCACAATCGCCTCAATAGGCACAATCGCCACAACATGCAAAATGGCCTGAAAAGGCACAATCTTCAAAATTGTCGCAATCTCCACAATAGGCACAATTGCCTCATCGGCACAGTCGCCTCAATGGGCATCATCGCCTCAATAGGCACTATCTCCACAATAGGCACAATCGCCTCATCGGCACAGTCGCCTCAATGGGCATCATCGCCTCAATAGGCACTATCTCCACAATAGGCACAATCGCCTCTATAGGCTCAATCGCCTCAATAGACGCAATCGCCTCATAGCACAATCGCCACAATATTCCCAATCGCCTCGTTGGCACACTCGCTGCAATATGCACAATCGCCTCCATCACCACAATCGGCTCCATATGCACAAGCAACTCAATAGGCACAATCACCTCTATAGGCAAAATCGCCTCAATAGGCACAATCACGTCAATAGGCACAATCGCCTCAATACGCACAATCGCTGCAATATGCACAATCGGCTCCATATGCACAATCAACTCAATAGGCACAATCACCTCTCCAGGCAAAATCGCCACAATAGGGACAATCTCCTCAATAGGCACAATCGCTTCCATAGGCACAATGTCCTCATCGGCACAATCTCCACAATAGGCGCAATCTCCACATTAGGCACAATCTCCACAATAGGCACAATCGCCTCAATAGGCACAATTGCCACAATAGGCATAATCGCCTCATTGGCACAATCCCCTGAACAGGCACAATCTCTTCAATAGGTCCAAACTCCGCACTAGGCACAATTATCTCCAGAGGCACAATCGCCATAAAACTCACAATTGCCTCAATAGACACAATCACCTCAATAGGCACAATCTCCACAATAGGCACAGTCTTCACAATACGCACAGTCGTCTCAATAGGCAAAAAGCCCACATAGGCATAATCTCCACAATAATAGGCACAATCTCCACAATAATAGGCACAATCTACAGAATAGGCACAATCACAACAATAGGCACAATCTCCACAATAAGCACACTCGCTTCAATATGTGCAATTGCCACCATTGCCTTAATCGGCACAATCGACTCAATAAGCACAATCGCCTCAATAGGCACAATCGCTTCTCTATGTACAATCGCCTCAATAGGCACAATTGCCACAATAGGCATAATCGCCTCATTGGCACAATCACTGCAATAGACACAATCCCCTGAACAGGGACAATCTCTTAAATAGGCACAATCTCCACACTAGGCACAGTCTTCACAATAGGCACAGTCGTCTCAATAGGCACAAACCCCACATAGGCACAATCTCCACAACAGGCGCAATCTCCACAATAATAGGCACAATCTTCAGAAAAGGCACAATCACCTCAATCGGCACAATCGCCTCAATAGGTACAATCGCCTCATAGGCACATTCGCCTCATAGTCACAATCTCCACAATAGGCACAATCGCTTCAATATGCATAATTGCCACAATAGGCACAATCGCCTCAATAGGAACAATCACCTCAATAGGCACAATCACCACATTATACTCAATCTCCACAATAGGCTCAATCGCCTCAATATGCACAATCGCCTGAATAGGCACAATAGCCTCAAACGCACAATCTCCACCATTGGCACAATCTCCAAAATAGTCACAAACTCCACAACAAGCACAATTCACCTCAATAGGCACAATCGCCTCATAGAGTAAAAAGTGAGGTCTGCAGATGCTGGAGATCAGAGTTGAAAATGTGTTGCTGGTTAAAGCACAGCAGGTTAGGCAGCATCCAAGGAACAGGAAATTCTCCTCATTCCTGATGAAGGGCTCTGGCCCGAAACATCGAATATCCTGTTCCTTGAATGCTGCCTAACCTGCTGTGAATTAACCAGCAACACATTTTCAGCTCCAATCGCCTCATAGGCACATTCTTCACAATAGGCACAATCGCCAAAATGTGCTAAATCGCCTCAAAACGCACAATCTTCACAATAGGCGCAATCTCCACACTAGGCACAATTGCCACATTGGCACAGTCGCCGCAATGGGCACATTCACTTCAATAGGCACAATCTCCACAATAGCCACATTCGCTTCAATATTCACAATTGCATCAATAGGCACAATCGCCACAACAGGCACAATTGGTTCAAAGACACAATCGTCACAGCAGGCACAATCGCCTCAATCAGCGCAATCGCCTCAATATGCACAATCGCCTCATAGGCACAATTTCCTCAACAGGCACAATCTCCACAATAGGCACAATCTCCACAATAGGCACTATCACCTCAATAGGCACATTCGCCTCGACAGGCACAAACTCCACAGTTTGCACAAGCGTCTCAATAGGCACAATCTCAACAATATGCACAATCGCCACACTAGTCGCAATCTCCACAATAGACACATTCTCCAAAATAGGCACAATCTCCACAATAGGCACAATCGCCACAATAGACACAATCGCCTCACAGGCACAATCGCTTCAATGGGCACAATCGCTTCAAGATGCACAATCTCCACAATACGCCCAATCGCCTCTAAAGGCACAATCGCCTCAATAGACACAATCGCCTCAGAGGCAAAATCTCTTCAAAAGGCACAATCTCCACAATAGGCACAACCTCCACAAAGGGCAGAATCGCCTCAATAGGCACAATCTCTTCAATTGGCACGATCTCTTCAATCGGTACAATCTTCTCAATAAGCACAATCGCTTCAAGATGCACAATTGCCACAATAGGCACAATCGCCACAATAGGCACAATCGCTTCAATATGCTCAATTGCCATAATAGGCACAATCGCCACAATAAGCTCAATGGCCTCAATAGGCACAATCGCCAAAATAAGCACAATTTCCACAACAGGCACAATTGCCTCATAAGGCACAATGTCCTCAATAGTCTCAATTGCCACAGTAGGCACAATCACCTCAATAGGCGCTGTGTCCACACTCGGCAAAATCTAGGCACAATCTCCACATCAGGCACAATCGCCTCATGGGCAAACATGCCTCAATTGGCACAATCTCCACAATAGGCCCAATCGCCTCTAAAGGCACAATCGCCTCAATAGACACAATCGCCTGAGAGGCACAATCTCGTCAATAGGCACAATCTCCACAATAGGCACAATGTCCACAACAGGCACAATCTCCTCAGTAGGCACAATCTCTTCAATAGACACAATCTCTTCAATAGGTACAATCTCCACAATAGGCACAATCTGCACAACAGATACAATCTCCACAATAGGCACAATCGCTTCAATCCGCTCAAACGCCTCATAGGCACAATCTACACAGTAGGCACAATCTCCACAATAGGCACAATCGCCTAAATAAGCACAATTTCCAAAACAGGCACAATTGCCTCAAAAGGCACAATGTGCTCAATAATCTCAATTGCCACAATAGGCACAATCACCTCAATAGGCGTTATGTCCACACTGGGAACAATCGCATCAATGGGCACAATCGCATCATAGGCACAGTCGCCTCAATAGGCACAATCGCGACAATAGACACACTCGCCTTATTAAGGACAATCGTCTCTATAGGCACAAACGCGTCAATACGCACAATCGCCTCCAAAGGCAAAATCACCACAATAGGCACAATCGCCACGATAGGCACAATCGCCTCAAAGGCACAATCGCCACAATATGCATAATCTCCACATTCGGCGCTCTCGCCTCAAAAGACACAATAGCCACAATAAGCACAATCGCCTCAATAGGCACAATCGCCTCAATAGGCACAACCACTTCACTATGCACAATAACCTCCACAGGCACAATCACCACAATGGGAACAATCGCCTCAATAGGCACAATCGCCTCAAAGGAACAATCACGTCAATAGGCGCAATGGCCACAAAACACACAATCTCCACAATAGGCACAGTCACCTCAATACGCACAAACGCCTCATAGGCACAATCTCCACAATAGGCACAATCGCCTCTAAAGTGACAATCGCCTAAATAGACACAATCGCCTCAATAGGCACAATCGCCTCAATAGTCACAATCACTTCAATACGCACAATGGCCTCCACAGGCACAATCACCACAATAGGCACAATCGCCTCATAGGCAAGCACGCCTCAAAACGCACAATCTCCACAATAGGCGAAATCGCCTCAATACACACAATCGCCTCATAGGCGCAATGACCTCAATAGGCACAATGTCCACAATAGGCACAATCTACACAATAGGCACAATCGCCTCAATAGGCACAATCGCCACAATAGGCACAATCTCCTCATTCGGCACAATCACCACTTAGCAAGTACGCCTCAATAGGCACAATTTCCACTATAGGCAGAATCGCCTCTAAAGGCACAATCGTCTCAATTGACACAATCGCCTCAGAGGCAAAATCTCCTCAATCGGCACAATCTCCACAATAGGCACAATCTCCACTACAGGCACAATCGCCTCTAAAGGCACAATCGCCTCGAAAGACACAATCGCTTCTGAGGCAAAATCTCTTCAATAGGCACAACCTCCACAGTAGGCACAATCTCCACAAGAGGCACATTCGCCTCAATAGGCACAATCGCCTCCACAGGCACAATCACTACAATAGGCACAATTGCCTCAATAGGCACAATCGCCTCAGCAGGCACAATCGCCTCAATGGGCGCAATTGCCTCAATATGCACAATCTCCAAAATAGACACAATCACCTCAATACGCACAATCGCCTCATAGGCACAAACTCCTCAACAGTCACAATCACCACAATAGGCACAATCTCCACAATAGGCACTATCAGCTCAATAGGCACATTCGCCTCGACAGGCACAATCTCCACAGTTTGCACAAGCGCCTCAATAGGAACAATCGGCTCAATAGGCACAATCTCCAAAATAGGCACAATCTCCATACTAGCACAATCGCCTCAATAGGCACAATCGGCACAATAGGCACAATCGCCATAACAGCACAATCGTGACAATAGGCACAATCGCCTCATGGGCACAATCGCCTCAATGGGCACAATCGCTTCAAGATGCACAATCGCTACAATCGGCACAATCGCTTCATAAGCACAGTTGCCTCAATAGGTACAATCGCCACAAAAGTTACAGTCACCACATTTGTCATAATCGCCTCAATAGGCAAAATCTCTTCAATAGGCACAATCTCCACAGTAGGCACAATCTCCACAACAGGCACAATCGCCTCATGGGCAAACATGCCTCAATTGGCACAATCTCCACAATAGGCACAATCGACTCAAAAGGCACAATCGCCTCAATAGACACAATCGCCTCAGAGGCACAATCTCTTCAAAAGGCACAATCTCCACAATAGGCACAATCTCCACAACAAGCAGAATCGCCTCAATGGGCACAATCTCTTCAATAGTCACAATCTCTTCAATAGGCACAATCTCCACAATAAGCACAACCGCCTCAATACGCACAATCGCGACAATAGGCACAATTGCCTCAAAAGGCACAATCCCCTCAATAGGCACAATTGCCTCATTGGCAAACATGCCTCAATTGGTACAATCTCCACAATAGGCTCAATCGCCTCTAAAGGCACAATCACCTCAACAGACGCAATCGCCTCAGAGGCACAATCTCTTCAATAGGCACAATCTCCGCGATAGGCACAATCTCCACAACAGGCACAATCGCCTCAATGGGCACAATATCTTCAATAGGCACAATCTCTTCAATAGGTACAATCTCCACAATAGGCACAATCTGCACAACAGATACAATCTCCACAATAGGCACAATCGCTTCAATCCGCACAAACGCCTCATAGGCACAATCTACACAGGAGGCACAATCTCCACAATAGGCACAATCGCCTAAATAAGCACAATTTCCAAAACAGGCACAATTGCCTCAAAAGGCACAACGTGCTCAATAATCTCAATTGCCACAGTAGGCACAATCAGCTCAATAGGCGTTATGTCCACACTCGGAACAATCGCATCAATAGGCACAGTCGCCTCAATAGGCACAATCGCGACAATAGACACACTCGCCTTATTAGGGACAATCGTCTCTATAGGCACAATCGCCACAATATGCATAATCTCCACAATCGGCGCTCTCGCCTCAAAAGACACAATAGCCACAATAAGCACAATCGCCTCAACAGGCACAATCGCCTCAATAGGCACAACCGCTTCACTATGCACAATAACCTCCACAGGCACAATCACCACAATGGGAACAATCGTCTTAATAGGCACAATCGCCTCAAAGGAACAATCACCTCAATAGGCGCAATGGCCTCAAAACACACAATCTCCACAATAGGCACAATCACCTCAATACGTACAAACGCCTCATAGGCACAATCTCCACAATAGGCACAATCTCCACAATAGGCACAATCACCTAAATAGGCACAATTTCCACAACAGGCACAATTGCCTCAAAAGGCACAATCTCCTCAATAGTCTCAATTGCCACAGTAGGTACAATCACCTCAATAGGCGCTATGTCCACACTCGGCACAATCGCCTCAATAGGCACAATCACATCATAGACACATTCGCCTCAATAGGCACAATCGCCATAACAGGTACAATCGATAGATTTGGCATAATCGCTGCAAAAGGCACAATCTCCACAATAGGCACAATCTCCACAATAGGCACGCCTCAATAGGCACAATCTCCACAATAGGCACAATCGCCTCTGAAGGGACAATCGCCTAAATAGACACAATCGCCTCAATAGGCACAATCGCCTCAATAGTCACAATCACTTCAATACGCACAATGGCCTCCACAGGCACAATCACCACAATAGGCACAATCGCCTCATAGGCAAGCACGCCTCAAAACGCACCATCTCCACAATAGGCGAAATCGCCTCAATACACACAATCGCCTCATAGGCGCAATGACCTCAACAGGCACAATGTCCACAATAGGCACAATCTACACAATAGGCACAATCGCCACAATAGGCACAATCGCCACAATAGGCACAATCTCCTCATTCGGCACAATCGCCACTTAGCAAGCACGCCTCAATAGGCACAATTTCCACTATAGGCACAATCGCCTCTAAAGGCACAATCGCCTCAATTGACACAATCGCCTCAGAGGCAAAATCTCCTCAATAGGCACAATCTCCACAATAGGCACAATCTCCACTACAGGCACAATCGCCTCTAAAGGCACAATCGCCTCAAAAGACACAATCGCCTCTGAGGCAAAATCTCTTCAATAGGCACAACCTCCACAGTGGGCACAATCTCCACAAGAGGCACATTCGCCTCAATAGGCACAATCGCCTCCACAGGCACAATCACTACAATAGGCACAATTGCCTCAATAGGCACAATCGCCTCAGCAGGCACAATCGCCTCAATGGGCGCAATTGCCTCAATATGCACAATCTCCACAATAGACACAATCACCTCAATACGCACAATCGCCTCATAGGCACAATCTCCTCAACAGTCACAATCACCACAATAGGCACAATCTCCACAATAGGCACTATCAGCTCAATAGGCACATTCGCCTCGACAGGCACAATCTCCACAGTTTGCACAATCGCCTCAATAGGCACAATCGGCTCAATAGGCACAATCTCCAAAATAGGCACAATCTCCATAACAGCACAATCGTGACAATAGGCACAATCGCCTCATGGGCACAATCACCTCAATGGGCACAATCGCTTCAAGATGCACAATCGCTACATTCGGCACAATCGCTTCATAAGCACAGTTGCCTCAATAGGTACAATCGCCACAAAAGTTACAGTCACCACATTTGTCATAATCGCCTCAATAGTCAAAATCTCTTCAATAGGCACAATCTCCACAGTAGGCACAATCTCCACAACAGGCACAATCGCCTCATGGGCAAACATGCCTCAATTGGTACAATCTCCACAATAGGCTCAATCGCCTCTAAAGGCACAATCACCTCAACAGACGCAATCGCCTCAGAGGCACAATCTCTTCAATAGGCACAATCTCCGCGATAGGCACAATCTCCACAACAGGCACAATCGCCTCAATGGGCACAATATCTTCAATAGGCACAATCTCTTCAATAGGTACAATCTCCACAATAGGCACAATCTGCACAACAGATACAATCTCCACAAAAGGCACAATCGCTTCAATCCGCACAAACGCCTCATAGGCACAATCTACACAGGAGGCACAATCTCCACAATAGGCACAATCGCCTAAATAAGCACAATTTCCAAAACAGGCACAATTGCCTCAAAAGGCACAACGTGCTCAATAATCTCAATTGCCACAGTAGGCACAATCAGCTCAATAGGCGTTATGTCCACACTCGGAACAATCGCATCAATAGGCACAGTCGCCTCAATAGGCACAATCGCGACAATAGACACACTCGCCTTATTAGGGACAATCGTCTCTATAGGCACAATCGCCACAATATGCATAATCTCCACAATCGGCGCTCTCGCCTCAAAAGACACAATAGCCACAATAAGCACAATCGCCTCAACAGGCACAATCGCCTCAATAGGCACAACCGCTTCACTATGCACAATAACCTCCACAGGCACAATCACCACAATGGGAACAATCGCCTTAATAGGCACAATCGCCTCAAAGGAACAATCACCTCAATAGGCGCAATGGCCTCAAAACACACAATCTCCACAATAGGCACAATCACCTCAATACGTACAAACGCCTCATAGGCACAATCTCCACAATAGGCACAATCTCCACAATAGGCACAATCACCTAAATAGGCACAATTTCCACAACAGGCACAATTGCCTCAAAAGGCACAATCTCCTCAATAGTCTCAATTGCCACAGTAGGTACAATCACCTCAATAGGCGCTATGTCCACACTCGGCACAATCGCCTCAATAGGCACAATCACATCATAGACACATTCGCCTCAATAGGCACAATCGCCATAACAGGTACAATCGACAGATTTGGCATAATCGCTGCAAAAGGCACAATCTCCACAATAGGCACAATCTCCACAATAGGCACGCCTCAATAGGCACAATCTCCACAATAGGCACAATCGCCTCTGAAGGGACAATCGCCTAAATAGACACAATCGCCTCAATAGGCACAATCGCCTCAATAGTCACAATCACTTCAATACGCACAATGGCCTCCACAGGCACAATCACCACAATAGGCACAATCGCCTCATAGGCAAGCACGCCTCAAAACGCACAATCTCCACAATAGGCGAAATCGCCTCAATACACACAATCGCCTCATAGGCGCAATGACCTCAACAGGCACAATGTCCACAATAGGCACAATCTACACAATAGGCACAATCGCCACAATAGGCACAATCGCCACAATAGGCACAATCTCCTCATTCGGCACAATCGCCACTTAGCAAGCACGCCTCAATAGGCACAATTTCCACTATAGGCACAATCGCCTCTAAAGGCACAATCGCCTCAATTGACACAATCGCCTCAGAGGCAAAATCTCCTCAATAGGCACAATCTCCACAATAGGCACAATCTCCACTACAGGCACAATCGCCTCTAAAGGCACAATCGCCTCAAAAGACACAATCGCCTCTGAGGCAAAATCTCTTCAATAGGCACAACCTCCACAGTGGGCACAATCTCCACAAGAGGCACATTCGCCTCAATAGGCACAATCGCCTCCACAGGCACAATCACTACAATAGGCACAATTGCCTCAATGGGCGCAATTGCCTCAATATGCACAATCTCCACAATAGACACAATCACCTCAATACGCACAATCGCCTCATAGGCACAATCTCCTCAACAGTCACAATCACCACAATAGGCACAATCTCCACAATAGGCACTATCAGCTCAATAGGCACATTCGCCTCGACAGGCACAATCTCCACAGTTTGCACAATCGCCTCAATAGGCACAATCGGCTCAATAGGCACAATCTCCAAAATAGGCACAATCTCCATAACAGCACAATCGTGACAATAGGCACAATCGCCTCATGGGCACAATCACCTCAATGGGCACAATCGCTTCAAGATGCACAATCGCTACATTCGGCACAATCGCTTCATAAGCACAGTTGCCTCAATAGGTACAATCGCCACAAAAGTTACAGTCACCACATTTGTCATAATCGCCTCAATAGTCAAAATCTCTTCAATAGGCACAATCTCCACAGTAGGCACAATCTCCACAACAGGCACAATCGCCTCATGGGCAAACATGCCTCAATTGGCACAATCTCCACAATAGGCACAATCGACTCAAAAGGCACAATCGCCTCAATAGACACAATCGCCTCAGAGGCACAATCTCTTCAAAAGGCACAATCTCCACAATCGGCACAATCTCCACAACAAGCAGAATCGCCTCAATGGGCACAATCTCTTCAATAGTCACAATCTCTTCAATAGGCACAATCTCCACAATAAGCACAACCGCCTCAATACGCACAATCGCGACAATAGGCACAATTGCCTCAAAAGGCACAATCCCCTCAATAGGCACAATTGCCTCATTGGCAAACATGCCTCAATTGGTACAATCTCCACAATAGGCTCAATCGCCTCTAAAGGCACAATCACCTCAACAGACGCAATCGCCTCAGAGGCACAATCTCTTCAATAGGCACAATCTCCACGATAGGCACAATCTCCACAACAGGCACAATCGCCTCAATGGGCACAATCTCTTCAATAGGCACAATCTCTTCAATAGTTACAATCTCCACAATAGGCACAATCTGCACAACAGGCACAATCGCCTCAATAGGCACAATCGGCTCAATAGGCACAATCTCCAAAATAGGCACAATCTCCATAATAGCACAATCGTGACAATAGGCACAATCGCCTCATGGGCACAATCGCTTCAAGATGCACAATCGCTACAATAGGCACAATCACTTCATAAGTTCTTTCACCTCAATAGGCACAATCGCCACAACAGATACAGACACCACAATTGACATAATCGCCTCAATAGGCACAATCTCTTCAATAGGCACAATCTCCACAATATGCACAATCGCCTCAATAGGTACAATCTCCACAATAGGCACAATCTCCACAACAGGTACTATCGCCTGATAGGCAAACACGCCTCAATTGGCACAATATCCACAATAGGCACAATCTCCACAAAAGGAACAATCGCATCATAGGCAAACACGCCTCAATTAGCACAATCTCCACAATAGGCCCTATCGCCTCAAAAGGCACAATCGCCTCAATAGACACAATCGCCTCAAAGGCACAATCTCTTCAATAGGCACAATCTCCACAACAGGCACAATCGCCTCAATAGGCACAATCTCTTCAATTGGCACGATCTCTTCAATAGGTACAATCTCCACAATAGGCACAATCTGCACAATAGGCACAATCGCATCAATAGGCACAATCTCTTCAATAGGCACCATCTCCACAACAGTCACAACTGCCTCAATAGGCACAATCGCCACAATAGGCACAATCACCTTAATAGGGACAATCGCCACAATAGGCACAATCGCCTTAATAGGGACAATCGCCACAAAAGGCACAATCGCTTCTTTGCCACAATCGCCTCAATAGGCACAATCTCTTCAATAGGCACAATCTCTTCAATACGCACAATCTCCACAATAGCACAACCGCCTCAATAGGCACAATCGCCACAATAGGCACAATCACCTTAATAGGGACAGTCACCTCTATAGGCACAATCTCTTCAATACGCACAATCGCCTTAAAGACACAATCGCCACAATATGCATAATCTCTACAATAGGAGCAATTGCCTCAATAGGCACAATTGCCTCAGAGGCACAATTACATCAATTGGCTGAATTGCCTCACGGGCACAATCTCCACAATGGGCACAATCACCACAGCAGGCTCAACCGCCTCAATAGGCACAATCGCCACAATAGGCACAATCACCTTAATAGGGACAGTCACCACAATAGGCACAATCGCCTCGATCGGCATAATCGCCTTAAAGACACAATCGCCACAATATGCATAATCTCTACAATAGGAGCAATTGCCTCAATAGGCACAATTGCCTCAGAGGCACAATTACATCAATTGGCTGAATTGCCTCACGGGCACAATCTCCACAATGGGCACAATCACCACAGCAGGCTCAATCGCCTCAATAGGCACAATCGCCTCAATATGCACAATCTCCTTAACAGGCACAATCGACACAATATGCACAATCTCCACAATAGCCTCTATCACCTCAATAGGCACAATCTCCTCAATACGTGCATCCACCACAATCGGCAAATTTGCCTCATAGGCACAATCTCCACAGTAGGCACATTTGCCTCAAGGCCCAATCGCCACAACAGGCACAATTGCCTCATTTCGCACAATCGCCTAAACAGGCACAATCTCCACAATCAGCACAATCGACTCTTTAGGCATATCAACCTCAAAGACACAATGTCCACAATAGGCACAATCTCACAATAGGCACTATCGGTTGAATAGGCACAATCAGCTCATGGGCACAATCTCCACAATAGGCACAATCACCTCAATAGGGACAATCGCCGAAACAGGCTCAATCTCCACAAAAGGCACAATCTCCACAACCGGCACAATCGCCTCATTAGCCACAATCTCCACAATAGCACAACTGCCTCCAAAGCCGCAATCTCCTCAATAGTCTCAATTGCCACAACAGTCACAATTGCCTCAATAGGTGTTATGTCCACACTAGACACAATCGCCTCAATAGTCACAATCTCCACAATAGGCACAATCGCCTCATGGGCACAATCTCCAAAATAGTCACAAAAGGCCCCTGGGCACAATCTCCACAATCAGCACAACCTCCACAATAGCCAGAATCGCCTCAATAGGCACAATCCGCACAATAGGCACAATCACCTAAAAACGCACAATTGCCTCATAGGCACAATCTCCACAACAGGCACAATCTCCACAATAGTCACAGATCTCCACAACAGGCACGATTACCTCAATAGGTACAATCGCCTCAAAGGCACAATCTCTTCAATAGTCACAATCTCCACAATAGGCGCAATGCCCACAACAGACACAATCGCAACAATAAACACAATTGCCTCAGAGGCACAATCTCTTCAATAGGCCCAATCTCTACAATAGGCACTATCTCCACAACCGGCACAATCGCTTCAATAGGCACAATCTCCTCAATAGGCACAATCTTTTCAATACGCACAATCTCCACAATAGGAACAATCTCCACAATAAGCACAACTGTCTCAATAGGCACAATCGGCACAACAGGCACAATCGCCTTAATAGGGACAATCCCATCAATAGGCACAATTGATTCAATAAGCACAATCGTTTCCACAGGCACAATCACGACAATAGGCACAATCGCCTCGATAGGCACAATTGCCTCAAAGGCACAATCACCACAATATGCATAATATCCACAATAGGAGCAATTGCCTCAATCTCCTCAACGGGCACAATATCCACAATAGGCACAATCTCCACAATAGGCAATATCACCTCAATAGGCACATTCGCCTCAACAGGCACAATCTCCACACTTTGCACAATCGACTCAATAGGCACAATCACCTCAATAGGCACAATCGCCACAATTGGCACAATCTCAACAACAGGCGCAAACGCCTCAATAGGTAGAATCTCCACAATGGGCACAATCTCTACAAAAGTCACAATCGCCTCAATAAGCACAAATGCCTCCATAGGCACAATCGCCACATTAGGCACAATCGCCACAAAAGGCACAATCACCTCATTTCGCACAATCACCTAAAGAGGCACAATCTCCACAAATGGCACAATCGACTCAATAGGCATAATAACCTCAAAGGCACAATCTCCACAAAAGGCACAATCTCTATAATAGGCACTATGGGCTCAATAGGCACCATCAGCTCATGGGCACAATCTCCACAATAGGCACAATCGCCTCAATAGTCACAATCGCTTCAATATGCACAATAGCCACAATCGGCACAATCGCCTCAGTATGCACAATCGCCTCATAGGCACAATCGCCTCAGTAGGCACAATCGCCTCAATAGGCAAATTCGTCTCAAAATGCACAATCTCTATAACAGGCTCAATTGCCTCAATAGAATCAATCGCCTCATAGGCACAATCGTCTCAATAGGCACAATCTGCACAACAGGCACAATCGCCTCAATATGCAGAATATCTTCAATAGGCACAACCACCACAATAGACACAATTGCCTCTATAGGCACATCGCCTCAAAGGCACAATCGCTATGTTAGGACGGAATTCATCCAAGCGTGTTCTTTAAATGAGTGGCCACACTTACCCAATTATTTGATATAAAGCAGGTACGTTTATTTAGCTGCAGAAACTTAGCTGTTACAGCGAAGCACGAAAGATCGAGTGGTTCGCTGGAGAAAATGTACAAGTTCTGAAAATCTATCGATAAGCTCCGTTAGTTATACTATTTTCTAAACTCAATTCATGCAGCGTGATCTTTCACAAACAAAAGCCTTCTTCAAAATGGTACAATTTGCAAACAAAGGTTCTATGTATTCTGGAAACATTTTTACAAAGGCTTTACATATATTTGAGACATTCTGTATCATAGACACAAAGAATTACTATATGTTCGAAACATTTTCCTAGTCTTATTATCACATAGTTTACCGTAATCTAATCGCTTAGTTTAGATGTTCTCTCATTTGAACATCAGCTTTGTTATTTGTTATGGCAATAATCCCAGAATTAAAAATTGCTTTGGTCATCATTTTAAACTATAGGTTCACAGCGCCCCCAATGTCCTAAGAAGTAACTACATCTCTATCCTACCTAACAGCCACAATATGCATAATCACCTCAATAGGCACAATCTCCACAATAGGCCCAATCGCCTCAAAAGGCGTAAGCACCTCAATAGATGCAATGTCCACACTAGGCACAATTGCCTCAATAGGCACAATCATCTCAATAGGCACCATCTGAACAAATGGCACAATCTCCTCAATAGGCACAATCTCTTCAATAGGAACAATCTCTTCAATAGGCACAATCTCCACAATAGGCACAATCTCCACAATAAAAACAAGCGCCTCAACAGGCACAATCGCCTCAATAGGGAAAATCGCCTCTATAGGCACAATCGCTTCAATATGCACAATAGCCTCCAAAGGCACAATCACCACAATTGGCACAATCTCCACAACAGGCGCAAACGCCTCAATAGGCACAATCTCCACAATGGGCACAATCTCTACAAAAGTCACAATGGCCTCAATAAGCACAAATGCCTCCATAGGCACAATCGACACAATAGGCACAATCGCGACAAAAGGTACAATCACCTCATTTCGCACAATCACCAAAAGAGGCACCATCTCCACAAATGGCACAATCGACTCAATAGGCATAATAACCTCAAAGGCACAATCTCCACAAAACGCACAATCTCCACAATAGGCACTATGGGCTCAATAGGCACCATCAGCTCATGGGCACAATCTCCACAATAGGCACAATCACCTCAATAGTCACAATTGCTTCAATATGCACAATCGCCACAATCGGCACAATCGCCTCAGTATGCACAATCGCCTCATAGGCACAATCACCTCAGTAGGCACAATCGCCTCAACAGGCAAAATCGCCTCAAAATGCACAATCTCTACAACAGGCTCAATTGCCTCAATAGAATCAATTGCCTCATAGGCACAATCGTCTCAATCGGCACAATCTGCACAACAGGCACAATCGCCTCAATAGCCAGAATATCTTCTATAGGCACAATCTCCACAATAGGCACAACCACCACAATAGACACAATCGCCTCGATAGGCACATCGCCTCAAAGGCACAATCGCCACAATATGCATAATCTCCACAATAGGAGCAATTGCCTCAATAGGCACAATCGCCTCAGAGGCACCATTGCCTCATAGGCACAATCCCCACAACAGGCACAATCTCCACAATGGGCACAATCACAACAACAGTCACAATCGCCTCAATAGGCACAATCGCCTCATAGGCACAATCGCCTCAATATGCACAATCTCCTCAACAGGCGCAATCTCCACAATAGGCACAATCTCCACAATAGGCACTATCACCTCAATAGGCACAATCTCCTCAATAAGTGCAACCACCACAATAGGCAAATTTGCCTCATAGGCACAATCTCCACAATAGACACAATTGCATCAACAGGCACAATCGCCTAAACAGGCACAATATGTACAACAGGCACAAACGCCTCAATAGGCACAATCTACACAATAGGGACAATCACCACAATAGGCACAAACTCTACAATAAGCACAACTGCCTCAATAGGCACAATCGGCACAACAGGCACAATCGCCTTAATAGGGACAATCGCATCAATAGGCACAATTGCCACAACAGTCACAATTACCTCAATAGGTGTTATGTCCACACTAGGCACAATCGCCTCAATCGTCACAATCTCCACAATAGGCACAATCGCCTCATGGGCACAATCTCCACAATAGTCACAAAAGGCCCCTGGGCACAATCTCCACAATCAGCACAACCTCCAGAATAGCCACAATCGCCTCAATAGGCACAATTCGCACAATAGGCACAATCACCTCAAAACGCACAATCGCCTCATAGGCACAATCTCCACAACAGGCACAATCTCCACAATAGTCACAGATCTCCACAACAGGCACGATTACCTCAATAGGTACAATCGCCTCAAAGGCACAATCTCTTCAATAGTCACAATCTCCACAATAGTCGCAATGCCCACAACAGGCACAATCGCCTCAATAAACACAATTGCCTCAGAGGCACAATCTCTTCAATAGGCCTAATCTCTACAATAGGCACTATCTCCACAACCGGCACAATCGCTTCAATAGGCACAATCTCCTCAATAGGCACAATCTCTTCAATACGCACAATCTCCACAGTAGGAACAATCTCCACAATAAGCACAACTGCCTCAATAGGCACAATCGGCACAACAGGCACAACCGCCTTAATAGGGACAATCGCATCAATAGGCACAATTGATTCAATACGCACAATCGTTTCCACAGGCACAATCACGACAATAGGCACAATCGCCTCGATAGGCGCAATAGCCTCAAAGGCACAATCACCACAATATGCATAATCTCCACAGTAGGAGCAATTGCCTCAATCTCCTCAACAGGCACAATATCCACAATAGGCACAATCTCCACAATAGGCAATATCACCTCAATAGGCACATTCGCCTCAACAGGCACAATCTCCACACTTTGCACAATCGACTCAATAGGCACAATCACCTCAATAGGCACAATCGCCACAATTGGCACAATCTCCACAACAGGCGCAAACGCCTCAATAGGTAGAATCTCCACAATGGGCACAATCTCTACAAAAGTCACAATTGCCTCATAATTGTGACGATTGTGCATAATGAAGGAATTTTGCTTATTGAGGCGATTTTGCCTTTTGTGGCATTTGTGCCAATTGAGGCGATTGTGCCTATGACGCGATTGTGCCAATGTGGCGATTGGTCCTATTCTGACGATTGTGCCTATGGTTTAGATTGTGCCTATGAGGCGATTGATTCTATTGAGGCAATTGCGCCTATTGTAGAGATTGTGCATATTGAGGCGATTGTGCCTGTGGAGGCGATTGTGCGTATTGAAGCGATTGTGCGTATTAAGGCGATTGTGACTATTGTGGTGATTATGCGTATTGAGGCGATTGTGCCTATTGTGGCGATTGTGCCTATTGAGGAGATTGTGCCTCTGATGCGATTGTGTCTATATAGGAGATTGTGCTATTGAGGCGATTGTGCCAAATGATGCGATTGTGCCTGTTGTGGCGATTGTGCCTATTGAGGCGATTCTGCCAATGAAGCGATTGTGCTTATTGTGACGATTGTGCCTATTGAGGCGATTGTGCACATTGAATCGATTGTGCCTATTGAGGAGATTGTGCCTCTGAGGCGATTGTGTCTATTGAGGCGATTGCGTCTTTAGAGGCGATTTTGCCTCTGAGGTGATTGATTCTATTAAGGCGATTGCGCCTGTTGTGGAGATTGTGCAAATTGTGGCGATTGTGCCTATTGAGGCGATTGCACCTATTGAGGCGATTCTGCCTATGAGGCGATTGTGCATACTGAGGCGATTGTGACGATTGTGGCGATTGTGCATTTTGAAGCAATTGTGCCCATTGAGGCGATTGTGCCTATGAGGCGACTGTGCCTATTGTGGCGATTGTGCATATTGTGGAGATTGTGCCTATTTTGGAGATTGTGTCTATTGTGGAGATTACAACTATTGTGGCGATTGTGCCTATTGTGGAGATCGTGCCTCCGCGGCGATTGAGCCTGTTGAGGTGATTGCATCTATTGTGCCACTTGTGCCTATTGACGCGATTGTGGTTATTGTGGAGGTTGTGCCTATTTTGGAGATTGTGCCCAGGAGTCTTTTGAGCCTATTGTGGAGATTGTGCCTTTGAGGCAATGGTGCCTATTGTGGAGATTGTGCCTATTGAGACGATTGTGCCTATTGAGGCGATTGTGCCTAGTGTGGACATAGTGCCTATTGAGGCGATTGTGCCTATTGTGGCGATTGTGCCTATTGAGGTGATTGTGCCTATTGAGGCGATTGTGCAAACTGTGAAGATTGTGCCTGTTGAGGCGAATGTGCCTATTGAAGTGATAGTGCCTATTGTGGAGATTGTGCCTATTGGAGGTGTTTGTGCGTATTAAAGTGATTGTGCCTATAGAGGCGATTGTCCCTACTAAGGCGATTGAGTCTATTGTCGTGATTGTGCCTATTGAGGCGGTTGTGCTTATTGAGGCGGTTGTGCTTATTGTGGAGATTGTGCCTATTGAAGAGATTGTGCCTATTGAGGCGATTGTGCCTGTTGTGCAGATTGTACCTATTGAGATGATTGTGCCTATTGAGGCGATTATGCCTGTTGCGGAGATTGTGCCTATTGTGGAGATTGTGCCTATTGAAGAGATTGTGCCTCTTAGTCGATTGTGTCTTTTGAGGCGATTGTGCCTTGATTGGCGATTGGGCCTATTGTGGAGATTGTGCCAATTGAGGCATGTTTGCCCATGAGGCGATTGTGCCTGTTGTGGAGATGTGCATACTGTGGAGATTGTGCCTATTGAGGCGATTGTGCATATTGTGGAGATGGTGCCTATTGAAGCGATTTTGCCTATGGAGGCGATTATGACAAATGTGGTGACTAACTGTTGTTTTTCGAATGTACCTATTGAGGCGACTGTGCTTATGAAAAGATTGTGCCTATTGTGGCGATTGTGTATGTTGAAGCGATTGTGCCCATTGAAGCAATTGTGCCTATGAGGAGATTGTGCCTATTGTGGCAATTGTGCCTATTGTGGAAATTGTGCCTATTTTGGAGATTGTGTCTATTGAAGAGATTGTGCCTATTGAGGCGATTGCTCCTATTGTGGAGATTATGCATATTGTGGCGATTGTGCCTTTGAGGCGATTGTGCCTATAGAAGTGATTGTGCCTATTGTGGTGATTGTGCCTTTGGAGGCGATTGTGCATATTGAAGCGATTGTGCCTATAGAGGCGATTGTCCCTATTAAGGCGATTGTGTCTATTGAGGCGGTTGTTTTTATTGGGGAGATTGTGCCTATTGAAGATATTGTGCCTATTGAGGCGATTGTGCCATTTGTGCAGATGGTGCCTATTGAGATGAATGTGCCTATTGAGGCAATTGTGCCTAGTGTGGACAGAACATCTATTGAGGTGATTGTGCCTTTTGAGTCGATTGGGCCTATTGTGGAGATTGTGCCTATTGAAGAGATTGTGCCTATTGAGGCGAGTATTACAAATGTGGTGACTGTACCTGTCGTGGCGATTGTGCCTATTGAGGCGAAAGTACTTATGAAGCGATTGCGCCTATTGTGGCGATTGTGCCTATTGTGGAGATTGTGCCTATTTTGGAGATTGTGTCTATTGTGGAGATTGCGACTATTGTGGCGATTGTGCATATTGAGCCGATTGTGCCTATTGAGGCGCTTGTGCAAACTGTGGAGATTGTGACTGTCGAGGCGAATGTGCCTATTGAGGTGATAGTGCCTATTGTGGAGATTGTGCCTATTGTGGAGATTGTGCCTAGTGTGGACATAGTGCCTATTGAGGCGATTGTGCCTATTGTGGCGATTGTGCCTATTGAGGTGATTGTGCCCATTGAGGCGATTGTGCAAACTGTGAAGATTGTGCCTGTTGAGGCGAATGTGCCTATTGAAGTGATAGTGCCTATTGTGGAGATTGTGCCTATTGGAGGTGTTTGTGCGTATTAAAGTGATTGTGCCTATAGAGGCGATTGTCCCTACTAAGGCGATTGAGTCTACTGTCGTGATTGTGCCTATTGAGGTGGTTGTGCTTATTGAGGCGGTTGTGCTTATTGTGGAGATTGTGCCTATTGAAGAGATTGTGCCTATTGAGGCGATTGTACCTGTTGTGCAGATTGTACCTATTGAGATGATTGTGCCTGTTGAGGCGATTATGCCAGTTGCGGAGATTGTGCCTATTGTGGAGATTGTGCCTATTAAAGAGATTGTGCCTCTTAGTCGATTGTGTCTTTTGAGGCGATTGTGCCTTGATTGGCGATTGGGCCTATTGTGGAGATTGTGCCAATTGAGGCATGTTTGCCCATGAGGCGATTGTGCCTGTTGTGGAGATGTGCATACTGTGGCGATTGGGCATATTGTGGAGATGGTGCCTATTGAAGCGATTTTGCCTATGGAGGCGATTATGACAAATGTGGTGACTAACTGTTGTTTTTCGAATGTACCTATTGAGGCGACTGTGCTTATGAAGTGATTGTGCCTATTGTGGCGATTGTGTATGTTGAAGCGATTGTGCCCATTGAAGCAATTGTGCCTATGAGGAGATTTTGCCTATTGTGGCAATTGTGCCTATTGTGGAAATTGTGCCTATTTTGGAGATTGTGTCTCTTGAAGAGATTGTGCCTATTGAGGCGATTGCTCCTATTGTGGAGATTATGCATATTGTGGCGATTGTGCCTTTGAGGCGATTGTGCCTCTAGAAGTGATTGTGCATATTGTGGTGATTGTGCCTTTGGAGGCGATTGTGCATATTGAAGCGATTGTGCCTATAGAGGCGATTGTCCCTATTAAGGCGATTGTGTCTATTGAGGCGGTTGTTTTTATTGGGGAGACTGTGCCTATTGTGGAGATTGTGCCTATTGAAGAGATTGTGCCTATTGAAGAGATTGTGCCTATTGAGGCGATTGTGCCATTTGTGCAGATGGTGCCTATTGAGGTGATTGTGCCTATTGAGGCAATTGTGCCTAGTGTGGACATAACGTCTATTGAGGTGATTGTGCCTTTTGAGTCGATTGGGCCTATTGTGGAGATTGTGCCTATTGAAGATATTGTGCCTATTGAGGCGATTATGACAAATGTGGTGACTGTACCTGTCGTGGCGATTGTGCCTATTGAGGCGAAAGTACTTATGAAGAGATTGCGACTATTGTGGCGATTGTGTATCTTGTGGAGATTGTGCATATTGAGCCGATTGTGCCTATTGAGGCACTTATGCAAACTGTGGAGATTGTGACTGTCGAGGCGAATGTGCCTATTGTGGAGATTGTGCCTGTTGAGGACATTGTGCCTATGATGCGATTGTGCGTAATGAGGTGATTGTGTCTGTTGTGGAGTATGTGCATATTGTGGCGATTTTGCCGATCGAAGTGATTGTGCCTGTTAGGCGATTGTGCCTATTGAGGCGATTGTGCCTATTGTGGCGATTGTGCCAGTGGAGGCGATTGTGCCTATTGAGGCGATTGTGCCTCTTGTGGAGATTGTGCCTATTGTGGAGATTGTGCCTTTTGAAGAGATTTTGCCTCAGAGGCGATTGTTCATATTGTGGCAATTGTGCCTTTAGAGGCGATGGTGCCTATTGTGGAGATTGTGTCAATTGAGGCGAGCTTGCCTATGTGGCGATTGTGCCTATTGTGGAGATTGTGCCTATTGTGTACATTGTGTCTATTGAGGCGATTGTGCATATTGTGGCGATTGTGCCTATTGTGGTGTTTGTGCCTGTGGAGGTGATTGTGCCTATTGAGGCGATTGTGTCAGTTGTGTAGATTGTGCCTATTGTGGAGATTGTGACTATTGAAGAGATTTTGCCTCAGACGCGATTGTGTCTTTTGAGGCGATTGTGCCTTTAGAGGCGATTGTGCCTCTTGTGGAGATCGTGCCTATGAGGTGATTGTGCCTATTGTGTTGATTGTGCTTTTGAGGCGATTGTACATATTGTCACGGTTGTGCCTATTGTGGAGATTGTGCCTATTGAGGCGATTGTGCCTATTGTGGAGATTGTGCCTATTGAGATGATTGTGCCTGTTGAGGCGATTGTGCCTCGTGTGGACATAACGCCTATTGAGATAATTGTGACTATTGTGATAATTGAGACTATTGAAGAGATTGTGGTTTTGGAGGCAATTGTGCCTATTGTGGAGATTGTGGCTATTGAGGCGATTGTGCCTATTGTGGAGATTGTGCCTATTGTGGAGATTGTGCCTGCTGCGGCGATTGTGACGATTGAGGTGATTGTGCCTATTGTGGAGATTGTGCCCATGAGCTGATTGTGCCTATTTTGCCAATAGTGCCTATTGTGGAGATTGTGCCTATTGTGGAGATTGTGTTTTTTGTGGAGATTGTGCCTTTGAGGTTAATATGCCTATTGAGTTGTTTGTGCCGTTTGTGGAGATTGTGCCTCTTTAAGCGATTATGCGAACTGAGGCGATTGTGCCAGTTGTTGCGATTGGGCCTATTGAGGCAAATGTACCTATGATGCGATTGTGCCTTTTGTGGCGATTGTGCCTGTTGTGTAGATTGTGCCTATGGAGGCGTTTGTGCTTATTCAGGGGATTGTGACTATTGTAGAGTGTGTGCCTACTGTGGAGATTGTGCCTATTGTGGAGATTGGGCCTATTGAGGCGTTTGTGACTGTTATGCAGATTGTGCCTATTGTGGCCATTGTGCTTATTGATGCAATTGTGTCTGATGTGGAGATTGTGCCTATGAGGCAAATTTGCCTATTGTGGTGGTTGCACTTATTGTGGATATTGTGCCTATTGAGGCGATTGTGCCTGTTGTGGTGATTGTGCCCATTGTGGAGATTGTGCCTGTTGTGGGGATTGTGCCTATGAGGCAATTCTGCGTATATAAGCGATTGTGCCAATTGATGCAATTGTGCCTCTGAGGCGATTGTGCCTATTGAGACAATTGCTCCTATTGTGGAGATTATGCATATTGTGGCGATTGTGCCTTAGAGACGATTGTGCCTATGAGGCGATTGATCCTATTGAGGCAATTGAGCCTGTTGTAGAGATTGTGCATTTTGAGGCGATTTTGCCTATTGAGGCGATTGTGCCTACTGACGCGATTGTGCCTATGAGGTGATTGTGCATACTGAGGCGATTCTGCCGATTGTGGCGATTGTACATATTGAAGCGATTGTGACTATTGAGGCGATTGTGCCTATTGTGGAGATTATGCCCATGAGCTGATGGTGCCTATTGAGCTCATAGTGCCTATTGTGGAGATTGTGCCTTTTGTGGAGATTGTGCCTTTGAGGTTATTATGCCTATTGAGTCGATTGTGCCATTTGTGGAGATGGTGCCTCTTTTGGTGATTGTGCGAAATGAGGTGATTGTACCTTTTGTCGCGATTGTGCCTATTGTGTCGATTGTGCCTATGGAGGCATTTGTGCTTATTGAGGCCATTGTGACTTTTGTAGAGATTGTGCCCATTGTGGAGATTGTGCCTATTGAGGCGTTTGCGCCTGTTGTGGAGATTGTGCCAATTGTGGTGATTGTGCCTTTGGAGGCGATTGTGCATATTGAAGCGATTGTGCCTATAGAGGCGATTGTGCCTATTGTGGAGATTATGCCCATGAGCTGATGGTGCCTATTGAGCTCATAGTGCCTATTGTGGAGATTGTGCCTTTTGTGGAGATTGTGCCTTTGAGGTTATTATGCCTATTGAGTCGATTGTGCCATTTGTGGAGATGGTGCCTCTTTAGGTGATTGTCGAAATGAGGCGATGGTGCCTTTTGTGGCGATTGTGCCTATTGTGGCGATTGTGCCTATAAAGGCATTTGTGCTTATTGAGGCGATTGTGACTATTGTAGAGATTGTGCCCATTGTGGAGATTGTGCCAATTGAGGCGTTTGCGCCTGTTTTGGAGATTGTGCCAATTGTGGCGATTGTGCCTATTGAGGTGATTGTGCCTATTGAGTCGATTGTGCAAAGTGTGGAGATTGTGCCTGTTGAGGCGAATGTGCCTATTGAGGTGATATTGCCTATTGTGGAGATTGTGCCTGTTGAGGAGATTGTGCCTATGAGGCGATTGTGCGAATTGAGGTGATTGTGTCTGTTGTGGAGATTGTGCGTATTGTGGCAATTGCTCCTATTGTGGAGATTATGCATATTATGGTGATTGTGCCTTTGAGGCAATTGTGCCTATCGAGGCGATTGTGCCTATTGTCGTCATTGTGCCTGTGGAGACGATTGTGTGCATTGAATCAATTGTGCCTATTGATGCGATTGTCCCTATTAAGGCGATTGTGCCTATTGTGGCGATTGTGCCTATTGAGGCAGTTATGCTTATTGTGGAGATTGTGCATATTTTAGAGATTGTGCCTATTGTAGAGATTGTGCCTATTGAAGAGATTGTGCCTCTGAGGCGATTGTGTTTATTGTGGCGATTGTGCCTCTTGTGGACATTGCGCCTATTGTGGAGATTGTGACTATTGAAGAGATTGTGCCTTTGAGGCGATTGTGCCTATTGAGGCAATCGTGCCTGTTGAGTAGATATGTGACTATTGTGGAGATTGTGCCTGTTGTGGAGATTGTGCCTATGAGTCGATTGTGCGTATTGAGGTGATTGTGCTTATTGTGCGGATTGTGCCTATTGAGGCGATTGTGGCTATTGTGTAGTATGTGCTGATTCTGGAGATTGTGCCCAGGGGCCTTTAGTGACTATTGTGGAAATTGTGCCCATGAGGCTATTGTGCCTATTGTGGAGATTGTGCCTATTGAGGCGATTGTGACTGGTGTGGACATAACGCCTATTGAGGTAATTGTGACTATTGTGGCAATTGAGACTATTGAGGAGATTGTGGCTTTGGAGGCAATTGTGCCTATTGTGGAGTTTGTGGCTATTGAGGCGATTGTGCCGATTGTGGAGATAGTGCCTATTGTGGAGATTGAGCCTGTTTTGGCGATTGTCCCTATTGAGGTGATTGTGCCTATTGTGGAGATTGTGCCCATGAGCTAATTGTGCCTATTCAGCCGATAGTGCCTATTGTGAGATTGTGCCTATTGTGGAGATTGTGCCTCTTTAGGCGATTGTGCAAAATGAGGCAATTGTGCCTGTTGTGGCGATTGGGCCTATTGAGGCAAATGTGCCTATTGTGGAGATTGTGCCTATGAGGCAAATTTGCCTATTGTGGTGGTTGCACTTATTGAGGAGATTGTGCCTATTGAGGTGATAGTACCTATTGTGGAGATTGTGCATATTGTAGAGATTGTGCCTGTGGAGAAGATTGTGCATATTCAGGCGATTGTGCCTATGAGGCGATTGTGCCTATTGAGGCGATTGAGCCTGTTGTGGTGATTGTGCCCATTGTGGAGATTGTGCCTGTTGTGGGGATTGTGCCTGTGAGGCAATTCAGCCAATTGATGTAATTGTGCCTCTGAGGCAATTGTGCCTATTGAGGCAATTGCTCCTATTGTGGAGATTATGCATATTGTGGCGATTGTGCCCTGAGGCGATTGTGCGTATCGAGGCGATTGTGCCTATTATGATGATTGTGCCATTGGAGGTGATTGTGCCCATTGTGGCAAATGTGCCTACTGAGGCAGTTGTGTTATTGTGGAGATTATGCCTATTGTGGAGATTGTGCCTATTGAAGAGATTGTGCATACTGAGGAGATTGTGCCTGTTGTGCAGATTGTGCCTATTGAGGCAATTGTGCCTATTGAGGGGATTGTGCCTTTTGAGGCGATAGTGCCTATTATCGTGATTGTGCATATTGAGGCGGTTGTGCTTATTGTGTAGATTGTGCCTATTGAAGAGATTTTGCCTATTGAAGAGATTGTGCCTATTGAGGCGATTGTGCCTGTTGTGCAGATTGTGCCTATGGTGGAGATTGTACCTATTGAAAAGATCGTGCCTATTGAAGAGATTGGGCCCTTTTAGTCGATTGTGCCTATTGAAGAGATTGTGCCTCTGAGTCGATTGCGTCTATTGAGGCGATTGTGCCTTTAGAGGCGATGGTGCCTATTGTGGAGATTGTGCCGATTGAGGTGATTGTGCCTAGTGTGGACATAACGCCTATTGAGATAATTGTGACTATTGTGGCAATTGAGACTATTGAGGAGATTGTGGGTTTGGAGGCAATTGTGCCAATTGTGGAGATTGTGGCTATTGAGGCGATGGTGCCTATTGTGGAGATTGTGCCTATTGTGGAGATTGTGCCTGTTGCGGCGATTGTGACTGTTGAGGTGATTGTGCCTATTGTGAAGATTGTGCCGATGAGCTGATTGTGCCTATTCAGACGATAGTGCCTATTGTGGAGATTGTGCCTATTGTGGAGATTGTGTTTTTTGTGGAGATTGTGCCTTTGAGGTTAATATGCCTATTGAGTTGGTTGTGCCTTTTGTGGAGATGGTGCCACTTTAGGTGATTGTGCGAAATGAGGCGATTGTGCCTTTTGTGGCGATTGTGCCTATTGTGGCGATTGTGCCTATGGAGGCATTTGTGCTTATTGAGGCGATCGTGACTATTGTAGAGATTGTGCCCATTGTGGAGATTGTGCCTATTGTGGCGTTTTCGCCTGTTGTGGAGATTGTGCCAATTGTGGCGATTGTGCCTATTGAGGTGATTGTGCCTATTGAGGCGATTGTGCAAAGTGTGGAGATTGTGCCTATTGAGGCGAATGTGCCTATTGAGGTGATATTGCCTATTGTGGAGATTGTGCCTATTGTGGATATCGTGCCTGTTGAGGAGATTGCGCCTATGAGGCGATTGTGTGAATTGAGGTGATTGTGTCTATTGTGGAGATTGTGCCTATTGTGGAGATTGTGCCTGTTGTGGAGATTGTGCCTATGAGGCGATTGTGCGTATTGAGGTGATTGTGCCTATTGTGGAGATTGTGCCGATTGTGGAGATTGTACCCAGCGGCCTTTTGTGACTATTGTGGAAATTGTGCCCATGAGGCGATTGTGCCTATTGTGGAGATTGTGCCTATTGAGGTGATTGTGCCTAGTGTGGACATACCTCCTATTGAGGTAATTGTGGTTATTGTGGCAATTGAGACTATTGAGGAGATTGTGCCTTTGGAGGCAATTGTGCCTATTGTGGAGATTGTGGCTAATGAGGCGATTGTCCCGATTGTGGAGATTGTGCCTATTGTGGAGATTGAGCCTGTTTTGGCGATTGTCCCTATTGAGGTGATTGTGCCTGTTGTGGAGATTGTGCCCATGAGCTGATTGTGCCTATTCAGCTGATAGTGCCTATTGTGAGATTGTGCCTATTGTGGAGATTGTGCCTCTTTAGGCGATTGTGCGAAATGAGGCAATTGTGCCTGTTGTGGCGATTGGGCCTATTGAGGCAAATGTGCATATTGTGGAGATTGTGCCTATGAGGCAAATTTGCCTATTGTGGTGGTTGCACTTATTGAGGAGATTGTGCCTATTGAGGTGATAGTGCCTATTGTGGAGATTGTGCAGATTGTAGAGATTGTGCTTGTTGAGGAGATTGTGCATATTGAGCCGATTGTGCCTATGAGGCGATTGTACCTATTGAGGCGATTGAGCCTGTTGTGGTGATTTTGCCCATTGTGGAAATTGTAGCTGTTGTGGGGATTGTGCCTATGAGGCAATTCAGCCAATTGATGTAATTGTGCCTCTGTGGCAATTGAGCCTTTGAGGCGATTGTGCCAATCGAGGCGATTGTGCCTATTATGGTGATTGTGCCATTGGATGCGATTGTGCGTATTGAAGCGATTGTGCCTATAGAGGCGACTGTCCCTATTAAGGCGATTGTGCCTGTTGTGGCGATTGTGTATTTTGAGGCGGTTGTGCTATTGTGGAGATTATGCCTATTGTGGAGATTGTGCCTATTGAAGAGATTGTGCATATTGAGGCGATTGTGCCTATAGAGGCGATTGTGCCTATTGAGGGCATTGTGCGTATTGAGGCGGTTGTGCCTATTGTGGAGATTGTGCCTATTGAAGAGATTCTGCCCATTGAGTCGATTGTGCCTATGGAAGAGATTGTGCCTCTGAGGCGATTGTGTCTATTGAGGCGATTGTGCCTATTGTGGAGATTGTGCATATTGAGGCGATTGTGCCTAGTGTGGACATAACGCCTATTGAGATAATTGTGACTATTGTGGTAATTGAGACTATTGAGGAGATTGTGGCTTTGAAGGCAATTGTGCCTATTATGGACATTGTGGCCATTGAGGCGATGGTTCCTATTGTGGAGATTGTGCCTATTGTGGAGATTGTGCCTGTTGCGGCGAATGTGACTGTTGTGGTGATTGTGCCTATTGTGGAGATTGTGCCCATGAGATGATTGTGCCTATTCAGCCTATAGTGCCTATTGTGGAGATTGTGCCTATTGTGGAGATTGTGTTTTTTGTGGAGATTGTGCCTTGGAGGTTAATATGCCTATTGAGTTGATTGTGCAAAATGAGGCGATTGTGCCTGTTGTCGCGGTTGGACCTATTGAGGCAAATGTGCCTATGAAGCGATTGTGCCTTTTGTGGCGATTGTGCCTATTGTGTAGATTGTGCCAATGGAGGCGTTTGTGCTTATTGAGGGGATTGTGACTATTGTAGAGTTTGTCCCTATTGTCGAGATTGTGCCTATTGTGGAGAATGTGCCTATTGAGGCGTTTGTGCCTATTGTGGAGATTCTGCCTATGAGGCAAATTTGCCTATTGTGGTGTTTGCACTTATTGAGGAGATTGCGCCTATTGAGGTGATAGTGTCTATTGTGGAGATTGTGCCTATTGTGGAGATTGTGCATGTTGAGGAGATTGTTCATATTGAGGCGATTGTGCCTATGAGGCGATTCTGCCTATTGAGGCGATTGTGCCTGTTGTGCAGATTGTGCCTATTGAGACGATTGTGCCTATGAGGCGATTGATTCTATTGAGGCAATTGAGCCTGTTGCAGAGATTGTGCATTTTGAGGCGATTTTGCCTATTGAGGCGATTGTGCCTACTGAGGCGATTGTGCCTATGAGGCGATTATGCATACTGAGGCGATTGTGCCGATTGTGGCGATTGTGCATATTGAAGCGATTGTGACTATTGAGGCGATTGTGCCTATTATGGAGATTGTGCCCAAGAGCTGATGGTGCCTATTGAGCCCATAGTGCCTATTGTGGAGATTGTGCCTTTTGTGGAGATTGTGCCTTTGAGGTTAATATGCCTATTGAGTTGATTGTGCCATTTGTGGAGATTGTGCCTCTTTAGGCGATTGTGCGAAATGAGGCGATTGTGCCTGTTGTGGCGATTGGGCCTATTGTGTAGATTGTGCCAATGGGGACGTTTGTGCTTATTGAGGGCTTTGTGACTATTCTAGAGTTTGTGCCTATTGTGGAGATTGTGCCTATTGTGGAGATTGTGCCGATTGAAGCGTTTGTGCCTGTTGTGCAGATTTTGCCTGTTCAGGCGATTGTGCCAATTGATGCAATTGTGCCTATTGTGGAGATTGTGCCTATGAGGCAAATTTGCCTATTGTGGTGGTTGCACTTATTGAGGAGATTGTGCCTATTGATGTGATAGTGCCTATTGTGGATATTGTGCCTATTGAGGCGATTGTGCCTGTTGTGGTGATTGTGCCTTTTGAGGTTATAGTGCCTATTGAGGCGATTGTGCCTACTGAGGCAACTGTGCCTATGAGGCGATTGTGTATACTGAGGCGATTGTGCTGATTGTGGCGATTGTGCCGATTGAAGATATTCTGCCTATTGAGGCGATTGTGCCTGTTGTGCAGATTGTGCCTATTGAGACTATTGTGCCTATGAGGCGATTGATTCTATTGAGGCAATTGAACTTGTTGTAGAGATTGTGCATTTTGAGGCGATTTTGCCTATAGAGGCGATTGTGCCTACTGAGGCAACTGTGCCTATGAGGCGATTGTGCATACTGAGGCGATTGTGCCAATTGTGGCGATTGTACATATTGAAGCGATTGCGACTATTGAGGCGATTGTGCCTATTGTGGAGATTGTGCCCATGAGCTGATGGTGCCTATTGAGCCCATAGTGCCTATTGTGGAGATTGTGCCTTTTGTGGAGATTGTGCCTTTGAGGTTATTATGCCTATTGCGTCGATTGTGCCATTTGTGGAGATTGTGCCTCTTATGTGATTGTGCCTTTTGTGGCGATTGTGCCTATTGTGGCGATTGTGCCTATGGAGGCATTTGTGCTTATTGAGGCGATTGTGACTTTTGTAGAGATTGTGCCCATTGTGGAGATTCTACCTATCGAGGCGTTTGCGCCTGTTGTGGAGATTGTGCCAATTGTGGCGATTGTGCCTATTGAGGTGATTGTGACTATTGAGTCGATTGTGCAAAGTGTGGAGATTGTGTCCTGTTGAGGCGAATGTGCCTATTGAGGTGATATTGCCTATTGTGGAGATTGTGCCTATTGTGCATATTGTGCCTGTTGAGGAGATTGAGGCAATTGCTCCTATTGTGGAGATTATGCATATATTGTGCCTTTGAGGCAATTGTGCCTATCGAGGCGATTGTGCCTATTGTCGTGATTGTGCCTGTGGAGACGATTGTGCGTATTGAATCAATTGTGCCTATTGATGCGATTGTCCCTATTAAGGCGATTGTGCCTGTTGTGCCGATTGTGCCTATTGAGGCAGTTGTGCTTATTGTGGAGATTGTTCCTATTGTGGAGATTGTGCGTATTGAAGAGATTGCGCCTATTGAAGAGATTGTGCCGATTGAGGCGATTGTGCCGGTTGTGGAGATAGTGCCTATTGTAGAGATTGCGCCAATTGAAGAGATTGTGCCTCTGAGGCGATTGTGTTTATTGAGGCGATTGTGCCTGTTGTGGACATTGCGCCTATTGTGGAGATTGTGCCTATTGAAGAGATTTTGCCTTTGAGGCGATTGTGCCTATTGAGGTAATCGTGCCTGTTGTGGAGATATGTGCCTATTTTGGATATTGTGCCTGTTGTGGAGCTTGTGCCTATGAGGCGATTGTGTGTATTGAGGTGATTGTGCCTATTGTGCGAATTGTGCCTATTGAGGCGATTGTGGCTATTGTGGAGGTTGTGCCGATTGTGCAGATTGTGCCCAGGGGCCTTTTGTGACTATTGTGGAGATTGTGCCCATGAGGCGATTGTGCCTATTGTGGAGATTGTGCCTATTGAGGCGATTGTGCCTAGAGTGGACATAACGCTTATTGAGGTAATTGTGACTATTGTGGCAATTGAGACTATTTAGGAGATTGTGGCTTTGGAGGCATTTGTGCTATTGTGGATGTTGTGGCTATTGAGGCGATTGTGCCAATTGTGGAGATTGTGCCTATTGTGGAGATTGAGCCTGTTTCGGCGATTGTCCCTATTGAGGTGATTGTGCCTATTGTGGAGATTGTGCCCATGAGCTGATTGTGCCTATTCAGCCGATAGTGCCTATTTTGATATTGTGCCTATTGTGGACATTGTGCCTTTGAGCTTAATATGCCTAATGAGTCGATTGTGCTGATTGTGGAGATTGTGCCTGTTTAGGCGATTGTGCGAAATGAGGCAATTGTGCCTGTTGTGGAGATTGTGCCTATGAGGCAAATTTGCCGATTGTGGTGGTTGCACTTATTGAGGAGATTGTGCCTATTGAGATGATAGAGGCTATTGTGGAGATTGTGCATATTGTGGAGATTGTGCCTGTTGTGGAGATTGTGCATATTGAGGCGATTGTGCCTATTGTGGTTATTGTGCCTTTGGAGGCGATTGTGCGTATTGAAGTGATTGTGCCTAAAGAGGCGACTGTCCCTATTAAGGCGATTGTTCCTATTGTGGCGATTGTGCCTATTGAGACGGTTGTGCTATTGTGGAGATTATGCCTATTGTGGAGATTTTGCCTATTGAAGAGATTGTGCCTATTGAGGCGATTGTGTCTGTTGTGCGGATTGTGCCTATTGAGGCGATTGTGCCTATAGTAGAGATTGTGCCTATTGTGGAGATTGTGTTTTATGTGGAAATTGTGCCTTTGAGGTTAATATGCCTATTGAGTTGATTGTGCCATTTGTGGAGATTGTGCCTCTTTAGGCGATTGTGCGAAATGAGGCGATTGTGCCAGTTGTGGCGATTGGGCCTATTGAGGCAAATGTGCCTATGAAGTGATTGTGCCTTTTGTGCGATTGTGCCTGTTGTGTAGATTGTGCCAGTGGAGGCGTTTGTGCTTATTGAGGGGATTGTGACTATCGTAGAGTTTGTGCCTATTGTGGAGATTGTGCCTATTGTGGAGATTGTGCCTATTGAGGGGTTTGTGCCTGTTGTGCAGATTGTGCCTGTTCAGGCGATTTTGCCTATTGATGTAATTGTGCCTATTGTGGGGATTGTGCCTATGAGGCAAATTTGCCTATTGTGGTGGTTGCACGTATTGAGGAGATTGTGCCTATTTAGGTGATAATGTCTATTGTGGAGATTGTGCCAATTGTGGAGATTGTGCTTGTTGTGGATATTGTGCATATTGAGGCGATTGTGCCTATGAGGCGATTGTACCTATTGAGGCGATTGTGCCTGTTGTGGTGATTGTGCCCATTGTGGAGATTGTGACTGTTGTGGGGATTGTGCCTATGAGGCAATTCTGCGTATTGAAGTGATTGTGCCAATTGATGCAATTGTGCCTCTGAGGCGATTGTGCCTATTGAGGCAATTGCTCCTCTTGTGGAGATTATGCATATTGTGGCGATTGTGCCTTTGAGGCGATGTGCCTATAGAGGCGATTGTGTCTATTGTGGTGGTTGTGCCTATTGTGGAGATTGTGCCGATTGAAGATATTCTGCCTATTGAGGCGATTGTGCCTGTTGTGCAGATTGTGCCTATTGAGACGATTGTGCCTATGAGGCGATTGATTCTATTGAGGCAATTGAGCCTGTTGTAGCGATTGTTCATTTTGAGGCGATTTTGCCTATTGAGGCGATTGTGCCTACTGAGGCGATTGTGCCTATGAGGCGATTGTGCATACTGAGGCGATTGTGCCGATTGTGGCTATTGTGCATATTGAAGCGATTGTGACTGTTGAGGCGATTGTGACTAGTGTGGAGATTGTGCCCATGAGCTGATGGTGCCTATTGAGCCCATAGTGCCTATTGTGGAGATTGTGCCTTTTGTGGAGATTGTGCCTTTGAGGTTAATATGCCTTTTGAGTCGATTGTGCCATTTGTGGAGATTGTGCCTCTTTAGGCGATTGTGCGAAATGAGGCAATTGTGCCTGTTGTGGCGATTGGGCCTATTGAGGCAAATGTGCCTATGAAGCGATTGGGCCTTTTGTGGCGATTGTGCCTATTATGTAGATTGTGCCAATGGAGGCGTTTGTGCTTATTGAGTGCATTGTGCATATTGTAGAGTTTGTGCCTATTGTGGAGATTGTGCCTATTGTGGAGATTGTGCCTATTGAGGCGTTTGTGCCTGTTGTACAGATTGTGCCTGTTCAGGCGATTGTGCCTATTGATGCAATTGGGTCTATTGTGGAGATTGTGCCTATGAGGCAAATTTGCCTATTGTGGTGGTTGCACTTATTGAGGAGATTGTGCCTATTGAGGTGATAATGCCTATTATGGAAATGGTGCCTATTGTGGAGATTGCGCCTGTTGAGGAGATTGTGCATATTGAGGCGATTGTGCCTATGAGGCGATTGTGCCTATTGAGGCGATTGTGACTGTTGTGGTGATATTGCCCATTGTGGAGATTGTGCCTGTTGTGGGGATTGTGCCTATGAGGCAATTCTGCGTATTGAAGCGATTGTGCCAATTGATGCAATTGTGCCTCTGAGGCGATTATGCCTATTGACGCAATTGGTCCTATTGTGGAGATTATGCATATTGTGGCGATTGTGCCTTTGAGGCGATGTGCCTATCGAGGCGATTATGTCTATTGTGGTGGTTGTGCCTATTGTGGAGATTGTGCCGATTGAAGATATTCTGCCTATTGAGGCGATTGTGCCTGTTGTGCAGATTGTGCCGATTGAGACGATTGTGCCTATGAGGCGATTGATTCTATTGAGGCAATTGAGCCTGTTGTAGAGATTGTGCATTTTGAGGCGATTTTGCCTCTTGAGGCGATTGTGCCTACTGAGGTGATTGTGCCTATGAGGCGATTGTGCATACTGCGGCGATTGTGCCGATTGTGGTGATTGTGCATATTGAAGCGATTGTGACAATTGAGGCGATTGTGACTATTGTGGAGATTGTGCCCATGAGCTGATGGTGCCGATTGAGCCCATAGTGCCTATTGTGGAGATTGTGCCTTTTGTGGAGATTGTGCCTTTGAGGTTATTATGCCTATTGAGTCGATTGTGCCATTTGTGGAGATGGTGCCTCTTTTGGTGATTGTGCAAAATGAGGTGATTGTGCCTTTTGTCGCGATTGTGCCTATTGTGTCGATTGTACCTATGGAGGCATTTGTGCTTATTGAGGCGATTGTGACTTTTGAAGAGATTGTGCCCATTGTGGAGATTGTGCCTATTGAGGCGTTTGCGCCTGTTGTGGAGATGTGCCAATTGTGGCGATTGTGCCTTTGAGGCGATTGTGCCTATCAAAGCGATTGTGCCCATTGTGGTGATTGTGCCTTTGGAGGCAATTGTGCATATTGAAGCGATTGTGCCTATAGAGGCGATTTTCCCTATTAAGGCGATTGTGCCTATTGAGGCGCTTGTTTTTATTAGTGAGATTGTGCCTATTGTGGAGACTGTGCCTATTGAAGAGATAGTGCCTATTGAGGCGATTGTGTCATTTGTGCAGATGGTGCCTATTGAGATGATTGTGCCTATTGAGGCAATTGTGCCTAGTGTGGACATAGCGTCTATTGAGGTGATTACGCCTTTTGAGGCGATTGGGCCTATTGTGGAGATTGTGCCTATTGAGGTGATTATGCATATTGTGGCTGTTAGGTAGGATAGAGATGTAGTTACTTCTTAGGACATTGGGGGCGCTGTGAACCTATAGTTTAAAATGATGACCAGAGCAATTCTTAATTCTGCGATTATTGCCATAACAAATAACAAAGCTGATGTTCAAATGAGAGAACATCTAAACTAAGCGATTAGATTAAGGTAAACTATGTGATAATAAGACTAGGAAAATGTTTCGAGCATATAGTAATTCTTTGTGTCTATGATACAGAATGTCTCAAATATATGTAAAGCCTTTGTAAAAATATTTCCAGAATACATAGAACCTTTGTTTGCAAATTATACCATTTTGAAGAAGGCTTTTGTTTGTGAAAGATCACGTTGCATGAATTGAGATTAGAAAATAGTATAACTAACGGAGCTTATCGATAGATTTTCAGAACTTGTACATTTTCTCCAGCGAACCACTCGATCTTTCGTGCTTCGCTGTAACAGTTAAGTTTCTGCAGCTAAATAAACGTACCTGCTTTATATCAAATAATTGGGTAAGTGTGGTCACTCCTTAAAAGAACACGCTTGGATGAATTCCGTCCTAACATATGGTGAGCCTGCAAGTGGAGGAGGAGACCACAGGTTGGCAGATGGGGAGGCAGACAAACTTTTCGGCCGAAACTTTAAGGTGAGGAAGCGCCTGTTACATCAAAAGCTTCCAGTAGTTGACTTTTGAGTTAGACATTTGTCTGCTTTTTAATCCTCACCAACTTGAAATTGAATTGATTTGGACACAAAGGTACAGAATCTTAGCTGGTAAGTCACTTTAAATCTTCTAATGTTAATTTTTCTCAGATGTTAAAATTCTTCTAGGTGAGGAGAACCGCGGACCCCGTCGTGCACACTAAAAAATCCTAGAAGTGAGGAGTCTCCGCCGTTAAAATTCTTCTAAGTGAGGAGTTTGGTTAACTCCGACGCGCTAGTGTACACTGAAAATTCTTAGAAGTGAGGAGTCTCTGCCGTTAAAATTCTTCTAGGTGAGGGGATTAGCTATCTCCGCCGTGCAAATGTGAAAGTCCTAGAAGTGAGGAGGGAAAGTGTCGTAGAATTTGTCTCCGCCAGTTTAAAATTCTTCCAAGTGTGGGGTTTGGCTAACCTTGTCGCGCTAGTGTACACTAAAAATTCTTGGGAGTGAGGAGACTTGCAGTAGGAATTAGTCTGAACCGTTTCCTTGTAGGGATTTTTTCCGCTCAGACGTCTACCTTAGACTGTTTATTAAGAGCAGAGGTCTGCCACGTGAAGGTCAGGTTCTTAAAGATGTACTGTTTTGAAAGCGGATCCCAATAGGGAACAGAGTCAGATGATTGAAGTGATATCTGAATTTGTATGTTTATGTAAGTATGTGATAAAGGGGCCGGCCGGAATAGGAAGAACGAACGGAAGCTGCTAATATAAATGACTATGTGTATGTATGAGTAAAAAATCTATTCGTTGGAAGAGAGAGAGAGTCTCTGGGTGTGTAAAATCTGTGTGTTTAAGTATTTTTTAGTTTGTAAAAATCTGTGAGAGTAAGAGAGTTTCTGTGTTTGTGAAGATCTAAGTGTGTATAAGAATCTCTGTGTGTGAAAATCTGATTGCGAGAAAGAGAGAGTCTCTGTGTGTGAAAATTTGTGTGTGTGTAAGAATCTTTTTGTATAAAAATCTCTGTGAAAAAGAATCTCTGTTTGTGTGAAAATTTGTTTGGGTCTGTGGAATTAAGAAACTGTGTGTCATATCTCAAAAAGAGAGAGAGAATTTTACTGCTGCAAGCTTTATCAGTGTGTCTGTCTGTGAGCAGAAGGCTTCTCAGCTAACAAGCAGTTTAACACTTTGTGCTCTGGCTTGAATTCATCTGTTCCTTAATTTTTTATGTTTAAGACTTGTAGTCTGTCATTTAATTCTATGTGATATTTTTGGTTGTTATTTCCTGAATGCTTAACGTGATTTTCTTTCAGGATAGAATTTTAATAGATATTGAGAAAGGAGAAAAGATTAGTTGATCACTGATAAGGTTAAACCCCATTTTTTGAGAGAAAATTTTATGTTTAAATGAAAGTAGTATAAGGTGGACAGCAGAAAAAATTATTTTTGACAACAGCTTACAACGAAAAAAAGGAGAAATTGTCAAAGAAAGATAGAAACAGAAACAAAGGCGGGGCAAGCTTAGAGTCAGATAAGAGAAAATAAGATGGAGGAATTAAATTTTGGACCACCAAAATTGCGCCACCTCAGGACAGAATGTCCTGGAGTTCCCTGGTGGAGACTCAGTCTAGGTGGGAATACGACCCTCGCGGGTCGACTGCTATTGGACTGTGTAGCTTTACAGAAAGAAACTTTAGACCTAGTCTTAGGACAGGCTTTAAATCAAAAAGAACTTATTATAAAAAGATTAAGGAGACTTTTCAGAATGTTACATTAATGACAAATATACTAGAGGGTCTCCGAGAGTCTCCTAATACTTTAGTACGCCAAGTGATTGACTTAGGCAAACCCCCTACCAAGGGGATAAGTAAGGACACGAATGAGTCACTGGGGTGGAAGACCAAATTTGTGGTAACTTTTACACCACAATGGGATTTGAACTGTTTGGTAGCGTGTGTGTACATCCCCGTGGAGTTAAAAAATAATGAGTCCAACCCAGCACCTGTAACGACAAACCCAATAACACAGACAGGGAAGGTTTTAGAAGACGTTAAGAAACTTATTGAAAAAAATAATACATTTAAAGAAGCTCAAAGAAAAATACAGAATCTGGATAAGAATCTTAAGCTGTGGAGGAGCAGAAACTGGTTCCCCGCAGATGACCAACTGTTTTTTACAGCTGCTGATTTTGACGAATTTCAATCAAAAATTAAAGATAATTTGACAGAGAGAAAAGAGGAAGCAAAGGAAAATGTTTTTAGTAAAATCAAATTGTCAACGAAAATAGATGATGAGGACGTCTATCTATGGGAATTATTGGCACGATTCCAGAGCCACTTACTAACGCTGCCCACTATTGAGACTGCAGAGTTAGCTGGGGATAGACAGGGCAGATTTGATTATGTTCTATTATTAAAAAAACGTTTTCCATCCGACTCTTCCAATGTTCTTATAAATATAGAAGAGACAGTAGGTAATCGTGCTCGAAATTTATCACACCAGGTAACACGTTGGAAAACAAAATTAATATTTCAAAAAAAAAATCTTGTTTAGAGTGCATCTTATTGGATAGGGTCCAAAAAGCTTGGGATGTCTGTATTGTGGGAATCAGGACAGTAAAGCAACTAAATTAATATGGAATTTAGTAATCAGTTATGAAATACAAACTGATTTTAATAATTAATGTTCTAAATTAATAATTGTTGATTCAATTTCAAAATATAGTATTAAAGCTGCAGATAAGGATTATAAGCGAAGCAATTTCTAGTCCAGATATTAGAGTATTTGTATTATGGGATTCGGCTATAGCTCAGACACTCTATTTTGCGTGAGTAAAGTTTTTAAAACATTACGAAAAAAAAGCTTTGAACTTTGGTATAATTACTGAACCTGTAAAGTTCCCTTTTATGTACTCCCTGTGTCAGTTCATAGCAAGTACAACTTCCAAATAAATTGTAAATATGTTTTATTGTTTCTATTTTTATGGTTTGGCAGTCATTGACTTTCATTTTTTTTCTTTTCTCTCTGGTTTCCATTGCCACTGGGGTGTGAATTGCTTTTGGTTTATAATGAATTTTTTTTCCATATACTGTGGCTCCCAGGTGTGTGTGTGTGTGTATGTTTCTATTTGGACGAGGAACTCCCATTGACTTTAATTCACAGTTGTATAAGCGACATTGAGATATTTTTAAAATTAAAACAATATAGAGCCAAAATATGTAGTGCCCTGGATCCAGTATTATGTTGACAGTGACTTCATGGTCAAGTCGCAGACAGAGTTCATTTTTCTTTTAACCAAAATAACAAACTGAAGTTTCAGAACAAACAGAGATAGATAAAGAAAAATGGAAGGTGAAGGAGACAAAGGGAAGAGGAACCAAGAGAAGGACGGATAGAAGGATTGCGAGAAATAAGGGTTAGGGGTAAGGATACTCACAAAAGACTGTGGAAAGAGAGGGAGAGTGTGTGTACAGCTAGCAAAACAATTAACACCTTATGGTTTGGTTTGAATGCACATTTGTTGATGATTGAATGAGTAAGTTTTATTCACTGAAGCTTGAGTTCCAGGATTGTTTTAAATGTGAGTTTTATGAAAACTTAACATGATTAAACTGAGTGTCTAACTGTCTTTTTCTTTTATCTTTTTACATACAAAATATGTGAAGGTCAGTTGAAGTTTAAGTTCAACAGTGGGTAGTTGTAAAAACAAAAACTTCAATGGTTATTATCTGTGACCTTGGATTCGACCATTGTGCAAGCGTTAGAAGTTTTTAAACTGGAATTGACAAATTGTTGTGAGACATCTCTGATTATTTTAAGATCTAAAGTATTTTAATTGAGTAATGATTGACCAGCAGTACTTAAGAAAACTAATTTTGGATCTAAAATGGGGAACTAAAACTGAGTGATCACAATGGTCTTCAAAATTGGTAACTGTATGCATTTTACATTTTGAAAATTGAATACTGGATAAATGGACGTAAATATATAAATATGCTTACAAGTTAGTCACAGGCATTAAAGTAAGACAAGCATGGATTGGTAAATTGGTGTTTAAGGATATGGGAATCTAAGGACATTGCAATATTTCTCAGAATAAAGGAAAAGGGAAGAACGTAATGACTTGTAACTTTGGAAAGTACCGATAGGAGACGAGGAGATTAGGTGAGTCTGTGTTCCCCTCACTAGTGGGGAGGTCGGAACATATAAGAGGAAATAACGATCTTGGTTGAGAATTTGATAGGATTTTCAGAACAGATTAATCTATGATAAAAACCCAGTATGTATATGTGGGTGGTTTAATGTCTAATTTAAATATACTATTTACTAGGGAAAAAAGGAGACTTATATGGGGATACTGGAGCGCTCGTCTGTTGAAAGCATTGTGTTACAGAAAGTGAAACCTTCTGCTGTTCTTTCCTCCCTCCCTCTCCAGATAGTCTTCTACTTCAATGCGTTTTGTTATTTTTTGTATTTTCTCGCCACATTGTAAATAATTATCAGGCTATTCACATAAAGTGACTGGAATGATGTATCTTTTGTTTGTGTTTACAAGACATTTGCACCATCCGGAGTTGTTCGCAGTTTATCAAAATAATCAAACAGCATTTTTTTCTCTCAATTTAATATTTAGTTTTGTGGGGGAAGTTTAGTAGGTCTCTATGTCTGTCTTTTCTAAGACCTGCAGGCAAGCATTTTTACATGATCCATCGTGCTACTGCTTTAGCCTCAGTAATCAATGATTTTGAGATGCCAATATTCTGCCATCGGTTTTGCTTAGATTCTGAGCTGAGCTTATTGCGTGGAATGGGTGTTGAAACTCTATCTATTCAAGCTTCGCACTCCACAGTGAATGAAATCATTATGGTATCAATTTTGCTAAATGATTTATTGCACAAGGTTGATTCGAAATTTAGTTCTCGAGGGAAATGGGATTTTCTGAAGAGGAATAAATTTTAAGTCTTAAGGATGCTTGGACGATAGAGCAATATTATATTTTTGTATTACAAAGTCTGGATTTAAATTTCTGGTTGTTTTATAGTACTTTTCACAGCTATTCACTAACAGGAGGGATTCAGTCCTGGTCACACAGATTTTGTGCCAATTCCTAATACAACTGTGGTCAAACACCTAATTTTAATTCCACAATTCCAAACCTGGTTATGACGGTTCTAGGAAAGATGAGATAAGAAATCAGATAGATTTTTCCATATTGGTAATGTAACACTGTGTACTAAAATGTTGCATTTATATTACTACAGACTTCAAGTCAAGCACTTTCTCTTCCTTTTTTTTCAATTACGCAGATCTGATGGTGGCTAAAACCTTTTAATACTTTGAACAGGTCTTCGTTAATAAGCATCTGGACACATACCTAGTAGGCTGTACAAAGACAGGTATGATTAACCTTAGCTTTCTCATTCACTAAATGTTAGTTGTGGTTAAGAGTAAGGGACTTATTCCCCTTGTTCATTATTAAGTACTGGATATGAATTTAGTACAAGTTTTCAAAAAACTGGAAGATGACCCTACCCCTGTTGAAGGAGGAGCTTATGGGTCTGTGATTAATTAGTAAATGGAAAATTGGTATGGGCTCACCAACAAAATTAGATTAAAAGTTACTTGTTAAAGTCTGATGACGTTTTTGATATATTACATACATTTCCGAAAATTAGATTTCTGAATTTATCATTGCATGATTAAGATTGCTCGCAATTGATGTTTTGAATTATTGCTCTGTCAACAGCAACAATTGAGTACTTGCTGCCCTACTTAAAGAAGAGCAATACATTTAGTAATTTCAAAACCAACAGATCAGTAAAATTTGTACCAAATAGTTGCAAGTATGTGTAAAATCTCCAGAAGATTGAATCAGTTACATTTTTTACCTGGTACAAAGCAGACCAATACATCTAGCTTTGTTAATCCATCCTTACAGAATTCTATATTGTATCAATCTCAATTTAGGCTGAAAACGTTTCTACAGTTTATGCCAACAAAACTCTGTCACTATCCAGCAAGAAGCATGTTTCAAGGGTAGCACAACTAGTTAAATCTCCCTATTGGAGATGGAATGACACGGTATGCTTCTGTGCAGTGTTCCATCACTATTGGCAAAGCTCATACACTAGAAAAGTAAACAAGTCAGGCAGAATTGGTGACTTTCTGGCTGCATGTCAGTAGCTTCTGTTGTTAGGGTGGGGAGACCCTTGGTTTACGCATCCCTGCTGATATTTTCATTACCTGTGGTTATTGTTATGTGTGTGCCATGTATCAGGACTCTGATGACACGAACGATTGACCATGACCTGACGAGAAAGGATGACTCAACACCTGCATACTGGTGCTCCGCAGCAGTGCTGAAGGAGCCTGTGATGGGGGCAGCTCAGGGAAGGATTACGGAATCAGAATCAGAGAGGATGGAGGAGACATGTCTAAGAGAAGCGCGGGACAACTAATGATTTTACTATATAACTGTATTTCTTTTTTAATCCTACTCATTCCAAAGCTCTGATTGTGAGGGCTGTAGTCCAGAGACCCCCTAGTTGTGTTTTGTTTCTTACTTCCCCGTTACAGATTGGAGACAGTTAAATTTGTGCCTTAATAGTCAGGAATTTTGAAGTGCTGTGTGTCTCGAGGCTTGAGAAACTATTGATCGTGCAAGAGGTTCCTAAACATCGTCTGGTATCGAGAGCCACTGATCACTATGATAAGCCAGGTGCCACTGCCCTGTACGTTGAAATGGAAGTGGATTGCATTGGTCATTGAGCAACGACTGGTTAGCCAATGACGGGTAAGATTCCTCAAGCTGAGGGACAACCTAAGACAGGCACAGTCGCGCATTGACCTTCAGAAGTGGTGGCCTGTGGACATGTGGTTTTAACGGATGCCTGGCCTTGGCATCTGTCTTGGGAATCTGGACTAGTCTCTGGCTTGCCGAGCAGCAGTTATAAGGAAGTTGTGGACACAGCGCATTATATTCACACTGTTTTTTGATAAGAAAAAAATAAATGCCAGCTATGCGGCTGATTTTGAAGCCGATTTAAATCTATTACAAGAAAATTCGGCATTGTGCCAGTAATATGAAAAGCTATTTTGGGATTTCATGATATAGTATAGTGTGACCGGTTAATTGGTGGGTGTACAATCTGGTGTTCTTTGGACAACTGACCTTCACTCTACAAGCATCCAAGCTCATTTTTTTTTCTCTCTCTCTGGTTCTCTACTATTTGTTAACATGCTCATTTATATTTTATGTTTTGTTAATTTTAATAAAGTTTTTGTAGTTCTTTTGTTTAAAATAAGAATAATTTAGAATAAAATACTAATTGTTGATTCTTTCTGTAGTAAGATGCTGCTTAGGTACCCCTACACTCTTAACCGATGTCTCCTTAGAACCGGACGACCAGGTTGAGATGATATGTTCAGAAAAGCAAAATGGACACGAAGAATGCGTCCGTAGACACACCTGGACCCGGTTGCTGCGCGATATTACGATTGTAATGGTTTGGGTTGTTATGGCCTCTAAAGAGCCCAAGTGGGGGAATGTTAGGTAGGATAGAGATGTAGTTACTTCTTAGGACATTGGGGGCGCTGTGAACCTGTAGTTTAAAATGATGACCAAAGTAATTTTTAATTCTGGGATTATTGCCATAACAAATAACAAAACTGATGTTCAAATGAGAGAACATCTAAACTAAGCGATTAGATTAAGGTAAACTATGTGATAATAAGACTAGGAAAATGTTTCGAACATATAGTAATTCTTTGTGTATATGATACAGAATGTCTCAAATATATGTAAAGCCTTTGTAAAAATGTTTCCAGAATACATAGAACCTTTGTTTGCAAATTATACCATTTTGAAGAAGGCTTTTGTTTGTGAAAGATCACGTTGCATGAATTGAGATTAGAAAATAGGATAACTAACGGAGCTTATCGATAGATTTTCAGAACTTGTACATTTTCTCCAGCGAACCACTCGATCTTTCGTGCTTCGCTGCAACAGCTAAGTTTCTGCAGCTAAATAAATGTACCTGCTTTATATCAAATAATTGGGTAAGTGTGGTCACTCCTGAAAAGAACACGCTTGGATGAATTCCGTCCTAACAAAGCGATTGTGCCATTGAGGCGATGTGCCTAACGAGGCGATTGTGTCTATTGTGGTGGTTGTGACTATTGTGGAGATTGTGCCTATTGAAGATATTCTGCCTATTGAGGCGATTGTGCCTGTTGTGCAGATTGTGCCTATTGAGACGATTGTGCCTATGAGGCGATTGATTCTATTGAGGCAATTGAGCCTGTTATAGAGATTGTGCATTTTGAGGCGAATTTGCCTATTGAGGCGAATGTGCCTACTGAGGCGATTGTGCCGATTGTGGCTATTGTGCATATTGAAGCGATTGTGACTATTGAGGCGATTGTGCCTATTGTGGAGATTGTGCCCATGAGCTGATGGTGCCTATTGAGCCCATAGTGCCTATCGTACAGATTGTGCCTTTTGTGGAGATGGTGCCTTTGAGGTTATTATGCCTATTGAGTCGATTGTGCCATTTGTGGAGATGGTGCCTCTTTAGGTGATTGTGCGAAATGAGGTGATTGTGCCTTTTGTGGCGAATGTGCCTATTGCGACGATTGTGCCTATGGAGGCATTTGTGCTTATTGAGGCGATTGTGACTTTTGTAGAGATTGTGCCCATTGTGGAGATTCTACCTATTGAGGCGTTTGCGCCTGCTGTGGAGATTGTGCCAATTGTGGCGATTGTGCCTATTGAGGTGATTGTGACTATTGAGTCGATTGTGCAAAGTGTGGAGATTGTGCCTGTTGAGGCGAATGTGCCTATTGAAGTGATATTGCCTATTGTGGAGATTGTGCCTATTGTGGATATTGTGCCTGTTGAGGAGATTGAGGCAATTGCTCCTACTGTGGAGATTATGCATATTGTGGTGATTGTGCCTTTGAGGCAATTGTGCCTATCGAGGCGATTGTGCCTATTGTCTTGATTGTGCCTGTGGAGACGATTGTGCGTATTGAATCAATTGTGCCTATTGATGTGATTGTCCCTATTAAGGCGATTGTGCCTGTTGTGCCGATTGTGCCTATTGAGGCAGTTGTGCTTATTGTGGAGATTGTTCCTATTGTGGAGATTGTGCGTATTGAAGAGATTGTGCCTATTGAAGAGATTGTGCCTATTGAAGCGATTGTGCCGGTTGTGGAGCTAGTGCCTATTGTAGAGATTGCGCCTATTGAAGAGATTATGCCTCTGAGGCGATTGTGTTTATTGAGGCGATTGTGCCTGTTGTGGACATTGCGCCTATCGTGGAGATTGTGACTATTGAAGAGATTGTGCCTTTGAGGCGATTGTGCCTATTGAGGTAATCGTGCCTGTTGTGGAGATCTGTGACTATTGTGGAGATTGTGCCTGTTGTGGAGATTGTGCCGATGAGGCGATTGTGCGTTTTGAGGTGATTGTGCCTATTGTGCGGATTGTGCCTATTGAGGCGATTCTGGCTATTGTGGAGGTTGTGCTGATTGTGCAGATTGTGCCCAGGGGCCTTTTGTGACTATTGTGGAGATTGTGCCCATGAGGCGATTGTGCCTATTGTGGAGATTGTGACTATTGCGGCGATTGTGTCTAGTGTGGACATAACACCTATTGAGGTAATTGTGACTTTTGTGGCAATTGAGACTATTGAGGAGATTGCAGCTTTGGAGGCAGTTGTGCTATTGTGGAGATTGTGGCTAATGAGGCGATTGTGCCGGTTGTGGAGATTGTGCCTTTTGTGGAGATTGAGCCTGTTTCGGCGATTGTCCCTATTGAGGTGATTGCCCCTATTGTGGAGATTGTGCCCATGAGCTGATTGTGCCTATTCAACCGATAGTGCCTATTGTGAGATTGTGCCTATTGTGGACATTGTGCCTTTGAGGTTAATATGCCTAAAGAGTCGATTGTGCTGATTGTGGAGATTGTGCCTGTTTAGGCGATTGTGCGAAATGAGGCAATTGTGCCTGTTGTGGCGATTGGGCCTTGAGGCAAATGTGCCTCCTGTGGAGATTGTGCCTATGAGGCAAATTTGCCGATTGTGGTGGTTGCACTTATTGAGGAGATTGTGCCTATTGAGGTGATAGAGGCTATTGTGGAGATTGTGCATATTGTGTCGATTGTGCCTGTTGAGGAGATTGTGCATATTGAGGCGATTGTGCCTATTGAGGCGATTGAGCCTGTTGTGGTGATTGTGCCCATTGTGGAGATTGTGCCCGTGAGGCAATTCAGCCAATTGATGTAATTGTGCCTCTGAGGCAATTGTGCCTATTGAAGCAATTGCTCCTATTGCAGAGATTATGCATAATGTGGCGATTGTGCCTTTGAGATAATTGTGCCGATCGAGGCGATTGTGGTTATTGTGCCTTTGGAGGCGATTGTGCGTATTGAAGCGATTGTGCCTATAGAGGCGACTGTCCCTATTAGGGCGATTGTGCCTATTGTGGCGATTGTGCCTATTGAGGCGGTTGTGCTATTGTGGAGATTGTGCGTATTGAAGAGATTGTGCCTATTGAAGACAATGTGCCTATTGAGGCGATTGTGCCTGTTGTGCAGATTGTGCCCATTGAGGCGATTGTGCCTATTGAGGGGATTGTGCCTTTTGAGGTGATTGTGCCTATTGAGGGGATTGTGCCTTTTGAGGTGATTGTGCCTATTGTCGTGATTGTGCGTGTCGAGGCGGTTGTGCTTATTGCGGAGATTGTGCCTATTGAAGAGATTGTGCCTATTGAAGAGATTGTGCCTGTTGTGGAGATTGTGCCTATTGTGGAGATTGTGCAGATTGAAGAGATTGTGCCTCTGAGGCGATTACGTCTATTGAGGTGATTGTGCCTTTTGAGGCGATTGGGCCTATTGTGGAGATTGTGCCAATTGAGGCATGTTTGCCCATGAGGCAATTGTGCCTATTGAGGGGATTGTGCCTTTTGAGGCAATTGTGCCTATTGTGGAGATTGTGCGTATTGAGGCGGTTGTGCTTATTGTGGAGATTGTGCCTATTGAAGAGATTGTGCCTATTGAAGAGATTGTGCCCATTGAGGCGATTGTGCCTGTTGTGGAGATTGTGCCTATCGTGGAGATTGCACCTATTGAAGAGATTGTGCCTATTGAAGAGATTGTGCCCATTGAGACGATTGTGCCTGTTGTGGAGATTGTGCCTACTGTGGAGATTGCGCCTTTTGAAGAGATTGTGCCTCTGAGGCGATTGTGTCTATTGAGGCGATTGTGCCTTTAGAGGCGATTGTGCCTATTGTGGAGATTGTGCCAATTGAGGCATGTTTGCCCATGAGGCGATTGTGCCTGTTGTGGAGATTGTGCCTACTGTGGAGATTGTGCCGATTGAAGAGATCTTGCCTATTGAGGCGATTATGACAAATGTGGTGACTGCAACTTTTGTGGCGATTGCACCTATTGAGGCGACTGTGCTTATGAAGCGATTGTGCCGATTGTTGCGATTGTGCTTATTGAAGCGATTGTGCCCATTGAGGCGATTGTGCCTGTGAGGCGATTGTGCCTATTGTGGCGATTGTGCCTATTGTGGAGATTGTGCCTATTTTGGAGAGTGTGTCTATTGAAGAGATTGTGCCTATTGAAGAGATTGAGCCTATTGAGGGGATTGTGCCTGTTGTGCAGATTGTGCCTGTTGTGAGGATTGTGCCTTTGGAGCCGATTGTGCATATAGAGGCGATTGTCCCTGTTAAAGCGATTGTGCCTATTGTGGCGATTGTGCCTAATGAGGCAGTTGTGCTTATTGTGGAGATTGTGCCTATTGTTGAAATTGTGCCAATTGAAGAGATTGTGTCTATTGAGGCGATTGTGCCAGTTGTGCAGATTGTGCCTATTGAGACGATTGTGCCTATTGAGGCGATTGTGCCTAGTGTGGACATAGCGTCTATTGAGGCGATTGTGCCTACTGTGGCGATTGTGCATATTGTGGAGATTGTGCCTTTTGAGGCAATTGTGCCTATTGAGGCGATAATGCCTATTGTGGAGATGGTGCCTATTGTGGAGATTGTGCCTGTTGCGGTAATTGGGACTATTGAGACGATTGTGCATATTGTGGAGATTGTGCCCATGAGCTGATGGTGCCTATTGTGCAGAAAGTGCATATTGTGGAGATTGTGCCTTTTGTGGAGATTGCGCCTTTGAGGTGATTATGCCTATTGAGTCGGTTGTGCTATTTTTGGATGGTGCCTCTTTAGGCGATTATGCGAAATGAAGCGATTGTGCCTGTTGTGGCGATTGTGCCTATTGAGGCGAATGTGGCAATGAAGCGATTGTGCCTGTTGTGGCGATTGTCCCTATTAAGGCGATTGTGCCTATTGTGGCGATTGTGCCTATTGAGGCAGTTATGACTGTTGTGGAGATTGTGCCTATTGAAGAGATTGTGCCTATTGAGGCGATTGTGCCTGTTGTGCAGATTGTGCCTATTGTGGAGAATGTACCTATTGAAGAGATCGTGCCAATTGAAGAGATTGTGCCTATTGAGGCGATTGTGCCTGTTGTGGAGATTGTGCCTATTGAAGAGATTGTGCCTTTGAGGCGATTGTGTCTATTGAGGGGATTGTCTTTTTTGAGGCGATTGGGCCTATTGTGGAGATTGTGCCTATTGAGGCAGTTGTGACTGTTGTGGAGATTTTGCCTATTGAAGAGATTGTGCCTATTGAGGCGATTGTGCCTGTTGTGGAGATTGTGCCTATTGAAGAGATTGTGCCTTTGAGGCGATTGTGTCTATTGAGGGGATTGTCTTTTTTGAGGCGATTGGGCCTATTGTGGAGATTGTGCCTATTGAGGCAGTTGTGACTGTTGTGGAGATTGTGCCTATTGAAGAGATTGTGCCTATTGAGGCGATTGTGCCTGTTGTGCAGATTGTGCCTATTGTGGAGATTGTACCTATTGAAGAGATCGTGCCAATTGAAGAGATTGTGCCTATTGAGGCGATTGGGCCTATTGTGGAGATTGTGCCAATTGAGGCATGTTTGCCCATGAAGCGATTGTGCCTGATGTGGAGATTGTGCCTAGATTTTGCCGAGTGTGGACACAGCGCTTATTGAGGTGATTGTGCCTACTGTGGCAATTGAGACGATTGAGGACATTGTGCCTTATGAGGCAATTGTGCCTGTTGTGGAAATTGTGCTTATTTTGGCGATTGTGCCTATTGTGGAGATTGTGCCTATTGTGGAGATTGTGCCTGTTGCGGTAACTGTGACTATTGAGACGATTGTGCATATTGTGGAGATTGTGCCCATGAGCTGATGGTGCCTATTGTGCCGAAAGTGCCTATTGTGGAGATTGTGCCTTTTGTGGAGATTGCGCCTTTGAGGTGATTATGCCTATTGAGTCGGTTGTGCTATTTTTGGATGGTACCTCTTTAGGCGATTGTGCGAAATGAAGCGATTGTGCCTGTTGTGGCGATTGTGCCTATTGAGGCGAATGTGGCAATGAAGCGATTGTGCCTTTTGTGGCGATTGTCCGTATTAAGGCGATTGTGCCTATTGTGGCGATTGTGCCTATTGAGGCAGTTGTGACTGTTGTGGAGATTGTGCCTATTGAAGAGATTGTGCCTATTGAGGCGATTGTGCCTGTTGTGCAGATTGTGCCTATTGTGGAGATTGTGCCTTTGAAGAGATTGTGTCTATTGAGGCGATTGAGCTTTTTGAGGCGATTGGGCCTATTGTGGAGATTGTGCTAATTGAGGCGTGTTTGCCTATGATGTGATTGTGACTTTTGTGGAGATTGTGCCTATTGTGGAGATTGTGCCAATTGAGGCGTGTTTGCCTATGAGGCGATAGTACCTGTTGTGGAGATTGTGCCTATTGTGGAGATTGTGCCTATTGAGGCGATTGTGCATATTGTGGAGATTGTGCCTATTGAAGAGATTGCGCCTATTGAGGCGATTATGTCAATTGTGGTGTCTGTACCTGTTGTGGCGATTGTGCCTATTGAGGTGAAAGTACTTATGAAGTGATTGTGCCTATTGTAGCGATTGTGCATCTTGAAGCGATTGTGCCCATGAGGCGATTGTGCCTATTGTCACGATTGTGCTATTATGGGGATTGTGCTTATTTTGGAGATTGTGCCTATTGAGCCGATTGTGCCTATTGAGGCGATTGTGCCTGTTGTGCCGATTGTGCCTATTGTGGAGATTGTAACTATTGAAGAGATTGTGCCCATTGAGGCGATTGTGCCTGTTGTGGAGATTGTGCCTATTGTGGAGATTGTGCCTATTGAAGAGATTGTGCCTATGAGGCGATTGCGTCTATTGAGGTGATTGTGCCTTTAGAGGCGATTGTGCCTATTGTGGAGATTGTGCCAATTGAGGCATGTTTGCCAATGAGGCAATTGTGCCTATTGAGGGGATTGTGCTTTTTGAGGCAATTGTGCCTCTTGTCGCGATTGTGCGTATTGAGGCGGTTGTGCTTATTGTGGAGATTGTGCCTATTGAAGAGATTGTGCCTATTGAAGAGATTGTGCCCATTGAGGCGATTGTGCTTGTTGTGGAGATTGTGCCTATTGTGGAGATTGTGCCTTTTGAAGAGATTGTGCCTCTGAGGCGATTGTGTCTGTTGAGGCGATTGTGCCTTTAGAGGCGATTGTGCCTATTGTGGAGATTGTGCCAATTGAGGCATGTTTGCCTGTTGTGGAGATTGTGACTACTGTGGAGATTGTGCCTATTGAAGAGATTGTGCCTATTGAAGTGATTGTGTCTATTGAGGCGATTGTGCCAGTTGTGCAGATTGTGCCTATTGAGACGATTGTGCCTATTGAGGCGATTGTGCCTAGTGTGGACATAGCGTCTATTGAGGCGATTGTGCCTACTGTGGCGATTAAGACTATTGAGGAGATTGTGCCTTATGAGGCAATTGTGCCTATTGAGGCGATAATGCCTATTGTGGAGATTGTGCCTATTTTAGAGATTGTGCCTGTTGCGGTAATTGTGACTATTGAGACGATTGTGCATATTGTGGAGATTGTGCCCATGGGCTGATGGTGCCTATTGTGCCGAAAGTGCCTATTGTGGAGATTTTGCCTTTTTTGGAGATTGCGCCTTAGGTGATTATGCCTATTGAGTCGGTTGTGCTATTTTTGGATGGTACCTCTTTAGGCGATTGTGCAAAATGAAGCGATTGTGCCTGTTGTGGCGATTGTGCCTATTAAGGCGACTGTGCCGATTGTGGCGATTGTGCCTATTGAGGCAGTTGTGACTGTTGTGGAGATTGTGCCTATTGAAGAGATTGTGCCTATTGAGGCGATTGTGCCTGTTGTGCAGATTGTGCCTGTTGTGGAGATTGTACCTATTGAAGAAATCGTGCCAATTGAAGAGATGGTGCCTATTGAGGCGATTGTGCCTGTTGTGGAGATTGTGCCGATTGAAGAGATTGTGTCTTTGAGGCGATTGTGTCTATTGAGGCGATTGTGCTTTTTGAGGCGATTGGGCCTATTGTGGAGATTGTGCTAATTGAGGCGTGTTTGCCTATGATGCGATTGTGCCTTTTGTGGAGATTGTGCCTATTGTGGAGATTGTGCCAATTGAGGCGTGTTTGCCTATGAGGCGATAGTACCTGTTGTGGAGATTGTGCCTATTGTGGAGATTGTGCCTATTGAGGCGATTGTGCATATTGTGGAGATTGTGCCTATTGAAGAGATTGTGCCTATTGAGGCGATTATGTCAATTGTGGTGTCTGTACCTGTTGTGGCAATTGTGCCTATTGAGGCAAAAGTACTTATGAAGTGATTGTGCCTATTGTAGCGATTGTGCATCTTGAAGCGATTGTGCCCATTGAGGCGATTGTGCCCATGAGGCGATTGTGCCTATTGTCACGATTGTGCTATTATGGAGATTGTGCCTATTTTGGAGATTGTGCCTATTGAGCCGATTGTGCCTATTGAGGCGCTTGTGCAAACTGTGGAGATTGTGCCTGTCGAGGCGAATGCGCCTATTGAGCTGATAGTGCCTATTGTAGAGATTGTGCCTATTGTGGAGATTGTGACTGTTGAGGAGATTGTGCCTATGAGGCGATTGTGCGTATTGAGGTGATTGTGTCTATTGTGGAGATTGTGCATGTTGAGGCAATTGCGCCCATTGAGGCGATTGTGCCTGCTGAGGCGATTGTGCCTATTGAGGCGATTGTGCCTATTGAGGAGATTGTGCCTTTTGAGCCGATTGTGCCTATTGAGGCGCTTGTGCAACCTGTGGAGATTGTGCCTGTCGAGGCGAATGTGCCTATTGAGCTGTAAGTGCTTATTGTGGAGATTGTGCGTATTGAGGTGATTGTGTCTATTGTGGCGATTGTGCATATTGAGGCAATTGCGCCCATTGAGGCGATTATGCCTGCTGAGGCGATTGTGCCTATTGAGGCGATTGTGCCTATTGTGGTGTTTGTGCCTGTGGAGGCGATTGTGCCTATTGAGGCGAATGTGCCTCTTGTGGAGATTGTGCCTACTGTGGAGATTGTGCCTATTGAAGAGATTTTGCCTCAGAGGCGATTGTGTCTTTTGAGGCGATAGTGCCTTTAGAGGCGATTGTGCCTGTAGTGGAGATTGTGCCTATTGTGGAGATTGTGCCTATTGAGGAGATTTTGCCTCTGAGGCGATTGCGTCTATTGAGGCGATTGTGCCTTTAGAGGCGATTGCGCCTATAGTGGAAATTGTGCCTATTGAGGCGTGCTTGCTAAGTGGCGATTGTGCCGAATGAGGCGATTGTGCCTATTGTGGCGATTGTACCTATTGAGGCAATTGTGCCTATTGTGTAGATTGTGCCTATTGTGGACATTGTGCCTGTTGAGGTCATTGCGCCTATGAGGCGATTGTGCGTATTGAGGCGATTTTGCCTATTGTGGAGATTGTGCACATTGAGGTGTGCTTGCGTATGAGGTGATTGTGCCTATTGTGGTGATTGTGCCTGTGGAGGCCATTGTGCGTATTGAAGTGATTGTGAATATTGAGGCGATTGTGCCTATTGAGGCGATTGTCCCTACTGTGGCGATTGTGCCTATTGAGGTGATTGTCCCTTTAGAGGCAATTGTGCCTATTGTGGAGATTGTACCTATTGAGGCGTGCTTGCCTATGTGGCGATTGTGCCTAATGTGGAGATTGTGCCTATTGTGGAGATTGTGCCTTTTGCAGCGATTATGCCAAATGTGGCAATTGTACCTGTTGTAGCGATTGTGCCTATCGAGGCGACTGTGCCTATGATGCGTTTGTGCCTATTGAGGCGATTGTGCCGAGTGTGGACATAGCGCCTATTGAGGTGATTATACCTACTGTGGCAATTGAGACTATTGAGGAGATTGTGCCTTTCGAAGCAATTGTGCCTGTTGTGGAAATTTTGCCTATTTAGGCGATTGTGCCTATTGTGGAGATATTGCCTATGAGGCATTTGTACGTATTGAGGCGCTTGTGCCTTTTGTGGAGATTGTGTGTTTTGAGGCCATTGCGCCTATTGTGGTGATTGTTCCTTTGAGGCGATTGTGCCTATTGAGGCGATTGTTCCCATTGTGGTGATTGTGCCTGTGGAGGTTATTGTGCATATTGTAGCGGTTGTACCTATTGAGGCGATTGTGCCTGTTGAGGCGATTGTGCTTATTGTGGCTATTGTGTCTTTTGAGGCGAGAGCGCCGATTGTGGAGATTATGCATATTGTGGAGATTGTGCCTTTGAGGCGATTGTGCCTATCGAGGCGATTGTGCCTATTGTGGTGATTTTGCCTTTGGAGGCGATTGTGCGTATTGAAGCGATTGTGCCTATAGAGGCGATTGTCCCTAATAAGGCGATTGTGTCTATTGTCGCGATTGTGCCTATTGAGGCGACTGTGCCTATGATGCGATTGTGCCTATTGATGCGATTGTTCCGAGTGTGGACATAACGCTTATTGAGGTGATTGTGCCTACTGTGGCAATTGAGACTATTGAGGAGATTGTGCCTTTTGAGGCAATTGTGCCTGTTGTGGAAATTGTGCTTATTTAGGCGATTGTGCCTATTGTGGAGATTGTGCCTATTGTGTAGATTGTGCCTATGAGGCGTTTGTGCGTATTGAAGCGATTGTGCCTATTGTGGAGATTGTACCCATTGAAGAGATCCTGCCTATTGAAGAGATTGTGCCTATTGAGGGGATTGTGCCTGTTGTGGACATTGTGCCTATTGTGGAGATTGTGCCTATTGACGAGATTGTGCCTCTCAGGCGATTGTTTCTTTTGAGGCGATTGTGCTTTTAGAGGCGATTGGGCCTATTGTGGAGATTGTGCCAATTGAGGCATGTTTGCCCATGAGGCGATTGTGCCTGATGTGGAGATTGTGCCTAGATTTTGCCGAGTGTGGACACAGCGCCTATTGAGGTGATTGTGCCTACTGTGGCAATTGAGACGATTGAGGACATTGTGCCTTATGAGGCAATTGTGCCTGTTGTGGAAATTGTGCTTATTTTGGCGATTGTGCCTATTGTGGAGATTGTGCCTATTGTGGAGATTGTGCCTATGAGGCGTTTGTGCTTATTGAAGCGATTGTGCCTATTGAGGAGATTGTGCCTATTGAGTCAATTGCTCCTATTGTGGAGATTATGCATATTGTGGAGATTGTGCCTATTGAAGAGATTTTGCCGATTGAGACGATTATGACAAATGTGGTGACTGTAACTGTTGTGGCGATTGTACCTATTGACGCCACTGTGCTGATGAAGCGATTGTGCCGATTTTGGCAATTGTGCATATTGAAGCGATTGTGCCCATTTAGACGATTGTGCCTATGAGGCGATTGTGCCTATTGTGGCGATTGTGCCTATTTTGGAGATTGTGCCTATTTTGGAGAGTGTGTCTATTGAAGAGATTGTGCCTACTGAGGCGATTGTGCCTGTTGTGCAGATCGTGCCTATTGAGGCGATTGTGCCGAGTGTGGACATAACGCTTATTGAGGTGAGTGTCCCTACTGTGGCAATTGAGATTATTGAGGAGATTGTGCCTTTTGAGGCAATTGTGCCTGTAGTGGAAATTGTGCCTATTTAGGCGATTGTTCTGATTGTGGAGATTGTGCCTATTGTGGAGATTGTGCGTATTGAGGCCATTGTGCCTATTGTGAAGATTGTGTGTATTGAGGCTATTGCGCATATTGAGGTGATTGTTCCTGTGAGGGGATTGTGCCTATTGAGGCGATTGTTCCCATTGTGGTGATTGTGTCTGTGGAGGAGATTGTGCATATTTAAGAGATTGTGCCTATTGAGGCGATTGTTCCTGTTGAGGCGATTGTGCTTATTGTGGCTATTGTGTCTATTGAGGCGATTGCGCCAATTGTGGAGCCTCCATCGCCCCTCCCCCAAGTCCCTCCTCCCTACCTTTTATCTTAGCCTGCTTGCCTACTCTCTCTCATTCCTGATGAAGGGCTTCTGCTCGAAACGTCGAATTCTCTATTCCTGAGATGCTGCCTGGCCTGCTGTGCTTTGACCAGCAACACATTTTCAGCTGTGATCTCCAGCATCTGCAGACCTCATTTTTTACTCGAAGATTTTAACCTACTGCGAATCCTCTTATAAGGATGCCTTCCTTGAAGAAGCTCTCTTCCTCCCTCTACAAGGATTTCAGTGAGTCTCTCTCTCACTGCACCCCCCAGGTCATCTCTTCTGCACAGAAACTCTTCAGCTTCCTGACCTCTCCGCCCCCACCCCACTCCGGCCTATCACCCTCACCTTGACCTCCTTCCACCTATCCCACCTCCATCGCCCCTCCCCCAAGTCTCTCTTCCCTACCTTTTATCTTAGCCTGCTTGGCTAATCTCTCATTCCTGATGAAGGGCTTATGCTCGAAACGTCGAATTCTCTATTCCTGAGATGCTGCTTGGCCTGCTGTGCTTTGACCAGCAACACATTTTCAGCCATTATGCATATTGTGGCGATTGTGTCTTTGAGGCGATTGTGCCTATCGAGGCGATTGTGCCAATTGTGTTGATTGTGCATTTGGAGTCGATTGTGCGTATTGAAGCGATTGTGCCTGTAGAGGCAATTGTCCCTAATAAGGCGATTGTGTCTATTGTCGCGATCGTGCCTATTGAGGCGACCTGCCTATGATGCGATTGTTCCTATTGAGGCGATTATGCCGAGTGTGGACATAGCGCCTATTGAGGTGATTGTGCCTACTGTGGCAATTGAGACTATTGAGGAGATTGTGCCTTTTGAGGCAATTGTGCCTGTTGTGGAAATTGTGCTCATTTAGGCGATTGTGCCTGTTTGGAGATTGTGCCGATTGTGGAGATTGTGCCGATGAGGCGTTTTTGCGTATTGAGGCGATTTTTCCCATTGTGGTGATTGTGCCTGTGGAGGAGATTGTGCATATTGAAGCGATTGTGTCTATTGAGGCGATTTTGCCTGTTGAGACGATTGTGCTTATTGTGGCTATCGTGCCTATTGAGGCGATTGCGCATATTGTGGAGATTATGCATATTGTGGCGATTGCGCCTTTGAGGCGATTGTGCATATCGAGGCGATTGTGCCTATTGTGGTGATTGTGCCTTTGGAGGCGATTGTGCGTATTGAAGCGATTGTGCCTATAGTGGCGATTGTCCCAACTCAGGCGATTGTGTCTATTGTCACGATTGTGCCTATTGAGTCAGTTGTGCTTATTGTGGAGATTGTGCCTATTGAAGCGATTGTGCCCATTAAGGCGATTGTGCCTATTGTGGAGATTGTGCCTATTTTGGAGATTGTACCTATTGAAGAGATTGTGCCTATTGAAGAGATTGTGACTTTTGAGATGATTGTGCCTGTTGTGCAGACCGTGCCTATTGAGGCAATTGCTCCTATTGTGGAGATTATGCATATTGTGGCGATTGTGCCTTTGAAGCGATTGTGCCTCTCGAGGTGATTGTGCCTATTGTGGTGATTGTACCTTTGGAGGCGATTGTGCATATTGAAGCGATTGTGCCTATAGAGGCGATTGTCCCTATTAAGGTGATTGTGCCTATTGTGGCGATTGTGCCTATTGAGGCGGTTGTGCTTATTGTGGAGATTGTGCCTATTGTGGAGATTGTGCCTATTAAAGAGATTGTGCCTATGGAAGAGATTGTGCCTATTGAGACGATTGTGCCACTTGTGCCTATTGAGACGATTGTGCCTATTGAGGCGATTGTGCCTAGTGTTGACATAGCGTCTATTGAGGCGATTGTACCTACTGTGGCGATTGAGACCATTGCGGAGATTGTGCCTTTTGAAGCAATTGTGCCTATTGTGGAGATTGTGCCTGTTGAGGCGATTATGCCTATGGTGGAGATTGTGCCTATTGAGGAGATTGTGCCTGTTGTGGTAATTGTGACTATTGAGGCGATTGTGCTTATTGTGGAGATTGTGCCCATTAGCTGATGGTGCCTATTGAGGAGATGGTGCCATTTGTGGAGATTGTGCCTCTTTCGGCGATTGTGCGAAATGAGGCGATTGTGCCTGTTGTGGCGATTGTGCCTATTGATGCGAATGTGGCAATGAAGCGATTGTGCCTTTTGTGACGATTGTCCCAATTAAGGCGATTGTGCCTATTGTGGCGATTGTGTCCATTGAGGCGGTTGTGACTATCGTGGAGATTGTGCCTATTGTGAAGATTGTGCCAATTGAAAAGATTGTGCCTATTGAGGCGATTTTGCCTGTGTAGGAGATTGTGCCTGTTGTAGAGATTGTGCCTACTGAAGAGATTGTGCCTCTGAGGCGATTGTGTCTATTGAGGCGATTACGCCTTTAGAGGCGATTGGGCCTATTCTGGAGATTGTGCCAATTGAGGCGTGTTTGCCTATGAGGCGATTGTGCCTGTTGTGGAGATTGTGCCTATTGTGGAGATTGTGCCTATTGAGGCAATTGTGCATATTGTGGATATTGAGCATATTGAAGAGATTGTGCCCATTGAGGCGATTATGCATATGAGGCGATTGTGCCTATTGTGGTGATTGTGCCTATTGTGGAGATTGTGCCTATTTTTGAGATTGTGTCTATTGTGGAGATTGCGACTATTGTGGCGATTGTGCCTATTGTGATGATTGTGCCTATTGAGGCGCTTGTACAAACTGTGGAGATTGTGCCTGTCGAGGCGAATGTGCCTATTGAGGTGATAGTGCCTATTGTGAAGATTGTGCCTATTGTGGAGATTGTGCCTTTTGAGGAGATTGTGCCTATGAGGCGATTGTGCGTATTGAGGTGATTGTGTCTATTGTGGAGATTGTCCATATTGAGGCAATTGTGCCCATTGAGGCGATTGTGCCTGCTGTGGCGATTGTGTCTATTGAGACGATTGTGCCTTTGAACCGATTGTGCCTGTTGTGGCGATAGTGCCTATTGATGCAATTGTGAATATTGAAGTGAATCTGGCTATTGTGGAGATTGTGCCTATTGAAGTGAATGTGCCCATTGCAGCGACTGTGCCAATGAGGCGATTGTGCCTATTGTGAAGAATGTGCCTATAAGGCGATTGGAGCTGAAAATGTGTTGCTGGTTAAAGCACAGCAGGTTAGGCAGCATCCAAGGAACAGGAAATTCAATGTTTCGGGCCAGAGCCCTACATCAGGAATGTGGAGAATTTCCTGTTCCTTGGATGCTACCTAACCGTCTGAGCTTTAACCAGCAACACATTTTCAGCTCTGATCTCCAGCATCTGTAGATCTCACTTTTTACTTTATGAGGCGATTGTGCCTTTTGAGGCAAATTGTGCTTGTTGTGGAGTTTGTGCCTATTTTGGAGATTGTGCCAATTATGGAGATTGTGCGTTTGAGGCCATTTTGCCTATTCAGGCGATTATGCATATTGAGGCGTTTGAGTTCATTGTGGAGATTGAGTGTAATGATGCGATTGTGCCTATTGAGGCGATTGAGACAATTGTGGCGATTGTGCCTAATGTGGCAATTGAGCATATTGAAGCGATTGTGCCTATTGTGGCGATTGTGCCTATTGTGGCAATTGTGCATCTTGAAGCAATTGTGCTTATTGTGGAGATTGTACCTATTGAAGAGATTGTGCCAATTGAAGAGATTGTGCCTATTGAGGCGATTTTGCCTGTTGTGGAGATTGTGCCTATTGTGGAGATTGTGCCTATTGAAGAGATTGTGCCTCTGAGGCGATTGTGTCTTTAGAGGCGATTGGGCCTATTGTGGAGATGGTGCCAATTGAGGCAGTTGTGCATATTGTGGATGTGGTGCCTATTGATGAGATTGTGCCTATTGAGGCGATTATGACAAATGTGGTGACTGTACCTGTTGTGGCGATTGTGCCTATTGAGGCAAAAGTGCTTATGAAGCGATTGTGCCTATTGTGGCGATTGTGCCTGTGATGCGATTGTGCCTATTGTGGCGATTGTGCCTATTGTGGAGATTGTGCCTATTTTGTAGATTGTGTCTATTGTGGAGATTGCGACTATTGTGGCGATTGTGCGTCTTGTGGAGATTGTACCTTGTGAGCCGATTGTGCCTATTGAGGCGCTTGTGCAAACTGTGGAGATTGTGCCTGTCGAGGCGAATGTGCCTATTGAGGTGATTATAGTGCCTATTGTGGTGATTGTGCCTGTTGAGGAGATTGTGCCAATGAGGCGATTGTGCGTATTGAGGTGATTGTGTCTATTGTGGAGATTGTACATATTGAGGCGATTGCGCCGATTGAGGCGATTGTGCCTGCTGTGACGATTGTGTCTATTGAGACAATTGTGTCTTTGAACCAATTGTGCCTGTTCTGGCGATTGTGCCTATTGATGCAATTGTGAATATTGAAGCGAATGTGGCTATTGTGGAGATTGTGCCTATTGAAGTGAATGTGCCCATTGCGGCGACTGTGCCAATGAGGCGATTGTGCCCATTGTGGAGATTGCGCCTATTGTGAAGATTGTGCGTTTTGAGGCGATTTGGCACATTGTGGCGATTGTGCCTATTGTGAAGAATGTGCCTATGAGGCGATTGGAGCTGAAAATGTGTTGCTTGTTAAAGCACAGCAGGTTAGGCAGCATCCAAGGAACAGGATATTCGATTTTTCGGGCCAAGCCCTTCATCAGGAATGAGGAGAATTTCCTGTTCCTTGGATGCTGCCTAACCTGCTGTGCTTTAACCAGCAACACATTTTCAGCTCTGATCTCCAGCATCTGCAGACCTCACTTTTTACTCTATGAGGCGAATTGTGCTTGTTGTGGAGTTTGTGACTATTTTGGAGATTGTGCCAATTGTGGAGATTGTGCGTTTGAGGCCATTGTGCCTATTCAGGCGACTGTGCATATTGAGGCGGTTGAGCCTATTGTGGAGTTTGAGTGTAATGATGCGATTGTGCCTATTGAGGCGATTGAGCCTATTGTGGCGATTGTGCCTATTATGGCAATTGAGCATATTGAAGCGATTGTGCCTATTGTGGCGATTGTGCCTATTGTGGCAATTGTGCATCTTGAAGCGATTGTGCTTATTGTGGAGATTGTACCTGTTGAAGAGATCGTGCCAATTGAAGAGATTGTGCCTATTGAGGCGATTCTGCCCGCTGTGGAGGTTGTGCCTATTGAAGAGATTGTGCCTCTGAGGCGATTGTGTCTATTGAGGCGATTGTGCCTTTAGAGGCGATTGGGCGTATTGTGGAGATTGTGCCAATTGAGGCGATTGTGCATATTGTGGATATTGTGCCTATCGAAGAGATTGTGCCTATTGAGGCGATTATGACAAACGTGGTGACTGTACCTGTTGTGGCGATTGTGCCTATTGAGGCAAAAGTGCTTATGAAGCGATTGTGCCTATTGTGGCGATTGTGCCTGTGAGGCGATTGTGCCTATTGTGGCGATTGTGCCTATTGTGGAGATTGTGCCTATTTTGTAGATTGTGTCTATTGTGGAGATTGCGACTATTGTGGCGATTGTGCGTCTTGTGGAGATTGTGCCTATTGAGCCGATTGTGCCTATTGAGGCGCTTGTGCAAACTGTGGAGATTGTGCCTGTCGAGGCGAATGTGCCTATTGAGGTGATAGTGCCTATTGTGGAGATTGTGCCTATTGTGGAGATTGTGCCTGTTGAGGAAATTGTGCCTATGAGACGATTGTCCATATTGAGGCGATTGCGCCGATTGAGGCGATTGTGCCTGATGTGGCGATTGTGCCTATTGATGCAATTGTGAATATTGAAGCGAATGTGGCCATTGTGGAGATTGTGCGTATTGAAGTGAATGTGCCCATTGCGGCGACTGTGCCAATGTGGCGATTGTGCCTATTGTGGAGATTGCGCCTATTGTGAAGATTGTGCATTTTGAGGCGATTTAGCACATTGTAGCGATTGTGCCTATTGTGAAGAATGTGCCTATGAGGCGATTGGAGCTGAAAATGTGTTGCTGGTTAAAGCACAGCAGGTTAGGCAGCATCCAAGGAACAGGAAATTCTCCTCATTCCTGATGAAGGGCTCTGGCTCGAAACATCGAATATCCTGTTCCTTGAAAGCTGCCTAACCTGCTGTGCTTTAACCAGCAACACATTTTCAACTCTGATCTCCAGCATCTGCAGACCTCACTTTTTACTCTATGAGGCGATTGTGACTATTGAGGCGAATTGTGCTTGTTGTGGAGTTTGTGACTATTTTGGAGATTGTGCCAATTGTGGAGATTGTGCATTTGAGGCCATTGTGCCTATTCAGGCGATTGCGCATATTGAGGCGATTGAGCCTATTGTGGAGATTGAGTATAATGTGGTGATTGTGCCTATTGAGGTGATTGTTCCTATTGTGGCGATTGTGCCTATTGTGGTGATTGTGCCTATTGTGGCAATTATGCATATTGAAGCGATTGTGCCTTTTGTGGAGATTGTGACTATGAGGCGAATGTGCCTATGAGGCGATTGTACCTATTGAGGCGATTGTGCCGATTGAGGTGATTGTGCCTTTTCTGAAGATTGTGCCTATTATTGTGGAGATTGCGCCTGTTGTGGAGATTGTGTCTATGTGGGGTTTGTGCCTATTGAGATGACTGTGCCTATTGTGAAGACTGTGTCTATTGTGGAGATTGTGCCTCTGGAGATGATTGTGCCTTGTGTGGAGATTGTGCTTTTATACGGGATTGTCCCTGTTCAGGGGATTGTGCCTATTGAAGTGATTGTGCCAATGAGGCGATTATGCCTATTGTGGCAATTGTGCCTATTGAGGCGATTGTACATATAGAAGCAATTGTGCCTAATGAGGCGATTGTGCTTATTGAGTCGATTGTGCCGATTAAGGCAATTGTGGCAATTGCACATATTGAAGCGATTGTGCTTATTGTGGAGATTGTGCCTATTGTTGTGATTGTGCCTATTCTGTAGATTGTGCCTATTATTGTGGAGATTGTGCCTATTATTGTGGAGATTATGCCTATGTGGGCTTTTTGCCTATTGAGACGACTGTGCGTATTGTGACGACTGTACCTATTGTGGAGATTGTGCCTATTGAGGTGATTGTGTCTATTGAGGCAATTGTGAGTTTTATGGCGATTGTGCCTCTGGAGATGATTGTGCCTAGTGCGGAGTTTGAACCTATTGAAGTGATTGTGCCTGTTCAGGGGATTGTGCCGATTGCAGTGATTGTGCCAATGAGGCGATTATGCCTATTGTGGCAATTGTGCCTATTGAGGCGATTGTGCCTATTGTGGAGATTGTGCCTAATGTGGAGATTGCTCCTATTGTGGAGATTGTGCCGATGAGGCCATTGTGCCTATGGAAACGATTGTGCCTATTGAGGAGATTGTCCCTATTGTGGCGATTTTGCCTGGAGAGGTGATTGTGCCTATTGAGTTGATTGTGCATATGGAGCCGATTGTGCATATTGCAGCGATTGTGCGTATTGAGGCGATTGTGCCTATTGACGTGATTGTGCCTATTGAGGCGATTTTGCCTATAGAGGTGATTGTGCCTATTGAGTTGATTGTGCATTTGGAGCCGATTGTGGTGATGGAGGCGATTGTGCATATTGCATCGAAAGTGCCAACGAGGCCATTGGGCATATTGTGGCGATTGTGCTATGAGGCGATTGCGTCTATTGAGGCGATTGAGCCTATAGAGGCGATTGTGCCTATTGTGGAGATAGTGCCTATTGAGGCGATGATGCCCATTGAGGCGACTGTGCCGATGAGGCAATTGTGCCTAATGTGGAGATTGCGACAATTTTGAAGACTGTGCCTTTTCAGGCCATTTTGCATGTTGTGGCAATTGTGCCTATTGAGGCGATTGTGCCAAATGAGGCGCTTGTGCCTGTTGGGGCAATTGCACCTATTGAGACGATTGTGCCTTTGAAGCGATTGTGATTATTGTGGAGATTATATCTAATATTGTGGAGATAGTGCCTATTGTGGAGATTGCGCCTATTGAGGCGATTCTGCGTATTTTGAAGACTGTGCCTAATGTGGAGATTGTGCCCATTGAGGCTATTGTGCCTATTGAGGCAATTGTGAGTTTTATGGCGATTGTTCCTATGGAGGCAATTGTGCCTCGTGTGCAGATTGTGCCTATTGAAGAGATTGTGCCTGTTCAGGGAATTGTGCCTATTGAGGAGATTGTGCCAATGAGGCAATTATGCCTATTGTGGCAATTGTGCCTGTTGAGGCGATTGTACATACTGAAGTGATTGTGCCTATTGAGGTGATTGTGCTTATTGAGTCGATTGTGCTGATTGAGGCAATTGTGCCATTTGAGGCGATTGTGCCTATTGTGGAGATTGTGCCTAACGTGGAGATTGTACCTATTGCAGCGGTTGTGCCATGAGGCCATTGTGCCTATGGAAATGATTGTGCACACAGAGGCAATTGTGCCTATTGAGGAGATTGTCCCTATTGTGGCGATTTTGCCTATAGAGGCGATTGTGCCTATTGAGTCGATTGTGCATATGGAGGCAATTGTGATTATGGAGGCGATTGTGCATATTGCAGCGATTGTGCCAATTGAGGCAATTGTGCCTATTGCAGGGATTGTGCATACTGAGGCGATTGAGCCTATTGAGGCAATTGTGCCTATTGAGGCAGTTGCGCCGATTGTGGTGATAGTGCCTATTGTGGAGATTGTGCCCATTGAGGCAATCGTGCCAATTGTGGTGATTGTGCTTATCGAGGCGATTGTGCATATTGAAGCGATTGTGCCTATTGCGGCCATTGTGCCTATTGAGGCGATTGTGCCAATGAGTCAATTGTGCCTCTTTTGGCGATTGTGCCTATTGAGGCTATTGTGTCTATTGAGGCGATTGTGCCTATTGTTGAGATTGTGCCTATGAGGCGATTTTGCCTATGGAGGCGATTGTGACTATGGTGAAGATTGTGCCCATTGAAGAGATTGTGCCTGTTCAGGCGATTGCACCTATTGTGGAGATTGTGCCTAGGACGCGATTGTGCCTATTTTGGCGATTGTGCCTGTTGAGTCGATTGTGTCTATTGTGGCGATTGTGCCTATTGGGGCGATTGTGCCTGTTGTGGAGTTTGTGCCTATTTTGGAGATTGTCCAATTGTGGAGGTGTCTTTGAGGCCGTTGTGCCTATTTAGGCGATTTTGCGAATTGAGGTGATTGTGCCTATTGAGGCGATTTTTCCTATTGTGGCGATTGTGCCTACGGAAGCGATTATGCCTATTGAGATGATTGTGTCTAGTGTGGCGATTGTGCCTATGGACGCGATTGTGCCTATTGAGGCAATTGTGCCTCTTGTGGAGATTATGTCTATTATTGTGGAGATTGCGCCTATATGTGGTTTGTGCCCATTGATGCGACTGTGCCTATTGTGGAGACTGTGCCTATTGTGGAGATTGTGTCTATTGATTAGATTGTGCCTGTTCACGCGATTGTGCTTATTGAGGCTATTGTGCCTATGAGGTGATTGTGCCTATCGTGGCGATTGTGCCTGTTGTGGTTTTTGTGCCTATTTTGGAGATTGTGCATATTGTGGAAATTGTGCCTTTGAGGCCATTGTGCCCATTGAGGCGTTTGTAACTATTGTGGCGATTGTCCCCTGTTGTGGTTTTTGTGCCTATTTTGGAGATTGTGCATATTGTGGAAATTGTGCCTTTGAGGTCATTGTGCCCATTGAGGCGATTGTGCCCATTGAGGCGATTGTACCTATTGTGGCGATTGTGCCTATGGAGGTGATTGCGCCTATTGAGGTGATTGTGCCTATTGAGGCTATTGTGTCTATTGAGACAATTGTGCCTGTTGTGGTTTTTGTGCCTATTGAGGTCATTGTGCCTTCAGGCAATTGTGAGTATTGTAGTGATTGTGCCTATGGAGGCGATTGTGCGTATCGTAGAGATTGTGCCTATGAGGTGATTATGCCTATTGTGTCGATTGTGCCTTTTCAGGCGATTGTGCCTATTGTGGCGATCGTGCTTATTGACGCGATTGTGCCTATTGTGGAGATTGTGCCTATGAGGCGATTGTGCCTATTGCGGTGATTGTGCCTGTTGTGGCGATTGTATCTATTGAGGCGACTGTGCCTATTTTTATCATTGTGCCTTTTGAGGCGATTGTGTCTTTTGAGGTGATTGTGCCTATTATTGTGGAAATTGCGTCTATTGTGGAGATTGCGCCTATATGGGGTTTGTGCCTATTGAGGAGACTGTGCCTATTGTGGAGACTGTGCCTCTTGTGCAGATTGTGCCTATTGAGGTGATTGCACCTATTGAGGCAATTGTGGCGATTGTGCCTATGGATGTGATTGGGCCTATTGTGGAGATTATGCCTATTGAAGAGGTTGTGCCCGTTCAGGTGGTTTTGCCTATTTAAGCGATTGTGCCTATGAGGCGATTATGCCTATTGTGAGGATTGTGCCTATTGAGGCGATTGCGCCTATTGTGCAGATTGTGCCTATTGTGGAGATTGTGCCTATTGCGGAGGTTGTGCCTATGAGGTCATTGTGCCTATTGAAGCGATTGTGCATATTGACGTGATTGTGTCTATTGTGGAGATTTTGCCTATATGGCGATAGTGCCTATTGTACACATTGTGCCTGTGGAGGCTGTTGTGCCTATTGAGGCGATTGTGCCTTTTGACACGATTGTGCCTGTTGTTGAGATTGTGCCTATTGTGGTGAATATGCCCATGAGGTGCATGTGCCTATTGCGGTGATTGTGCTTATTGTGGAGATTGTGCCTATTATTGTGGAGATTGTGCCTAATGTGGAGATTGCACCTATGTGGGGTTTGTGTCTATTGAGGCGACTGTGCCTATTGTGGAAACTGTGCCTATTGTGTAGATTGTGCCTATTGAGTTGATTGTGCCTATTGAGTCAATTGTGAGTATTGTGGCGATAGTGCCTATGGAGGCGATTGTGCCTATTTTGGAGATTGTGCCTATTGAGGAGGTTGTGATTTTTCAGACGGTGGTGCATACTTAAGCAATTGTGCCTATGAGGCGATTAAGCCTATTGTGAGGATTGTGCCTATTGAGGCGATTGTGCCTATTGTGGAGATTGTGCCTATTGTGGAGATTGTGCCTATTGCGGAGGTTGTGCCTATGAGGTCATTGTGCCTATTGAAGCGATTGTGCATATCGAGGTGATTGTGCCTATTGTGGAGATTGTGCCGATGAGGCGATAGTGCCTACTGAGGTGATTGTGCCTATTGCGGAGATTGTGCCTATTGTGGAGATTGTGCCTGTTGTGGAGATTGCGTCTATGTGGGGTTTGTGTCTATTGAGGCGACTGTGCCTATTGGGGAGACTGTGCCTATTGTGTAGGTTGTGCCTATTGAATTGATTGTGCCTATTGAGGCAATTGTGAGTATTGTGGCGATTGTGCCTATGGATGCGATTGTGCCTATTGTGGAGATGGAGCCTATTGAAGAGATTGAGCTTGTACAGGCGATTGTGCCTATTGAAGCGATTGTGCCATTGAGGTGATTATGCCTGTTGTGGCACAATCGCCTCCATTAGCACAATCGCCACCATATGCACAATCTCCTCAATAGCCACAATCACCTCTATAGACAAAATCGCCACAATAGGCACAATCTCCTCAATAGGCACAATCGCCTCAAAAGGCAGAATCGCTTCAATAGGCATACCCTCCTCATAGGCACAACCTCCACAATAGGCACAGTCGTCTCAATAGCATAAACCAGACATATGCACAATCTCCACAATAGGCACAATTTCCACAATCATAGGCACAATCTCCACAAGAGGAACAATCGCCTCAATAGTCATAATCGGCACACTAGGCATAATCGCCTCAGTAGGCACAATCATCTCAATAGGCACTTTCGCCTCATTAGACACAATCTCCAAAAAAGGCACAAACATCTCAATACGCACAATCGCCTCAATAGCACAATCGCCTCAAGGGCACAATCTCCACAATAGGCACAATCTCCAAAATAGGCACAAACTCCACAACAAGCACAATCGCCTCAATAGGCACAATCGCCTCAAAACGTACAATCGCTACAAGAGATACAATCACCTCAATTGGCACAATCGCCAACATAGGCATAATCGACTCAAAAGGCACAACCGCCTCAATTGGCACCGTCGTTCAAATTGGCACAATTGCCACAATTGGCACAATCGCCTCCTTGGCACAATCACTTCAATATGCACAATCGCCTCAATTGGCCCAATCGCCACTATAGGCACAATCGCCTCAATAGCCACAATCTCCGCAATATGAACAATTGCCCCAATAGGCACAATCGTTTCATAGGCACAATCGTTACCACAGTCACAATTGCCTCAATAGGCACAATCGCCACATTAGCCACAATCATCCCATAGTCAAATTCTCCACAATTGGCACAATCGCCTCCATAGACACAATCAACACAATTGGCCGAATCGCCTCATAGGCACATTCTCCTCATAAGCACAATCTCCACAATAGGCACAATAGCCTAAATAGGCACAATCACCTCAATTGGCACCATCGTTCCAATTGGCACAATTGCCTCAATAGGCACAATCGCCGCAATCGGCACAATCACTTCAATATGCACAATCGCCTCGATAGGCCCAATTGCCACTATAGAAACAATCGTCTCATTAGGCACAGTCTCCGCAAAATGAACAATTGCCCCAAAAGGCACAATCGTTTCATAGGCACAATCAGTACAATTGTCACAATTGCCTCAATAGGCACAATCGCCACATTAGACACAATCGTCCCATAGTCACAATCTCCACTGTTGGCACAATCTCCACAATTGGCACATTGGCCTCCATAGGCACAATTGCCACAATATGCACAATCGCTTCAATAGGTACAATCGCGTCAATAGGCACAATTGCTTCAACATGCACAATCGCCATATTAGGCACTATCGCCACAATAGGCATAATCGCCTCTTAGGCACAATCTCCAGAATAGGCACAATCGCCTCAAAGGGCACAATCACCACAATAGGCATAATCGCCTCAATACACACTATCGCCTCAATATTCACAGTCGCCACAATAGTTACAATCACCTCAATTGGCACAATCTCCACCGTAGGCACAATCGCCTCAATAGGGACAATCGCCTCATAGGCACAATTTCCAGAAAACGCAGAATCGCATCAATAGGCACAATGCCTCCGTGTGCACTATCGCAACAATAGGCCGTATCGCCTCAATAGGCACAATGGCCTCAATGGGCCCAACCGCCTCAAATCACACAATCTCCACAATAGGCAAAATGTCCACAATTGGCACAATTGCCTCAATAGGCACAAACGCCGCAATAGGCACAACCTCCACAATCGGCACATTCGCCTCATTAGGCACAATCGTCTCAATATGCATAATAGACTCAATAGGCACAATGTCCACAATAGGGACAATCGCATCAATAGGCACAATCGCCACAATAGGCACAATCGCCACAATAGGCACAATCGCCTCACTTGGTACAATCGCCTCATAGGCACAATCTCCACACTAGGCACAAAATGCACAATAGCACAATCGCCTCAATATGCACAATCGCCTCAGTAGGCACAATCGCCGCAATAGGCGCAATTGCCTCAATAGGCACAATTGTTGTAATATGCACAATCGCATCCATAGGCACAATAGCCACCATATTCAAAGTTTGTGAGAAGATTTGTAGCTCGGGTGCTCAATGTTGTGGTTCTGTTCGCTGAGCTTTGAGTTTTTGTTGAAAAAGTTTTGTCTCCTTTCTAGGTGACATCTTCAGTGCTTGGGAGCCTCCTGTGAAGCGCTTCTGTGCTGTTTCCTCCGGCATTTATAGCGTTTGATTCTGCCGCTTCCGGTTGTCAGTTGCTGTCCGCTGCAGTGACCGGTATATAGGGTCTAGGTCGATGTGTATGTTGATAAAATTTGTGGATGAGTGTCGTGCCTCTCGGAATTCCCTGGCTGTTCTCTGTTTGGCCTGCTCAATAATAGTGGTGTTGTCCCAATCGAATTCATGTTGTTTGTCCTCTGAGTGTATGGCTACTAGGGAAAGCTGGTCGTGTCGTTTCGTGGCTAGTTAGTGTTCATGGATGCGAGTTGTTAGCTGTCTTCCTGCTTGTGCTAAGTAGTGTTTTGTGCAGTCCTTGCATGGGATTTTGTACACTACGTTGGTTTGCTCATGCTGGGGATCGGGTCTTTTGTCCTGGTGAGTTGTTGTCTGATAGTGGCTGTTGGTTTGTGTGCTGTTATGCAATACCTCAATAGGCACAATCGACTCAATGAGCACAATCGCCTCAATAGGCACAATCGCTTAAATATGTACAATCGCCTGAACAGGCACAATCTCTTAAATCGGCACAATCGCCTCCATTGGCACAATCTCCACAATACTCACAATTGACTCAATAGGTAAAATTACCTCAATAGACACAATCTCCACAATAGGCACAGTCTCCACAATAGGCAAAGTCGCCTCAATAGCACAAACCACACATATGCACAATCTCCACAATAGGCACAATCTCCACAATCATAGGCAAAATCACCACAAGAGGCACAATCGCCTCAACAGTCATATTCGGCTCATTAGGCATAATCGCCTCAATAGGCACAGTCATCTCAATAGGCACTTTCGCCTCATTAGACACAATCTCCACAAAAGGCACAAACGTCTCAATACGCACAATCGCCTCAATAGGCACAATGGCCTCAACGGCACAATCTCCAAAATAGGCACAAACTCCACAACTTTCACAATCACCTCAATAGGCACAATCGTCTCAAAACGTAAAATCGCCACAAGAGATACAATCACGTCAATTGGCACAATCGCCAACATAGGCATAATCGCCTCAAAAGGCACAACTGCCTCAATTGGCACCATCGTTCCAATTGGCACAATTGCCACAATTGGCACAATCGCCTCCTTGGCACAACAACCTCAATAGGCTCAATCGCTGCATTTGGCACAATCACTTCAATATGCACAATCGCCTCGATTGGCTCAATCGCCACTATAAGCACAATCGCCTCAATAACCACAATCTCCGCAATATGAATAATTGCCCCAATAGGCACAATCGTTTCATAGGCACAATGTTTACAATAGTCACAATTGCCTCAATAGGCACAATCGCCACATTAGCCACAATCGTCCCATAGTCAAAATCTCCACAATTGGCACAATCGCCTCCATAGGCACAATCACCACAATTGGCCCAATCGCCTCATAGGCACATTCTCCTCATGGGCACAATCTCCACAATAGGCACAATAGCCTAAATAGGCACAATCACCTCAATTGGCACCATCGCTCCAATTGGCACAATCGCCTCATTAGGCACAGTCTCTGCAATATGAACAATTGCCCCAAAAGGCACAATCGTTTCATAGGCACAATCGGTACAATTGTCACAATTGCCTCAATAGGCACAATCGCCACATTAGCCACAATCGTCCCATAGTCACAATCTCCACAATTGGCACAATCTCCACAATATGGGCGGCACGGTGGCACAGTGGTTAGCACTGCTGCCTCACAGCGCCTGTAGACCCGGGTTCAATTCCCGACTCAGGCGACTGACTGTGTGGAGTTTGCACGTTCTCCCCGTGTCTGCGTGGGTTTCCTCCGGGTTCTCCGGTTTCCTCCCACAGTCACAAAGATGTGCGGGTCAGGTGAATTGGACAAGCTAAATTGCCCATAGTGTTAGGTAAGGGGTAAATGTATGGGTATGGGTGGGTTGCGCTTCGGCGGGTCGGTGTGGACTTGTTGGGCCGAAGGGCCTGTTTCCACACTGTAAGTCTAATCTAATTGGCACATTGGCCTCCATAGGCACAATCGCCACAATATGCACAATCGCTTCAATAGGTACAATCGCGTCAATAGGCACAATAGCTTCAATATGCACAATCACCATATTAGGCTCTATCGCCACAATAGGCATAATCGCCTCATAGGCACAATCTCCAGAATAGGCACAATCGCCTTAAAGGGCACAATCACCACAATAGGCATAATCGCCTGAATACACACTATCGCCTCAATATTCACAGTCGCCACAATAGTTACAATCACCTCAATTGGCACAATCTCCACCGTAGGCACAATCGCCTCAATAGGGACAATCGCCTCATAGGCACAATTTCCAGAAAACACAGAATCGCATCAATAGGCACAATGCCTCTGTATGCACAATCGCAACAATAGACAGTATTGCCTCAATAGGCACAATGGCCTCAATCGTCCCAACCGCCTCAAAACACACAATCTCCACAATAGGCAAAATGTCCACAATTGGCACAATTGCCTCAATAGGCACAAGCGCCGCAATAGGCACAATCTCCACAAGAGGCACAATCGCCTCAATAGGCACAATCACCTCAATACGTACAATCTCCACAATCGGCACAATCGCCTCAATAGGCAGAATAGACTCAATAGGCACAATGTCCACAATAGGGACAATCGCATCAATAGGCACAATCGCCTCAATAGGCACAATCACCACAATAGGCACAATCGCCTCACTAGGTACAATCGCCTCATAGGCACAATCTCCACACTAGGCACAATCTGCACAAAGCACAATCGCCTCAATATGCACATTCGCCTCAGTAGGCACAATCGCCGCAATAGGCGCAATTGCCTCAATAGGCACAATCGTTGTAATATGCACAATCGCATCCATAGGCACAATAGCCACCATATTCAAAGTTTGTGAGAAGATTTGTAGCTCGGATGCTCATTGTTGTGGTTCTGTTCGCCGAGCTGTGAGTTTTTGTTGCAAAAGTTTCGTCCCCTTTCCAGGTGACATCTTCAGTGCTTGGGAGCCTCCTGTGAAGCGCTTCTGTGCTGTTTCCTCCGGCAGTTATAGTGTTTGATTCTGCCACTTCCGGTTGTCAGTTGCTGTCTGCTGCAGTGACCGGTATATAGGGTCTAGGTCGATGTGTATGTTGATAAAATTTGTGGATGAGTGTCGTGCCTCTCGGAATTCCCTGGCTGTTCTCTGTTTGGCCTGCTCTATAATAGTGGTGTTGTCCCAATCGAATTCATGTTGTTTGTCCTCTGAGTGTATGGCTACTAAGGGAAAGCTGGTCGTGTCGTTTCGTGGCTAGTTAGTGTTCATGGATGCGGGTTGTTAGCTCTCTTCCTGTTTGTACTATGTAGTGTTTTGTGCAGTCCTTGCATGGGATTTTGCACACTACGTTGGTTTGCTCATGCTGGGGATTGGGTCTTTTGTCCTGGTGAGTTGTTGTCTGAGAGTGGCTGTTGGTTTGTGTGCTGTTATGCAATACCTCAATAGGCACAATCGCTTCAATATGTACAATCGCCTGAACAAGCACAGTCTCTTAAAGCAGCACAATCGCCTCCATTGGCACAATCTCCACAATACTCACAATTGACTCAATAGGTACAACTACCTCAATAGACACAATCTCCACAATAGGCACAGTCTCCACAATAGGCACAGTCGCCTCAATAGCACAAACCACACATATGCACAATCTCCACAATCGGCACAATCTCCACAATCATAGGCACAATCTCCACAAGAGGCACAATCGCCTCAATAGTCATAATCGGCACACTAGGCATAATCGCCTCAATAGGCACAGTCATCTCAATAGGCACTTTCGCCTCATTAGACACAATCTCCACAAAAGGCACAAACGTCTCAATACGCACAATCACCTCAATAGGCACAATGGCCTGAAAGGCACAATCTCCACAATCGGCACAATCTCCAAAATAGGTACAAACTCCACAACAAGCACAATCACCTCAATAGGCACAATCGCCTCAAAACGTACAATCGCCACAAGAGATACAATCACGTCAATTGGCACAATCGCCAACATAGGCATAATCGCCTCAAAAAGCACAACCGCCTCAATTGGCACAATCGCCAACATAGGCATAATCGCCTCAAAAGGCACAACTGCCTCAATTGGCACCATCGTTCCAATTGCCACAATTGCCACAATTGGCACAATCGCCTTCTTGGCACAACAGCCTCAATAGGCACAATCGCCGCATTTGGCACAATCACTTCAATATGCACAATCGCCTCAATTGGCCCATCGCCACTATTGGCACAATCGCCTCAATAGCCACAATCTCCACAATATGAACAATTGCTCAATAGGCACAATCGTTTCATAGGCACAATCTTTACAATAGTCACAATTGCCTCAATAGGCACAATCGCCACATTAGCCACAATCCTCCCATAGTCAAAATCTCCACAACTGGCACAATCGCCTCCATAGGCACAATCAACACAATTGACCCAATCGCCTCATAGGCACATTCTCCTCATAGGCACAATCTCCACAATTGGTACAATAGCCTAAATAGGCACAATCACCTCAATTGGCACCATCGTTCCAATTGGCACAATTGCCTCAATAGTCACAATCGCCACAATCGGCACAGTCACTTCAAAATGCACATGTGCCTCGATAGGCCCAATCACCACTATAGACACAATCGCCTCATTAGGCACAGTCTCCGCAATATGAACAATTGCCCCAAAAGGCACAATCGTTTCATAGGCACAATCAGTACAATTGTCACAATTGCCTCAATAGGCACAATCGCCACATTAGCCACAATCGTCCCATAGTCACAATCTCCACAATTGGCACAATCTCCACCATTGGCACATTGGCCTCCATAGGCACAATTGCCACAATATGCACAATCGCTTCAATAGGTACAATCGCGTCAATAGGCACAATTGCTTCAACATGCACAATCGCCATATTAGGCACTATCGCCACAATAGGCATAATCGCCTCTTAGGCACAATCTCCAGAATAGGCATAATCGCCTCAATACACAGTATCGCCTCAATATTCACAGTCGCCACAATAGGCACAATCACCTCAATTGGCACAATCTCCACCATAGGCACTATCGCCTCAATAGGGACAATCGCCTCATAGGCACAATCTCCAGAAAGCGCAGAATCGCTTCAATAGGCAAAAACGCCTCCGTATGCACAATCGCAACAATAGGCAGTATCGCCTCAATAGGCACAATGGCCTTAATAGGCCCAACCGCCTCAAAACACACAATCTCCACAATAGGCAAAATGTCCACAATTGGCACAATCGCCTCCATGGGCCCAAACGCCGCAATAGGCGCAATCTCCACAATCGGCACAATCGCCTCAATAGGCAAAATTACCTCGTAGACACAATCTCTACAATAGTCACATTCGCCTCAGCAGGCACAATCCGCTCAATGGGCACATTCTTCACTCGAGCACAACCTCCACAATAGGTACAATCACCTCAATAGGCACAATTTCCACAACAGGCACAATTTTCACAATTGGCACAATTGTGTCAAGATCCACACTCATCTCAATCGGCACAATCACCACAATAGTTACAATCGCCTCAATAGGCACAATCGCATCATTAGACACGATCGCATCAATAGTCACAATCGTCACAATAGGCTCAATCGCATTAATAGGCACAATTGCCCCAATTAAACAATCTCTACAATAGCCACAAACCGCACAATAGGCACAATCACCTCAATAGACACAATTGCCTCATATGCAAATTCTTCTCATAGGCACAATCTCCATATTGTGCACAATTGCCCCAATTAAACAATCTCCACAATAGCCACAAACCGCACAACAGGCACAATCACCTCAATAGGCACAAACGCCACAGTTGGCACAATCACATCATTAGCACAATCGATTCATTAGGCACAATCTCCTCAAGTGGCACAAGCGCCTCAAAGGCACAATCTCCACATTAGGCACAAACTCCTGAACAGGCACAATTGCCTCAATCGTGACAATCTCCACAAAAGCCACAATTTCCACAATTAGTCACAATCGCCTCAGTAGGCACAATCTCCTGAATACGCTCAACCGCCACAAGAGGCACAATCGACTCATAGGCATTATCTCCACAGTAGGCGCAATCTCCACAATAGGCAGAATCTCCACAATAGGCACAATCGGCTGAATAGGCACAGTCTCCACAATAGGCACAATCGCCTCAATAGGCATAAACGCCTCAAAGGCATAATCTTCACAATATCACAATCGCCTCAATAGGCACAATTGGCTCAATAGGCACAATCTCCATAATTGGCACAATCGCCTCAATAGGCACAATCACCTAAATAGGAAAAATCGCCTCAATAGGCATAATCGCCACAATTGTCACAATCCCCTCAGAGGCACAATCTCCACAATAAGCACAATCTCCACAATCAGCACAGTTGCCTCAATTGGCACAATCACCTCAATAGGCACAATCGCCTCAAGAGGCACAAACGCCTCTTAGGCACAATCTCCACAATACGCACAATCGCCTCAATAGTCAAAATCGCCTCAATAGGCAAAATCGCCACAAGAGGCATAATCGCCACAACAGGCACAATCCCCTCATAGGCACAATCTCCACAATATGCACAATCTCCACAATCAGCACAATCGCCTCAATTGGCACAATCGCCTCAATAGGCACAATCGCCTCAATAGGCACAATCTCCACAACAGCCACAATCGCCTCAATAGGCAAAATCGCCTCAATAGGCATAATCTCCACAAGAGGCACAATCCCCTCATAGGCACAATCTCCACAATAATCACAATCTCCACAATCAGCACAATCGCCTCAATTGGCACAATCACCTGATAGGCATAATCTCCACAATACGCACAATCTCCTCGTAGGCACAATCTCCACAGTAGTCACAATCACCTCATTAGGCACAATCGCCACAATAGTCTCAATTGCCTCATAGGCACAATCGCCTCATAGGCACAACCTCCACAGTAGGCACAATCACCTCAATAGGCACAATTGCCACAATTGGCACGATTGCCTTATAGGCACAATCGCCTCATATGCTCAGTTTCTACAATGGGCACAAACGCCTCAATAGGCACAATCTCCACAACAGCCACAAACTGCAAAATAGGCACAATCGCCTCACCAGGCGTAGCCACAGTCGGCACAATCACATCATTAGTACAATCACCTCATTATGCACAATCGCCTCAATAGTCACAATCGCCTCAATAGGCACAATCTCCATAATAGGTGCAATCGCCTCAATAGGCACATTGGCCTTATAGGCACAATCTCCACAATAGGCATAATCTCCATAACAGTCACAATCTCCACAATGCGCACAATCGCGTCAAACGGCACAATCACCTCAATTGGCGCAATTGCCCACAACAGGCACAATAATCTCATTGGCACAATCTCCACAATAGGCACAATCTCCACAATAGGCATTATCTCCACAATTGGCACAATGACATCAATAATTACAAAAACTTCCAAAGGCACAATCTGCACAACAGGCACAATCTCTACAATGGGCACGATCTCCACAATAGTCACAATCGTCTCAATAGGCACCATCGCCTCAATAGGCACAATCACCACAATAGGCACAATCGACTCAAAGGCAAAATCTCCACAATAGGCACAATCTCCTCGATCGGCACAATCACCTCAATTGGCACAATCGCTTCAATTGGCAAAATCGTCACGATAGGCAAAATCTCCACAATATGCTCAATCGCCTCCATAGGCACAAGCGTCACAATACTCACAAACGCCTCAATGGGCACAATCAGCTTAATAGGCACAATCTCCACTACAGGCGCAGACTCCAAAATAGGCACAATTGCCTCAACAGGCATAATCGCCACAATAGGCATGATCACCACAATAGGCACAATCTCCTCAATCGGCACAGTCTCCACATTAGGCACAATCGCTTCCATAGCCACAATCGCCATAATAGGCACATTCGTCTCTTAGGCACAATCTGCACAATAGGCATAATCACCTCAATAGACACAATCGCCACAGTAGACACAATCACCTCATAGGCAAATTCGCCTCATATTCACAATCTCCATAATGTGCTCAATCACCACAATTGGCACAATCTCCACAGTAGCCACAAACTGCACAACAGACACAATCACCTCAATAGGCACCATCGCCAGAGTTGGCACAATCACATCATAAGCACAATCGACTCATTAGGCACAATCTCCTCAAGTGGCACAAACGCATCAATAGGCACAGTCTCCACAATAGGCACTATCGCCACAATAGGCACAATCACCTTATAGGCACAATCGCCTCACAGGCACAATCGCCTCATAGGCACAATCTCCACAATGGTCAGAATCGCCTCACTAGGCACAATCGCCTCAATAGGCACAATCGCCACAATAGGCACAATCGATTCAATTGGCAGAAATGCCACAATAGGCACAATCGCCTCAAAAGCACAATCTCCACAAGAGGCACAAATTCCACAATTGCAACAATCACCTCAATAGGCACAATCGCCACAGTAGGCACAAAAGCCTCATCGGCAAATTCGCCTTATAGGCACAGTCTCCATAATGTGCACAATCTCCACAATAGCTACAAACTCCACAATAGGCACAATCACCTCAACAGCCACAATCGCCACAATAGGCACAATCTCCACAATGGGCAGAATCGCCTCACTAGGCACAATCGCCACAATAGGCACAAACGATTCAATTGGCACAAACGCCACAATAGGCACAATCGCCTCAAAGGCACAATCTCCACAATAGGCACAATCTCCACAATAGCTACAAACTCCACAATAGGCACAATCACCTCAACAGCCACAATCGCCACAATAGGCACAATCTCCACAATAGGCACAATCTCCACAATAGCCACAAACTCCACAATAGGCACAATCACTTCAAAAGCCACAATCGCCACAATAGGTAGCATCCTCACAATAGGCACAATCTCCACAATAGGCAGAATCCTCACAATAGGCCCAATCTCCATAATAGGCACAATCGCCTCAATAGGCACAATCACCTCAATAGGCACAATCACCACAATAGGCACAATCACCTCATAAGCAAAATCACCTCATAGGCACAATCTCACAATGGGCACAATCACCTCAATAGGTACAATCGCCTCAATAGGCCCAATCACCAAAATTGGCACAATCACCTCAATTGCCACAATTGCCACCATAGGCACTATCGCCTCATAGGCAAATGCCTCAATACGCACAATCTCCACAATAGGCACAATCGCCTCAATACGCATAATCGCCTCATAGGCGCAATGTTCTCAACAGGCACAATGTCCACAATTGGCACAATCGCCACGGCAGGCACAATCGCCTCAATAGGCACAATCGTCACAATAGGCACAATCGCCTCATTCGGCACAATCGCCACTTAGCAAGCACGCCTCAATAGGCGCAATTTCCACTATAGGCACAATCGCCTCAAAAGACACAATCGTCTCAGAGGCAAAATCTCTTCAGTAGGCACAATCTCCACAATAGGCACAATTTGCACTACAGGCACAATCGCCTCTAAAGGCACAATCGCCTCAAAAGACACAATCGCCTCTGAGGCAAAATCTCTTCAATAGGCACAGTCTCCACAATAGGCACAATCGCCACAGTCGGCACAATCGCCTCATAGGCAAATTCGCCTCATAGGCCCAATCTCCATAATGTGCTCAATCGGCACAATTGGCACAATCTCCACAATAGCCACAAACTGCACAACAGACACAATCACCTCAATCGGCACCATCGCCAGAGTTGGCACAATCGCATCATAAGCACAATCGACTCATTAGGCACACTCTCCTCAAGTGGCACAAACCCCTCATAGGCACAATCTCCACAATAGGCACTATCGCCTCAATAGGCACAATCGCCACAATAGGCACAATCACCTTATAGGCACAATCGCCTCACAGGCACAATCGCCTCATAGGCACAATCTCCACAATGGGCAGAATCGCCTCACTGGGCACAATCGCCTCAAGAGGCACAATCGCCACAATAGGCACAATTGATTCAATTGGCACAAACGCCACAATAGGCACAATCGCCTGAATAGCTACAATCACCACAAAAGGCACAATTGCTTCAAAAGCACATTGGTCTCAACAACACAATCGCCTCAATCGGCACAATCTACACAATAGGCAGAATCTCCACAATAGGCACAATTGCTTCAAAGGCACCATCACCTCAATAGGCACAATCGCCACAACAGGCACAATCGCCTCATTTGGCACAATCGTCTCAATAGGCACAATGTCCAAAATAGGCACTATCGCACACAATGTGCATAATCGCCTCAATAGGCACAATCTTCACAATAGATACAAACTCCACAATAGGCACAATCGGCTCTAAAGGCTCAATCGCCTCGATAGACCCAATCGCCTCATAAGCACAATCTCCAAAATAGGCACAATCTCCACAATAGGCACAAACTCCACAAGAGACACAATCTCCTAAATAGGCAAAATCTCCACAATAGGCACAACCTCCACAATATGCACAATCGCCTCATAGGCACAATCGCCTCAATAGGCACAATCGCTTCAATATGCACAATCGCATAAATAGTCACAATCGCCACCATAGGCACAATCGCTTCAAAGACACAATCTTCACAATAGCCACAATCTCCACAATAGGCACAATCGCCTCATAGGCAAATGCCTCAATACGCACAATCTGCACAATAGGCACAATCGCCTCAATACGCATAATCGCCTCATAGGCGCAATGTTCTCAACAGGCACAATGTCCACAATTGGCACAATCTCCACAACAGGCACAATCGCCTCAATAGGCACAATCATCACAATAGGCACAATCGCCTCATTCGGCACAATCGCCACTTAGCAAGCACGCCTCAAAAGGCGCAATTTCCACTATAGGCACAATCGCCTCTAAAGGCACAATCACCTCAAAAGACACAATCGCGTCTGAGGCAAAATCTCTTCAGTAGCACAATCTCCACAATATGCACAATTTGCACTACAGGCACAATCGCCACCATAGGCACAATCGCTTCAAAGACACAATCGTCTCAATAGGCACAATCGCCACAACAGGCACAATCGCCTCATTTGGCACAATCGCCTCAATAGGCAAAATCTTCACAATAGCCACAATCTCCACAATAGGCACAATCGCCTCTAAAGGCTCAACCGCCTCAGTAGACCCAATCGCCTCATAAGCACCATCTCCTCAATAGGCACAATCTACACAATAGGCACAATCTCCACTAAGGCATAATCGCCTCGTAGGCACAATATCCACAATAGGCCCAATCACCACAACAGGCACAATCGCCTCAATAAGCACAATCGCCTCAAAAGGCACAATCTCCTCAATAGGCACAATCGCCACAATTGGCATAATCACCTCAATAGGCAAAAACATCTCAATAGGCACATTCGTCTCAATAGACCCAATCGCCTTAATAGGCAAAATCGCCACGATAGACACAACCACCTCATTGGCAAAATCGCCTCATTGGCACAATCGCCACAATAGGCACAATCGCCTCGATAGGTACAATCGCCACAAAAGGCACAATCGCTTCAAAGGCACATTCATCTCAACAACACAATCGCCTCAATAGGCACAATCTTCACAATGGGCAGAATCTCCACAATACGCACAATCACCTCTAAAGGCTGAATCGACTCAATAGACACAATCGCCTCATAGGCACAATCGCCACTGAAGGCTCAATCGTCTCAATAGACAAAATCGCCTCATAGGCACAATCGCCTCAGTAAGCACAATCACTTCAATACGCACAATTGCCTCCACAGGCACAATCACCACAATAGGCAAAATCGCCTAAATAGGCACAATCGTCTCAATATGCACAATCTCCACAACAGGCGCAATTGCCTCAATAGGCGCAATCCCTTCATAGGCACAATTGCCTCAATACTCACAATCACCACAATATACACAATCACCTCATTGGCACAATTGCCACAATAGGCAGAATCGCTTCATAGGCACAATCGCCTCAATAGTCAAAGTCGCCTCAATAGGCTACAAACGCAGCAATAGTCACAATCTCCACAATAGGCACAATCTCCAAAATAGGCCCAATCTCCACAATAGGCACAATCGCATCAATAGAACAATCGCCTCATTGGCACAGTAGCCTCAATAGGCACAATCGCCTCATTGGCACAATCGCCACATTAGGCACAATCTTCACAATAGGCACAATCGCCTCAAAGGCACAGTAGCCTCAATGGGCACAATCGCATCAATAGGCACAATCGCTTCAATATGCACAACCGCCTCAATAGGCACAATCGCCACAGCAGGCACAATAGGCACAATCGCTTCATAGGCACAATCACCTCAATACGCACAATCGCCACAATAGGCCCAATCGCCTCGTAGGCACAATCGCCTCATAGGCACAATCGCCTCAATAGGCACAAACGCCACAATAGTCAGAATCTCCACAAAAGACACAATCTCCTAAATAGGCACAATCTCCACAATAGGCACAAACTCCACAATAGACACAATCTCCTAAATAGGCAAAATCTCAACAATAGGCACAATCGCCTCAAAAGACACAATCTCGTCAATAGGCACAATCGCCACAATTGGCATAATCACTCAATAGGCTAAAACATCTCAATAGGCACATTCGTCTCAAGAGACACAATCGCCACGATAGACACAATCGCCTCGTTGGCAAAATCGCCTCATTGGCACAATCGCCACAATAGGCACAATCGCCTCAATAGGCACAATCGCCTCATATGTCTAACGCCTCAATTGGCAGAATCTCTTCAAAACGCTGTATCGCCTCAATAGTAATGATCGCCACAAAAGGCACAATCGGTTCATAGGCACATTCACTCAAATACGAACCATCGTCACAACAGGCACAATCGCCTAATTTGGCACAATCGCCTAAATAGGCACAATCTCAACAATAGACACAATCGCCTCAATGAGCACAAATGCCTAAATAGGCACAATCTCCGCAAAAGCACAATCTACACAATAGACACAATCTCAACAATAGGCACTATCGGCTCACTATGCACAATCAGCTCATCGGCACAATCTCCACATGAGGCACAATCGCCTCAATAGACACAATCGCCGCAACAGGCACCATCTCCAACATAGGAAGAATTGCCTCAATCGTCTCAATCCCCACAGTAGGCACAATCGCCTCAATAGGCGCTATGTCCACACTAGGCGCAATCGCCTCAATAGCCACAATCGCCTCAATAGGCACAATCTGCACAACTGGCACAATCGCCTCAATAGACACAATCACTTCAATAGGCACAATCTCTTCAATAGGCACAATCTCCACAGTAGGCACAATCTCCACAACAGGCACAATCTTCACAATAGGCACATTCTCCACAATACGTGCAATCTGCACAATGGGCACAGTCGCCTTATAGTCACAATCTCCACTATAGGCATAATCTCCAAAATAGGCACAAAAGCCTCAAGGGCAAAATCTCCACAATAGGTACAATCTCTCACAAGAGCCACAGACGCCTCAATAGGCACAATCGCCTCGAAGGCACAATCTCCACAACAGGCACAATCGCCTCTAAAGGCTCAATCGCCTCATTTGACACAATCGCTTCAATAGACACAATCTCCACAAAAGGCACAATCGCCTCTATGGCACATATGCCTCAATAGACACAATCGCCTCATAGGCATAATCTCCACAATAGGCATAATCGCCTCACATGCACAATATCCACAATAGGCACAATCGCCACAATAGGCACGATCGCCTCAATTGGTACAATCGCCTCTCGGCACAGTCGCCTCAATGAGCACAATCGCCTCAAGAGGCACAATCTCCACAATAGGCACAATCGCCTCAATAGACACAAACGCCACAATAGGCACAATCTCAATAGACACAATCGCCAAAATAGGCAAAAACTCCACAATACACACAATCGCCACAATAGGCAAAATCGCCTCAGAGGCACAATCGCCTCAATAAGGAGAATTGCTTCAATATGCACAATCGCATCAATAGGCACAATCGCCACAATAGGCACAATCTCTTCAAAGGCACATTCGTCTCAACAGCACAATCGCCACAACAGGCACAATCGCCTCATTTGGCAGAATCGCATCAGTAGGCACAAGCTCCACAATACGCGCAATCGCCACCAAATTCAAAATTGCCTCAATAGGCACAATCTTCACAATAGGCACAAACGGCTCTAAAGGATCAATCGCCTCAATAGACAAAATCGCCTCACAGGCACAATCGCCTCAATATGCACAATCGCTTCAATACACACAATCGCCTCCACAGGCACAATCTCCACAATAGGCACAATCGCCTCAGTAGGCACAATCGCGTCAATAGGCACAATCGCCTCAATATGCACAATCTCCACAATAGGCGCAATTGCCTCAATATGCGCAATCACCTCATAGGCACAATCACCTCAATATGTACAATCGCCACAACAGGCACAAGCGCTTCAAAGGCACATTCGTCACAACAGCACAATGGCCGAGACAGGCACAATCACCACATTTGGCACAATCGCCTCAATAGGCACAATCTCCACAATACGCACAATCGCCACCATATTCAAAATCTTCACAATAGGCACAATCTCCACAATAGGCAGAATCGTCTCTCAAGGCGCAATCGTCTCAATAGACACAATCGCCTCATAGGCACAATCGCCTCAATAAGCACAATCGCTTCAATACGCACAATCGCCTCCAAAGGCAAAATCACCACAATAGGCAAAATCGCCTCAATATGCGCAATCTCCACAACAGGCGCAATTGCCTCAATAGGCGCAATTGCCTCATAGGCACAATCGCCTCAATAGGCACAATTGCTTCAATATGCACAATCGTGACAATAGGTACAATTGCCACAAATGCACAATCGCTTCATAGGCACAATCACCTCAATCGTCACAATCACCACAATAGGCACAATCGCCTCATTGGCACAATTGCCACAATAGGCACAATCGCTTCATATTCACAATCTCCTCAATAGTCACAATCGCCTCAATAGGCACAAACGCAGCAATAGTCACAATCTCCACAATGGTCACAATCTCCAAAATAGGCCCAATGTCCACAATAGGCACAATCGCATCAATAGGCACAATCGCCTCATAGGCACAATCGCCACATTAGGCACAATCTTCACAGAAGGCACAATCATCTGAAAGGCACAGTAGACTCAATGGGCACAATCGCCTCAATAGGCACAATCGCTTCAATATGCACAATCGCTTCAAGAGGCACAATCGCCACAATAGGCACAATTGCTTCATAGGCACAATCACCTCCATACGCACAATTGCCACAATAGGCCCAATCGCCTCATAGGCACAATCGCCTCAATAGGCACAATCGCCTCAATAGGTACAATTGCCACAATAGGCACAATCGCTTCATAGGCAAAATCACCTCAATAGTCACAATCACCACAATAGGCACAATCGCCTCATTGGCACAATTGCCACAGTAGGCACAATCGCTTCATATTCACAATCTCCTCAATAGTCACAATCGCCTCAATAGGCACAAACGCAGCAAGAGTCACCATCTCCACAATGGTCACAATCTCCAAAATAGGCCCAATCTCCACAATAGGCACAATCGCATCAATTGGCACAATCGCCTCATAGGCACAATCGCCACATTAGGCACAATCTTCACAATAGGCACAACCATCTGAAAGGCACAGTAGCCTCAATGGGCACGATCGCATCAATAGGCACAATCGCCTCAATAGGCACAATCGCTTTAATATGCACAATCGCTTCAAGAGGCACAACCGCCACAATAGGCACAATTGCTTCATAGGCACAATCACCTCCATATGCACAATTGCCACAATAGGCCCAATCGCCTCGTAGGCACAATCGCCTCATAGGCACAATCGCCTCAATAGGCACAAACGCCACAATAGATATAATCTCCACAATACACTCAATCTCCTAAATAGGCAAAATATCCACAATAGGCACAATCTCCACAAGAGGCACAATCACCTCATAGGTCACAATCGCTTCAATGTGCACCATCCCATAAATAGACACAATCGCCACAATAGGCACAATCGCTTAAAAGACACCATCACCTCAATAGGCACAATCGCCACAACAAGCATAATCACCTCATTTGGTACAATCGCATCAATAGGCACAATCGCCTCTAAAGGCTCAATCACCTCAATAGACCCAATCGCCTCATAAGCACAATCTCCTCAATAGTCGCAATCTACACAACAGGCACAATATACACAATAGGCCCAATCGCCACAACAGGCACAATCGCCTCAATTTGCACAATCGCCTGAATGGGCACAATCACCATAATGGGCACAATCGTCACAATAGCCACAATTGCCTCAATAGGTACAATCGCCACAATAGGCGCAATCGCTTCAAAGGCACATTCGTCTCAAGAGCGCAATCGCCTCAATAGGCACAATCTTCACAATAGGCAGAATCTCAACAATAGGCACAATCGCCTCTAAAGGCTCAGTCGCCTCAATAGACACAATCGCCTCATAGGCACAATCGCCTCTAAAGGCTCAATCGTCTCAATAGAGACAATCGCCTCCACAGGCACAATCAACACAATAGGCAAAAACGCCGAAATAGGCACAATCTCCACAACAGGCGCAATTGCCTCAATAGGCGTAATCGCCACATAGGCACAATCGCCTCAATAGGCACAATCGCCTCAATAGGCACAATCGCTTCAATATGCACAATCGCGAAAATAGGCCCAATTGCCACAATACGCTCAATCGCTTCATACACACAATCGCCTCAATAGTCACAATCACCACAATAGGCGCAATCGCCTCTAAAGCCTCAATCGTCTCAATTGACACAATCGCCTCATAGGCACAATCACCTCAATAAGCACAATCGCTTCAATATGCACCATTGCCTCCACAGGCACAATCACCACAATAGGCAAAATCGCCAAATTGTCACAATCGCCTCAATAGGCACAATCGCTTCAATATGCACAATCGCGACAATAGACACAATTGCCACAATAGGCACAATCGTTTCATAGGCACAATCGCCTCAATAGTCACAATCACTACAATAGGCACAATTGTCTCATTGGCACAATTGCCACATCGCTTCATAGGCACAAACGCAGCAATAGTCACAATCTCCATAATAGGCACAATCTCCAAAATAGGCCCAATCTCCACAGTAGGCACAATCGCCTCAATAGGCACAAACACAGCAATAGTCACAATCTCCACAATAGGCACAATCTCCAAAATAAGCCCAATCTCCACAATAGGCACAATCGCCACAATAGGCACAATCTTCACAATAGGTACAATTGCCTCAAAGGCATGGTAGCCTCAATGGGCACAATCGCATCAATAGGCACATTCGCCTCAATAGGCACAATCGCTTCAAAGGCACTATCACCTCAATAGGCACAATTGCCACTATAGTCACAATCACCTTATAGGCACAATCGCCTCACAGGTACAATCGCCTCATAGGCACAATCTCCACAATTGGCAGAATCGCCTCACTAGGCACTATCGCCTCAATAGGCACAATCGCCACAATAGGCAGAATCGATTCAATTGTCACAAACGCCACAATAGGCACAATCGCCTCAAAGGCACAATCTCCACAATAGGCACAATCTCCACAAGAGGCACAAATTCCACAATAGGCACAATGACCTCAATAGGCACAATCGCCACAATAGGCACAAAAGCCTCATAGGCAAATTTGCCTTATAGGCAGAATCTCCATAATGTGCACAATCTCCACAATAGCCACAAACTCCACAATAGGCACAATCACCTCAACAGCCACAATCGCCACAATAGGCACCATCTCCACAATAGGCACAATCTCCACCTAGGCACAATCTCCACAATGAGCACAACCGCCTCACTAGGCACAATCGCCACAATAGGCACAATCGATTCAATTGGCACAAACGCCACAATAGGCACAATCGCCTCAAAGGCACTATCTCCACAACAGGCACAATCGCCTCTAAAGGCTCAATCGCCTCATTTGACACAATCGCTTCAATAGACACAATCTCCACAAAAGGCACAATCGCCTCTATGGCACATATGCCTCAATAGACACAATCGCCTCATAGGCATAATCTCCACAATAGGCATAATCGCCTCACATGCACAATATCCACAATAGGCACAATCGCCACAATAGGCACGATCGCCTCAATTGGTACAATCGCCTCTCGGCACAGTCGCCTCAATGAGCACAATCGCCTCAAGAGGCACAATCTCCACAATAGGCACAATCGCCTCAATAGACACAAACGCCACAATAGGCACAATCTCAATAGACACAATCGCCAAAATAGGCAAAAACTCCACAATACACACAATCGCCACAATAGGCAAAATCGCCTCAGAGGCACAATCGCCTCAATAAGGAGAATTGCTTCAATATGCACAATCGCATCAATAGGCACAATCGCCACAATAGGCACAATCTCTTCAAAGGCACATTCGTCTCAACAGCACAATCGCCACAACAGGCACAATCGCCTCATTTGGCAGAATCGCATCAGTAGGCACAAGCTCCACAATACGCGCAATCGCCACCAAATTCAAAATTGCCTCAATAGGCACAATCTTCACAATAGGCACAAACGGCTCTAAAGGATCAATCGCCTCAATAGACAAAATCGCCTCACAGGCACAATCGCCTCAATATGCACAATCGCTTCAATACACACAATCGCCTCCACAGGCACAATCTCCACAATAGGCACAATCGCCTCAGTAGGCACAATCGCGTCAATAGGCACAATCGCCTCAATATGCACAATCTCCACAATAGGCGCAATTGCCTCAATATGCGCAATCACCTCATAGGCACAATCACCTCAATATGTACAATCGCCACAACAGGCACAAGCGCTTCAAAGGCACATTCGTCACAACAGCACAATGGCCGAGACAGGCACAATCACCACATTTGGCACAATCGCCTCAATAGGCACAATCTCCACAATACGCACAATCGCCACCATATTCAAAATCTTCACAATAGGCACAATCTCCACAATAGGCAGAATCGTCTCTCAAGGCGCAATCGTCTCAATAGACACAATCGCCTCATAGGCACAATCGCCTCAATAAGCACAATCGCTTCAATACGCACAATCGCCTCCAAAGGCAAAATCACCACAATAGGCAAAATCGCCTCAATATGCGCAATCTCCACAACAGGCGCAATTGCCTCAATAGGCGCAATTGCCTCATAGGCACAATCGCCTCAATAGGCACAATTGCTTCAATATGCACAATCGTGACAATAGGTACAATTGCCACAAATGCACAATCGCTTCATAGGCACAATCACCTCAATCGTCACAATCACCACAATAGGCACAATCGCCTCATTGGCACAATTGCCACAATAGGCACAATCGCTTCATATTCACAATCTCCTCAATAGTCACAATCGCCTCAATAGGCACAAACGCAGCAATAGTCACAATCTCCACAATGGTCACAATCTCCAAAATAGGCCCAATGTCCACAATAGGCACAATTGCATCAATAGGCACAATCGCCTCATAGGCACAATCGCCACATTAGGCACAATCTTCACAGAAGGCACAATCATCTGAAAGGCACAGTAGACTCAATGGGCACAATCGCCTCAATAGGCACAATCGCTTCAATATGCACAATCGCTTCAAGAGGCACAATCGCCACAATAGGCACAATTGCTTCATAGGCACAATCACCTCCATACGCACAATTGCCACAATAGGCCCAATCGCCTCATAGGCACAATCGCCTCAATAGGCACAATCGCCTCAATAGGTACAATTGCCACAATAGGCACAATCGCTTCATAGGCAAAATCACCTCAATAGTCACAATCACCACAATAGGCACAATCGCCTCATTGGCACAATTGCCACAGTAGGCACAATCGCTTCATATTCACAATCTCCTCAATAGTCACAATCGCCTCAATAGGCACAAACGCAGCAAGAGTCACCATCTCCACAATGGTCACAATCTCCAAAATAGGCCCAATCTCCACAATAGGCACAATCGCATCAATTGGCACAATCGCCTCATAGGCACAATCGCCACATTAGGCACAATCTTCACAATAGGCACAACCATCTGAAAGGCACAGTAGCCTCAATGGGCACGATCGCATCAATAGGCACAATCGCCTCAATAGGCACAATCGCTTTAATATGCACAATCGCTTCAAGAGGCACAACCGCCACAATAGGCACAATTGCTTCATAGGCACAATCACCTCCATATGCACAATTGCCACAATAGGCCCAATCGCCTCGTAGGCACAATCGCCTCATAGGCACAATCGCCTCAATAGGCACAAACGCCACAATAGATATAATCTCCACAATACACTCAATCTCCTAAATAGGCAAAATATCCACAATAGGCACAATCTCCACAAGAGGCACAATCACCTCATAGGTCACAATCGCTTCAATGTGCACCATCCCATAAATAGACACAATCGCCACAATAGGCACAATCGCTTAAAAGACACCATCACCTCAATAGGCACAATCGCCACAACAAGCATAATCACCTCATTTGGTACAATCGCATCAATAGGCACAATCGCCTCTAAAGGCTCAATCACCTCAATAGACCCAATCGCCTCATAAGCACAATCTCCTCAATAGTCGCAATCTACACAACAGGCACAATATACACAATAGGCCCAATCGCCACAACAGGCACAATCGCCTCAATTTGCACAATCGCCTGAATGGGCACAATCACCATAATGGGCACAATCGTCACAATAGCCACAATTGCCTCAATAGGTACAATCGCCACAATAGGCGCAATCGCTTCAAAGGCACATTCGTCTCAAGAGCGCAATCGCCTCAATAGGCACAATCTTCACAATAGGCAGAATCTCAACAATAGGCACAATCGCCTCTAAAGGCTCAGTCGCCTCAATAGACACAATCGCCTCATAGGCACAATCGCCTCTAAAGGCTCAATCGTCTCAATAGAGACAATCGCCTCCACAGGCACAATCAACACAATAGGCAAAAACGCCGAAATAGGCACAATCTCCACAACAGGCGCAATTGCCTCAATAGGCGTAATCGCCACATAGGCACAATCGCCTCAATAGGCACAATCGCCTCAATAGGCACAATCGCTTCAATATGCACAATCGCGAAAATAGGCCCAATTGCCACAATACGCTCAATCGCTTCATACACACAATCGCCTCAATAGTCACAATCACCACAATAGGCGCAATCGCCTCTAAAGCCTCAATCGTCTCAATTGACACAATCGCCTCATAGGCACAATCACCTCAATAAGCACAATCGCTTCAATATGCACCATTGCCTCCACAGGCACAATCACCACAATAGGCAAAATCGCCAAATTGTCACAATCGCCTCAATAGGCACAATCGCTTCAATATGCACAATCGCGACAATAGACACAATTGCCACAATAGGCACAATCGTTTCATAGGCACAATCGCCTCAATAGTCACAATCACTACAATAGGCACAATTGTCTCATTGGCACAATTGCCACATCGCTTCATAGGCACAAACGCAGCAATAGTCACAATCTCCATAATAGGCACAATCTCCAAAATAGGCCCAATCTCCACAGTAGGCACAATCGCCTCAATAGGCACAAACACAGCAATAGTCACAATCTCCACAATAGGCACAATCTCCAAAATAAGCCCAATCTCCACAATAGGCACAATCGCCACAATAGGCACAATCTTCACAATAGGTACAATTGCCTCAAAGGCATGGTAGCCTCAATGGGCACAATCGCATCAATAGGCACATTCGCCTCAATAGGCACAATCGCTTCAAAGGCACTATCACCTCAATAGGCACAATTGCCACTATAGTCACAATCACCTTATAGGCACAATCGCCTCACAGGTACAATCGCCTCATAGGCACAATCTCCACAATTGGCAGAATCGCCTCACTAGGCACTATCGCCTCAATAGGCACAATCGCCACAATAGGCAGAATCGATTCAATTGTCACAAACGCCACAATAGGCACAATCGCCTCAAAGGCACAATCTCCACAATAGGCACAATCTCCACAAGAGGCACAAATTCCACAATAGGCACAATGACCTCAATAGGCACAATCGCCACAATAGGCACAAAAGCCTCATAGGCAAATTTGCCTTATAGGCAGAATCTCCATAATGTGCACAATCTCCACAATAGCCACAAACTCCACAATAGGCACAATCACCTCAACAGCCACAATCGCCACAATAGGCACCATCTCCACAATAGGCACAATCTCCACCTAGGCACAATCTCCACAATGAGCACAACCGCCTCACTAGGCACAATCGCCACAATAGGCACAATCGATTCAATTGGCACAAACGCCACAATAGGCACAATCGCCTCAAAGGCACAATCTCCACAATAGGCACCATCTCCACAAGAGGCACAAATTCCACAATAGGCACAATCACCTCAATAGGCACAATCTCCAAAATAGGCACAAAAGCCTCATAGGCAAATTCGCCTTATAGGCACAATCTCCATAATGTGCACAATCTCCACAATAGCTACAAACTCCACAATAGGCACAATCACCTCAATAGCCACAATCGCCACAATAGGCAGAATCCTCACAATAGGCCCAATCTCCACAATAGGCAGAATCCTCACAATAGGCCCAATCTCCACAACAGGCAATTGCGTGAGTTGTGATAGAAAGCCTTCTGAAAATCCAAATATGCCATTTCTTCTGGTTCCCGATTATTTATGGTGTAAGAACCAAGTTCAAATAATTCCATAAGACCATAAGACAATAAGACATAGGAGTGGAAGTAAGGCCATTCGGCCCATCGAGTCCTTTCCGCCATTCAATCATGGCTGATGGGCATTTCAATTCCACTTACGAGCGTTCTCCCCGTAGGCCTTAATTCCTCGAGACATCAAGAATCTATCAATCTCTGCCTTGAAGACGTTTAGTGTCCCGGTCTCCACTGCAGTCTGTGGCAATGAATTCCACAGGCCCACCACTCTCTGGCTGAAGAAATGTCTCCGCATTTCTGTTCTGAATTTACCCGCTCTAATTCTAAAGCTGTGTCCACGGGTCCTAGTCTCCTCAACTAATGGAAACAATTTCCTAGTATCAACCCTTTCCAAGCCATGTATTATCTTGTACATCTCTATTAAGTCTCCCCTTAATCTTCTAAACTCCAATTAATACAATCCCAGGATCCTCAGCCGTTCCTCATATGTTAGACCTACCATTCCAGGGATTATCCATGTGAATCTCCGCTGGACACGGAGGTGTGGGGACCAAAACTGGACACAGTACTCAAAATGGGCCCTAACCAGAGCTTTATAAACTCTCAGTAGCACATCGGTGCTTTTATATTCCAACCCTCTTGAGATAAGTGACAACATTGCATTCGCTTTCTTAATCATGGACTCAACCTGCATGTTTACCTTTAGAGAATTCCAAAGTTTGTCAAGTATCATTTCCCTCTCAGAAATGCCTGCTGCTTCTCCCCAATGTTGTTGTTAATTTCTTAATATCCAATATCACATCCTATGTAATAGATTCCAACAGTTTCCCTACAGATGCCAAGTTAATTATTCTACAGTTCTCAACACTGTATTTTCTTCCATTTGGACATGCTTGGATCCCCTTTACTACCTTCCATATATCTACAATAGCTTCCTGTCTCTGCAGAATATAAAGGGAAATAAAACACTGTCATCGATAGCGTAATTAATATTTCTGTTGCTAATTTATTTCTAACGTTTTGATATGAAGTACATGTGGTTCATAAGATTTAGCAACCCTCAGTCCAGCTGCATGTTCCAGTACACTCTGTCACTGATATAAATTGACTTTATGTCTTTAGTTTCTGCTTAAGTTCTGCATAATCCTTTGGCATTTCTGGATGATTGTCTGGATCTTCCTCCATGAAGACGGATTCAAGGTAATTAGTCAATTTCTCGGCCATTTCGTTGTTCTCAACAATACATTCTCCTCTATCGATTACAAATTTGCACTTTTGACCTTGCCTTTATTTTGTTTTCTTTGAAATACTGATTGTAGAGTTATGCAATCTTTTGTGTTTTTAGAATGCCTCCAGTGTGGAAATGGGCCTTGGGCCCAACAGATCCACACTGTCCCTCCAAAGAGTAGTCCACGTAAACACTACCCCCTCCGACTCTACATTTAGCCCAGACTAATGCACCTTATTTACACATCCTTTAGACTATGGGACAATTTAGTAGTCAAAAGCGAGGTCTGCAGATGCTGGAGAACAGAGCTGAAAATGTGTTGCTGGTTAAAGCACAGCAGGTTAGGCAGCATCCAAGGAACAGGAAATTCGACGTTTCGGGCCAGACCCCTTAATCAGGAATGAGGAGAGTGTGCCAGGCAGGGTAAGATAAAAGGTAGGGAGGAGGGACTTGGGGGAGGGGCGATGGAGATGTGATAGGTGGAAGGAGGTCAAGGTGAGGGTAATAGGCCGGAGTGGGGTGGGGGCGGAGAGGTCAGGAAGAAGATTGCAGGTTAGGAGGGCGGTGCTGAGTTGAGGGAACCGACTGAGAAAAGGTGGGGGAGGGGAAATGAGGAAACTGGAGAAATCTGAGTTCATTCCTTGTGGTTGGAGGGTTCCCAGGAGGAAGATGAGGCGCTCTTCCTCCAACCGTCGTGTTGTTATTTTCTGGCGATGGAGAAGTCCAAGGACCTGCATGTCCTCGGTGGAGTGGGAGGGAGAGTTAAAGTGTTGAGCCCCAAGTCCCTCCTCCCTACCTTTTATCTTAGCCTGCCTGGCACACTCTCCTCATTCCTGATGAAGGGCTCTGGCCCGAAACGTCGAATTTCCTTTTCCTTAGATGCTGCTTAACCTGCTGTGCTTTAACCAGCAACACATTTTCAGTTCAGTATGGGACAATTTAGCATGGTTAATTTACTTAACCTGCAGATCTTTGGATTGTGGGAGGAAACCGGAGCACGCGGAGTAAACCCACAGAGAGATGGGGAGAATGTGCAAACTCCACACAGACAAATTTCTGAGAATTCGCAAGTTTCCACCATGTCTGGAATTCTTCTGATGTCACTTTCTATGATTAATATCAATTTTAATTTGTTCTGTTCACCATCATTAAGTCTCTTTCTCGTTTCCTTTGTGATTGTGCCTTAAAGAAATAGACGTATTTTTCAAAATTTGTAGCATTTCTCTAGATCTCTTGGTCCTGATAAGATGTATCCAGGAACACTACAATCGGCAAGAGAAAAAACTGCGGGGACCTTGTCTGATACTTTTGCATCATTGTTAGCCACGGATGTAGTCCCGGAAGACTGGTGGGGAATGAATGTTCTGCCCGGATTTAAGAAAGGTTGCAAAGAAGAACCTTCGAACTATAAACCAGTTATCATAACAACTGTGATAGTTATGATGCTTGAGAAGATTCTGAGAGATAAGATATACATGCATTTGGAAAGACAGAGTTAGATTAGGAACCATCAGCTCAGCTGTGTGCGTGGGACTTCATGACTTGAAAATGTTTTAAAGTCCTTTGATTAAGTGACCTGGAATGTTGGCGAAGGTAGGGTTGTAGACGTAGTCTATGTAGATATCAGAAATGCCTTTGATAAGATTCCACATGATAGGCTACTCTGAAAGTTTTGATCGCGTGGAATCCTAAGGGATCTGGCAAACTGAACACCCAATGGGTTCGATGGTAGGAACCAGAGGGTAATAGTGGAAGGATGCATGTCGGACTGGAGGCCTGTGACAAGTGGAGTGCCTCAGGGGTCGGTGCTGGGACGATTGTTGTTACCTATATCAATGATTTTGTTGAGAATATTCAAGGCATGATTAGTAATTTTGCTGATGACACTAAAGTAGACAGTGTCGTGGACAATGAAGAAGGTTATCAGAAATTGAAGCAGGAACTTGGTCACCTGTGGAAGTGTGCCAAGAAATGGCAAATGAAATTTAATATAGAAAAGTGCGAGGTCTTGCATTTTGGAAAATCAAGTCAAGGTAGTAGTTTCATGGTGAATGGCAGGGCCTTAAGGGGTGTATTGGAAAAGAGGGTCCTTGAAATTCAGATGACGGTTCTCTCAAAGTAGACTCACAGCGAGGCGGCAATGAACAAGTCTTTTGGCCTTGATCAGTCAGAGAATTGAACATCGAAGTTGGGGAGTTATTTTGCAGTTATACAGGCCGCTGATGAGACTGCACTTGGAGTATTGTGTTCGGTTTTGGTCAATTCGCTCCAGGAAGGATGTGATTACACTGGAAAGCAGACAAAATAAATTCAAAAAGAATGTTGCCAGTACTCAGTGATCTGCATTGTTGGAAGAGTTTGGACAGGCCAAGTCATTTTTCTTTAGACTGTAAGACACTGAGGGAAAATCAGATAGAAAATGTATAAGATCATGGGAGGCATGGATAGGGTAAATGCACTCTGTCTTTTTCCCAGGGTTGGGGAATCAAGGACTAGAGGGCATCAACTTAAAGTTAGAGGGGAAAAAACAAAAGGGAACCTGAGGGGCAACTTTGTTTTAATACTTAGCTGGTATACATATGGAATGAGTTGGCAAAGGAAGTGGTTGAGGCGGGTACATTAAGAACATTTAAAATGCATTTGGACAAATACATGGATAGGAAAGGATTCGAAGGATACTGGGCAATAGCAGGGAAATGGGGTTAGTGTGGATTGGCATTTTGGTGGGAATGGACCAGTTTGGACCAAAGGGTCTGTCTTCAGGGTTTAGGACTTCATGACTCTAACAACCTTTGATTGTGTCCCACTGAATGTTGTATCGTATTTTCCCAATTCATTGGAGCGAACTTGATCCTCTAGCCTCCAGGCTTCCATGATGCTTGACCATAATGTTCAAACATTCGATATTGTATGCAGATACCGTTTGAAATGCAACATATTAATGTCGCAATTCCTCAGAACAAGGTTATTAATTAGTCCTTCTGCCCAAACTAACCTTGTCTCTAGTTTGGATCAGAACATACTCTTCAAACTGTCTAATACACATTTCTGGAATTTATTTTTCACAGCATGTATAGTCACTAAGATAAAGCAGTTTCCATGCAACTTGAGATATTTCAGTATTACTGCAGCACTCAAAACATCTAATTTCCAGAGCCTAAGATGCACAAAATTTGCATGAGACTTTTGCACGACATAACACGCCAATGTTTGTTTCTCGTTGCTAACATCCTTCCAAGCTGATTCTGTGGAATCTGAGGGACAGGGTCTGTGGCGTCATTAGTGATCGACTTGGGCAAGAAATTCGGGGAGGCTCACCTCGACGCTGAAATAATCTGAAGAAATGTCCAGCAATACAGGACATTCGATATCCCCGTTCTTTCAGGATAAGTGTCACCATATTCTCCCTGCTGTCTCACACTTACTGCATATCTGTTATAGCATCTACCCCCTAACAAGGCTCATGCTCTACCTCCAAATAGGTTTCATGCACTATGTCTCCCACTATTGAATTCAGCACCTTCCTTCCATCATTTTGCCTGTCGCATACTCAATACCCCCAAACTAATAACACCTTATGGATTCTGCACTGTGGAGTGACTCCCTCTGGACACCTCACCATTCGCCACCACCCTCCCCCCCCCATCACCACCTACAACAGTACTAACAGCTTATTGCCTCCTACCCTTTCTCCCATTCTAGGATAAGCAGTCTGCAATAGGACAGAAAGGGCCAAACTGGGTGGTCGAGTGCCCGATATCCATTCCCTCACCCCCGCTCCCCCCATCTCCCGCCATGTTTGGAGGACACTGGCACAAGCAGGAGAAGACGGGAGTCAATCGTGTGGAGATTCCGTAATATGCACATCCCAACAACTGAGCAAGAAACAATGTTCTATGGAGGGAAATACTCACTTTAACCGCTCTGTCTGTTCCAATACTTCCCTCCGTCCCAAAACAACAAATATATCAATGCAGCAAGATACAGACACAGAAATATTTAGAGAAATATGTAAACACCCCAATATACTAACACTCACAGCACATACACGGAAATGAACCAGCACACATGTAGACGCATAGAGAGACATATACAGTCACGCACAAACAGGCATAAACACAGATAAAACGCAGAGGCTAAGACATGTAAGGATAAATGTATACACACAATTACACAGACACACAAACGCATGAACAAACATACATACACGCCTGCAGACACACAGAGACAGATATGTGCGTCCAAAAGACAGAGGTAGATAGGTTTTTGATGAATAAGGTTATCAAGTTCACAGAGAGAAGTCAGTAGAATGACGTTGAGAAACCTCTAATCCATTATCAAATGGCATTCAGACTCGATGTGCCGAATGATCTAATTGTGCTCCTTTTCTAGTGCTCGTGTGGTGTTGCGCTATCAGGTATTCTCTTCCTGGGACAGGAGTGGAGAATGAGTTTAATACATATTTGATTGGAAAGCATCAGTGATAATCTTGGACTGGTTAAATGGGCTGAATGGATTATGTCTATTTCTAATTATTCTGTCCTTATGTTTCAAGAAAGTTGGCGATTTGATGTTAGGTTAACACAGTTTTATAATAACTGGTCCTGCAATGAAATAAGGTTGTCACTTTCACTTTAGCGTTGTGTCATCTGTGGTGTCCTCATCCTCAGGGACCAGTGAAGACTCGTTTATTGAAGATATTCCAAGCTGAGCTCGACTGATCTTTAATGGACAGAATAGTCAATGCTTATTGGGAACAGACAGGAAACGGATAGTCCCACAAATTCAGATCATCCATGAGCATTCTCAATGGTGCAGCCGAATGGCCAACAGCTGCCTCCAATCCATGAAGTTAGTCTGCAGATGCAGCAAGTGGTTTGGAAAGTTGTTGTTTCTGGGAAATAGTGTCGGATTTAATTGTAGGAATGTTTAACCGCATCTGGACAGGGAGACTGCAGATGCTGGAGGTCAGAATCGAAATGTGTGCCTCTGGAAAAGCATAGCAGGTCAAGCAGCATCCGAGGAGCAGAAAGGTCAACGTTTCTAGCATAAGCCCTTCATCAGGAATGTGCCCGAAACATGAATCTCCTGGTCTCTATACACACGTTACTGGAAGGCCTTTTGATACGAAGCATTATCAGTTTCAGAGTTGGATAAGAAATCTTTTTGAACCATCTACAATTTTGAGAACAATCAGCTGAATGCATACTTTTCTCGTCAGAGTGTTTAAAACTACGGAAAAAACTTTAAGAATAAGATGTATTGATTGTTGTGAATGTATAGGCGTATACTGAAGCTTTAAAAGAGAGTGAAAGCTGGCAAGGATTTAAGAAGCACAAAGTGTGCCGAAATGTTTTTAAAAAGTAATATTTGGCTGAAACAAATTGCTGAGGTGAGTGCTATGGAATACAATAAGTTCGAATTTGGCCAATCAGTTTCACTTACAGCACAAGAAATCAAAATCCAAACGAATGAGCATTTTAACAATATCAAACCAATGAGACAATCCGATGTTTTGGGGTATAAAATCAGGCATTTTGACAAGTTAGCCAGAGCGGCAAGGAGCACTAACAGATGCAGACTGCTTTCAGAATCGCTCTCTGAAAGCTACCTGTATCTATGCAATCTGTGCAGCAGAAGACCCGAAGAAAAGTCCCAGGAAACCCTTCCCATGAAGATTCACAGGAAAATCGACATAACTCGCTTGGAGTTTTGAAATTATTTTTTTTTGTAAATCTCAATCGGGTTGTTTTATTGGATCAGTATATTGCTGGAGAGTGGGAAGTAGATAGATTGATCAGACATGGATGATTACAGTGCAGAAAGTTGTTGCTTAATGTTCTGATTTTTCCTTGGAGGTAAAGTACGAACTATAAATAGCGGGATTTGGTCGTTCTTTGTTCCTCACACTTTTACACACTATGAGGCGCGGTGATTTGTTTCTGTGTGTCTGGTTTAAATTAGCAGAAGGGCTTCACACTGTGTCGTAACATTGATTTTGACGCATATTTAACGAAAACATCAACCGATTTCTTAAAATTATGTAGACACATACAAACATTCCATCAAATTTCAAAGCTGGGATTTTGTTTTTTTTTTGCTAAGGAAAGGCACTACATCACAACAGCAGTAATGATACACTTGCACATAGCCCATTCCAGAGAAATTTCAAGGAAATCACACTTGGTCTCTTTTGGTGTTCATTTAACATTATTGCATATTTTAACACAGGGAGGGAGAAAAAAAACGTTACCAGCAGCAGCCTAGTGCTTCATCTTTCTCTCATTTTGTTCAGCCTGGCTTGCATCATCTTCACCAATCGTGGAGGTTTCGTGATGAATGTTTCTTTGACATATTTCCACGGTCACGAATCTTTCATGATGTTATTCTTTGGCATCTTTCCACTATATTGAACTAAATCCATTTGTTCCAGGGAGATACCCTTTTCCCAGCAGTTTGTGTGAGCAGAAGAACTTCAGAGGACAGAGTAACATTTGGGAAACTCTGTCATCTTTCCATTTGTTAAGAATTCAGCTATTATGAAACTCTGGAAAGTTTTCATTTTTCTGTTTTGTCTTAAAATGTGGGTGATCGTGTGTACATGCAGGTGCATGTTTGTGTTTATGTTACATTTTTCTTGAAGATGAGCCAGGCTTACAATTATATCATCGGCTTTATCACTCAACGTAGAAATTTGTTGTAACCAGTGGAGGAATGTGACTGCAAAAGGTATCAGTGACCCTGTAACATTGGTTGGAACACGAATGAGAAATTCTGAAAGAGCTGTACCATTGGAAATTCCCTTTCCCCAAATTTTGTGATGTTTGTGTGTTTGCATTTATTCAAAGTTGTGTCTGTTAAATATTTGACAGACAATGAATGATGAAAATGGTGGCCCTATAGAAAAGTGCTGCTCAGACCACAACCAGATCAGCCACGAACCTAGTGCCTGGTACAGCAGTGACAGAGTGGCTAATGACCCACTCCTGCTCCTCACTCAAATGTTTCAATGTTCTATTTAGTCCCCTCACAGGAACAGATGGAGGCCACTTGCTCCAAATGCATGGTACACAGTAGCATAGGATATACTTCAGTTCCTCCAGACTGATACACATAGTTTGGTGTGGGTTGGAAAATGTTATTGGGAAATCCAAGCTGGGTTTGAAAGAAGCCTCTGATCTCTTTACAGAGTGTTTCCTCTCTGCAACTTGTGGTTCATTTTTTGGTCATGTTGTGGACCCAGATTCACTGTGAATACAGCCCACAGACATTACTCAGAGATGATACACAAACGACTTTGCTCTCTCTGACTGCAACATTCAATGACAGACCATTCAGGAAAATTACAACCATTAACGTGTCAGTTACAGAATATGAGAACATAAGGAACAGTGTCAGGTAATTCAGACAGTAAATCCTGCTTTGCCATTGCATACCATCATGGCTGATCCACAGTTGGCATTAACCCCATTCCATTCCTAATTCCTCACACCCCTCACCTCAATGATCGAGGACAAAAACCAATCTACCTCCTCTGTAAATACTTTCATTGATCTTGTTCCAGGAACTCTCTAGTCCAGATAGTTTCTGACATTCACTAGCCTTTGTGAGAAGAAAACACTCCCCACACAGACGCAATAACCTACTGATATGTTCAAAAAAGGTAAACACAGGAGCCCAGCTAAGAGTGACAGTCCCTGATATCAAGGCAGGAGTTGACTCAGGATGGTATCAAGGAACGCTGACTCAATTAAATTTAATGGAAATCAACCCCAATATCTCCTCTGGTTTGCGCCATCTATACCACAAAGGAAGATGTTCGTGGTTCGTGGACATCAATCCTTTCACTGTCAGGACATTCCTTCAGGAGATCTCCAGGGTAGCTTCCTTCGCACAAACATCTCCCGCTGCTGCATCAATGTCTTTCCTCCCCCATAAGATCGGAAGGTGTGATGGTCGCTGGAGATCAGACAATTTTCAGAATATTTTGTCTCCTGTCAGATCCTGATCCAGTCTGTTCCATGAGCAGCAAGACCCGGACAACATTCATGCTTGTGCTATTAAAGTGCCAGTAACATTAATGTTACAGCACGGTCAGACACTGCACATTTCCACAGTTAAATGAGGAGCTCAGTCAGCATCTCAGGCTGGTTGCACATGGATATGTGGAAGCCATTTGGGCCATCAAAACCAATGAACAAGAAGAGGGACAATCTATTCAATCCTTCTGCTTTTTTCACAGGAAAAGAAGCAGTCTGGTCAGTGCATCTAACTGCAAAACAGGAAGGTGAAAAGTCCAATCAGATACTTGTACATGTTCCATGCGATCAGGACGAGAACATCCAGCCCCTCAAGGGCTTATGCGGGAATAGGAGGATGTCATTGATGCTCCAACGTGACAAACCAATGTAGTAGAGACTACTCACAGAGACGGCTCTCTGATGTTCCTCGTGGCCCCATTCCATGTGGAACGCATGCTATTTTAACATGGTTTCCTGGTAGTGAGGAGAGAAGTTAAATATTTTGTTCCAAGTCTCAAGGAGGCATCTTCCACCTCCGAGAAGACAAACCCATATTCTCAATCGAGGACAGAAGCTGTTGGTAATAGTTAACTGTTTTAGAGTGAAGGTATCGTGGCTGTGATCGGGATTGTGGATAACGTGATGTTCAGTGCGGAATCACACACACCGAATGCACTGTAGTAATGTCGGGAGACTGTATGCAAAGCCTGAACCTGTCTCTATCAATCGACATGGAGAGTGGAGCTGAAGTAGGGGAAACGTTCTCAGAGGCACTTAAACTGTCGAGAATTATAACCCGACTAAAGAACCAAACAGTGGAATTTATCACGCCCTTAGTGTCTGTTTAGAACATAATGAATGATTGTCCATTCCCCTCAAGTTTCAGTGTAATCACCTTTCATCACTCAAAGTGCTAGAGATTAATCTTCACTCACTCCTCAAAGCACAATGATCCCAGTGATTAGTCTGTTGATACTCTTTCACACTTTCTCTGTGACGAGGAGATCATTCCTTATAAAGGAGAGAAAATCTACCCACAATACCCTAAATACTGCCTCAACAAGGCTCTCAGGGATGATCACAATAATTCCCTTCCCTGACTTTGTCGTCTCTGTTTCTTTCCTGTGGTTTGAAAAAGCCATTCCTTCTCTATGCCCTGAGACTGACGTTAAATTTACAAGTTCCTTCCGTCTGTACATCAACATCAATAAAGACAACACCAGAGATGAAAATGAACATCACTCTTATGAAGAATTTCAAAGAGATAGAATACACTTAAAACAAGGTATGGTCACCTACCTGAATGGAAATGAGCTGTCGGAGTATGGTAAACATGCAGAGGAAGGAGCTATCTTTCCATTTGTTGTTCCCTCACGGGATGTATGCAGCCCTAGGCAGGCCAGCATTTTATACTGATCTAAAACTGAGTGTCTGGTTCAGCTGTTCCACAGGACAGTTAACAGTAAACTACTTTGCTGTGAGTTTTCAGTCAGACAGAGACCTCACCAGGCAAGGATGACCCATTGCCTTCTTTAAATGACATGAGGCAAGCAGATGGGCTTTTTTTTCTCACAAATGAGAATGGTTTCATTTTAATTACATCAATTTACTTCCTTAGATATCAATGGATTATTATTCGATGGCAGTACATTATGAATCAATGACTTGAGCACGATACACTGCTTTACATCTGACAGATTTTGTGCAGAGAACAAGTTAAAAATCTCAAATGCAATTATTTTGTAACGGACACTGGTTTGAAGAGACTGGAAGAAACAGCTGTATCAGATTTAACGAAAGCACAAATGACAGTTCATTCAGGAGTTGCACTGAGGCTGAGGAGGGATATCATAATGGTGGTATTGGACAGTATTGGTATGTGGGGAGGTTATGGAAATATAAATCAGTGCAGGACAGAAAGAATTATAGAGTTTGAGAACAGTCTGGTACCTTCTCCCATGTCAGTGAGTAATTTGTAAATAGTAATTTGCCTTATATAATTTACAAGGAAAGGATTTTTTGATTGGAAGTGAAGATGTTGATTTCCATTTTCTAAATTTAACATATCATGAAACAGAAACCCAGTTTAACCCAGTTTAACAGTCAAAGAGAATGACTTCCTAGGAACATCGACTATAGCGAGGATGGGATAATAACCACCTTGAATAATCCAAAGGATACCATGGATCCGCCATGCTAATGATATCCAAGGCTGAGAAAGATAGTAAAGACCAAAGGATAAACTCCTGTCCATTGTTGGAACAGTAAAGTCTAATGTTCTCAGATTCTGATCTCTCCGCCCCGTCTGTCGGTGATGCTGCCTCTCACACTATGGGATAACACATTGACAGAGCCTATTTATCGTTTATCGATGGAAACCACCACTGGGATAATTAGGATCCACAGAGATTGACAATAATCACAGTCAGTGAACAAATAGCTCCAGTTAACCCCTTTCAATTCAATATTGATTTTATTAAAATTCAAAATAACGCTTAAAGTTTACACATTCAGCATGGGAAATGTGGGAGTGACTGAGGGAAAGGATGTTGGAAATAGCAGATTTCTTGTGTGTAATCATTCAATCTGCCTTGGATGTAGGAGGAATGACAGAGGACTGTTGGAACATAAACCAGTTTCGCCATTTATCAATGGAAACGTACAGTCTGAAATTATTGATCAGTGATTATAATGTTGAGTTAACTTTTATAGTCCATAATCTGGTGGGAAAAGGTAATCAAAATAACATGGATTATAACAGGTAAACTACATTGGTATGTTAACAGAGATTGAACGTGACAAATACAATTCAGATTGTTATTCGAGGATCAGAAGGCGCAAGTGAGGGTCATGCTGTTAATGTTATTGATGTCAATGAACTATGATGAAGTATCACTTATTGGACTTCAATTACCATGTGATTATGACATTGTGGAGGCGACAGAATTCAGAGAGAATTGGAGGAAATTGCTGATGAGACTGGAGGGAGAGATATTGATACAGCCAGTCTTCAGTATTGGAACGTGTCTCTTTATAAATCGTAAGGTCAGATTCAGGACGCATCGATAGTGAGGGATGAGGGCAGCCAAGATTAGCCGTAAGACAAGAAGACTTCGGAGCAAAAATTTGGCTTTCAGCCCATTGAGTCTGCTCCGCCATTTGATCATGACTGTTAAGCTTCTCGATGCCACTCTCCTGCTTTTTCCACATAGCTCTTGATCTCCTTGACAATCAAGAATCTATCGATCTCAGTCTTAAATATACTTAATGACCAGGTCTCTACAGCTTCTGTGGCCTTGATTCCCCACTCTCTGGCTGAAGAGGTTTCTCCTTATCTCTGTTCGAAAAGGTCTTTGCTTTATGCTGAGCCCTTGGGTCCTAGTCTCTCCTATCAATAGAATCATCTTTCCAACTTCCCCTCTGTTCACGTCATTCAGCATTTTGTAAGTTTCAATTCGATCCCCACAGGGCGGCACGGTGGCACAGTGGTTAGCACTGCTGCCTCACAGCGCCAGGGACCTGGGTTCAAATCCCGCCTCAGGCGACTGACTGTGTGGAGTTTGCACGTTCTCCCCGTGTCTGCGTGGGTTTCCTCCGGGTGCTCCGGTTTCCTCCCACCGTCCAAAGATGTGCCGGTCAGGTGAATCGGCCATGCTAAATTGCCCGTAGTGTTAGGTAAGGGGTATGTGTAGGGGTATGGGTGGGTTGCGCTTCGGCGGGTCGGTGTGGACTTGTTGGGCCGTAAGGGCCTGTTTCCACACTGTAAATCTAATCTAAATATCCTTCTAAACTCCACCAAATATTGACCCAGAGTTCTCAGAAGTTCCACATATTTTGAGCTTTTCATTTCTGGAAACGTTCTTATGAATCTTCTCTGAACATCCTCCAGTGCCAGTGCATCCTTCCTGAGATACGGGGCCCAAAACTGCGTACAATACTGTAAATGTAGTCTGACCAGAGCCTTATATAGCCTCAGAAGTATATCCCTGCTTTTATATTCACACCCTTTTGAAATGAATGGCATCGTTGTATTTGCCTTCCTAACTACTGACAACGAGCAAGTCTACCTTAAGGGACTCTTGGACTAGAACTCCCAAGTCTCTTTGCACTTCAGACTTCTGATATTACTCCTAATATTGAAAATAGTCCATGCCTCTTGTCTTTCTGGCAAGGAGTACGACCACACGCATTCGCACACGATACTCTATCGAGCAGTTCTTTACCCAATCTCCCAACCTGCCCTCATCCTTCTGCAGGCGAAAGGGAGGACGGCAGATGCGAGAGATCACAGTCCAAATGTGTGGTTCTGGAAAATCGCAACCAGTCAGGCAGAATCCAAAGAGCAGGAGGTGCAATATTTGAGGTATAAGCTCTTTGTAAGGAGCGAGGAGGGTGGGCGGAAGGGAGCTGAAAGATAAATAGGAGAAGGCGAGGCCGGGGGGGATGGTAGCGCGGAAGGCGATAGTTAGACGAAGGTGGGTTGTGATCGTGAAGGTCACAGAAGATGGAGAGATTGGACAGTTCAAAGGGGCAGTACGAAGTTGGAGTGTTAGATCTGAGATAAGGTAGGGGAAGGTGAGTTGAGGAAACTGGTGAAATTGACATTGATACCATGCGGTTGGATGGTCCCAAGGTCGACAATAAGATGTTGTTCCTCCAGGTGTTGGTTGACTTGAGTTTGGCAGTGAAGCAGCCCCAGGACTGGCATGGCCTTGACGGATTGGGAGGTAGAGTTGCAGTGTTCGGCCATAGGGTGGTGGGGTCATTGTGTGTGTGTGTGTGTGTGTGTGTGTGTGTGTGTGTGTGTCTGTCTGTCTGTCTTGTCCCAGAGATATTCCCTGAAAAGTTCCAAAAGTTGACATCTTGTCTCCTCAATGTATAGGTGACAGGGAACAATGGACATAGTACAATGTCTACGGGGTGTGGAAGGATCCTTTGGGGCCTTGGATGGAGGTGAGGGGGAAGGTGTAAGCGAGCGTTTTGCACAACTTGTGATGATAAGGAAAGGTGATGGGAGTGGATTATGGCTTGGTGGGTGGGTGGGGACGTGGCCCTAATGAGGGAATTGTGGTGCGAATGGTCTCCTCAGAATGCTGATGGGGTGTGGAGGGAAATATATCACTTGTGGTGGGGCCTGACTGGAGGTGGCATAAATGATGGAGGATGATGACTTGGGTTCGGAAGTTGAGGACCATGGGAGTCTCTCTTTGTTGTAGTCGGCAGGGTAGGGTTCAAGTACTGATGTGTGGAAAGTTGAAGAGATTCAGTGGATCACGTTTCTGCAAGCTCTCCACCTCTTCAATGCTATTTTAAACTCTTCATATCTTTATACATTCTGAAAACCTGGCTGCGTGTGTCTTGGTGGCTTAGTGGCTAGTGCGACTGCTATACAGTGCTAGGTATCCAGGTTCGGGTCACTGCCAGCTTGGAATTTGCACGTTTCCCCCGTGCGTTCTGTTTTCCTTCTGCAGTCCAAACATGTGTAGATTAGTGAAATGGGTATGCTAAATTTCCCATACAATAAGTTATTAGTCAGTGAAGAATGGGTCTGGTTGGGTTACTCTTCGGAAGGTTGGTGTGGACTTACTTTGCCAAAAGGCCTGTTTCCACACTCTAGTGATTCTAATACTAAAAGTTAGCCAAAGTGTCCTCAGTTCCTTGATCTAAATCATGAACCGTACAAAGTGAAATTTGGTGATCCAAACACTGAGTCTTGAGGAACAATGCTTGTCACTGACTGCCATCGTGAGAAGGCACATTTTATCCTTGCTCTCTGCTAGCTTTTATCGATGCTAGCACGTTGCCTCTGACACCAGGGGTCCCCTTTCTCAATAACCTCCAGCGTAGCAATTTGTCAAAGGGCATCTTGAGGTGCAGGTAGATAATATCCATTGGTTCTCCTAATGTGTTCAGTACTTCCTCAAAACATTCCAGCGGGTTTGTCAGGTGTGACCGCCCCTTGATGAAACCATGCTAACTCTGCTCTATTTTACCATCTATATCAAGTATTCAGAAATCGCATACTTCACAATGGATTTCAGAGTCTTGCCCACAACTGAGGTTAGGTTAATCAGTCTGTAATTTTCCGTCTTCTGCCTTAATTCCTAGTTAAACGGGGTGTCAAGTTAGTGATTTTTCCGGTCAAATTTACCTTTCCTTATTCTAGTCATTCCTGCAAGATCACAACCAATGCTTGCACTACATCTTCAGCTATCTCCCTTACAAGGCTGGGGTGTAGTCCATGTGGTCCAGATGATTTATCTAAATTCTGGCCATTCAGATTTCTAATGCGTTCTCTTTCGTGATGACCACCACACTCCGTTCTTCCCCTCACTCAGTTGAATTTTTGGGAAATTAATGGAGTCTTCCACTGTGAAGACTGATGCAAAGCTCGTCAGCCGTTCCTTTGTTCCCCACCACTACCTCTCTGGCATAATTTCCAATATGTACTTTTGCCTCTCTTTTGAACTTTATATATCTTAGTGGCTAGCTTATGCCCTTAAATAATTTTCTCCCTCCGGATACATTTTTGTTGCCTTCTGTTGGTCGTTGTAAACTTCCAATCCTTTGGTTTCACACTGTCCTTCACCACATTACATGCTTCTCTAATTTGCTTTGATGCTATCCCTGACTTCCCTCGTCAGCCATGATTGCCTCATCCTCCCTGTACCATGCCTCTTTCTCCTTGCAATGAATCTCTGCTGTGTCGCCTAAATTACTCTTAGAGCCTCCTGCCATTGCTGTTCTACTGACTTCCCTGCTAGGCTACTCTCCTAGTCAATTCTACCCAGCTTCTCCCTTATGCATCTGCAGTTGCCTTTATTCAGCTGAAGTACCGTTGCCTCTGATTCTATCTTCTGCCTCTCAAATTGCAGAATAAATTCAACCATGTTATGATGGCTGCTCGCGATGGCTTCCTTCAACTTAAACTCCTTATCTAGTCTGCCTGTTTGCACAACACTAAAACCAGCATTGCCTGTTCCCTCGTGGACTGCACCACAAGCTACTCAAAAAACATTCCTTGTAGACATTCCATGAATTGCTTTTCTTACAATCCACAACCAATCTGATTTTCCCAGTCCCCCTTTTGAAATCCCCCATGATTACTGGAACCTTGCTTTTCCTATACATCTTTTCTGTGTCCTGATGTATCTGATGGCCCAGGTCCTCACTACTGTTCGGAGGCCTGTATAAGACACTAACTGTGGTTGCTTTAAATGTGTGCTTCCTCAATTTTATCCACGCAGATTCTACTCCATCTGACCCTATGTTATTTCTTGCTATTGATGTAATTTTATTTCGTATTAATAAGGCCACCCCACTTCGTCTGCCCAGCTGCATTTCTTTTGGATAGGGTGCAGATCCTTGAATATTTAGCTCCCAATCCTGATCCCCTTGCAGCCATGTCTCCGTGATGCCCATCATGTCATATCTGCCAATTTCGATCTGGGTCACGAGTTCATTTACCCTATTCCATATACAGCACGCATTCAGATATAACACTGTCATTCCAGTATTAACCATCACCCCCTCATTGTCTTTTTTTCCCATTGTGCTTGAAGTTTGTTTGTTAATCATTTCTAGATAGTCTATCCTATTTATATTGTGCTGGAGATTTTAACAATCTATCCTGAATTCTGCACTCTTACCTCCTCTTTTAATTCAAGTATCTAATTTCCCCTGTAACTGATTTCCGTTCCCGCCCGTCCCCCCCCCCCCCCCCCGCCCCACCACCGCCACCACCACCACTACCATCCTATTCCATTTCCATCCCTGTCTACTGCCCTAGTTATGCAATTCATTCGGACTATGGACCCAGCATGGATCCGATGAAGGTTGTCCCATTGGAACAGGTCCTTTCTTCCTTAGAAAGGAAATGCGTTTATTCAACACAAAATACATGGACAAAATGATTTTCTGGACAAACCAAAATATGAAATGTACAAAGAGATAAGATTGTAAAAATACACTCATGATATCGAACTATATGAAGTGAAATGTGGATTACTACACCATGGAAGTGGTGTGTGAACTTTTTTCAGTCATTACTTGACCCATGGCTGAGATGCTGATTTCCCATCTGACAGTGATCCCCCTCACTGAAATTCTCTGGTCCAGTCTCTCGCACAGTTTCTGAATGGGGTTATAGTTCCTGCTCTCATTGGCACAAACTATTTAAATTAATCCACCTTCTCTCTGAAGCCATTCAATTATTCTATTGGATTCTGTTTAGCTATCAGCCACTCAACTCTGTGATATAATAGGAGATAAATGATCTGGGATCACAACCAGTATCAGCATGGTGCTCCCAGGGTATGGCTCCCAGACAAAGAGTTTGCGGTTCAGGGAAAAATTTAAATAAACTTCCATGTTCTGTCTATTTCTCTTCGTGCTGTCTCCTGATCTATCAAATTTCATACCCGTTTCACACACCTTCATTTCTCACGCAGTCTGTCACCCTGTTTTCTCTTCTCTCTGTTTATCCCCCTTCATATTCTTTCTTTCTGTTGCATTCTCTCTCTCTCTCTCTCTCTGTGTCAATCTCCAATAACTCTTTCTGCTTTAAGCTAGCGTCGTTGGAGAGCTCCTGGGTATTGGAAGGACTGAACGGCTTCCATCTGTGCTCTATTAATTCTGAGGTTCTCTGAACCACAATAAAAACGTTAGGTGCCTGTAGAGACAAGCTGGTTCAGTGAAGGACACAGGGCACAATCATCCATTATCTCTTGCTGTTCTCTGGTATACAACGACCTCAAAATATCTGTTCAAACAAAATAGATTGAAATTCGAACAATCGGGAGGACGTTCGCCAAATGATATTGCAATCAGGATTTAATAGACAGTTGCCACGCACAGAATGTGGATTTACCTGATAGCTACTCCTTCCATTTAACACTCCATAACTCCTTCCTGATACTAACGTAACTTGCCTTACTTCAGTTCCATAGCTTCTGAAAAGGTCCTGACATATACATGTTCTTAGCTATCTTAAAACTGAAGAAGTTTCCAAAATGATTCCAAAATGCTGTCCCCTGAAATGTCAGTCACTTGTCCTGGCTTATTAGCCAATATGATGTCCAGTATGGCCCTTCCTGTAATGGACGAACCACATACCGTTTCAAGTAACTGTGCTAATTATAATGTGAGGAGTATGACAGGCAAGACGGATAAACTTGGAGCTTGGGTGAGCTTAGCTGCTATATTAATATTATAGAGATTTGTTTGAGAGAGGAACTCAGGAATCCCAATGAGACATATATCGGAAGTGCTGTCTCCTCTACCAATTCTTTGCCCATGTATTTATCTCTGCTACCATCCCATTCCTGAACTCATTGGCACATGAAATAGTCTTGTTGCACCAAAAATTACATATAATTTCAGCACAACTCCGGCAAGATTTTTTTTCTTTAAAACGGGCAGACTTGACAATAAATATTTAAGTGTGTGTACATTAACTGGGAAAGAGGAGTCCTCTGAATCAGTTCAGTGCTGACAGGATCTTATATCCATCAGCTCCACCAAACCTGCTTGACAACGAACTCCATTTTTCCAGAGCGGCGAGGATTGGAGGAGGAGTGAAGCGAGGGCTGCCGGGAAGGTTAGGGCTTAATTGTTATCTGGACAATGTCTATACCGAGATACTACATGTATATCTCCGTAACGCCCATCTCCTCTACCCGGAAGAAAAATACGCGGTAAGGTAAGGCTATTATTTCTTATCCATATTTTTTATTTATTTTAAGTGCATTGTTTGGTTTTAGTTCGTTGATATAAAGTTAAGCTTACAATGGCAGGAGACCTCAGACCCATGGCATGTGACTATTGCTTGATGTGGGAGCTTGGGAACGTGTCTGACGTTATTGACTTTTCTACTTGCAAGAAGTGTGCCCAGCTGCAGCTCTTGTTTGACCGCATGACGGCTCTGGAGCTCTGGATGGTCTCACTGTGGAGCATCCGCGATGCTGAGGAAGTAGTGGATAGCACATTTAGTGAACTGATCATACCGCAGGTTAGGATTGCTGAGCGAGACAGTGAATCTCTCCAGCTACCACATGATTCAGAAATATCATATCACCCGACCTGCCATCGTTATTCTATTTAGCTAGCGCTGAATTTGTTTTTTGTTGTTGTTTATTTTTAACTGTTTTTATACCTCTGTTTATGCAATTTGTAACCAATCGATGAACAAAATTCAATTTAAGGCAGATTCATATTTCGCAGAGTCCCAATTAGCCAATCAAATCACATCCTTCCTTTGTCACACTTGCATATTATTGTCAGAAAGAATTCTGGCAGACTGGTCAGCGGGACCTCTCTTTGACGAAGCCATGCTGACTCAGCCCTATTTTACTATGCACCTCCGAGTACTGCATGACAACGGCCCAGTTCTTCAGCGAAATATCCCAGGCCAAGACATCTCCAGCTGCTTCATCAATGTCCTTCCCGCCATAAGTTCAAAAGTGGGAATGTTCAATGACAAATGTGCAATTAATGCCACCTACAACTCCTCAGTTGAAATTTAACATAACACAATCAATTAGAGATTGGGCTACTTTAGATTTAGTCCTATGCAATGAGAAAGTCTAATAAATAATGTTACTACAATGGACCCTGTGAGATCTGACTGTGGCGTAGTTCGTTCTGAAACTAGAGATTAGAGCATAGGAAACTAAGCGGGTATGAGTGGCAAGTTGGCTGAGTTGGCAAGTTGGAGGCTTGGGCAAATCACTAAAAGCTTTGCCAGGAGACAGGCAATAGCTAATATTTGAAGCGATACCTCATTTATAATACATATACGTTCGTCAAATGCATAAAAATCTAATTGGAGAGATAAATCAACCATGGTTAATGAGGCTGGTACAATTGCAACATTTAAAAGGCATCTGGATGAGTACATGATTAAAAAGGGTTTAGAGGGATATGGGCCGGGTGCTGGCAAATGGGATGATATGAGATTGGGGTATCTGGTTCAGCATGGACGAGATGGACCGAAGGGTCTGTTTCCATCCTGTAAACTCTATGACTCTACTCTGCAGCCTCATTGTTAATAGTGAGCTGGAAAACTCAATTAATCACCGATGACAAGCGAACTGCCTTATGGCTTCCTGTCTTTTACCTCCCTTCTTTCATTGCACAGAGATTTTACATTCCAATTTTCCAGTTCTCTGCGACGCTCCCTGAGGACATTTATTTCTGAAAATCCACAGTTTTCTCCTCCATTTCCTTCAGAAATTTGGGTTGTTATCCTTCTATCTGTGTCGTTTATCCATCTTCAAACATTGCTGCTTCTACAGCACATTCTCATCAGCACTGACCACGCCACTCATCTCTCACCCTTGACTGTCTTGAAGTTCTGGAATGCTGCGAATTGTCAACCATTGTGAAGACTGATTCAAAGCACCTATTCAGTTCATCCTCCAATACTTTTTCTCCGTTTCTCTGTAACCAGCCTCGTTTTCAAGTTGTCCAATATTCACTCTTGCATCTCTTCCTTTTGTAGTCTTAACTAAACTCTGCAGTCTCCTTTTATACGTTCCATATTCTCCACTTATTTTTTTTAAATTATCCTCTGCTGATTTAGAAACGCTTCCCAATCTTACCGAGACTGAGGGAGAATATGCCAGGGAATTGACTGCAGAAGGCAACATGTAACTACACTAATCCTGTTAGCCATCATTGGGTGGCATGGTGACACAGCTCTTGGTTTCATTTCCAATCTCTGGAGCCTATTTGCGTGGCGTTTGTACAATCTCCCCATGTTTTCATTAAGAGCATTAACTCCTTTCATCTCTCCACTGTCTGTCTCTGTGTTTTTGCCATCAACATTATTTTTGCTTTAGATCGATAATGAAATGCGGCAAATGCAACCGGTTTTCATAAAAGCCATCCTGGTGTTCAGGATGCACTGGGTGTTCAGGAGGCTTGCCTGGCCACTTGTGTGAGTGCAGTGTCACTGGTTCCCAATTTGTCCCTCTCAGTCCCTCAGTCTATCCATTACTGCAGGCAGCCTTTCCTCGAGCCACTCCTGAGACTTCCCAGAACTCATTGCCTGGCACTGGATGCTGTCTAAGGAGGGCTGTGTACACAAAGACACTAGACACTTTCTGACCCAATAGGGATGCTGGGTAAAGACCCTGCCATTGAATGGAACAGAATAACTAAAAGCCAATTGAATAACAAAGCAGAGTAAACGGGCTGAATGGCATACAATGGGGTGGTCTTGATCCAAACCGTGCTTGGACCAAAGTACGAGGGGATTGCACATCCAGGGCTGTAGACAGGGTTTTAAAACAAATGGGGCGAGGGTGGGGAAGGTCAGATATTGGCAGAATTAGAGAACCCGAGTTTCAGGAGGAGGTAAGAGTGCAGAACTCAGGAGAAGTTAATAAAATCTCCAGCACAGACACAAATACAACAGAGCGTATGGAAAGTGTTTGCAATCAAACTTCAAGCACACTGAACAAACAAATGACAATGTGAAGAGGAACAGTTAATACAGGACTGAAGGCGTTATATTTGAATGTATGCAGTATAAGGAATAGAATAAATGCTTATAGCGCCGATAGAAATTGGCAGGAATGACGTGGTGGTTATCACGGAGACATTGTTGCATGGGGATCAGGATTGGGAGCTGAATATTCAAGGATATACATTTTATTGAAAAGATAGGCGGGCGGAGGCGGTGGGGTTGCCTTATTCATAAGAAATAAAACTAAATCCAATGTAAGAATATAAGTAGGGTCAGCGAGTCTGTGTGGATAGAATTGAGGTCTCGAAAAGGTGAAAATAAAATAGTTGCAATCTTGTACAGGCCTCCAAATAGTAGTCAGGAACTGGGGCACAAGTTACACCAGAAGAGAAAAAAAGATTTGTAGGAATGGCAAAGTTAGAGTGATCATGCGGATGTTAAAAACAAAGGTTGTTGAGAGTGAGGGCGAGCTCAGCCAGTTGGAGGATGGTGGTGGTGTTTGGGTGCAGTTCAGGCCTTTGTTCTGAGAAGAATCAGTGAGTCCTGAGACCATCCTAGTGTCTGTGTGTGTGTGTGTGTGTGTGTGTGTGTGTGTGTGTGTGTGTGTGTGTGTGTGTGTGTGTGTGTGTGTCGGGGTGGAGTGTGTGTGTGTGTGTGTGGCGGGGGGGAGGGTTGATGGTGGATGTGTAATGGGATGGTACATCTATGGGAAAGAAGAGGTGGATGGGGCCTGCAAAATTGAAATTCTAAAATTGGTGTGAAGTGTCAGATGAATCACGGATGTGTGTGGGCAGGGACTGGAACAAGAGGGATTACAGAGTCAAAGTAGGAAGAGATGAGTTGTTTGTAGCAGCTGCAGACTAAAGCAATGTGTCTGCCTGGGCCATCCTGTCTGTGAATGTCTGGAGGAGATGGAAGCGACCTGTGCTTTCAGAGGGTCATCAGCTTGGGGCCATTGGGTGGGGTTTGGGAAGGCAAAGTGGGGGGAGGGGATCACCAGGAGAAATTAGATCTTTTATCGCACTTAATACAATGCCCTGATGGGCCATGGTGGGTGTCATTATCGAAGGAAATACCTGTTATATGTGTTTTCTATCATTTGATTCTTGTTCAGATTGTGCAGCTATTCTGAATTTCTGCATCTCCATCAAGCGCAGACGACATGTTTTTTTTTCTCGCCTAGTGTGGCGCCTAAACATTTCTTAAACTTTTTTTTACAGTATGTGCAACAATGGGCGTTTGTTCTGTTAGCACGGATGAAATGACCTCAGTCCGAGCCCAGAGTGCGGTTTGACAATAGGTAACTTTATTAATGTATGTAACGCTGGCGGAGACCAACCGAGGTTTGAATCTCGATCGCTCTAACGTTTCCCGTGCGATGTTACAAGTTATATACTTCATGAGTCAGGATGTAGGATATTGGGTATGAATGAGTGTGAATGGTGGTACTCATGGCTGGAGTATGTGTGAATGTCAAGCTTCCTGCCGTCCTCGGAGAGTCGGCAGCATACACAAAAGGTGTGTTGTTTATTTTTATATGAATGGGTCCGGGTGCTCTCTGCTTGTCTCTCCGTGAGGGGTGGAGGCTAGCATCCCTCCCCCCTTTGTTACTTCCAAAGTGTCTGTTAGGTTCATCCTTTTGTGTAGGACTGTTTTACATGATCAGGTTATGGGTGTGTGTCAGTTGGAGCCTTGACGAGATTGAAAGGTGGGTTTCGATCTGTGAGTAATGACCATTGTCTGGAGTCCTGACTAGTGTCTGGTCTGGTGTGTATTTGGATGTGTCTTTGAGTCCCCTTCTCCCGATCACGTGGTCCGGCTGGCAGCTGCTGTCTTAAAATGGATACTGCGAGCTTAAAATTGATATGGCTGGTTTTCCCGATGTGGGCCTTGCTCCATGGTAAACACGGGGCGGTTTATGCCCGCCTTCAGTTCTAATAATTTGCTTCCACTTCAAGGAAAACGTGAGAATATGATTTGTACTCGGTCATTGTGTCCATTACGTGCAATTTAATTCAATCTTTATCCTCATCACACTCACTCTTTCAAACAAACAATGAGTGAATCCGCAAATTCTGCAGATTTGTTTCAGCTCTGACGATTGCTGGGAATGTTACAAAGGACATACTTCAGTGTCACGGAAAATACAAATGTTGCAGTGTAAGGTGCCATATCGTGGTCCATACTAAATTATTCACAAGCTTTTAAAATAGAACATGCAGCATTAACAGAGTGTATGTAAAAGGAGAGTTCAGCTCTGTGTTCAAAATGCTATTTCTGGCTCCTTCATGAAAAACCTGAACACATTCTGTAAATTTCCCAAAATAAGAACATCAAGAGACTGTCCCACTATTCCTATCGCTGTGAGCGTCATGTGGTAAGGAATACAATCTCCAAGGTTGCACAGCATCTTGGCTTGAATCAATATCATAGTCCCTTCTCTGTCACTTGTTCAGAATACTGTGGCTCTGTTTGAAACATATCTGTTAGTGTCCTTGCACCACGAGGGTCACTGGGTTTCACCACCATATTCTGAATGGAAATTAGACACAGGAAATAAATGCTGGTCTTGCTAACGGAATTCACTTCACACGAACAACTGACAGGAATCTGTTCTATTAAAGGCATCCATTCTAACCGATTTGATTTCTAATGCAGTTTTAATGAGGCTTTTACTTTGTCCTAAGCATCTGATCTTTCTATAACTCCATGAACCTTCCACGAGTGCATTTGGAGTGCTATTTAAAAATCACATTTGCAAGTTGTGTTCATCATTTTGAAAATGACAGCCTTTGTGCGCTTGAGAATGCGTTCATTATTTGTCGGTATCTAAAGTCAAGAGCAATGTAGAAACTAAGATCAGGAGTAAGTGATTGGACAACTTGAACCAAATCTGCCATGTGATAAGATCATGGATGATCTGATTGTGGCCTGAAACACACATTCCTGCTATGCCTTATAACATTAGGGCATCATTCTTAGGCAGTAAACTGTCTGCCTGTGCTTTAAGAATATTCAATGTGTCAACTTCCATCACTCTCTGGGATGGAAGTTCCCACATTCGCAGAACCCATTGAGATGGTTAAAACAATCACCAACTCCTTCACTGGGATATTCTCCAGTTTCCAGGAGTCCATCCATTTCTGGAAATCTTTTGCGCAAATTGAAATATTGTTTCAGCATTCAACTTGAATGGACTACTCAGAATATTATGGTTTAAACCTGATCATGCGTCGTTTGCTTAAACTCCAACTGATCCAAAGCCTGTCTGACAATGTTTCCTCCTGAGATAAATGCTCCTCACAGGAATCAGTTGAGTGAATTTTCTCTGTACTGGTTTTCCTGTCATTATGCCCTCACCTCTCCTGGTTTCTTCTCACCATTACCCTGCGAAACTGTAGAAAGTCTTCCCTACTTCTGGATATATATTCTTTCAAAAGGTATGAAAATTTATATTGCCTCCCAATGAATTTCAAGCATTGTGTTTTTATTTGTGATCCAGATGCCTGATTCCTCTGTGCCTCAGCTTTGCAGTCTCTCCATTGGAATAATACACTTTTTTTTCCATTCAAACCACAATCTGTTCAACACAGATACATTTTTCCTGCTATGCTCCATATACCAATTCACTTGACCAATTCGAGTTCTCTATAATATTATGAAGTGGAGGTCAACATCCATCTGACAATTAAAACCATTTGACTCTCTTCATAGTGTAGTACACTTTGAAATTCATAAGACTGTCCACCGTATCAAACCCTCTGATTATCATATAGACCAATTAAGTCACCACTCAATCTCCTTCTCTCGAACAAAAACAACCGCAACTATCTCAGACTTTCCTTATAATACCTTCCCTCCAAATCAGGCAACATCGTCGTAAATCTCTTTTGAACCCTTTCCAAACTCTCCTCGTCCTTCCTATGATGCAGCAAGCAGAACTATGTGCAGTACTCCAAGTGCGGCCCCACCGGAGTTTTGAGCAGCAGCAGTATGATTTTGTAGCTCCAAAATTCAAACCCTCTACCAATAAAAGCTAACATACCATACGCCTTCTCAACAAGCCTATTAAACATGTTGGCAACTTTCAGCGATCTACGTACATTGACACTGAGATCTCTCTGCTCCTCGACACCGCCAAGAATCTTACCATTGGCCCAGTGCTCTTCATTCCTGTTGCTCTTTCCAAAGTGAATCACTCTTCCACATTAAACTCAAGTTGCTACCTCTCAGTCCAACTCTGCTGCTTATCTATGTCCCTCTGTAACCTGCAACACCCAACACCACGATCCACACTTCACCCATCTTAGTACAATTCATTAATTTACTAACACAGCATTCTATGCCCTCATCTGGGGCATTTATAAAAAAAAGATATACAGCCGTAATCCCAACAAGATCCTCTGTAGGAGCTACAGTTTTTTTTGTGTGTGGTCTACGAAAACACAAAGCATTGGTTTGGTGTCTCTGCCATGTTTGAGTTTCCCATTGTTCCCTTGTCAGTTTCATCTTCAAAAAAAAAGCCAGCACTAAGCTTTACTATGCGCTTACTTTTTATATGCTAGTGAAAACTTCTGGTATCAGTGTTTAAGTTTCTATTCATTTCCTGCCATAGCTTCTTTTAATTTTGTGTTGTAACCCTTTGCTGAAAATTATTTTTATTTTGTTTTCATTAATTCACAGGAAGAGAGTATTGTTGTATTGGCCAGCATTTATTGTCCATCCTTGATTGCACAGAGGGCAGTTAGGAGTTATCTACATTGCTGTGGGTCTGCAGTCACATGTAGGTCAGACCAGGAAAGGATGGCAGTTTCCTTCCCATAGGACATTAGTGAAACAGGTGAGCTTCTCCTGACAATCTATTCATATTCACCATCAGTGTGTTAATCCCAAATTTGAATTCAAATTCCACCATCTGTCATGGCAGGAATCTAACCCATTTATTTGGATTTCTCGATGAATAGTTCAGCAATGACACACGAGGCGGAGCGTGACTGATTGTGCAAAATGATTTGCCCTAGTTTTTGCACTCATGCTGTCATTGACTTTCTTATCTAGACATGGATGATTTTTCTCTGTCATGCAATTCCTCCTCTCCCCCGAAGATACTTTAATTGAAATTTATTTAGTATCCCTTAAGTATCTGCCAAGTGTCCTCATCTGTCCTCCCTTTGACTGATTCCCCTACAACCCACCAACCCCTTCCACAGCTCACTGGAAGTATCATTGCCCAAAACTAAGGCTCTTGTATGTGACTCTGTCCTCACTCTTTCAACCAGCATGTTGTTGTCATTCCTTCCCAGAGGAACCTTAACTGCAAGATAATTTTTCATTCTTTCCTTTTATCAAATGGGGGGCAAGGTGGCACAGTGGTTAGCACTGCTGCCTCACAGCGCCTGAGACCCGGGTTCAATTCCCGACTCAGGCGACTGACTGTGTGGAGTCTGCGTGGGTTTCCTCTGGGTGTTCCGGTTTCCTCCCACAGTCCAAAGATGTGCGGGTCAGGTGAATTGGCCATGCTAAATTGTCCGTAGTGTTAGGTAAGGGGTAAATGTAGGGGTATGGGTGGGTTGCGCTTCTGCAGGTCGGTGTGGACTTGTTGGGCCGAAGGGCCTGTTTCCACATTGTAAGTAATCTAATCTAATCTAATCTAAAGTTGCCTGCTCTCTGGTGTGCTTCTCAGAAACAATCCTTCATATACTCTATGAATTGTACTTGGAGCCTACCCTTTGACAAGTTGGATAATTGCTTCAATAAGCACGTTTATCCCACCATTGTTATCTTGTCATGAGCCCTCATTATTTCCGAGCGCAGAAGTACTTTGGGGAGATGGTGACGGAAAATTACTCTTCCAAAGAGGTTTCTTCAGTTGCTTTTTATTTGCACCTGGACTGATTTTCATTTTGTTCCCTCGTGCCAACATCATTTCTTAATATAGTCTTGATATCATCCTTAACCAATACATCACTTCCACCTCTTGTACCTTTATGTCTATCCTTTCAGAATACCAAGTACCCATTGACAATTCACTGTCCGGTCCTGATCTTCCTGAAACCATGTTTCAATCATCCTTACAAGGTCATACCCATTTGTATCTGTATCTACTGCCAGCTCATCAATTTTATTGCAAATACTGTGTGCTTTTAGGTCTAAGATTTTAGCATAAGTTATTTTGATTTGGCTTTCCCCTCTAACATTTTCTTTCGTATGAACTTCCTGATCTCACGCACCTCACTCCTTCACGTCCCCCACACTTTCCATCTTTTTTTTTAATTTCCAACAAACATCTCCGATCGTTTATTCCAACCTCCAACTGACATTTTGGACTGCTTGGGTTCCTTCTCGCAGCATAGTCATGAACCTGGCCGGGCCTGATATCCTACTCATCATACCTTCTGCTCCGCTCTTGGCCTGCTGCTTTGTTTCACAGACTCCTGGTTTATTAGTTTAAATCCAGCTAATTTGCACTAGAAAACCTCCCCTCCGGGATGTTGGTGCTCATCCAGTTGAGATGAAATTTGTCCACTTTTTAAAACTCCCATTTTTAAAAACTGTCCTGGAAGAAGTCCCAATGATCCAGAATACTGAAACCCTCACCCCTGAACTCGCTGTTTAACCATATGTTAATCTCTACTGCTTTCCTAATCCTGACGTTTTTTGCAAGAGGCACTATGTGCAATTCAGACATTACAGAGGAGTGTTTTCTATCTCTCTCTCACTCTCACACACACAGCGCTCACACACACACAGAGTCAGACATATACACAGACACAGAGACACGAACACACACACAGACACAGATACACAGAGACACAGACACACGCAAAGACACAGACACGCACGCACACACAGACACACAAACGCAGACACAGACACAAACACACACACACACATTGCATTACTTTGTAGAATACCACTAACCTTATAAATAATCAGAATGACAACTGGAATGAAGGATTTAGTTAAAGGTAGGATGCGACAAGTTAGACTTACTCTAAATTAATCAGGATAGACAAAGATGTGAACTTATTGCAGTGCTCAAAATTATGGAAAAAAAAACGATAAAATGCGAGTATCCCGTTTCTCTTCGCTGGTATTACACCATCTAGGAGTCCAATTTCCAAGATTGTCAGCACAAGACCTCGGAGTGAAATAAGGAGAAAAAACTTGTATCGAGAGAGTTGTTAGGATTTGGAATGGCCTGTCTGGGAGATTTGTGGATGAAGATTCAAGTGGGAAATGAATACATATTTGAAATTTCCGAATTTAAAGGGCTACAGTGATAGAGGTGGCGAATGGGAGGATCTTGGGAGACATTTCACAAGCTGATGCATTCATAGTGGCCCAATAGCCTCCTTGTGTACATTAAAGTTCTGTACTCCATCATGTACAAATGCAAGTCAAAGCCAGTATCAGATTATTTCCTGCTGTAAATGCCGGCAAATATCTGATCGCATTTGCTGCAGCATAACCATTCAAAATGCAAGCATTGAAAGGTCAGCTTGATGATGAGCTCTAATTAGTACTCAGCTCATGAATATTTTAAATCTTGTATCCCAATTACTCAAACAAATATTGTCTTCGCTTTGGCACAAGATTCTTTGAAAATGTCTGACTGTTCACTCACATGAATATATGTTCATTGTTCTTTTTCACATTTCACATTAAATACCATTCATTCTAAAAGTTGCGAGGTTTCAAATTATTGTTCACTTAAATTTAAGAAGAAAATCATTTATTTAAACTAATATTCACAGTGCATATTGAATTATTGTCATTTCTCAATTGATGGTAAATAGCTGAAACTCGCCTGTTTCGATGAGAAATTAAACTGATTGATTATATATAAATTTATAAGAACGCTATTTCTATATGATGTTCAATCGTTTTCTTACTCTGAAAATATAATCATTCAGAGGCCAACCACGTTCCAAATGTTGGAGCGACGATGTATTCATTTGACTACTGGAAATGAATATGTAATTGTGATCACCACTATTGTCAGATATCTGTTCTTTGTTCGATATTAAATAAAATATACATTCCTTATTATTGTATCATATAAATTTGAAAATATTTTACATTTTAGTTTCATAAATATAACATCAACCTAATTGTTTTCAGCGATGATGTAATTATTGTTTGGTTGAATGATCATATTTCACATTTTTGCCCAAATCACGAATATAGCAAATATCTGATTATTTTTCAGATCAGTAAACTCATCAGCTTGCAATCATAACCCACGTTAAAAATGGATTTTGAAAGATTGGAATTCAGTCACAGCTGTCTGTGATACTTAGTAAGTCATTGGTCTGCTCTTAAGTGTATTCAGAGAGCTTCCACCTGGCTCAGGGCAGTCATTCAAACATTATTTCACAACAAATTCTTTGGACTCCACCTTGTGTAGGGGGATACCAACAAACAGGCTATCAATGGTCTCTGTGTAGTTACAAATGCTGTCCAAATTAGATCAAAGACTGGCCATCAACCATGCCTGACAAATTCAACTTCAGTCTGAACCTGGCCCGGGGGCAGATGAATGGATATGGAGTGTCAAAATCACATCGCACAAGTTACTTATGGTGATGACATCTGACCTGCTTCTCAGACTTCATGCATCTGCAACATGGATCAGAAACTGGGTGAAGACGTTATCAAGTTTACAATCTTCTGAACGGATCCATACGAAGAGTGGCACTGTGATAAAAACAATAAATGGACACACACAATCTCCTTCTGCAGCAAGTTGCCAATGTGAAAATGATAATTGCTTTGGCTTTTAGGCCACTTACTGACCTTAATAACTATGTAGAAGCAGTAGCAGATTTTCTGCCTCAAGAACTACAACCAGCACAAGATTGGTTTGAATTTAATTATATTGGACTCGGCAATAGCTGTGGTTGTAGCCAAAGGGCATCTTTGTTTCCCCATGATATGTGGTCGGTCTATGAGACAATAATAAACGATGAAGTTGGCACAAATAATCACGCTGAAGCTTTTAATCAGAGTATTGCTTCTGAACTCAGAGCTCACCACCCAACCATATGACAATGTATTGGAATGTTAAGGAAAGTGCAAAAGGAGCGTGATTTAAACATGGAACAGCTGATAGCGGGTTATCTACCACAAATATAGATTTAAAAAATCTAGACGCAGACGATAGAATAAAAAAAAGTTATTGAATACGGCAAAAGAGATTGCTTGGAATATCTCAGAGGAATAGTGCGCAACTATCAAATGAACTGAAATTTCATTGTTTGATATTAATATGAGATTCTACTACCATAAGAAAGATTTTTAAAATATATTTCCTTCTTCTGGTTAAAGCTTTTAACTCATTCCTGTATGTAAACCAATAAAATGATAACTATTTTAACGCTTTTTAAAGATCAATATGTAGTACATAGTTGTATAAGTAAAAGGGACTGAGAAGTATGAAAGAACAGGTGGAGGGAAAACAATTAGTTTGTATACTATATATATTATATATGCATACATATATATATATATATATATATTTCCGGGGGCGATTCGTCTCCAGAGGTCAAATGACCCCAGTGGAGAAACGTTGGTGGAGAACCGGCAGTGCCTAATCATCGGCGGCGAATCTGCCGTGGCGAATCAAACTAACCTATGTACTCTTCATTATACCGTTATTCATTTGCCTATCCAATTGTCGCTTAAATATCCCTCATGATGCTACCACACTTGCCAGCAGTGCATTCCACCCATTCACCATTCTCTGAGTAAGGAACCTGTCTCTGACATCTACATTCAAACTTCCTCCAATTACCTTAAAATTGTTATGCCTCGTGATAGATAGTTCCACCACGGAAAATAGTCTCAGGCTATTTACTCTATCTGTGCCTCTCATCATCTTGTACGATCTGTCAAGGCACATTCCATTCTTCTTCGTTCCAATGAGAAAAACCATAGCTACCTCAACTCTTCTGCCCTCCAGTCCAGGCAGCAACCTGATTAATCTCTTCATCACTCTCACCAAAACTTCCACATCGTTCCTATAATGAGGTGACCAGAACTGATCACAATATTCTAAGTGTGATCTCACCAGTTTGCCATAGAGTGCAGCATAACGTCGAGCGCTTAAACTCAATCCTCCGGCTAATATAAACATCATCCGCCTTCTTAACAATCTTATCAACCTGCGTGGCAACTCTTAGGGAGTTATGACATGGGCCAAAAGATCCCCCTGTTCCTACATAATGTAAGAATCCTGCCTTTATTCTGCATTCAAATTCGACCTTCCAAAATGAATTGCTTCACACATTTCCAGGATGAACCCCATCTGCCACTTATCAGCCCCGTTCTGCATCCTGTCAATGTCCCATTGCAAACTACAACAGCCCTCCACATTAACCATACTCCAACAACCTGGGTTATATCGACAAACTTACCACTCAATTCATTTATAAAATCCCTTATAAAAATCACAAACAACAAAGGTCCCAGAATCGATCCCTCCGGAACACCACTGATCACCGGGCTCCAGATTGAATACTTCTCATTTAACACCAATTTGTGTCTTCTGACGCCAGCCAATTCGGTATCCAAACAGACAGGTTTTTTTTGTATCCAGTTCCGCCTTACTTTCTGAATGAACCAACCATGGTGAATATCATCAAACGCTTTATTAAAATCCATGCACTTCACATCCACAACTCTCGCTACTTCAATGTGTTTGATCCCATCCTCAAATAATCCAATAAGGTTGTGAGGCATGGCCTGCCACTCACAAAGCCATGCTGACTATTTCTAATCAAACTCTGGTTTTACAAATAATCATAAATTCTGTCTCGAAGAATCTTCTCCAATACTTTGCCCAATATTGATGTAAGTTTGATTGGTCTGTAATTCTCACGACTAGCTATAGTTCATTTCCTGAATAAGGGAGTAACATTTTCCGCCCTCCAATCATCTGGCACTACTCCAGTCGACAGTGAGGATGCAAAGATCATCGCCAAAGGCGGATAAATCACTTCCCTTTCTTCCTGTAGTAACTCAGAGTGTTTCCCATCTGGTTAAGGGGACTTCATTACTGTTATGTTTGTACTTCAATCAATCTGTACTTTACCTCAACTTGTTTACTCCCCGTCCAACCAAATGATTGACTGCTTTCCATTTCAGGACTATATACCGTGCTGTCTTCCTGAGCACGCATGGGAAGCACCAATGCCTTCCTGATGAAAGGCTGATGGTTAAAGCTTTGAATATCCTATTCCTCCGATGCTGCCTGACTGGCCGTGCTTTACCAGCGCCACATGTTTCGACACTAATCCCCAGTACCTGCAGTGGTCACTTTCTTCATTGGACCTAAGGATCTCTTTCTATGCTGTGCATTTATATGTCTCAATGACTATGCCTCTGAAGCTGTCCTCTGCTCAGTGAGCCGGGAATTAATCATCAGAAACTAATTGTATGTGGAGATGACTGTTCAATTCTGGAATGTTGCATTTGATTAATGCATTAATTAAAGAAGAAATTACAATTCAACAAAGATTCATTCAGTTCCAGAGTTGCAGTGATGGTTCATGAATTGGATGGCTTGATAACAAACTTTAAACGACTGAAGAACTCGGAGGTATAGAGAATACCAGATGTTATATTCCAGGCTGGATGTCCTTTGCCTTAGTGCTGCGAATATTCTCAGAGACAGATGTGATAAGGGAACAAGGTGAAATGGGGAACTGTGGCATTTGTGCCATCACAGAGATATGTTTGAGGGAGGTCAGGGCTGATAACTCAATATCCTGTGGTACAAGAACAGGGGAGGGGTTAAAAGAGGAGATGGTGCTGCATTATTAATTACGGAGTCAGTTACTTCAGTAAGAAGGTACGATATCTGGGAAGGATCTTCTAATGAGGTTTGGAGTTTTTCGCTCGGGATCATAAACCATGACAGAAACACTGCTGGGAATATATTATAGACCTCCAAATAAAAAATAATGTACAGGAGCAGGTATGTAACCAATTTTCTGAGATGTGTAAAAACAATAATAGGTCATTATATTCAGGCATTTCAATTCGAAACCTCCATTAGGGCAGTAATAACATTTTATGAGGGGTCAGATGCATTGAAATTTAATCTAGAGAGGCTCTTATATCGATATGTAGCAGATACAACAATGGGCGGGGCAGTGCTAGGTCTTAGTGTGGGGAAGGAAGCCAGTAAGCCAGTCAGGTGTTCCAGGCAGGATTAGAAGAGTATTGTAGGACCAATGAATGTGTCATCACACATTTAGAGTTTGCAACGGAAAAGAATAAAAAAATCGTTTGAAATATAAAATGTTTTTGTACTGGGGAGACAGATTCTATGTTAAAAAAAGACAGAATCTGGTCAAAGTACAATTGCTTCTGGATGAAAATGTAGCAGAACAGCGTTTGGCGGGGGTTGGGGCATCATTTGAACAAAATGGATTGATGAGAGTGTCGGCCCAACATGTTACAATGAAGATGCGATTTAGGAAAACACACTCAGATAGGCTGGAAAATTAATTATCTTCAAGTCTGAGGCAGGTTGATTTTAAACAAGGTTTATGGGGAAAACGCAGACAAGTGGAATAACTTTTTAAGAGGGGTCAGATGCCTTGAAATTTAATCTAGAGAGCCTCTTATATCGATATGTTGTAGATACAACAATGGGCGGGGCAGTGCTAGATCTCAATGTGGGGAAGGAAGCCAGTCAGGTGTTCCAGGCTGGATTATCAAAACAAATGAAACCTAGTTGAGTGGAAAAGCAGACTCAGAGAGCGGCTAGGCATACTGTTGATGTTATGTCTAATAGTATCCTTATTCCAATAGCCCTGTATTAAATGGAAGATGCACCTCTCTCGCTTCGGAGTGAGACATGGTTTGGAATGCAATAAACTGATTTAAGTAATTAGTGAATGCAGTACTATTAGACAGAGGACCAGAGTTCTTCGACAACAAGGATTGGCTTTCGGGGTGAGGATTTGCATCAATGCAGTCACCACTACCAGAATGAAGACCTTAGCAAGGCACCCTCTAAGACCAAGCAATGTCCTGCATTGGAGAGCAAGTTGTCATGGGCTTAGTGTCAAGCAGTGCTAAAGACCTTAACACTGCAGTGTCTCCCTACTTCCCTAACGAAAACTAAATGTGTTAGGGTGAAGAGACATGCGTTTGGTAGCAGAGTAAATGGTAAGGTTTTGGCTTGTTAGGCTTTACTGAGCAGTAGCTCAGCAAAAATTACAAGCAAACTCAAACAATGTCCTTTTAACTTTAGTTTTGCAACAGTCCAGAGGGCAGTTAGGGAAGTCGCACGTTTCTCTTGTGGGATATGGGAGCTTAGGTAGATTGCCAATGTCCTTGATGACGACACGTGTGGACAATGCAATCAGCAGCAACTCCTGAGTGATCGTGTTAGAAATCTGGAGAAAGGTAGGTGCTTTAGTCTGGTGGTCACATCAAGACCCGTCCCTATTCATATCCCAGTCCCACGTAAAGATCCACACCCAGAGTTCATCTGGCTTACCTGTAAGGCCTGTTGCATTTAAATGAATACAATTTAACCCAACAGGCGTTCCTAGATTCCAGTCGTGTTCCAGGCAGACAGTAACTGATCAATCACGAGAAATGGCAAAGGGAGTAGGCAGAGAGTACAGGAATCATTGCTCTTGAAAATAAGTATATCATTTTGGCTAATGTTGGGAGCAAAGACTGTTCAGGGGAAAGCAGCAGTAGCAGGCTAGTGGCACTACCATTTGCTCTGGAACACAGCAGGAAAGGGAAAAGGTAAGCAGGGTTTTAGAGATAGGAGAATTGATTGTTAGAAGGACAGATTTGAGATTCTGTGGCCTGAAACGAGAGTCCAGGATGGTGTGTTACCTCCCAGGGGCCCGGGTCCAGTATGTCTCTGAGCAGCTGCAGAACATTCTCAAAGGACAGGGTGAGCATCCAGAAGTCATTATGCGCATTTGCAATATTGCTACCTGTAGAAATAGGGATGAGGTCCTGCAGAGTGATTACAGATAGCTAGGAGAAGCATTTTAAAAAAACTTGACAGTGCTAACCTCCTAAGAGGGAGATTACCATCCATGACCGATGGCACATACAATGGAGGAGGCACCAGAATCATGGCGGACAGGTTTGGTCATCCTACCAGGGAGGGTTTAAATGAGATTGGCAGGGTGGTGATATACTCAAGAGAAGGGAGGCAAGTGCGAGGCTGGAAGGGGATACAGCAATCAGAAATAGTAAATTGAAGAGATACGTTAGGATCGAACATGACAGAGAGAAATTAATGCCTTTTGGATTAAATTGCATTTACTTCAATGCAAAAGTGCTGACAGGTAAGGCCGATTAACTCAGGGTGTGGATAAGTATGTGGGACTTGTATAGTACAGCTATTTCTGAAACATGGCTAACAAAGGGACAGGACTGGCAACTTAACGGGCCAGCGTACAGGTGCCTTACATAGGACAGGAACGAAGGAAAAGAAGGAGCGGGAGTTGCATTTTTGATTAAAGGGAATACCACAGCAGTAATCAGAGATGAAATAACTGAAGGGTTCTCCAGTGAGGCTTTGTGGGTGGAGCTAAGAAATAGGAAGGGGAGGGTGACGTGATTGTGGCTGAACTATAGGCCCCCAAATAGTCAACAGGAATGAGAGGAACAAATATGTATTGAGAGAGGGGAGAACTGCAGGAGCAATCGGGCTATCGTAATTGGGGATTTTTATTTTTCTAACATTGACTGGGACTGACCGAATGTTTAGGGATTTGAATAGGTAGAATATGTGAAATGTGTCAGGAAAATTTCCTCAAGCAGTATATGGCGTGTCGTACACGGGAAGGGTCAATACTCAAAATGCTCGTCGGAAGTTGGGCAGGACAGGTGACTGAGTTAACAGTGGAGTAGCATCTTGGGACCAATGACGATTGTTTTAGTAAGTTGCAAATAGTTATGGAGAGGGACAAAACTTGTCCACAGATTCAAGTTCGAACTTGGGGCGTAGATCAGGTACAGGTATTTGGTACCAAGGGAATCCCTGGCGGTATATTAGAGATACAGGAGTCTAGGGAAGAAGGAAATCAATAGGGTGAAAAGAGGGCCAAGAAAGAGCCTTGACTGAGAAGATTAATATGATTCCAAAAATGTACTTTAAGTATATTAAAAAAAAGAACTATAACTATCATGGAAATAGGACCACTCGAAGATCAAAGTGGACACATATGTGTGGAACCATAAGAGATGGAAATGTCCTCAATGAATATTTCTAATCTATGTTTACCATGGAGAAAGACATGATGACTTGAGAACTTGAGGAAGTTCGTGGTGATATCTTAGGGACAATCCATATCATAGTAGAAGAGGGTTTGGCCGTACTAGAATGTTTGGAAATGGATGAATTTCATTGTCCTTACCAGATATACCCAAGAATACTGCAAGGGGCTACAGAAGAATTTGCGGGGACCCTGGTTGACAACTTTGCTCATCATTAACCACTGGAGGATAGCAGATGTTGTGCCCTTATTCAAGAAGGACTGAACAAAAAAGCCTGGGAACTACAGACCAGGAGACTTAACATTCAAAGTAGGTAAGTAACTTGAGAAGGTTCTGAGGGGTAAGATGTACATGCATTTGGAAAGGTAGGCTTTAATTAGGAATAGTGAGTGTGTCTTTGTGCGAAGAAGTTTATGCCTGACAAATCTCTTGAAGTAATTTGATGATGTGACCAGCAAGATTGACTTGGACAGCGTTGTAGACGCCAAACGTGTGGTGTTGGAAAAACACAGCAGATCAGGCAGCACTCGAGAGGCAGGATAATCTATGTTTTGGGCTTAAGCCCTTCATCAGGAATGTCCAACACATCGATTCTCCTGTTCTGCGCATGCTGCATTACCTGCTTTGATTTTACAGTACTATACGTTTTGACTCTAATCTCCGGCATCTGCCATGCTCACTTTCTCCAAATTGTTAAATTTAGCTATATGGATTTCAGTTACACCTGAACAGGATGAGGTTTTTCAGGTCCTTGATCCTGATATACAGTAACAGGAGGAGGCCAATCAGCACCTTGAGCGTATAAAACTGTACCCAGAGTAGATCATGCAGCACCAGTATCCCGTTACACAGCAACAGAATCCGTTTATTCAGCTCTTGAAGTCGTAACACAGGAAATGGAAGAGGCCACAAAGTGACTGGACTTGTGGGGTATACTGGAATAACATGAGGCTGTTTAGCCCCTCAGGCCTGACCTTGCCTTCGGTAAGGTTAGAGCTGATCTACTCTCTTTCATGCCTAATTCTTTGCAAACTTCAACTCTCTGGAGGATCAATATCCATTGGCACACCCACTGCCACCGGCCACGTAAACATTTAGTGATGTAGCCTCCTTACCTGCTTGAGATAGAGAGGTCCCAACAGTCACTACACTCTCAGAAAGAAACACTCCCCATACATATACCTTGACCTATTGACATGGATAGAAGAAATGAACACAGCGTCAGAGTGAATGGCCGTGATATCACGGCATGGTTTGAGTGAGCAAGGTATCAAGGAGACTGAACAAAATTGAATTTAATGGGAATCAGGTGTGAACTCCCCATTGGTTGGGTCATTCAGAACACAATGGGGCTGGTGGACATCAATCCTCTCAGTCCCTGGATATCTCTGTGGGCAATCCTCAGGGTTGTTTCCTCGGCACAAACACTTTCAGTTGCTTCATCAATGTCTTACCCGCCATTATATGATCAAAGGTAGGAAAGTTCAGTGAAGATTATACAATGTTCAGAACAATGTGTTACCTACTCAGCTGCTAAAACATGAAATCAGACAACATTCAATCTTGTGCTGTTAATATGTAAGTAACATTAATTGAAAAGTACTGCAAGGCACTACACATTTCCACGGTAAAAAAAACACGAGGAGCTCATTCAGCAAATCAAGCTGGTTTCACAGTAATATAAGAAAGCCATTCAGCCTACCGAAAGTATTGAATAAGAAGAGGCACAATTCATTCACTCTCTCGACTATTACACAAGAAGACTTTTTTCAAAAGCATGCAGTTGTTGGAATCCAAAGTAGACACGCAGGAAGCTGAAAGAAGCACAACAAGCCAGGCAGCATCAAGTGATCGAGAAGTCAAGGCCTTTGATATTACCCTTCTTCAGGACTGGGAGTGGGGGTAAGGGGATAAATGGAAGTGGTGAGGAAGGAGGAGACAGCATGGTGAGGTGAGGATAGGTGAACACAAATAGGTTACCGATGGGAGGATTGAATCCGGTTGGTATGTGGAAGAAGGGCTGATCAGAGAAATGGAAGGGAGGAGGAGGGACTGGGAAGGGAGTTGGGGGATTGGAAAGGAGGTCATTTGAAATTGGAGAAGTCAATGTTGAATCCTCCTGGTTGTAGGCTGTCCAGGCAAGAGATGACGTGTTATTCCTCTAATTTGAGGTTTGGTTCATACTGACAATGGAGGAGCTACACAGTGGCTATGTCAGAAAGGGAGTGGGGCGGGAGAATTGAAAATGGCGGTGATTGCGCGTTCAGGTCAGCCCTGACAAGCCCGACAGAGATGCTCAGCAAAACATTCCCTTAGTGTGCGTTTGATCTCCGCAAAGTAGAGAAGACCACAACGAGTCCATGAGATGCAGTAAACTAGCTTGGATCCCACCACTTGGCATACCTTACATAAAGAATGTTCTCTTTGCTTATTGTGCCACACGCCCTACCAATCACTGCAATTGCCCCCAGGCACCTTCTCCTGCAATTGCTAAAGATGCATCAACTGATGGCACCCCTCCTCCCTCATCTCCTTCCCGTTCCCCAAACAGTCCTTCCTGGTCAGACAGAGTTTCACCTGCCTCTCCTCCAACCTAGTTTACTGCATCAGGTGCTCCTGGTTTGGTCTTCTCTACATCGGGGAGACCGAACGTGAACTAAGGGCACGTTTCACTGAGCATCACAGCTGGGCCTGACCCCCTAGTCACCATCCACTTCAGCCCCCCGTCCCTCTCCCTTTCCAACATAAACATCTATTGCCTCCTTTGTTGCCGCAGTGAGGCAGGCCACAGATTGGAGGAACAACACCTTATCTTCGGCCTGGTAACCCAATGAATTCTCCAATTTGATATAACCTTCCCAGATATTGCCCTACTTTCTTTCCAGACCCTCCCCCTTCCTACCTTTCCTTCAGCTCCCAATCCAATTCATTCCTCCTACCGACCAGGCAGGTTGCACCTACCACTACTGTCCACTCATCCCCTACCTCACCATCCCGCTGCTGCCCCCACCTCAACCAATCCCTTCTCTCTTTATCTGCAGCTCCCCCTAACCCCACCCCCAATCTGAAGAATGATTATACTTGAAATGTTGACTTCCCAACCTGCTGCTGCCTGGCTTGTCGTGTTCTTCCAGCCTCCTGATTGTCTCCTAAGACACAGGAAGATAAGGAGTCTAGTCAGCACAACACGCTAGTAAGCTGGAACGATGGGTTGCCCATTGAAGTCCTTGAACCTCTGTCTTCGGACCCAGAGGAGGAAATTCAGCCCCTTGAGACACTGACACATGAACAGGAGAAGCCATTTAGTCCCTCCAAACTGTTACACTGAAATAGGGGGATGTAATTGATGCTGCAATATGACAAACCAATGAATCAGAGACTGCACAGACAGACTGCTCTATGTTGTTCCTCCTGGTTCCATTGCTAATGGTACACATGTGTTACAGTAACGTGGTAAGCTGATGGTGAAGAGTGAAGTGAATGATTTGTATCAAGTCCCAAGGGGCTTCTTCCATGTCCGAGATGTTATGGACTAGGCTAGACCACTCAAAGCATTTTAAGCAGGCAGCTCAGACCATAACTTTGCAATTTGTTTCGGTAAGTGCACAATGAAAATTACCCGGAGTAATTTAGCTCGGTTGACGAGTGGTTTTTAAAACAGACAAAAACTTTATTCACAAAATTGCACAATGAATCAGAAAGAACAGAATAAAGAACCCCTACAGAACTCAACTTATTCAGCCAGACTAAATTATGCTGTTCCAAATACACAGAACAGTCCCGATAAGCAAATTCTCTTGAAAACCCAGCATAAGTGGAACACATGCTTACAGGTTGAAGTTGAAAGGCAGAAAAGAGATAGAGTTTCTACACAGCTCCCTGTTGAACTTCCCAGTTCAAGACTCAACTGAAAACTGCTCAGCTTAGCTCAGCTAGTTCAGCTAAAAGAGCTGACCCCTCCCCTTTCATTTTACAGGTCACTTCGAAAGCATGAACACTTTGCCCTAAAAGCTCATCTGTTTTCATATAAACAAAACGCCTCAGAAAATCCTTTTTATTTCTGTACCAAATCAGACTGATTGGAGTCAGGCCACGTACTTTTGTCCCTCTGAAAACAAAATCAAGGACAGATTCTCCCTTATTCAAGGAACAGCTTTTTGACAAAAAAGGGGTGAGCTTTGTGATACTTACAACCCTCCCCCCACCCTTTTAAAATAAAATGAACCATCAATACCAAACGATGGCTGCATTTTTTAACCCTTCAAACCCAGTTCGTAGTCTCAAAACGCACATATACTCTGTACGAACGATAAACGTGCAAGCGTACACAAACCCATGCAAATTCAGGCCGCGGCACACCCGCCAATGAATGCCTCCGTATCTCATTCCAGTTTCAATAATACATCAGCAATCCCGAATTGCCATGCACAGTTGTCAAACTGAATGACTGCAACAGCAAGGTCCACCTAAACAGTCTGGCATTTTTGTCCTTAAAGTTTTCCACACTTGTCAATGAGTTATGATCAGTGTATACGATTTTCTCCGATGCAATGTTGGCAATATAAACCCTAAAATGCTGTAATGCCAACACCAAGATTAAATTTCTGTTGATGAACGTTCAACTTACAGGAAAATTGCTTGATGGGTCCTTTGATTCTCTTGTCATCCTCTGCAGGAGCATCGCACTGACACCCAAATCACTAGAATCGATAGCCACCTAGAAAGGCTTCTTGTTGTTAACACTGGGGCAGTGGTTAACACAGTTTTTAGGCTGTCAAATGCCTTTTGACAGTCCTCTGTCCACTGAGAGTTCTTGCCCTTTTTTTATCAATTCTGTGACTGGAGCAGCCACACTGCTAAAGTTTGGCACCAACTTTCGCTAAACTCCAGTCAATTCTAGGAACCGTAGTATTGCGGGTTTTTTGACAATGGTGTGGGAAGTTCCCTAATTACTTTTGTTTTCGTATCTGATGGGGCCATTTGTCGAAGTCCAATAACGTAGCCCGGGAACATGACTTGGGCTTTCACAAATTCACTTTTAGCTAGGTTTACGACCAAGCCTGCCTTCTGAAGTCGAGCGAACACGTCCTAAAAACGCTGTAAAATGTTCCATCCATTAGTGACTGAAAATCACCAGGTCATCAATGTGCACCACATAGTTGGATAATCTGGCAATGACATTATTTTCAGTCTCTGAAATGTGGTGGAGCATTTTTCATACCAAATGCCATGACTTTGAACTGATATATTCCATTTGGCATTATGAAAGCCGAAATTGCCTTTGCTTTCTCTGACAAAGATACTTGCCAGTAACCTTTGAGCAAGTGCGACTTAGAAATGTAAGTGGCTTCTCCCACTTTTTCGACACAGTCCTCCAAACATGGAATTGGATATACATCAGTCTTTGTAATGATGTTGACTTTGCGATGGTCCAAGCATGACCACTGGGTCCCATCTGATTTTGGCACTATTACTGTAGGTGTGCTCCAGTTACTGTAACTCACTTCGATTATGCCATCTTGGAGCGTGCACTCGATCTCCTGAACCTCTGCCAACTTTAGGCGGTTATGCCCATAAGGATGTTGCTTAATTGGAACAGCATCTCCCTTGTCTACGTCATGCACAAATATATTTGCACTTCCAGTTTATTTCCGCATATCTCTCCATGTGATAGTAAAGAAATCGTCCAGGTCATTTTGATTTTCTTGTGTAACTCAATCGTTTCTCCCAATTTTTGACAACTTTCTCATTGTTCAATTTGATTTGAGGAATATCAAATTCAGAATCTTCTGAACTTGTTCTTTTCTTTCTGTGTTGTTATCATGAACACCTTCTCCTCTTGCTTTCCTTCTCTATCAAAATATCTTTTGAGCAGATTCGTAGGACACACTCTGTGAGATTTCTTCCTGTCTGGAGTTCTTATCAAGTAGTTCACCTCACTGAATTTCTTCTCAATTTGATAAGGTACATGAAATTTTGCTTTTGAAGGGTCACCTGTCACTGGAAGTAACAGCAATACCTTATCCCCAATTGCAAAATTGCGAATTTGTGATTTCTTAACTGCTTACTGTTTCATTGTATGCTGTGATATTTTTAAATGCATTCGAACCAACTCTCCAGCTTTATTCAACCGTTCCCTAAATTTTGACACATTGGCCAAATGTGTGGTCTCTGAATTCTGTCGTATTATTTTCTGAATTATCAATTTTAATGGTCCTCTTACTTCATGCCTAAAAGTTAATTCAATTGAACTGAATTTGGTCGACTAATTCGGTGCATTTCTGATCGCAAAAAGTTCAAAAGGAATTTCCTTATCCCAATCATCTGCATAATCCTGACCATAAACTTTCAACATGGTATTCAGTGTTTCATGCCTTCTCTTTTGCACTCCCTACGATTCTGTATGGTTTGAATTGTTTTATCCATCCCCTCCTTGAATATTATGGATGTGAAGTTTGTTCATTGATCTGACTGGATCTGTCTTGGTAGTGTGTAACTCTTTAAAAAATTAAGTAATCTTTCACCAATCCTTTCAGCTGTGATGCTGCATAATGGGATTGCCTCTGGAAATCTAGTGGACACATCCATTATTGTTTATAACTATTTATTCCCACTTATTGTTTGTGGTAGGGGACCTACACAATCAATCAAGACTCTTGTGAAAGGTTCCTCGAGTGCTGGAATGGGTATTACTGCATGTGTGACATGTTTGACACGTCTGGCAAAATTCAACTACATGTTTGTGTAGTCCAGGCCAGTAAAAACATCTTTGTATTTTAGCCGGTATTGTTCTCACCTCGAAATGACGTCCAAGTGGCAGCTCATGCGCCACTCGCAGCAACTTATTTCTATACCTTACTGGCAAAACAATATGATGAACTTCTGCTCTTGTCTGATCTGCTTGAATGTGTGATGATCTCCATTTCCTCATTAAGACATCATTTGTGAAGTAATAACAGACAGGAATGCATTTGATCACTTTCTTGCTAAATATCTTTTGATCTAACTGTTTCGACTCCTCATCTTTCTGATGTAAATCAATCAGCTTAGCAGAGCTAAAAATACTTGTATGTTTTCCTACTCGGTCCCGCACTGTTCAACTTATCTGAACAAAAGAGGTCTCAGATAACTCTATGTCAGCTTCCATATCTGTTCCTTAAATGTCACCTGCATAATCATGTACATTGGTGATCTTGTGATCACACAATCAGGGAAAATCCTGGCTAAATATTTTCCAGATCTTCAGTTGCCTGTGTTTCCACTGGCTTTTCGACTATAGTAGGCAGCACGCCTACTGGTGAATCAGCTATATCATTTGCAAGGACAAATTTTATTCCTGGAATTGAGAGTGTGGGGTCCAGTACTCCTGCTACACATTCTCCATTCTTCTCTGGACTCTCTAATCTCACTTTGCACAACTGAACACTTTTTGACTCACCATGAATTCATGTTACCACTACTTTCTCTGGCAATAGTCTCTCAGGAGTGCAATCTCCTCATCCTGAGCATTACAGACTGAGAAAATCCTGTGTTCCTTTTTAATGGAACCTCCTTCCCTATGGCTCCTGGCCTATGTGAATAAACTTTACCCTTGCATGCATATTTTTGAACAGATTTGCCACGTCCTCCTTAATCAACTTCTTCTCAAATTGTACTTTTTGCGTCAGTTGTCTAATTTCCATTGTGCTTTTTGTTACTAGTCCAAAATAAAAACTACCAGACTTGTGTGGTTTTCCTACATCTGGCTTCCTCCTAGCCCACCAACACTGTGGGTTCGCTTGGCACACTTTGTTAAAATTAAAACAACAGAAATATTTAAATTCTTTGTCCCTCTGCCAGGTTTGTTCTTTTTAAACTTGCCATAAATTATGCTTATGAATTTGACTGAAAGCTTCCTCTCTCTACCTACGTGAGGATATCTCTTTGCTCCAATTTCTATCCCTCATGGACTGAAATTGATTCTGGAAGCCAAAACGAATTTATTGGCCATTCATAATTATCAGTCACTTCAGCAGCTCACCTTGCTGTTTTAACTCTCTGCTCTTCTACAAGTTTGCACTACGTCAGGCAATGATTTTTTGAATTCCCCCAAAATATTTACCTCTCTAAGGTTATCATAGGTTTGCTTGATTTTTAAAGTTCTTATCCATCTATCAGAAATACCCGGTTTGATCCTTTCAAACTCAATGGAGGTTTGACCAGTGTCCCTCTTAGATCCCTGGAAGGTTGCCTATAACCTTTTGGCACAAGCTGATATGCAGTTACAATGGCACTTTTCATCTCCTCATACTCCTCAGATACCTCCTGTGATAGGGATGCGAATACCTCACTAGCCCTACCTACGAATTTCGTTTGGATCAACAAAACCCACATTGTCTCTGGCCACTGCATATGTTTAGGCAACTTTTCAAATGAGTTGCAAAAGACTTCTACATTCTTCTCATCAAATTTAGGTAATGCTTGAACATACTTAAATAGTTTCTCATTGGGCTTCTGACTACCAGGGACTTGTTCATCCTCACACTCTTCTCCAAAAACCCTATCATCTGCCGTTATGTCCAGCCTTTTACGCTGATGTTCCATTTTCATGTGTCAGCTTTTGCTGTTCAAAAGGCTTCTCTTTCTGCTCTGCTGCTGTTGTCTCTTTTCCCTCTCTTCTATTTTTAATCGTACCTCAAACGGTTTCATTTCTGCTGCTCTTTCTTTATCTCTCTGCTCAAACACGAGCTGGTTTATTTGCAATTGAATTCTTGCTACCTCTGTAGATTCTGATGGTTTCTGCAGCAAGTTTAATTGATGAGCTACTGCTGTAACTATGCCTCCTTTCGTCACAGAAGCAGGCAGTTCCAATTGCAGCCTCTGTGCTAATTCTTGCAACTTGGTCATTTTCACTTTTTTGCAAACCTTCCCCAAGTCACTGCATCCATATCCAGAAAACGTTTGGCCACTGAAAAAGCCATTACTATCTCAAGCTTTGTTTACCCAACAAAACCAACACCCGAAATAAAGGCACAAGCACCTCACACTCACTGTTTAAAATTCCGAAAAGAGCCCGCAACCTGTTATGGAGTCGGCTGGACCACTCAAAATATTCTTAAACAGGCAGCACGGAGCATAACTTTGCATCTTGTTTCGGTAAGTCTACAATGAAAAAACCCAAAGTAAGTCACCTAGTGTGCCTACTAGATTTTAAAACAGACAAAAACTTTATTCACGAAATTACACAATGAAACATAATGAACAGAATGAAGAACCCACACAGAACACAACTTATTCAACTAGAATTAATTATGCTGTCCCAAATATACACAACAGTCCTAATAAGCAAACTCCCTTTAAAAACCAGCATAAATGGAACACATGCTTACAGGTTGAAGAGCACAAAAGAGAGTTTCCACACATCATCCTGTTGAACTTCCCAGCTCAACCCTCAACTGAAAACTTTCTCAGCTTAGCTCAGCTTAGCTAATTCAGCAAAAAAAAAACTGACCACTGCCCTTTCATTATGCAGGTCACTTCTAAAGCACGACCACTTTGCCCTGAAGTCTCATTTGTTTTCTTATAAATAAAAGGCCTCTGAAAATCCTTTTCATCTCTGTAGCAAGCCAGGCTGACCAGAGTCATGCCCCGTTTTATTGACCTTCTGAAAAAAAAAATCAATGTCCATCTCTTTGAGGCAAGGAACAGCTTTTAGACAAAAAGGCATAATCATTCAGACAGAAAAGACAGGCTAGTATTTTGCATGGAAGTCACAATCGTGTGGGAATGGTTAACTCTATGAGAGAGAGACTGCTGACAGATTTGTGAACAACATAATGTTCAGTGCAGGGTCACACACCTACTGCACATTGAGGCGGTGAGATTTCATTCAGAATCTGGAGCTCTCTCTCAACCTATATGGGGGCTCCGCAGAACTATGCAAAGTGTGAAAGAGTCATAGAATCCTACGCTTGGAGACAGACACTTTAGGCCAAACCGGTTCATGCTGACCAAGATGCCCATCCATGCTAAGCTCATTTCTCTGCACTTGACCCATATCCTTCACAATAGTTCCTAACTATATACTTGTCCAAATTTGAAGACGTCTATCGGAGAAAACATATTATATTTCATGCTATCAATGATTTGTTTTGGAAATAATGAGTGTTAATCCATAACGCTTAAGTTTTAATGCAATCACTTTTTATTCTTTTCTAAAGATACAGATTAAACAGTCATTTCCCTCAAACCCTCCTCGTGGTACCATCACCGCAGGGATTAATCTGGTGAAATTCCTTTACACTGTCTCATTGTGGCAAGGAGATCATTCCTTACAGATGATAGGAAATCTGTTCACAGTGCTGTCTCAAGAACACTCTACAACTGCAGGAAGGTGTCTTCACTCTTAAACTTTCATCATTTTGCAATGAACGGCACCACACATTTACTGTGCTGATTACTTACTGTTCCACATGAATTCCATAAGTGATTCATGACCAAGGATATCCAGCTCCTTTTCACCTAGAACACTTCCCATCATCTTACCTGCTCATAAATACAAAATGAGAAGAATGGTATGTTTTGCCAAATCATTTCTTTGCCTTATGAAGCAAAGCCATACCAACAGCAACATCACTATTGCCATTGGAGATGGTTGGAGATTCTGAGGAGGCAATGGCCTAGCTGTATGATCTCTGGAATATTAATTCAGGGACCCAGGTAATGACCCAGACCCCAGATTTGATTTCCACCTCGGCAAATGTTGGAAATTGAATTCCATAAAATATCAAGAATTAAGAATCAAATAAAACAATGAAACCATTGTCGATTTCCTACCCGGCACTGCTATGCCCTTCAGGGAAGGAAATCCAACATGTTCGCCTGCTTGGGCTTACGTGTGACTCCAGACCACATTAATGTGGTTGACTCTCAGTTGCAGTTTGAAATGGCCAAGCCAGCCATTCAGTTATATCAGTCACAATAAAGTCTGAAAGAAATGAAACCAGATGGAACTAAGCACTGACTACTTACAGCCCACGGACTGCACTGTTCAGCAAGACAGTTCACCGACACCTTCTCAAGGACAATGGGGAAAGGGAATTAAATATTGGCCCAGCATCCCACCAATGAATAAAAGAATATGTTTACACTCAGGGAAAAGAGAAAAAGGGACGTAACTCATTTTAAACAGTGACTTTAATGTATACGTTACATGGTCACAGTTTTTAGTAATGTGGTAACAGAAGGAAAATAAATAAGGTTAATCTCGTTTGTTTTCCATCCCCGTTAATCATCAAAAATTCGTTTGTTTGCTTCTTTCCCTTTATCTTTCTCTTTCTCAATCTTTTCAAATCAGTCCTTCTCCCGTTTGCAACAGACGTCCCTGTCACCAACATCAATCACACTATTTCCCAGCGGCGTTCAGTTCTGATGTCGGGTCATTGGACTGAAAATGCCAATTCATTTTTTTTTTCTCTCGACCTGAGGCAGCCAAATCTGCTCAGTTTCTCTGGCACTTCCTCATTCTTTTTGATTCTGACCTCTTGCATCATTCTTTGTTTTATTTAACCTTTACTTTAGTTATTATATGGGATGTCTGCATCGCTGACAGGGACAGTATTTGTTGACCCTTTACTGTGGCTCATTCCCGAAGGTAGTACAGAGCCAAGCACATTACTGTGGAGCTGATGCCAAACTTAAGCCAGTTTACGTAATCATGCTAGATTTCTTTTCCAAACGACATCAGTGAAATGGTTAAACTTATAGACTAAATGCTGGTGATGTTATGGTCATAATTAGTGAAACTTGTTTTTATTTCCAATTCCTGTTATTTGAATTTTCGTTCTGACATAATTTGTGGTAGGATGTGAAACAGTGCCTTTATGTGTAATAACCTGTGCCTCTGATTTACATTTCTTGCTCTGACACAGCGTCTCTGTCATTATGTTACTTTAGAGACAACAACAAGGTTGTAATCGAAATATTTGCAACTAAAATCGTGATTCCAGGAGACCTGTAACCATAAAGGCATAAATAATGGTTTATTAAGCATCAGCATTGATGCCAAGATGGTGACTGGGGATATTATCGAGCTGATAGGGGAGATGTTTGATGATGGACAGAATAGCGAGACATATGTGAAAATGTAAAAATGTACTTCGGGATTGTGAACAATCTTGCTCTCAGGTGTTTGTGAGGGCGGGAGTGTGGGTGGTTCTGAAATTTGTAGATAGTGAATGGAATTTGCATTTGAAACTGAAGACAACATTTTCCAACTTTGCAAATACAGGTAACAGAAAGAGCAAGGAATTTCACCATGGTTTATGGGATTAGTAAATGGATAGAGATGGAGGTACTTACCAGGAACACCAGCAATAGCAAGCATGGGATAGTAACCAGCCTGAATAATCATCAGTACACCATATATCCGATCTGATAATGTCGACCAATACCAGGAAAGATAGAATAGACCCAAGGACAAACTCCTATCCATTGTTACAGCATTCCAGTCTAATATTCGCAGATTCTGATCCATTAATGGAACAGTCCAGACTATTCTCAGATGTTTACCTCTCCTCTTCCTGTCTCTGCAGCTGCTGAACCCTGTTAGTGGTGGAGGTGATATATCTTTGCTACAATGGGACAAAGCATTGCAAGACCCCCTTACTAATAGGAGAGGGAAACCATCCAGTGACATCATTAGGATCCATGGAGACTGACATCAATTACAGTCACTGAGCGAACAGATCCAGTTAACTCCTTTCAGTGTGGTGAGATTCAGTTCACAAATAACAGCTGGACTGGATTGAATTTTGACATCACTGGCTATTGGTCACGTCTCCCATCACCCATTGCTCTCGTGGAGTTTGTTGTGAGGGAGAATGATACATGTTTTCTTATCGCATGCGAGATGATTCTGCTGCATTATCCATTTGCAATACTGTAACCGCCTGAACCTCCCGCCACCGCCACCCTCAAAAACCTCAATCTCAATGTTGTTAATGTGCTGATCTCTCCTCGACTAGAACAGGCACCAGTCAATATATTTACAGTGGATATATTTGCACTCCAATAAACAGGAAATGTGGATTTGTCTGGGCATTTCTATAATTGATCTAATAAGGCAATTTTGTATCTTCAACACTCAATGTGCTCCAGCACTTTTGGTTTAATGTATCAACTGGCATACACCTTAACACACTTGATTGGTTTCAAAGTAGGAAGATGTACATTGTTTGAATTCAGACCAAAGCTAAAAGTGGCATGTTGTCACAAAGCCGGTCCTTTTACAATGTTATGTTATCCTTGATTTTTCTTCTTCAGAGAGGTTCTAAACGACTCAAGATTCCAAAATTTCTGAATTTTGAAAGGGTCATTTGGGGTCCTTTTGGTTATACCTAATTGGTAATGCCTTAGGCAGAACGCTTTCAAGTCATTAAATAAAAACGTGTATAATCAAGACGATGTGGACACCTCTGTAGCTGGACAGATCGGTTCAGTTTGGGGGTGAGTTGAGTCAGGATCACTGTTGAAATTGGACGCTCTCCCCCTCCTTCTGCCCTTCCGATCTCATAACCTGTCAGCTTTTGTATCAGATTTACTGTTTGTGATAAACTGTTTGTTTATTTGGATTGTTGCAACTAAGTTTGGGAGAAGATTTGTAGCTCGGGTGCTCGTTGTTGTGGTTTTGTTCGCCGAGCTGGGAATTTGTATTGCAGACGTTTCATCCCCTGTCTAGGCGACATTCGCAGTGCTTGGGAGCAACCTGTGAAACGCTTCTGTGATCTTTCCTGCGGCAATTGTAGTGATTTGTATCTGCCGCTTCCAGTCGTCAGTTGCAGCTGTCCGCTGCAGTGGCCAGTATACTGGGTCCAGGTCGATGTGCTTAATAACTGAATCTGTGGATGACTGCTAGTTCCGCTTCTGCTATGAGTCCAGAAATGGGTGAGCCCATGGGTGTGCCGTTGATTTGTTCATATATTTGGTTATTGAATGTTAAGTGTGTTGTAAGGCACAGGTCCAGTAGTTTGAGTAAGCAGTCTTTGTTTATAGGAGCACCGTCTGTTTTGTAAGTCTAGCAGGTAGGCTATTGTTTCTCTGGCTAGGGTTTTGTCGAAAGAGGTGAACAGTGCCTTTACGTCGAACGAGACTGTAGTTTCTTCCTTGTCTATGTGTATATTTCTGATGATGTCCAAGAATTCTTGTAGCGGTAATGCAAAGGTTAGAACAAACAGTCTTACCGCAAACTCAAACCAAACTCTGGATCAGATATCTAATGATACCTTTGTAATCAATACAAAAACCCAGAAATAGAGAACACTCACCGGATCATCAACACCACACTCACAGGAATCCGATTCACTCGAGAGGAAGAAAAGGACAACCTCCTGCCATTCCTAGACTTGATGGTACAGAGAACACCGAAAGGAGAATTCACCACAAATGTATACGGGAAGACCACACACACAGACCAAGCCCTAAACTACGAAAGCAACCACCCCAACGCATACAAAATAAGTTGCATCAAGACACTGTGCAAAAGGGTCACAACACACTGCAGTACACCAGAACTGCAAAAAGAGGAAGAAGAACACCTATACACCGTATTCGCCAAAAATGGATATCCCCGCAATTTCATCAAAGAAGCCTAAGGGAAAGACAATGGAATGAGGAGATGCCATAACCTAAAGGACTAGCCACACTACCATACATCAAAAACATTTCTGAACTGACAGCCAGACTACTGCTACCACTAGGACTCATAACAGCACACAAACCAACAACCATTCTCAGACAACAACTCACCAGGATGAAGGACCCGATACCCAGCATGAGCAAAATCAATGTAGTGTACAAAATCCCATGAAAGGACTGCACAAAACACTACATAGGACAAACAGGAAGACAGCTAATGATCCGCATCCATGAACATCAACTAGCCACGAAACGACACGACCAGCTATCCTTAGTAGGCACACACTCAGATGACAAGTAACATGAATTCGACTGGGACAACACTACTATTACAGGACAAGCCAAACAGAGAACAGCCAGGGAATCCCTAGAGGAATGGCACTCATCCACTCAATAAGCAGATCGAACTGGACCCAATATACCAGCCACTGCAGCGGACAGCTGGAACTGACAACCGGATGCAGCAGAATCAAACCACTACAAATACCGTAGGAAAGATCACAGAAGCGCTTCACAGGAGGCTCCCAAGCACTGAGGATGATACCTAGGCAGTGGACGACACATTTGCAGCACAAATTCCCACTTCGGCGAATAGAACCACAACATTGTTGCAACATCCTAAAGTCCGGATAGCCTATTGGTTGGATAAGAAAAGTTAGTTGACTATTCGATATACAGTTCTTGTGCTTCGTTCCGTAATTTGGTAAATAAAGTTTATTTGTTTAAAACTCAGCAGTTTGACCAGCTAATTCATTCCGGGAATATCCGCTATACATTAATCTTCAACAAATTGCAAAGTCATGGTCTAGGCTACCTGCTTCAAAATGTTTTGAGGGGTCGGGTCTGGTCTAAAGACGATTGGGGGAGCCTTTGTGGTATTTAGACAGCGAGTGGCATGTGTTAGTGTCTCTTTTTTGTGTGTTGAGTTTGTGAGTAAATATAGCTTCAGAGAGCAATAGCTCTTGCAGTCACAAAGGATGTTTTGGAGGTGGGAGAAATGATCTTGGCAGTTTTACAAAATGCACATAAATCCAACCTGTGGGAATTAGTAGACAAGCTGGAATTGAAACTACCTCTTAATGTGAGGAAAGATGGGATGATTGCAGCAGTAGCTCAGCATTCCAATTTGCTGGAAACTACATTGGGTCTGCGGAAATGACTAAACATTAATAGCAAATAAAACAGCTTGAGTTAGAAGCAGAAATGAAGCAGTTTGTGTTACGTCTAAAAGTAAAAGGGAACGATTAGGTTTAATCCTGGAAAGTGAAAAAAAACAAACGAATGGCTTTAGCAGGAGAGAAACAATAAGAGAGAGCATTTCAGCTTCAAAGATGGACATTGAGAATGGAAAGTCAGCTGAAAACAATGGAGATGAAAACTGAAGGTAAGCCTAGTGAGGAACAGCGTGAGGATGAGCAAATCCATGGTAGTCAAAAGCTTTGTGAGAAGCATTTTAAGTATATCCATGCCTTGCCTAAATTTGATAAGTATGATATGGAAAACGTTTCAATTGAATTTGAAAAATGGCTAAACAATTGCAGTGGACATTGGCCATGTGGTTATTGTTGATCCAAACCAAAGTTACAGTAGAGCTCGTGAGGTATTCGCAACACTATCTGGGGAGGGATCTGAGGAGTATAAAGAGGTAGAGGAAGTGCATGTGATATTGTGCCTGAAGTCTGCAGACAAGGTTTTAGGAATCTAAGGGGGGATCCTGGTCAAACCCATATTCGGTTTGCAAGGATCAAACAAAGTAATTTTGATAGATAGATACGAGGTTTGATAATAGAGCAAAACTACGATGCTCTTCGAGAGACAATGAATTTGCAGGAGTTCAAAAATTCACTGCCTGACATAGAGCAATCTCATTTGGAAGAGCTGAGAGTTAAAAGGGCAAGGGTGGCAGTTGAAGTGGCTGATGATTATGAATTGGTCCATACAACACGGTTTGGCTTCCAGAATCAATTTCAGTCCATGAGGGATAGAAATTGGGGCAAAGAGAAATCATCATGTAGAAAGGGAAAGGTAGATCTCAATGAAGATCATAAGGATAACTTAGCACAGGTCAAAAAGGAAACTTCGGAAGGAAATAAAGAAGTTAAAAACCTCCGGTGTTTTAATTGCAACAAATTAATTCACATGAAATTACTATGCTGGTGGGTTCAGAAAAAAAGAGCACAGATGCAGGAAAACGGGATAAATCTGGGAGTGTTTTTGGAGTGGTAAGAAAAAGCACAGTTGAAGCTAGAAAGCTGCATTACAGTACACACGCTGATCAGAGGTTTGTTTAGGTGGAAGTGGCAGATCTGGTTAGAAAATATACTTGCAAAGAGAAAGTTTATTGACATCGGGCATGTGAAGAAGCTGCAGTATCAAGGGGTACAGAATCCCCTTCGTCTCTGATGCTGAAAGATAAGGAGATACGTACTCCTGAAGGACTATTTCCAGAAAAGATATTGCTGGTGGGAATTCACCTTGAGAGAAAAAACGCAAAATTACATAAAGCGAGGATAGAGTGTCCAGAAAAGTGTGAAGAAATATTTGTACGGGTATTGGACAAACTCTCAGCTCCAGAAATACAAACTGCACTTGCAAAATTACAGCTGATTCACCGGTAGGAGTGCTGCCTACTCTAGTTGAAAAGTCAGTGGAGACGCAGGCAACTGAAGCAATGCAGGAGTCTTATCCTGGAATCCTCCTTGATTGTGGGGTTACAAGGTCATAATGTCACCAGGAGAAACAGGACAGATCAAAAGTGTAATGATAAGGAAGCTGAAGTGGCATTTCAGACACTTTGTTCCATCAGATAGTTAACACAAAATAGGACCAAAGAGGGCATCAGGCAAGTATTTTTACCTCAGCGAAACAAATTGCGTTACAGCAGAAAGATAAAGGTTAAAGCAGTTGTATCAAAAACAAACATGCACATGAGGAATTTTGAATGTATCCCTGAGTGTTGTTATCCTAAAATGATGTCCACATAATGAAATGGAGAATATCACATATTCAAGGAGATGAGAAAAGGATAGAAGTTCATCAAATCGTATTGCCAATAGGAGACAGAAAGGAGGTAATGCGAATGGGACATGAGCTACCACCTAGAGGTCAATCAGAAGTGAGAAAAACACAGGCTGAAATGCAGAGGCGTTTTTATTGGTCTGGACTGCAACAGAACGTAGCTGAATTTAGCCAGATTTGTCATACATGTCAGGTAATTGGTAAACACAAGCGATAATAAAACCTGCACCTTTCTTAACTATTCTGGCATTTGAGGAACCTTTTACAAGAGTCATAATTGATTGGCTAGGTCCCTGACCTCAAACAAAAAGAAAGTGGGCACCAGTATTTGTTATAATGGATGCATCAACTAGATTTCCAGAGGCTATCCCGAGATGCAATGGCACAGCTAAAAGAATTGCAGAGGAATTAAGCTTTTTGGAAGAGATACGGACTACCAATACAGATACAGTGAGATCAAGGTTCAAACTTCACATCCAAATTACTGACTATAATGCCATAGGAATAAAGGAATTCCAACTGACTGCATACCATCCAAAATTGCAGAGACCGCTAGAAAGGTGACATTAAACATTAAAGACCATGTTGAGGGTTTACAGTAGGGTTATTCTGATGATTACGATAGGGGAATCCCGTTTGAGCTTTATTTGATCAGGGATGCTCCAAGTTAATCCAGAACAAATTCAGTCTATTCGAATTAGTTTCTGGGCATTAATTGAGAGGACCATTAAAATTGATTAAGGAAAAAAATAGTAAATCAGAATTCAAAGGCCACATAGTTCGACACTCTTTGAAATTTTAGGGAAAGATTAATAGCTTTGGTGAGTTGGCTAGACAGCCTTTAAATGTATTGCAGCATGCAATAAAACGGGAAGCAGACAGGAAATCAAATATTTGCAATTTTACTATCGGGGATAAGGTATTTCTGTTACATCCAGTGATAGGTGAACTTGAAAAGCAAGGTTTGGTGGACCAAATCAAAAACAACGGATACTGAGTGAGAGCAATAATTTGACAAGGACTCCATACAGAATGAAATCTCACAGTGTATGTAATGTGAATAGGCTTAAAACTTACTTTGGCAGAGAAGGATTGCAAGAGGACAAGGTGTTAATGATTCCGTTACAGAAGGAAGAACCGAGTTCAGACGATTCTGAATCAGACATTCCTTAAATTAAAGTTGACAATGAGGTAATTGTCAAAAATTGGGATACGTTATTGAGTTACCTTCCTGAGAAAAATTGAAATGACCAGAATTACTATCACATGGGGATATATGCAGATATTAACTTGGAAGTGCTAACCTGATTGTACATAATGTAGCTATAGGAGATGCTGTTACGTTTAAGCAGCATCCTTCCAGGGATAATTCTCTAAAGTTGGAACATGTTCAGAAGGCGATTGAACTCATGCTCTAAAATGGCATAATCAACATGTGTTACAGTGACTGGAAATCGCCCATAGGCATGGTGCTAAAGCCAAATGGTACCCAACGATTATGTGTGGACTATCGTAAAGTGAACGTAGTTAAAAACATTGATGCATACCCAGTTCAACTGTTGGAAAACTGTGCTGAAAATGAGGGACAAGCAACTTATATTTCGTATGAAAAATGTGTCGGACGCATTTCAGGGACGAACCAATAAGCTGCCAGATTATCCAACATGTGCTGTTCATTGATTACCTGGTGATTTTTAGTGACCCATGGAAGGAACACTTACAGCATATATCAGACTTGTTCGACAGACTTCGGAAGGCAGGCTTAGTGGTAAACATAGCGAAAAGTGAATTTGCCAAGGCAAAAGTCATTTTCCTTGGCCATGCTATTGGACATAGATAAATAGTGCCATGAGATGTAAACATTTATGTAACGTGGGAATTTGCCATACTGTCGACAAAAGGAGCAGTTCCTGGAACTGAATGTATTTTATTGATTGTCTGTGCCTCATTTTCGCAGTGTGACTGCTCCACTCACTGAATTGCTAAAGAAAGGCAAGAAGTTTCAGTGGACAGACGACTGTCAGAAAGTATTTGACAGCATGAAATATGTGTTAGCAACTGCCCCACGATCAGCCACACCTAATTATGCAAAGCCATTCGAGGTAGATTGAATTGCGAGTGATGTGGGTATTGGTGCTGGACTCTTGCAGGAAGATGATGAAAAAGAGTCAAAGACCTATTGGGTATTTCTCCAAGAGGTTAAACGTTCACTGGCAGAAATATTCAACACTTGAGGAAGAGACTCTGAGCTTTGTGCTGGCACTACAATATTTCTGTGTTTATATTAACAGCAACGTATCTGAGAAATTGTTTAGAGAAATTTAAGGACAAAAGTGCTGAACTGTTTAGCTGGAGCCTGTTGTTACAGCCATTCAATTAGAAAACTGTGCACGGGGCAGGTCTTGAAAACATGATTTCCAATGCATTTTCAGACTCTAGGGACAAATGTAGGCACTCAATAATGGGAGCACCACACACTGAATCCGGATGTAGTTGTGCACATTTGCATGTTTATAGTAAACAAATGTACATGCTCATTTTAAAGTACGAAACGCTATTTTTGTGAGTTTGGAAAACCCAAGCTAGCTTTGGACATTTAGGATTCGATTATATATCTGGGGAGTCACACAGGCAGTCTCTTTAAAAATTTCGAGTTATTATCAGACAAGTTCTAAACGATCCAAGGTTCCACCATGTCTCAATTTTGAATGCTTCATTGGGATCCTTTGGTTTTTACCTAACAGATAATGCCTCGGAAGGAAGGCTTTCAAGTCTTTAAAAAACTGGAGTAATCAAGGGGATATGGCAAGCTCTCAAACTGCGCAGATCAGGTTATTTCGAGGGTTAATTGAGTCAGGGTCACTGTTGAAACTGGATGCTCTCGCCCTCTTTGAGTCATTTGACTTTGTAAACTGTAAGCTTCTTTTTAATGTTTTTTGTTTACTGTTTGTGCTCAGGGGTTTGTTTATTGGCATTGTTGTAAGTAATTTGGATCAGCATCATTAATTGGAGATTGCTTGTCAGTTTTGGATAGGATGAATTATTCAAGTAGAGTAATTTCAGTTCGTGGTGTTTCATTTCTTATTTTTGTAAATAAATTCTGTTTATTTAAAAGTCGGCAGTCGGAACAGCGAACTCACTCTGGGAATATTCACTATTCACTTAACATCAACAAATGGCAACATTATGGTCTGGTCAACGTGCTTAAGAATGTTTTAAGTGGTCGGGCCTGGTCCATAACAATGTACAATAAGCAGAGTAACAATGAGGATACAGCTCATACCGAGGTGGTACAGAGATGATGGGATGAATGGCAATCATCTTTGCTGAAAGTATTCAGAGAAACGTATTGAAAATGTTCAGAGACTGAGGAGACAAGTTTAGACATAAAACACACAGATGATATCATAATTAATGAAATATTGCTTTTTTTTAAATCAGGTTTTGCTGTCTCTAAAAGGCCCTATACTTCAAAATCACTTTGATGAGATCTGCGCATTTATTTTCGGAACTTAAAGAAGAAACAGACAACAGTGTAGTACATGCCACACTGGCATAAGTGATGGGAATAGGAATGGAGCATATTGTCTAAATATAACTGGGGCCAACATCCAGAACAATGAAGATAAAACAAAGTATTAGAGTTAGTGGAAATCTGAAATGCAAATGCAAAATGATGGAGAAATTCAACAGATGACGCAGGATTTGGACAGAGAAAAAGAGTTAACGTATCAAGTCTGAGATGAACCTGTTCTGAACAAGTTATGTTGGACTCAAAATGAGTTAATTTCATTTTTCACAGCTCCGATACTGCCTGAACTGCTGCGTTTCCTCCAGCACTTCCAATTGTTTCAATGGAAGGCGATAGAGTAATGGTAGACGGTTGCTTTTTGGACTGGATGCTTGTGCCCAGCAGTAATCCACAGAGATTGGTTCTGGGTTTTCATTGTTTGTCATTTATGTAAATGATTTGCATGAGAATATAGAAGGCATGGTTTGTAATTATGTGGATGTGTGTTTTCTGATGGCTGATGCATCAGGTTTGGGATGATTTTAATCCCCACCTTCTGAATTCAAAACATCGATATTCCTCATGATCTTTGAGAGGCCTTACCCTCTTGCTGTTATTGTAGTTGCACAATGTCTTTGGATTATTCTTCACCTTATCAGCCCATGTTGCTTCTTGCTTTCCTGATTTCTCTTGAAATAATGCCCCCACTGTTTATATTGACTAAGAAATTAAATTGAATAAAGTTGTCCATATCTAAAGTAAGGTTTTCTTTGATTCTTGAATAAAAGCTCAATAACTGTACTTGACCATTGCTTCTCAATCTTACCAGCATTACCCATCACTCTAACTGTAACATAATGCCTCTCAACTCCCGTCAACAAACAGATGAATGCCTCCCACTTGTCACACATCGTTTTATCTGCTAACAGTCGACTCCAATCAAACTTGGTAAGTCCTGTTCAATGCCACTAACATTTATAGTACAGCAATCTGAAAAAAATGTAAGACTTATTCTATTCCATAACCATTATGAAACTAAAAGAGTTATAATTGCAATACCAAAAATATTCCCTCGTTTACTTCAGTTACTTGCCCTGCCTCTTGTACAAAAGAAGACATAGTTTTGATCATTCTCTGGTTGAATCATCCGCATTTTGATGAAGTATGTTTTCGTGAACGTATTTGACAAATTATTCACCATCCAACCCTTCCTTACATTCAAATAACTGCAATTGTGTGCTTCAGAATTACAATATATTCTTAACTCTCTCGTTTTTCTTTTCTAATTGACGTGCCCTCCTCATATTCATAAACTTCTCTAACCATCCTACCACTTGTACTGCTACTGCATGGGGGTGGCACAGTTGTTAGCACTGCTGCCTCACAGCACCAGAGACCCGGGTTCAATTACTGCGTTGGGCAACTGTCTGTGTGGAGTTTGCACATTCATTCCGTGTCTACGTGGGTTTCCTGCGGGTGCTCCGGTTTCCTCCCACCCTCCAAAGATGTGCAGGTTAGAAGAATTGGCCACGCTAAATTGCACGTAGTGTTAGGTGAAGGTAAATGTAGGGGAATGCATCTGGGTGGGTTGCTATTTGGAGGGTCGGTATTGACTTGGGCAGAAGGGCCTGTTTCCACACTGTAAGGAATGTAATCTACTTGGAATATCCCCCTTGCCGTCTTTATAAATATAACGTCTCCCTACATAGAATAAGAAAATCTCCCTGCTAAAATATTCGTTGCTTTGGATTGGACCAATCCATTCTGATCTGGTATTTTCTGTTCTATAATTAATTCCAAATTTCCAAAAATCTAAATCCCTCAACAACACAGTACCTCTTCAGCCATTTATTTTTCTCCTTTTGCCCTTTGTTCCTTCCTAGCTGAGTTTGGCATTGGGAGTAAATCAGAAAGTATTGCGTCAAAGGTTCTTTTTTCAAACATTCTACTTCACCTCTTAAGTTCACTCTATACTGCGCTAATCCTTCTCTAAAACATGTCATTCCTGCCAATATCTACAATAATGTTTGGCTACTTAATCTCATCTTTAACAACGTGCTTGAAATGTTTCGAGACGTTCTTAATCCTAGCACAGGGAAAGCAACAAACCATCCTAAATTCACGGTCACTGCCACAGGATCTCCTGTTGATGCCCCGATTGAAAGGTCCACTGAAGCAAGAATTCTACTAAATATTCTCAAAGGCTGCTAAACATAAGAGTAATTCGAAGTGTCCAATAATTGATTGGTCTGCCAATTTCCACAGAAAAACAATCCCCTTCTGCTGTTCTAAAAGCTGAAAATCATTTTGATAGAGGAATAGCCACCGGAGAATTTTGAACTACTTTCTTAACTTTCCTGACAGCCACTCATCTATATGACTGATTTGCTGGATAACTTTTTTTCTAAATCTTCCAGCCATCCTCTCTGTCCCTTATGTGTGACCTTACTAGCATTATGCACAAAGCAGGACTTTTTAAAATAACACCTTATGTTAACTTTCATTACCTACAGACAGTAATATTAAAATTGAAAAATAGATACATATACGTATCAAACATAGAAAGAATAAGCAAAATCAACCATGTAGCTAATTAAATGAATAAAAATATTCCTCTTCAATGAACTCAGGGAAGAAAATAGTCTTCTCCGGAGCTAAAAATATGTAGGACTTTCCAGAAGGAAGGTATTACTACTTATATATAAAAAAGAAACTGATTAATTTTACCAAACAAAAAACTTTCGCAGTGTAATAAAAGAAACCCTTTAAATCATAAATAGACTTTTTCCTTTTCTTTGTAAACCACCCTAAAAAAGTTATTTTAAAAAATATTCGTTTGAAAGAAACTCGTGAGTTTGTTTTGCTTTTCTTTTGTTTGTTTTTGAATGCAAATAAAATAAAATAGAAAATATAATGTTAAATTGATAAACTATAATACCAACTGCAAATTAGACTACATTAAATATTTAACTGCCTGCAATCCCAGGAGCCGCTGTAAAATCCATGCTGCTCTAAGAACATTTTTTGAAACTGTTTTTACAATATGAAGAAAACTGGGCGTAAGTTCTAATAAAGTGTTTCGAATTCAAGGTGGACTTGCCGATATGATTTGAACTTATGCTGTGAGGATATATGTAGAATTTGTTTGAATCGCATCACTCCAGCCCTTTCAAAAAAAATTGTGAATTTGTGTCTGTCGTAGATGGAAAGTTTCTTCAGCTCTGCCTATTGCAGGGAATGAAAATGATCGAGGACCACGTAGAATACAAATGTGAAAGCCACCAAAAACCTAATTCAATACTAATTGCGTACAAGCTTAATTAATAAAACATACAGAGCCGCATAGTATAAAAGGAGAATGCAGTTCCATGTCCAAAATAAAATTTCTGGCTCCCTCGTAAAATAAAACCCAAATGCATCATGCTACAAATTCACCAATATAGGAAAAGCAAGAGAATGGAATTCTCAATGTCTTCCCTGTGAACAACATCCGGAGAACAGGATAAAATCAATGCTTAGCTGTGAACATCGTAAACCATGATTATGAGAATGGGGTGATGGATTTTTTTGGGGGGAATGGTAAATAACGTTGTGGATGAAAGAAAGTTGAGCTGGGGGTTCACAGTGAGGAGGAACGTGTGAGGGTACAGGAAGGTCTAAACCGGTTGTTCGGGTGGACAGATCAATCGCTGATGAAATTTAACACTGCTAAATGTGATACCTTTCTGAAGTAACAAACAAGAGTGTACTCAAACTGAAGTAAGGCCAGATTTACTTGATTTCACTTTTAAGCAAAGAAGGTTGAGAATTGCTCCTGATAGAGGTGTTTAACAACATGAGGGGTCTAGACAGGGTGAAAAAAGAGCAGCTCTTCCCCTTACTCCAAGGCTCAATAATAAAGAGACACACTTGTAAAGTGAAAGTGGACTCACCATTAATCTGTAAACTGTACAAAATCTTTCCTATTTCTAAATGTATTTGATTTTAAATTTTTTCACGATTTATATTGCCTCCTGAAAAATGTGATGTTGAAGCAGAGGTTTTGTTTTGTGATCCAGGTTCCTTGCTCATCGTGCCTCAGTTTTGCAATCTGTTCATTGAAATAATACACTGTTTTATCATTCAACTCGCCGATGTGATCATACACAGACACATTTTCCCAACTATGATTCACAAATCAATATTTGCCCGTTCCCTTGACATGCTTATTCCTTTTTAAAGACTTATATCCGCTTCACATTTTCCTTTTCTAATCTTCTCAATGTTTGTATTCTCCCACAAAACATTCAAAACATTTTCCATAACATATAGATTGTGGACACTTTCGAACAGAATTGATAATTTAATATTTTTACTCAATATTTAAACTATAAAGTTGCAACAATGCTGATGTGTTTTGTTGTCCCATCACCCAGTTCCAGCCTGCAGTTGCACCAAATAGTCATTACATCTCAAAAGAATTGGCAAATTATTTACTTCTGATCTGAATGGTCATCTGTTCCTTTATTAGGAAATAGACATATTAATTACGGACTGTCTGTCTGACTGCAACATCAGGGGGTAAGAACAAGGATAGGCCATCTGGTTGCCAGGCCTGCTGTCATAATCAACAAGGCCTGACTGCGGTATTTTCTCCACATTGATGTCATGTTCCCTACACACATAGCAACCTGCATCTCCCTCAACCAAACCCATCGTCCCCTGTTACCCCAGCCACCAACGGAGAATAAAATCCAAAGAACTGTAGATGGTCCAATAGAAATTATGTGTGACAGTAGGAAATTCAATGGTGCAGTTATCCACATTAAACACTGTCTGCTAGATATAGCAATCTGACTTATTTCTAAGCCTATCAATATTCAGCTGGAAACTCTTCAGATCCTCATTACAGCCTGTTGAAAACCTAATTGAATACCAGCTGTGAATTTAGTTACGACATCCTGTCTTTCCTTCCAGGTCATTCGGGCAGATTGTAAACAATTGAAGTTTGAAAACTGAACCCTCACTAGTTTCTGTTCGCCAGACAAAGACAATTTATCCCGATGCTCTGCTTTCTGCTAGTCAGCCAATCCTCCATCCAATACAATACTCTACCCTTAACCCCTCGGATCTAACCTGTTAGATCAGTCCTTTATGCAGCACCTTGTCAAATGCCTTGTGACGTTTAGATGTACAGCATTTGCTGCATTCTGATTAACCAGCTTGTTGGGTACATTCTCAAAGAACCTCACCAGGTATGTCAAGCACAACCTGCCCACCATGAAACCGTACTGACATGGTGAATTCGTCTTTGTTCTTCCAAGTGTTCAGTTATTTCCTACTTTATGGTTGACTGAAGAAATTTCCCCACTACAGAGGTTAAACGCACTGGTCTATAGTTTGTGAATTTTTGCCTATCTCATGTTTTGATTATTTGTACCACTTTATTACTTTTCCAATACTTCATACCGTTCCAGAACCAAGGAGTTTTTGAATATCTTAACTAACACATCCACTATCTTTGCTGTTATCTCCTTTAATATGATAGACTGCGGGCCGAGGTTCTGACCTGCCTATAATCCCATCAATGTATTTAATATCTTCATCATCGTCATCGTACTTTCATCATGATCCTTTGCAGTTGTTTTAAATTTTGGGAAGAAATTATCTTGCACTTTGAAAATAGGAAGTTGTTGGTTTTACCTCTATCATTTCTGAGTTTCCCATTATTACCTCGCCATTTTCATCCTCTCAAAGGCCAATATTTACTTTCAGCATTCTTTTACTTTTTGTCTACTTTTTGTCTAAAGAAGTGTTCAAAATTATTTTTTAAGTTTTCTACTCATTTTCCTTCGTAGCCATTTTGATTTTGTTTTTATTAACCTTTTGCTGTCAAGTAATTTTGTTTTTAATTCATTAAAGGATGAGGATGTCGCTGGTTAGACAGCACTCATTGCCTGTCCCTAATTGCCCAGAGGGCAATTAAGCGTCAACCACATTGGTATGGGTTGGAAGTCACGTATAGGTCAGACCAGGTAAGGATGGTGGTTTCCATCCCTAAAGAACATTCATGAAACATAAGAGTGTTTCCAACAATGAGCAATGGATTCCTTATCATCGATAGAGTCTTAATTGCAGATTCATAGTGGATTTAAATTCCATCATCTGCCATGGCGGCATTTGAACACGAGACCACACAACATTATCTGTATTAGCAGTCAGCGATAATACCACCAGCAAGAACCTTCATTTATTGTTAACATCCTTATTAAGACATGGATCGCATTTACAATTCCTCTTCCACTCAGGATTGCATTTTATTTGAGCGGTTTTGACTATCTCCCTCAGTAGTTGTCACTATTCTTCAAATGTCCAGCACTTTAATCTTTTTGACATGTCCAATCAGGCCAAGCCCTTCCTCAGGTAAAAAATGAGGTCTGCAGATGCTGGAGATCACAGCTGCAAATGTGTTGCTGGTCAAAGCACAGCAGGTTAGGCAGCATCTCAGGAATAGAGAATGAGAGGGCTTATGCTCGAAACGTCGAATTCTCTATTCCTGAGATGCAAGCCCTTCCTCAGGCCAAACCCTTCCACAGGCCAAGATAATTGTCATTATCCAATCGTAAACCTTTCCTTTGTGGCTCTGTCTTAACTGTTACAGTCTGAATGTGAAACTCCAGCATGTTGTGGCCACTCTTTCTAAGATGATACTGTAGTACAATATGATTTATCACTCCTTCCTCATTACATAATACCAAATCAAGTTCTCTGGTTGGTTCCATGACATGTTAATCAAAGAAATAATCCGTCATAATTCGACGAATCGTCCTTTGAGGCTCCTCTTGCCAAATTGATTAATCCAGTCAATTTGCATGCTCAAATTCTCATAATCACTCTTGAGCCCTTGTCTCAAACCATCGGCCCGGGGGGCGAAGAGGGGGGAGTTATTTGGAAATGCTCCTACTAATAGGTTTCTTTAAATGTGTTTTATTCGAAACCATACTGATTCATCAGTTTTGTCCCAGGTGCTAATATCATTTCTTAATACCGCCTTGACATAATCCTTAAACAATACAGATACGCCACCTGCTGTTCCTTCTTGTCTGAATACTGAGTACCCTTGGATATTTTACACTTCAGCCCTGACTTCCCTGTAACCACGTTTCAGTCATGCCCACCATGCCTAATTAACCCTGGTTGCGCTACCAGCGCATTCATTTTATTCCAACTGTTGCACACATTTACTTTAAAAAGCTTTTACAGACGTTCCATTGATTTATCTTTCTCAGGCGCTCCATCCTTATTTATTGATCCCCACTTATTTAGTGAGCCTATCATACACTCCAACTTTCAAATAACATTTTTAAAGTTGTTGTGATTAGTTCCCTCAGCATGGTCATTAAAATGGCTCTGCTTGTTTATTTGAGAAAACTTTACTTTCTGCTCATTTTCTGACCTGCTGCTTTGGTTCCCATCCTCCTGAATCATTAGCTTAAATCTGCACGATCACACCTCCTTTCCAGGATGTTAGGGACCCTCCAATTAAAGTGCACACTTTCCTTTTTGTGCAGTTTCCACCTGCCCTGAACGCGATCCGAAGCATCGAAAAATCAGAAAACCTCCTCCCAAATTAGCTCTTTGCCACATATTCAACTCGACTATTTTTCTCTTCCTTGTCTCACTTCCAGATGCCTGGGGAGTAATCCTAAGAATACAACCCTGGAGATCCTGTTTTTAAACTCGCTCCTGACTCCCTGATTTTTTTTTTGCAGGGCCTTTCAACCTTTCACTCTTCTTACTAATGTCATTGGTATCAATGTGAAGCACGACCCCTAGCTGTTTACCTTCTCACTTCAATACGCCCTGAGCATGCTCGGAGACATTCTTAATCCTGGCAACGACCTGCCTTGAATGAAGAAAATCATAGAAACTTCGAATCCCTACGGTGGGGAAACATGTCATTTCAAACAGCACGTCCACCCTGACCCTTTGACGAATAACCCATTCCCCTACTCTGTTACTCTACATTTAATTCTGACTGATGCACCTAAGCGGCACAGCGTGGAACACTATTGGCAAAACACAAACAACCCAGACCCATTCGTCTACATTATGTTGAATCAGCTTTCTCACAAAAGATAATGACAGAACTACTGATCATTACCTGCAACTTCTGGTTTTGACACCGAGGTTGGTTGTATATTGATAAAAACGTATGCAACACAGAATTGAAAAAAAAAGCTGAAATCACACTCTAAGAGAAAACTAAATATTTGGTATTTCAATGATCCCAGGAAAGTTTCACTACATTAAAGCTTTTCGGTCGATGAACATCATTTGTTCACTTTCCCAATCCATGAATAAAAGAGGTTTTCTTTACATCTTTTTTGATATCAGAAGCTTGGAAACTTTGCACACTTACTCTTTCATCTGGGAATGTGATAACAATTCATTCTTTCATCTCAGTCCAAAAACAGAGATTTATTCACAAAACACACACACACATACACATACATATATATATATATATATATACGCACACACACATATACACGCACACACGCACATGCGTACACACATAGACACACAGATACACACACGTGCAAGGACACACACACATACACACACCTACACATGCACATACGTACAATGTAATTCTTTGTCGAAGAATACCAGTAACATTGTAAGTAATTGGAATGGTATCTGGAAAGAGAAATTAGGTAAATGAAGGATGAGAGAAAATGGGTCTTTTTGGAACAGAAAAGACTATTATGTGAACTTACTAAGTTTATACAATTTATGGAAGCTATGCTAAGCAGATAAAAGTTATTGTTATGAATATGTAGAGATATATGTTACATTTAAGAGAGACTGGAAGCTGGCACAAAGTGTTCTGAAAGAAGTTAAATGTAACATTTTACTTTGTAATAAATAGCTGAGATGCCACGAAACGAAAACTAATTCCAATTCGGCCAATTTAACATTTGCCCCAACACACTGAAATCAAATTGAGTTTGAAATACTTGATGGCATTAAAATCAATGAAATGGTCCGACGTTTGCAGGTATAAAACTGGACATTTTGAACATTTGGGGGAGAACTACCATGGACATCCAGAAATATAGACTGCGAGCGGAAGGACTTTCTGAAAGGTGCCTGTCTATGAGAGGTATGCAAGGCAGAACATCGAATCCAGCCGTGATAAAACTCTACAGAGGAAAGTCTACAAAGGAGAATCGACAAAGCTGACTGGTTTTGAAACGTGTTAATTTTTTGTAAACCTTAATTTTTTTTTGTTTTATCTGGCCAGTTTTGTAGAGTGGGAGGTCAAAGATACGTTTAACCGAAGGGAGTTCTAAATAGTTGTTTGTTTTATTATTCTCTGTTGAACTTAAATAACAAAATTATTAATTTTACTTTAAAGTGTGACCTCTGTAAATGGCTCTTTGCGTCTCGAAATTTAACAGATTATGGCATGAGGTGAACTTTTTCTGTGTGGCTGGATTAAATTAGGAGAGGGGTTAACCCTGTGTCATATCAGCTTGGGGGCTTTCGTCCAAGATATGAACAGGTTTAGAAAGATCCAGTCGGAGATTTGGGCAGGTTTGAATAGATTTGAGGGATGAAAAGAAAACAAAATATATTCAAACATTTGCACGTTCGTCTCCGAGATCGTCAAATAAAACGTCAGTGAGACAACGTGTTTAATTTCGATGACTTGTGTTTGTTTAAATTAAAGGTGAGAGAATTGCCTGTTAAAATGTTAAGAGGGGTTTGAAGATGCTTCTCAAATTTGCTCCGAAATCTTAGAAGGAAAGATAAAGGCCAACTGTTTAGAATTAGCAAATAAGTTGGATTTGGATTTAACCAAGGACAAAAGTAATGCTGAAATTGTCCAGGAATTTCTCAAACACTGTGGTGTGTCAGAAACATAGACAAGTGCAGTAGAGTGAGAAAACAACTTAAATTCCAACTGAGGAAAATGCAGTTTAAATATAAATAAAGGGAGAGAAAAAGAGAGAGAGAGAAGAAACAGAAAGCAAGACAGAAGGAACAGAGAGAAAAAAAGAGAGAAGGAGAAGATATTTAGCTGCCCAAAAAGAGACAGAATTTGAACGTGAGAAGTTACGATTTAGTCAGCAGAAGTCATATTAAAAAGATGGCGATTAAAAGAGAAGGTAGTGTTATATGCAACTATGTCAATACTGTGCAACATTTTAGTGAGAAAGATGTTGAAGCCTTCTTTGCCTCAGTTGAAAAATTGGCTAGGCATTTGGAGATGTCTAAGGATTTATGGGTAATGCTAGTTCGGACTAAACAGGTAGGCAGGGCGAGTGAGGTCTTTTCTTCGATGTCAGATGAGGGGTCAAGAGATTCTCAAGACGTCAAACAAGCTCTTTTAAGTGCTCACAAATTGGTACCAGCATCATATAGACAGCATGACATAAACATAATGAAGTAATCAGGTCAGACTTATGTTGAGTTTGAAATTATTAAACATAGCCATTTTAATAAATGGATGCTTGCTTGAAAAATAGATACGACATATGAGGTTCTAATGGATATTATTCTGTTGAAGGAATTGAAAAACTCATTTCCAGAGATGATAAGAATGCACGTGGAGGAACAGAAAGTTCAGAAATTGAAAAGAGCAGGAGAATTAGCAGATGAATATATGTTGCTGCATAAGCCAAGTTTCAACCAGAATTTCGTCCTGTGAAGGATCGAATTTGGGAGATGTGGAGATGCTACACTGTAAAAGAAACAGCAGAGAATAAGAGTTTACCACTGAAGATCACCAAGAGGATATGAAGGAGGTGAAAGGCCTCAGGTGATTTCACTTTAATATTGTTGGGCACAGTAAACAACAGTGTCCGTGGTTTCAGAAGGGCATTGGGAAAAGATGTTTTCACTGCCATAAAGAGGGATATGTATGGTCACAGTGCTGATCGTTAAGAAAGGGACTGTTGGAAGAGATGTGGTAAATAAGGTAAGCCAGTGGCATTAGTGAAAGTCTGAATGGAAACCCCAATAAGAACCGAAGAGCTGCAGGAAAGTGCACAGACTAGGCAGAGGCTGGGTATGGAGTTAGTACCTGATCTCTATAAAGAATTTGCTTACATGAGTAAAGTTTACTTAGAAACAACAGGGGAGAAGGAGAATAAGCTATAATTTTGAGAGATATAGGATCTAACCAGTTTCTAATAGTAAGAGATGAGCAAATTTGCAGGATTTATGCTCGTAATTTGTGTGATAGATGGACAGAAATTTACCTTTCCTCTCCATAAGATAAGGTTGGAGTGCCGACTCAAGTCTTGGAAAGTAACCATGGGAGTGACCGACAGAGTGTGAGTATCAGGAATCTTGTTTGTTCTCGAGAATGATGTAGCAGGGTTCAAGTTGGGAGCGATACCCATGGTTGTGGAGAAGCAGAAGAAGACCAAGAAATTGAGGAGTTAAAACAGAAATATCCTGCTATTTTCCCAGTCTATACAGTAACCAGATCCCACTATCATAAGTCACAACACGACTCACAAACTAAAGACAAGATGAAGGAGTTAAGCTTCAGTCAGCTGACATACTGTTTGACATAATGGTGCAGGGAAAACATGAACAAACGAGGGTCAGACAAAGGTGTTTAGTCCTGAGAGGCGAAGAGGTTTACAACAGACAGCAAGATGATAAAAAAAAATGTGGATGCGCACTCTGAAAGTGAGGCAGAGATATTCCTGAGGATTATTATCAGTAATATAGAATCCTAAAACGGAAATGGAGACTATGGCAGGTTCGTACAGTGCAGTAGTGTGCTGAAGTGCACCAGATTGTTTTGCCGAAAACATAGATATAGGAAGTGTAACGGGTAGCACGTGAACTACCTGTGGGAGGTCACCGAAGGGTATGAAAGACTCTGAATAAGGGACAAAAAACATTTTTATTGACATGGAATGCACGAAGGTATGTTTCTGAATTGTAACGCCGATTGGACTGTATCAATTCAAAGTGATGCACTTTGGAATGAAGAACACACCCAACACATTCCAAGGACCCATGAACAGAGTTGTGGCCTGATTAATAAACTGTGCAGTCCACTTGGACGATGTAGTGATCTTTACTAAGTCCTGGAAAGATCACTTGGCACAGTTGGCAGAGATCTTTTAATGAATACGAAAAACAAAACTGGTGATAAAATTAAACAAAACTGAATTCGCGAATTTTTGGGACAAAACATCGGTCATAGAAAGTTGACCCCATGGAACACAAAGACAAAAGTTACCCAGGAATTTCCATGATCAACCTCGAATAAAAAGGTGTTTCACTTCTTAGGAGTCAGCGGATTCTGTCGGAAGTTTGTTCGAAATGTCAGCAGTGTAGTGGCACCATTAACCGACTTTCTGAAGAAGAACACAAAGTTTTGGTGTACAAAACAATGCCAGTAGGATTCGACCATTAAAAAGAAATATTGACCACCAAGCCAGTTTTAGATACAACAAAGGTTTCAAAACCTTTCCAAGTTGCCAGACGCTAGTGGCAAAGGAGTTGGAGTTATACTGCGACAGGACGATGAGATGGGATTGTACTTTTCAAAGAAACTCAACATCCACCGGAGAAAATATTCCATGATTGAGAAGGAACTATTGAGTTTGGTACTAGCTTTATAACATTTTAATGTGTACTCACAAACAGCATGTTGTTGACGGTTGTGTACACGGATCCCAATCTGCTTATATTCTTTGAACGCTTTAAAGACTATTTCATTGGAGTATTATGTTACAGACCTGTAATTTAAAAATTGGACATGTAGCATGTCGCAAGAAGGTAATCACAGATACGTTCTCAACGATTTAACTGATAAAGTTTAGACGAGATTTGTATTTATCCAATGTTAAGTATAGGTATATGGGAAGAAGTTAAGGTGAACTTAGAGTTAGGTTAACTGTATATTATGGTAATGTGTTAAAAGAATAGAAAAACAAATGAGACTGTGTTTTCATTATGATGATTTTTTTGAGAGAGAAGGTGTCATGAAAGTGTAAAGGGTACTATAGCTTTAAGAGAGTTAAGGGATTTACAAGCACAGTGAGTTCTGGAAAATTTACAATGTAATATTTGGTCCATCAGCTGGCAGTACCTGGATTGCTATGAGAGAAAAAGTAAAATCAAATTTGATCAATTGGTTTAAGTTATGTCCCAAGAAACTAAACTACAATCGAGTTTAAATTTGGCATTTGACAATATTATATATATTTAAAAAATGAGCCAATGCTTTGGAGTATAAAGCTGAAAAGATCATCAGTTGTGGGAGAACTGGCACGGCACCAACATCTATAGACTGCCCGGAGAATAGCTCTGCTAAATGTAGCTCTCCAAACCATTATTTATCTGTGACCTGTGAAACAGAAACTCTAAGGAGAAGAAAAGAAGACAGAGGAGGATACAAAGAGAAGATTCGACAGCTGGCTGGTTCTGAAATTTGAACGTCTTGGTATATCTTAATTTGGTGGGTTTATCGGATCAGTATTGTAGAAGGGAAAGTAAAAGATAGGTCAGGAAAAGGAGTTGCAAATAGTTGAAAGTTAATTATTCTCTGTTAGACTTTTCTAATAAAAGTTGTTAATTTTTATTGTAAATAATGACCTTTAGGATGATTATTGGCCTTCCGAATTTTTCCAGATAACAGCACGGGTTAAATCTTTTCTGTGTTGCAAGTTTTAATTAGCACGGGATGGGATGGGTTCTTCCCCCGTTGTAATACATTAACTCGGATTTCTCTGCACAAATGCTGCCAGATCTGCAGAGCTTTTCCAGCAAATTACTCTTTTCGTTTCTGGTTTACGAAATCTGCAGTTCTCTTGACTTTCGTATGTGTATCATTGACAGCCACGGTTGACGTCCTGAAGGACAGGAAGACAACTAATGTCGTTACATTATTTGTAATTTGGCTGCAAGGAAAACCCAGGGAACTACAGACCAGTGAGTTTGATGTTAAGGGTGGAGAAGTGTGCAGGAGATTCTGAGAGGCAGGATTTACATGCATTTCGAAAGGCAAGGACTGATTAGGGAATTTCAGCACGGTTTTCAGTCTGGGAATCCATGTCTCACAAAATCGATTGCAGTTTTTGAAGAGGTGATTGGGAAGATAGATGAATGTAAAACAGCAAACATTGTCTACGTGGAACTTAGTGAGGCCCAACAAGGTTCCACATGGTAGTCTGGTTAATAAGGTTACATCACAGGATATCAGGGAAAGCTTTCCAATTAGTTGAAAAACTGGCTTGACCGTAGGAGGCAGAGTGAGGTGGGAGAGATTTGCTGTTCCAATTGGAGGCCTGTTTCCAGGGGTGTGCCACAAGGACCAGGCTGCTGTTGTTCATTGTTTTTGTAAATGGTTTGGATGAGAACATTGGAACCGTGGATAGTAATTTGGAGACGAAACCCCCAAAATTGGAGTTATGGTGGACAGTGAAGAATGTTATCTTAGAGCACAAAGATATCTTGATGTACTTGAGTTGGCTGAGGATTGGCGGATGGAGCTCCATGCCGATAAATGTGAGATGTTGCATTTTGTGATACAAACGAGTGTAGGATTTATTCAGAAAATGGCAGTGCGCTGGGGAGTGTTGCAAAACAGAGAGATCCAGGGCATGAGCCCTTCTTCAAGCTCGTGCCCGAAACCTCGATTCTCCTGCTCCTTGGATGCTGCCTGACCTGCTGTGCTTTTCCACCAACACATTTTCAGCTCTGATCTCCAGCATCTGCAGTCCCCACTTTATCCTAGAGAAACCCAGGGTCCAGGTACATAGTCCCGTGAAAATGGTGTCACAGATTGACAGGGCACTGAATAAGGCATGAAGCAAGCTGACTTCCATCGGTCAGAGTATTGATTATAGGAATTGGCACATCATGTTGTTTCTCTACAAGAGAATGGTAAGACCACATTTGGAGTACCGAGTACAATTCTTGTCGCCATGCTATAGGAAGCATGTTATAAACTGGGAAGGGGACACAAGCATTTAAAATGATGTGATGGAGACGGGAGGTTTTGAGATATAACGATAGGCTGGGATTTTGTTCATTTTGCGTTGGAGGCTGAGAGGTGACCTTTATTACATCATCACAGGCATGGATAGGATGAATAGGCAAGATCATTTCCTCCGGGTGGGTGTGTCCAGAATCAGAGAGGATAGGTTTAAGGTGAGAGGGAAAAAAGATATAAAGGACAGTTGTTTCTCACAGAGGGTGGTGTGTATATGTAGTGAGCTGTCAGAGGAAGTGGAATTGGGGAGTATAATTACAACATATGAAATACAATTCGATGTGTACATGCATAGGAAAGGTTTGGCGGGGTCTGTGTCAAAAGAGGAAAAATATTAATCATTCAGTTTAGGAAACCAGTTGTGCATTGACGAGTTGGGCCAAAAGATCTGTCTGTATATTGTCTAATTCTAAGAATCTATGACTCTTTCACTCCTCCTTCATCACTAGTCCTTCATTGCACTCAATTCATTTCCAAGTCAAAACTCATCTGTAAATCCTTTAAATGATCTAACTCTCCAAACCTGAGTAAATAACGAATTCTTGACCTTGATGTGGTTCTTCAGCAGCAGCAGAAGCAGAATTAAATTCAAGAACAATATGTAGCGATTTTCCTGGGATAATCCCTAAATCTACCATTCCAACCAAGTTGATCTATGATTCAGTGATGTATAGGTGAACGTGCCAGTGTCCCAATCGTGTGGACCTATACCTGATTAAAACCCTTTAAAGCTACCATAATTGACTGCTTGCATTCCAAACATCAGAAATGACATCTGATAGAGAGGGTGTAATGATCCGAACACCAGCAAACCAACAGTGCTGTCACATCCAACCATAAATGGTGATGGACAGTGAAACAATTTCATGGAGGAGAGGGCTCCACTATGATCCCAATCCTAAATAATGGAACAGGCCGGTACATGAGTGTAAAAGATAAGGATGTAGTTTTAGCAAGATACTCCGCCAGACAGGTTGAGTGGATGATCCACCTTATCCTCGCCATGATGCCCACAGAAACATAGATGCCCATTTTCAATCAATTTGGTTTGCTGCAAGTGACATGAAGTAACAGGTGAATAAAGTGGATACGACAAGGGCAATGGGCCCTGACACAACTCCTGCAACCGGACTGAAGACTTGTGCTACACAACAAGCCGTGTCCCTGGTAAAGCTGTTTCTTTCCACCTCCAACTCTGACATCGTCTTGGCAATTTGGCAAATTACTCAGCTATGTCCAGTTCCCTAAGAGGAGAATAATTACAATTTGACCATTTATCACCCCCTCAGTCCCATCACGATTGTTAAACTGGTAGAAGTTCTTTTTGACAGATCTGTAAAACAGCACAGACATAACCAACTCAGTGTGGTTTCCACTAGGTCCCTACGTGGAGATGTTGCTGTTCTGGACATGTCACTGGATTACTAATCCAGACCAGGCTAATGCTCTGGCAGCTGATGGAAGTTAATAACAATTAATAAAATATCAAGATCTAAAATCAGATATCAGTAACAGTGATGCTGAATTCAATGTCGATTGCAAACTCCAATTTGCTTCTTCAAAGTACTTTCAGGAAGTGAGTTTTTTTTTAGATTAGATTAGATTACTTACAGTGTGGAAACAGGTCCTTCGGCCCAACAAGTCCACACCGACCCGCCGAAGCGCAACCCGCCCATACCCATACATTTACCCCTTACCTAACACTACGGGCAATTTAGCATGGCCAATTCACCTGACCGCACATCTTTGGACTGTGGGAGGAAACCGGATCACCCGGAGGAAACCCACGCAGACACGGGGAGAACGTGCAAACTCCACACAGTCAGTCGCCTGAGTCGGGAACTGAACCCGGGTCTCAGGCGCTGTGAGGCAGCAGTGCTAACCACTGTGCCACCGTGTTCTGGCCTGGTGAATTCCATGCATTCCTGGTCTGGCCTAAAAGATACTCTGGACACACACGCATATGACAAACTTTTCAACGGTCTCTAAAACGATAAAGCAAGACATGACATTGTATCAAATTTCTCCGAGGTTTGGAAGGATAGAACTGACAGAACTTCCAGCACCAGCTTCAGTCTCGGAAAAGGGAATGGGAAACACAGTCCTGCTGACCCTCAAGAAGCCTCCTTCCACACATCTGAGTGCTTGTGCCAGCTATATTACAGATGCCTCCTGCCCCCTTTCGTGTCGAGAAATCCTTATTTATATTCAGTGCCTTGTGGTCCACAGCTAATGTAAGAGAGAAATCCCCAGAGTCACTTGTCACTGAGTGCAGATATTTATTCTCATCTCAATGCAGAGTGGCCTTCCTGTAACTAATACAGTGGCTCCTTGTTTTAGACGTCCCATCAGGGGAATTATCATCCCTACATCTAATATGTCTCACACTGTTGGAGTTTTATATGATTCACTGAGATCTCCACTCATTTTCCTAAAGCCCATGGAATACAGGCCCCAAACTCTGCTCTCACAACAAGCCTGTCATCCCAGAGATCAGTTTGGTCATCCTTCACTTCTTCAATGTCAGGTTTGTCCCTTATTAGGTAAGGAGACCAAAACTACACACACTACAGCACAATATTAGCACTCATTATGGTTAGCACTGATTAGCACTGCTGCCTCACAGCACCAGAAACCCGGGTTCAATTCCTGCCTCCGGCGACTGTGTGGAGTTTGCATATTCTCTCCGTGTCTGTGTGGGATTCCTCTGAGTGCTCCGTTTTCCACCCACAGTCCAAAGATGTGCAGGTTATGTGAATAGGCCATGATAAGTTGCCCATAATGTTAGGTGTAGGGGTAAATGTAGGGGAATGGGTCTGTGTGGGTGAACTTTGGTGGGTTGGTGTGGACTTGTTGGGCCGAAGGGCCTGTTTCCACGCTGTAAGTAATCAAAAACAAATCGAGATGGGTTCTCACCAACGCCCTGTACAGCTGCAGTGAGACACCCCTACTCCTGTCAGTCAATCCCAAAGATATTAAGGTGAACACATCATTTATCTTCCTGCTTGCTTTCTGCTGTTGCAATATTGCTTTCAGTGACTGGTGTACAAGGAGATACAGATCCTTTTCAATGTTACAGCTCCCCACTTGCTGGGTCTACGTACACTGGGCAGCGTGCCAATGCCATTCCCAGTATTGAATCCTGGGTTCAGAACTCACTGCCCTGCATGGACACGGAGGGCTGCGCAGCAGGGAAAAAAAAACGAGAGAACATAAATCCCTTTAAAGATCAACATGTTTCATCCAACCGCTTTTCAAATGATAGGTTGCTGTTCCAATTCGAACAACACTGGTCTTTGCCATTATTTATGCTATTTATTTTAATTTGATAGTCTCCCTTATTTCCTGAGACATTCGCGGCAGATTACCCCTTTCCTACACTCCGTCCATTTCACTGTTATATGCTGTTGCTGAGAACGTTGAAAAATTACTTTGAAAGACTTCTACTGTTCATCAACGGTTTCAACGTTATGTCTTCACTTCCAGCCATCTTTAGACAAGATCAAAGGGTTGTAAAACTCATGTACATGAATTGTGCACACACCTAAGATGGCTCTAAAGTACTTAATCAGGAGAATGGTGGTGCGAGTTTGATTGATTAAAATGCAAATCACAGAATTTATTTCAAGTCACTGCCTGGAGATACCTTCAGGTACTATCGATGTAAATGAAGTAACACTTGTGGTCAGACAATGTATTGTAAGCGTGAGGCCTTCGTTGGACTCTGTCTGTGTCTTGACCTGGAGTCACACTGTTTTTATTTACAAAGTAGGAGTAGCGCGTGTGTATATGTGTGAGAGAGAGGGGCGTGTTTGTGTGAAGGGGAGAGAGAGATGCACAGTCTGTACGTAAGAGAGAGTGAGGTGGAGTGTGCGTGTGAGTGCGGGAGGGCGAGAAATGCTCTGTGTACATGCGTGTGTGACAGAGTGGAGTCCGTGTGTGGAACGTGAGAGAGGGGGAGTGTGAATGTGTGTGCGGGGCAGATATGGAGAGTGTGCACCATTGTATGTAACGGGAAGAGTGAGAGTGTGCACTTGTCCAGACTAAGACACAGACAAATACGGAATGTCCCTTTCCCCAAGCACACTTACTCTGTTGTTTTAGAGCTTCTCATCTGCTCAATTTGTTGTTCATGTTACAGACCCAGATGCTGCAACTATAGTCCCCATGCTCCATCCAGAATTGGGTCACCAAATCCTCAGGTGTCCCTGAATGTCTGAGACACCTCACAGCACAACCTCCAGCAAACCATCCCCAGCACCTTCACTAACTTTTCAACAACAGGAGACAAGGAGAGAGACAAACCGAGGCGTTCCTTAGCAAGCGCATCCAGGGTTTCAAACACGCGAGTCAGAGCTGCTGGAACACCCCTGTCCATGGAGCACCACATGGGACACCTCGGGAAGCGAACAACAGCCTGGCACACACCATTTCAATGTTTCTGAGCTTCATCATGCCAGCACTCGATGCACGAGGGAGTCAAAAACTAAGGCCAGGGAAAGATACAGGAAAAAATACAAATAACGTATTAACTGATAACTTGCTGAAAATGTGGATAAGGAAATGGGGGTCTGGAATGATGGGATAAGGGAGACAATGGTGGGCCAAATTCCAAGAAAGCAAACCTTAAATAGAGATATTGGCAGGTCCGCTAGAATGGTCCATTGCCTCAAATTCTGAATCTGCTTCACAGAGCCAGCCTAGACACCATAAACTGGGGTAAGGTAACGGCAAAGATGGAGAGCTGTGCAGGCCGTGCTAGCGGGATACTCCATAAACTCGACTATCTACACAGCAGGGGGAGCGTTGCAAACCTTTGCCAGGATATTGCAACCCTGTGTCACCACCCTCTTTTTCCGACCTTTGAGCCAGTTTTGTAACCAAATTACTTTCATATGAATCAACCTTGTCAAACAGATGACCATGCACAATGTTATTCAATGCCTTACTGAATTCCATATCGACAACGAGCACCACTCTATCTCAATTAGTCTTTTTAGTCACTTCTTCAAAACAATCTCAGTCAAGTCAGTGAGACTCAATATTGCTTGAAAAAAGACATGTTGACTATCCCTAATCGGTCGTTACCTTTCAAAATGCTTGAAAATCAGATGCCTCATCATCATTTCCTACAACTTACCCACCATAAACGTCAGATATACTGGCTTTTCCTCATTACCTTTCATAAATCCTTTAAGTAGTGGCACCACGTTAGCCAACCTCCAGTCTTTCGGCACTTTACCTGTGGTTATTGATGATAGCAAAGGGCCCAGCAATCACTTCCCTAGGTTACCACAGAGTCTGAGCGTGCATCCAATAAAATCCAGGACATTTTCCTTCCTTTTGCATGTTTGAAGACCGCCAGCAGCTCCTCTGTAATGCAGTAACTTTCCAAGATGTCACTACCTATTTCCCAAGTTCTCTAACTTCCATATCCTCGTGCACAATAAATAGTGATACAAAGTATTCGTTCAGTACCTCCCCCATTTCCTGAAGTTCTGCACACGGGCAGCCTTGCTGAAGTTTAAGGATGTCCTATTCTCTCCACAGTTACTCTTTTCTCCTTGCCGTATTTGTCGAATTACTTTGGATTCTTCTTAACTCTATTTGCCAAAAGTATCACATGTCCCCTTTTTATGCTCCCAATTTCCCTCTTAACTATACTCTTGTTGCATTCAGACTCTTCTAGTGATTCACTTTAAATCAAGAATTAAAAGGCTAATGGTGACCATTCCGATTGTCGGAAAAATCCATCTGGTTCACTGACCCCCTTTAAGGAAACAAACTGCCATCCTTACCTGGACTGGCCTACAAAGGACGCCAGACCCACAACAATGTGGTTGACTGTTATCTGTCTTATGGGCAATTAGGGATGGGTAATCGATGCTTGCCTGGTCAGGGACGCTCTCATCCCGTGAATGAGTTAAGAGAAAAAAAACCTCAATTCCTACTGTCTATACCTGACACATGCTTCCCTTTTAGCCACGACCAGATCCTCAACTTCTCCAATCCTACAGCATTCGTTACAAGTACCAGCGTTAACATTCACCCTAACAGGGACATAATGTCTCTATCCTCCTGACATCTCATTGTTGAAGACTCCCCACTTCCGAACTGACCCCGTTCTCTGGGAATATCTGTCCCAATCGACTTTGGAACATTCTTGATTAATATCATCAAAATTGGCTTTTAAACAATTTAGAACTTTAAGTTTTAGAAATGGTTCATCCTTTTCCATCTCTAATACAACTATGATGACTTCCCATAAGTGTTCCAAATTGATACTTCAACCATCCCCTCCCCACTGCCTATTTCCCAAGGGTAAGGTGACGTTTAGCTCCTTCCCTGTGATGGAGAGCATTGGTCAAGCTGCTGCAGCGTTGTAATTGGGACTGGGGTCTGCAGATTCTTCATCACATTGGGTTGAACCTAACAATAATTTGTCTCAGTGACATTTTCATTGAGTGAGACAGAGGGATTGTCTGTACGAGGCTGAGCTAGTTTCCTGGTGGGGTCTTATGGAATTCACCTCATTAACTACCCACCCCACCCCACAGTGTCCCTCTCATTCAATACCAGCCCGATTCTCCCACCCATCATGGCTGGAGGTACTCACCATCGCCCAGATGCCCCTGGATATTCTGTGATCCCTGGCACTGGTGCCATTTTTCAAAGGCCAAGGGTCACACGTTCAGCTTTCTCTATTAGGAGCTGCCCTGCACAGTTTACCCTGAGCATGGCAGATAAGGGGCAATTACACCACGGTTTGTCGACAGGGGCATGGCGCTTCTGGTGGATGGGCTAGTGCAGAGGGGGACCATTCTCTTCCCAGAGCGGGCCACACCACCAGACCCATCGAGCATGGTCTGAGCTCTCCATCCAGCTCAGTGCAGTATCTGCAGTGTGAAGAAATGTCCAGCAATACAGGACAAGCACCATTAACCTTCCCCACTCTGTCAGGATAAGGGCCACTGTATTCTCTTTGCTCCCTCACACTCACTGCATATCTGTTGCAGCACCGATACATGACCAAGGCTCATGCTCCACCACCCTCACTGCTGCAAGCAGCACCTTCCTTCTCTCCCTTTCCCCTCCACTACATCTCTCTCATTAATAACACTGTTTGGATGCAGCACTATGTACTGACTCCCTCTGGGCACATCCCCATCTCCAGCTCCCCCCAACCCCCCCCCCCCCCCACCCACATCAGCACGAACAGCAGGGACCCCGACGCCCACTCTCCATTTCTCGCATTCCAAGAGAAACAGCCTGGAATAGGACAGAAAGGGACAAGCCGGGTGATGGAGTGCCCGATATCCATCTCTTCAACACCACCCGTACCTGTGTGACTGAATTTGACTCTGTATCTATATGTAAGTGCAGATCTGACCGTCTCTGCAGTGCTGAAAATGAAACAATCTCTCCCTCAGCTGACTTACCCACCCTACTGCAGTGACAGAGGCAGAGGGTGACAACACTTGAGGATTCAGACTGGGAGGAAGAGAGAGTGAGAGAGCTCATAGCATGATCCAAACTGATAGCACCATCAACACACACACACACACACACACACACACACACACACACACACACACACACACACACACACACACACACACACACACACACACACACACACACACACACACAGGCTTGCACACCAATACTGGTAGATGGAATATTGCACGTATACTTGCGCCTTTCAGAATGGAAATGTTCACCTCTGAGTGATCCATTTTGTCAGGAGATGACATGAATTGATTTCTCATTCTGTGACTTGCAGGCAAGATGGGCTGAATGGCCTAGTTCTTCCCCAGGATGAATTGCTCATATGATCCTGTGGTGACTGGAATTGTCTTTCTACGACGTCAGTGGAGGCTGAATTTGGTAAGCAATTGACTTAGGAAAGTTAGTGAGAATGTGGACAGGCTTGAGGGGCTGAATGGTCGATATATTTTAGTAATTTTGGACTCCTTATTTATCAAAAGCGTGGTGATTGGTTTGACGGGAACACATTTTGAGAATAAGGACGTTCCCATTTCTGACTGAGACAGGGATGTTCCCTTCTCTTTAGGGTTGTATGATCTGTGATGTTCTCATGCCGAAGTAGCAAGGTTCAGTTCCTCAGATCTTTGATGAACAAGAGAATCCGTATTTATTAGGAACTGACAAGAAGGGGTTGTTTAGTCACAATCACATCACCAATGCACATTCTGAATAATGCAGCAGACACGAGGAGCTGAAAGGCCAGCTGCTGCCCCTAACCGATATGTTGTTCTCTCAACCACTCAATAATGTTTCAGAGGTAAAGAAAGATCGCATTCCGCCAGTCAGCATCGTTATAATGAGACGGACGGAGACCATTCTGCCCTCTAAGGATTTACACAGGAATAGATTGAAGTCATTCAGCCCGCTACGTACATTACACAGTGTAGGATGAGGCCATCTTACCTTTCTATCTTACTGACCAGCAACACGGGAAACCTGGTAAACTATCAGAATAAACATTCAGGATAAATGTTTATATTCAGGTTGTAAAGTTGTAACTTAGTGGAATGCCTCCGTGATCAGTGTGACATGATCAACAATTTACAATCTATACCAATGACTTGGATGCGGTGACTGATTGGATTGGAGCTCAATTACTTCATTTACCAAGATAGTCATTTAACAGCACACAGAGACTCTGCAATGGGATACCGACAGGGGACGTTAGTGACCAAACTTTCGCAGAAAACAGTATAACAAAGGCTAAGGGAAGTCAGTGCTCTGTTGGACAGATAAAATAACAATAACCGACTTAAATGGAGAGAACATCGCAGAACGCATTGGTAGGGAGGGATGTGTGTGCCTCGGTACATGAGCCAGATAATTCTCGTCAGCAGATTCAGCAAGGGATTAGGGAAGTGTATTGAATGTTGCTGTTTCATGAAAAGGCAATCGGGTATAATCATCGGGATGTCTTATTGCATCTGTACATGACAATGCTGAGACGACATAGAATGTATTATATGGAGTAATGAACACTGAAATTGAAAGAAAAATATGCAATTATTGTAGAAGCGTTTCACAGATGCTTCACTTTAATCCTTCCTAGAATGAAGGCCTGATAGAATCATAGTGTCATACAGCACGAAAACAGACCCTTCAGTCCAGCTCATTTGCATCGACCAGATATCGCAATCTGATGTAAACCATTTACCAACATTAGACCCATAACTCTCTAAACCTTTCTTATTCATATACCCATCCATTGCCTCGTAAATGTTGTAATTGTACCAGCCTCCACCACTTTCGCTGCCAGCTCATCCCATACACGCACTGCCCTCTGTGTGATAAAGGGACCACTCAGATATCTTTTTAATTTTCCCCTCTCACTTTAAATCTTTGCACTCTGGTTTGGACTCCTCCAACCTTGGAAAATAATCATAGCTGATCCCTCCCCCATGCCCCTCGTGGACTCTAAAAGGGCAGACTACTTCAGGCCTGAGAATCCGAGCTGATCATATTGAACCATAGAAGACCCTGAGGAGAGTGTACAGGGGCGTAGCTGAGGGATGAGAGAATAAAACTGAGGAATAAATTTTAGAAAACAACATACTCATTTTAACACAGGTACTATGAAGACGTGAATTTATTGTACAAAAATTATGCAGACACAAATAAATATACCTTCAAATTATAAATTACGAAATATTCCTAAATGGAGCAGGTAACAGGGATGGAGTCATTTAATCGGGAGAATGTTCAACCAGACCTTACCTCGTCTAGGTTATTATTTGGGTCACATTATTGCATGTTTCAGATCAGAGAGGGAGCAAATGCAAACCTGTCGTAGAAGCAACGGCAATTTATCCGTCTCTACTCGTTCTTCTCTACAGCAACGTATGAGACCTGAAAACCAATCAGCCAGCTTGAGCACTCTTTGAGGGCTCCTGTTGAGGATTCATTGGAATCTCTCCTCTGCCTGCTGCAAAGGAAATTCAGCCAATTCCAACTGTTCCTGGAAGAAACCCCAGTGCTAGCAGCTTCTGTGAGGCAGAATCACTTCAGAGGCAAAATAACAACTGAAACATTTTCAATTTTGCTTTTGTCATGAAATTAAATGTTATTTAGAACAAAGCTCTTTCGAATTAATATTTCACGGTTTCATTTTTTTCCAGTTTGCCTTCAGACGTGTGTGTGTGTGTGTGTGTGTGTGCGTGTGCGTGTGCGTGTGCGTGTGTGTGTGTGTGTGTGTGTGTGTGTCTTTGTGCGCATATTTCTGTGTATCAGATTTATAGAAAAATAAATGTTGATGTACTTATGGTCAATGTTCAAACTCTATATCATTTATGTATCCATCGTAATTCGAATAACTTTGATTTGGTTTTCGAATTTTTACAAATTTAAGAAACCTGTCTGGCTTGTTCCTAACACTGAACCTGACCCAGTCTGAGACGGATATCATTAACCATATCACACACTTAGTTACACTGACAATTTGTCGTGACCTCTCGAGGAGTGAGACTAGAAAAAGAGCAATGACTCTTTCACCTCGGTACGAACAGGGATAAGGAGAAATTCTCAAAAGGCCATTTGAGACGGAATTTTCTCCCCCATAGCTTTGTGGTGCCTGTGTGTTTGCATTTATTCAATGGAACAGTGACAGCAAAGTGACTCAAGGATAATGAACTACAGAAAGGAATGTGGGGCTGAGATTGCAATCTGATAAGCCACAACCTTAGTGCCTGTTGGGGCAGGGACCCACTGCTGTTCCTCAGTCCCACTTTGCCCAATTCCATTCAGCCCCTCAATCTGCTACGCAGGAGAAGTTGGAGACCACTTGTTCCAACTACCTGGTGCACAGAAACAAAGGAGACCATTCAGCCCCTGAATACAGTCAAACATGATTTGGTGTGGATTCGAAAACGTTCTTTGGAAAAGAATGGATGTTACTGTCCCCTCTTCTCTCTTTACAGAAGTTCCCCTGTCTCCAATTATTAGTCATGTTGTAGACCTAGATTCACAATGATTACAGCCCCCATCGTGTACCCAGATATTGCTCACAAAATCCTCTGGTCTCGTTGACTACAACATTCCTTCACAGGACTTCCAAATAAATAGCAACGATGAAACTTCCAATTACAGAGTGCAAGAACATAAGAAGCAGGAGTAGGTCATTCGGTTCCTACAGCCTGCCTTTCCCTTCAATAGGATCATGGCTGATCTGCTCTCGGCTGCAACCTCCGCAGTTCCTGACCTGTCAAACATTCATACATATCTGTGTTTCCAACTATTTCAGTAATCTCTCTCCCCTACCTTTCTGGGATAGAGAGGTCCCGACGATCACTCCCCTCTGTGAGAAGGAAACATACTGCACACATACGTCGTGACCTTTTGACATCAACAAAATGTGTGAATACCAGGTAAACGTGACTGGCCCTGATACCAAGGCAGTATTTGACTGATGATGGTATCAAAGAACCTGCAGAAAACGGAACTTTATGGAGGTTAGGAGGAAATTCCCCATTGGTTAGAGTAATTCAGCACAAAGACGTTGGCTGTGGTTCTTGGGCAACTACCACCTCAGTCCCGGGACAACTCTGTGGGACATCCACAGCACAAGCACCTACAGTTACTCCTCAATGTCTTTCCCCCCATCATAAGCTCAGAAGTGGGAAAGGTCAATGAAGAGCACACAATGTTCAGAATAATTTGTGCTCCCTCAGCTACTGAAGCAGTCTGTGTCCATGTGCAGCAAGACCCAAACACCATTCAGGCTTGTGCCATTAGAGTGTCTATAGCAATCATGTAATAGTACTGCTGGACACTGTGCATTACCACAGTAAAAGAGGAGCTTATTCAGCACCTCAAGCGCAATTCAGCGGAATGTGAGGAGGTCATTCAGCCCAGCAACACTATTGGATAAGAATAGGGATAGCCCATTCATTCTCTCCATCCTATTACACGGGAAGTTAAGGAGCCCAGTCAAACTCATTGAGCTGTTAAAAGGGAACAGGCCCTTGAACTTCTCCCATGACACCATGAGGCGGCCATTCAGCCCCCCAAGTCCCTTGTACAGAAATATGAGGATGTTATCGGCGCCACAACATGACAAACCAATGAAGTAGAGACTGCATGGACGGACTGCTCCATGGTGTTCCTCCTGACTCCATTGCTAATGGTAAATAGTTGATACATTAAAGTGGCATTTTGACAGTGAAGAGGAAGACAAATGTTTCATGTGAAGTCTCAAGGAGGCATCTTCTATCTCCGATAAGGTAGACTAATGTTCTCTTTGGAGGGCAGATGCTGTTGGGAATGGCTAACTCTTTCAGAAGTAAGGCATTGTAGCTGCTAACAGGTTTGTGAACAATGTGATGCTCAGCGAAGGGTCACACACGAACTGCACACTGAGGCAGTGAGAGTTCAGTCAGACCCTGAAGCTCTCTCTCAATCAACATTGGATCTCCACAGAGCTACATAAACTACCAAGAAGCACAATTAATAGGGAAAATGCAATTTCTCATGCCATCAATGCCTTTCAGTGGAAATAGAGTATGTACGTCCATGATCTTAAAGATCCAATGAAGTCAACTCTTATTCTCTCACCGTGCTACAAATTAAACATCCAGTTCTTTCATGCTCTCCTCATGGTACCATCCTCCCAGTGATTATTCTGATAAAAGTCCTTTGCACTATCTCTGTGACAGGGAGATCATTGATTATATAGGACAGAAAGTCTGTCCACAATAACCCAAATACTGTCACAACAACACTCCACAACTGCAGGAAGGTGTTTTTACTTCTACACATGATTCAGTTTGGAATCAAGGCTGGTATTTCATTTCCCGTCCTGATTAATGGATTCACTGCATGAATTCTGTTCGTGACTTATGACCAAGGGCATTCCGGTCCTTTTTGCTAAAAGCACCTCCCAACCTCTCATCTTCTAATAAATCCATCATGAAAAGAACTGTATATGTTGTTCACATTCAAATTATCTCTCTGCATTAGAAATAGCGGTGTTCCAAGCACTGACACAAGTGATACCCAATCAGTCATGGTCTCCTGTTCAAAGGAAGATGCTAGTCTCTGGGTTCTCTCCATTATCCAATTCTCAATCCATGTAGGATACCCTCCTTACTCAGTGACTGTAACTTTTTTCATCACCTGTGTGCAACCGTGTCAACCTTCTTCTGAAAATACAAATACACCGTTCACACTAGTTCTCACTCGTCAATGTCACAATCAACATCCTTCAGAAAAGATTGTTTTCCTGACCTGAACCCAGGTGGACTCTGCTCAATTATATCATTGTTCTCCAATGATCTATTTATGAGTAATTACAAAAAATGCTTATAGTTTCGTCACACCTTAAATGAAATTATCCCCCAGTTGGTTTTCTGTTTTCACCCTCCGTCTTGTTGCAAGTATGCGCGGTCATAATAGCTGCTTTCCAATCTGCAGGATCCGTTACAGAATCTATAGAGTTTAGACCTCGCTCATATAATTAGGGAAAAGGCAGGGGAGAAGGACGCCATTGAGCTATTGTGTCTGCACCAGCTCTGAAAAGAATTATCCAGCAAGCTAAATTCTCCAAGGCTATCTGTGTAGTCCTCTAAGTTCATCACTCATACGGTCCAGCAGCTTACCAACCTTCAACACAATGTGTTTTTCCAGTCCTTCGACTTTACTAATTCTAAATTTTGTAATTTCCTCACTTTTGTCAGTCACCCTGTTCTCTAATATTTCCAAACAGATTTTCTGTTGCTTCCTCTATTTGGACAGAACCAATGTATTCACCTCACTGCACTGAGATGGCCTCTGTCACCTCAGGAATGCGTGAGAGGATGGGATTCTCGCATAATGGGTATGTCCACCACTCCTGTCTGTCAACTTCCAGGATCAAAATGGTTGATGGGCAATGTTGAGTACAGTCCTCTCCCTGGTGTGAAGTGCACAGCTCTGTTACCTCCTCATTGTTGAAATAAACTGGCTTCATTCTTTGCACCTGGGAAAGGTATAACATTGGGAAATATTTGTGAAAATCCCAATAAGGACAGTGCAGTGCCCTGCTCCTCCCTATGCAGTCATTGCAGACCCAGTTACAATGTAAAATCTATCCCCATACCTTGCACAGAGTAGGAACACCAGGCCCTCTGGTCTCCCTGAATGAATGCAACAGGTGACAACACAAATCCAAGAAAACCATCCACGGAACCTCCACGACTTTCCAATGTCAGGAGCAAGTCAATACTTGTATATATGGCACACTCACTCAGTGTTGAAAATGCCAACCTCTCCTCTGTTTCTATTACTGGCTGATAAACTGTTACATTTCTGTGCAGTCCATGAAAATCAATATCAATGTAACTGCACAATTATCTGTACCTCAGTCACGATAGTAGAAACACTGCTACTGATGGTGGAGATGCTGGGGAGGTGATCGTCTAGTGGTATTTTCTCTAGACTATAAATTCTGAGATTTCCACAAATATTTCCCAATGATATCCCTTTCCCAGGCAATGACCCAAACCCGGACTTCAATCCCGCCACAGCAGATGGTGGAATTTGAAGTCAGTAAAATATTAGGAATTAACCATCAAATGTCAAAACTAAGAACATCTGGCTCACTAGTGTTCTTCAGGGAAGGAAATTTGCTATCTTCACTGGTCTGGCCTACATGTGATTCCGAACCTTCAGCAGTGGTAGACTCTCAAAAGCCCTTTGAAATGGCCACGCCAGCCATTCAATTATAACACTACAAGGTTTCAAAGAAGTGAAACCAGACAGATTGAAGCACTGACGGCCTACCGCACATCGAAATGCAATGGTTCAGAAAGGCAGCTCCCCAGTATCTTCTCAAAAGTAACTCGGAAAGAGAAATAAATACTGTCACAACAACACACATATACCATTAATAAAGAAAAACAGATGACCACACTCAGGATGGAAAGATAGAGGGGACAGAACTCACTTGAAACAGGGACTTGGATATATACCTACATGGGCATGATACTCAGGAATATGGGAAAAGATGAAAAATAAATGAAAATAGTCTCACAATTCCTTTCCAAATCATCTGATTATCCACAGTCCCTTTCTTTATTTTTTATATATCTCTAATTCTCCATGTATTCAACTCACTCCACAAACACACATTACACAGCTTCTCAGCTGCATTCACATTTGATGTATGATCAGTGGACTCAAAATGCAAACTCTGTTTTTCTATCGACAGAGGCTGCCAAACTTGCTCTTTTTCCCCAGCACTCTGTTCCCTTTTGTTTCAAAAGCCGCAGTATCTTCCATGGTTTGATTTAATCTTTATTTTTGTTATTTTATGGGAAATCGTTCCATCGAGTACACACAGGCCCTCTGTAGATCAATGCACACAGACCCACCTCATGCCCCATTGCTGCATTTTCCGTGAGTCTCCTATAGCTAACTCACCTAGCTGCACATGATGGGTAATTTAGCATGGTCTATCTACTGAACCTGACAGAGATGTATAAGAGCATGAGAGGTATGAGCAGAGTGAACAGACAGCAGCTGTTCCCCTTAGTCAAAGGGTTAAAAACAAGGGGAAGACGTTTAAAATGAAAGACAAGATATTAAGAGATGGTTTGTGGTGAGAATTGCCTGAGAGGGTGGATAAGGAAGGAAACCTCACAAACTTTACATAGCACTTTTATCAGCACTGGGTGGTTCAGACTTGATAGGCCTTGTCTTTATTACATGATTCCATGCGGTGGCAGTCATGAAAGCTCTGATATATTCTGAAGCAGCAGTCAATGGACTTGTTGTTCTGTTCCATCGAACTGTGCTCAGTATGTGGCGAGATTACAAACCAGCATCATCCCATGGAGAATGAGTACTTACTCAACCTAGGACAGGCCAGCCATTTCTGAAAACATCCAGGATAATTCACATGCTCAGTGCAAGAATCGTCCAACGATAGCATCAACATTATTGCAGCTGCTCTTCACCATTATTTTAAGGACACCAATAACATAGAAATAGACTTCCCTCCATTATTATGTAGACTTTTCGTGTAAGGTCGTTATTTCTCAGAAGAATAATAAAATCCTTCTCAGATATTTGCATTGACAAAGAGTCTGTTTTCCTGCGAGCTGTTCATCATAGCGTGCTGGCTTGTTTAACACTCCGTCCACCAGCAGTAATATTTACTCCAAGTTAAACCGGCACATGAGATGCACTGCTGCTACTCCCACTCAACAGTCACTTGGATGGACCAACATCAACTGGACTGGAACGGCTCAAGTGCAGATTAATGCCGGTCTAGTTCCGTTAAAATCCCAAAAGAACTAAAATGACAAATCGATTTTCTAATAATCATTAAACAATGAGGATATTTTATTGATCTGATGAGTTTGTCACTGTATTTGAAGTTGTGTGATCCATTTCATGCATATATTGAAAGAACAAAAAAAGCTCAGGTCACAGATACAAGGTAACGCAAAATGCCAGGGAATAGTAGACTATAGGTCTTCAGGTAACTGGGAATAATGTAGTTTGGTGTTTTCTGGCTGGCGTAGACATTTTGGTATGAAGAGTCGGTTTGTATACTGCATGACGCGATCACTTTAATTGTTGGAAACAGGGAATGTGGTCTTACTATTTCCATAGCTTGTGAGTATCAAATAGTGAGGAGTACAATCTCCAAGTGCACACAGAATTTGAAGCTATATCATTCTCCCTTCACTATCAAATTGTTAAGAATCATTTTTCTCTCTTTGGAACATTCCTGTTAATGTTCTTGCCCTACAAAAACCCCTGTGGTTTATTAACATATTCTGAATAGAAATTAAACACAGCCAACAGAATGCTGACCTTACTAATGAAACGCACCTCACAGAAATAACTGAAACGAATCTGCAGTATTAGAGTTATCCATTCGACCCAATCTGATTTTTAAAGCAGTTTCAAGGGAAGTTTTCTTTTGTCCTGCACTCCTGACCTCTCGACCACATCATGAACCTTTCCTGAGTGTACTGAGTGCCGTTTAAAAGTCCCATATGGAAAGTTGTGACCAACAATATGAAATGAAAAGTCTTCATGTTCATGAGAATCATGTCATAGGTTTTTCAGTATCTAAAGACAACAGAAATGTAGAAACTAGCATCAGGAGTAAGGAATCAAGACATGTGATAAGATCGTGAATAATGTGATTGTGATTCCACTCAGACATTCTTCGTTTGCCCTTACAACGTTAGTGCGTCATTCTCAGTCAAGAATGTGTCTTCCGTTGCCTTAGGAATTTTCAATGTCTTATCCTCCATCGCTCTCTGGGAAAAGACTTCCACAAAGACGCAATACATTGAGATGATTACACCAAATCATCATCTTCTTAACAGAGACATTCTTCAGTTTTATAATCCATCCAATCATAGTAATCTCTCACACAAGCCGAAATATTGTTTCAGAATTCAACTTGAGAAAACTACATGGAATATTCTGGGCTTAAACAAGATCACATGTTGTTCACCTTAACCCCAGCAGATCCTGGGCCAGTCAATTCAAGACTTCCTCTATAAATCAACGCTCCTCACGAGAGTCAGCTAAATGAGTCTTGTCGGAACTGCATTTCACATCATTGTGGCCATCGCTTTCTCGACGTGGTTACACCACGACATTGTAAATCTGTAGAAAATCATCCCTACTTTTAAACGTATTCTGTTTCAGAAAGTTTCAGCATTTATCTTACCTCCCTAAAATTTTGATTACACGTAAACTTTTTATTTTGTAATCCAAGTGCCCGCTTCCTCTGTGCCTCAAGCCAATCTCTCCACTGAAATAATACACTGCGTTTCCATTCATCCTGCCATAATCTTTGAGCACATACACATTTTTCTTACTATGGTTCATACACCAATATTTATTTGTTCACTTGACCCACCTTAACCTCTTTATAGAATCATGTCCTCTTCATATCTTCCTCCTCTAACAGTTAGAACAGATTGTATTCTTCACTAATACAGAATATTGGGCCAAATTGGCGACATTGCAAAATAAGTTAAAATGAAACATTTTTACTTCATGTCTAAACTAAAAAGTTGAGACAATTCTAAAGTGTTTCGCAGTCCCATCACTCAATTCCATTACTCAAAACAGAGTTAGATGGTGTGGAATGTGTGTGGGTAGAGTTCAGCAACCGTAAAAGTGAAAAACCATAGTTGCGGTTATGTACAGGCCAATGATTTGTAGTCAGGAGCTGGGGTGCATGATAGACCAGGAGATAGAAAAGATGTGTAGGAAAGGCAAAGTTACAGTGAGTGAGGGGATTTCACTATGCAGGTGGACTGGGAAAAGCAGCGGCCGTGGTTTTCAAGGAAAGGAATTTGTGGAACGTCTACAAGATTGCTTTTTGGAGCAGTTTCTGGTGCAGACAACGAGGGAATGCGTAATACTCGATTTAGAGTTATGCAATGAGGCAGCATTGATAAGGAAGCTTAAGGTGAAGGCCGTTATCACCATATGATTAATACTACTCTTCAATTTGAGAAGGAGAAAGTAGAATCGGATTTAATATTACAGCTGAATAAAGGCACCTACAAAGTCATGAGGGATGAACTGGGTAGAATTGACTGGTAGAAGTGTCTAGCAGGAAAGACAGTGGAACAGTAATGGCGGGAGTTTCTCGGAGCAATTTAGGAGTCACAGCAGAGATTCATCCCGAGGTAAAAGATACATTGTACAGAGCGGATGAGGCAACCATGGATGTCTGGGACAGTCATGGCGAGGGTAAAAGCAAAAGACAGAGCAGATATCATGGCAAATGGCAGTGGAAAACCAGAGGATTTGGAGGCTAACAAAGACGAATAGAGGGCAACAAAATAAGGAATAAGGACGGAGAAGCTTAAATATGAGGGTAAGCTATCACGTGATATAAAGGACGCCACTAAGAGTTTCTTCAGACATATAAAGGGCAAAATAGAGAAGCAGAAGTGGATATTGAGTCACTGGGAAATGACGCTGAAGAGATAGTCGTGTGGAACAACTAATAGATGAGACACTGAATAATTATTTCACGTCAGATTTCACTGCAGAAGACATGAATAACATATAAAAATTCAAGAGGTTGAGGAGGTACAGGTGATTAGGAGAAGCTGCTTGAAAACCTAAATGGATAAATAACCTGGATGGAGTCATTAATGGTGATCTTCCAGAAATCTCTAGAATCAGGGAGGGTCCCAGAAGTCGAGAAAATTGCGAATGTGACAACCCGTTTTTTTATTGAAAAAATAAGATTTTTGACTTTTTTTTTACAAAATTACAAAAATAGTACAAACGAATGTATTCTGCTTTGCAATATCATTAAAACCCCATTATAGAATTTAAAAACAAACTTCTAATCTATTCTACAAACTACCAAAACATAAACTAAGCTATCCTGCATTACTAACAATAAACAAAAAGAGAAAATAAAATAAAGAAGTAAATAAATAACTAGATACATATTCAAAATAAATTTATATCAGGCCATAACATAACCCGTATTTATACGGGATTCCTCCTCCCGGGAGCCCCAGAACCATCTTCACGGCTATGCAAAGGCGCTGAACCATGTGGCTGCTATCTCTTTGTCAATGTAGTTCATAAAGGGTTGCCATTTTCTATAAAATAATTCCGTTTTTTGGTGTACCATACTGGTAAGGAAGTCAAGGGGGACCTTTGGATACCCAATTCGACGAAATGCTTTTCTTCACGCAAATGGAAAGGTTGCTGAATAATTTCCTCCCATACATCCAAAGAGAGGAAATTTGGGGAGTCCAGAAGTAGAGACACTGTGTCCAACCCAATCTCCGTACCCAAAATCTTTGCCAAGGCATTCGCTACTCTGTCCCAATGCCTGCAGATCTTATGAATGTCCACAGACAATGCGTGAGAGTATTTTGCATATTGGACACATTGGAGTTGCTCCAGCCTTGAACTTTGCAAGTCGATCAGGTGCCATCTGAGCTCTATGAAGTATCATCAACTGGATAGCCAGAGTTCTGTTACAGATGGAGATCTTCCTGGCGTTTTCACAGACGCCCTCCCACATCTCTAAGGATATTTCCATCCCCAATTCTTGACTATAGGTTTTATATAACCGTTTTGCTTGGGAGGCCTCAATGTCTAACCAGATTGATTGTGGTTCACAAGAGACACAATCAGCTACGTAGGATAATAGAGAGCTCAATTGGTACCTCCTGCAATCTGGAAAATCCAGCCCACTCTTACCTGTGGAAGCTGCAGCTTTTCAAATTAAAAATGGGCCGTACATGACTCCAATAAAGGAGCCAAGCCAACCATAAAGCTTACACTGCGTCTGTCTTGGCAACATCAAGGAGAGCATTCTCACAGCGTATAAAAGGCCAGGTAGGATATTCATGTTGACCAAAGCAATTCTACATAGCCAGCATATCAGGGGATCTTCCCAGTGTTGAAGGTCCTATCTTATTTTCTTCAATAAATGTGTAAAATTGGCTGTACATAGCTGATCAAATGCCGGAGTATTAAAAATATCTAAGTAAAGAAAAGCTTTCAGTGACCACCGAGAGGGGAAGTGGGATCCATCTGGAAAATTTAATATACTGGCAAGACCTGCCAGCAACATGGCCTCCAATTTGATAAAACTGCTTTTATAACCCGAGAACATACCAAATAAGTTCACCCCTTGAATTAAGCGGTACACAGATGTCAATGGATCATTAAAGAAAAGGAAGACATCATCTGCATAGAGTAATTTTGTGCTTACCCGATCCAACCTCCAGAGCCATTATAATAGGGTTAGCTCATTTGGCTTCCACCAGCAGCTCAATCACTAGCGTAAATAATAATAATGCTGAGAGAGGGCATCCCTGAGACAATCACTGCCAATGCTAAAGCTATCTGAACTTAAACTGTTGGCGATCAACGCTGCTTTGGGATCATTATATAATACTGTAACCTATTTAGTAAAGACATCTCCAACACTAAAGCGTTCCACCGCATAAATGACATATGGCCATTCTACCCGATCAAATGCCTTCTCTGCCCATAGGGAGATACCTAATCCCAGTATCGCTCCCTGCTGGCAGGCTTGTACCATATTTAAGACTCTTCTTATGTTATCAGCTGATTTGCGACCCTTTATACACCCTGTATGGTCATCTTTTATCATAAATGGTAAACACTCACCAGTCTTAATACCAACATTTTTGAGAAAATTTTAAAATCCACATTCAACAAGGAATTTTGTCTATATGAAGAGCAGTCATCTTGGGCCTTTCCCTTCTTAAGATGTAGGGAGGCAGTCCTGCCTATGTTAATAATTATACCTATTTATAAGTGGCCTGGCCAATTACCCAATAAATTCTTCATAAAACTCAGCCTGGAATCCGTCTGGTCTGGGCGCTTTGCCACTCAGGAGCTGCCTCACTGCCCCGTGTATTTCCTGGGTTGTGAGGGGGCATTCAAGGACACACCTTCTCTGAGGTTAGGCCCGGGGGTGGGTGCAGATTTTTTTTTAAAAATGCTGTCTCTTCTTCATTCTATCCAATTCGACAAAGAACTTTCTAAAAGCTGCATTGATAATTATTTGATCACAAGTCAGGGCACCAGCACTCTTTCTAATAGATGTAATGGCTTGCAGAACCATTTTCTTTCTGGCAAGGTATGCTAGAAACCTGCCAGGCTTCTCACGGTAATCTAATAATCTCTGCTGCACAAATAATAGTTCCCTCAGAGCTGTTTGAGTGAGTGTGGTATTCAAAGTTGCTCTAAGGTCTGTGATCCACTGTAGTTTAGTAATGGAGGGTCTAACTACACATGCGGCCCCAGCGGCGTTCAGGCGAGCCACGAGCATACCCTGTTGTTTTCCCTTTTGTCTTTCCTGGGGCACAGAATACGAGATAACCAAGCCTCGCGCGTTTTCCTTAGCAGTCTCCCACATCACCGAAGGGTTACTGGCCGTGCCTGAATTGATATCCTAGAAGGTTTTAAATTCCTACGTGAAATATTTTATGAATTTACTATACTTCATAAGGATAGGGTCAATACGACAATGTCGGAAACCTATCTCGTCCTCACTAGTCTTAACCTCTATATATACTGCGGCATGGTCGGAAATAGTTATATTACCTACTTTACAAAACAATATTGAGTTCAAAAGGGTCGAGTGGACAGAAACATATTAATTCTGGTATGGCACTTGTGTGGGTTAGAATTTTAAAAAAGTCTCTACCCTGAGGGTGAAGACACGTCCACACACCTACCAGCCCTAACTCCCTACTCAGCTCCGCCAACTGCCTAGATCTCAAAGATAAGCCCACAGAACTCTTAGGTATTCTGTCCACCTCTGGGTCGATGATGCAATTAAAATCTCCCCCTATAATTGTGTGGCACACCCCGACAGCCATCAACTTAGAGAATATGTACGTTACAAATTTAAATGGTGTACCGGTGGGCAATCGAGATTCAAAGTCCCATATTACTCTGCTTCAGGGCTTTAATTAATATATATCATCCAGACTCATCTTTTATCTTTCTTAGCATTTGGAAGGGAAGATTCTTCCCAGTAAGATTGGCAACTCTCCTACTTTTTGTGTTGAAAGATGAAACGAACACCTGACCAAATCCACCCTGTTGCAGCTTCGAATGCTCCTTAACAAGTAGATGTGTCTCCCGTAGAAGGGCTACACCCACCCTTTCTTTTTTCAGCACTTGTTAATATAATTTTCCTTTTGATTGATAAATGGCTACCCTTGACATTCCAGGTGCACCACCTAAACGAATGACTAGCCATGATAGTCTAAGCAAGTCCCGAGACCCCCAGGAGGGACAACCCCACCCAAAGGACATTGAATAAAAAACAAAAATGATTCACACATAAAACGCTCTTTAAAATAGCTTAATCAAAATAAATAAGAACTATTCCCAAAAAAAAATATTAAACATATTTAAAAGGAGATTTTCCCCCTTGTTTAGAGGAGGCATTACTACCTTCCAATAATCCCACCGTAACATCTCCCAGCCAGAGGCATGCCCTCGGCCCAGGCATTACAAAGTAGTGTAAATAAATTCCAACATCTTATAAGACAGAAGTTAAAAGTGGGCGACCCTCCACACCATCACCTAGATACACTTAGCAAAACAACACAAGATGAAAATATATAAAATTACAAAATTAAAATCCCAGCAAGTAATAACCAACCAAACAAAAAAAGAACACTCGGCAACATGCCCCAATACTCAAATAAACTGCACGAGCTCATGATAAGAGTCCATAAAAAGTTTAAGGAATTAGCAGCCCCCTCCACCTTCACCACCACCAATGAAAGATAGAGAAGAAATAAAAGGAAGAAAGAAGAAGGAAAACAAGAAAAGGGAGCAAAATAAAATCATCATCCATACAGTTCAAATCCTGCCGTCTATTTGAGAGCATACAGGAATTATTTCACTTTTTCCAGTGATCTGAAGTCATATAAAAATCCTCCATGACTGCAGCATAGCATTGCCGGATATCGCATAGAATATTGAATATTGAAATCCATCAGACGTTTCTTCACCTCATCAAATGCCTTGCTCTTGTGGACCACAGCCAGATAATTACATTATCCTGGAGCCCTTGTATATCATGCCATGGGGATTCTTCCCCTACACTCCGGAGGCCTCCAGTCGCATCTGTTTTTCCCACTAATGTTGAAGTTGAACTAGGACCGGGTGGGGGCGCTGGTCCAACCCGGGCCGGCGCACAGCAACCCGGTGGGCCCCTTCAACCCGCACCCATCCCACCTCCGACTCCATTTTCAGCAGCAATGGGAGCCATTTCTCCAGGAAATCAACAAGCTGCCCTTCCTCCTCCAGTTCGTGAAGGCCCAGCAACTGAATATTTTTCCGAATGATCTCGATTTTCGAGGTCGTCAATATGTTCCTCTAAGGTCTGGACTCTGGAACTTTGACCCATGAATGACTCAGCAGTGGTCTCAGAGGCCGCGGCCCACTGCTCCGCCCCCCACCCCTCCCCTGACAAGCTGCCCGAGTTTCTCGATCTCTCCACCATGTTTCTGCAGCATGACTGAGATTGACTCCCACCTGGACTGGCTCTCTTTAATGGATGCATCAATTTTCTCTCGGAGTGTAACAAAGTCCGAGATCAGGCTTGCCTCTGCAGGTGAGACCACAGGGCGGACGCAGATGTCTGCCTTTCTGCGAGGTGGGGGTGGGGGTGGGGAGGGGTCCCTGCCTGTTGTGAACTGCGAGACATTTGCCTTTGGTCATTTTGAAAAGCATCAATCTGCTAAAGTTTGATGTAGAATGAGCAAGGCTGCTGGACAAAAACTATTTTAAACTATTTAGCAAGTGAGGTGAGGGTGGGTACCCCACTTTGCCTGAGTCTTGGGCAGAGCTCTGCAGACTCAGACCTACTGGGTTGCCGCCATTTTGGATCTCCCTGACACCCTGTCTAAAAAGAAAGTAAGGCAAAAGACAGAAAGTTACAAACTCGACCAGCCTAACCTCAGTCGTGGGTAAGTTCCTGGAATCCATTATGAAGGATGAGATTTCTGAATACTTGCCAGTCCATGGTAAAATGGGGTGAAATCAGTATGGTTCCGTCAAAGGGAGGTCATGCTAATGAATCAGTTAGAATTCTTTGATGATGTAACAAGCAGAATAGACCAAGGAGAGCCAGTGGATACTATGTGTCTGGACTTCCAGAAAGATGTTGACAAGGTGCTTCGCAGGAGGCTACTGAGTAAGATAAGAGCCCATGGTGTCAGAGACTAGGTACTCTTGTGTACAGCAGCTTGACTGTCTGGCAGAAGGTAGAGAGTGGGAATAAAATGGTCCTTCTCAGGATAGCAGCCAATGACAGCTGGTGTTCTGCAAGGAAACCACAACTTTTTGCTTTGTAAATTAACAATCTAGATGTAGGAACTGAGGGCACGCCGGCAAGGATTTTAGATGATGCAAAGGTAGGTAGAGGGACAGGTATCATTGAAATGGCAGGGAGCCTGCAGAAGGATTTAGACAGGATAGGAGAGTGGGCAATGACGTGGCAGATGGAGTACACTTGGGAAAGTGCGAGGTGATGCGCATTAGCAGGAACAAGAGAGGCATGGACTGTTTTATACTGGGGAGAAAATTCAGAAGTCTGAAGTGCAGAGTGGCCCCTCAACTATTCCAGAATCTTCCACAGGCCTGTCGGACACCATTACACATGTGGCCTCCACAGCGCCCGCGGCACCAAAGGCCGCCGCCGACCGTGACGTCACTTCCGCCCCCTCCGACCGCGGAGCCCCCGCGATCGCCACCCCAACAACTGCCCCGGTGACCACCACACACACAACCGCTTCCACGATCGCCGACGGACCCGCGACCCACGCGGCCACCGGGAATGACCACCACTCCTCCGTCGCCGCAACCATTTCCGCCCCTCCGGTTGCCGTCGGCGCAGCCACTTCCGCCCCCACTGACATCACTAACCTGCAGGAGCACAAATCCTCAGGTTTCCCCGCCCCCACGCCGTCTTTCGTCACTCCGCATAAACCCGCCCATAACCACGCCCCCACGCCGTCTCCCGTCGCTTCACGTAACCCCGCCCCCACGCTTATTTCCGTCACGACGCATGACCCCGCCCCCACATCGAGCAACGTCACCACGTCTAACTCCGCCCCTACTTCGATCTCTGTCCCCGCCCCTAACCCCGCCCCCAGCTCCAGCTCCAGCTCCAGTCCCACACCAGGTCCTAGCTCCCAGCCTTGCCGGATTTTCACCATCCCTCCAGATCTCCCCCTCTCTGAGGATGAAAGATCAGTCCTCAGCAGGGGCCTCACCTTCATTCCCCTACGCCCTCGGATTAATGAGTTCAACACGCGGCGAGATATTGAACAATTCTTCTGCCGCCTTCGCCTCCGTGCCTACTTTCACAACCAAGACTCCCGTCCACCCTCTGACGACCCCTTCTCCCGCCTCCAACACACCCCATCCACCTGGACACCCCGTGCTGGCCTCCTACCCGCCCTCGACCTCTTTATAACCAACTGCCGCCGTGACATCAACCGACTCAACCTGTCCACCCCTCTCACCCACTCCAACCTCTCACCCTCAGAACGTGCAGCCCTCCACTCCCTCCGCTCCAATCCCAACCTCACCATCAAACCCGCAGACAAGGGAGGCGCGGTGGTAGTTTGGCGCACTGACCTGTACACCGCTGAAGCCAAACGCCAGCTCGCGGACGCCTCCTCTTATCGCCCCCTTGACCACGACCCCACCTCCCACCACCAAACCATCATCTCCCAGACCATCCAGGACCTCATCACCTCAGGGGATCTCCCATCCACCGCCTCCAACCTCATAGTCCCACAACCCCGCACCGCCCGTTTCTACCTCCTGCCCAAAATCCACAAACCTGCCTGCCTCGGCCGACCCATTGTCTCAGCCTGCTAGTGCCCCACCGAACTCATCTCCCAATACCTCGACACGGTCCTGTCTCCTTTAGTCCAAGAACTCCCCATCTACGTTCGGGACACCACCCACGCCCTCCACCTCCTCCAGGATTTTCGCTTCCCCGGTCCCCAACGCCTTATTTTCCCTATGGACATCCAGTCCCTGTACACCTCCATCCCCCATCACGAAGGACTCAAAGCCCTCCGCTTCTTCCTTTCCCGCCGCACCAACCAGTACCCTTCCACTGACACCCTCCTTCGACTGACTGAACTGGTCCTCACCCTGAATAATTTCTCTTTTCAATCCTCCCACTTCCTCCAAACTAAAGGAGTTGCCATGGGCACCCGCATGGGCCCCAGCTATGCCTGCCTCTTCGTAGGATATGTGGAACAGTCCATCTTCCGCAACTACACTGGCACCACCCCCCACCTTTTCCTCCGCTACATCGATGACTGTATCAGCGCTGCCTCGTGCTCCCACGAGTAGGTTGAACAGTTCATCAACTTTACTAACACCTTCCATCCCGACCTGAAATTCACCTGGACTGTCTCAGACTCCTCCCTCCCCTTCCTAGACCTTTCCATTTCTATCTCGGGCGACCGACTCAACACAGACATCTATTATAAACCGATTGACTCCCACAGCTACCTGGACTACACCTCCTCCCACCCTGCCCCCTGTAAAAACGCCATCCCATATTCCCAATTCCTTCGTCTCCGCCGCATCTGCTCCCAGGAGGACCAATTCCAACACCGCACAGCCCAGATGGCCTCCTTCTTCAAGGACTGCAGATTCCCCCCAGACGTGATCGACGATGCCCTCCACCGCATCTCCTCCACTTCCCGCTCCTCCGCCCTTGAGCCCCGCTCCTCCAACCGCCACCAAGACAGAACCCCACTGGTTCTCAACTACCACCCCACCAACCTGCGCATACAACGTATCATCCGCCGCCATTTCCGCCACCTCCAAATGGACCCCACCACCAAGGATATATTTCCCTCCCCTCCCCTATCAGCGTTCCGCAAGGACCACTCCCTTCGTGACTCCCTTGTCAGATCCACACCCCCCACCAACCCAACCTCCACCCCCGGCACCTTCCCCTGCAACCGCAGGAAATGTAAAACTTGTGCCCACACCTCCACACTCACTTCCCTCCAAGGCCCCAAGGAATCCTTCCATATCCGCCACAAGTTCACCTGTACCTCCACACACATCATCTATTGCATCCGCTGCACCTGATGTGGCCTCCTCTATATTGGTGAGACAGGCCGCTTACTTGCGGAACGCTTCAGAGAACACCTCTGGGCCGCCCGAACCAACCAACCCAATCACCCCGTGGCTCAACACTTTAACTCCCCCTCCCACTCCACCGAGGACATGCAGGTCCTTGGACTCCTCCACCGGCAGAACACAACTACACGACGGCTGGAGGAGGAGCGCCTCATCTTCCGCCTGGGAACCCTCCAACCACAAGGTATGAATTCAGATTTCTCCAGCTTCCTCATTTCCCCTCCCCCCATCTTGTCTCAGTCGGTTCCCACAACTCAGCACCGCCCTCCTAACCTGTAATCCTCTTCCTGACCTCTCCGCCCCCAACCCACTCCGGCCTATCACCCTCACCTTGACCTCCTTCCACCTATCCCACCTCCATCGCCCCTCCCCCTAGTCCCTCCTCCCTACCTTTTATCTTAGCCTGCTTGGCTCTCTCTCTCTTATTCCTGATGAAAGGCTTATGCTCGAAACGTCGAATTCTCTATTCCTGAGATGCTGCCTGGCCTGCTGTGCTTTGACCAGCAACACATTTGTTGCTGTTGCGAGTTCAAATCAGGATTGTCTCAAGGTAATTGTGCAGGTTGTGTCAGGAGCTAACAAAGTGCTGTATCTGCCGCACAGTGTGTTGAAAGATAATATTCAGTAAAATAACTGAGTCAACTCTTATAAACAATGATATTTGTTTACTGAACACGATAAATATTAGAACAATAAAACGTATTATAACATAATGAAAAACGCTACCATCTATCCTATAGTTTACCTTAACTTTGGATGATCACATACCACCCCACTAGAAGTTGACCGGATTCCACGTGGTGAAGTCTTCTTGTTCTTCTGATGGTCTTGTAGGTGTCTTGTCTTTCAGTGGTTATTCTTGAATTACAACTCTCTGAGGGATTTTATTTTGATTCTTATCCTTCCAAGTCTTCACGCCTTTTGGGAGGGTGTGGAGTATCTGCCAATGGAATGATCAGGTTCAGTTGCCCTGATCAATCACACCCAACCTGGGGTTGTCACATTGATGGCCCAAAGGCGACATTCCATTGTCCATTCAGGTCCAACTTCAGAGGTGTATTACAGGGTCTGTAGCTGTCATGTTTGTTTGCAAACAATCTCTGGGTAGCTGCAGCCTGTCTGGATTCTGCAGCATGTGGATTAGCACAGACACTTTGGTCAAAGCTGTGTTCGACTTCCCAGCATGCATTAATCATTGTTCATTTTTGTAACTCCATGGTAAATTCATTATTGCCCATCGTAAGATTATTATTTCAGGTGGCACGGCTGGTCAGAAAGGCAAATGCAGTGGTGACATTTATTTTGAGAGGACTTGAATATTAAAGAAGGGATGGATTTCCGCGGCTCCAAAAGACTCTGGTCAGACCACATTTGGTGTATTTTGTACCGTTTTGGGCTCCATAACTCAGGAAGGATGTACCACCTCTGATCGTGTTCAGAGGGTTTCATTAGAATGGTCCTAGGAATGGAAAGCTCAACGTATGAGGTCTTTGGGTCGCTGTAGTTTATATGGATGAAGGGGGTTTTAATAGAAACATACAGAATACTGGTTGCCTGGGTAGGGTAGATATTGGGAAGATGCTTCTACTGTTAGGCGAGAAAGAATACAAGGACATAGCCTGAGGGTCAAGAGAAAATCTTTAGAACGGTGATAAGTAGAAACGTCTTCAACCTGAGAGTTGTGAATCTATGGTAGAATGGCAGTTTCCTTCCCTAAAGGACACCAGGTGAGTTTTTCTTGGCAATCGATACAGCACCACCATCGGTCTCTTAATTCCAGATTTGAATTCAAGCTCCGCCACTTGATGTGGCAGGATTTGAACACAGGTCACACAAACATTTTCTGGGTTTATCACATAAGAATTCAGTATTAACACCACGAGGCCACTGACTTGCCCAATCCTCCACTGACTTGCCCAATCCTCCACTGTGTGACAAACGTTGCAGTATGACATGCACTGGGATTTGCCTTCATGCAATCCTTGACTTCCTTATCAAGGTATGGATGATTTTGATCTTTAGTATCTCCCTAATTATTTGCCAAATTTCTTCAGCTGTCCTGCCTTTGACTGTTCTTTTCTCCTCCCAGTACACTACAGCCAAATCCTTCCTTAGGCAATGAAAGTTAAACTGGCCTTACACTAACACTCTCATGTATGACTCAGTCTTCATTCTCTCAATCTGAATGTGAAACTCCAGCATGTTGTGGTTACTCTTTCCAAGGCAAAGCTCATCCACCAATCCTTCCTTGTTACATAATATCAAATCTCAATTAGATTAGATGCCCAACTGTATGGAAACAGGCCCTTCAGCTCAACAAGTCCACACCGACCCTCCAAAGAGTAACCCACCCAGTCCCATTTCCCTTTGAGTAACGTACCTAACTCTATTAGCAATTCCGCATGGCCAATTCACCTGACCTGCACATCTTTGGACTATGGGAGCAAACCCACGCAGAAAGGGGAAGCATGTGTACAAACTACACGCAGACAGTCCTCCGAGGCTGGAATCGAACCTGGGACCCTGGTGTTGTCCCACCACTGAGCCCCCGTGCCACCCCCTTCTCTGGTTGGTTCCTGACGTCCTGCTCTCAGACATAATCTCTCATACATTCTATGAATCTTTACTCAAGGTTATCAAGTTGATTAATTGAGCCAATTTGCATGTTCAAACCACCCATAGTTACTGTTGTGCCCTTGTTACAAACCCTCACTCTTTACTACCTCGGAAGTACTTTGGGGGGACTGTGGCTGAAAATTGCTCTTCTCAAGATGTTTCTTCTCTTGCTTTTTATTTGCACTGAGACAGATTTCTTTTTTTTTGGCACAAAACACTTTGAAAAGGATTGACTTCCCACTCGCTCGAACAAATGTTTATTTTCTTTTCACTAACTACATTTCACAGTAAATATCGACGATTTTAGAGGGCTAAAAGTAGTCATGAGATATCGATAGCAAACAGGATTGAGGAAAATCCCAAACACTTATTTTCGTATATAAGGTGCAAGAGAGTAACAAGAGAAATGTTTGGCCCACACGTGGACAAAGGAAGAAAGTGATGCATGGAGTCAGAGAAAATGGGTGAGATTCTTAGCGAGTACTTTGCATCTGTATTCACAAAAGAGAGGAACATGACGGATGTTGGGGTTAGGGATAGGTCTATGAGTACTCTTGGTCAAGTCGACATAAAGAGGGAGGAAATCTTGGATACTCTAAAAGGTATTAAGGTAGACAAGCCCCCAAGTCCACATGGGATCTACCACAGGTTACTGAGGTATGTGAGTCTGGAAATAATGGACTTTAACATATATCTTTGCAGGTTTATTGAACATGGATGCAGTCCCGGAGGATTGGAGAATTGCTAATATTGTCCCCTTGTTTAAGAAGGATAGCAGGGATAATCCTGGTAATTGTAAACCGGCGAGCCTGACGTCAGTGATAGGGAAGCTGCTGGAGAAGATATTGAAGGACTTGACTAAGGCATTTTATTAGGTTCCCCATGGTTGGTTGATGAAGACAGTGATTTCGCATGGGTGCCAGGGTGTTTTATCCAGATGGATAAAGAACTGGCTGGGCAACAGAATACAGAGAGTAGTAGTGGAAGGGGAATTCTCAAAATGGAGACCTATGACCAGTAGTGTGCAATAGCTATCCGTGCTGGGTCCACTGTTGTTTGTGATATATACCAATGATTTGGAAGAAGGTATCAGTTGCCTGATTAGCAAGTTTGCAGATGACACCAAGATTGTAGGAGTAGCATATAGTGAAGGGGACTGTCAAAGAATACAGCAGAATATAGATTGATTGGAGAGATGGGAACAGAAATAGCAGATGGAGTTCAGTCTGTGCAAATCCGAGGTGATGCACTGTGAAAGATCCAGTTCAAGAGTGAACAACACAGTAAACGGGAAAGTCCTAGGGAAAATTGACTTGCAGCGATATCTGGGTGTTCAGGTCCATTGTTTCCTGAAGATTCCAACATAGGTGTGTAAAGTGGTCAAAGCGGCATATGGCATGATTTCCTTCATTGGATCATGTGTTGAGTACAAGCGCTGGCAGGTCATGTTACAGTTGCATAAGACTCTGGTTTGGCCACATTTGGAATACTGCATATAGTTCTGGTCACCATATTAACAAAAGGATATGGATGCTTTGAATAGGGTACAGAGTAGGTTCACCAGGGTGCTGCCTGGGATGGACGGTGCTGGTTATGAAGAAAGATTGAGTAGAGTAGGACTATCTTCGTTAGAAAGATGAAGGTTGAGGTCTACAAAATCAAGACAGACATACACAGGGTGGATAGCAAGAAGTTTTTGCGCCAGATTGTGGAACGCAATTACTCGGAGTTTAATGTGAGAGGGGAAAGGTTTAGGGCAGATATATGTGGGAAGTTTTTTACACATGGGGTGGTGGAAGCCTGGAACATGTGGCAGCGGAGGTGGTGGGGCAGGAACGATAGCATTATCTAAGATGTATTTAGACAGATACATGAATTGACATGGAGCAGAGGGATACAAACCCTTAGGAAATAGGTGGCAGGTTTGGAAAATAGGGGATCTGGATCAGTACAGGCTTGGAGGGCCGAAGGGTCTGCACCTGTGTTGGAATGTTCTTTGTTCTTTATCATTCATTCTAACAACAGCAATTTTTCACTTATTGTTTGCTACAATTTAATAATGTAAACGATTTATTTATTTGGTAGTGCATGTCAAATTATTGTCGTTTCTAAATTACAGTCACAGAGTCAAAGAGATGTACAGCATGAAACAGACCCTTCGGTCAAACTTGTCCATGCCGACCAGATATCCCAACCCAATCTAGTCCCAGCTGCCAACACTCAGCCCATATCCCTCTAAACACTTTCTATTCATATACCCATCCAGACACCATCTAAATGTTGCAATTGTACTATCTACCACCACTTACTCTGGCAGTTCATTCCACGCACATACAACCCTCTGAGTGAAAAAAATGCCCCTTACATCTTTTTACATTTTTCCCTTCCCAACTGAAACCGATGCCCTCTAGTTCTGGACTTCCCCCACCCCAGGCAAAAGACCTTGTCTATTTACCTGATCCATGCCACTCATGATTTTATAAATCTCTATAAGGTCACCCCTCAGTCTCCAACATTCCAGGTAAAACAGGTCCAGCTTGTTCAACCTCCAGCTGTCGCTCAAACCCTCCAACCTTGGCAACATGCACGTAAATCTTTTCTGAACCCTTTCAAGTTTCCCCTGATCGATCAAATCCTGCGGATTTTTCCACCTTCATGCGTTTCAAGACATGCAGCACTTCTTCCTCCGTAATATGGATATTTTTCAAGATATCACCATCTATTTCTATGTATATCTACATCTCCCATGTCCTTCTCCTGAGTAAACACTGATACAAAATACTCGTTGAGTATGTATCCCATCTCCTGCGGCTCCATGCAAAGGCACCTTGCTAATCTTTGAGGGCTCTATTCTCTCCCTGTTTACCCTTTTATTCTCAATCTATTTGTAAAATCATTGTGGATTCTCCTTAACTCTATTTGTCAAAGCTATCTCATGTTCCTGTTTTGCATTCCTGATTTCCCTCTTTCGTATACTCGTCCTGCCTGTATACTCTCCTCAGGATTCACTCTATCTATCCTGCCTATTCCTGTCATATTCTTCCTTCTTATTCTTAAGCAGACTCTCAATTTCTTTGGTCATTCAGCATTCTCTATACCTACCAGCTTTTCGTTTTACCATAACAAGTATATACTGTTTCTAGACTCCGGCTATCTAATTTCTGAAGGTTTCCCATTTTCTAGCCGTCCCCTTACCTGTAAACATTTGCCGCCATCAGCTTTTAAATGATCTTGTCTAATACCGTCAAAATTAGCCTTTCGCCAATTTAGAACTTCAACTTTTAGATCTAGTCTATCCTTTGCCATTTTTATTTTAAAACTAATAGAATTGTTGGCAAATAACTGAATTTCACACATTTCAGGTGAGAAATTAAATCGATTGATTATATTTAAATGTGTAAGAGTTATAATTCTATTTGCTTGTTCAATCATTTGCTCGCTCTGAATATTCAATCTGTCAGATGTCAACCATTTTGAAAATGATAGAGCGACAATGCATGCATTTGAATACTGAGATTCAATGTGTAATTGTCATCAACAGAATAGTCAGACATGTACATTTTCGATACAAAACAAAATATGCATTCTTTACTTTTGTGTCATAAAAGGTTGTTCGGTGTTTACGTTTTAATTCTATCAATATAGAATCAATTGTATTGTTTTCAGCAATGATGCAGTTATTGTTCAGTTGAATAATTGTAGCTCATACCTTATTATTGCCAATTCATAAACATGGAAAACCCCTGATTATTTTTCAGGTCAGCAAACCCATCACTTTGCATTATGACCGATATTAAAAGTGGATTCCAGAAGGGTGAAATCGGGTACAGTGCTACTGGACCTCACAGCTGCACGTAGCACTCAGAGAGACACTAGTCCTGAATCTGTGATGAGAGTTTCCCACCTGGGTCAGGGCAGTCATTCAAACATTCCCTCACAGAGAATCATTTGGAATCCACCTTGAGCAGGAGGAAACTAGCCAACAGGCTATCACTGCTCTCAGTGCAGGTGCAAATGCTGTCTAAATTAGATACCAATGAGTGACCAGGAACCATGCCGAACAAATTCAGCCTCGGTCAGAGCCTGGCCCAGGGAGCAGATGTATGGACATGGAGTATCAGAATCACATTGCACGATTTACTTATGGTGATGACATCTGGCATGTCCCTCAGACTCCATACATCTGCACCCTGGACCAGACACTGGATGAAAACGTTCACAATCGACAGTCGATTGCAGTATTTTGTGTCTCAGAGTAAACCCTCTGAAACTATATCCGATAAGTGTACCTTCACATTCAACAGTATCAAAATAAAATTATACATGTCTGTGGATAGTCAGATACGAATTCATAGGTCACCCAACAGAATGTATCTGAAGAAACCAGGAGCAAACTACAAGCCAAAAATCGTTTTAATAACTGAACTTGGTGGATTTTGTCTGGTTTATATAACCACACGTACTGTGCTGACACTCAGTTGAATGTAACAATTACAACAAAACTGGTAGCCTTGGTCTAACGCCCCTCCCCACTTACTTACCTCACAAACCTCACTTCCTCACACATTCACCAACTGATGACAATCCACAATCTGATGAAACTTGGAGCATAGAACGGTACAGCACAGTGACGCACTTCAGCCCTCAATGTTTTGCCAGCCTTTTATCCTACTCTAAGATCAGACAAATCTACATAACCTTCAATGCACTAACTTTCGTGTGCCTATCCAAGAGTCTTCCTAAATATCCCTAATGTATCTGACTCTACAACCACCGCTGGAGGAAAGCCCTAGCCGCTAAACCTTTCTTTGTAAGACATGCCCTCCAGTCCAGGCAGCACCCTGGTAAGTCTCCTATGCACACTCCCTGAGGCTTCCACGTGTTTCCTATAATGAGGCAACCAGAACTGAACACAATATTTCAAGTGTGGTTGAACCACAGCACTATAGAGCGAAGAAATAACCTCGCTGCTCTTAAACTCAATCCCCCTGATAATGAAAGACAAGACACCGTATTCCTTCTGAACAACCCTATCAACTTGGGTGGCAACTTTGAGAGATCTATGGACAATGACCCCAAGATCCCTCTGTCACTCCACACTGCCAAGAATTCTGCTTTTAACCCTGTATTCTTTAGGCAAATGCAACCTTCCAAAATAAATTGCTTCACACTTTTAAAAGTTGAACTCGATGTGCCACTTATCAGCACAGATCTGCATCCTGTCCATATCCTGTTGTAACCTACAATAGCCCTCCACACTATCCACAACTACACCAACTCCGTGTCAGCGGCATAGTTACTAACCTACTTGTCCACTTCCTCATCAAAGTTATTTATAAAACTCACAAGGAGCACAGATCCCCGAGCCATTCCCTGTGGGGCACCACTGGTCACAGAGCTCAAGGCTGTCTACTTTCCATCTGCTTCCATCTTGTGTCTTGTGTGGGTCGGCCACGCCCGTATCCAGACAGCCAAATTTCTCTTCGCCCCATGCTTCCATACCTTCTGAATGAGCCTACAATGGGGAACGCCTTGCTAAAATTCTTGTTGGCCTTCATCAATGTGTTTTTCACATCTTCAAAGAATTCAATAAGATTCCTGACGGATGACCTGCTCCTCACAAAGCCATGCTGACGATCTGTAATCAAACTATCGTTTTCTAAGTTATTGTAAATACTGTCTCTCAGAAACGCGTGCAATAGTTTACCCACCACTGATGTAAGACTGACTGTTCGGTCATTCCCAGAGTTATCCCTGTTGCCTTTCCCGATCAAGGCAATAACATTTGTCACCCTCCAAACATCTGGTTGGCACTGCTCCAGTGGATAGTGCGGACTCAAAGATCATCGCCAAAGGCACGCCAATCTCTCCCGTCACTTCCTACAGTAACCTGGGGTAACTCCATCTGGCCCGGGGGATTTACCTATCCTAATGTTTGTAATTCATTCAATCAGTGTATACATCCCTTCAACGTTTCTACACCCAGTCCAACCAACTGATTAACTGCTTTCCATTTCAGTGCAATATACAGTGCTGCCTTCCTGAGTAAGTACAGTTCACAACATTCTGTGAATAATGGAATGAAAAAAATAAAGAAATGCACCAATGCCTTCCTGATGAAGAGATTATGACCGAAACATCGACTCTCCTGCCCCTGTGATGTTGCTTGCTCTTTTCGAGCACCACATTTTTTGATTCTGATCTCCATCAACTGTAGTCATCACTTTCTACATTACAGAGGGCTGTCCCCTCTGCACACTGAGGGGGGAATTAACCATCAGAAACATATTGTATGTGGAGCTGACTGCTCAGTTCTGGAAAGCTGCTCTTGATGAATACATATTTTTAAAAAGAAATTGCAATTCCACAGATATTCATTTGGTGCCAGAGTTAAGAGTTGTGGTTGATGGTTTGAGCAGCTTGATAACAAACAGGAAATGACTGAATAACTCCGAGGTACAGGGTATTCCAGGTATTATATTCCAGCTTATGTTAATGCTGTGAATATTATCAGACAGGCTGAAAGATGTGATAAGGGAATGAGTTGACATATGGAGGTATGACATTTTTACCATCACAGATGCGCATTTGAGGGAGGCCAGGGCTAACAACTAAATACTCTGTTGTACTGGAGCTATAGGCAGTACAGGGCAGGGTGTTAAAGAGGATGTGGTGTTGTTTTATTAATTAATAAGTCAGTTAGTTCTAAAAGGTTGGACAATATCTTGGAAGGGTCTTCGAATGAGGCTTTGAGGGTCGAGGTTTGAATCAAAATAATGACACACACATTGCTTTTTAAGCACATTTTAGCTTATAGTTTGGAAACAGGCCCTTCGGACCAACAACACCACACAGACCCTCCGAAGAGCAACATTAAGATTGACAAGTCGCCAGGCCCGAATCAGATTTGTCTTCGGCTGCTTGGGAAAACGAGAAACGTGATTGCTTCGTCACTTGGGAAGATATTTGCATCCTCGGTCTCCAACGGAGTCGTTCCTGAGGATGGGAGAGTGGCAAATGTAATTCCTCTCTTCAAGAAAGATAATTGGGAATTTCCATGCAATTACGGTCCAGTAAATCTCACGTCTGTCGTCTGCAGTGTGTTAGAAAGGATTCTAAGGGGTAGGATTTATGACCATCTGGAAATGCATGGCTTGATTAAATGCAGTCAACACGGCTTTGTGAGGGGTAGGTCATAATGAGGGTCGAGCTGTGGATGTGGTGTATATGGACTTCAGCAATGCATTTGATAAGGTTCCCCATGGTAGGCTCATTCAGAAGGTCAGGAGGAATGGGATGCACGGGAACTTAGCTGTCTGGATACAGAATTGGCTGGCCTACAGAAGACAGTGAGTGGTAGTACAAGGAAAATATTCTGCCTGGAAGTCTGTGGTGAGTGGTATTCCACAGGGCTCTGTCCTTGGGTCTTTTGTAATTTTTATTAATATCTTGGATGACGGGATTGAAGGATGGTTCAGGAAGTTTGCAGACGACACAAAGGTTGGAGGTGTCGTTGACAGTATCGAGGGCTGTCGTAGGCTGCAACGGAACATTGACAGAATGCAGAGATGGGCTGAGAGGTGGCAGATGGAGTTCAGCCTGGATAAATGCGAGGTGATTCATTTTGGAAGGTCGAATTTGAAAGCTGAGTACAGGATTAAGGATAAGATTCTTGGCAGTGTGGAGGAACAGAGAGATCTTGGTAGGCAGGTAAATGGATCCCTTAAAATGGCCACCGAAGTGGACAGGGTTGTTACGAAAGCAGATGGTGTTTTGGCTTTCATTAACATGGAGATTGAGTTTAAGAGTCGTGAGATCTTATTGCAGCTCTATAAAACTTTGGTTAGACCACACTTGGAATACTGCGTCCTTTTCTGGTCACCCTATTATAAGAAAGATGTGGATGCTTTATAGAGGGTTCAGAGGAGGCTAACCAGGATGCTGCCTGGACTGGAGGGCTTATCTTATGAGGAGAGATTGAATGAGCTCGGACTTCTTTCATTGGAGAAAAGGAGTAGGAGAAAGGAGCTAATTGAGGTATACAAGATAATGACAATCATAGTTAGAGTCGAAAACCAGAGACTATTTTCCAGGGCAGAAATGACTAACATGAGTTGTCATAGTTTTAAGCTGGTTTGACGAATGTATAGAGGAGATGTCAGAGGCGGGTTCTTTGCACAGAGAGTTGTGAGAGCATGGAATGCGTTGCCAGCAGCAGTTGTGTAAGCAAGGTCTTTGGGGACATTTAGGAGAAGACTGGACATGCACATGGTCTCAGAAATTTGAGGGTGCATACATGAGGATCAATGGTCAACACAACTTAGTAGACTGAAGAGCCTGTTCTGTGCTGTACTGTTCTATGTTCTATTTTCAAAGTCCTTGCACTTAATAATAATTTGGACTTGGGTGTGGAACTGAGACCCATCATTTCAATGCTCCATACTGTGAGTTGTGCACTGTTTACACCATATTGTTATAACGACGAACTGAATAAAGGGGGGATTTTGTGTTTATTGGACAATCTAAAAGTTGGTATTACAAAAGGATGTCGGACCTTCAGTAAAAAGACTTTGCTGTTAATGGTTAGGGCAATACTGCAAACATTGACACAGAGATTTCCAGCTCAAGTCACACACAAAGCTGTTGGGCTGGGTTGAAGCCAGCCATTAGTGTAGCTACACAATTCTGTTTGGATACTGACATCGTGGAAATAATATACACTGGATTTGATTTATGAGAGATTCAATGTAAGATGCTGTGTGCTGCCTTCATTCAGGACTGGGTCCAAGGTGCAGAATTACAGAGTTTAGGTGGCACACCAGAAGGGGTATACTAGCAAGACATGGTTGTTTACAGGTCATTGTTACAAATGTTGAACTGCATCTGGACTAGCGCCATGTGCTAGTCCATTGACCAGTCTGCCCCACACACATCTCCCTGTTGTTCAGAATGTCCCTAATCAGTCTATTGTAAGGGATTGTGTGAGTAACTGTCCAGCTCAAGTTAGGAAGCTCTCTGAACAGATTTTGGAGATGGCCAGTGTTTTGGAGGTCATGGTGAGGGCCAGTAAAACTGTGTCTGAATGTAGGTTTTTTTTCTCAAAGTCATTTCCAAGAGTTTTGCTGCCTGAAAGATGGTGTGTTCACTGATCTGAACATGAATTGGCTGTTTACTATAGTTGCTGAACTGTAATAGTTAGGTGTGCGCTCTGGTAAATCATTTATTGTTCACTTCAATTGTTTTCAACTGAAAAACAATGATGTTTGGTTTATTTTAAAATATGTAAGAAATAAAGCGATATTAACTCTTCATTATACAGAATGTAAAAGTGACCTATTGTATATTTCCCACAGACTAATCAAGCAACAATCAGATATTGTCTGGAAAGCAAGATTATGTGAACAGGACTATGTCCCAGGCAACATCACCACCCTCTCTGGTAGGCTCATTCCCACTGAAAGGACACAGTCAGGCTGAGGGAGACAGCTCCTTGACATATAGTCAATATAGGGCGGCGTGGTGGCTCAATGGTTCGCACTGCTGCCTCACAGCACCAGGGATTCCAGCCATGGGCCACTACCTGTGTGGAGTTTGCACATTCTCCCCTTATCTGCATGGGTTTCCTCCCACCGTCCAAAGAAATGCAGGTCAGGTGAATTGGCCATGGTAGTGGGTTGTTCTTCGGAGGGGGTTCGCATGGACTGGTTGGGCCGAAGGGTCTGTTTCCACATTGTCGGAAATCTAACGTAATCATAGTGCTCAGCATTGGTGTTGGATCCTGTGGTGGCTGGACTGCTCTGGGGCAGGTTATGGGGAACCAATAAAAGGGAAACCTATAATTGACCACATCATCACCGATCTGCCTGCTGCAGATACAGCTCTCCATTTCATATACCAGTAAGAATGGTCACTGCACAGTCCTTATGGGGAACAAGGGCTAACTTCACACTTTGCGGACCCTTCACACCGTGATATCTACTGAATGGTACAGACTTTAAACAGATTAAGTAACCAATGAAGATGCATCCATGAGATACAATGGCTCATTGGCAGCAGCACAATCATATTCTGTACAACTCATACAGTTTACAACTTCCTGGGCCGACATGCCTCCCACTGTACAGTAACCACCACGGCCCGACATACGTCCCTCTGTGCAGTAGCCAACACGGCCCAACATACCTCCCACTGTACAGTCACCATCACGGCCCTACATACCTCCCACTGTACAGTAACTGTCATGGTCAGACATACCTCCCACTGTACAGTAACTATCTCAGTCCGACTTACCTCCCACTGTACAATCCACAATCAAGTCCAAACATACCTCCCACTGTACAAGAACCATCACAGCCCAACACACCTCCCAAATATACGGTAACCATCACGGACCTACATACCTCCCTCTGTACAGTAACCATTACAGCCCGACACACCACCCAAATATTCACTAACCATCACGGCCCGACACACCTCCCACTGTACAGTAGCCATCACGGCCCTACATACCTCCCTCTGTACAGTAACCATTACAGCCCGACACACCACCCAAATATTCACTAACCATCACGGCCCGACACACCTCCCACTGTACAGTAACCATCATGGCCTGACATACCTCCCACTGTATTGTAACCATTACGGCCCGACATACCCCCCACTGTACATTAATCATCATGGCCTGGCATACTTCCCACAGTACCGTAACCATCACGGCCCCACATACCTCCCATTGTACAGTAACCATCACGGCCCGGCATATCTCCCACTGTACAGTAACCGTCATGGCCTGGCATACCTCCCACTGTACAGTAACCACCACGGCCCAAGATCCCTCACACTGTATAGTAACCATCAAGAGCACAGTGTTTAGCACAGCTGCTACACAGCACCAAGGTCCTAGGTTCAATTCCGGCCTTGGGTGTCTGTGTGGAGTTTGCACATTCCCCACGTGTCTGCATGCATTTCCCCCGGGTGCTCCGGTTTTCTCCCACAGTCCAAAGATGCGCAGGTCAGGTGAATTGGCCATGCTAAATTGCCCACAATGTTAGGTGCATTAGTCAGGGTAAAATATAGGGCAGGGAAATGGGTCTGGTTGGGTTACTCTTCCGACGGTTGGCGAGGAATTGTTGGGCTGATGGGCCTGTTTCCACATCGTACGGAATATAATCTAACCTCCACGATTCAAGTCGGGAATATGATGGAATAATCACTTATCTGAATTAGTGCAACTCCTACAGTATTCTAGTACGGACTTCCTAACAACAGGCAACACAGTGAAATAGTGAATATCCTGTCTCACAAACTTGATGGATTATTTTGAGGAAGTGACAAAATTGATTGATGAGGACATGGGGCTCGATGTTGGCCGTTTGGGCCTTAGCAAAGCCTTTGATATGGTTCCTTATGGCAGACTCATACAGAAGGTGAAGTGAAACGGGATCAGCGGTCAGTTTGTAAGATGGATAGAGAACTGCTTTGTCATAGAAGACAGAGTACTGATGGAACAGTGTTTTCGTGATTGGAGATCTGTAAATAGATTGATGGAGTTGCACATTATGAGGATGATTGCCACAGAATACAGCAGGATTTAGGTCAGCTGCAGACTTGGACAGAGAAAACATAGATGTAACTTTATCTGGGCAGTTGTGACGTGATTCGTTTTAGAAGGTCTAATGCAGGAGAGAAGGATAAAGTAGATGGAAAAATTATTGGCCGCATCAACATCCGAAGGGATCTCAGTGTACCACTCCTCAGTTCCCTGAAAGCGGCAACACGGGTGGATAGGGTGATCAAGAAGACTGATGGCAAACTTGCGGACATGAATCAGAGTATGCAGTATGAACATGAGGAGGTCATATTGCAGCTGTAGAGAAACTTAGTTCAGGCACATTTCGAATGTTGTGTACAATACTGTTTGCCACACCAGTAGAACGATGTGGAAGTGTTGGAGATGGTATGGAAAAGTTTTACCAGGATGTTGACTGGCCTGGAGGCTTTTAGCCAGAAGGAGATATTGAATAAACATGGTTTGTGTGCAGCTGAGCATCACTGTCCATGGGCTACCTGATAGATATTTACAAAATTATCAGAGGCATTGATAATAGAAGAGCAGTTAGGTTTTAGGTAAAAGGGAGAAAGTTCAGGAGCTGTGGTAGGTTTTTTTTTTGCTGTTCCAGACAGAATGTGAAAGTGCCTGGAATGCACTGATAGAGGGGAAGGAGCCAATACAGCAAGGTTTAAGAGGCATCTTGGCACAAGTATGAGTAAGTAGGGAATAGAATGACATAGAAGGTATCGGAGGAAAAACTTTTATTTTAACTATAAAACGGCATCATGTGCCAGTGCGGGCTTGCTGGGATGAAGGACCTGTTCCTGTGCTGGACTGTTCTTGAAAACAAGATTTGAGTGCAGGAGTGGCAAGATGTTGACTGAATGATGACTGATGATCAACAGCCATATACAGTGTATCTCTCAACAACTTGCAGCTTCATACCCTCCTACCTACAACAGGGAAACTCAACATGGAAAATTGGACGTGGAGGTCCGAGCTGGTAACTGGTGACTCCATCTCGCCCGTCGCTACGACGGCCTTCTATTTTGGACACCAACATCTCGGGGGACACTGCATAGACAGAAGCTGCATGCACTCCACACCCACCAATGCTGGTATCTGTCACATGCTAGCCTCACCATGCCATCCCAGCACATCTCCAACACAATGACAGTACGCTTCTGTATTTCAATGCTGCAGCTCAGGGTGGACTGCCAACTCTCATTGCAATGCTGCTGCTAAGACACTGCTCAAGGACACACACCCACCTCATGGACTGTCCCTCTGGGCTGCTCATTCGGTGTTTTTACAGATTCACTTTTAACTGACTTGAATACTCACAGTATTATTGCCTTACCTTACTCTGCCCTCAGCAGTGTTCCCCCTTAGCCAGAGCTACCAGGTTCACCCGCCTGCTGCATTGTCTTGATGTTTAGTAGAGACACAAACCAGGAAGCTTGATATCATTGTCCATAGTCAGTCGCAGTGCCCAGCAGTGAGTCAATGGGTGTCTCAGATCCCAGTGCAACAGTTTGTATACGGTTAGTCAGCTTCTCATGGTTTGTAGTGTCAGGTTCCTTCTCCTGTGATGGGGTGAGGAGCTGAATGTTGGGCAGCCCCCCAACCCTTTTGGATCTTGCTGCTCTATTGTGTGGTGGTTCCTTCCGAAAAGTGACAAATACCAAGAGGTATTAAGGGAGGTGAAATTGTTTGTCACAGCTGGTACAGACCGAGAGAAGGTGCTGCATTCAGTGAGGGTGGGAGAACATGAGCCTTTGTGGGAGTTCGGGGCAGTAACAGAGACTCAGTGAGGGCGAAGTCACAAAGTGCAGATGGTGGCACTTACCATGGTGGAGTGGGGAAGGTCACTGACCTCCTTCCAACACTGCTGGGCATTCACCAAGAAGGCTGGCACCTCACTGGCGCAGGGGTCAATCTCCAACCAAGCTGTCAGGGTGCAGTGTCATGGCCTCCCCTGCCAGTCCTGGAGGAAGATAATGTCCCTTTCATGCACCATGCCACCCACCAGAACCTCAGGGGCTTGGTCTCAAAGTGAAGCCCCAATTTTACCCCCTCTGCCATGTCTAGGCAAGTTTCGGATTGACAATCTAAGAGTACAATGACTTTTTACAGATGGCCTCTGTAACAGGGAGGCCGAGGCATTCTGGGATATCCTGGCAGTGGGCAGTTGTTATGACAAAGGGAAAACAATACATCCATTTAGTGTCAGATGAGAGGAAAAATACGTGGGCAGGGAAGGTAGGTACTGAGGCAGATTGGGGATGGTATCATGAGAAAATGCACTTCACCCTGTGGAGAGAAACCGTCCATGAAACCTGACTAAAATGAGACTTGACCAAATCATTAGATAGCTTAGGCTTCTGTCTGTCTGAACTAAAATAGGGATGCAGTGTGAAATATTGGGATCAACAAACTTGAAGCCGAGAATTTTACAGGAGATTCAAATCCTTAAAAGTGGGGTAATACAATGTTCCAGACTGTTAACAGGAGCCAGGGAAAATTCCCTGCCTTATACTTACCTCCATTATCCAATCCTCACTGGATGCAGGGTTGGTATCGGAGGACTGGAGAACGGCTAACACCGCAACTTTGTTTAATGTGGAGCAAGGGACTGACTGAATAGGTCGCGGCTGGAATTCTGAGACAGTGGATAAACGGTCACTGAGGAAGTCCCAGGGACTCCAGGACAGTCGGCCTGGATTTTTTCAAGGAAGATCGTGTGTAATTAATCTGACTGTGTAGGTTTGAGGCACTAACCTGTAACTACATGTGACTTACTTGGATTTGACGAGAGATCCCATGGCAGGCTGCTTAAAAAGATAAACTATAGGATCCAGATGAATGGAGCAAATGACCCAGAGAAGAGCAAGGCAAGGCATTTGGGGGCATCAACAATCGAGAAGAATGCACAATAAATGAGAGCATTGTCAGTATGGGCAGAAGGAAGCTGGAAACATTAATAATCTTGTTAATATAGCAAATGGTATTATTTCCTCCATCAGACAAAATACGGAACTTCAAAGCAGGAAGCTTATGCTGGAACTATATAAATAATCAGTTCAGTCACAGCTTGGGGACTGTGTGCCGTGCTGGTCACCCCATTACATGGAAGGATGGAATTAGACTGGAGAGGGTACAGAGGAGATCCGTTACCCTGTGACAGTGGAAGTGTAGTTATGAGGAAAACTTGGAACGGTGGATGCTGAGAGGAGATTTGATTGGAGTGCACATATTGTCAGGAGCCTGGGTAGAAAGGGAGAGAACACCTTGTTACTGTCGAAGAGCTCAGTTACGAGCGGCAAATATTTAATGTGATTTGTTGAAATGTTTGCGAAGTGGTGAGGAAAGTCGTTTTTTCACCCAGAGTATGGTCGGGTTCTGGATGTCACACATAGAAGCATGGTAGAGGCAGAAACTCTCAAACCACTATTATAACGTGCCTGGATCTGCACTTGAAGTCCTACACTGTCCGGGGAGCCAGAACTAGGGCTTTAAAACACAACGTCACGTCTTGACCAATGCAGACGGTGGACAGAGTGATCTCCTCTATACTGTGCTATTTTTTGAAGTTTTCAGAAGTTACCAATATCTGATAGGATCATTATGCAGGGATGAGGGGTGAGGGCAGGGAGGAGTAGTGTGTAAATTGATTAGCATCACAATAATTCTGATCCCATCCTTTATATACAATGCTACTTCACTGTGTTGGCCTTTTTGTCCTTCCTACATAAATGAGAAAAACCTTTGATTATCCAGTTCTCAGTCGTGATCACACTGCAACCCCATCTCCATGATCCCATCTCAATCTGGTTCACTCTATTTAATGATACAATTTCACTGGCTTTGTTGAAAAGTTCCCAGCATCATTCTTGCTCCATTGAAGGTTGCTCTCCGTCAACTAATGTTTCTAAGTCTCAATTATTGCATAGCATTCTCTACCATCATCCTGAACTTTACAATAAAATGATCGCTGTGCCCCAAAACGTTCCCCTACTGAAACTGGATCCACTTGCCCCATCTCTTTCCCAAGAACAAGGGTCAACAGTACATGCTCTCTTGGGCTGGACACATAGTCTCCTTCATGTAATCCAGAGGCGTTGGCCCCTCGGGACCCTGCACCACCAGTAACCCAGTCAATATCTGGATAAATTAAGTTTTTCAGTGTAACTAATCTGTAGTATTGTCATCGCTCTCAAATGACCCTGCGTATTTATTCTTTCCAACCTTTCCAATGGTTGCTGGCTGACAGACTGTTCCTCACAGTGTAATTGTACACTTTTTGTTCTGTAGCTCCAGCCTAATTCAGTCTGTCCTTTGACGGATCCTCTTTCTCTTGAACTCCTGAACTAACGCTAATTTAAACCAACACTTCTGCCCTTCATCCTTTCCCTTCCCTCCTATCATTTTGGAATCTTTTATACCCAGCAATATTTAACACCCATTCCTGGCATTATTGAGCCAGCTCTCGGTGATTAGTCCATCAGATTTCCAAACACCAACCTGCATCTGTAACTCCCCAAACTCAGAGGATTCATGTCCGTGCAGACTACCTCAGATTAAAGCTTTCTTTCTTACTCCAAATTCCACTGTCAAACTTTTTGTAAATTAGTACCCCCATAATTTTGACAATCCTGGTAGTCTCATCTACTATTCCTTTTTGGATCCGAAGCACACGCCATGTTATTTTCAATCTGTCCCACACACCCCATAAGAAATTCAGTTCTGGCTCTGTCACGTTAGCCCATCCAGTTGGTACAGTTGCTGACTTCCCCAGAAACAGTCCCAATGCCCCAGGGATCTGAAGTTTTTCCTGCTGCATCATCGTTCCAGTCACACACTCATCTACCTAAAACTCTGAGTTCTGTTCTCACTTGGACACGGCACTGGCAGTAACCAAGCGATTGCTACATTTGAGGTCCTGCTTGCAAACCATGCACCTAGCTCCCCAAATTCTGATTCCCAGACCACTTCACCCTTCCTAACCAGGTCATTCTTACCAACATGGACATGACCTTTGACTGCTCATTGTCTCCCAGACGAATGTCCTGCAGACACCGCGATATTCTCAACCCCACTATCCTGGAATTACAGAAACAAACAGTGACACCTTCTTCAATTTCCTGACTCCCCTATGCCTATTGATCCTCCTTCCTTTTCCCTCCCCTTCTGTACAGTCAGGCTGCTTGTGGCGCTGCAGGCATGGCTTCGACTGCCCTCCCCTGAGCAAGCCGCACCTTCATCAACTTCCAAACCAGGAAACTGAATTGGGAGGGAGATATCAGGATATTCTTCCATTCCCTGAATGTTTCTCTTCGATTGTCTAGTCCCCTATTATTTTTCTTCTTCTCAGCTGTCATGTCTGCAGGGTGATCTGCTCTGTGTATGTGCTATCCACATAACTCTCAGCATCACAGATGGCCATAGAGTCTCCAGTCACTATCTGAGCTCTAAGATCCAGTGTTCATCTAGGACACGAGCAGGGGCTATGACTTCCCAACGTAACAGAACACATTTTCCATCTGACAAACATGTCTTGTCAAGTCTTAAAATGCAACTTAATTAATTACTTAGAAATAATTTAACATCAGCGAATAAAAAAACAATATGGTTAACTCCCTTATTCAACTGTGGCTTACTGAGGATAATGTATTATATTGGCTCAGAATTTGACTTCTCCCTCTTATTTCAGAGTTCCACCCTTACTTCAGAAATTGAAAAATGAATTTGCTAACTTCTATCAATTTACTGACAGTCGCTAATACCGATGTATTATCTGCCAATGAACATACAACCTTTTCTGTGACTGCTATTGCACTTCTTTCAAACTCAGTGCAGGCAACTCCCAGCAGCAGAAGTTTATCTCTGTGACTCCCATGTACGTGTAATCCTCCAGCTCCCACTCCACTCTGCTTCCTCACAGCGTCACTGTCTCTGTGACTCCCAGGCACGATTAGGCCTCGATCCTTAGTGCGGATTTATATCCTCCCACTTTGCTGCTTCTGAAACTCCCAGGTATGTTAGCCTCATGCTCCTGCCCCAAGTTGCTCCGTCACATGGTCACTCCCTCAGTGGCTCGATGCTGATTTCGAGCCTCCTGCTCTGCTGCTTCTCCAACTCCAAGTCCTCGTCTGCCTCGATCCTTGCTACTGATTTATATTCTCCTGCTCTTTGCTGATTTCTCTCATGTTCCCTCCCTTTGTGACTCCCCGGTAATGGTAGGTGTCAAGCCTCAGCAAAGATTTATAACATCCCATTCCGTACTGCTCTCTGACAGAATCGCTGTTGTGCCAGGAAGACAGTGGAAAAGAGAAGGATTGGACAGAGCAGAGGGAGTTTGAGTGATTGAGCGAGCTATATGAGATGGAACAAATTATCCGGGGAGCTAGGCAGAACTGCAATGTCTAAAGCAGTTTATTGGAAGATACAATGAGAGTTGCAGACACTGAAGAAGGCAAAGGAAATATAGAGATCGTGGTTTGTTCTTGACGGAGCTATGTAGAGTCAAAAGTGCTTTTTCTGTGCTGCTTACAGTTATATGGAGAGTTACAGAAACTGAAGGGGTTACAAATTTAAAAAGGGAGAGATTTTAGGTGATCAGAAATTTAAGCAAGAATTTAAGTCAGGGACAACTCGAAATCAATAATAAATGGTGGCTTAGCCAACAAAGCTCATGTTCACCAATGAATGAAGGAATAAAAGATCTACAAGTAGCATTGAAGTCACTCAGGCAGGCCCTTTCAACAGCAATTCACAAACCCAGAACCACTATACCCTGGAAGGACAGGAACTCCAGGTGCACGGGAATACCAGCATTTCCAAGTTTCCCTCCAAGACACGCTCCATCCTCCCAGCACTGTCTGTCCCTACACCCAAAGGACTGCAGTGGGTCAGGAAGGCAGCTCGCCACCATCTTCTCCAGGGAATTACAGATGGGAAGGTAATGGTGAAACTCTGCTGTTTACAGCCAGACAGAAAAATAAATCCAGCAGTGTGTGTGAAATGAAATGTCCCTGTCAGAACAACATGCTGAGCATGGAGAGAGGATTTGTCTGGCACAAGACAGAGAGTGTGAAGGAAGGGGTCTTTTTTCATGATGGGAACTGGTGATGAGGGGAGCTCCGCAAAGGTCAGTGTTGGTGCTACATGCTACACGTTATACATTAAGAGTCTGCACAAAGGATGTGAAAGGGTAGGAGAAATGGGTTTCCAAGGAAGATCTCGGGGATGAAATCGTGTCAACTGAGGAGCAGGTGGAGTCTCTGGGTCTGCACTTGATGAAGCTTCAGACTCAGCGGCAGAATCTCATTCAGACTGACAGAATACTGAGGGGTCTGGATGGAGTGGACGTGGGGAGGATGTTTCCACGAGAGGAGAGACTAGGGGCCAAGGGCACAGCTTCAAAGTCAAGGGACGACCCTTCAGAAAGGAAAACTGAAGGAATGTATTCAGCCAGAGGGTGATGGATCAATGTAACTCACTGCCTCATGGGTCTGTGGATGCGAAGTGATTCAGTGTATCTAACTCCGAGATAGCTAGGTTCTTGATAAGTAAGGAGATCAAGGGTTACAGGGAGTAAGTGAGAGAATGGGGTTGAGAAACAATTTAGCCATAATCGAATAGTGGAATAGACCCGATGGACCGAATGGCCTAATTCTGCTCCTGTACATGATGGTCTTATGGACTGGGCCTTTTTCATAGGTCTCAAGCTGTGCAGTTACAATTTCTGGCATATCGTTTACCATACATTCCAGCACTTTTCGGATTACTGCTATCACCTCTTGGTTTCAGATCAACTGCAGAAAGCTACATCATAGAGTAACATGGGAATCGTTGTGTATAAATCTCAGAAAGGTGGCACCAAGGGTCAGCAGGACAGAGAATGTAAATGGAATGCTGGCATTAATTTCTAAGGGAATTGAGAATAAAAATAGGGAAGGCTTATAACATCTATAGAGGATTCCAACCAGCCCAAACTGAGAATACTGTGAGCAGGTTTGGTCCCCTATCTGGAGGGAAAATGTCCTTGCATTGGAGGCAGCCCAGAGACGTTTCACCAGGCTGATCTTCAACATGGAGGGATATTGATGAGAAGAGGTGGAGAAGGTTGAAAATGCAGTCGTTAAATTTTAGAAAATGAGGCAAATTTATTGATCGAACGAAGAATTTTGTTTTCTTATAGATTCGGTACTGAGACATTGTTTCCCTGAGCAAAGGAAGTGTAACCGGAGATAAAGGGGAATACAGACACCAGAGAAACTAACAGAGAAAAGCTGGTTTGTAGAGACTGGAAGATGTTACAGAGTTCGGGTGGTTTGAGTTCATGTTGGTGGTTCGAGATCAGATAGATTGTCGGGCTGAAAGATATCAAGGAGAGATACAGGGTTATCAGTCCTGAAGGTGGTACAGAGATCAGGAGGAATATAGGGACTAGAGATTAAACAGATAGGGGTGGTCATTGGAACTTCAGGAAATATAGAGAGGGAGACGGTTGTGGAAACGGTGATTACACAGATATTGGTGGTAGGTGGAGCTACAGAAGTTTTTAGAGAAAGGGAGGGTGGGAGATAAGAGAGATTAAACAGATTGGGGTAGTATTTGGAGCTGAAAATGTGTTGCCGGTTAAAGCACAGCAGGTTAGGCAGCATCCAAGGAACAGAAAATTCGACGTTTCGGGCCAGAGCCCTTCATCAGGATTTCCTGTTCCTTCGATGCTGCCTAACCTGCTGTGCTTTAACCAGCAACACATTTACCTCTGATCTCCAGCATCTGCAGACCTCACTTTTTACTCGTGGTATTTGGAGCGACAGGTGCTTATTGAGGAAGGGAGCATTGGAGGAACTGGAGATTACACAGATTGGGGTGGTCGTTGGAGATACAGGAGTTTATAGAGAAAGGGTGCTGGGAATTACACTGACATGGACAATAGTTGGAGCTGCAGGAGTGAATGAGATAGGGAGGGTTGAAAGGGCTGGATCAGTTCACACAGCCATGGAGAAGTGTAGGGATTGGAGGAGCCAGAAATACTGAGGATTGTAGGGCTGAGGGAGCTCAGAGAGCTAGTCAGGACTGTGAAGGCAGGCTTGCAGCATTCCCATCAGTTACACAGATATGTGGAGTGCTCTTCTAGAGGAGGTTACAGAAATCAACAGGGTTGCAGATACTGGAAGATATTACAAAGATAGTGAGCTGTAGTATTTGAAGAGGTTACAGCGACAGGATGCATTGAGGAGTTGGAGGCTGCTACAGGGGTTAAACGTGCAGCAAGGGATCAATAATCTTACATCGATCAGGGGGATTGGAAGCTCTGGAGATAAAGAATGAGAATTGCAGGAACTGAAGAATATCACAGAAATGGGGAGTAACATATGAGTTAGAGGAGTTATAAAATGAGACGACTTGTGTTCAATGGAGTCAGGAAAGATACAAGGAGATCTGAAGGTACCACAGGTGATCAAAGGACAGTGAGGCTTCTCAGTGTAGGATTGGGACAGTTTAAGCAGACAGGGAGTATTTTAGAACATAGAACATAGAACATAGCAAAATACAGCGCAGTACAGGCCCTTCGGCCCTCGATGTTGCGCCGACCAAATCCTACCTAACCTACACTAGCCCAATGACCTCCATATGCTTATCCAATGCTCGCTTAAATGACCATAAAGAGGGAGAGTTCACCACTGCTACTGGCAGGGCATTCCATGAACTCACAACCCGCTGCGTAAAGAATCTACCCCTAACATCTGTCCTATACCTACCACCCCTTAATTTAAAGCTGTGTCCCCTAGTAACAGCTGACTCCATTAGCGGTAAAAGGTTCTCAGTGTCTACCCTATCTAAACCCCTAATCATCTTATACACCTCTATCAAATCTCCCCTAAACCTTCTTTTCTCCAATGAGAACAGGCCCAAGTGCCTCAGCCTTTCCTCATACAATCTTCCTACCATGCCAGGCAACATCCTGGTAAACCTCCTCTGCACTCGTTCCAATGCCTCCACATCCTTCCTATAGTATGGCGACCAAAACTGCACACAATACTCCAGATGAGGCCGCACCAGAGTCTTATATAACTGCAACATGACCTCAGGACTCCGGAACTCAATTCCTCTACCAATAAAGCCCAGTACACCATATGCCTTCCTCACAGCACTATTTACCTGGGTGGAAACTTTCAGAGATCTGTGTACATGGACACCAAGATCCCTCTGCTCATCCACACTACCAAGTAGCCTACCATTAGCCCAGTAATCCACCTTCTTGTTACTCCTACCAAAGTGAATGACTTCACACTTAGCTACATTGAATTCCATCTGCCACCTTTCTGCCCAGATCTGCAACCTATCTCTATCCCGCTGTAACCTGCCACATCCTTCTTCACTGTCCACAACTCCACCAACCTTTGTGTCATCCGCAAACTTGCTCACCCAGCTTTCAAGCCCCTCCTCTAGATCATTTATAAAGATGACAAACAGCAACGGTCCCAAAACAGATCCTTGTGGTACACCGCTAGTAACTGCACTCCAAGATGAACCTCGTCCATCAACTACTACTCTCTGTCTCCTTCCAGGCAGCCAATTCCTAATCCAAACCTCTAATGCACCCTCAATGCCATACCTCCGTAGTTTTTGCATTAGCCTACCATGGGGTACCTTATCGAACGCCTTGCTAAAATCCATATACACCACATCTACTGCTTTACCCTCACCCACCTCCTTAGTCACCTTCTCAAAGAACTCAATAAGGTTTGTGAGGCACGATCTGCCCTTCACAAAACCATGCTGACTATCCTTGATCACATTATTCCTATCCAGATGTTCATAAATCTTATCCCTTACAATTCTCTCTAAGACTGTGCTCTTTACAGAGATTATGAAGTTGTATAGAATTGAGCAACGAACAGAGATACGGAAGGCTACAGCTAATGAAGGCATTTGTTGATGTTACATGCTGAGGTTCTGGAAATTATATGGACAGGAAAGCTGTACAATCTGTCAGAGCTTACAGGGACAGGAACAGCAATAGAGCCTGGAGACACTAACACAGATTTGGAGCATTGCACAGACTGGAAGAGGTTTCTGCTTTAGGGATGGGTGTAGGGGGGTGTACCGGTTACACAGATAGGGGTGTAAGAGCTGGAGAAGGTTATGCAAATGATTAGATTGTTGGGGAGACTTACATTGACAAGGGCCGGTGAGAGCGACGGGAGAATGTTACACAGATAGTAAGTCTTGTAGAAACTGATCGGGAGAGTCACAAGCATTGGAGTTGGTTGCACAGATCGGGGGTGTTGCAGGGACCTAAGAGCATTACGCAGATCAGGAGGATTGTAGGATGTCCACATTTTCAGTGTGTTCCAGGACTGGAAAAGGTTACACAGTTAAGGAGGGATGTTGGAGCTGTGCGAGTCCACAGAAACTCGTAGGTTTGAAGGTATTGGGGCTGTTTATGGATAGAGGGCTATATTTAGGGAAAGTAATATGGAATGCAGAGGGAGAATTTAGATTAGATTCCCTACATTGGTACTTCGACCCAACAAATCCACACCAACCTCCAAAGAGTAACCCACCCAGACCCACTTTTCCCCGACAATGCACCTCACACTATGGGCAATTTAGCATGGCCAATTCACCTGACCTGTACATCATCTCCAGTTCCTCCAATGCTCCCTTTCTCAATAAAGGTGGGAGGAAACCGGAACACCCAGAGGAAACCCACGCAGACACAGGGAGAATGTGCAGACTCCAATCAGACAGTGACCAAATGCTGGAATCGAGTATGGGTCCCTGGCGCTGTGAGGCTCCATTGCTCACCACCGTGCTCTTCAAATTGCAAAATTGCACAAAGAGAGAGTGTTTGAGGTGCTGGGAGTGATGTAGGGAGTGGAGGAGCAAACAGAGATGTGGAGTACTGTTGTGGCTTGAAAAGGGTCTGGAGGTGTTTATACAGATAAGGAGCTCGGTAGGGATGGGAGAAGTTTACTGAGGTCGTGTGCTGCTACAGGCTATGAGGAAGAAGTGTCCTAGGACCTGCCGAAGATTGCAGTGATACCATGTTCTCCTGGGGCTTGAGGAAGGTACATAGGTGGGTATTTTGGTCCGCGCTGGAGGATTTTACAGAGACGGGGGCACTGTAAGTATTGTGCAAGACAACAGAAATAGGGAGTATTAGACTTAGTGCAGGATGGGATTATTGAGATTGGGCATGTTATCGACACTGGAGCAATTTACACACTGGGAGAGTCGTCAGCATAGGAGTAGGTTTCAAATACACAGCGGGAATATGAGAAGGGTGGAGGTTATAGGAACAGGAAATTTTCTGGGAATTGCCAGTATTGAAGACACTGGCACAAACAAGTTGGACCGAAAGGAATGTTTCCTTGCTGAATGACTTGTTCCCATGACAAGAGACAGTGTGAGTGGGGAATATAGAACAGAAAGATTCCAGGTTTCAATGCCATTTCCTTGGAGGAGACCTGTATTCCCCTCTGTTGTACTAATCCTCACTAAGACAGCACAAGCCTGGATTGATAACTGTCAACTTCCTATATTGACACAGGAAGGTTCAATACAGCCGAGATGAAAATTAACAAGAGGGTGCGGTTTGAGCCTGGGACCATCATGGTCTGTGTTCATTCTCCAACACTGTATCTATGTCATGTCTTATGGACCAAAGTTCAATGTATTAAATACACTCTGCTCTGTTCACTGTGAGTGATCTTACCGATCTGCAGGATCTAATGAAGGCTCCAGATCTCTTTCTTCATCTCGCTGGCTGACCAACTGTCTTCAATGTGGTGATGAACGAAACAGGAATTGGGAATTCTGCTGAGTCAGGAGCATTCTGAGTACCTACAGGAGACAGAGAAACAGACAGAATGGGAAATTAGACTGATGTAGTGAGGATTACACATGGAGGATGGCACTGAGTCCCACAGAGAACTGGACAATCCCAGTCTCCATCCCTGGTCGGTGCTGCCCATCTCTCTGGAGTGGAGAATTCTGTTGCCTCAAGATCGGAGTAGCTGCGTAGGGTGCAGTCACCGGCAGCAATTAGATCCTCACAGTGAGGGATACCACATGGAGTGATACGGAGTGATATCACCAGAGTGCAGGAAGGTATCAGGATCAAACCACAGTCAGGAAGAAGGTGCACTGGGAGCAGTACTCAGGGATGAAGGAGCAATCAGTGTGCCATGCAATGACCTCGTGTTACTCTCACTCGACTGTTCATCCAGATTTTAATGCCAGTAGCAGGTATACCCATCTGACTGCTTAATGCCATTTATGTAAGGAAATCTGTTATGGGCTGCCGGTCTGGCCTACATATGAATCCAGACCCAGAGCAAGGAGATTGACTCTCAACTGCCCCGTGAAATGCTCTGGCAAGCCACTCAGCTCACGGGCAGCTCGGGGGTGGGCATGGAATGCTGGCCAGCCAGAGACAGCAACAACCCACGACTGAATTAAAAACAACCCAGCTGGGAGCAGTGTCCTGGCCAATCATATCGGTGGGTTTCTGGACAGGGCTTTAAACTGACAGAGACAATGCAGGGATATGGTTCAGGTGAAAGGAGCTTTTCAAATCCAAAGAGAAAACGTTGGACGCAGGCGGAGGGTGGTGTTCGATGGGTTTGGGGGCAGAAGCGGGAGGCGAGTAGAGGGTGGCTTTGGATGGATTTGGTGGCGGGGGCGGCTGTGGGTCGGTGTTTGATGGGTTTGGGTCTGGCGGGGTGATATTGAAGGTTGGGTGCGGACACTTTTGGAAGGGTTTGGGGTGAGCAGTGGGGCGTTTTGCGGGGCTGGCGGGTTGTGAGGTCTCACGCATGGTTTGCTGCTGCCTAATCACCTCAGCGGGGACTAGACATTACCGAAAACTCAGAACCCCAGAGGAAAAGCATTGAATCAATTAGTCGAATAATCAATTAACTGAATGAAATATTGCCTGCCCATCTCGTCCAGATAATCGAGGTTCCTGTGTATAAACTAGCTGGACGATAACCTGATGTTGTGTGATACTTACCTTCATCCCTGCTCGATCCTCCTGAATGGTCAAAATATTGGCCCTATTCCAGTTTAAGACCTTAATCTGTAAACCTGTCTGTTCTTTCTCCATAGCTATGTTAAAACAAAGACTGTTGTGGTCAGTCGACCGAAAGTGCTCTCTTACCAACACTTCAGTCACTTGCCCACTTCAGTTTCTGAGGGGAGGTCCAGTGCTGCACCCACCTGAGTAGTGTAGACCCCTCTACATCTTGGTTTAGGAAACATTCATAGACATATTTGACAAATTCCAGCCCTTACGGGTCTTTGACACGCTGGGTGACCAAGTCAATCCATGTAATGTTGAAATCTGCAATCACTACTACTCTATTATTTTTTATTGGTACCTGCAATCTCACTATGCATTTACTCCTCTCGTACCCGGTGGTTATTTGGGGATCTAGAACACCTTCCCAGCAGACTGATCATTGCATTTTTGTTTCTAACATTTAAACATATGGCCTCATTTGAGGATCGCTTAATAATATTGTCTCTCAGCACTGTTTTTATGCCCTCCCTAATCAAATGGACAACTCTCCCTCCTCACTTACTTGTCCTTCTATCACACCTGTAGCTTCTCTATCTTGGAACACTGTTCTGCCAGTCCTACCCTTCTCTCAGCCATGTTTCTGTTGTGGCTATAATATCCTAATCCCCAGAGCTAATCCATCGTCTGAACTTGTTTGCCTTACCAGTCAGGCCTCATGCGTTGAAATTAATGCCTTTAAACCAGAAGTATTTTCCCTCCCCATACTGTGCCCCAGATATCCTGTATAGGAAACTTGCCCTCGCTGGCTGGTATATTTTCTCCTGACTAGTTCAAGGCCCCTGTCTTATTCAGAGTCTCAACTCCCTGCCAAACTAGTTTAAATCCTGCCGGGTAACAGGAACAAATCTCCTTCCAGGGATACTGTTGCCCCTCTGCTTCCAGTGCAAACCACCCCCCTGGTACAGGTCACCTCTACTCCAGAAGAGATCCCGATGACCTAAGAACTGTAAACATTACCTCCTCCACAAGCTCCCCAGCCACACATCCATCCGCCTATCTTTCTATTTCTAACCTCACTGGCACGTGACACTGGGAGTAACATGGAGATAATTAACCTCAATATCCTGTTTTTTAACTTCTTACCTAACTCCCTGTACTCATACCACAGGACCCCATCTCTTTATCTAACTCTGTCATGTCGACAGATGTGCACAATGACCTCCGACTGTTCACCCTCCCCCTTCCAAATGTTCAGTAACCGCTCAGAGACATCCTTAACCCTGGTACCCCGGGGGGCAGCACACCATCCTGAGGTCACATCTGCAGCCACACAGTCTCATGTCTGTCCCCCTCACAACTGAGTCTCCTATCAGTATTGGCAAACAGAGGCTGGGAGGAGCTCCCTGCAGTTGGGTCCATATTAGGAAAGTGGAGTATTTTAAAGTGATGCAGTAAGAACGCAGGGCCAGTATGCTCCTTGAAGAGTGAATAGTAAAGGCAGCAAGTCCAGCGAATACTAATCGAGTAATAACGTGAGTTTGATAAAGAAAATACAGTGCAATAAAATCAGGTGAAGCCCTTCACAAGTACAGAGAGTGCAAGGGGATTGTGGAAAGTGAGGGACAAACAATAGTCATGAAATATATTTGACAGATACGATTTCGGAAAAGCCACAGGTATTTTTATCAGCATCGTGAGAGTAAGAGGATTCCCAGCGAAAGAGGAACACCTGTGAGAAACCAAAGGGAGAACTGTGCATGAAGCCAGAGGAAGTAGGTGAGGTCTTCAATGAATACTTCCCATCTGTATTCACACAGGGCAAAGACATTGTAGCCAGGGATTTCAGTTGGGATGTTGAGGTTCCAGAACATTTTAAGATCAATAAGGAGGAGGTATTAAATATTTTCACAGGCATAAAAGTGGAGAAATCACCAGTACGCAATGCAATGAAATGTATCCCAGCCTGCTGTGGGAGGTAAGGGGATTGCTGGGGCCCTCGTGGATATATTTAATACTTTGCTGGCCACATGTGAAGTGCTGAATGACTGGAGGAGAGCTAACGTGGTTCCTTTGTTAAAGAAGGGTAGGAGGGATAGGCCAGGTAATTACAAAGCAGATAGTCTGACAGCAGTGGGAAGAAAATTGGGAACATTTTTGAGGAACAGGTTGAATCAATAACTGGAAAGGCAGGGATCGATTAGTGATAGCATAGATTTGGAAGAGGAAGATAATGCCTGAGATTTCTTTGAAATTACAATTGAAGATATTGGTAAGAGCAGTGCAGATGTTGTGGTTTACATAGAGTTCATTAAGGCTTTTGACAAGGTCCCACGTAGAAGGCTGGTGCAGAAGGTAAGAGCCCATGACATCAAAGGCAAGTTGGCAAATTGGCTCCAAAATTGATGGAGGGTTGTTTTTGTGATTGAAAGCCTTTGCCCAGTGGGTATATCTCAGGTATCTGTGCAGGAACCATTTCTGATCGTTATGGGCATTACACACTCAGATGTGTAAGCAGAAGGTAACATGAGTGGGTTTGCAGATGACATGAAATGTGAGTGTGTTGTCCACACTGATGGGATGGTCTCAGGCTACAGTCTGGAGGTTGAAGCTGAGAAAGAATTCAAGAGAGTCATTTCAATCGACAAGCCAGTCAAGACCACAGCAGGCAATGTGGGAAAACTGGTCAATTAAGCTGCATTTACTTTAATGTAAAAGGCCTGACAGGTTATACAGATGAATACATGGCATGGATGGGAGCATGGGACAGGGATATCACAGGAATTACAGAAACACAGCTGAGGGAGGGACAGGACAGGCAGCTCAATGTTCCCAGGATAGATATTTCAGGAAGTACAGAAGGGGGCGGGGTGGGCAAGAGAGGAGGGGGATTGGTGTTGATCAGTGAAAACATCACTGTAGTGCTTAGAGAGGATATTCCAGGGGATTGCCCAGTGAAGTTGTATTAGTAGATCTGAGAAATACGGCTGGATGATCAGTTTGATATGACGGTACTCTAGGCCCACAGTAGTCAGCAGGAAATTGAGCAACAGATAAGTCGGTGATCTCAGATATCTGTAAGAATAATAGGGTTGTAATGGTCGGGGATTTTAACTTTCTAAACCTAGACTGGAACTGCCATAATGCTCAAAGCTTGGATGGAAGAAATTTGTTCGTGTGTTCAAGAAAACTGTCTCCGTCAGTATGTTACTGGCCCGACTGGAGAATGGGATGCAACCTGAACTCCCTTCGGGAAACAAGGGAGAGAAAAGTGCTGCAGTGCTCGTGGGGGAGCACTTTGGCAAGTCACCATAATTCTATTAGTTTGAAAATAGCGATGGAAAAGGAGAGGCCTGGTCCACAAGTTGAAGGTCAAAACTGACCTTGCCCCAGTCCAGAAGGTATTAGGCAAGAATGTCCAAACGTTGATTCATGGAGGCTATTTTATATTAATGCAATGTTGGGCAAGTGGGATTCATTCAAAAGAGAGATAAATTAATATTTCAGCGGCAGCATATTCCTGTTAGTGTGAAGGACAATGCTGACATAAGTGGGAAACACTGGATGACTGGGGTTATTGAGGCTCTGGTCAAGACAAAGGGGGGCACATGTCATATACAGCCAGCTGGATTAAGTCAATCCCTTGAAGAACATTGTAGCTGTAATTTTACGGTGAACTGACAGAGCTACGGTAGAGAAGTTTCAGGAAAAGTCAGACAGATTTAACATGTATATTACAACAGAAGATCAACTCAGGACAGAATATGACACCTTAAAAAATAATGAAGCCATCCATGTGTGAACCCACAAGAAATGGGTGAGATCCGAAACAAACATTTCACGTCAGAACTTACTGTGGAAAACAGACTGGGGAAGGAGGGAAATAAACAGTGATGTTTTGAAAAGAGTCCACATTGGAGAACAGGGAATGCTGAAGGTTTTCAAACACATTAAAATTAGACAATTCCTTGGGAACTAATCAAGTATATCCCAGGACATTGGGGTAAGTTAAGGAAGAAACTTACAACAATAGTTCTATCACTGACCGCCACGGGTGATGAGCTCGAAGCGTGGAGGTTGCCTAATGTTGTGTTCGTATTTAGGAAAGGCTGCGATGGAAAGCTGGGGACATAAACACCAATTAGTTTGATGTCAGTGGCGCCGATGTTGTTGGAAGGAATTCCATGGGACAGGACTTACGTGCATTTGGAAAGGCAATGATTGATCAGGGATAGTCAGCACAGCTTTGTGCACTCAAAATCAGGTCTCTCAAACTTGATAGAGTTTGTTGAAGAGGTGACCAAGAAGATGGATGAAGACAGAATAGTAGACGTTCTCTATCCTAACGTCAGCAAAGCCTTAGACAGGGTTAGTGTGGTGCACTAGTTAGTAAGGTTAGATCACGTGGAATCAGGGAGAGCAAGCCAAACAAACACAAAATGGGCTTGACAGTAGGAGACAGAGGGTAGTGGGAGAGGGTTGTTGTGCAGACTGGGGGCCTCTAACCAGCGGTGTGCCATAAGCATTGGGGTTTGGACCACGCATGTTTATTATTGACATAAAAGACAACATAAGAATTAGTGTTAGTAAGTTTATGGATAGTAAAATAAGTGCTATAGTGGGCAGTGAATACAGTTATCAAAGGTGATCTTAACCAACTGAGTCAGTAGGTCAAGAAATGAAAGATTAAGCTGAATTCAGGTATTGGATTTTGTTAAGACAATCCAGGGACGAGTAACACAATTAATGGCAGAGCTCTGTGCAGTGGCGTCGAACGGAGAGAAACCAAAGGGTGCAGTTACGTTGTCCTTTGGAAGTGGCATCACAGGTGGTAAGGGCGGGTAAAGTGGATTAGGCACACTAGCCCTCATGGGTCAGAGCATTGAACACATGAGTTGGTCCATCATGATACGGCTGTATCAGACATTGCTGGGACTCCAGTTGGAGTACTGTGTAGAATTCTGATCCTCCTGCTTTAGGAAGCATTTTCCGAAACTGCAAATGGAGCAAACAATGACGAAGATGTTACTGATACTGGAGTGTTTGACAGAAACAGAGAGACTGGATACACTGGAAAGGAACATGGATGGAATGAGACAGATTTGGCAGATAGGGTTAAGGAGAATCCAAAGAGATTCTGCAGCATACAAATACAAAAAAGCTACTAGAGAGACAATAGAGCCTCTCAAAGATCAATCAGGCCATCAATGTGTGGAGCCACAGGAAATGGGCACTACCCAAAATGAATATTTCATTTCAGAACTGTGGACAAAGATTAGGAAACAAAGGGAAAGAAACAGTGATGTTTTGAAAAGAGTCCCCATTACAGAATAGGTGGTGCGGGAGGTCTTAGAACACAAAGGTAGGGAAAGCCCTCGATCCTGAACAAGTGTATCCCAGAACATTGTGGCAAAGCCGCAGTGGGGACCGTGGCAGACATATTTGTATCATTATCCTTCGTATTTCCATTAGGTGTAAGTGGCTGAGGGGTGATCTTATAAAGATTTATTTATAAAAACATAGTTGAATAGTGAAGGTCTGTACCCCACGATAGGGGAATCAATAACTAGAGGGCAAAATATGAGGTGGGACAGGAAATAATTAAAAGCAACCACAGGAGCACATTTCCACACAGAGAATGGTGCATATACTGAATGACCTGCCGCTGAAGTGGCATAGAAAGGTGCAATTACATCATGGAAAAGATATTTGGACAGGTACATGGAGAGGAGAAGGTTTGATGGGATAGGGAACAAACGCAGGCAAATGCGACTCGTTGTGTAACTGTGGTCAGCATGGATTAGTTGGATTGAAGGAACCGTTTCTGTTCTGCTTGGCTCTTTCTCCAGTTATTGGATCAGGAGTCTCCTGAGATAAAGCATGTTGTAGGCACTGAAGCAAGTTACAGCGATAGAGTTGGTAGTCTGGAATACAGTATATTTCAAATATGTGGAGGGATTATCAGGAAGGAAGGAGGCTACAGGGACAGGAACTGTTATAAGATATAACGATTATTGAAGACACTGGTCCACGAGACATGGTATATGTACAGTGTGGGAACACAGAACAGAAAGATCCCAGGCAGCATTCTCACACACTCATGGGAAACCTGCTTTTCCCTCTGTAATACTGATGTTCACTAAGACATCGCAAGCCTGGATTGATAACTGTGACAGTCCCGATGCTGTCTCAATGCAACAAAACTTACAGTAGGGGTGGTGATTGACTTGGGGTGTGTCTGTACTTTGCTCCCCCACCAGCACTGTGTCTAAGTCATGTCTTGTTTGCCGATATTTGGAGCCCTCTCATTGCTCTCTGCTCTGTTCACTGTGAGTGGTCTTATTTACTGCAGGTTTAATAAAGGTTCCAGATCTACCTGCCCTTTGTCTCTCTGGCTGATCAATCATCTTCAGTGTGGTGATGGAGAAACACTCAGTATTTGGGAAGTCTATTCAGTCAGGAACTTGCTGATTACCTGCTGGAGACAGAGAAATAGGCAGGATGGGAAATTAGACCGATGTAGTGAGGATAAATCATGGCAGTCAGTCCCACAGAGATCTGGAAAATCCCAGTCTCCATTCCTGGCATGTGCTGTTGTGTCCCTCTGGAGGAGAGAATCTTGTTGGTGTAGGATCTGGAGTAGATGTAACAGTGAGAGACCATGACAGAGACAGAAATTGGACCCACACAATGAGGAATACCACATGGACAGATACTGAGTGATATCAGCAGAATGCAGGAAGGTATCAGGATAAAACAATCATGAAGGAAAAACAGGTTTAGCACCATGGTGCAATGATATCAGTGTTCAGGGGTCAATACACTGTGAGCAGGTGAAGTGATAGCCTAGTGTTGTTATTGCTAGAGCATGTATCCAAAACCTCACCTAATATTCGGGGGAGGAAGGTTTGAACCCTACCATTTGAAATGGTGGAATTTGAAATAAATATTTCTCAAAATAATAATTGACAATCCATCATAATCATTACTGATGTACAATAAATCCAAACACATCTCCTTTCAAGAAGGACATCTGCCCATCCTCACGTGGTCGGCATGACATACCCATAGCAAACCGTTTGCCTCTCAATTACCCTCTGAAATGGTTGAGCAAGTTACTCAGCTAAACGGCAGCTAGGGCTGGGCAAGAAGATTTGGTCAGCTAGAGACATCCATATCCCATACTTGATTTTTTTTAAAAATCCATTCCGATGGTCGCACTGGAACTGTGCTGGGAGCTGTGTCCTGGCCAACCGTGTCACTAGTTTTATGGAAATGGCTTCAAACTTACAGGGAGGATGCAGGGACAGGGTCCAGGTGAAAGGAATTTTCCAAAACGAAAGAGAAAAGGTGACACATCAGAACAGCATGGGGAATGTGGCCGTAGACAAGCAGAAAGAAACAGGATGGGACAGAGATTAACTAAAACTATATATCAACGAATCGATTTGTGACAGGAAATAGTGGGAAAGAGTAAATTATGTTTTTTTTGGAACAGAGAAAGTCTCTTCAATAAGGCGGATGGATTTTTGACACAAAGGTGAAAGAGATTTAAACACCAGAGATACGTGGTTACAGAGCGAACAAAAGGTGGAAAATATATATTCAATGCTGAGGCTGATTAGACGAGCATTCTTTGCACCACTGCGAATTGCCCAGAGGGCCATATTGCTGTGGGTCTGGAGTCACATGTTAGCCAGACCAGGTAAGAATGTCAGATGTCATTCCCTAACGAAGGTAAGTGAACAGGATGAGTCCTTCATACTGATCAGCAACGCTTTTACGGTGACCTCACTAGTGTCTTGTACAGATTCAACATGGTAAAAACAAGTGCTGCAGATGCTGGAAATCAGAGTCTAGATTATCGTGGTGCTGGAAAAGCACAGCAGGTCAGGCAGTATCTTGACATCCCAACTCTTACACTCATCAGCCTGTCTACCTGTGACACCACTTTCAAAGAACTGTGTACCTGCATCCCTGGGTCTCTGACTGATAACACTACCGAGGACCCAAATATTAACTGTACAAGTCCTGCCCTAGTTTGTTTTACCAAAATGGAACACTTCACGTTTATCTAATAAAACTCCATCTGCTTTTCTTCAGCCCACTACCACAGCAGTCCTGTTAATCTTGTTGTATCATATATAAGCTTTTCCACGAAACACTTTACCACCAATGTCAGTCACTCAAGAAGCTTACTTACCAGGAAACCAATATTCCCATCCAAACCATTTATCTAAATGACAAACAACAGTGGGCACACTACACCGCTGGGCACATGCCTCCAGTCAGAAGAACAACATGTCTCCCACCGCCCTTTGTCTCCTACCATCAAGCAAATTTCGTATCCAGTTCACTAGCTCCTCCTGAATGCCATATCCTTTTTACACTGATCTGTGCTTATTACCCAGTTTACCAGACAGAACATAGAACTCAGAACAGTTCAGCCCAAAACCCTTCGGCCATGATTTCATGCCAACCTTTTATTCCACTGTAAGATCAAACTAACCTACATACTGTTCATTTTATTGTTATCCAGGTGTCTGTCCAAGAGTCTATTAAATGTTCTGAATGTATCTAATTTTACTACCACCATTGGCTGTCCATCCAACCACTTACCATTCTCTATCCTCTTATCCATCCTCCAATTGCCTTAACATTATGCCGCCTTGTAGTAGCCATTTATGCCACAGGAGAAAAAAGTCTCTGACTATTCACTGTCGCAGTGCCTCTCATCACCTTGTTCACCTCTACGAAGTCACCCCGCCCCCTTCTTCACTCCAATGAGAAAAGCCTTAGCTCCCTCAAACTTTCTTCATAAGAAATGCCCTCCATTCCAGGCAGCATCTTGGTACATCTCCTGTGTTAGCTCTCTAAAATTTGCACACCCTTCCTGTAAAGATGGGACCAGAACTTAACACAATATTCCAAGCATGGTCTCACCAGATCGCTATAAAGATGCAGGAAAACCTTACAGCTCTTAAAGTCAATCCCCTTGCTTCGGAAAGCCAACACAATAACGACCCTACCAACGTGCGTGGCTAACTTTGAGGGATCTATGGACATGGACCCCATGGTCTCTCTGTTCCTCCACACTGCCAAGTATCCTGCCTTTTAACCCTGAATTCTATATTCAAGTTCAACCTTCCAGAATTAATCACTTCACACTTTTCCATATTGAAATCCATCTGCCACTTCCAGCCCAACTCTGCATCCTGTCAATGTCCCATTGCAACCTACAACACTCTCCACATTAGCCACCACTACAGCAACCTTCGTGTGATTGGCAAACCTACTAACCCACTCTCCAAAATCCACATCCAAGTCATTTACAAAAATCACAAAGAGCAGAGTCCCAGAGACGATTGTTACAAAACCTCACTGGTCGCTGAGCTCCAGGCTCAATAATGTCCATCGGCTCTGTCTTTCCTGGGCCATCTAATCCTGCATCCAGACAGATAGATTTCCCTGCATCCAAATCATCGTTCTTTTCTGAATGAGCCATCAATGTATTCTGTCAAATCCTCAAAGAATTCAAGAAGGTTTGTGAGGCATGACCTGACCCCTCGCAAACTCAAGCTGACTGTCTCTAATTTAACTATGGTTTTCCAAGTAGTCATAAAGTCTGTCTTTAGAGGCCTCACCAATTATCTGCGCACCACAAACATTAGACTAAATCTGTAATTCCCAGAATTCTATCTCCGTAACATGGCTCGGACTCTACAAATCTTCTTTCCTCTGCCTTGTTCCCCAAAAGGGCACTAGAGGGTGGTGCGGGGTTACAGAGATAGAGAGGGATATCAGGACAAGAGGACTTTGCAGACATTAGGAGGGTTGCAATACCAAAAGGAGGCTTCAGTAATTGTGAGGTTTCATGATGATGAAGGCATTTGAGGGAGGATTGTAGGGAATTAAGAGGTTTCACAGCTTAGATGCTTTGTTAGGGCTGCAATAGGTTACTGAGTTGGGGAGGGTTTAAGCACTGGTGGGTATTACAGAAACATGTGGTTTTAGTTGCATTGCAGGAAGCTGGAGAGTATGAGGTCTGAACAAGGTGACACAAATGGGTAGAATTGACAGGAGTGTAGTTGTTTACAGATACAGCAAAGGTCTGATCTGGAGCAGAGGACACAGATTGGGAGGATTGTGGGGACTGCAGGTGGTTTCACAGGGAGGGAGAACCATAGATCCACAAGAGGTTGCAGAGATGTGGAGAGCTGTAGGGCTGTCGGGTTCATGGAATTGGAAATGTTGGGAGGGATCGAGAAGTTTACAGGAATAAGAATGCTTGTCGGACAGGGCTGGATTACACAGACAGGGAGTGTTTTCGGGAGCTGAGCAGATTAGAGAGATAAAGAGGTTTGTATCAATTGGAGGAACAAACAGAGGTATAGAGGGTCATCGTGACTGAAGATGTTTATAGACATAGGAAGGCTTAGGTTCTGAGGGTTATTTAGACATGGTGGCTGTGGAATCCGTATTCTTTTTTCAGAGATTGGGATAGCAACGTTGGTTGGAGACATTTTAACGGATAAAGGAGCATTGCACAAACAGGAGGAAGTTCATGCGGTCGGGAGCATTCGAATGGAGAGTGATGTTTGCACAGGTAGGGGTGTAAGAGCTGGAGAATGTTATGGAGATGAGTAAATGGATGGAGGTACAGGAGGAGCTTACATTGACAGAGTGGGTGATAGTGACGGGAGGATGTTACATAGTTAATGAATCTTGCAGGAACAGGACCGGGAGAGGCACAGGCATTGCAGTGGAATCTGCAGATCGGGAGTGTTGCAGGGACCTGAGAGGATAACACAGATAGGGATGGTGATAGGGTCTCCACAGACTGATGGCGTTTTAGGGACTGGAAGAGGTTATGTAAACAGGGAGGACTGTAAGAGCTGCAGGAGCTTATGGAGAGTTAAAGAGTTGGAGCAGCTCACAGAGGAAGGGTTCTCCGACAGGTGTAGGTTACAGATAGTGAGGGTGGTACGACCTGAGAAAGTTAAAGAGAGGGATGTTTTCGGGTCCGGAAGATATTACACTGACAGGGACAGTTGAAGAGAATGAAGCAAAAATGCATGGAGAAGATTACACAGATAGGGAGGTGAGTAGGGACTGAAGATGAATACACAAGCATGGAGGGTTGTATCGTTAGAAGGAGCTCAGAGGGATAGGGACTGGTGTAGGGATTTACACAGATAGGGAAGGTTGTGTCTTTGGAGAACGTTACAATGGTACAGATAGTGTTAGGGAGTGTTTAATGGACTACAGAAGAGCTCAGAGAGAATGAATTCTGGGGAGTGGAGGAGATTACAGACACAGAGATGGCTGTCGGTTTGAAAAGAGCTTCTACAGATCCTCAGTGCTGTAAGGCTGGAGGGAGGTTACAATAATAAGGGTTACCTTCATTTAATGACCTTTTGGATACAGAGAAAATCTCAGCACGGGACTGTCAAATGGAAGTATAGACAGTCCAGATGAGTTTACAGAGATATAAATGTTTTTGGGGGTTCCAGGATAGAACAGAGATTGGGGGTGATGTAAGGAATGGCAATTGTTCTAAAAGCTGGAAGAGGTGACAATCATATCGATCGTGATAAGGACTGGAGAAACTTACATCTGCAACGAGTGTTTTAGAGACTGTTGAAGATTACACATAAAAGGAGGGTATTGGGGATGATGCAAGGTTCAAGCGACAGGGATGGTTGATAGGATCGGGCACTGACCTGAATAGAATCTCCAAAGTGTGGAAACAGGCCATTCGACACAACAAGTCCACACAAACTCTCTAAAGAGCATCCTAACAAGACCCATCCCTCTCCCTGTCCAATAAACCCTGCATTTCTCATGGTGATCTCACCTAAACCATACTTGCCTGAATATACAGTCAATTTATGATGGCCAATCCACATATCATGCAAATGTTGGACAATGGCAGGAAACAAGAACATCTGGAAGAAACCCACACTGTTATGGGGGGAGAACATGCAAAGTACACACAGACAGTCGGCCAAGGCTGGAATTGAAGTCTGGTTCCAGGCACAGTGAGGCTGATTATACAGAGCACTGCAGAGATTGAACTAGGTGACAAAGTTCATAAGCGTTTATTGCAACAGGAGGAAAATATTGTCAGGAACAGGACAAGCTTACATAGATGGTGTCCATGAGAGGGACTGGAGGAGGTTAACGCAATAGGGAGGGTTGTGGATTCTCTCGACAATAAGAGGTATGTCGGTTGGGAAGAATGGATAAGGTTAGTCATAGTCGGATTGTACACAGTGGGTGAGGTTACCGAGTTAGCAAGATTCTATGGACTGGATGAGGTTATGGACAGATGCAGTTGTGGGAATGTGAGTTGTTACAACAATTGAGAGGATATTTCAGGCAAATGGATAGTTTCAGTGGCTGCAGGATGTTCGAGAGCTAGGAAGACGAGAACTGACTGGACGTGGTCAGAGGTAAGGAACATTGTAGTGATGGGAGGAAGTCACAGAGACAGAGAAGATTGAAGAGAGAGAGGGAGGGCAAGATTACAGATCTCCGGAGTGTTCAGGTGGATTCAGAACGTTACACAAAGGGAGGGTTGGCAGGAAACGCTGTATGAACTGGAGGACTCTGTACAGACAGTGAGGTGAAATGGATGGTGGAAGGTTAGAGGTAATGAGGTGCTGTAGGACAGGATGGAGGAGTGCTGTTGGGACTGGAGAAGGCTACAGTGACATCATGTGCTGGAGAGGCTGGAGGAAAGTGCACAGATGGACAGGTCAGTAAGACCTGGATTTTACAGACAGAGTGGGCTGTAGGTGCTGGGAGAGATGACAGACATAAGGATTTTTTTAATAGTGTTTTGGTGACAGTGGTCAGAACACTAGGTTTCGAAGTCATTTTGGATAAATATAAGGATAGGGCAGAAGTGAAGACGCCAAATTTGTGGAAGCCCCCTAATCATTAGAATATAACCGTCACTGGGCATTATCACGATCACGAAACAGGATCTGGCAAACACAGACCGGGAGGAACTATTTGCAGTTGGGTTCATGTTCGGACATCAGTGAGGCGTTCAACAAGTTCCCCCATGGGAGACTGATTAGCAAGGTTCGATCTCATGGAATACAGGGAGAACTAGCTCTTTCGATGCAGAACTGGCTCAAAGGTAGAGGTCAGAGATTGGTGGTGGAGGGTTGCTTAATCAGACTGGAGGCCTGTGACCAGTGGAATGCCACAAGGATCGGGCCTAAGAATGGTGAAGAGCCAAGGGTGAGGGAGTCCAAAACCCGAGGGTACAAACGGGAGGTAACAGAGCAAAGAATTAAAGAGGGAGCTGAGGGGCAATATTATCCAAAGAGGATGGTGCACAGACAGAACGGACTGCCACATGGGAGAAACAAGAACAATTACAACATGGAAAACACATTTGGGCAGGAACATGGAGGGGAGAAGTTTTGAAGAGCTAAGGGCCAAACTCAGGCAAACGAGACTCATTCATTATAGGACACATGGGCAGATTGATGAGTTGGACCACAGGTTCTGTCTCCGTGCTGTATCACTCTGTATCCAGTTAAAGAAGATTAAGTACTGAAGTAAAGCATATTGTAAACACTGAAACAAGTTACAGTGATCGGGATGGTCGTCTGGAATGCAGTACATTTCAAATATGTGGAGGGACTATCGGGAAGAGATTTTGTTTCAGGGAAAGGAACAGTTATAGTAGTTAAAAATTACTGAAGACACTGGTGCACAAACCATGCCATAGGTACAGTGTTGCAGAGTAGTGAATCTTAGTATAGTGTTGGAGGGAGAACACAGAACAGAAAGATCCCAGGCAGCATTCCCAACCTCTCGTCGTAGGCATGCTTTCCCCTCTGTTGACCTGATGCTCACTAAGACAGCACAGGCCTGGATTGATAACTATGAACTCAGTGCAGCATAAATTAAAGTAGAGTTTGTGACTGAGCCCGGGTTGTGTCTGTACTGTACTGTGCTCATCCTCCAGCACTGTATCTATGTCATGTCTTGTTAGCGATGTTAGGAGCCCTCTCATTGCTCTCTGCTCTGTGCAATGTGAATGATCTTACCTCACTGCAGAATTTATTGAATGTTCCAGATCTCTCTGCCATTTGTCTCCCTGGCTGACCATTCATCTTCAATGAGGTGTTGGACGAGACACCCAGCAATTGGGAAGCCTATTGTGTCAGGCCCTCCCTGAGTACCTACAGGAGACAGAAAAATAGACAGAATGGAAAATTAGACCGATGCAGTGAGGGTTACACATGGAGAACGGAAATGAACCCCACAGAGATCTGTAAAATCCAACTCCATCCCTGGCCTGTGCTGTTGCATCTCTCTGGAGTGGAGAATTCTGTTGGCTCAGGATCTGGAGTAACTGTAAGAGCGGGAGACGCTGATAGAGGCGGCAATTAGACACACACAGTGAGGGGAAACACATGGAGGGAGACTGAGTGATATCATCAGAGTGCTGGAAGACCTCAGGATCACACAGTCATGGTGGAAGAATGGGTTTAGCTTCATGATGCCCTGGTATCAGTATCCAGGGATGAGCACCCAGTGAGCAAGCGAGGGGATGGCCGAGTAGTGTTACTGCTACAGCATGTATCGAAAACCTCAGCTAATGTTCAGGGGAAGATGGTTTGAATCCCAAAATCAGAAATGGTGGAATTTGAAAGCAATAATTTTTAAAATAGTAATTAACAATCCATAAATATATATGAAGCCATTGCTGATGTACAAAAAACCCAAACTCTTGTCCTTTAGATACGGACATCTGCTCATCCTCATGTCATATGCACGACATACCCACAGCAATTTGTTTGCCTCTCAATTACCCTCTGAAATCGCCAAGCAAATTACTCAGCTCAAGGGCAGCTACGGCTGGGCAAGAAAGGCTGGTCAGCCAGAGACACCCACATCCCATAGCTGAGATTAAAAAATCCATTATGATGGTCCCACTGGAACCCTACTGGGACCAGTGTCCTGGCCAATCATGTCGGTAGGTTTAAGGGCAGGGCTTTAAACTGAAAGAGAGGATGCAGGGACAGGGTTCAGGTGAAACGATCTTTCCAAATGCAAAGAGAAAAGGTGAAGTGTGGGAATAGTATGGGAATGTGACTGAAGACAAGCAGAAAGGAACAGGATAGGATAGAGTTTAATTAAAACTGTACATCAGGGAATCGGTTTGTGACAGGAAATTGTGGGAAATATTAAATTATGTTTTTTTTTGGAATGGATATGTCTCTTCAATAAGGTAGATTGATTTGTGGCGCAGAGATAAAAGATTTAGACACTAAAGAGACTTGGTTACAGGGCGAACAAAAGGTGGACATAAATATTCAATGGATCACAACCTTGCAGAAACTCATGCAAAATGGGTAACGTTAATGGTAATGGGTAAGAAAGGCATTACAGAGAAAGCATTTTGCCTCAGCTCATGAAGTAGAGTCAGTCTGTACATAAATTCTGGCTACTACTTGCCAAGGACACAAGCAGCAGAACAGTTTTAGTCACCGAACAGCATTACATTGCTCATCACTGCATTACACAGGAACTCATTGGAATTTTTTTTAACAAACACATTGTGATAATTTTGGGAAACATCAATATTCACGTAATCTGAGACAGACACACTGACAACAGTGATATTGGAAGAGGAGTTCAGAGATTTTTTTCCATGTTTTCTTTGAATAACAAATTGTGCAACTGGTTAGGGACATAACTATCTCAGACCGACCGTTGTGTGATGAAACTTAGTGACAGAGTAATGCCGCCTGGAGAGAGCCTCCAGGAAATTGTTATAAAGTGTAGATGAAAGAAATTTCAAGTTTTAAAGTGAATCACAGAAAGGACAAGCTACAACTAGAAACAAAAATAGCCAATTGCATGGGTTTGAGATGAGAACTGACCAAGGTAAAGAGGCAAAACAGATTGAAATATGCCTGTAAATGAACAGTTTGAAGGAACAGTGTAAATCATTCAACAAAATAACATTCCATTGAAACAGACAAAACCTTAGCAATAAATTCCCACCGGCTCCTCACTCAGGACAGAAAGGACCATATTAGATTATCAGGCTGAGAAGATCACCACAAAGTACTTAAAATCCTGAAGTGAGAGAGCGTTTTAGGAGTAAGTGTTAAAGGGGTTGCAAAGGGTCTGCTAGCAGGAGGAGAGCAGTGCGAAGGGGAATCAGTGTCAGGGTTTAATGTCACAAAAGGAACAGGGAGAGGTGAAGGTGCTAGAGATGGTAAGAGTGTTACAGAGAGTGGTCCAGGCCTGAATGATTTTACAAAGCCAGTATGAATTGCTGCAGCTGGAGGTGTATGCAGAGGTAGGGAGGGACGTAGGTATTTTTATTTATTCATTCATGGGATGTGGGTGTCAATGCTAATTACCTAGAGGACAGCTCAGAGTTAGCCATATTGCAATTGTTCTGGAGTCACATGTTAGCCAGGCCAGGTTAGAATGTTAGATGTTCTACACAAAAGGAGGTCACTGAACCACATGAGTTCTTCCCACTGATCAACACGCTTTTATGGTGGCCTGACCAATGCCTTGTGCAGATACAACATGACATCCCAACTCCTACTCTTATTGCTCTGCCCAATGAAGGAAACCATCCCAAACGCCTGCTTCACCAGTCTGTCTACCTGTGACACGACTTTCAAAGAACTGTGTACCTGCATCCCTGGGTCACTGACTGACAACACTACACAGGGCCCGAACATTAACTGTACAAGTCCCGCCCTGGTTTGTTTCACCAAAATGGCACACTTCAGGTTTATTTAATTAAACTCCATCTGCTAATCTTCAGCCCACTATCCCAGCAGTACTGTTCATCCTGTTGTATCACAGATAACCTTAATCACTATCCAGTTTACCACCAATTTCAATGCCACCCAAAAAACTTACTTAACAATATTCCCATCCAAACTATTTACCCACATGACAAACAACAGGGGACCCACTACACCGCTGGTCACATGCCTCCTGTCAGATAAACAACATGTCTCCATCACCCTCTGTCTCCTACCATCAAGCCCAATTTTTCTGTCCAGTTGACTAGCTCCTCCATAACCTTTTACACTGATCTGAGCTTATTACCCAGTTAACAATACGACACGTAGAACACAGAACAGTACAAAACAGAACAAGACCCTTCGGCCATGATGATATGCCAATCTTTCATCCTACCATAAGATTAAAAAAAAAGTGGCAGAGAGAGTTTAATTCAGAGAAATGCGAGGTGCTGCATTTTCGGAAAGCAAATCTTAACAGGACTTATACAATTAATGGTAAGGTCCCAGGGAGTGTTGTTGAATAAAGAGACCTTGGAGTGCTGGTTCATAGCACCTTGAAAGTGGAGTCGCAGGTAGATAGGACAGTGAATGCGATGTTTGGTCTGCTTTCGTTTACTGGTCAGAGTATTGAGTACAGGAGTTGGGAGGACACTTTGCGACTTAACAGCACATTGGTTAGGCCACTGTTGTAATATTGCGTGCAATTTTGGTCTCCTGACGACCGGAAAGATGTTATGAAACTTGAAAGGGTTCAGAAAAGATTTACAAGGATGTTGCCAGGGTTGGAGGATTTGAGCTATAAGGAGAGGCTGAACAGGCTGGGGCTGTTTTCCTTGGAGCGTCGGAGACTGAGGGGTGACCTTATAGAGGTTTAAAAAATTATGAGGGGCATGGATAGGGTAAATAGAAAAAATATTTTTCCCTGTGTTGGGAAGTCCAGAACTCGAGGGCATAGGTTGAGGATGAGAGGGGAAAAATATAAAAGAGACCTAAGGGACAACTTTTTCAAGCAGAATGGTACATGTATGGAATGAGCTGCCAGAGGAAGGGGTGGAAGCTGGTACAATTGCAACATTTAAGAGGTATTTGGAAGGTTATAAGAATAGGAGGGGTTTGGAGGGATATGGACTAGGTGCTGGCAAGTGGGATTAGATTGGGTTGGGATATCTGGTTGGCATGGACAGATTGGGCTAAAGTATCTGTTTCCAACTTGGACATCTCTATGACTCTAACTTCCATACCCTTCATTTTATTATCATCCATGTGCTTATCCAGAAGTATACTAAATGTCCCGAATGCATCTAATTTTACTGCCACTGCTGGTGGTGCATTCCACTCAGCCACCACTCTGTATTTAATTAATCTATCTCTGAAATCTCCTCTTAACCATCCGCTAATCACCCAAAAATAATACCTCCTTGTAATAGCTATTTATGTCAGGGTAAACAAAATCTCTCTAATCACTCTATCTATGACTGCCATCACCTTGTTCACCTCTGCTAAGTCACTCCTCACTCTTCTTCACTCAAATGAGAAACGTCTTAGCTCCCTCAACCTTTCTTCATAAGACATGCCCTCCATTACAGGCAGCATCCTGTTAAATCTCCTCTTTACCTCTCTGAAGCTTCCACATCCATCCTGTAATGAAGGGACCAGAACTGACCACAATATTCCAAGTGGGGTCTAACGAGGGGTTGAGAGCTGCAGCATAACCTCACGGCTTAAAAACCCAATCTCCAAACTAATAAAATCCAACACAATATATTGCTTCTTAAGAAGCCTATCAACTTGGGTGGCTACTTTGAAGGATCTAGGGACTTGGAACCCCAGACACCTTTGTTCCTCCACACTGCCAAAGATCCTGCCTTTAACCCTGTATTCTGCATTCAAATTCAATCTTCAAAATGAATGACTTCACACTTTTCCAGATTGAACTCCACCCGCCACTTCTCAGCCCAGCTCTGCATCCTGTCAATGTCCCTTTGCAGCCTACAACAGCACTCCACATTATCAAGCACTCCACCAACCTTCGTGTCATTGGGAAAGTTACTATCCCACTCTTCCACTCACACATCCAAGTCATTCATAAAATCACAAAGAGCAGAGGTCCTGTAACCACTCCCTGCAGAAAACCACTGGTTACTAAGCTCCAGGATGAATGCTTTCCATCTATCATCAACTTCTCTCTTCTGTGGGCCAGTAGTCCTGTATCCAGACAGACAGGTCTCCCTGTATCCAATGCCTCTGTACTTTCTGAATGAGCCATAAAGGTGTTTTGTCACATTCTCAAAAGATTCACTAAGACTTGTAAGGCATGACCTGCCCCTTACAAAACCGTACTGACTATCTCAAATCAAACTATGGTTTTCCAAGGAATAATAAATCCTGTCTCCCAGAGTCCTCTCTAATAATCTGCACACTACAGAAATAAGACTGACAGGTGTGCAATTCCCAGGATTATCCCTATTCGCTTTCCTGAACAAGGGAATAATATTTTTCTGCCTCCAATCATCTGGTCCGACTGCAGTGGACAGGGAGGGTGCAAAGATCATCACCAGGTGCGCAGCAATCCATTCCCTCGGTTCCTGTAGTAACTTTGGACGCATCCAGTCCGGCCAGAAACTTATGTATCCTTATCCTTTGCAAAATTCTCAGCACATCCTCCTTCTTAACATCCACCAGTTCACGTACATCAGCATGTTTCACGCTGTCCTCGCAAATGACAAGACCCTTCTCAGCAGTGAAGACTGAGGCATAGTATTCATTAAGGACCTCCCCTACCTCCTGTGACTCCAGGCACAAGTTCCTTCAACTATTCCGGATTGGCCTTATCCTCACTCTGACCATCCTCTTGTTCCTCACATAAGTGGAGAATGCTTCACGGTTTTCCTTAATCCTTCCCAACAATGCATTTTCATGCCCCTTGTAGTTTACCATACTCCATCTCTCGGTTCCTTCCTGGTACCTTCGGAGAATCCCTAAAGTGTGGAAACAGGCCATTTGACCCACGAACTCCATTTCAACCCTCCAAACAGTATCCAACCTGCCCCATTCCCCCACCCTTTTACTCTCATTTTCCCTGACTAATGCGCCAAACCTACTCATCCGTGAACACTATGGGTAATTTAGCATGGGTGAGTCACCAACTGGCACATCTTTGGGCTGTGGGGGATCGGGGGGTATTCTGGAGCACCTGGAGGAAACCCACGGGGAGAATACGCAAACTCCCCACAGGCAGTGGCCTGAGGCTGTAATCGAAATGGAGTCCGTGGTGCTATGAGGTAGCAGTGCTAACCACTGAGACACCGTGACATCCATGTAACTCTCTGGAGCCCTGTCTGATCCTTGCTTCCTCAACCTTAAGTAAGCTTCCTTCTTTCTCTTGACTAGATGCTGAAGTGCACGTGGACAACGTTGACTGCTCTGCCTCCAGCTATCTTTGGCCACCTCCTCGAAGAGTCAATCCTGTTTGTTAAAAATGGTTTTCCACTCACAAAGCCATGCTGACCGACTTGAATCAGCCCTTGCCTTTGTAAATGTTTGGAGCTCCTTTCTCTCAGAATCTCCTCCAACAACTTCCCCATCACTGGGCTCACGGGGCTGTAATTTCCTGGTTTTTCCCTGCAGTCTTTAAGCGATGGAACAGCATTAGCCAACCACCAGTCTTCCAACACCTCACTGTATCTGTTGATCATATAAATATCTCTGTAACGGACACTGCAATCTCTTCCCTAGCTTCCCACAATATTCTAGGATCGACCAAATGAGCTACTGAGGATTAATCTACCTTTATTTACTTTAAGATTCCAGCACTTCCTCTTTTCTGTTGAGGATTCTTTCCAAGACATCACTATTTATTTCCTCAAGTTCCCGAGCTTCCATGTCTTTCTTCACAGTAAATATTGACAAGATTATTTTGTCCTTATTTCACCCATCTCCTCTGGTTCCACACACAGGCGACCTTATTGATCTTTAAGGGGCCCTATTCTCTACCAAGGTACTCTTTAGCTCTTATTGAAAATTGTGTAAAGGCTTCTGATAATTCAAATACACCATATCCCCTATACCACTACACGCCTACTACACCATGACAATTCTACCTTTTATATTCTCACCAACAAATTAAATCCAACAAGCTCAGAAATAAATTCACATTTATCAAATGTATTTCTAAGGGTCCAGTTATTGTATGATGTCATGTCCTTTCTAACACATTCCAGCTCCCGACTTACTGTCAGGCTGACACTGTTTGGTTTCAGACTGACAGCAGAAAGGGTTGAGACAGCTCTTGTTTATCAATCTGAAAATGGTAGCTTACAGGGTCAGCAGGTCATAGAGAAAGCAAATCAAACACTGGCATTTATTACAGAGGGAATGGAGTCTAAAAATAGGCAGGTCTAGTAAAACTATGCAATGTACAAGTCAGACCACACCTCGAATATTATGAACGGTGTGAGTGCCCGAAGGAAAGACATTGTCGCATTGGAGGCAGTTCAGAGAAGATTCACTTGGCTGATCCTGGGAATGGAGGGATTTTCAAATGAGAAGAGGTGGAGTAGGTTGAGGTTGAACTCATTGAAGTTTAGATAATGAGAGAGAAATGGAATGAAACATCCAAGATTCTGAGGGGCTCTGATCGTGCAGATGCTGGGAAGTTAGAAAATAGAACAGTAGAACACAGCAACAGGGCGTTCGGCCCACTACGTCCATGCTGTCCATGATGCTATTCTGACTCATACCATCTGCTTGAACATGGGTCCATATCCTTCTATTCTCTGCCTGTTCATGTTTCTGTCTAAATCCCATTTCAAAACCTTACTCACATTTCTGCTTCAACGACCTCCCTCGGTAACATCCAATCTACGTAAAAAAAAACTTGTCTCACACATCTCATTTAAACTTCCTCTTTCTCACCTTAAACCTATGCGCTCTAGTATTTGAAACTTACACATTGGAAAAGAGATTCTGACTATCTACATTATCTATCCCTGTTCCAAATGTTTATATTTCTGTACCTGGTCACCTGTCAGCCTCTGATACTCTCAGAAAGCAATCCAACTTTGTTTAATTGCCTCTTAACACTTAATGCACCCTTAAAAAACATAACACAGGCAACATGCTGATAAATCCCTTTTGCATCCTCTCCAAAGCCTCCATATCCTCCCTATTGCGTGGAGATGACAACTGCACACAGTACTCCAAATGTGTTCAAACAAACGTTTTGTACAATTATAGCATCAGATGCAAACCACTATACCCAACGTTTTAACCGATGAAGGCTAGTGTTCCATTTGCTTTCATTCCCCACTGAAAACACTTCTGTTGCTATTTTCTTGGAGTTACTGGCTTGCACCAAGATCCTTCTGTATGCCAATATCCCTCAGTATGCTAACGTTCTTATTGAATTTGACATCATCACACACTTGTCCAGATTAAACTCAATTTGCCATTTCTGTCTATCTCTCCGACTGTTCTGTAACCTCCTATAGATTTTACTGAATCAGGGAAATAAGGGTTTTGTTGAAAAGGCAGGAAAGTAGACTTGAACAGTATCAGATTAGCCATGATCTGACTGAAGGGTACAGTATACTCAATGGGCCAAATGGCCTCATTCCGCCCCCCCCCCCCCCACCCCCCACTACATCTCATGGTCTGAGCACAAAGTCAATATGTCCTGCACAATATTTTGGGTCTCTGCTCACAAAACTCATTTATAATTGGATTATTGGATATTGATTAGTACACAGCATTTTATCTACAAATATGATATGATGTTATAGAAAACCATCTCACATACAATCCAGGATTCTATCCGTTACAGCAGTGCTGTATCAGTCGGCATGGAGACCATTGTCACACACAGTTACTGTACTGCTCTTGCTACAGTGTCCTGTCTGTAACCATATTGACATTCCCATCGCTGTTTGGTGACGACAGAAGAACTCCTGCTAGGGGTTGCTGCTGTTTGCTTATTGTCAGCTCCACTTTTCATATTCAGATCTACATGACTGTCTCATGAATACATTAACTTCATCCTTCCTTCACAACTCGTTGGCTTTTTGCCTAGTCTGCCTATTGGGACTAGATCGGGTTGAGATGTCTGCTCAGCATGAATGGGTTGGACCGAAGGGTCAATTTCCATACTGTACATCTCTCTGACACTATGACTCTATCCCAAAAACCCTTCAGTATTCACTTCCCAGTGATGGTGATTCTGTAGCTAAATCTCCGGAATAACAGTTCCATCATACCTGTTCACTGTCATTCCATCTGCCTTATGGCGAATACAGAGAGTCATTCCTCAGCAATTGGGGGTTGAACAGATGGGGAGAGGTTAAAGAGATAGGGAGGCTTATAGGGACTAGAGGATGTTAGAGTTAAACAAAGTTACATCTGGGCAAGAATGTTCAAGGGAGAAAGGAGTTTGAGGATTGGAGGAATTTAAAGAGATAGAGGGAGCTGGATTAGATTCTGGAGATAGGGATAGGTATGGGGATGCAGAAAGGGAATGGTAGGCAGACTGAGAGGCACAGGTAAGGGACGATTTCATCTAGGAGAGTATTGTGTATACGAACAGAGATACGGAAGGTTGTCGTGACTGAAGACGTTTACAGATATAAGGCGGCTTCTAGGCTCTGGAGGCGATAGAGATAAGAAGGCAATGGCGAATACCGGGTTACTGGGTTGGAGACAGGTACACAGACGGGGAGGGTTGCAAAAACTGAAGGAGGTTCCTGTGGTCGCGAGGGGTATGGTGTCAGGAATGAGGATGAAATTTAACAAGAAAAAGATCAAAGAATTGGAGAAGGATAAGGAGATTACAAATTTTTCACAGCTAAGGAAGGTTTGTAGGAGCTGGAGAAGATTACATAGGTAGGGACGGTTGGAGAGGTTAAAGACAAATACATTGACATTGGGTGGGGGGTGATGTTGGTGGGAGGAGCTGACAGTGATAGAAAGGACAGTCAGGGATGACGAAATTTAGTCTCTACTGCAGAAGTTTAGGAATTAGGGTGTTAGGGATTGGAGAACCTGACAGAGACAGAGACAATGGTGTCGACGAGAGGAGATTCCAGATAGAGGTAGAGTTATCGGGACTGGAGGATATTACAGAGATCACTAACACAGCATGGGCCAGGATTGATGCCTGTCGTATTGAGGACCAGTATAGCAGAGGTGAAAGCAGGACTCTCACAAGATGGTGGAAATGAAGCCTAGAATGTTGCTTATCCTTGCTCAGCTCTGTATTTATGTCCTGTCTTCCAGGTCTGAATATAGAAGTCTACTACCTCTACCCTGTGGTGTTTACTGTGAGTGATCTTACCGGCTGCAAGATTTACTGAAGGCTCCAGATCTCACTTTCCATCTCTCGCTGGCTGACCAACCAGCTTCAATGAGATGATGGATAAGACAGGAGTTAGGAACATCCTGATTACCTGCATGAGACAGAAATAGACAGAATGGGAAATTAGACTGATGCAATGAGAATAACTCATGCAGAGTGGCACTGAGTCCAGCAGAGATCTCGAAAATCCCAGTCTCCATTCCTTGCCTGTGCTGCTGCATCTTTATGGAGTGGAAAATTCTGTTGACTCAGGATCTCAGACCATCTGTAAGAGGGAGAAATGCTGACAGAGGCAGCAAATAGACCGACACAGCGAGGGATATCACATGGAGAGATACTGAGTGATATCACATTATTAGACACTGCATTAACAAAGAATTGTTTGAATTTGTAACAAAGGTACTGGGATAATTGTGAGGGGATTCAACCTTCCTATGTCATCATTTCTTTAGCGGTGGTGCCAGACGAGGCTGACTCTCTCCCACTCTCGGAAGTGGGGGTGGGGGTGGGCGTGGGGGGTCTGGATTTGGCTGTCCAGACCGTTTTTGGCTTTCCACGGACTCTGTTACACTTGGGGCAGAAGGTGACCATGGGAAGGAGGTGAGTGGGGTGTTGGTGCGGTCACGCGCTCCATGTGCTGTTTTTTCCTGGATTCCCATTTTCCCCAGAGAAAGTCTCGAGGTGCTCGCTACCTTCCCAATATTCCTCCCCGATTTTGGACGATCTTGGTCCAGGACTTACCAGATTTGATTAAGAGATGAAAAAAACTATCAATTCAGAAGAAGCTAACATTTATAAATGCGGATGTATTTGTTAAAGAGATCGCTAGGGAGTCTCCTAGCAGGAGGAATGCAATAGGAAGAGGAAACGTTGTCAACGTTTAATCAGAGTAGTGGAACAGGGAGAATTGAAGGTGCTGGAGGTGGTGAGTGTGTTACAGAGAGGGGCAAAGGCCTGAACAACGTTACAAAGCCAGTACGAACTGCTACAGCTAGATTCTGGATCAGTGGTGCTGGAAGAGCACAGCAGTTCAGGCAGCATCCAAAGTGCAGCGGAATCGACGTTTCGGACAAAAGCCCTTCATCAGAAATGCTGTGGCTAGAGCTGTTTGCAGAGTTAGGGATGTACATCTGTATTTTCACTGATTCATTCATGGCCTAAGGATGTCACCGGATTGACCAGCATACATTACCACACTCAACTCAGAGTCAGCCATATTTCTGTGGGACTTGAGTCACCTGTGAGCCAGACCATGTAAGAATGCCAGATGTCCCTAAATAAAGGTCATATGTGAACAAGTTGAGTTTTTCCAGATAATCAACAATGCTTATACAGTGGCCTCACTAATGTCCTGTACAGATACACCACAACATCTACTCTCCTACTCTCCTACTCTCAATGCTCTGCCCAATGAAGGGTAACCATCCCAAATGCCTGCTTCACTGGCATGTCTACCCGTGATGCTACTTTCAAAAAACTGTGTACATGCATCCCTGGGTCACTGTTTGACAACACGACCCAGGGCCCGAACATTAATTGTACAATTCCAGCCTGGTCAACTTTACAACAATACATCTTGCATTTCTCCACATGTTCTTCCTAACCTCACTGGCCCAGCAGTACTGTTGATCCCATTGTACCCTTCGATAACCCTCCTCACTGTCCACTTTATCACCAATTTCAGTCTCACTCACAAACTTGCTAACCATGACTCCTGTATTATCATCAAAACTGTTGATATAAATGATGCACAAAGTGACCCAGCACTGATCCCCATGGCACACCGTTGGTCATAGGCCTGCAGTTTAAGCAACAACCCTCTGTGAACACGCTTTGTCTCCTACCGTCAATGCTATTTTGTATCCAGTTGGTGAGCGCTCCCTGGTTATGTGTGATCTCAACTTATTAACCAGTCTGCCATGCAGACCCTTGTCAAAGACCTTGCTAAGGTCCATGGAGACATCATGTCCTGCTCTGCTTTGATTTCTCACTTGTCTACCTCCACAGTCAGGTTTGAGACATGATTTCCCGTGCACAACGCCATGCTGACTGTCATTGATCTGTCCTTGCCTTTCTAAATGCATGATGATCTTTTCTCTGTGAATCTCCTCCAACAACTTACCACCGCTGCCATCAGTCTCACTGGTCTGTAGTGACTGTCGATGATACAAATATCTCTGGAACGGGCCCTGCAATTTCCTCCCTCCATTCTCACAAGGCGCTGGGGTACAACTGATCATGTCCCAAGGTATTATCTAAATTTTTGCATTTTAAGACATCCAGCACCTCCTGTTCTCCAATGTGCACTCTTTTCAAGACATCACGATGTAATTTCCCAAGTTCCCGAGCTTCCATGTCTTTCTCCACAGTAAATCCTAACACAACATATTTGTTCAGTATCTCACCCATCAGCAGTGATTCCACATAGACAGCCTCATTGACCTTTCAGAGGCCCTATTCTCTCCCGAGCTAATTTTTAGCCCTTGTTGAAACTTGTCAAAATCTTCTGAAATTTCAAATATCCCTCTACCGCAACGAGCCTCCCCCAGCCTCATTTATTCTGCACTCATGGTCACACCAAAATATAGAATCCAACAGACCTAAAAATATTCCCTTTTATAAAATCATGCGTCTTCCATTGTTTCTAAGCATCCAGTTATCATTTATTGTCAAAGCCTTTGCAACACATTCCAGCACCTTCCCGACTTAGTGTCAGGCTAACACCGTTTGGTTTCAGACTGACAGCAGAAAGGGTTGAGGGAGTTCTTGTTTACCAATCTGCAGAAGGTAGCTTATAGGGTCAGCAGGTAATAGAGAAGACAAATCAAATGCTGGCATTTATTACAAAGGGAATGGAGTCTAAAACTAGGAAGGTCTTGCAAAAACGATGCAAGGTACAAGTCAGACCACACCTAGATTATAATGAACAGTATGTGTGCCCTAAGGAAAGACATTCTTGTATTGGAGGCAGGCCAGAGAAGGTTGACTTGGCTGTTCCTGGAGATGATGGGATTTTCCAATGAGAAGAGGTGGAGTAGATTGACCTTGAACTTATTGGGGTTTTGAAGAATGGGAGAGAAATTGAATGAAGCATCCCGGATTCGGAGGGGCTTTGACAGGGCAGATGCCATTAAGTTAGAAACTAGAATAGTACAGCCGAGCAAAAGGCCCTTCGGCCCTCCATGGCTGTGCTGACCATGATGCTATTCTAAACTAATCCGATCTGCCTGAACATGGGCAGTTCTATTCACTGCCTTTTCATGTTTCTGTATAAATGCCACTTCAAAACTTTGCTCTCGTTGCCACCTCTCCCACCTCCTGAGCAGCTTCCACCCTCTCGATAAAGAAAACTTGCCTCATTCATCTCACTTAAAAGTTCTTACTCTCACCTTAAACCAAGGCGCACTAGTATTTGATATTTCTACATTGGAAGATGAAGTCTAACTATCCACACTATTCACGCCTTTCCTAACGCTATATACCTGTACCCGGTCACCCCTCAGTCTCCGATATTCTCGCAAAACAATCCAACTGCGTCCAACTTCCTTACAGTAAACACATTCTCATTCAGGCAACGTTCTGCCAACCCTCCGTTGCAACCTTCCCAAAACCTCTACATCCTTCCTGTGGTGTGGTGATGAGAACAACCCTCAACCTTCCAAACGTGGCTGAATGAAGTTACATTCTGTCACAACACGACATGCAAACGTCTGTACTCAATACTGTGACCAATGAAGGTATGCATACCATACTCCTCCTTTACCACCACATCCTGTTATTGTTGTTATTTTTAGGGAGTTACGGATTTCTATCCAAGGTCATCTGTTTATCAATGTTTCCAATTAGTCAATTAGTGTACTTCTCTCTTCCATTTGACTTCATAAAAGCATCACTTCACACCTGTCCCGATGAGATTCGATTTGCCACATTTTTGCACAGTGTTCCAGCTGATCTTCATAGTGCGGTAACCTTTAACACTCTTCCTCACTATCCACAATTCCCCTAACTATACCTAATCATGACATGCCTTTCCAAATGTCGCCGGCAAAACACTAATCAAACTCCTGACCTTTTCATCTGAATCACAGATATAAATTAAACACAGACATCGCAGCACTGATCCTTGTGAAACAGCATTGGCCGCAGACATCCAATCAGAAATTGACCACTCCACATGCCTCTGTCTACTATCACCAAGAAAATATTGTATCCAACTTAACAATGAGCATGGATTCTGATTTGAGCTTCCAGATCCCCCTTGCTATTTGGAAGCTGTCCATTCAAAATGACAATATTTTGATTCCCAGATTAAATTGGCTGTCTCACTAATGCACTGACTGAGTCCTTTCTTCACAACAAAACAGGACCTTGTTTGCTTTTTTTTTACGATCCTGCCTAAATCCCTACAACCCCTCAATAATCACATTGCTGTCATGATCATTCTGAAGTCACCCCTCCACAATAATATTTCGATCATATCTACTCTCTTCAGTTAATGCTGTTATTCCATCTGCCTTCCTGCAAATGCATGATGCGTGTCACCGAGAGAAGGCCTTGGAGGGATGGGTAGAGGTCGCAGAGTGGGAGAGGTGTTTGGGAGCGCAACAATGTTGCACGGTCAAACATAGTTACAGTTGCTACAGAACGTTTGCAGGAGAAAACATTTTATTGTTTGGAGGAAGTTAGAGAGATAAAGCGTCTTTGATTAGACTTTAGAGATAGGATGGGTGTAGGGTACTTTTATGTTACACGGACTATGTTGATCAGGGTGTAGAAACATTTGCATGATTCAAGGATGTCGTACATTTAACGGCAGCGGTGGGATCTGGATAATATCACAGTGATAGGGAGAGTGGTATGGACTGGAGAATATTACAGGGAAAGGGAGGGTGGTATGGACTGGAGAATGTTGCAAGCACATGGAAGATGATATAGACTTGACAATGTTGCACGGATAGGGAGGAAGTTGTAGACTGGATAAAGTTAGAAGGAGAGATGATTTTATGAACTGGATGGTATGTCAGAGAGAGTGAGTGGGTTGCATGCTGCAAGATACGACAGGGATAGGGAAACATGTCGAGACTGGAGGAGAGAGTCGTAGAGAGGCTTGTGAGAGACCAGATTCACTTATGAGCATAGAATGTGCTACAGTAAGCAAAGCGTTTTGCAGATATAAATGAGGAGACAATGGCCAGAAAGCAGTCATACCTATACATAGGCATGTTGGAACTGCAGGAATTGAAAAGACTACACAGACTGGGAATGTTGTATGCAGTGGAGTAGATTAAACTGATAGGGATGGTTTTAGTGTCTCAACAACAAAAGGAAGTAATGGGGGTTACAATGCTGAGAGCGGGTTTCAGCAAGGTGGATGATATCGACCTGAAGGTGTTTCACAGATAGTGATGGCTTTCGAATCTGGTGGGGACTGCACAGTACAGGGAATTGTAGTGGCTGGGGGCATTTACACAGATAGGGAGAGTATTAGTGGTCAGCAAAATTCACAAAAACGGGTCTGCAGGACACGACAGAAATCAGAAGGGTTGTATCAACCTGATGGTGTACACAGGCAGGAAAGGTTATGGGGATTGGAGCAGCTCACCATGACAGAGAGACGCATGGAGACTGGAGATATTGCAGAAAGATTACTATGTTTAATTGTATAGAACTCCATATAAGTCAGTCCTGGTTTTTCCTTTATGTTTCTAAACCGCAGTCGATAAGCTTCTGGTACTAATCCATAAGCACTTCAAATAGCATGTTTGACAAGTGCATAAATCTCCTGACCACTCATGAGGCAGCATTGCAAATACCTCACGAGCTCTGCCTAACAGCTTAGACTGAACTAGCTTTACCTACAATACCTCAGGCCATTCCATCTGTCTCTACAATTATTCAAATGAAGGACAGAAGTCCTTGAAAGTAGAATCGCAGGTAGATAGGATAGCAAAGAAGGCACTTGGGATGCATTCCTTTATTGGTCAGAGCATTGAGTACAAGAGTTGGGAGGTCATGTTGTGGCTGTACAGGACATTGGTTAGGCCACTTTTGGACTAGCCTGTACAATTCTGGTCTCCTTCCTATCGGAAGGATGTTGGGAAACTTAAAGTGTTCAGTAATGATTTACAAGGATCTTGGAGGATGTGAGCTATAGAGAGAGGCTGAAAAGGCTGGGGCTGTTTTCCCTTGGATCATCGGAGGCTGAGGTGAGACTTTATAGAAGTTTACAAAATTATAAGAGGCATGGATAGGATAGGATAAATAGACAAATTCTTTTCCCTGGGGTCCGTGAGTCCAGAACTATAGGGAATAGGTTTAGGTTGAGAGGGTAAATATACAAAAGAGAGCTAAGGGACAGATATTTCACACAGAGGGTGGGGCACGTTTGGAATGAGCTGCCAGAGGAAGTGGAGAAGGCTGGTACAATTGGAAGAATTGAGAGGCGTCTGGCTGGATATATGTATAGGAAGGGTTTAGAGGGAGATGGGCAAGGTGCTGGTTGGTGCGACTGGATTGCCGTGGACAAGTTGGACCGAAGGGTCTGTTTCCATGCTGTACATCTCTATAATTCTCCGACTCTAATTGGCAAAGACTCAAATCACTGCAGACAGTCAGTGATCGAGATAGAATTGTCTTGTTTTTTTGTGGGTTACACAGCGTGGGAGGATTGTAGGGACTTGAGGATTCTGTATATGGAAGTAGGGTTGTCGGGACTGAAGGTGGGGACAGAAATAGAGAGATTACAGACATCTCGAGGCTCGTGGTCTCTGGTGGAAGTTCCACGTAGAGGGATGTTTTGTGCAACTTCAGGACCTTAGAGAGATAGGCAGATTTGAAGGGACTGGAGGGGCTTACAGATGCATGGACAAACGAAGTGACTGGAGCATATAGAGATGGTGAGAGCTGTAGGAGATGCAATAATTTAGAAGGACTGTAGAAGCTGGAGGGGTTCCCACAGACAAGGAGGATTGTAGGAGTGTGAGGAGTTCACAGAGGAAGGGAGGTTGGAGCATTATCAGTAATTAGTGGTTTGGAGCACTGTCCAGACTGGGCGAGGTTTCAGAATGATGGAGGTGTCGAGCAAAAGGAAGCAGTTACAGAAAATTGAGGAACATAAACATGTCACTTCGGTGCTGTGCCACTGAGAGTCACCAGGAGGACAGTTGTCCTCATTAAAATGTGCAGATCCGCAGCGGAATGGGCAGGGTGGATGTTGATTGGATGGTTCCTTCCACTTATGGGGGAGAGATAAACAAGCAGACTCTAGTGCAGAAGGGGAAGTTGTCTTTTTCTTCCAAAGATCCAAACCTACTTCAGGTTATTCCCACACAGTTCAAAGGAATGCAATGTGATAACATCGGTCATTTAGGATGGCAGGAGATACGAGACCAAGGCCAGGTTGGAAGGGCTGGAGGGTGCGAGAGAGAAGGGAGGTGTTCAACAGCTGGAAGGGTTTCCAGGGAGTGGACACTGTCAGGACTAGAGAACATGACATGCTCACTCATGAGAGGGAGAGAACGATATGGCACACGGTCAAACACAGCAGGAGGAACCCAAGCTCCATACCTGTCATTTACTCAGGGAGCTGCTCTCACCCAGTGGTGCCAAGCCCCACATACAAATAGAGTCTAGATTAGAGTGGTGCTGGAAAAGCATTGCAAGTCAGACAGCATTCGAGGAGCGGGAACATCGACATCGCTCCTCGGATGCTGCCTGACCTGCTCTGCTTTTCCAACACCACTCTAATCGAGACTCTGATCTCCAGCATCTGCAATTGTCACTTTTGCCACTACAATCGGAATGAGGTTTCCCAGGTGCTGGTGCTCAGGGTCCGGTGCACTGAACACTGAACCTGTCGGTGAGGTATTTACACAGTTATACATTCACCAGAAACACTGTGTTCTAGACGACATAAACTGGTAAATTGACACTCTACCAAACAAAGACCATCTGCACTTAAATTTCTTGGTGATACAACCCTCTGAGTGACAGTCTGCAGAGAGCAACAGAATCCACGAATCCCAGTTGCATGGGTCAGTGTCAATGACAAAAGTTTCATTCTTTTAAAAGTGACAACTCCTCAATTCCTGCATTTCACAAAACTGCCATTTAAAAATATTAAAATAAAGTACATTCTAAATGAAGGCTTTGATGAGGTGAGCCCTGGACAGTCCTGTAATCTGGATGATACAAGATGCACGGAGAGTGCTTTCTACCAGAGCAGCACCAGGTCAGTGTCAGACACACAGACAGAATGGGCAAATAGATTCACACCTGAATTCATATCTCCCAGCCTGGGAATCTGAAGTTGTGCTCACCATTCCGGTAAAGATCTCGAGAAATAGGACATCAGAGCCAGAAGACAGGAGGTTGCATACCGTGTTGCTCCTATTTAAGGAAGGCAGTAAGGAAAAGCCAGGGAACTATAGACCGGTGAGCCTGACATCGGATGGTACATTGTTGTAGGGAAACGTGAGGGACAGGATGTACATGTATTTGGAAAGTCAAGGATTGATTAGGGATAGTCAACATTGCTTTGCGAGTGGGAAATCACGTCTCACAAACTTGATTGAGTTTTTTCTAAGAAATAACAAAGAAGATTGATGAGGGCAGAGCAGTGGATGTGATCTGTACGTACTTCAGTAAGGCGTTCAACAAGGTTCCCCATTGAAGACTGGTTAGCAAGATTAGATCTCACGGAATACAGGGAGAACTAGCCATTTGGTAAAGAACTAGATTAAAGGTAGAAGACAAAATGTGATGGTAGGGGGTTGGTTTTCAAACTGCAGGCCTGTGACCAGCGGAATGCCACAAGGATCGGTGCTGTGTCCAATACGGTTTACATAAATGATTTCGATGTGAGCATAAGAGGAATAATTAATAAGTTTGCAGATGACAACAAAATTGGATGTGTTCTGGTCAGCAAAAGAGGTTACTTCCGATTAGAATGGGATCTTGATCAGATGTGTCAATGGGCTGATAATTGGCAGATGGAGATTAATTCAGATAGATGCGAGGTGCTGCACTTTGTGAAAGCAAATCTTTGCTGGACTTATACACTTAATGGTAAGGTTTGATGGAGTGTTGCTGAACATAGAGATATTGGAGTGCAGATTCATAGCTCTTGAAAGCAGAGTTGAAGATAGGTAGGATAGTGAAGAAGGCATTTGGAATGCTTTCTTTTATTCGTAAGAGTATTGAGTACAGGAGTTGGGAGGTTATGTTGTGGCTGTACAGGACATTAGGTCACTTTTGGAATACTGTGTGCAATTCTTGTCACCTTCCTATTGGAAGGTTGTTATGAAACGTGAAAGGGTTCAGAAAAGATTTACAAGAATGTTGCCAGGATTGGAGGGTGTGAGCTAAAGTTACCACTCAATTTGAGAAGGTGTTAAGAAAGCGTATGGTGTGTTGGGTTTCATTAGCAGATGTGGCTATGACCCTAAACAAATGTTTCACTCCAGATCTTACTGTAGACAAAGACTGGGGAACTCAGGGAACAAGAGTAATACGTTAGACCACAATTGGAGTACTCCGCAATTCCAGTCTCCCTGCCATAGGAAGGATGTTGCCAGGATTGGAGGGTGTGAGCTAAAGAGAGGTTGAATAGGCTGGGTCTGTTTTCCCTGGGGCATCGAAGGCTGAGGGGTGACCTTGTAGAGGTTTATAAAATCATTCGGGGCTACCTTACAGAGGGTTATAAAATCATGAGGGGCATGGAGAGTCTAAAGAGACAAAGTCTTTACCCTAGAGTGTAGGAGTCCAGGACTGGACGGCATAGGTTTATAGTTAGACGGGAAGAGACTTAAGGGGCATTTTGTTTTCATGCAGAGGGTAGTACATGTATGGAATAAGTTGCCAGAGGAAGTGGTGAAGGTTGATACAAAGACATCTGGATGGGTATATGAATAGGAAGGGTTTGCAAGAATATGGGCCAGATGCTGGTAGGTGGGACTAGATTGGGTTGGTATATCTGGTCGGCATAGATGGGTTGGACCGAAGGGTCTGTTTCCATGCTGTAGATCTCTTTGACTCTAAGAACGGCTGAATGGTTCAATCAAAAATGATCTGTGGTTCAAATCATAACATCCTTCATGTCCCACAACCCATTCTTGGTTCCATCCTGCAGGTTCTATGGGTCCCAGTCTCTCTAACCTCCTGTAGGATCTACGTCCCTTCCTACATTAGTATCATTCTCCAGGTTCTGCAGCCCTTCCTACCTCTGTAACATGGCGCAGTCTCTCCAACTCTTCCCTCCTCTGCAATATCCCCATAAGGGCAGTGGAGGCTGGTGGCAATTACAAGAGTTAGGGAGGGATATCGGGACTGGAGGATTTTGCAGGCATAAGGAATATAGGGACTTGAGGAGGTTTCACAGTTTATGAGTGTTGTAGCGACTGTAGGAAGTTACAAAGATTGGGATGGTTTCAGGTTGGAGGATTCTGCAGAAAAGCTTTACATGGTTAAAGGCAGGAACCTTAGCAGTGTGCACGAACAGAGGGATCCTGTGTCCCAGATGTTACCACTCAATTTGAGAAGGTGTTAAGAAAGCGTATGGTGTGTTGGCTTTCATTAGCAGATGTGGCTATGACCCGAAACAAATGTTTCACTCCAGAACTTACTGTGGACAAAGACTGGGGAACTCAGGGAACAAGAGTAATACGTTAGACCACAATTGGAGTACTACGCAATTCCAGTCTCCCTGCCATAGGAAGGATGTTGTGAAACTTGAAAGGGCTCAAAAAAGATTTACAAGATGTTGCCGGGTTGTTGCTGAATAAGCTGGGGCTATTTTCCCTGGATCATCAGAGACCTTAAAGTGGTTTATAAAAACATGAGGGGCATAGATTGGATAAACATTCAAGGTCTTTTCCCAGGGGTTGGGAAGTCCAAAACTAGGTTGAAGGTTAGAGGGAAAAGCTTTAAAAAGGAACCGAAGGGATAGCCTTTTTATGCACATGGTGATGTATGCATGAAATTAACGGAGAGAGAAAGTAACGAAGACTGATACAATTACAATATTTAAAAGGTATCTGGAAGAGTATATGAGTAAGGGTTCAGAGGTACATGGGCCAAATGCTGGTAAATGGGATGAATTCATTTAAATCTTTTCGTCAGCATGGATGAGTTGGACCGAAAGGTCTGTTTCCATGCTGTACATCTCTATGACTTGAAAAGAGCATGTTATAGAAGGGGTGGTGCTGGTGGTTTTAAAACATGAAGGGATGGAAAGCCCCAGGACCTGATTAAGTGTATCACAGGACATTCTGGGATGCAAGGGAAGAAATTAAGGAGCTACTAGCAAGGGTATTTGTACCATTGACAGTCATGTGTGATGGGCTGGAAGGCTGGAGGGTGACATAGTGGACAGTGAAGGAGGTTTTCTAATGTTACAAAGAGATCTTGATGAAATGGGTGAATGGGCTGAAAACCTGTAGATGGAATTCAATCTGAACAAATGCGAGGTAATGCATTTGGTAAAACAAACAAGGGTAGAGCTTGTACAATTAATGTTCGGGCCTCGGTTACTGTTTTAGAGCAGAGGGACCTCCCGGTTCAGATACATAATTCTTGAAGTTTGCATCACACGATGGATAATACAGTGCTTGGCATGCCTGACTATTGCTCAGTCCATCGAGTGGAGGATTGGGGACGTTATTATGATATTGTATGGACATTGGTGATGACTCTTCTGCAAACCTCTGTCCAGTTCTGCTCACCCAGTTATAGGACAATATTATTAATATGAATGGTATTCAGAAGAAACTTACCAAGACCTTGCTGGGTATGAAATGCTTGAGTTCCGAAAAATGGCTGGTTACGCAGAGTTTCTTTTCAGCGGAGCCTGGAGTTTGAGAGGTGACCTTATAGAAATTTAAGAAAAAAAGTTGGGATATGGATAAAGTTAATGTTAGTTACCTTTTCCTCAGGATGAGGGAGTCTCAAGTGGACGGGCCACATTTTTAAACTTAGAAGAGAGAGATGTTAAAAAAAGATACAAGGGGCAAATTGTTACACAGAGGGTGGTTTGGGTGTAGAATGAAATTCCTGAGGTTGCTGTCGGTACAATTACAACGTTTAAAAAACATTTAGTTAAGTACATGGATAGGAAAGGGTTTGGAGGGATATGGGCCTGTAACAGGCAGCTGGGATGGGTTTAGTTTGAGATTATGGTTGTTATCAACTGAAGGGTCAGTTTCCATGCTGTACAGCTCTGACAACAATATGGTTTTGTTCCATTATTTAAGAAAGACTGCGATGGAAAGTCAGGGAACTAAAGACCAATTAGCCCAATGTCAGTGGTGGGTAAGTTGTCGAAATGACGCTGCCAGACATGAGTTACATGCATTTGGAAAGGCAAGGATTGATAAAAGGTAGCCAGCACAGCTTTGTGCGTACAAAGTCAGTTCTCACTAACTTGGCTGTTTTTGTTGAAGTGGTGACCATACATTGTCTACACTACCGTCAGCAGGACCTTTGACGGGATTTAGCATGATATACTGGTTTATAAGATTAGATCACATGTCATCAGGGGGAGCTAGTCAACTGGATACAAAATTGGTTTGACAGTAGGAGACAGGGGCTGGTGGGAGAGGATTGTTCTTCAGACTGGAGGCCTGTGACCAGCGGTGTGCTACAAGGATCGGTGCTGGGTCTGCTGATTGCATCATCGACAAACGATTTGGTTGAGAATATCGGAGTCATTGTTAGTAATTTTGTGGATGATCAAGTTAATGGCGTAGTGGGCAGTGAATACGGTTATCAAAGGTGATCTCAACCAACTGGGCCAATGAACCAAGGCATGAAAGATGGATTTTAATTCAGGTATTGAGTTTTGGACTAACACAGTTAATGGTACAGCCCTGGGTAGTGTTGTTGAACAGAGACAGACCAAGGGGTGCAGTTACATTGTTCTTAGGAAGTGGCATCACAGGTGGACAGGGAGGTGAAAGCGGCGTTTGGCACACTTGCCGTCATTGGCCCGCGCTTTGATACATGAGTTGGAGATACTTGTAACATTGTCTTCAATATTGCTCTTGGACAGAGGAGGCTTATAAGGGGTGACCTTATAAAGGTTTTCAAAACCATGCGGGGAGTAAAAATGGTGAATAGCCAAGGGTAAGTGAGTCCAAACCTAGAGGGTATAAACGTGAGGGGAGAGAGCAAGGATTTAAAGAGGGAGCTGAGGGGCAACATTATCCACAGAGGATGATGCATTGACGGAACGAACTACCAGGGCCACATGGGAGAAACAAGAACAATTTCAACATTGATACGAAATTTAGGCAGGTACATGGAGAGGGAAAGGTTTGAAGGGATATGGTCCAAACACAGGCAAATGCGACTCGTTCAGTTTTTGAAAAATGGTCAGCATTGATGACTTGGACTGAAGGTTCTGTTTTCCTGCTGTATGACCCTGTACCCAGTTAAAGGGGAGGAGAATACTGAGATAAGGAATGTTGTAGACACTGAAACAAGCTATAGCCATAGGGATGGTAGTCTGGAATGCAATACATTTTAAATATGCAGAGGGCCTATATGCAAAGAAGGAGGTTACAGAGATAAGAACTGTTATAGGAGTTAAAAATTATTGAAGACACTGATCCACAAGACATACCATAGGTACAGTGTTGGAGAGCGAACAAAGAACAGAAAGATCCCAGGCAGCATTCCCACCCTCTCGCACCAGGGCTGCTTTCCCCTCGGTTGTACTGATGCTCACGAAGACAGCACAGGCCTGGATTAATAACTGTGAAATCTCTATGCTGTCTCAGTGCAACATAAGTTAAGGTTGACGTGGTGATTGAGCTAGAGATGTGTCTGTACTGTGCTCACCCCCCAGCACAGTATCTGTGTCATGTCCTGTTAGCTGATGTTTGGAGCTCTCTCGTTGCTGTCTGCTCTGTACACTGTGAGTGATCTTACCGCACTGCTGGATTTATTGAAGGCTCCAGATCTCCTTGCCATTTGTCTCTGTGGCTGATCAACCATCTTCAATGTGGTGATAGGCGAGACAGCCCGCAGTTGGGAAGCCTATTGAGTCAGGACATCCCTAAGTACCTGCAGGAGACAGACAAATAGACACAATGGAAAATTACTCTGATGTAGTGAAGGTTACACATGTAGAATGGCACAGAGTCCCACAGAGGACTAGAAATTCCCAGTGTCCATCCCTGGCCTGTGCTGTTGCATCTCTCTGGAGTGGAGAATTCTGTTAGCTCAGGATAGGGAGTAGATGCAAGAGTGAGAGGCCCTGACAGAGGCAATAATTAGACCCACACAGTAAGGGATACCACATGGAGAGATACTGAGTGATATCAACAGAGTGCAGGAAGGTATCAGGATCAAACAATAGTGACAAAAGAATAGGTTTAGCTTCATGATGCACTGGTATAACTGGTCAGGAGTGAGCAACCTGTGAACAGGCGAAGTGATGGCCGAGTGCTATTATTGTTAGAGCATGTATGCAAAACCTCAGCTAATGTTCAGACGAGACAGGTTTGAATCCCACCGTCTGAAATGACGGAAATTGAAATCGATGAATTCAAATATTATAATTAAACATCCATAAATATGTATTAGACTATTGCTGATGTACAAAAAACTCAAAAAATGTCCTTTAGAGCAGGACATCTGCGCATCCTCATGTGGTCTGCACGACATACATACAAGAAAGTGTTTTCCAAATGCAAGTAGAAAAGGTGATGCATTGGAACAGCAGGGAGATGTGGCTGAAGACAAGCAGAAAGGAACAGGGTGGGATAAGGTTTAACTAAAATTTTACATTCGCGAATTGGTTTCTGATAGGAAATAGTGGAAAAGAGTACAGAACATTTTTTTCGCATAGACAAAGTCTCCTCAATAAGGTAGCTGGATTTGTGACACAGATGAAATAACGCTAACAATAATGGTTATCAAAGGCATTAGATAGAAAGCGGGGGTGGCGGGGGGGCGTGTCCTTAAATATGAATAGGCAAACAATGGTCACAAATTATCCTTAGCAGATAATGTTAAGGATAAGGCACAAGATATTTAATAAGTACAGTTAGAGTAAGAGGATCCCCAACTAAGCAGTGGGGCCTATGGGAAACCAAAGGGACAAATAGTGCATGGAGCCAGAGGAAGTAGGTGAAGTCTTCAATGAATACTTCCTATCTGTATTCACTCAGGAGAAAAAAAAAACATTGCAGCCAGGGATTTCAGTTGGGATGGTGAGGTTCTGGTAAAAAGTGAGGTCTGCAGATGCTGGAGATCAGAGCTGAAAATGTGTTGCTGGTTAAAGCACAGCAGGTCAGGCAGCATCCAAGGAAAAGGAAATTTGACGTTTCGGGCCAGAACCCTTCATCAGGAATGAGGAGAGGGTGCCAGGCAGGCTAAGATAAAAGGTAGGGAGGAGGGACTTGGATGAGGGGCGATGGAGATGTGGTAGGTGGAAGAAGGTCAAGGTGAGGGTGATAGGCCGGAGTGGGGTGGGGGCAGAGAGGTCAGGATGAGGATTGCAGGTTAGGAGGGTGGTGCTCAGTTCAAGGGAATCGACTGAGACAAGGTGGGGGGAGGTGAAATGAGGAAACTGGAGAAATCTGAGTTCATCCCTTGTGGTTGGAGGGTTCCCAGGCGGAAGATGAGGCGCTCTTCCTCCAACCGTCTTCTTGTTATGTTCTGGCGATGGAGGAGTCCAAGGACCTGCATGTCTTCGGTGGAGTGGGAGGGAGAGTTAAAGTGTTGAGCCACGGGATCGTTGGGTTGGTTGGTCCGTGCGTCCCAGAGGTGTTCCCTGAAGCGTTCTGCAAGTAGGCGGCCCGTCTCCCCAATATAGAGGAGGCCACATCGGGTGCAGCGAATGCAATAGATGATGTGTGTGGAGGTGCAGGTGAATTTGTGGCGGATATGGAAGGATCCGTTGGGGCCTTGGAGAGAAGTAAGGGAGGAGGTGTGGGCGCAAGTTTTGCATTTCCTGCGGTTGCAGGGGAAGGTACCGGTAGTGGAGGTTGGGTTGGTGGGGGGTGTGGACCTGACGAGGGAGTCACGAAGGGAGTGGTCTTTGCGGAACGCTGATAGGGTAGGGGAGGGAAATATATCCCTGGTGGTGGGGTCCGTTTGGAGTTGGCGGAAATGACGGCGGATGATACGCTGTATATGAAGGTTGGTGGGGTGGTAGTTGAGAACCAGTGGGGTTCTGTCTTGATGGCGGTTGGAGGGGCGGGGCTCAAGGGCGGAGGCGCGGGAAGTGGAGGAGATGCGGTGGAGGGCATCGTCGATCACGTCTGGGGGAAATCTGCGGTCTTTGAAGTAGGAGGCCATCTGGGCTGTACGGTATTGGAACTGGTCCTCCTGGGAGCAGATGCGGCGGAGACAAAGGAATTGGGAATATGGGATGGAGTTTTTACAGAGGGCAGTGTGGGAGGAGATGTAGTCCAGGTAGCTGTGGGAGTCAGTCGGTTTATAGTAGATGTCTGTGTTGAGTCGGTCGCCTGAGATAGAAATGGAAAAGTCTAGGAAGGGGAGGGAGGAGTCTGAGACAGTCCAGGTGAATTTGAGGTCGGGATGGAAGGTGTTGGTAAAGTTGATGAACTGTTCAACCTCCTCGTGGGAGCACGAGGCAGCGCCGATACGGTCATCAATGTAGCGGAGGAAAAGGTGGGGGGTGGTGCCAGTGTAGTTGCGGAAGATGGACTGTTCCACATATCCTACAAAGAGACAGGCATAGCTGGGGCCCATGCGGGTGCCCATGGCAACTCCTTTAGTTTGGTGGAAGTGGGAGGATTGGAAAGAGAAGTTATTCAGGGTGAGGACCAGTTCCGTCAGTTGAAAGAGGGTGTCAGTGGAAGGGTACTGGTTGGTGCGCCGGGAAAGGAAGAAGGAGAGGGCTTTGAGTCCTTCGTGATGGGAGATGGAGGTGTACAGGGACTGGATGTCCATCGTGAAGATAAGGCGTTGGGGACTGGGGAAGCGAAAATCCTGGAGCAGGTGGAGGGCGTGGGTGGTGTCCCGAACGTAGGTGGGGAGTTCTTGGACTAAAGGGGACAGAACCGTGTCGAGGTACGCGGAGATGAGTTCGGTGGAACAGGAGCAGGCTGAGACAACGGGTCGGCCGCGGCAGTCATGTTTGTGGATTTTGGGCAGGAGGTCGAAACGGGTGGTGCGGGGTTGTGGGACTATGAGGTTGGAGGCGGTGGATGGGAGATCCCCTGAGGTGATGAGGTTATGGATGGTCTGAGAGATGATGGTTTGGTGGTCGGAGGTGGGGTCATGGTCAAGGGGGCTATAGGAGGAGGCGTCCGCAAGCTGGCGTTTGGCCTCAGCGGTATAAAGGTCGGTGCGCCAAACTACTACCGCGCCTCCCTTGTCTGCCGGTTTGATGGTGAGGTTGGGGTTGGAGCGGAGGGAGTGGAGGGCTGCACGTTCTGAGGGTGAGAGGTTGGAGTGGGTGCGAGGGGTGGACAGGACAAGTCGGTTAATGTTGCGGTGGCAGTTGGCTATAAATAGATCGAGGGCAGGTAAGAGGCCAGCACGGGTTATCCACGTGGGTGGGGTGTGTTGGAGGCAGGAGAAGGGGTCGTCAGAGGTGGGCGGCAGTCTTGGTTGTAAAAGTAGGCATGGAGGCGAAGGCGGCAGAAGAATTGTTCAATATCTCGCCGCGTGTTGAACTCATTAATCCGAGGGCGTAGGGGAATGAAGGTGAGGCCTCTGCTGAGGACTGATCTTTCATCCTCAGAGAGGGGGAGATCTGGAGGGATGGTGAAGATCGGGCAATGTTGGGAGCTAGGACCTGTTGTGGGACTGGAGCTGGGAGTTCGGGCGGGGTTAGGGGCGTGGGCAGAAATCGGCGTAGGGGCGGGGTTAGACGTGGTGACGAGTCTTGGTGTGGGGCCGGAGCTAAGCTTGGGGGCGGGGTTATTCCCAGTAACAATAAAGTATATCACAGGCTGTAATGGCATGGAGGGGAGCAGATTGCTGTGACCCAGGCGGATATATTTAATACGTTGCGGGCCATAGGTGAAGTGCCGAATGGCTGGAGGATAGCTAATGTGGTTCCTTTGTTCAAGAGCAGCGGGGTATGCCAGGTAATTTCAGAGCAGACAGTTTGACAGAAGGGGGAAGGGAAATTATTGGAAACAATTCTGAGGGACAAGATGAATCAACAATCCAAAGGACAGGAACACATTAGGAAATGTCTGTATAGATTTGGTAGATGACTGTCCTCTGATATTGATGAGGCCAGTGCAGACGATGTGGTTTACATGGAGTTTATGAACGTCTTTGACAAGGTCCCACATGGAAGGCTGGTCCAAAAGCGAAGAGCCCACGGGATCCAAGGCAAGTTGGAAAATTAGATCCACAATTGGTGTAGGGTGTCTTTCACGATTGGAAGCCTTTGCCCAGCGGGTGTACCACAGAGATCTGTACAGCAGCCATTGCTGGTTATTGTGTACATTAATATCTCAGATGTGAAGGGAGAAGGAATCATTAGTAGGTGTGCAAATGACACGAAAGATAAGTGGGATGGTCTCAGGCTGTAGTCTGATATCGATCAGATGATAAACTGAGCAGAGTAATGGCAGATGGAGTTTACTTCTGATCACTGTTGGAAGTTAATAAGTCAACGATATCCATCATGAATTGTAGGTCCTCCTGGAATACTGAGGAACACATGGACCTTGGTGGACAAGTCCCTGGATGTCTGAATGTGTGAAGGTGTCAACACAAGTAGACAGGGTGGGGAAGACACCTGAACTGGGAGCAGGACGGTGACCCATATCTTCGCGGGGAGAGTTGCTGGAACTGCTTGAGAGGATTTAACCGCATCTGGCAGGGGTGTGGGACCCCAAACAGTCATAAGGCCAGAAAGAAATTTGAGGCTGGTACAGATGTTCAAGACAGCAATATAAATAGACAAGGCAGACAAGAACATAGCAGGCAATGATGGAAAACGGGTGGTTTAAACTGCATTTATTTCAATGCAAAGGACCGGACAGATAAGGCAGATGAACCCAGAGCATGGATGGGAACATGGGACTGGGATGTTGTAGGTATTACAGAAACACAGCTGAGGGAGGGCCATGATCAGCAGCTCAATGTTCCCGAGGACAGAGGCTGCAGGGAGGATATAACAGGAGGCAAAACAGGAGGAGAGCTGATGGTTTTAATTGGGGGAAAAGTCCCAGCAGTACCTAGAGGGAGTATTCATGCAGGATCGCCCAGTTCAGCGATATTGGTGGAACTGAGAAATAGAAATTGGTTATCAGTTGCTACGGTCGTACTACAGCAATAGGCAATGGGAGACGAACGAGCAAATGTGGCAGGAAATCTCAGACACTTGTTAGAATAATAGGGTTGTAAGTGTAGGGGAGCTTAACCTTTCCAAATTTGGACGGGGATTGTTACTGAGTTAAGCACTTGGATGGAAGGAATTTGTTAATTGTGTTCCAAAACTCCTAGTCATTATATAAATGGCCCAACTGGAGAATGGAGCTAAATCTGACCTCCCCTTGGGAAACAAGGTCGGGAACGGGACTGAGGTGTGAGTGGGGGAGCCCTTTGGAAAGTCACCACAGTTGTATTAGTTTGACAGATCTGGTCCACAAGTTCAAATTATACAATGGAGCAAGATAGTATTAGACAGGTTTAAAGTAGATATGGGGAGGATATTTGCAGGTAAAGGGTAGGTGAGTCCCAAGCTAGAGGCATAAACCTGAGGATTCCACAAGACGAGCCATAGATACAGTGTTGGAGATGGATTAGGTAACAGAAAGATCCCAGGCAGCATTACCACCCTCTCGTTGCACTACCATCCTCCCCCTGTTTTTCCCTCTGTTTTCCTGCTGCTCACGAAGGCAGCACATGCTTGGATTGAAAACTGGGAACTCCCGATGCTGTCTCAGTACAAAACAAAACTTAAAGTAAAGGTGGTGACTGAACCTGAGGTGTGTCTGTACTGTGCTCGCCCTCCACCATTATATCTATGTCATGTCTTGTTAGCTGCTGTTTGGAGCCCTCTCAACGCTCTCTGCACTGGAATGATCTTACCTGGCAGCAGGATTTATTAATGGTTCCCGACCTCCATGACCTTTATCTCTCTGACTGACCAACCAACTTCCTAACGAGCAGTTGGCAAGTCTATTGAATCAGGAACTCCCTGAGTACTTGTAGATGACACAGAAATAAGCAGAATGGGCAACTTGACTGATACTGTGAGGGCTATACATGTAGAATGGCACTAAGCCCCACATAGATCTGGAAAATCCCAGTCTCCAGTCCTGACCTGTGCTGCCTCATCTCTCTGCAGTGGAGAATTCTGTTGGCTCAGGATCTGGAGTACTCCAAGAGTGAGAGACGCTGTCAGAGGCAGCAATTAGACCCACACAGTGATGGATACCACATGGAGCGGTACTGAGTGATATCACCAGACTGCAGGATCACACAATTGTGCAGGAAGAAAGGTTTTTGATTCATGTTGCAGTGGAATGTGCAACCTGCGAAGCGATGGCCTACTGGCATTAGTGTGAGACAATACATCCAGAAACTCAGCAAATGTTCTCTGGACACAGGTTCAAATCCGACCGTTGCAAATGATTGAATGTGAATTAAATGCTTCAAAAAATATGTAATTAAAAACCTGTAAGCGAATATTAAACAATTGCTGATGTGAAGAAAAATCAATCGGGTGTATTCACGTCTTTAGTGAAATGATATAAGATGGGACTGGGATATCACAGGTATTGCAGAAACAACAGCTGAGGGAGGGACAGGACAGGCTGCTCAATGTTCCAGGGGACAGATGCTGCAGGAAGGACAGAAGGGGATCTGAGAGAGGAGGAGAGCTGCTGGTTCTGATTGGCTGAAACATCACAGCAGGACTGAGAGAGGATATTGCTGCTGGATCGCCCAGTGAAGTTGTGTTCGTGGAATTAATCAATGACAATGGGTCTTCCCTTTCCTCTGATTGTTCTCCAAATCCCGATAGCCACGCCCCCCTGCACTTTGACCTTCTCAAGATGGCGGCCCTGAGGCCCGCGCTCTCTCTTCCCTCAAACAAATGGCGGCCGTTTCCCTGATCAGAGACTGCCACGTCCTTCCCCGGGCTTTTTCAGGTTTTGTTTTAAACCTCTATCCAGGACTTGTGAATTCTCTCCGCTCCTTTCCCCAGTGAGGCCCCCTCACACTGGCTCTATGCGCCCTCTCTGAAGCAGATCGCAGCCACTGCCAGAGAAAGCAACTCCATGTTGCTCTCTCTATCTTGATCAATGTGACACTGCGCAAGCTCTCCATAGAAACCAAACTGCGCGTGCGTCTGTGGTTATTGGTAAGGTGATACATAATATACATATCTGCACAGAATCATTGGTGAATATTTGTCATTAACAATTGTTCTGTCGGGTTAGTGACATTGAGATGTCTAGCATGCAAGTAGATTGTTCGGTCTAACTTAACCATACCGGCCAGGTATGTAAATTATCAATCGTTCTGGGAATTTGAAAATAAGTTTTTTACTCTAGTTGTGTAAATCGATTGGAAATATGTACGTTATTAGATTTACATGTCAACTACTTCTTAAAATCTAACATTGATTTATGAGAGGGGTTTAATGCTCCACTATGGAGTGATAATGATCACAATCGTGCAAAACAGTTTGCTTTTGACCAATCATTCCCCGAGAATGCTTTGGCCACGCTCCTCACTCACTCTGGTTGGCGCACCGGCCACTGTTCGGTCCTCCAGTTTCGCCCCTTCCTCAAAATTGCCGCGTTGATTCAGGTATAACTCAGAAGGCTGAAGGCAAGGGAAGTGAGTGTCAATGCCTTGTGATGTGGTGAAAATATCACGAATCTTGGACTGAGAGCCCTGAGTTAAACTCACAGCTTGTGCAGGTGTGTGTAATAACAACTTTGAACATGTTCATAAGGAAAAACAAGGAAAGTCAGGAACACATTAAAAGCAATAGAAAATGCATACAATGTCGTGGGGTTCTCAATGCTCAGATGATTTTAGTCTTTACAAAGTGTTTCAGGGCCCCAGTGGGTCCCAGCACAGACCTTTGCACTCCTTGTGCACAGCCATATATCACTTTGTGGGGCAAAGCGTTGTGGTGGGATATGGAGGTGCTTTTCTGGAAGGCCCTCAGTTTTGGAGGTGAAAATAGATGAGAAGTAGCAGGGTTTTGTATGGAGTTACCTGTTCCCCTCCTTTTGCAGCATCTTATTATTGCCCTGAATCTACCTCGTACATGTGTGGTAGAGATCAGTGACGTTCCATAACCCACAATACAAGAATGTCACTCTGTTTAAGACAGCAGAAATCTCTTGTAACACAATAGTCATAAACAGTACAGCGCAGAACCAGCCCTTGATGTCGCGCCGACCTGTGAACTGTTCTCAGCTCGTCCCCATCCACTATCCCAAAATCACCCATGTGCTTATCTAAAGATTGTTTAAATCTTCCTAATGTGGCTGAGTTGTCTACATTAGCAGGTAGTACATTCCACACCCTTATCACTCTCTGAGTAAAGAACCTGCCTCTGACAGCTGTCTTAAATCTTTCACTCCTCATTTGCAGTTATGCCCCCTCGTGCACACTGACATCACCATCCTAGAAAAACGCTTCCACTGTCTACCCTATCTAAGCCTCTGATCATCTTATATGTCTCGATCAAATGCCCTCTTAGCCTTCTTTTGCCAAGGAGAACAGGTTCAAGTCTCTCAGCCTTTCCTCATAAGACCTTCACTCCAGACTAGGCACAATCCTGGTTAATCTCCTTTGCACCTTTTCCAATTCCTCCACCTCCTTCCCGAAATATGGGCACCAGAACTGCACACAATATTCCAAGTATGGCCACACAAGCTTTTTTGTATATTTGCTGCATGATATTGCGGCTCTGGAATTCAATTACTCTATGAATGAAACCTAACACCCCGTATGCCTTCTTAACAGTAATATCTACCTGGGTGGCAACTTTCAGGCATTTATGTACATGGACTCCGACATCCCTCTGTACATCCACACTACCAAGAATCTTTCCATTGACCCAGTACTCTGCCTTCCTGTTATTCTTCTCTAAGTGCATCATCTCACATTTAGCTCCATTGAACTCCATTTGCCACCTCTCAGACCAATTCTGTAGTTTATCCAAGTCCCCCTGTAACACTCTTCCATACTGTCCACGACTTCACCGAATTTAGTGTCGTCATCAAATTTACTCATCCATCCACCTATGCCTGCATCTAAGTCATTTCTAAAAATGACAAACAGCTGTGGTCCCAAAACAGATCTTTGCGGCACACCACTAGTAACTGTACTCCAGTTAATTATTTTCCATCAACCACCTCTCGCTGCCTTCCTTTACAAAGCCAGTTTCTAATCCAAACTGTGAAATCGCCCTCAATTCCATGCCTCTGCATTTTCTCCAACAGCCTATCATGTGTAACCTTATCAAAGTCTTTACTGAAGTCCATGTATACCACATCAACCGCCCTACCCTCAACTACATGCTTGGTTACCTTGTCAAAAAACTCAATGAGGTTTGTGAGACACGACCTGCCCTTGATGAAACCATGTTGATTATCTGAAATCAAATTGTTGTTTGCAAGATGATTATAAATCTTATCTCTTATAATCCTTTCCAAAACCTTTCCTACAACAGAAGTCAGGCTCACTGGTGTATAATTACCTGGGCCATCTCTATTGCCCTTCTTGAGCAAAGGCACCACATTTGGAATTCTACAGTCGTCTGGTACCAAACTTGGAGACAATGACGACTCAAATATCAAAGCCAAATGCTCTGCTATCTCCACCCTAGCTTTCCAGAGAATCCTCGGATATATCCCATCCGGCCCAGGGGACTTGTCTACTTTCACTCCTTCTAGAATTGATAACACCTGTATCTAACTAATCTCGATCCTTTCTAGTCTAATATCTCATACCACATTCTTCTCTTGTACAATATTCTCCTTTTCCCGAGTGAAAACCGATGAGAAATGTTCATTAGCAACTCTCCGATCTCTACAGTGTACACAATCAACTTCCCACTTCTGTCTTTGATTGGACCTATTCCTACCCTAATCATCATTTTATTCCTCACATACGTATAGTAAACTTAGGGTTCTCCTTTATTCTATTTGCTAAAGACTGCTCGTGTTCTCTCTTTGCTCTTCTTAACCCTCTCTTTAAATCCTTCCAGCTGATCTGTAACTCTCTATCTCCTCATCTGAATCATCTTGCCTCATCAACACATAAGCCCCCTTCTTCTTTGTAACAAGCGATGCAATTTCTGTCGTAAACCACGGGTTCCTTACCTTGTCACTTCCTCCCTGCCTGACAGGGACATACCTATCATGAACATGCAATATCTGTTCCTTAAACATTTCCATTGCCTGAATCCCCTGCATTTTGCTACCCCATTCTATGCATCCTGATTCCTGCCGAATCGCATTATAATTGTCCTTGCCCCATTGGTAACTCTTGCTTTATGGCATGTACCTGTCCCTTTCTATCGCTACTCTAAACGTATCTGAATTATGGTCACTCTCTCCAAAGTGCTCACCTAAAAAAACATCAAACACCTGGTCTGGTTCATTACCAAGCACCAGATCCAATGTAGCCTCCCCTCCTGTCAGCCCTTCGACATACTGTGTCATGAAACCCTCCTATTCACACTGGACAAAAACTGATCCATCCAACGTACTAGAGTTATAGCATTCCCAGTCAATGTTGGGAAGCTAAAGTCCCCCATAATGACCACCCTAGTACTTTTGCTCTTACCCAGAATAATTTTGCTAATCCTCTCTTCCACTTCCCTGGAACTCTGAGGAGGCCGATAAAAAAAACTCCAAGCAGTGTGACCTCTCCTCTCCTGTTTCTTACGTCAGCCCTCACTACCTCAGTAGACGAGTCCTCATCAAAAGTTCTCTCACCCACTGTTATACTCTCCTTGCCTAACATGACATGCATGGACCCATCGTGGTTTTTCAAACTCCATGATACAGCCGTAGTCTCTATGACAGACTATGGCTGGAACCTCCTGTGTCCTTAAGACCTTATACACTGCCTGCACTCCTCCGTTTCCCCTTTGCACATTCCCTTCCAACACTCCAAACCTGTATCACTCCACAGTTGGAGCTGTCAAGGGCAGAAGTCTGTGGAATAGCCTCCCCCACCTTTTCTATCCTCCTTTAAGATGTATTTTAAAAGCATTCACCTAAACCAATGTTTGATCATCCATGAAGCACCTTAGGAGATTTGTAATTGTGAAAGGTTTCGTACAGTGCAAGTAGTTGTTATTATTGCCGTATATTAGGAGAAACAGGAACGATGCTTTCAAAATTCTAACAAGAAAGTCACTGATAGGTATAGTGTGTAGGCCACCAAATAATAACATCACATTGGGATGGGCAATATACAAAGAAATAACTAATGCCTGTAAAAATGGTACGGCTATTATCGTGGGTGATTTTAATCTACATGTCGATTGCTCAAACCAGCTCAGTCAGAGTAGCCTTGAGGAGTTCATTACGTGTATCCATGATAGATTTTTTTCACCAGTATGAAATGAAACTGACAAGGGAGCAAGCTATCCAAGGTCTAGCCCCTGTGCAATGAGGCAGGAATAATTAATTACCTCAGAGTTAGGGATCCTCTTGGAAGAAGTGATCACTGTATGGTTGAATTTAGAATACATATGAAGAGTGTGAAGATAAAATCTAATATCTGGGTCCTGTGCTTGAACACAGGGAACTACAATAGAATGAGAGAGAACCTGGATAAAGTAGACTGAAAACAAAGATGTTATGGTGGGACATTTAATGAGCATTGGAAGATTTTAAAAGACATTTTACAAAGTGTTCAGTAAAGGTATATTCTTGTGAAAAGGAAGGACTGTAAGAAAAGGCATACTCTGCGATGGGTATCTAAGGAAAGCAATCAAATTGAAATAGAAGACATACAAAGTGGACAAAAATAGCATGAAACTAGAACTGGGAAAACTTTAAAGGTCAACAGAAAGCCCCAGAAGACCTACAAAGAAAAGTTAGATAGAACATGAGAAAAATAAACTAGCGCAGACTGTAAACAACACATAGTTATATTGAACGAGAAAAGAGTGGCTGAAGTAAACGTTGGTCCTTTGGAAAATGAGAAGGAACATTTAGTTATGGAATATCACGGTGGAGGATACTAATATCTTGCCAGTAATTAACAAGGAGACAATGGTAGGTGAGGATTTGGAAACTATCATTACTAGAGAACAGCTAGCGTTGGACTGCTGTAGATAATTGAGCTGATGGTAGAAAAATCTCATGAAATGCATCCCAGGGTACTAACAGAGATGCCAGGAGAAAAGCAAATGCCCTGGCAGTAATTTTCCAAAATTCAGTGGACTCTGTGGCAGTCCCAGCAGATTGGAAAGCAGCAAAGTGACGCCACTGTTTTAAAAAGGAGGTGATCAAATGATGAGTAATTATATACCAGTTAGGTTATTCTCTGTAGTGGAAAAGATGCTTGGGCCTATAATCAAGGAAGAAATAGCAGGGACTCGATAGAAATTGTCCCATTGGATAGACACAGCATGCGTTCATGAAGTGCAGGTCATGCTTGTCAAATCTTTTGGAAATCTATGACGACATTTCGAGCAAGGTGGACAACGGGAATCCAGTGGATACTGTGTACCTAGATTTCCAAAAGGCCTTCAAAAAGGTGCTGTGCAAGATACTGTTGCATAATATAAGGCTGCATGGCGTTAGGGGTAGAGTATTAGCAGTATTAGAGTATATGATTTGGAGTTGGGGACCACATATAGGGTGTCAAAGTTTGCATATGACACTAAGATGAGTAGCAGGACAACGTGTGCGGAGGACTGTGAAACTTTGCAGAGGAACATAGGTACATTGAGAGAGTGGGCAATAGTCGGTCATATGGAATATAATGTTCATAAATGTAATGTCATACTGTTTGGTTGGAGTAACATTTAAAGGAGATTATTACTTGAATTTTAAAAAGCTGCATTATTTGCATGAAGGTTGGTCACCAGGTATAACAATCTATTCAGAAGGCAAATACAATTTTGTCCTTCTATGCTGAAGGGATTGTGCTTAAAAGCAGAAGTTATGTTCCAGCTCTATTGGGTGTTGGTGAGGCGACACCTGGAGTACTGCATGTAGTCTTTATCTCCTTACTTGAGAAAGGATGTACTGGCACTACAGGGTGTGCAAAAGAGGTTAACTAGGTTGATTCCAGAGTTGAGGGGGTTGGCTTAACAGAGACTGCATAGATTGGTATTATATTCATTGGAATTCAGAAGAATGAAAACATATAAAATAATGAACGAAATGGATAAAATAGAAGTAGACAGAATGTTTCAATTAGCAGGTGAATCTAGGACAAGAGGGCATCAACTCAAGGTTAGAGGCAGTAAATTTAGGACTGAATTGAGAAGGAACTTCTTAACCTCAATGGAATTCATTGTCCCGGGAAGTAGTTGATGGTAGTTCAGTAAACGTTTTTAAAGCTAAGGTAGCTTTTTTAAAAAAAGAAATAATTAATTAAGGAATACGGTGAGAACATGGGTAAATGGTTCTGGGTCCACGAAATGATCAGCCATGATCTTATTGAATGGCAGAGCAAGCTCAAAGGGCAGGATGGCCTAGACTGTTCTTAGTTCTTCTGTTATGCATTGCTCCCTCATTCGTGACTTGGAGGTGCTGCTGTTGGATTAGGATGGACAAAATTAAAATTCACAGAACACTAGGTTATAGTCCAACAGGTTTATTTGGAAGCACTAGCGTTGCTGCTGCTTCATCAGGTGGTTGTGTGTTCTTAACTTTGTCCCTCACTCTTCTAACTTAAGCACAGCAACAAAAACACGAAGCAGTGCGCATGCTCCAGCCAACAATGGTCCGCAGATGATTAATGTCAGCGGCGGACCAATGGAAGGGCAGGGGCGGGGCTGGAGGACCTGGCGGGGCAGTTGGCCCTCCACGCAATCAAAGTGAACGAGGGGCGGGACTTGGCAATACCACATGATCATCCTCGCGGATGGCGCGATCGTGCGAGTGGAGAGCTGTTGGTAAGGAAAGAAATAAACAACAGGAAGCGGGAGGGAAATGGTGTTCGTATGGGCTGAGAAGTTTTGCAAACATTTGGTGCACATCGGAAAATACAAATTTGAAACTTACAGTCTCGTTTTTGCAATAAACCGGAAAATGCCTCATCTAGAGATTGACTTGAGTAAGTGTGGCCATCTTTATTCGGGGCAACGATTCACTGTACACGTGCGGCTGCCAGTTTAGTCGGGGGCAAAGTTCAGGGGTGTCTGTGGTAGAGAGTCATGGGGCAGGATGTACACAGAGCACATTCAAACCCAAAGAGATGTATTTTTTTTCGTCTGGATTTGTTTCGTCATTCATTTAAATGATTTGGATGTGAATAGAAGCGGTACAGTTAGTAAGATTGCAGGTGACACGAAAATTGTTGGTATTGTGGTCAGTGATAAAGGTTGTCTCAGAATACAATTGGATATTGATCAGATGGGCCAATGGGCTGCAGAGTGGCAGATATGATTTAATTTAGATAAATGTGAGGTGCAGCATTTGAAAAAAGCAAATCCGAGCAGGACTCTCACACTGAATTGTAAGGTCTTGGAGAGTCTTATTGATAAAAGAGACCTTGGAATGCAGGTTCACAGTTCCTTGAAAGTAGAGTCACAGGTAGATAGGATAGTGAAGAAGGAATTTGGCATGCTTCCCTATATTGGTCAGGGAATTGAATAAAGGAGCTGAACAGGAGACTGTCTAGGCCACTTTTGGAATATTATGTGCAATTCTGGTCTCCTTTTTGTCAGAAGGAGGCACTGAAACTTGAAGGGTTGAGAATTGATATTCAAGAAGGTTGCCAGGTTTGGAGGATTTGAGTTGCAACAAGGGACATAATAGGCTGGGGCCATTTTCTCTGAAGTGTCATAGGCTGAGGTGTGATATTGAAGAGGTTTATATAATCGTGAGGGGCATGGATAGCGTAAATAGAAAAAGTGTGTACCCTGGGGTGGTGGAGCCCAGAATTAGAGGATATAGGTTTAGGGTGTGAGGGGAAATTTCAACAGGAGCTTAAAGGGCAACAAAAATTGTAACATTTCAAAGGCATTCGAATAGGAAGGGTTCAGAGGAATGTTGGCCAAGTGCTAGCAAATGGGAATAGATTAGGTTAGAATATCTGGTTGGCATAAATGGGTTGGACTGAAGAGTCTGTTGTGGCGCTAGACATCTCTGACTGTGGGATCATAAAAGGGAACACGGCACGGATTGGCATCTGAGCTCCTTGATGTCCACTTGTTCATTATTTAGCTTCCTCAGTCTCTGAGTGTACGTTTCCTCTGTTTAGTACTTTACTATGACGTTCACAGACCTTTCTGTAAATGGATTGTGCACTGCTGCCTGGCTCCTGGCCATATTACAGAGGAGGTAGTACTGGATGTCTTAAATCGTAGCAAGGTGGATAAATCCCTGGGACCAGTTAAGGTGCATCCCTGACATTTGTGGAAAGCGAAGAAAATGATGGCAGTGCCCCTCCCTGGGAAATTTATATTGTCATTGGTGACAGGTGAGGTGCTGGAAGACATGTACCATTATTTAAAAGTGGTAAGGAAAGGCCAGGGAACAAGAGAACAGTGAACCTGAAGTCAGTGGCAGGCAAGTTGTTGGAAGAGATTTTGAGTGACAGGATTTACACGTATTTAGAAAGACAAGGAATGATTAGGGATAGTTAACATGGCTTTGTGTGTGGGAAGTTCTCTGTCTCGAACTTGATTGAGTTTTTTTGAAGATATAACAAAGATGATTAATGAAGGCAGATTGTGGACGTTGTCTATATGGACGCTGAATGATGTTCCACAAAGCAGACTAGTTAGCAAGGTTAGATAACATAAAATATTGGGAGAACTAGCCATTTGGATATAAAAATGGCTTGAAGGTAGGAGGCAGAGTGTGGTGAAAGAGGGTTGTTTTGTGGACTGGAGGCCTGTGAGCAGCAGTGTGCTGCAGAAATGGATATTGGGTCCTTAAATAATTGACTTCGATGTGAATATATGAGATATGGTCAGCAGGTTTACAGAAGACACCAAAATTGGAGGTGTAGTGGATAATGAAGAAGGCTAGTTCACAATGCAACAGGATCTTGACCAGATGGGCAATTGGGGTGAGGAATGGCAGACTGGGTTCAATTTAGATAAATGTAAGCAGATGGATTTTGGAAAAGCAAATTAGGGCAGCATTGATACACTTAATGGTAAAGTCCTTCGGAATGTTGCTGAACATAGAGACCATGGAGAGCAGGTTCATTGTTCCTTGAAAGTAGAATCTCTGGTAGGCAGACTAGTGAAGGTGGTGTTTGGTATGCTTATATTTATTGGTCAATGCATTGAGTACAGAAGCTTGGACGTCAAGTTGTGGCTGGACAGGATATTGATTATGCCATTTCAGGAATTCTGTTTTAAGTTCGAAATTCCCTGTTCTGGAAAGAATGTTGTGAATCTTGAAAGAGTTCAGACAAGATTTACAAATACTTTGCTAGGGTTGGAGGATTTGGGCTACAGGGTGAGGCTGAATAGGCTGGGGTTAATTACCCTGGTGAGTCGCAGACTGAGAGGTGAGTTCATGGAGATTTATAAAATCATGAGGGGCATGGATATGGTGAACAGCCAGGGTCTTTCCCCCCATGTTGGGTGGGTTCAAAACAAAATCGCATGGGCTTGTGTTGAGAGGGCAAAGGTTTAAAACGGATCTAAGGGGCAAAGTTATCAAGATGTGTGTGGTGTGTGTGTGGAATGAGCTGCCAGATGATCTAATGGAGACTGATACAATTACAACATTTGAAAGGCTTCCGATTGGGTACATGAATAGGAAGGGCTTCAAATGCTACAGACCAATTGCTGGCAAATGGGGCTCCATTTGTTGAGGATTCCTCGTTGGCATGGACAAATTGGACCAAAGGTCTGTTTCTGTGCTGTACATCTCTATGACACTAATAAATGAAAATAAGATGTGTTCGTCTTTTGTGGAGAGCTCGCACAAGCACAAATAATTGCCCTTGGACGTGAGACGGTTAAGCAGTGATTTTGACCAGGCGCAAATTTGTTTCTAGGATATTTAATTTGCAGAGAGAGGGGAATTGTTAACAATGTCACAATTTTAGTAACTATTTTCAGGTAATTGGCAAATAATATGTGAACATGTGAACATTATTTTATTCAGTAAGTTCTGAGCATCTGGAACAGTCCGAATGGCAGCTGGACAGACTCAGCAGTTATTCATAAACAGATTTGGAATTTTACTTAAGGGAAGACTAGGGGGGGTTTGGCCAAATGGGAAGGGAATTGGGACAGATAGGAAGAGTTGTGAGGCTGGATGAGGTGACAGTGATCGGGAGAGTTGTGAGGTTGGAGGAACTTGGAGATAGTGAGAATTAGAGTCATACTGTTATACAGTAAGGAAACAGGCCCTGAGGTCCAACCAGTCCATGCTGACCATATTTCCATACTAAACTAATCGTATCTGCCTCCGCTTGGTCCACATCCATCCAAGTATTTCCTATTTATGTACTTATCTGAATGCCTTTTAAATATTGTAATTGTATTCACAGGTACCACTTCCTCTGGAAGTTCATTCCACACACGTAAACATTTTTTAAAGACCCTATGTCTTTTCTCAAACCTTTTTCATCTTTGCTCAAAATGAATGCACACGAGTTTTGAATCGCCCTCTCCACCGGCCATTCACCTTATCTACACTCTTCACTATTTTATAAACATTTAATAAGGTCACCCCTCCAGTCCCAGCCTCTCCTTATAACACAATCCCTCCATTCCCAATAAAATTCCAGTAAATCTCTTCTGAACCCAATCCGATTTGATATCCTCCCAATAACAGCGCAACCAGAACTGGGCACAGTATTCAAGAAGAGGCCTCCCCACCATCCTGTACAACCTCGAAATAACGTCCCAACTCCTGTACTCAAAGGTCTGAGCGACGAAGGTAAGTGTGTGAACACCTTCATAACCACCCTGTCTACATGTAACACAAACTTCAATGATGTGAAGCCCTCGGTCTCTTTGTTCCATATCTCTACTCGAAGCCCTAATTTTAATGATTGTAAGTCCTGCCCTCGTTTGTTTTAGCAAAATGTGATATTTTGTATTTATTCCAATCCAAAAAGTCATTTGTGTATAAAGGCTGTAGGACTATCATGAAGAGAGAAATCAAGAGGGAAAAAGGGGACGTGAGATAGCTTTGGCGAATAGGGTTAAGGATAATCCAAAGGACTTTTATAAATACATTTAGAACAAAAGGCTAACTCGGGAGAAAATAGAGACCCTCAAAGATCAGCAAGGCAGCCATTGTGTGCAGCTGCAGGCGATGGGCGGGATAGGAAAACATATATTTTTCAGCAGTGTTTACTATGAATAATTAGATGAGAGATGTAGAATGTGGGGAAAAAGTGGCGGCATCTTGAAAAATGTCTATATTATAGAGGAGGAGGTGCTGGATGAGTGGCTAAGGAGCTGATGCGGGGGAAAAGGATTCGCATTTTTGAATCATTGTGATCTCCTCTGGAGTAGAGTTGACCTGCATCAAAAGGATGGATTCTACCTGATTTCGAAAGTGCCTAATATCGAGGCAGGGAGATTTGCTAGTGATATTCGGGAGACATTAAACCAGTGACGGAGTGGGTGTAAACCCAAATAGATAGTGAGAAAAGAGGAATCTCTGAGGCTGGTACAGTTCAGAAGTCAAATAATCAAGGCAGGCAAGGGCAAGGCAGAGAACGAGGTGGGACTGAGCAGTTACACTGCATTAACTTCAATGCAAGAGGCCTGACAGGGAAGGCAGATGAGCTGAGGGTGTGGTTTTGAACATGGCACTGGGATATCATGGGTATTACAGAAACGTGGCTCAGGGATGGATAGGACTGGCAGCTAAATGTTACAGAGTATAGATGCAGGAATTAGGATAGAAAGGGTGACAAGAGAGGAGGGGTGTGGCATTTTTGAATAGGGATAACATTTTGGTTGTGCTTAGGGAGGATATTCCTGGGAGTACGTCCAGTGAAGTTATTTGGGTGGAACTGGGAAATAAGAAATGAATGATCACCTCATTGGGTTTGGCTGCGTGGGTTTTGTCCGGATGCTTTGGTTTTCTCCCAGAATGCAAAGATATGCTGGGAAAGTTCAATTAATCTGGCTGACTTCCCACAGTGTTCAGGAATGTGTAGGTTGGGTGGATTATCCAGGCTGAATTGTCCACAGTGTTCAGAGATATGCAAGTTGGGTGGATTATCCAGGCTGAATTGCCCATAATGTTCAGGGATGTGTAGGTTGGGTGGCCCTGGGAAATGCAACATTACTGGGGATGTTAGGCAGCTGAGGGTCAGTGTCGACGTGATCAGCCGAATGGTCTGCTTCCACACTGTCTTGATTCTCTGATAATTCTACTGGTTTTAGAATAGTTACAGAATATAATAGACCAGATCTGAAAGTTAAGTTTCTAAATTGGACAAAGGCCCATGTTGGCAGCACAAGGCAACCACTTTCAAAATCTGTTTGAGGGAGGTTATTCCCAGGGAAAGGGATCTCTGGGAAGTGGGAACATATGAACATAAGGAAGAGGAGCAAGAGTAGGCCATGTGGCCCCTCAAGCCTGCTCTGCCATTCAATAAGATCAGGGCTGATCTTTTCATGACTTCAGCTCCACATTCCTGCTCTCTCACTATAACCCTTTATTCCTTTCCTGTTCACAAATCTTCCTTTTGCCTTAAAGGCATTCAAGTTGATAACGTCAAATGCTGCACTCGGCAGGGAATTCCGTACATTCACAACCTTTTAACTGAAGGAGCTCCGCCTGAACACAATCCTAAATTTTCTCCCCCTTACAGTTTATGCTCTGTAGTTTGATCTGCCGCCAGTGGAAATAACATTCCGGCTTCTATCTTTCTTATCCCCTTCATAATTTTATTTCGTCTGATCCAACCTCCCATTCTTATAAATTACAATGAGTATGGAACCAGTTTTCTCAATCTCTCCACATACGCCAACCCTCAAGTCAAATTACTGAGCACTCCCTCCAGTGCCAGTCCATCCTTCCTGAATTAAGGAGACCAAACCTGTACACAGTATTCCAGGTGTGGCCTCCCCAGCACCCTGTACAGCTGCAGCATAACCATCCCTCTCGCAATGAAGGACAATATTCCGTTCACTGCCTTAATTACCTGCTGTACCTGCAAACCAACTTCCTGTGATTCATGCACAAGGACACCCAGCTTCCTTTGCACAGCCGCGTGCTGCAGGTTTTCAACATTTCACCATCCAGTTTGCTGTTAGTCCAACCAAAATGGATAACCACTCATTTCCCAACATTGTACTCCATCTGCCAGATCCTTACCCACTTACTTAATCTATCTGCATCACTGTGCAGATTTACAGTAGCCTTTGTACATATTCTTCTACCTCATCCTCATATCAAATGTGAACTCTGACATCGTACACTTGTTCCTTAACTACAAAACGTTTGTGTAAATTGCAAACAGTTGTTGTGTCAACATTAATCCAAACACCCATTTATCCCCATTCTTTACTTTTTGTTGGTAAACCGATCCTGTGTCAATGATAATACATTAGCCATAATGACATGCATCTTTACCTTATGCAGCAGCCTTTTGTGTGGCAACATGTCGAATACCTTCTGGAAATCCAGATATACCACATCCACTGGATCCCCCTTGTCCAACACGCTCATCATATCCTCAAACGATTGCAGTAAATGCGTTAAACATGACCTGCCTTTCAAGAATTCATGCTGTGTCTGCTGAATGAGACAATTTCTACTCAGATATATCACTACTAATTCCTTGAGAGATTCAAGCATTTTCCCCACTACAGAAGTTAAGGTAACGGGTCCTTTTTGAAAATTAGTGGCACCACATTTGCAGCTTCCAATCTGACAGAACCATCCCAGAATCCAACAAGTTTTAGTGAATTATTCCGAGTGTATTTGTTATTCCACCCCCGCCCCAACATCTTTTGTCCCTGGGTTGCATTCCTTCAGGGCCAGGAGACAAATCTACCTTTAGGCGGTTATCTTTCCCGACACGACCTCTTTACTGAGAATGATTGTTTCTCTGTCCATATCTGCCATTGCCTCAATAGGCCTGCGACGATGAGAGTACATAGACAGTATTTTCCTGTGAAGGCCAAGGCTGATAGGTGTACAGAATAGACAATAGTCAATAGGTGCCGGAGTAGGCCATTCTGCCCTTCGAGCCTGCACCACCATTCAATATGATCATGGCTGATCATCCTTAATCCGTATCCTGTTCCTGCCTTATCTCCATAACCCTTTATTCCACTATCCTTGAGAGCTCTATCCAACTCTTTCTTCAATGATTCCAGAGACTGGGCCTCCACTGCCCTCTGTGGCAGAGCATTCCACACAGTCATCAACTCTGGGTGAAGACGTTTCTCCTCATCTCTATCCTAAATCGTCTACCCTGTATTTTTAAGCTATGTCCTCTGTTTCGGCACTCGCCCATCAGCGGAAACATGTTGCCTGCCGCCAGAGTGTCCAATCCTTTAATAATCTTGTGTCTCAATCAGATCCCCTCTCAGTCTTCTCAACTCAAGGGTATACAAGCCAAGTCACTCCAGTCTTTCAGCGTAAGGTAGTCCCGCCATTCCAGGAATTGACCTCGTGAACCTACGCTGCATTCCCTCAATAGCCAGAATGTCTTTCCTCAAATTTGGAGACCAGAACTGCACACAATACTCCAGATGTGGTCTCACCTGGGCCCTGTATAGCTGCAGAAGAACCTCTTCGCTACTATACTCAATCCCTCCTGTTGAGAAGGCCAGCATGCTATTACCCTTCTTCACTACCTGCTGTAACTGCATACCTGCATGCTTACCTTCATTGACTGGTGTACAAGAACACCCACATCTCTTTGTACTGCCCCTTTACCTAAATTGATTCCAATTAGGTAATAATCTGCCTTCCGATCCTTGCCACCATAGTGGATAACCATACATTTATCCACATTAAACTGTATCTGCCACGCATCTGACCACTCACCTAACCTGCCCAGGTCACCCTGTAATCCCCTAACATCCTCGTCACATTTCAAACTGCCTCCCAGCTTAGTATCATCATCGATTTTGCTAATGTTGTTACTAATACCATTTTCTTTAATATTAATATATACTGTATAAAGCTGCGGTCACAGCACTGATTCCTGCGGTACCCAACTGGTCACTGCTTGCCATTCCGAAATGGAGGCGTTTATCACTACTCTTTGTTTCCTGTCAGCCAACCAACTTTCAATCCAATTTAGTACTTTGCCCCCAATATCTTGCGCCTTAATTTTGCTCACTAACCACCTATGTGGGACTTTATCAAAAGCTTTCTGAAAATCAACGTACATTACATCCACTGGATCTCTGTCGTCCATCTTCAGAATAACACCCTCAAAAAATTCCTGAAGATTAGTCACGCATGATTTCCCCATCATAAACCCAATCTGACTCTTACCTATCCTCTTACTACTATCCAGATGTCGAAATTTCATCCTTTCGAATCGACTCCTGCATCTTTCCCACCACCAAGGTCAGAATAACTGGTCTATAATTTCTTCTCCCAGTTCTTTGTTCCCCGTAATATATTCCCCTGTTTCTGTCCTCAAGGGCACAATTTTAGTCTTAACCATGTTTTTGCCTTTCACATGCCTATAAATGTTTTTATTATCCTCTTTTATATTTTTGGCCAGTTTGCCGTCGTACTTCATTTTTTCTCTGCGTATTTCCTTCTGAGTAATCCTCTGTTGTTCTTTAAAAGCTTCCCAGTCCTCCGTTTTCCCATTTATCTTTGCTATTTTATACTTTTTCTCTCTTAAGTTTATATGTTTCTTAACTTCCCTCGTCAGCCACTGCCACCCATGCCTCCTCCTAGGATCTATCTTCCTTTTTGGAATGAAGTGATCCTGCATCTATTGCATTATACCCAGAAATATCTGCCATTGTTCCTCCACTGTCATCCGTGCTAAGGTATTGCATCGTTGAACTTTGGCCAGCTCCTCCCTCATAGCTCCATAGTTCCCTTTATTCAACTGAAATACTTTCACTTCCGATTGACCTTCTCGCTCTCAAAGTGCAGATTGAAGCTTATTGCATTATGGTCACTACTTGCCAATGGCTCCTTCACTTCGAGGTCCCTGATCAATTCTGGTTCATTGCACAATACCAGACCCAGAAGTGCCTTCTCCCTGGTAGGCTCCAGCACGATCTGTTCTAAGAATCCATCTGGGAGGCACTCCACAAAGTCTCTTTCTTGAGGTCCAATGCCATCCTGACTCTCCCAGTCTACCTACATGTTGAAATACCCCATAACAACTGCAGTAACATATTTGCGACAGGTCAATTTCAGCTCCTGATTGAACTTACATCCGACACCCAGACGACTATTTGGGGGCCTGTAGGTAACTCGCACGTGGGTCTTTTAACCCTTATAATTTCTCAGCTATATCCATACTGGCTCCACATCCCCGGATTCTAGGTCCCCCTGCGCAAGGGACTGAATATCATTCCTTACCAACATCGCCATCCCACCCCCTCTGCCCATCAGTCTGTCCTTACGATAGCACGTGTAGCCTTGAATATTCATTTCCCAGGCCCTGTCCACCTGAATGCTGCCTGTCGAGAGAAATTGAGGGCCTGGTCAAGATAATGAAGGAGGCATATGTCAGGTACAGATAGTTGGGTTTGTGTGAATCCCTAGAGGAGTGTCGGGGCAGTCGGAATATACTTGAGGTAAACCAGGAAGACAAAAAGGGGACATGAGATAGCTTTAGGAAGTAGGTTTAAGAAGAATCAAAGTGATTGTAAAAATACACTAAGGACAAACGAGTAACCAGGCAGAGAATAGATACCCGCAAAAATCATCAAGGCTGTCTGTGGAACCGCAGGAGATGGGAGAGATTCTATATGAGATCCTTTTACTGAAAGAGGATGTGGCAGCTAGAGTGTTCGAGAAATAAGTAGTGAAAACTTGACAAGTGTCCATAATACAGAGGATGGGGTACTGGATGTCTTAAAATGCATAAAAGTGGATAAATCCCTGGGACCTGCTCAGATGTAACCCAGAACTTTGTGGGAAACAAGGGAAATGTTTGCTGGTTCCCTCGCTGCGATATTTGTGTCACTGATACTCACAGGTGAGGTGCTGGAAGATGGGCTGCACTATTTGAGAAAGGTGGGAAGGAAAGGCCAGGGAACAATAGACCAGTGAGCCTGAAGTCAGTGGCAGAGAAGTTGTTGGAAGGGATTCTCAGGGACATGATTTACATGTAATTGGAAAGGCAAGAAGTGATTAGGAAGAGGCAGCATGGCTTTGTGCATGGAAGCAACTAACTTGGAACTCAGGAAGGCACAAGGTTCCATATAACAGACTGGGTTAGCAAGTTCGATACTGTAGAATACAGGGAGAACGAGCTATTTGGATACAGAATTGTCTTGAATATCACAGAGATGTATAACATGGAAACACACCCTTCAGTCCATTCCGTCCATGCCAACCACTTACCCTAACCCAATCCAGTCCAACCTGCCAGCACCTAGCCCATATCCATCCAAACCTTTCTATTGGTATACCCATCCAGATGGATTTTCAATGTTCCAATTGTACCAGTTTCCAACACGTCATCTGGCAGCTCATTCCATGAAAGCAGCAACCTCTGCATGAAAACGTTGCCCCTCAGGTCTGTCTCACATCTTTCGGCTCTCACTCGAAACCTATGCCGTCTAGTTCTGGAAATCCCCCACCCGAGGGGAAATGTTAGATTACTTACAATGTGTAAACAGGCCCTTCGGCCCAACATCTCCACACCTATCCACCAAAAGAGCAACACAGCCCACTACATTTGCCCCTTTACCTAACACTAGGGGCCATTTAGCATGGCCAATTCACCTAACCTTTATATTTTTGAACTGTAGCAGACAGAGAGAATGTGCAAACTCCACACAAACAGTTGTCTGAGGCGGGAATTGAACCGGCGTTTCAAGCACGGTAAGGCAGCAATGCTAACCACCGTGCCTCCTACCCAGACCCCTCATAATTTTGTAAACCTCTATAAGGTCACCCCTCAGTCTCCGAAGCTCCAGGGAAAACAGCCCCAGCCTATTCAACCTGTCCCAATAGCCCAAATCCTCCAACACTGGCAACATCCTGGTAAATCTTGTCTGAACACTTTCAATTTCACAACATCCTTCCGATAAGAAGGAGAGCAGAATTGCACTCAATATTCCAAAAATGGCGTAACCAATGTCCTGTACAGCCTCAACATAACCTCCCAACTCCTGTACTCAACACTCTGACCAATAAAGGAAAGCATACCAAACACCTCCTTCGTTATCCTCTCTACCTACGACTTCACTTTCAAGGAGCTATGAAACTGCACTCCAAGGTCGCTTTGTTCAGCAACACTCCTCAGGACCTTACTATTACGTATATCAGTCCTGCTAAGATTTGCTTTCCCAGAATGCAGCATCTCACATTTACCTAAATTAAACTCTATCTGCCACTTGTCAGCCCATTGGCCCATCTGATCAAGAACCCGTGGTATTCTGAGGTAACCTTCTTCACTGTCCATTACACCTTCAATTTTTGTGTCATCTGCAAACTTGCTGACCATATCTCCCATGTTCATATCCAAATCATTTATGTAAGTGACAAAAAAGGTGGACCCACGACCGATCCTTGTGGCACTCCACTGGTCACAGACCTCCAGTCTGAAAAACAACCCTTCCACCACCACCCTCTGTCTTCTGCCTTTCTGTCAGTTCTCTACCAAAATGGCTAGTTCTCCCTGCATTCCATGAGTGTAAGCCTTGCTAATCAGTCAGGGTAGTAGGGGAGGGAACAGCAGTTGGAAAAATGTATGTCGTGCAAGTACCTGTTATCAGCTTTGACAAAGAATCAATTAGACTCGAAACGTCAGCTCTTTTCTCCCCTGACAGATGCTGCCAGACCTGCTGAGATTTTCCAGCATTTTCTCTTTTGGTAGTAGTGGAGAGTTGCTTTTCGGACTGGAGGCCTGTGTGAGAAATATGCTGTCAGGATGGGTGCTGGGTCCACTGCCTTTTACAATTTATATCAATTATTTCTATGTGCATATAGGAGGTATGCTTAGTAGGTTTTCAGTAGACAACAAAATGGAAGGTGTAATGGACAGTGAAGAAGGTTACCTGAGAGTACAATGGGACTTCAATCAAATGCGCTTAATTTAGGGGTTAATTTAGATAAATATGAGGTTCTGCATTTTGGAAGAGCAAATCAGTGCAGGACTTGTACACTTAATTGGAAGGTCCTCGGGAATGTTGCTGAACAAAGAAACCTTGGAGTGCAGGTTCACAGTTCCTCGAAAGTGGAATCTTAGGCAGGGTAGTGAAGAAGGCGTTTGGTGCACTTGCCTTTATTGGTCAGTGCATTGAGTATAGGAGTTGCGACATTAATTTGGGGCTGTACAGGGCATTGATTCAGCTACTTCTTGAATTCTGCTTTCAGTCCTGGTCTCCCCGCTATAGAAATTATGTTGGGAAACTTGAAAGGGTTCAGAAAAGATATTCAAAGATGTTGCCAGGGTTGAGGGTTTGAGCTATCGGGCGGAAAAGGCTGAGGCTGTTTTCCCTGGATCATCGGATGCTCAGAGGTTACCTCAGTGGTTGATACACTCATGAGGGACATGGTTTGGGTGAACAGCCAGGATCTTTTTCCAATATTAGGTGGGTCCAAAATCAGATAGTCCAGGCTTAAAGTGTGAGTGAAAAGATGTGTGTGTAAGGGGCAATGTTTTCAAGCTGAACATGGTATGTGTATGGAATGAGCTGCCAGAGAAAGTGTGGGGGCCGGTACAATTACAACATTTAAAAGGCATCTGATTGTATACGTGATTAGGCAAGGTTGAGAAGGATACGGGCCAAGTGCTGGCAAATGGGATGAGATTAATTTACGATATCTGGTCGGCATGGACAAGTTGGACCAAGCGGTCTGTTTGTGTGCTTTACATCTCTATGATATTAATACATTCAAATTAAGATCTGTTTCTCTTTTATGGAGAGTTAGCAGAAGGTCAGGTAATTCTCCTTGGAGCTGAGAAGGTTAAGCAGTGATTTCAACCAGGGCAGATTTGTTACCAGGATATTTAATTTACAGAGAGACAGAGGGGGAAATTATTAACATTGTCTCAATTTTTAGTAACGACTTTCAGGTAACTGGCAAATAATGCAGGGTAAGAATGTGAAGACTATTTTACTCATTACTTTCTGAGCATCTGGAACGATTTGATCGACAGCTGGATACAGCTTCCGTAGTTATTGTCAAAACAAATTTGAAATGTAACTTTTTAAAGGAAGGATTTAGAGGTCTATGTCTAATTGGGAGGTGAGTTGGGACTGACTTGTACCAACTCCAGAGGGAGAGAGTATAGCTCCAATGGGATGAATAGCCCCCAGCCCCTGTCCTTTGAGATATGTCCCATTCACTGTGAATGATGACGCTCATCACAGGGCAGAGCCATAGAGACGTACAGCATAAAAACAAACCCTTTGCTTAAACTGGTCCATGCTAACCAGATATCCCAAACTAATCTTGTCCCCTTTGGCAACCCTTGGCACATATCCCTCTACACCCTTCTTATTCATATACACATCCAGATGTCAAATGGTATAACTGTACCAACATCCTCCACTTCCCTACAGAAGATTCCATACACGCACCAAAATCAGTGTGAAATAGATTGGCCCTCGGATCGCTTTTAAATCCTTCCCCTCTCATCTTAAACCTATGCCCTCTAGTTCTGAACTCCCCCACCCCAGGGAAAAGACCTTGTCTATTTATCCTCTCCACGCCCCTCAGGATTTTATAAACCTCTGACGTCACCCTTCAGCCTCTGATGCACCTAGGAGGATCCCATCACTCATTTTACAATGAGGCCTGGCTGATTGACACAGCTTCAGACCAGTAGGAGAGTTGGCATGATCCTTCAGCCAATGGGAGTGAATGAGGTGTGGGTCCAGCCGGCCAACACATGAACATGAGCTTTGCAGGCACAGTGTCACTGTGAGGGGTGTGGGGGGGGGTGTTCTCGGTGAGTGTGAAAGGAGTAGAAAAGAGATTGAGTTAGTGTGGATTGCTAGACCTGAAATAGATACTCTAGGTAAATTAGAACCAAAAGAGCCGCACATGCAGTAAATCACACACAACAACCAGAAGGTACTGGAAAGGCTCAGCAGATCTGGCAGCATCTGTGAAGAGAAATTGGTTCACATTTTGGATCCGATGACCCTACCTCTGGAACTGATGTTACTGAGGAAAAAAAGTCAGTTTATATGCAGAATGTAGGGGTTAAGGAGTAAATGATACGTGGTGATATAATCCAAAGAAAGAGATGGGAGCAGTTGGACAAAGGAATGGATAAAGATCTGCCTGTGAGGATGGTGAATAGCTGTTTATGGGGACTCTTAGTGGCTAACCATAGGTAGTGTGCAATGGCAGGCTATGTAATAACAAGGCCTGGTATCTGCGGTAGGGAGCATAGACACGAGGACATGGGAGAGTTCAGGACCTAAAATTATTGAATTCGATGTTGAAGCCAGAGGATTGCAGGGTCCCCGAGTGGGAGATGAGGTGGTGTTCTTATGGCTTATGTTAAAGTGTGGCGCTGGAAAAGCACATCAGGTCAGGCAGCATCCAAGGAGCAGGAGAATTGACGTATTAGACATGTAAGCACTTTATCAGAAATGTGGGTGGTGGAAGAGGGCTGAAAAAAAAATAGGGAGGGGTGTTTGGGGTTGCGGAAGGGAGCTAGGAAGGCAATAGATGTTGCATAGTGATGAGAGGGTGGAATGGATAATTGGGAAGGAAGATGGACAGATGGAACAGTTCAAGAGAGTGGTGGCTGAGTTTGAGGGTTGAATCTATGATAAGGTAGGGGAGGGGATATGAGGAAACCTTGATACCATGTGGTTGGAAGATCCCACGGTGGAAGATGAGGTGTTCTTCCTCCAGGCGTCGGGTGGGTCGGATTTGCGGTTGGAGGGCTTGCATGTCCTTGAGAGCGTGACGGCGCACGGGGTGTAGCTGAAGTGGTCAGCCAGAGGGCCGTGGGTTTGCTTGGTGCGTGTGTCCCAGAAATGTTCCCTGAAATATTCCACAGGTTGTCATCCTGACTCCCCAGTGTAGAGGAGACCACAATGAGAGCAAAGGATATAACAGGTGAAGTGCTTGGGTGAGCAGGGAAATCTCTGCTGGATGTGGGAGGATCCGTTGGTGTCTTGAATGGAAGTGAGGGGAAGGTGTGTGCACAGGTTTTACACTTCATGCAGTGGCAAGTGAAGGTGCTGGGAGTGGAGGATGAGTTGGTGGGGAGCATGGATCTAACAAGAAAGTCAAAGAGGGAATGGTCTTTGTGGAATGCTGAAAGGGAGGGAAATCTATCTCTGGTGGTGGGGTCAGATTGTATGTGGTGGAAATCGCAGAGGATGATGCGTTATATCTGAGTGGAAGGTGAGGACTAGGGCAATTCCATCCTTGTTGCTGTTGGAGGCATGCAGTTCAAGGGCAGGGGTGTGGGAAATGGAGGAGATATACTAGAGGGCTTCATTGACCACATGGGAGGGGAAACTGCAGTCCTTGAAATAGGAAGCCACTTGGCGTGTTCTGAAGTGTTCTGCCAGCTTGCATCAAGCTTCAGTGGAACACTGCAGTAAGTATGAGACAGATATGTTGGCCAGGGAACAGTCTTGTGTGTTAAAGTGACAAACAACTGGAAGCTCAGCGTCTTTTTTGCAGCAGAACGTAGATCATCAGCCGCCATTTCCACCACCGCTGTCTCCTCCATTATTTTTTTTTGACCTTCCCACTCCTTTGCATTTCCAAATGTTCCTGTCTCTCTTTGGTCCCTGTCCCCACCTATTTACTTTTTAACCCCTATCTCCTGTAGTTCCATAGATGTGCAGGTTAGGTGAATTGACCCAGATAAATTTCCCGCAGTGTTCATGGATGTGAATTAGTCCAGGGAAATGGAAATTAATAGGGTAGGGAAATGGGTCTGGGTGGGATAAATTCGGAGGGTGGGTGTGGAATTATTGGGCCGAAGGGCCTGTTTCCTGTAGGGATTCTAACTTTCCCAATCGATTCTGACGAAGGGTCACTGCACCCATGATGACACTTGGTGTGTGCAGGTGGAGGAAAAGGGAAAGGGCAGAGTGGCAGCAGAAACTGGATGAAATGTATCAGTGTAGACTGGGATGGTTTAATAATGCTCTGTTCAGGTCGTTAGTCTGAATTAGAAACTCTTGGTCCCGCGTTTGCAGCAAAGAGGAAGATGATTTTGGCCTCACGCGGTGAGAGGACCTGGGTTATGGCTGCCATCTTTATTTGGGGCAAGGTACAGCAAGGCACATGCACATGTCCTCTTCCTGGGTGGGGGCAGTGTGATTTGAAGATGAGCATTTACATATCAAACACATACCAAGAGAAATATTTGCCTATTCATATTGCACTGACTGTGAGCTTTGTTTTGTGAATTATTTTTATAGGATATTAATTGAGAATATTTGAGGCTGGGATCTCAAAAACAAGTTTCTAGAGTCAGTGAAGTCATTAGAATCTGAATATCATTGGCCTTTAACTGTGGAAGGAGAAATGTTTGTCTGTTCTGTCTGTGGGAAAATATTTCCAATATTTTGTCAAGCAAAAAACAGAAAGATGTTCAAGTTTATGGTTGGATCACCTTTGAGGTATGTGTGCAATTCTTAGCCCTGCAGCTGTGGAAGAAGGTATTGGCCTGAGAGGGGGCACAGATTTATACAATTTATGATGTTAAGCTGTAAACTCCCAACTTGCAATTCCCAGCAAATTTTTCATTGACATTCCTTGTGGACTCAAATTCCAGCACCATTTCAGAAGGAACGTTCCAGATTCTGACAACTGTCTGTTCATTCATACACTGCTGAAGTCCATTTTGTCTCTGGGGTTACAAAGGGCTGAATTGAAAGATGCAATGCTGGTCCTGAGCTCCCATTGAGATGCACTGGAACATGCACAGGAGGCTGACGGCTGTGTAGGTGTGAGCAGACAATGAAAATGATAGGGTTGTACTGTGAGTGCTGCATGGCTCAATGAGAGTGTTTTGGAGTTGGATGTAAATAGAGTGAAATGAGGCAGGGAGAAGGTGAAGCTGAAACTCTGATTTACTTCATGCCATTGACAAACTCACAGTCTCAATGGGAATAGCCAATTTCTCAGTGATACCTGTGGAGGATTTAATTTTTTAGAGTATGACGTATCAGCTTAAGTAATTTTTTTTATTATAATGGACATGTTTGAAGTGAAGGAAGGTTGCTCAATCATTTAAATTCTCTTAATGTGATTAACTAGATGAATGCAGAGAGATGTTGTGACAGGGCACCTCAGATTCGTGGAGTGCTCCTCTTGCACAATGTGGGAAATAACAGTCCCGGACGACAATGTGTGCAGGAAGGGTTCCCATCTGCAGTTACTGGGAAACTGCTTTTCAGAGCTGGAGCTGTGAGTGGACTCACTTTAGATCATCTGCAATACTGAGAATGTTATGGACAGCACGTTCAGTGAGTTAGTCACACTGCAGGTGAGGGTTACACAGTCAGAAAGGGAATGGGTGACCATCAGATCAAGGAACAGGCTCAAGAAGGGAGTAAGGAACTCCCCATCAGTTATTCCCTTCTCATACAGACATTATGCAACACTTGGGATTCCAAAATGCAGCACTGCATATTTATCTGAATAAAACTCCATCTGCCACTTCTCAGCACATTCGACAATCTAATCAAGATCCCGTTGTAATCTGTGGTAATCCTCTTCACTGTCCACTATACCTCCAATTTTGGTGTCATCTTACTAACAATACTTCCTATGTTCACATCCAAATCATTTATATAAATGATGATAATTAGTGGATCCAGCACCGATATTTTGTGACACCCCACTGGTCACAGGTCTCCAATCTGAAGATCAACCATCCGCCACCATCCTCTGTCTTCTACCTTTGAGCCAGTTTTGTATCCAAATGGCTAGTTCTCTCTGTATTCCGTGAGATCTAAACTTGCTAACCAGTCTCCAATGGGGCACTGTGTTAAACCCCTTCCTGAAGTCCATGTATATAATTTCCACCGTTTTGCCAACATCAGTCCTCTTTGTTACTTCATCAAAAAAAATTGACTCCAGTTCATGACACGTGATTTCTCACAAAGCCGTTATTAATATCCATAACTTAACTCTGTACATTGGGGACTGCGTCAACCAGTTATAGGTGTTAATATTCTGGATAAAATTCACGTACACCAGCTTTGTGTGAGTGACTATTTACTGAGTCTTGTTAATATCACCAACACAGGTGGGTTCCTTTGGAAAAGCAGTCCCTATATCCCTAGCCCCCTCCCATCTTCTCTGCCTCCTCCATCCCCACCGTAGACAGTAAGTGTGAGGAGCTAATGGAATTTCCATGTGAGTGAGATTGAGAAATTCTTCCCTTCTTTCCATCAGCCGACCAGGAAATGGTGGTAGTACCCTTATCTCGGGACCAGGATGATCGGGTTCAGAGTTGAGTAACAGCTTCTTTGAAGACACTGATTGGAAAACATGCCCAAGCCGCCAGGCCACACTGTCTCCCAGCTGTCCCTGCCTGAGTCTCCAAACAGAACCTTCCTGTAGTTTCTCTCCTGTCAGACTCTCCCACTGCTCAGTTTGTCCTGGATCCCCTCCTCCTACTACACTGATCCTGTCCCTCACTGACCTGTCCACCCCCCAGTTTCCTCCACATCATTCGTTGTTCACAATCCCAATCCTCCAGCCCTTCCCCCTCCACCCTTTTGGGCAGCAGCTTCTGTCAATCACCGAGGCTCGTGTGTGATCTGGAGCATGTGTTGTAGGACGGGACACCAGTGCATGGGCGCAGTGCTGGGCAATTGTTGGCGTATGTGCAGGGTGGGTCAGTGCCAGAGAGGGAGGCTGTGGGGGTGTGGGATTAATCTGTCATTGGCAGCTCCCTCTCTTCCTCCCTCTGGGAACAGGACGCAGGGGAATGATCCCTGCCCTGGTATCGTGACAAGTGGTCGGTGTATCAATGGGGGAGCATTTTGCAGAAAGTTATCAGAACTCGTGAGAAGATTCAGGAATGTTATGGAAAGATACAAGGGTGGGCCTGCAATTAATGTTCTAATTTGGTTCATTTTAGTTCTATCAGATATGATTTGGCCAGTGCGTGCAGAATGGTTCTCATCAGAGGATCGTTGGGGGGAAATAAATAAGAGGGTCCAGATTGTTGAAAAAAAATCAGTGTGGGTCTGACCAGGAAAGAAACCCTGGGAGGTTGGGGAGGGTTTACCAATACCCAGCAGGCTCTGAGTCAGACTCACTGAATTGATTTGATTAGATTTCGTGTGGAAACAGACACTTCGGCTCAACCAATCCACACTGACCCTCCGAAGAGTAATCCACCCAGACCCATTTCCCTCTGACTGATGCACCTAACACTACAGGCAATTTAGCGTGGTTAATTCACCAGACCTGCGCAAAATTGGATTGTGGGAGGAAACAGGAGCACCCAGAGTAAACCCACGCAGACTCGGGGAGAATGTGCAAACTCCACAGAGGCAGTCACCCAGGGCTGGAATCGAACCTGGGACACTAGTGCTGTGGGGCAGCAGTGCCATCGTGCCACCCCTTTCTTCTTGGTTCTTAGTCTGAAGACAGGAGCTAGGAAGCTGAATTCAAAGAGAAGAGAGAGTGTGTTAGAACTGGGTGTGGAGGGAAGGAGTGAGGAGATTGGTTTAAATTTCAGTTCACAAAAGAGAGAAATTGTGAGACTGAGATTTAGAGCATTGGGGAAAAAAGAAACTACAATTTAATACTATTATTGTCTTATGATTTTCAATCCTGTGTTAACGGTGATAACTTGTTTTCTCCGTTGTAGGGTACCGAAAGGGCGGATTTGTGGATGAGAAATTCAAATTGAACTTCATGTTCAGTTTTCATCGTTACTTGATCCGTGCCAATCTGAATATCATTGGCCTTTTCATGTGAAAGGAAAGGTGAGTATTCTGTCCGTGGGCGAATATTTCGAATGTCAGTGTGACTGGAAAAAAAAACTGAGATACAGCCAAGACCATGTTGGTGTAAAGACTGTGGAGAGAGAGTTCATTTGTTTTTAAAAACCTGCATGGCACATTTCCCAGGAACAATTTATCTGCAGATTTGTTTTGTATGAGGACAAGTTTTTAATTAGTCATGCAAAAAGAAAGGGACAAGTATACCTGCACCATGGAACAAGCTATGAAAACGGGATTGTTGTCAAGGGGTTAACTATTGATCATGGCTTGTAATCCATTGGTGTTGTCACGTCTGTTCCAGCGCCGTTGGGAAACACTGGAAACGTGATGAATATAATGTAGGTTTCAGTTATTAAACTGTTCAAAAGTGCAGAAGAAATTTTCAAGGATCCTTGCCAGGGCTCAGGGGTCTGAGTTATAGGAGACGTAGGACAGGTGAGGATTTTTATTTTTGTTTAGAGCAGAGGAAACAGAGGGGGGATCTTTTCTGGAAGTGTATAAGATCATGAGAGGCTTGGGTAAGGTGAATTCACTCAGTCTTTTTCCCAGGAAATCAAGGAGCGGAGGGCATCAGTTTAATGTTGGAGGGGAAATTCTGAAAGGGAATCTGAGGGGCAACTCTTTTACCCAGAGAGTGGTATGTATATAGAATGAGCTGACAGTGGAAGTGGTGGAGGTGGGTACATTAACAACATCTAAAAGACATTTGGACAAATACATGGATAGCAAAGGGTCAGAAGCAGATGGACCAAGTGCAGGGAAATGGGGTTAGCGTGGAATGACATTCTGGTTGGCATGGGCCAGTTTGGGCCAAAGGGCCTGTCTCTGCTGTAGGACTCTGACTCCAAGTATATTTAGTATTTCTCCCACTATCTCCGATAGCACCCTGGGATGTATCCCATCAGGGCAAAGAGACTTGTTTACCTTTAGCTCCATTAGCTTGCCCAACTCTCCTGCATTCGTGATAATGGTTGTTTCTTGGTCCTCGCCTTCCTCAGTCTCCTTATCAATTACTGGCATGTTCTTCGTATCCTCCACTGTGAAGACTGACTGCTGTGTACTCATATTCCTATACCCTACTGGATAGCAATAACTAGGCACAGAACTCTGAGAGAACCTCTTTGAGTCTTTATTGATGAGACATGGCACTTACCTGGATAGTGTACATGCAAAACACCTCCAGGCAGCATCAGGCAGCCTGTCCAATGTTTGGCTGCCATTCTTATACCTTTGTGGTTTGTGGTTTTGAATGGATGCTGTCTTTCAATATTATCTCCATGGCAAAGGCAGTTGAAATGTTGAGTTCAGCTCAGCTCAGTTAAACCACATGCCCTTCCCCCACGTCCCTGTGGCTCAGTCAGGTATCTGACAGGCACTTCAGTTTCAGTGGGGCTGTCTGTCAGGATTCTGATGTGGAAGTACTGGTGTTGGAACGGGATGAGCAAAGTTAAGAAACATACATTACCAGGTTACAGTCCAACAAGTTTATTTGGAAATACAAGCTTTTGGAGTGCGCTGTGATTTTTAACTTGTTCAGGATTATCTCTATGGTAACAGTTATGTGGTTCAACAATTACAGAGGCCATATGTTCTCCACACAATAGGTTCCCCTCTAGCAGTGTAAACTGCTATTCTGGCCCTGGGGATCGCTACTCATCACTGTTCTCCCCCAATCACATCTAGCTTTCTGCTGATCTTCAAAGTTTTTCTGTTCTCCTAGTTTCTCCTTGGTCGTTGCCAATTTGTATGCTCTTTAATTAAATTTGTTATACTTCTTTATTTCCTTAGCCACACTGACAGATTACTTATTATCCTACAGTCCTTCCTTTTCAGTGATATATACTTTTACTGAGCACTTTGAAACATTGCTTTGACATTCCTCCACTGTCTGTTAACTGTCCCACCGTAAAGTCTTTGCTTCCAGTCTACATTAGCCAACTCCTGCCTCATCCTATTGTAGTCTCCTTTGCTTAAGCACAGGGTCTTGGGATTGGATTTAATCTTCCCGTGTTCTAACTGTAATCTAAATTCAACCAGACTTATTATAAGTCTTTTATCAGATTGCGAGGTGAGACGATGTTCCTGCGTGTTTTGGTTTTCATTGTCAGAGACCTTGGCTTTGTAATAAAGTACCGGATAGATATTCACAACAGAGTATTCTGGACGGTGTGAATGTACTACACAATCCAAAACCATAAATCCCTGTCTCCCCTCAATTCACATGATTTGGAGATGTCGGTGTTGGAGTGGGGTGTACAAAGTCCTTCAGATTTAATTGGAAGCACACTAGATTTCGGAGCGTTGCTCCTTCATCATGATCCAATCAAACATGTTGGACTATAACCTGTTATTGTGTGATTTTTTAACTCCCCTCAGTTTAAAATTGCAAAATCATTATCTCCCACATGCTTCCTCACTATCTAAGTTTGGAATGCTAATCCACCTGACTATCCTGCTTTTTTCTGAAAATCTCCTTTGGTGAAGGTGGTGAGTTCTGTATTTAGCTTTCCAGTTATTAACGTAAGAAGATAAATACTGGGCACAGGAGAGGCAATGCAGACCTTCGAACCAGCTCCACCGTTTAATACGGTGATGATTGAGCTCACCTCGGTCTCAGCTGGATTTTCCCACCTGCTCTCTCTCACCCTTCATCTCATTGCAAATTCAACATCTGTATCTCTTCATTAAATCTGCTCATTGTCCTGGCAGCCATTACATTTTGAATAGGGAGTTCTACGGATTCACAACACATCGAGATATGTACATTCTTCATGAGAATGGAATAGAGTCCCTATAGTGCAGAAACAGGATATTCATCCATCGAGTCCCCACCAACCCTACGATGAGCATCCCATTCAGATCCATGTAACCCTGCGTTTCCCATGGGTAATTGTCTAACCAGCACATACGTGGAGATTGTGGGCAATTTAGCATAGGCAATCTACCTAACCTGTACATCTTTGGACTGTGGGAGGAAGCTCGAGCACCCCAGGAGACCCACGCAGATATGGTGAGAACGTGTAAACTCCATACAGTCGCCTAAGCCTGAAATCAAACCCGGGTCCCTGACGCTGTGAGGCAGCAGTGCGAACCACTCAGCTACCTCTGCTTCAAATCTGCTACCCCTTATTAACCTCCCCACCCCGCAATTGGCTGAATCTATGTTGTGGAAGCAGATGTCTCGGTAAAATCCAGTACGAGCCCAAGTGTCCTGTGTGTCTGAATGGGGATCCTATACACAACACACTCCAGCCCACATTTTTCATTCACTATCCAGAAACATGTCTCCAGTGACTTCATGGGGACTACAACTCCCACAATCCCTGAGGCAAGGACCACACCTGTGCGGGGAATCCCGCTACTGCACTTGTATATAACATGGGCGGATTTTGGAGCATGTGCTTTGGGGTAATTAGCAGAAAGCTTTTCACACTGTGATTGGCTGGACGAGGAATGCATCAGCTTGTAATATTGGTGGGTTGGGGATCAAAGTGTCCCACACCCACATGGGAACCAGTTCCATCCCCATCTCGTTATAACACTTGGAAACAAAGAAGGATCTGACCCATTCTCCCAGACTGAAGCTTCTTCTTCTGTCGAGGATCTGCCACCTCTCTTTCTGTTTCCTTTTGTTTCATTCTGACGGTACGTTATTGACTTGCAGCAACTGAAGGGAAAGGAAGTGAACCCAGAAAGGGTGAAGAGTCGAACCAGGGACGGGAAGTGGTTGCATGGATCTGTTTATCAGTAACTCCATGAGAATGTGGAGGGTATACATTAGGGGGTAGCAGAGTCAGAATGGTGGGAGAGAGTAAGTGGGCTGGCGGATAACAGCTTTTGGGGAAGAAAGGGGAAAAAGATATTCCAGACAAACTAGCATTGTCTGTTCTGAATTTATAATCTGTACATATTCCTTTATACAGGGTGCTAGATGGTGAAGATTTGCAGACTGAAATCTCAAAATCATCTGCAGATTGTGATTAAGTTAACCAGCACTTGAACAACCAAAGATAGAGAATCACTCGGCCAAAATCCTGAACACTCTCCCTCCCAGTATTGTCGGTATCTCTGCGCCAAATGGGCTGTGAATGGTTCAAGACAGCAGCTCACTACCATTTTCTCAAGTGTAACTAGAGATGGGGAATAAATGCTGGCTGAACCAGTGATGTCCATATCCCGGAAATGGTTTCTATCTCTCGTTGCTGAAACCCAGTTGATGTTACTGCAGGATGATGAGGGATGCTGAGTACACCGTCCAGGAGGCAGCACCAGCACATTACCCCTGCCTACACCCACACAGTAACACCGTAATGTCACTAGAACAAAAGGCAGTGAAACCAAAGGAGGACTTAGATATAGTTCTTCGAGGTAAAGGCATGAAAGTGGATTGGGACACAGCAAGATCAGGAGACTGAGCTGGATGGTCAACTGTTTCCCATTGAATGGTGGGGCAGGATTGAAGGGCTGAATGATCTCCTCCTGCTGCTATCTCCCAGGTATGTATATCGTCATGGAGCCGGGTAGGAAGAAGTGGGCAGGGATTCCCCAGGAGATTGCACTTCCACAACAATTTTCAGTGAGGAATGGTTTGATGGATTTTATTGAACATTTATCTTTAACACAAGGTTTGCAAATTTTGTTTTTAATATATTGTAAAAGTTTCTTGCACAGCAAATAAAATTAAAGAAAATAAATTAAACTGTCTGAATGTAACAGTTTTAAAACTTTCAACCTCTGTAAAACAAAATCCTGTCTATTCCCGGACACCATCACTTTCCAGCTACTCAAACTCCAGGGAAATATTCCCTCCCTGTCTGAACGTTTGGTTTGATTTAACTGCATTTCAGTTCTAATTCTGTGAGCCGTGAAGCCGCCTTTTTTCCCCGTTTCTCCGACTCAGAATTGTTATCACAGCAACCTTCCCACCATCAAAATCATCATTACGCTATTTTGTTTTGGTTAACATATGATCACCAGCAGTGCAAACGTGAGGACTGCAGATGCTGGAAACCAGAGCCTAGATTAGAGTGGTGCTGGAAAAGGGCTTTTGCCAAAACGTTGATTTTCCGGCTCCTGAACTGCTGTGCTTTTCCAGCACCACTCTAATCTAGACAAATAATCACCAGCAGTAAACCATTTGTGGAACTAATTGAATATTTCCAAACAAAGCCCATTACGGACCAAGCAAACCATTACAAGTGACAGAGTGAGAAGGGACTCAATCAAAGTAGAGTTGTGGGTAGGGGGCAGCGGTGGAGATAAAGCACGATATCCCCTGCAGTGCCCACCTCTATCTAAAGACATCGAGAGCATTGATGCACACCACATGCTCCTTCTCCATGGACACCCTGCCTGTGTTGCATTTATCCTCAATCAGAGAATAGCCCAGAGCACTCTATCACTGTAACACTGCATTTCCCATGGCCGATCCACCTAGTCTGCACAATCCTGGATACTGTGGGCAATTTAGCACAACTGATCCACCTCACCTGTACATTTGGGCTGTGGGAGGAAACCAGAGCGCCTGGAGGGCATCCACACTATCATGGGGAGAATGTGCGAACTCCACACAGGCCGTTGACCAAGGCTGGACTCCAACATTGTACCTATTGCTGTGAAGCAGCCGTGCTACAATTACAATTTAAATGAAAACAGATGATCCCTGCTCATTGTCACACTGCTGTTTGCGGAGACTTACTGCCCAGGGAGACACTCTGAGGTTCAGAAAGTGGCAATGTATGTTCACTCAACTCCAGCCCAGTTAATGTGGTTAACAACCACAACATCAATACTCCAATAGTGTCATCATGTACAAGGTCCACTCCTGACTCTGAACAGTAACGTCAGAATCAGAGTCCTGCAGTCCACACGGAGCAGGGGGAAGACCACTTCCCTGTGAGCACTCACTGATCTCTCAATCGTGTTGAATGTGCAGCAAATCCCTTGTCAAACAGCGGGGTGAGCTGCTCCTACCCAATGTGAACCCGCTGGGATCTCGGGGGCAGGATGAATCACTGAATCTCTTCTCCCACACTGAGCATCTGAATGAGATATCCCCTGTGTGGGCTCTTTGGGGTCTCATTGGGGCAGGATGAATCACTGAATCCCCTCTCACACACTGACCATCTGAACGGTCTCTCCCCCTGTGTTGGCTCACTGGGACTCCGCAGGTGCTGCATTTGAGTTAACCTCACCCACACTGGGAACAAGTGAATGATCTTTTCCCAGAGTGAGCTCGCCGATGTTTAAGCAGGTCATAGGTCTGAGTGAATCCTTTCCCACGCACTGAGCAGGTGAATGGGCCCTCCCCGGTGGAAATGCACTAATATCTCCGCAGGTGAGAGATTTGAATGAGTCCTTTCTCACACATGGAGCAGGTGAAGGGTCTAAATCCACTGTGCCTTCTCCTGTGCCACAACAAATTGTAAGATCGAGTAAATCCCTTCCCATACATGGGGCAGGTAAACAGCCTCTCCGCAGTGTGACTGTGTCGGTGAGTGTCCCAGTCGGAGGGGTAAGTGAATTCCTTATTCTGATTGAGCCCGTCCTCCTGTTTTCCTCAGGTATTATAGATAATCTCATTCCCCTCGCACCAAAACCTGTTCCAGAGAGTGTTCCAGAACAGGCAGAATGGTCACCTGACTGGTCACTGGTACTGAAAGGTTCAGTCTCCACAGATGCTGCCAGATCTGCTGAATTTTTCCAGCATTTTCTGTTTTTATTTCTGGTTTCCCAGCATTTGCAGATGTTTAGTTTTCCAATGCTCATTCTTGTTGCTGAGGAGTTTATTGATGAAATTAGAGAGTTTTGAAAATCGTACGTTAGGTCATGCATCAGCGATGATCATCATGAGTGCAGAGCAAAGTCAAGGGGCTGAATGGCCTCCTCCTATTCCAAAGTAAGTTATCCATCGTCAGCTTGTGGTAACATTTCCCCTCACTACTCACTTCACCTCCATGTCCAACACACTGTTACTGACTGAACAAATCTCCAGTGTTTGAACTTAACCTGCTAATGTTCAGTGGCTTCCTCTCCTGCCACCTGGGTTTAACTCTCATCATGGAATGCTGTCTCGTATTACTGCAGGAATGCCCACAAGGCCTAATCCTGGAGTCTGTACCCCCTGGGATCCATAATAACCGTTTATTTCCTTCTTCCTCTTTCATTCTGGCTATTGAACTCGGTTTCAATCCATTTTCCTGCCATGCAACATGCCCATGTGGGTAGACTAGACGCAGCTGGTATTTAATGAGTGCAAGTGGGGATTAGGCGGAAGCACGAGGAGAGGTGACAGTAAAGACAGTTCTCATTGAAACGGCAGAGTTTCTCCATGACCCAGTGAGTGGTGAGGCACCTGAGTTGGTGGGGGAAACAGGTTCAATCAGGGGTTTGGGAAGACACTCAGACATTAACCTGTCCATCTGATTGTTAACTCAGACAGATAGAAAGAAAGATGCACGTTTAGACAGCACCTTTGATGATCTGGGGCAATGCAACGTGCTTCCAACACATTGATTTCAACCACAAATCTCTGAAAACACAGACACAAAGCTTTCTACTTGTAGCAGGTTGTCTCTGAGCCTCCTCTTTTCTTGAGAAAGGCATTTTGAGATGTTGAGCCTTTCCTGGTGATTCTAACAGCTATGTTCCTGGAAGATTTGTGACTGAACCGTTATTTTCATGTTCCTTGTGAGTGATGAAAGTAGTGGAAGCAGTTCCTGACCTGTAGGGGTTTCGGTTGGAGTATTTATATTTACAAATCAATTCCCACTCTCACATACACTGTGAAGTTGCTGTAAAACCTAAGGAAAGGAGTGAGTGAGCACCCACAGAATCATATGTGTCTGCGTTGAATGAACCTGGTATGAGGAAAATGTGACAACAATCACAATTAGTTAGAATCACAGAATCCAGTGGGTTTATAAAGAGTCTATTCGGCCCATCGAGTCTGCAATGACCTCGTCTCCCACCCTATCCCCATAATCCCACGTTAACCAACCCACCTAAATTGCACTCTGCGGCCATGTTAGCATGGCCAATCCAGTAGCATTACACATCTGTGGGAGAGTCACAAATTACATCCAAATGCTAGGAATTGTGGATGAAGGCTCACAAATACTTGACTCTGACACAAATAAAATCTGGGGGAAACTGCAACCATTAAGATTTCTGATTATCTGAGGAGGAAGAGAATTGAAAACTCACGCCATTGATGCAGGGGGTGCAGTGAATATTACAGAGGTCTGGGAACCATCAGAAATGTAACAGGTTGTGGGCAAGGTGGAGGGTGAGATAAGGACAAAAAGACCGTCTGTCACACGGGGGAAGGCAGTAGAGATTAAACAGCACAAATGGTAGTTCCTCAAGGCCACGGAGAATAGAGTTAGGACTGGGAAAGTAACAAGGAAACAAGACATACATTTTAAAAACAGATTATAAAAGCATAGAGGGCAGAGCTCACAGTTTGAAATTGTTGCTTTCAATGATGAGTACAAAAAGCTTTAAAGCCTGGGGAGTTCTTTTATAGTCAACACATTCAGGATGGGACAAGTGGCCTCAATCTGTGCTGTAACTTTCTGATGATTATTTTTCTGACATTTGTAGTTCAAGTCTGATGACGCTAATTTATTTTTTTCAAATTGGACTGGAGTTTAATATTCAGGAGAAATGTCAGCTAAATCACAATAACCGCATTCTGCAGGTCTTAGTCCATAACCCTGCATGTTCCAGCATTTCAGTGACATCCATGTCCTGCCGGTGGGACAGAACATACAGGGATGGTGACGGTGGTGTCTAGGACATTGTAAGCTATGATTCTGTGCGTGGTTGTTGCTTGACTTGTCTGCATTCTAGTTCCCCCAATAAGATGTTAGCAAGGTGAGACACGGCAGTTGGAGCTCCTCTGCTCACCAGTTCCTTTCCTTTCTGCTTTTACAAAATGTCTTTCTCTCTCACTCTCCCCTTTGCAACTCTGATACAAGTAAATTTGTTATTATTGCATCAACTGCATTTTTAAACAAAAACAATCCTGTTCAATAAACACTGTCTCATTTTTTCCTTTAATTCTATCAATCGAGCTATTATATTTGATTCCTCAGTTTACCGATCTTAATAAATCTTCAATCAATTTCAGAGCAACATGCTTACAACATATTTAACCAATTTATCTATTTAGGTTTTAGCATTAGTTATCAAGTCATTACCATTACAATAATTGCATAATAATTGGTCTGGGTTACAAGTATGTCGAGGTTCACAATTTAATTTATTGACTGTTCGAAAAATGGTACAATACATCTTTTTTGAGGATTCTAACAGTAATTATGAAGGTATTTGCATGACAATAATTATTATATGCTTTAGTTTAGTCTTGCTAACAACTACAGTGAAGTTTATATTTGAATTTACTCCAATCTTCCCTAGCACCTATACAGTAATATAAAAATCAATTTTATTTCCAATCAACACACCTACAAAAGAATCCATTATTTCTGATGCAACACGCATTGTTAAAAGTATGATTTTTATTCTCATTTGATTGATCTGTGTAACTGCAGCCTTATAAATTTAGAAAAACCTAATTAATTTTCCCTGCAACAATTCCTGTTCATTTTTGCAGATAGCACAGTCAAATAGCAAGATGAAATTTATCATTATTATTAAGTATGCTAATAGAATTTTGAAAATGTATATGTTTCTAATATATAATAATTGCTCATTTCAGTCCATAGAATATCGAACAGTACAGCACAATACAGGCCCTTTGGCCGCAATGTTGTTCCGCCGTTTTATCCTACTCTAAGATCAAACTAACCAACATACCCTTTATTTACTATCATCTATGTGCCTATCCAAGAGTTGCTTAGATATCCCTAATGGATCTGAATCTACTACCACCACTGGCAGTGCATTCCACGCACCCACCACTATCTATAAAGAATCTATCTCTGACATCTCCCCACAACTTCCGCCCTTTCACATTAAAATTATGCCACTTTGTGGGGAAAAGTCTTTCAATATCCACTCTATCTATGCTTCTCATCAACTTATACAAATCTATGACGTAAACTCAAATCTCTTTCACTGCAGCAACCAAAGCCCCAGCTCCCTCAACCTCTCTTCATAAGACATGCCTTCCAGTCCAGGCAGCATCTTGGTAAATCTCATCTGCCCCTTATCTAAAGCTTCCACATACATGGAATGAGGTGATCAGAACCGAAGACAATATTCCAAGTGTAGTCTCACGAGGGATCCATAGAGGTGCAGCATAACCTCGTGGCTCTCAAACTCAATCTTCCCGCCAATGCAAGCCAACACACTGTCTTAAAAACCCTATCACCTTGGGTGTCAGCTATGAGGGATGTATGGACGTGCACCCCACGATCCCTTTGTTCCTCCACATTGCCAAGAATCCTGCATTTAATCGGAAAATATGCATTCAAATTTGAAATTCCACACTGAATAACTTCACACTTTTCCAAGTTGAACTCCATCTGCCACTTGTCAGCCCAATTCTGCCAATGTCCTCTAGTAACCTACAAAAGCCATCCACACTATCGACAACTCCACAAACCCTCATGTCATTGGCAAACTTCCTAACCCACCATTCCACTCCATTCTCCAAGTCATTTATAAAAATCACAAAGAGCAGAGGTCCCAGAAATGATCCCTTCAGAATACTACTGGTCACCGTGCTCCAATATGAAAACTGTCCATGTCATCTCACCCTGTCTTCTATGGTCATCGAATTTATTATCTAACCAGGCAGGTTTTCCTGCATCCCATGCCTCATTACTTTCTAAATGAGCCTACCACGGGGAACCTAATCAAACACCTTGCTAAAATTCACATACACCATATCCACTACTCTGTCCTCACCAATGTTTTTGTCACATCCTCAAGTAATTCAATAAGGTTTGTGAGGCATAACCTGCCGCTCACAAAGCCATGCTGACCAGCTCTAATCAATGAATGCTTTTACAAATAATCATAAACCTTGTCTCCCAGAATACTCTCCAATAGTTTGTAGACAACTGATGTAAGACTGACTCATCAACGATTCCCAGGATTATCTCCATCTGGTATGACTCCAGTGGACAGTGAGGATACAAAGACCATCGCCAAATCACAGTGATCCCCTCCCTCACTTCCCATAACTACCTACGTTATATCCTTTCTGGCCCAGGGGACTTATCTATCCTCAAGATTTTTCAATATTTTCAACACATTCTTCGCTTTAACATCAACCGGTTCGACCATATCAGCCTGTTTCATGCTGTCCTCACAAAGGACAAGGTCCCACTCACTCGTGAATATTGAGGCGAAGTACTCATTAAGGACTTCCCCTATCTCCTCTGACTCCTGGCACAAGTTTGCTTCACTGTAAGGGGTATAAATGTGGAATTATGTTTCAGCATTGAATTAATGTAAAGATATTGCAGTATAAAATCACCCAATTACTTTGAATATTGAACTGTATTTTAACTGAGAAAACACAGTTGACTTGATTTGATTATATTTCATTTCATGCTAACATTTATTGTATTTCGAAACACAATAAGCGTTTCCTTTTTATATATATATAACTTATTTAAAAGTAATCCCATGTTTATGTAAAGAAAACGAAATGAATATCTGCTTGTTCTTTCCTTTATCAATGCCTGTTCATTTTGAATTTGTGGAAGTTGTACATTGTTGAAAGGAAGGGAAATAGTCCTCAGCTGAATATTCACATTGAATAACTGATGCACTTTTAAAATCAAAGTCCAATGATCCCGCAATTTTGTCAATTTGTCTTTCAAAGAATTGTCATGAGATTACTCTTTATTTAAGACTATCGTTCATTTATTCTCTTGTTATTGTAAAATATTGTTTAATTTCCAGTCCATTACGCACAGAAACTACCGAATTAATTCCCATTCAAATTACTACAATAAACAGCTGATTAGTTTTCATTTGTGTTTCATATTGTTAAATATAATATTGCAATCCTGCCCGTCCTGAGTGGGAACATTACGAAAGGAGCTTGTGGAGCTGTGGCAATATCTCGAGGGAAGGTTTCAAAGGACACCTTCAACAGAAATATATCAAGAGCTGCTCTGAATGTTGATTAGAGAGTACCTAAGCACAGACTGAATTGCTTTTCAATCCAACATTAGATCTGCTTTTATCAATTATATCAATAATCCCAAAATCTGATAGTTATTTATGTCAGGTTACCAAGAAATGTGTGTTGCAAAATTCGCTTTAGTCACTTTGCTTTGACAAAAGACTTGTGTCTGTCCCTGTTTTCTCAAACTGAAAGAAATCTGAAGAGGATTTTCACGTTTACGCAAAAAGGGGAGATGTTTCCCAGTTAAATTAATGCTTCTTCGATTTATGCCTTTTCAGCTTATGGAAGGTTTCGTAATAATGCTCTACTTTCAGACAGTGGAGATACCTGTATCTAATTCTGTTGGTTATAAGTTGATGGTCTAATGCCCGACAGGTCGATATTCTTGCTCTTTGGATGTGCCTGCCCTTTTCTAATGCTACAGCTTTCCTCACTTTCTCCCAATATGTTTAATGAACATGAACTGAAAATTTTAGTATCAGCAGTTGAACAAGACCAAATTAACACATTTTTTGCAATAGTGAAAACCTGTTTGAGAACATGCAACAAATTAGATCGAACAACATCTCTTGCCGTTAGAACCCTTGGCCATTCATAATAAAGAATAACCATGCTTTGAAGAATCAGTATGGTGGATGACGACTGAAGTGAAATACAAGAGAATGATTGCATTTACTGGAGGGAATGATAACCAGATCCTTACTGGGATAATGATGATTGATCTCAGAAACAATTAAATTTTACTGTGATTATTCCACTGAACAGTAATTAGATGGTCATGAAGATATTTGAGTGGCTTTATGTGCAGCGTTTTGTTTGAACATTGATTTCAGTAACATTGAGATATTTTACAAGATTGATAATTGACAGTTAATGATAAGTTCTAAATGCAACATTTAAAAAAAAATGTCAGTTTTGTTTAGGGAAACACAATTTTAAGTTTATGGAATCCCTACTGTGTGGAAACAGGCCATTTGGCCCAACAAGTCTTCACTGACACTCCAAAGAATAATCCACTCAGCACCATTCTGCTCTCAGATTCCTGGACATTTACCCCTGTCTAATGCACATAACCTACTCATCCCTGAACTGAACATGCAGCTTAGCATGGCCAATTTACCAAACCTGCATATCATTGGATTGTTGGAGAAAACCAGGACATGCAAACTCCACACAAACATGTGAAAGAGGATGGAATCAAACCCAAGTGCATAACACTGTAAGACACTAGTGCTAACCACTGATCCTCTGTTCTCAATGCCCAGCCCCCTTGCAAGAAGTGAGATAAGTGAGAGACGTGCAAAGTCAAATATCAAATGAACACTCTCTGATGTTGCCAAAGCGTACCAATCTTACATTCGATATGAATAGATGAATAGAAAACAAAAAATAGAAATCCTGCCAAATCATGAATGAACAATAATTAGAAAATTAATATGATAATTTATAAGGGATATTAATAAGGGCACAACAATATTCAGGTGAATTGTATTGTTTAATAACAATTTTGAGAACGAGCTAACTAATGAATAATGGGAAGTGGTATCTTTTTATGTCACTGATGAAGAAATTGACTTGCTTTTCATCTTTGTAACACTGCAGAATAGCAATTTATGTAAATGAAATGTTTGAATTCAGCACGTTCCAATAAAAATAATCAGCAAAATCACATTGACTTCTTCATCTTTAAGACTGCAACAATATCAAATACATTCCAGGAATTTAGAACCAGCAGAATTATTTAATTTGGTTGCTTGGGAACTCGAAGCGAACAAAGAGCAGATTCTGTGAATTAGTCATTCAATGCCATTATTCAGCTGAAGACAACATCACTTCTTTGCAAAAATGCTCAACTTCGAAAAATTCAAAATGCATTGTCATTGTTTAATGAAACAATACAGATTTGTTAATTCGTTTTCATTTGACTTAACAAAACGCAGGAATTTTACATGATTTTGTCTAATGAAAAATACTTAAATCTTTTTATGGTTAGAAATACAGTAAATGTTCGCATCAAAGTGAAATATATTTAAATGAATTCAGGTATGTTTCCGCAGGTAAAATAAGAATTAATATTAACAATGATTGAGAGATTGCACACTACAATATGTATTCATGTAAAGAGACGTAATTCTACATTCACGGCACGTACTGGATTGAATAATTAATAGGTATGAGCAACAACTGAATTACAAAATTCGATCAATGAATTTAGAAATCATGAGAAATCTCGTTTTGCTATGTGACTGAGGAATATGTGCAAACAAACAGGAATTATTGCAATGAAAAGTAATTGCAGGTCTGTGAATTTAAAGTCTGTGATTACAAAGATCATTTAAATAAGCAAACATTAGACATTCATAATTAATGTTGGATGGGAAGTTCTTGGATCCATTGTGGGAAACCTGACCTGAAAATAAAGTTTGATATTGCAGTAGTGGTACTCAGAAACAATTGGTTAAATTACAATGTGAATCTCACTTTACTTGTTCAAAACACTTTCTTCAATAATTGCGCAATTATTATCATGACAATAACCTGATAATGTTGTTATATGAGCAATTAAAATGATTCAATATTTCAAAAATACTTTGCTGTTATGTTGATTGGATAGTTATTAAAATTGGTAAATTGTGGAATAAAATATAGTATAGTATAAAATACGAATTGAACAAAAAATGAGCCATTCAGTGATTATAGAATTCTTTTTCTTTCTTTACTAACAAATGAAGGTAACACAAGAAATGTGAATTTCTATCAAATGGTTTCATTATAAAGACATGTTCTTTTAATTTAGATGATTAATATTATGATCAGAGTTCAGATATTTGAGTTAGAATTTGGAAGAAAGTTAATAGATAATGAAAGTGAGCATGAAAGTGAACAAATGATGCAGTTAATTTCGGACATGAAGGAATTATAATAATTGTTCATTATTGTACAATGAATAATGTTGGAATACAAAAGACAAAAATAATTAACATGTTCGAAACAGTTCTTTTCTTACAATTAAATGAAACCAATAATCATTTTGTAGAGTGCGTGATTTGGGAAAAAAAACAGTCATTTAATGTGTTATATAAACTGAAAACTACTTCCATTTTGCAAAAAAAGGAGTCTTTACCAAATTCAAAATTTATGTTTGCTGAATTAGACAACAAAAATGGTTGCAATTTGAAGTATCTCTTGCACGCGAATTTCAAATAAGTAAACTTAAAGATTTTTAGAATTGCAAACGTTTGTTGTTTGCATGATTGTATAACAGTCAATGTCTGTGATAAAGTAGAAGCATTATTTTAAGCAACATAAATCATCTTTAACTACTGAACTGAAATAGAAGATATCAATTACACGTGTTGCATGGAATAGTAAACAAATGTTTACTGTTGTCATTGGATTCAGGAGCAATAAGGTACTTAAGCGGGTTAATCTACTGAACAATAACCAGATGGTGATGGAAGTCTTTGTGTTGCTTTATGTGCATTGTTTAGTGTGAACAATGGGTTCGATAAAATTGAGATATTTGTATGAATTAGGAAGAGAGTGATAATTGGGTGCGAATGATCTGATTTAAAATCAGACAGTTTTTGATTTTTTCGAGGATTGCTGAGTGAAACGTTCTTAAACCATCATGCAATCAATGGGATAAGTCAGAGATATGCAAATTGAAGTTTCAAATGAACACACCCTGATATTTTCACACCATTTCAATGTCACATTCAATATAAATAGATGACTGGAAAGCTAAAAACAAATCTCACAACTTTCATAAACTGACCAGTAATTAAAAAACTGATAAATAATAGCAAGTGGCATTTGTTTATTTTACTGAGAATTAATTGATCTTTTCTCATATTTATAGCACTGGAGCATAAAATTCTATGTGTTGTTTTAACTAAGATCTGCAGAACAAGAGAAAATTGATGACTATCATGACTTTGTATATTTCAGCTTTATGTCTGCAACATTCTCAAATATTTTCTGAGGAATATTGATTGAGTGGAATTAGATACATTTTGCTATGAGTGATCAGAAAAAAGCATATAACAGATACTGTGATTATTGCAATGGATGATAGTACCTCCAAATAATCTATTGATATTGTCATTGGATATCCAGTAAATGTCAGCATCGAAGTAAATTATAATCAAATCAACTCATTAATGTTTCGAAGCTTGAATTAAATGCAATATTCACATTAAGAGATTGAGAGATTGATCATTGCAATGTCCTTGCAGTATTCATTACACAGAAGCATAATCCCACATTTTTACGCCTTACTAGATTGCAAAAATATTACCTATAAGATATATTAGCAACAGAATAATTTTAAAAATTATATTCGTGTGTTTGAGAATAATGAGATATCTCATCTCGACTGAGTAATATGTAGAAATGAAGAGTAATATTGCAGGGAAAAGTAATTGGAGCTCTCTGATTTTCAAAGGCTGAGATAATTCTTGTATTCCACCTGAGCAAAAATCAGGCATTTTCAAAGAATTTTGCAAGGGATATTGTTGGTCGTTTTGGTATGTGCATTGGCCTGAATTAATAGGTATTAATATAGTAGCATTGACAATAAGAAATAATGAATGAAATTTTTGAAAACACAGCATTTTTACAAAGTCTACGTTAAATTGCTATGCAATTATTGGAATTGATAATTGCTTTTAGAATCCTGACAGATAAATTGACTTACTATTTTGAGAACACTTTGCTGTGATGTTGATTGGATATTCATTAATATTAAGTAACTGAAAATTAAAACATATAACTTAGCTGTATGATATGAAAAAAATCATTCAGGAGCAATTGAAAAAAAAAGATTTTGTTTAAAAATGCAGGCAATGCAAGATTTATATGCTTCCAATAGTTTTGTTGAATATTCTTTATCACAATAAATGTTTCGAATTTTTTTTCAGAATTAGGAGGAAATGAATTAGGCCATGAAAGTGACTATTATTGTGAACAAAATATAAAGTCAATGACATTTCATACGGAAAGGAATTCTCATAATTGTGTGATTATTATGGGAGGGAAAGGAGAATTGTCAACATTTCCAAACAATTTTTTTCTTGTAGTGAAATGAAAATAAAAATTATTTTGGAGGGCAATTTGTTTGAAACAAGGAAACAGTCATTTCATATTACATTTGAGCTGAAGACTTGTTCCCGTTACCCCCATTGTAGTCTTTACAATAATTAAAAACTTAGTGTTGATTGAACAAAATGATATAATCGAAATGTTTTCCTGTACACCAAAAAAAAGCAAATGTAAATCAATTTTATCATGAAAAATGTAGTGCTCTGAATGTAATCATTTCACACACAATAAATGTATGTATTGAATTGAAATGTCATCATAGCTGTAGAAGTGTTTTTCCCCTGACAGGGAATGAGGACACAGGAGGCAGGCTGAGCTCAGGCATGTGGAAGATGTTTACTCATGCAGCAATCAGTCAATGAAGGGATCATCCCCAGAGGCCAATCTCGGAAGGGAGACCCATGACACACTATAACATGTTCAGTAAAAAGCAACATTTTTATGGACTTTCTGCATCACAATGGCCACATGCAATGTGATTGCAACCCTTCCCTCCTCATCCAGCCACCCAATTGAAACACATAATCGCACATGGGCATTCTAATGGACATCCCCAGATTCCTATTGGAATCTTTCCATCCATCTTATTGATTTAGATTCCAAAGGTATTCCTGCACTCCCTCGGGCCACTCAGGATGCCTTACCAGTTGGGACATTTTGAATTCTGCAATTCATTATATTTTATTTTATCAAAGTCAATTCTCCTCATATTGTTCACTGTCTTAATTATATATGTATAAAGAAATAGAAAAGACAGTTAATTTTAGCTTACTTGCTATAAGATTAGTAATATGACTTGTGTTATGAAGTTCGTTATATTGTGTAAATTTATACAGCTACAGTTTCTGTCAGGGCTTTATAATTAATGTGCAGTCAACATCATACCATGAAGTTAATTCCAAAAACTAGCTAACTTCAAATCTGAGTCTCAATGCTTTTCTATAATGTTTTTAGTAGGCATTGGCTACATGTATCAATTTTATGTTGCAAATTTCCCCTATTAAACTCAATAATCTGTAATTAGAACCTTTGTTTAATGTTCTGAGTAACTGTAAAATAATAACTATTTCTGACAAATGAACTCTTCTGTTGTCGTGATAGCTGCTTAGTGAGTTAACTGGGCTGCACCCTGCAGCTACTGTTTATTCATTTACTGGAACAATCATACTTTCTCATATGAAGATCAGGATTGGTCATTTTTCTGCATGTTGGCATTCTCTTATCAAGAAATGTCTGGAATGCTGTAGTCCTGGCATTGGAGTAGCTCCATTATTAATGCGCTTTCTTTTAACTTAAGGCTGGAACAGGATGTTAGTCTATTTTCTCACCCCCTGACACATTGAATTTTAGTTCTGAGGTAGGCTGCCTGTTTTTGATTGTCAGGCATTTTGTATGAGCCAATATGGAACATTCTATTCCACGTGGGGGCAGGTCATGCCCATAACAGCAAATCAACTAAGTTTTAAGCATTGAAATAAAAATCACCATTCACTACCATTGGTATCCGTACAATGCAATAAGGTTACGTTACTGAGCCTTAATTTCACACTTAAAGCTGGATATCCTGGATTTCATCAATTCTTACATATTAGAAATAAGCAACAATTAATCTTAAAACCATTTCATAGCAAACTTAAAAATGATTATAAATCTCATATGGCTGCCCGTCATGTGTAAAAATGAACAGCATTTATTGGAGTGTAAAATAATCAGACGTCTCTTAATATGTAAGGCCGAATATTAATCCGATGATTTCTGTGAACATTCAAATGAGAAGGGAACAGATATTATCTGTGAGTGTTGGATAAGGAATCATTAATTAGCTTGTGTTTGTGTTATCCTGGAATAAGAGAACTATTTTTCTTTTTATAAGTATTGACACTAAGAAATTCTGAATTAAATTAAAATGTGAATTTGACGATGTTTGTTACAATACCTAAACTGAATTCCTGTGTGATTTTTGGAATGACAATGAATTGATAATTAATTTTAGAACTTTGTCAAAGAAAATGATTCAATATTTCTAAATGGATTTGCTCTGATGTTGACTGGATATTTCTTAATCTGTCAGCTGAGATGCAAATTCTGGCATGATGATTTGGAAAGACATTAGATATTCAGTGAAAGTTGATCAGAAATGGTTTCTCATTCAAAATTCTCAGATCTTCAAGATTTCTATACTTTGTTTCTCTCCTTTTCTTCTGGAGACATATAATAAGAACAAATTCTGCATTATATTTAATTCATGCAATTTTTCATATCATCAATATTTAGACATTTCAGTCAGAATTATAAAGAAAATAAGTCAATAAGGAAGGTTTATTTTCACAGAAGCACACAGTCAACAGTATTTATCAACGTATTTGTTTCAATATTGTTTCTGAAAAAACAGATAAATACGTTTAATGGGGATCTGTTGACAATGTAATGAACCACAATTACATTTTTATCATAATTTTTGTATTGGAAATCTATCAGAAAAAAATCCTATATTCAGGACTTGCTTCATCTCGATACATGTTATGCGTCGCATCCTCGGTCATAAGAAAGAAGGTGTCATCATGGGTCTGGGAAAGATATAGTGTGTAAATTATAATAAGGTTCTCTTACATATCTTTGGATCTAGTGAGACTGTGATATTTGCTGTGATTATTCATCCTGAGAACAATAAGGCATGTACAAAGTACCGAACAGTAATAAGGTGGTCTTGAAGACCATTACGAATACTTTGATTTCAATAATGTTGAACTGATTTCCATGATCTGGGAAATGTTTCACAACATTTTACCAAAATTCTGGATTCTGAGCATTCAATGGGTTTCTTGCGAACACCCTTCACTTGTCATTTTCAAGCGAGGTGTATAATGCTCAGGCACTGGCTGCAAGTCAAGGTGCCAGGAAGTCTGCTTAAAACTCTGCAAAGCAGAACACTCGGGCCGGTTGCGACTGGATCTCTCGAACCTTTGTGACCTGTTTGACCGGGCTTTCCACAGTTTCCAGCAGCTGATTATTTTGTCTAATGTTTGCTTTAGTTTGGCCTTCTTAGCTCCGATTTCTTCAGCTGTAGGAATATTTAGAATGTTCAATTATGGGCAACAGGTCACTTGACCTTAGTGCACAGATAAAATATGGTTTAATTATTGTTTCAATAACGAATTGGGAACGAATCTTTGCATTTTAACAAATAAAAGTTTCAATTTTTTTCAGTGCTTTACAATGACATTGATTAGATACTCATTTAAGAGAGATCAACTGACAATTATAATCTACTTGCAGTATTATTGATTTTGAATAAGGATGCAGACGTGCAGAGATTTTTTTTGGAGGGCATTGCTTTTTCATTCAAATATCTCGGATGTTCAAGAGGTCTATGTAGCTGTTCATTGGTTCTCTTGTCCAGATACTAATTTATAATTCATATCATTTTTGTTGTGCCCGGAATTTTGAGATTTGGTTCAAACTTTAGAAGAAAATGAGGAGCAATTAATATGAGAACTTGAGTGAATAGGAGGCACAGTAAATTTAAATTACGGAGTGTGAGAAACAAAGCTCACTCACTTCAATAATTTCAATCCAAGACAATATCTGAAGCAATCGGTATGTTTATTAGACGCTTGCAAGCGTGGTGCCTGGAATAAGGCACACAGAGTTTAGCAAATACACATCTTATATCGGATTCACTACTCCAAACCCGGTGCCCATTACTATAGTTTCTCTCTTGCCTTATCCAGCCTTGTGCATAACAATGTACAAGTTTTACTTGGCCATTTCACCACATCCTGATGTGGCCCATTGTTAGGTATATCTTCCATCACCTCTATCTAAATCCTCCACTTGTGACATTACCTCGTTTTCCCCAACCATATTGATCCTTATGACATTGTAATTGGGGTTTGTTTTTGTGCTTTTGCAAAAGTGGGAAACGGATGTTTATAACTACTGCTTGTACAGGCATATCTGGCTTAACCTACATCCTCACAGCACTTTATCACATTGTCTGTACCCGCTACCATTGTTTGCAGGCACGTTTCATTCTTGTATGCACATTTTAGCTAATACAAAAACAATTATAAATTTTCTTCACAAGTTTTCATTCTTGTTGCCTCAGCTCTTGGTTGAAACAATTATACACTGGTGTGAGTGCATTTAACTTGCATAAGTAAATATGGTTTCAGAAGTAATACTACTTTACCTATATTCCTCATTTTTCCCCTTTTTCTTTAATTATCATTTGTTATCTTCTGCATTTTTCTTTTAAGCATTGCCCCCAAAATTCGCAAGCATCATTCCACAGATTTCATCCATCTAGGTCTCACTCATCCCCTCATTATTTAATCCACAAAGTTCCTCTGCCTGATTGCATTTTCGGGGCATCTGTTTTATTAAGGCTGTCTCAATCAGTCTTTGGGTGAGTCCGTGTATACAGGGCATGAAAGAAAAGCCAATGCCTACCAATACCGCGGCTACTACTATCAGGGAAGTAAGGATGGAAACCACCACCCCCTTCCATTTTCCAAATCATGACACAAGTCATCCCGTGAGAGATGCGTCTACTCCTGAACACTCAGACAGTTCCTCTGCTAAGGTAGTGAATCCCCTAAACACCCGAGTAACTGAACCATCAGGTGTAGTGTTGTTAGGAATAAAGATGCAACAGCTTCCTCCTAACATCACACACACACACATTTTCCGCTAAAATCATATAAAGGGCCATTCAGTTTTCCCATGCCATCCTACTTGTCGCATCAAGCTGTTCTGATATTACTTTAACCACATCTCCTGTATAATGTATAAATATCTGTTGATTATAAAAAATGTAATTTATCCAATCTTCATTTTTATTTATTGTTACCCACCAAAAGAGAGCTGACTCATCGCCTGCTGCAATCTTGTTACGAGCCTTGAACTCATCATGTAACCTGAAAGTATGTACAGAGATTAAGAATGTCACCGAAATGGACAAGGGAGGGAAATACTCAGCACCAAAGGCTCCATGAGCGGAGCTGTGGTGGTACCATGGAGGCAAAATATTGAGACCCATCCTACCACGGGATCGGAGACGGATATGTGCAATTGTACAATTGACAATTTCCTCCAGAATCGAGATAAATCCTGTCATCGAAAGAAGTGTTTAATAGTGATCTCTTACTCCTTCCCTTTTCCCCCATGATCTTTTCCTTCTCAAATGCAAGGTAAATGGAATTGCCAATTGTACAATTGCACATATCCCTCTCCAATCCGGTGGCAGGGTGGGTCTCAATATTTTGACTCCACAGTACCACCACAGATCCGCTCGGCGACCTTTGGTGCTGGGTAGTTCCTTGCCTTGTCCATTTTGGTGACATTCTTAATCTCTGTACATACTTCCAGCTTCCCCAAATCTCTAGACCGATTTGTACCTTGTCTATGCACACGTTGTGTGATTTGCGACTGTGGCTGAAAACGTTGGGGGGAGGAGGGGTTGAATCTTTCTTCTCCAAGGGAGCGAACATCAGAGATAGCGAGGTACAATTCCTATCATTCCATGCAGTCTTATCCTGTTACAGGGATATTATACATTTCATGCCCTTCCTGTGTCGCTTACACCCGAGCAGAAAGGGAAAAACCTGAGACACTGGTCTACTGGAGGCACATGCATAGCAATTGTTCTTGTTCAGACATTTTACAGTACATTTTATCCATTCAAACCAGGCATTTGCATACCCATATCCAGTTTCTGTTTCGATGGTCTGTTTCAAGTCCTTTATCTCTATAATTTTTGCTACTTTAGGATTTGGACGGGTGAAAGGTTGTACCTTATTATCCAATAGTTCTGCCCGTTTTCCCTGTCCTACGCTAATTGGAAAAGAACAGCCCAGAAATCCTTTCTGTTTGCTTACATTTCTATCCTAAATGGTTCATCTAATTGTATCTCATAAGTGACCACCCGCCCCCAACCCCGAGAATTGATTTGTGCCATGTGGTTTTCTTTATCATTGAATCACACTCTTTATTGGGAGAACCGAGAGGTGATCGGAAGTTGGCCTGGTGTATTGTGACAAGACCATTATACCAAGTACCATCCCCAAAGAACTTAAGATGTATCTCTGAGCAGCGGTACTGTCTCTGATTATCTACATTTCCACAATTTACTAAGTTAAATGCATCAGATCTATTACATGCAGATTATCAGACTCAGGGACCATTAATAACACATATGAAAATTATATTTGCCAAAAACCCAATTCTACGAGAGCTAGCATCATAACTCTAGGCATCCCCAGCATTCTAAAAACTGTGCTGAAGCACAGGCAAACTTAATACACAATCCTACAGTAATAATCCAGTGCTCGCGTTGCCACTGTATAATAAGTCTCTTCAGCCTGAGTTTCAGCGGGTCTTGCATTGATTCGGCTGTCCAGACTTCTTCCTCAACTGGAGATTTTACTGGCCCTTTGATCCGAGTGTAGTGAGCCCAGACTTTCTCTGCTGTCCTTATTGTCGTTTCGGTAATCAGAGGATCCCTTCCCAGTCCGCCTGCAATGTCGTCTCTGTCCATGATTTTACTAAGACCCAATCTCCTGGCCAGATGGGATGAACGATGAATTCAAGGGGCGGAGTCTGTGCCAATAAACTCTGTTTCCTGAGGAGAGACAAAGAGGCGGACAAGCCCAGTATATACTTCTTTAGAACAAGTCTTTAGTTTCAGGAATTGTCAATTCTCCGTTCATTCCCAGATAAGCTAATCCAAATATGATTTCATAGTGGATAGTCCAAAATCTTTCCTTGGGGCTGTTTGTACTCACAAGAGAGCTATAGGAAAACCTTTGGTCCAAGGGAGTATGGTTTCTATTATCAATTTAGAGAGATGTCGTGTGAGTGTTTGGCTCATTCTCTCAAACCTTCCTGATGATGGTGGGTGCCATGGAGGATGGGACTCCCAGGAAATTCCCAACCTTTTCATTATCTCCTAATACTTTAGAGTTAAAATGAGTTCCTTGGTCGGAATCTATATGGTTCACTTGCTCATATCGGGAAATTATGTGCTCTAATATTGTTTTACACATCACACTCGCAGTGGCAGTATCGAGGGGGGTATGCCTCAATCCAACCAGATAGATGATCTACTATGACCCCCATATATTTTAGTCTTCCTGCTCTGAGTAGTTCAGTATAATCTACTTGTATAATCTGGAAGGGCCTCAATCCCGGGTCTCTTCCTCCCGGGGTCTGTTTTCTCAAGACTTTCTTATTTACCTGTGTGCATATTATACATGCCTCACATTTTTTTAACAATTGTAGATATTCCTTTACATCCATATTCCATAAGAACTACAAGATACATTGCTTGTACTCCCCAATGACTGCCTTGATGTAGGACAGCCATAATTTCTCACATCATCACTTTGTTTAACATTTCCCTTCCATCAGGTAACATGCAATGCCCAGCTGCTGTTTTTTGCAGCCCCTCAAACAAAATCAATTCTTTTTCTTCTCTTTCAGTAAATATAGGAGCTTCGAGGGATCAGGGACAGTAGGTATTAGGGAATGAATCAGCACTTCATGTGGGTCCAGGCCTGCTTTCTTAGCCATTTCATTGGCTAATCTAATCCCCCTAACTTCTGGTTCATTTCCTTTCTGATGACCATTTACATGCACTACTGCTATTTCTCAGGGGAGTAATAGGGACTCCAAGACCCGTTTAATAAACTCCCCATGTGCTAATTCCTTTCCAAGGCTATTGATCAATCCTCTTTCCTGCCATATCTTTCCAAAAGTGTGCACAACACCAAATGCACATTTAGAGTCACTGTATGCTGCCCACTCTTCATTTTCTAACGCCCAAAGGGCTCTTTCCAATTAATAGAGTTCGCAGGTTTGAGCTGACCACCCATTTGGCAACCTTCCTGCCTCCACCACACGGCCTTTTGTCCTGTCTACAACTGCATACTCATTATGGCTTTTCCCTTCAGTCACCCGGGAAGATCCGTCCATAAAAAGTCAGGCTCCTGCATGAAGCAGAACATCTCTCAGGTCCATGCAGACCTTAGTTTGGTATTCTATAATGTCAAGGCAGTTGTGGTCCAGATTATGAGGAGATTCTCTTTCCCCTTTCTAAAGAGAGGCAGCTGGATTTAAACAATTGTCCGTGACCAACACTAGATCATCCTTTTCTATTAATATTGCCTCATGTTTCAGAACCAGCGAGTCTGCCAACCATCGCCCAGCTTTTTGGTTTAGGATCGTTCTCACTTGGTGTGGGGTGCTTACTATTGGGGCTCCCGCAAATGTAAGCTTACGGCTTTCCTCCACCAACAGTGCAGTGGCCGCCACAGCCTGCACACACTCCGGCCACCCCCGGGATACTGGATCCAATAGCTTCGAAAGATATGTTACTGGCTGTTTCATTCCTCCCCACCTCTGGGTTAATATTCACAAAGCCGCTCCCTTATCTACGGTAGCAAAGAGCTGGAAAGGCTTATGTAGAGAAGGTAAGGCTAACAGATTTCTTTTGGATCAGATCTCTTTTGAATTCTTAAATAGTTATGTTTCCTCTTTTTTTTCCAACTCAGGCACTTTGGGTCCTCCTCTACTAGTTTGAGACATATTTTTTTCGTCTTTTGAGCATAAGAATCAATCCACATTATGCAATTTCCCGTTAAACACCCCCAAAAAATACGTAATTCCCGTTTAGTCCTGGTCAGCAGAATCCCCACTATTCCCTCTAACCGTTCCCGGCTTATCTTTCACTTTCCCTCACTAACTAAATGTCCCAAGTATTTCACTTCTCTTCCACATATTGTATTTTGTTTTTTAGAAACCAGCATACCCTGCTGACCCAGGAAATGCAATTTTTTTTAGTGGCTTCTACTACTCTTTCTCGTCTGTTTCCTATTACTAAGAGGTCGTCTACATACTGAAACAGGGTAGTTCCCTTGGGGTTGCTAAATTTCTCCAATATGTGTTCTAACATCTGTCCAAATAAATTCAGGGATTGTGTAAACCCCTGGGGGAGCACGGTCCACCGGTATTGCTGTTTCCGTCCTATTTTGGGGTGTTCCCATACAAAGGCAAAAAAAATTCCTCCTTTCCTCCGCTAAGGGACAAGCCCAAAAGGCATCCTTGAAATCTATCACACTAAACCATTTGTGGTCTTGAGGGATATTACTTAATAACGTATAGGGATTTGGCAGCACTGGGTGCCTGACCTGTTCTATTCGATTCAATGTTCTCAAATTCTGCACCAATCGATAAGTTCTATTGGATTTTCGCAATGGTAGAATTAGGATATTATAAGGAGACATACATGGCTTCAACAGTCCATTTCTAGCCCCTCAATTACTGGTTGTATTTCGTTTAACTTCTATGGAAATAGGACATTGTTGCTCATAAACAACGTCCCCTTTCCTTTTTAAACTTATTTCTAGGGGACGGATCTGTGTTTTTTTCCACGATTCCCTTCTCTAGCCCATATACTAGGGTCTATCTCTCTCTCCACATTCTCTGTCAACATTGCTATTTGTACAACAAATTATTTTTCCTGAATTCAAATCTCCAGTCCTAAGAGGATAATTAAATCTCTCCCTAATAAGTTACTTCCTATATCAAGGGTATACAATAGTTCCCCTGTGACTGTATCCTTCAGACCTTCTCTCATCGTAGGTTCAACTATTGGAACAGTGAATCCCTCCCCTTTTACCCCGGAAAAAGTTATTGACTGTGTTGACATTCCTACTTGCGTTGGTTTAAAATTCAGCGACGATCGGGCTACCCCCGTATCTACAAGGAAGACTGCCTCTTCCCAACAGGGTCCCACCTTCAAGTTTATCAAGATATCCTGGTGGCTCCCCGGGGGCAGGAACCCCTGACACCCCTATTCTTCTTCAAAATTCCAAAGCGGAATTGCTCTTTCTTCCCTTTGTAAATCAGGACCCTCCTGCTTAAAATGCCCGATCTTTCTGCAATAATAGCATCCTGACTGTGGATACTTCCATCTCTGCCCCTGTCGCCCGAACCCTCTATCAAATGCTCCCCCTTTTTCTCTCCCTCTCCCTCTTCCTCTCTGTCCTACATGCTGCCACCCGCCACTCCGGTTGCTCACTAGCGGTTCCAATCTTTTCTTTACTTCCTCATCAATCATAGCTATCATCATTTTTGCCTTCTGTTTTTGTCTCTCATCCTCTCTCTTTGCAAACACTTTCTGTGCCTCTCTTAACAATTCATCTAGTGGTGTTTCGCTCCTCCCTTCTATCTTCAGTATCTTTCTCTGTGTATGGCCATGCCTTTGTCACAAAATGTACTTTCAAAAGACCCTGTGCCATTGGGTCCTCAGCGTTCATTCCAGATTATTTCCGCATTGAGTCTCTTAATCTTTGCAAGAAAGCTAAGGGAGTCTCATCTTTCTCCTCTCTAACTTCAACAGTTTTAGTCAAATTCTGTGACTTTGGAACTGCCTCTCTTATTACCTTTAGAATCAGGTCTTTCAATTCCCTCATTTCTTCCCTATACTCTGGGTTTTGATTTTTCCACTGGGGGTCTCTGAGGGGAAACTCCGTCTCTCTCTGTCCAGTATCCCCATCCCGATAGGAAGTCCCCTGTCCCATATGTTAATGGCTGCTCCTGGTATAAGTCCCCTATCTTCCCCAGTAAATAGTATATTCAAAATATACATTAACTCAGCCCATGTATACAGACTGGGCCCAAATAATTGATCAATTTGTTCAGGTAACCCTACCGGATCCTCAACCAGGACCTTCATCTCCTTTTTAAATGTTCTGACCTCTCCACTGGTGAGGTGGCACTTACAAACCAAATCTCTTTGTCCCCTATTGGTACCTCCCTAAGGTAGGTTTCCCCCCTTAGGCTTTGGTTTAGATACTCCAGAGGCCTCCTCTACATCTACTTTATCTTCCTTATCTTTTGCTGAGGATTGAGAGTCGGGAACAACAACATCCCCGTCCACTGCCCCTTTGTCCTCCTCTTGTGGGTCATCCGTTACCTGTCCCTGTCTGTCTGTCTCTCCTCCTCCCCCATTTTCACCTAATCTGATTTTATGGTACGTTCGGTGGTGGTGGTGGGGGGCGGGGGTAAGTGCAAGCAGGCAAAAGGATCCCAGGGACTGGATAGGGCAGAGGGGGAATTATTTGTCTTTACTACCATCATTCCCAAACTGCCCTTCCAACAGGACGCATAGTCTGCCTCTTCTTGACTAAAAGTTTGTTTTTTATTCTCATACAAATATAAATACAGACATACCCAATCCTCCTCAGAATCATACTTTGGCCCGAAGACAGCTGGATGAAGGATTGGTTCTTTGCTCTATACTAAACAATAATATTTAATCATTTTCTTTTTATCTTTTTCCCTTGTACAAGTGTTACTTCTCCATTCCCTCAAAATCCTCCCCAACGGAGGTTCAGGAGGAATGTTACCAGGGACCTTTTTTTTCCTTTACTGCGTGACAGTTCGACTTACTCTGCCTATCCCCCATTTCTCGGGGCCCTCACCAATCCCGCAGCGATTAAATATCCCTTTTCCCGGAAACCAAGTGAATACTTAAAAGGCAGTTTTCTGACGTTGGTCTGTGCAAAGAGTTTCCTGGTCCTTTTTTTCCATGTCTTTTTATCGACCTCCTGTCACTGTCTGATTCAGATGTCTTTCTTGTTGGACTCGTACCAGTCGCCCAAGGGAGCGGACAACACCGGGACAATAAACCGCTGCTCAGTTGTGAATGGGAGGCATCTTCCCAGTGTCCAAGGCCAGCCACTTCCCCAGCGATGGAGGAATATCCCGGATGATCCCTCAATTGTGAGAAACTTCAATAAGTTCAGTGCGAGACAAGATCTGAAGCAATCAGCATGTTTATTATACGCTTGCAAGCGTGGTGCCTGAAATAGACACGCAGAGTTTAGCAAGTACATAGGATTCACTACTCCAAACACGGTGCCCATTACTATTATTTCTCTCTGGCCTTATCCGGCCTTGTGCATAACAAAGTACAGGTTTAACTTGGCCTTTTCACCACATCCTCGCTGTGGTCAACTGTTAAGATATCCTTCTACACTGCGATCTATTTTCCCCACTTGTGATATTTCCTCCCTTTCCCCAACCATATTGAACTTGACGATCTTTTAATTGGTGTTTGTTTTCTGTTTTTGCAGAAATAGGAATCAAATGCTTAGAACTGCTGCTCGTACAAGCATATCTGGCTTAACCTACATCCTCACAGCACCTTATCTATTTGTCTGTACCATCTACCATTGTTTGCAGGCACCTTTCATTCTTGTGTGCACATTTTAGCTAATATGAAAACAATTATACATTTCCTTCAAATAGGTTTCATTCTTGTTGACTTAGCTCTTGATTGAAACAATTGTACACTGGTGTGAGTTCATTTACCTTGCAGAAGTAATTATGATTGCAAAAGTAACACTACTTCACCTACAACCCACAGTTGTTAGTTTAGTGAACAAAGAACAACAAAGAATACAGAAAATGTGCAGCCCAGGACCAGGCCCTTTGGACGGCCAAACCTGAGCCGGTCCAAATCAACTAACTAAACATGTCGTCCAATTTCTAAGCATCCGTATCCCTCTGCTCCTCACTTACTCATGCATCTGCGCAGGCGCACCTGAAATGAATCTACCATGCCTGCGTCTACTACCTCTGCTGGCAACGTATTCTAGCACCTACCACCCTCTGTGTAAAATAATTTCCATGTCTATCTCCCTTAAAGGTTTCACCTCTCTCATCGAACGCGTGACCTCTCATTATTGAATCTTTCATTTTGGGAAAAAGCTTATCTCTATCCACCCTGTCTTTACCCTTCATGATATTGTAGACCTCAATCAGTTCCCTCAATCTCGCTTTCTCGAATGAAAGCAGAAGTAACCTACTCAATCTCTCTTCAGAGCTTGCGTCTTCCATACGAGGCAACATCTGAGTAAACTTTCTCCACATTCTCTCCTAAACGTCCACATAATTTTGGTAATTTGGCAAACAGAACTGTACAGAGTATTCTAAACGCGGCCGAACCAAACTCTTGTACAATTTTAGCAGGACCTGCTAGCTCTTATACTCAGTGCCCTGTCCGGTGAAGGCAAGCATGCCATATGCCTTATTGACCACTCTATCCACCTCTGCAGTCACCTTCAGGGTATAAAGGACCTGAACTCCCAGATCTCTCTTTTCATCAAGTTTACCCAAGGCTCTTCTGTTTACTGATTACCTGGCTCTGGAATTAGATTTCCCAAAATCATCACCTCATATTTGTTTGGATGGAACTCCATTTTCCACTTCTCTGTTCAACTTTTCTGTCTATCTATATTCCCCTTCATTCTTTCGCAGTCCCCTATGTTTTCTGGCTACTCCACCAATCTTTGCATCATCTGCAAATGGAGTGGCAGGATACTGGGCTAGCAACCCTTGGAGATTGGAATATGGTATTGTTCATCCCATGTAGCAAGGAACCATGTTTGGATGCTTGTTCTCAGTCGAGTACCACTGTTTCCTGATGTAGATCAATAATTCAAACTTTTTTTAGGAGTCATGATTTCGAAGTTTACTGACGAGACATAGTCCTGTAGTTGACTATGATGAATAATGTCAGGGACCGCAAGGATGTATCCATCAGGTGGAAAGAGAAAAATGGCCAATGGAATTGAATCCAGACCAATGAGTGGTAGTGCATTTGGGGAGTTGTAACAATAACAGTGAGGATTCTGAGTGGTGTACAGGAACAAACAGATCTTGGAGTGGACATTCACAGATCCTTGAAGATTGTTGGACAAGGAAATCAGTTGTTCAAGAGGTTTTTGGATATTTTATATTGTTGACCACAGACTGTGGATGATATTCGATCTTTAGTAACCGCCAGTTTAGGAAAGAACTAAAGGAATGAGCACAAGTCTGGTCCATGCAATAATCTACATTTTAAAAAAATTGAATGATGAAAGATAGAGGGCTAAAGTATAAATCCTTGCCCATCAAACTACTTTACAACTCAATGAATTTACCACTGATTCCTCTCCAGGTCATGCTGGTTTGTGCCTTGGAGGGTAATTTGCAAATGGTGAAGTTTCAGTGCATCTTCAAACTTGTCCTTATAGTCGGTACAGTTATTGAGCTTCGAAGGTTCTGTCAACAAAGCCTGGATGTCTTACTCCAGTGAATCTTCTATGTGGTGCACTCTGCTGCAATTGTGCCTTAGTGGTTAAGGGAATAAATATTCAGCTGTTGAACAATATATCGTTAAGTGATTGCATTGTCGTGGAGGGTGCCCAGTTCCTTCAGTAGCATTGAAGCTGCACCCACCTAGGCAAATGGATAGAGTTTTGTTAAGCATCTAATTTGTGCGTTGCGGATGACATATACTTCGCGAAGACGAGAGTTGAGTTAATAATCACACAAAGTCGACCGACGGACATGTTGTTGTCGTCAATTTCTTTATATGGGCGGTCAGCTTCCATTTCTCCTAAATACTAGCTCCCAGGACGATTAAACGGAGGAATTCAGTTACATTGAAGCCATTGAATGAGAATCGAATATGGTTAGATTCTCAGTTGTCAGAGTTATCTTCGCTGTATTTGGTCCTTCTGTGGGTCAATCCGATTCTAATCGCTTTCTGATTTCAAGTTCCAATTCTCGTCTGCGCCAGAAATTTCAATCCGTTTCCTTGCCGAAATTTCTCCATCTGTCTGAATATTATGTAAGGACGCTGTAAGGGATAGAACAGACTTACAAACCTGTTGCTACCTCTGTATACAGTAGAACTTCGTGGAATTATTGGTTAGGCTGGGATTACTCTCCTTGAAGAAAAAGGAGGTGGAGAGGAGCTCTATAATCACATAATAACAATTATAAACGTTCAATATTCGTGGGATCTTCACAGGGTAGATACGGGCAGGTGACTTCCCCTATGCTCTAAGGAGAGCACCAGAGGACATAATCTCAGAATAAGATATTGCCTATTTAATTCAGAAATGAGGAGTAATTTCTTTGCTCAGGGGTCAAAGAATCTGTGGCATTTTCTAGAAACCGCTATTGAGACAGTATGGTTGGATATTTTCAAACTGTGCCAGATAGTTAATCAGAAAGATGATGAAACTTTGTCGAGCTAAGTGAGCAGAAAGTAGTTCAAGATTATCGGATCAACTATGTTAAAAATCACACAACATCATGTTATAGTCCACCTGATGAAGGAGCGTTGCTCCGAAAGCTAGTGCGCTTCCAATTAAACCTGTTGGACTAATTGGTGTTGTGTGGTGTTTGTACTCCCCAGTCCAACACCAGCATCTCCAAGTCAGATCAACCATGAGTTCGTTGAATGGTTGAGCAGACTCCTTGGGCTGAATAGCATACTTCCACTTGGTTTAACATTTCATCTAACGCCTTATTTTATTCATAAGTTCAGAATTGTGAGGGGATGGGATGAAGTGACAGAAAAGGTTTATTCAACAGATCCGACAGATCAGGAACAAGGCTCATAAACTCGGGAAGAAGAAATGTTCTGTGACTTGGGGGCAACAAATGACACTGGGCACAGCACAGGTGGCTGTGTCCAGAAGCTGTGATTGTTGAAGGAATTTGCTAGATCTTATATAGTTGGCAAGTCAGTGATCACGCTGGATGATGGATCATTGCATGATTCACACACAGCAGAAATTTGTGAAAGAATGAAATGTTTGTTTCATGGAGAAATTTTCCGCAGTTCCAATTCCGACTGACTGTTTGAAATACTGATCATATCTTTGTGTGAAGTGTTAGGTTAAAATACTCATGAACAACCCCACTGGATAAACGTGTGCTCCCGATCTCTTGTTATTTTTTTTTCTCTTTCTTTCGATGTAAGTTCATAGAAAGGCAAGATGGAATGTGGGGCGGAAAGAAAAATGTGTTCCTTCTCATTACACCAATTTGATCGACAATTCAATAGAATGACTGCTCTCACTCTTCATTTCGACTTTAATGTGGTATCAATTGTTCAGGAATCTCCCGTGCAGTGAAGGGCAAGGACAAAATTCTCGATCGTGAGTATACCAGTGGTGTGAGGTGCAACGAAAACTGCTGGAGCGTTTTATCAAGTTAGCAACCGGAGTGTGACTCTAACCCGTGAATGTGGAGCACAGCGGTCTAATAACCCACCATCATAATCGCTCAGTCTCCTCGTCACATTTTGTAGAGAGTTGACATCTGACCTCATCATGGTTACGAGTGGTGAAAGTCATGGATGAGAAATTTTCAGATCGGAATCGAATCCACACCATTGTGTTTCTGCTTTCAGCAGAATTATAATAACAACATATTCCAATAAATAGCCATGTTCGCAGAATGAATAGCTGTCATTGATACATTCTGAGTCAGAACTGTGTCAGAGTGAAACAGAAGTCAAAACTTTTCCGTCATATTCACACCTACATTTGACTCAGTTTCTTCAGTAACTTTTTCTCTCACGTGAAGAAGCAGCCATGGAGAGGGAAATAAAGGCGATGTTGTGGCTCAGTGGCATTTCTCACATGGCTGAATCTGAATTGGATAAAATTGCAAGAAATGCTGTTTTGTTCTTTTCATTTTAACTTTGCTACAACCTCACAATGTTCATTGTAATAATCGCAAGTGAATTAGAGTTATCTCATTAGAATGATTAATATTGCATTAAAATTTGCTCTGACTTTATTTCAGCTTAAGAAAAATACTGCTCAGAAAAAACAGGGTTAAATGCAGAAGAAAACCATCCAGTTTTGTTGCTCGTTGCTTTGGCAGATTTCACCGAGTATTAAATGGACCAAACATCATGGTGTTTGTCCTCACATCTTTAATGCATATGATTAAAGTAGGAAGTCGATCTCTAAGCAACTGATCACTACCATTTCATGATGTAATATCTTCCCTTCACAATAAGAAAAATCCACTCCGTTCCATTTACAATGCTTTAGGTGGAATATTTTGCCAAAACTTTCAAAATCCAGAGTTTTTTGAACCGAGTCTTATTCAGCTGCACGGGTTCGCGAAATGTCTTTACATTTAAAGTCAACCAACTTAGGCATTGTTTCTCTGAACTTCCGACCGACTACATCCCAGCCCAACACCTTTATCTAGCCACACGCTTTCTCTCTCCTTGTGAAATTCATTCCTTGTATGTCACCAAATGTACCTTTCCACATATTTTGAAAAACAGATGATCAGAGTGACAGCGATTCTGTTCTCATCATTTTTTTTGCCCTTCACAGGTTTTATCAAAGGTTTTGAATGCCTGACGTCGAGGTGTTTAGTTACTTGAAAGAGGGAATTTTCCACCTATCTACTCTGTCCAAACATTTCATCACCTGAAAAAGCCCCATTAAGTCTTCCTTAGTACAGAGATAGCTGTTATAAATTTTCTGAGACAACAAGTGAACAAAATCTCATCCTCAGTAAATCCCGTCAGCATCGTCTCTGATGGCTTTACACCCCAGTAAACACTGTCATTATCCTCTTCGATAGAATCACATAACCCTACAGTGTCGAAAGAGCATTTCTGTCAATCGAGCCGGTGTCAACACTCTGAAGAACATCTCACCCAGATCTAGTTCTCCTCCCTATTCCCGTATATTTCACCTGAAGAAGGGGCAGCCGTCTCCCTTAAGATTTCAAATAAACCTGTTGGACTATAACCTGGCGTTCTGTGACTTCTGACCTTGTCCCCGCGTAACCCATGGTTAATTCACTCTTTACATGCTTCATTCAATCCCTGTACACGAGAGGGCAATTTAACTTTGCCAATCAACCTAACCCTCTGACCGAATTGCAGTGCGAATTACTGAGTCAAAGTTCCATCATAGTGAGCAAATGCGGTATCATTTTTAATGGCCTTATCCCTAGTAACTCAGCCTCAATAATGCAAATCAACCCAAATTCAAAGTTAAAAAGCACACAACACCAGGTTATAGTCCAAAAGGTTTAATTAGAAGCACACTAGCTTTCGGAGCGACGCTCCTTCATCAGGTGATAGTGGAGGGCTCGATCGTAACACAGAATTTGTAGCAAAAATTTACAGTGTGATGAAACTGAAATTATACATTGAAAAATTGATTGTCTGTGAAGCCTTTCATCTGTTAGAATACAGTGACATTTTCACTTCTTTCATGTGTAAATTACAAAACTTTTTTTTATAGTTGCCTTCTCGTGTTAGTTGTTAACAATGGTGGTATCTAGACAATGTGTTGAAGGTATTTCAATATATCGAAACACTACCTCTTCTTTACAACTTCAATTATGCTGGGAAGTCTTTCTGCACTCATATTTGAATGTTTTTACCTTGTTTATTCCTCACCTTCATGCTTCCAGTAAACACTTCACTTCGGAACAAGTCTGTCAAATGATTTCCATTCTAACACAGTCACAAGATGCAGCTTGCAGAAGTCACGTGTTTGCACTCTCACTGACAATCTGCCTCCCTGAGAACTGCAGCCCTTCCCCATCTTGTTTCAGGCAGCAGTGTCCTTCCTATGACATGCCCCATCGAGAAAGACAGGCATCAATACCCGCACTTGGGAATTCCGCGAAAGTATTTGCATTGTCCCCAGCGGAGAATTGGGCCCTGTGACAGGCGGGCACACTAACCATTACACTACCGAGGATAAGAGTGTCAAAGGAGTTCCTTTCGCTAATTATTGCCACACTTGTCAAAAAACAACTGCTCAATGAACTGAATCCCATTTCACTATGTTTATCCCAGTCTTATATGTTTTGGCATCACAAATTCACAACTGAATATTTAATTAAGTCATTAGGGTTTCTGCCTTAGTGAATAATACAGACAATGTATTCCAAATTCCAACACCCCAGCTGGCTGATAAAGCTTTTCCGGAGATCTTCTCAAACTAATCAGCCTTTCTCTTTAAATGGAAAACTCGTTCAGTCAACCCTGTCCATACCTTAACTCAATCATATATTGTCTACATCTCCTTTGCACTGCAACAAACAGTCCACTCTGTCCTGTCTTTCTTCATAACTGAAACCCCTCAGTCAAAACAACACCCTTGTAAATATCTCCTGCAATTTTCTCAGTGTTTTAACATCCCTGCTATAATGGGACTTGCAAAGCTGCGCACAACACTCTTGCTTGAGCCTAATGTGCATTTGTCTTAAAATTTCTGAATTAGTATGGGGGCGATTCTGCTTGAGCAGAATGTATTACCCATTCCTAATTGCCCAGAAGGCAGTTGAGAATCAACCATATTGCTATGAGTCTGAAGGCACATGCAGGCCAGACCAAGTAAGGACAACAGATTCCATCCTGAAATGACGTCAGTGAAGCAGATGTTTTTCAACAATTGTCAATGGATATATAGTAGTCATTAGATTCTTCATTGCAGATATTTATTGAATCCAAATTTGACGATCATGTCATGGTGCGTTTCAAGCTCCAATACCCAGACTATTACCTCGGTCTCTGGATTATCAGTCCTATGAAATTACCACGAGACCAACGCAGAAAGCCACAAAGCTGATCTTTTTCGATAAAATGTCTTTTCACCAAAACTGTCCTGGGTATTTTCCATGAGCCTGACTCTCCAATTGTCTCTGTCATAAGTCTGTAAAATCTGCTGTATGGGGATTGAATTCACAACTGCGGTATCCAAATAAATCGACTTGTTTGGAGGTCCCGATGGTGGTATTGAGGAACGTTCAACCAACAACAGTGACCGCTGCAGCAGCACAGACAGAACAGTATGAATGTGAAAGAGAGTGATAGATTGTGCATTGCCTCAGAGAAATGGGAGGAGGGATGGAAAGGAGGTTTAATGACCGTGGGTAGAAGGGAAATCTCTGACAACGACTGTGTTTGAATCCTGATATATGAAGCGCAGAGATGTGACAGAGCCGAATTTGAAGGTAAAACAATTAATTTCTTAGCATGTGTCACAAAAAGGACAATGGAGAGAACACCAAGTGCGGTGATTTGGTTTCAAATCGAGGTTGCTGTGGTCACAATGCAAAATACCGACAACCACGATTACAGCAACCACAGAACAGGATGTTTGCAAGCAGCAATAAGTATACTAGCAGAGGAAATGTTCGGAAGAACACAAACTGTACAATATCAGTACTCAGCGAACAGGGACAGACATATGGGAACTGAGAATGAGCTGAATATTTGAGTTCGATGTCCTCAGAGGCTGTGGAGACCCTTGAATGAGAATGTTGAAAACTGAGATTGAAAGATTTCGACAAAACATCAAAGACGGGGGACAGTACAAGATATTGTTGAAATGTATACTTCAATAGCATTTTCGCTTAACATCGGCGACTACGCCAGCTTCCCCAATTTGTAACCAGTGTTGCAGATAATCGCACATAATCCCAGTTTGCAGCCTCGGAATCAGACAAACTGCGGCACAGTCGCCAAAATCCAAACAGAAATGGAGATGGCAATGAGTCGCGTTTTTCTCTGGGTCCGGTGATGCAGTAGGTGAGCGTGAGGTCCTTTTATGATTGTATAAAGACGCAAGAAATTCCTCGGTTGAGTATGCTCCTGCTCAAGGGAATGGTTGCCCCCGTTTATACTATCATAGCGATTTCTGGTGCATCTTTCTAAGACAGCTGAGTGGCACAAGTGGAGAGTGTTGAGCCTTTAACTTTGCAGTGGTGGGTTTAATCGATGATTTTGCTATTTGGATCTGTGTTTCCAACACTGGTGTTGACAGCTGCATTTGCTTACATCAGCTCAGAATCAGTTTCTTCCACACAGTCAAGACTTCAACCTGGAAAAGGTGGTGTTTGGGTGATATTTTAAACTTGTCATCCTTGGCGACCGGGACACGGAAACGGTGATGTTTAAGTTCGACGAAAAAAACCTGGAATGCAAGCCTGACCTCAGAAACAGAGATAATACTTTTAATTTCCTGCAATCCCATTCATTCATGTCCCTTATGCAGGAGATTCTACCATCTTCACCCAGTCCTGTCTATGAGAGTATCCAGGACCAGAAAAACATGAGCTGACCCTTAATTCAAGAATCCCCATCGTGAGGGGAAGCAGGCTTGTCGGTCCTTCCAATCCACACGGTACATCCAAAACGCATCCCACCAGACCCCACGGTATTCCCAGTCCTATAAGCCTGAATTTCCCGCTGTTGATCCCTGTAACTGGCACATCTTTAGTCAGAGGGAGAAATAAAAACGCAAACGCACAGAGAATGTACAGACTGCCCACAGACAAACACCCGAGGCTGGGATCGCACCCGGGTTTGTGATGGAACTAGGCAGCAACGAACGAGGGGCGAAGAATAAATGTTGTCCTGACCACTGATACTCACACCCTGTGGGTGAATGAGAAAGAATGAAAACACATTCACAACATGGAAAACGGGATTTGTATCTGTGTGGACACAATTTGAAAGGATCTTTCACTCTGGGTAGAAAAAATTGGACGCCGATACCTCAGAGAAAGTAGGGCAATATGGGAACTGCAGGAAGGGATTCAAGTAACCACAGAAATGGAAACTCACTTAATCAGGAACACTGGCGCGCGGTCGTTCACCAGACCCGTGTGTGGGAAGGGAACACTGAGCAAAACAACCTCCGGAGACTCCAGCAGGATTACATATCCCATCAGGTGTTCGATTATGCTGTCAATGCTGCTGTTAATCCCAACCAGCTATGTGTTCCATAGCATCAATCATAGAGTCATACAGCATGAAAACAGGCCTGTTATTCCAAACAATCCATGCTGAACATACTGCCAAACTAATCTCGTTCCAGTTGCCTTCTGCTGTACCCGCTGAGCGGTTACAATGCCCTTGTAGTTTTATTACTGTGTTTCTAATCCAAAAACCCAGGTAATACCTTGGGGACAATAGGTTAAGGTCCTGGCATGACAGATGGTGGAGTTTGAATTCAATCAGCACCTGGAATTGAAGAGTCTCGTGATTATCTGAATCAGTTGCGTGGAAAATTGCATCTGATTTCGGGATGAAAACTGTCATATTCATCCGCGCTGTCTCACATGAGACTCCAGAGGGATAATATCGTGGTTGACTCTTAACTGTCCTCTGAGAAATAACTGATGTGCTAGGCATAAATAAATGTATTTTAAAAATCCCACTTTTCCATTCATGTTTGAATCCAACTGTCCTTTAAATGTTACAAATGTATCCTCATCCATCACTTCCTCAGCAAATTAACTGTACACGTAAAACACCTTCACTAGAAAAATGCTTCACATGTCTTTCTTAAAAAAAAACTCTCTCTTTTCATCTTAAACATATTCCCTCTCGCCTTGAAATCCTCCTCCTGGGAAAAGGCAGCTATTGTTAACTCTAACTTACCTCTCATAAACTTCTTTCAGGTCGCCGCTCAAACACCCTAACCTAGAGTGAAAACAGTCTCAACGAGGAGAAAGTGAGAACTGCAGATGAGAGATCAGAGTCGAGAGTGTTGTGCTGGATAAGCACAGCAGGTCAGGCAGCATTTGAGGAGCTGGAGAATCGACGCTTCGGGCAAGAGACTGATGAACGACACTTGCACGAAAAGTTGATTCTCCTGCTCCTTGCATGCTGCCTTACCTGTTGTGGTTTTCCAACACCCCAGTCTCGAATCTGAAAATAGTCTCAACCTATTCAGCCTTTCATTGTAACTCAAACATTCCACACATGGCAACATGCGTGTAGACCTTTTCTGAACCTGCTCCTGCTGAATAATATCATTCCTACAACTGGGCGACCAGAACTGGACATAATATTCCAGAAGCGGCTTCATCAATGTCCTGAAATATTTGAACTTAGCGTCCCAAGTAGTATACACAAAGGACTAAGCAATGAAGGGAAGTAAGTTAAATGCCTTTGAACCATCCTCTCTGGATGCGATGCAAACTACAAAGAATTATGCACCTGTATCCTTAGCTTTCGTATTCTCCAACACTACGCAATGCCCTACTCTTTTTGTTGTACCAAAATACAATACCTTCCATTTATCCAGATTGAACTCCATGTTACATTTTTCAGTCCAACGACTCATTGGATTAAGATCCTTTTGAATCTTAGACAATCTTCCTCATTGTCTACAATTCTGATATCGCCAGCAAACCTACGAAGCATGCCTGCTGTGAGGTCCACTGCTTTCTCACATAGATCAATGATTCATATTTACTTGTAGTGGCCGTGATTCAGCAGTTTGCAGATCAGACAACAATCAATCATGCAATTAATCATGAGAAAGAAAGCCGCAGACTACAGGGAGATATCAAATAATTGGAAATAAAAATGGTGAAAACAATTCATTTCAGGGAAGTGGGTGATAGTGAAGCAAGTTCAAACTTCAAACCAGCCGCCCACTCTCCAATTGTGGCACTCAGCTGTCTCAGCAAGATGCACTGTAGATTGCTATGTTATAATAAACGGGAACAAATTTTCCGTTCTGCCCCGCCTTTGACCAGGAGCACTCCCAACCTCTGAATTGCTTGCGCCTCTAAACCATCATAGAAATACCGTGCATTCTCTGGTTGTGTCACTGGAGCCATCAAGTATCGCTGCGACCTCATTCCCATCTCGGTTTCAAATTGGATCTTTGCGACTGCGCCACTCAGTTCCTCTGATTCTGGGGCTAGGAATTGGGACTATGTGGCAGCAGTAGTTACTGCCTTGTGTGGGGAGCTGGTGAAGGAGCCGATGTTAAACTGCATTGCTATTGCAGCATACATTTCCACAAAAGCTGCACTGTCTCCAGAGTCTTTGATGTTTTGGAGAAATCTATTTGTCTCAGCCTTCAGCATATTAATGATGGAATCACCACAGCCACTTGGGGCACTGAAGTTAAACGGTCAGCCCATTCTGAATTCCCACATATCTGTCCCTGTTCGCTAAGTTCTGAAATTGTGCATGTGATGCTCTGTCTCGCATTTCTTATGATACTGTGCCTATTGCTTCTGGCTTGTGTGCTCATGTGTGGGATACCGTGACTGTATGGTGGTTATTATTGTGCGTTGCAGTTGCATCAACGTCGGTTCGACTCCGAGTCACAACAGTAATTGCTCTATTTGTCCTAGTCTTTTGTGAAACACAAAGGAATCAGTTGTTTTAACATGGTAATTTTCTCAAAAGTGATGATTTTTTTCCTTCAAGTTCTGCTCGTTCACATGTCTGTGTTTCAGAATTCAAATCCACCCGTTCTCAGAGATTTCTACCCTCCTACGATCACTGACCTATCTTTCCATCCCATACCCCCTTTTTATTAATTTGGAGATGCCGGTGTTGGACTATGAAGTACAAAGTTAAGAATCACCCGACAGCATGTTCTGATCTCACAGATTTAATTGAAGCACTAGCTTTCGGAGCGCTGCTCTTTCATCATGTGTTTGTGGAGTAATTTCCTATCTCTTTAAGGCACTGCAGAATCTAACACCGACTCTCACAGTTCAGTCTGTGCTGCAGCGGTCATGGTTGCTGGTTGAACGTGCCCCCACCCCACCATCGGGACGGCAGACCATTTGATCCATTTGGTTGCCACTGTTGTGAGATTAATGCTCGTGTAGCAGCTGTTACCGACATGGACCACAGATTATTAGCGGCGGGGCAGGGGGGGGGGGGGTGGTGTCAACCTTAGGAAAATGGCACAGTACAGTATCGGGGAAAAGCGACTTCATTGGCTAAGATCAGCTTCACTGCTTTTCTGCAATGGTCGACCGGTATTACCAGTGAACACTGGGCTGTTTATTCAAACACCACCGACTCGGGTTTGACTCTGACCATGATAGGTGGTAGAATTGGGATTCAATAAATATCTGGAATTACGAATCTAATAACTCCTATAAATCCATGGCCAATTGTTGAAAAAAACAAAATCATCTGACGTCTTTTAAGGAATGAAACTGCCATTCTTACCTGTTCGGGCCTCCATGTGACGCCAGACTCACTAAAATATGGTTGAGTCTCAACTACCCGCTGTGCAATTAGGAACAGCAATAAATACTGCCGAGCCAGCGATGCCCTCATACTGTAACAGAATCATAAATATAAAGTTCATTCGGCTCTAGCTAGATTACTGTGTGCAGTTCTGCAATTCACAGAATAGCATGGATGTGATCGCACTGGGAATATTGCACGAGAGATTCACTGGGTTCTTGTCTGCGCTGAAGAGTTTCAATTGTGAGGAGAGATTGGACAGACTGGGGTGTTTTGTCGCTGAACAGATGAGATTGGAGAAGACATGACTGAGGTGTACAAAACAATGAGGAATGTTGATAGGTAGACTGAAAGAAGCGTTTCTTATTGATGGAGGGATCGAACACTGGGGCCAAGAGATTTCGGGAAAAAGCAGAAAAGTTTTAAGTTGATTTGCGGAAAGGGTCTGAGAGGCGGAAACCCTTCTAACCTGAAAAGAATTGAGATGTGAATTTGTTATGCCAAAACATATAAGACTATCTGCTAGATCATGGAAAACTTGATTCAGGTCAATAAGCAGTTGTGTTGGACAAGTGCGGCCACAACAGGCTGAAAGGTCTCCTTCTATGTTGTTGTCGTCCACAGTATCGTGGTTACTGTTCCCGCCTGTCACAGGGCTCAATTCTCCCCTGGGGCTATCGTAAATGTATTAAACCTGTCACTCTGTTACCCACTGAAAGTTATTAATGCCTGGCCTTCCATTCTCGATTGGATATGTCATAGGAAGGACAGTGCTGTCTGAATCAGTTGGGGAAGGACTGCAGCTCCTGGGGAGAGAGAGTGTCAGTGAAAGTGCAAATTCGTAACTTCTGCAAACTGCACATTGTGTTTGTGCTGCAATGAAAACCATTATATAGAGTTGTTCCTGACTGATGTGTTTAGTTAAAACAGGAATCTGAGGATAAAAACAGAGTAAACCCATTCAGATCTGAGTGCAGGAACATTTCCAGAGCACTAATGATGTTGTACAGCGTAGAACTGCGTTTGAATGCATTGAATTCTGGTTGATGGGAGCAGCTTGCTTTCACTCGACTGAGGTACCAGTGTGTAAACCATTACACATGATACAGATAATGTTCATTTTGATGGTACATTTGCTCAGTGGTTCGTATTGCTCTTAAGTCTGTAGGTTAGGTGGATTGGCCATGTTAAATTGCGCTGATGTGTCCATGGAGTGAATTCAGTGAGTTAAGTGAATTAGCCATGGGTAACGCAGTGATAAGGTCAGCAGTCACACGATGCCAGGTTTTATTCCAGCAGGTTTATTTGAAATCACAAGTCAGAGGCCTGCGGGGATAGAGACGGGAGCTAGGTCTGGTTGAGATGCTGTTCAGAGTGGCCATACAGACTCCATTGCTGAATTGTACTTTCTGCATTGTAGGGAATCTGTGATTCTATCAGAGAGGACACTGTCAGCGTTTACTGGGCTGCTAAGCCATTAGAAACGATGATGATGGTGTTTAGTTGGGATAGGATTTTATTTATTTGTGTTTTGGAAAATTTGACACTGAACCAAGGAAAACCGAATGGAAGTTTTCCAGAGTATTTGAGGTCTGGAGAGATTAAATATGTGGTAAATTCACTCTTTCAAGTTCGTAAAGTTCTGAACGTCAGGCTTTCAAAACTATCGATGCAGGACAAAGAAATAATGGGAGCAGAATTCCTGTCACTCAGAGAATCCGTTTCCAAAATATTTTGAAAGGCACATTTAGAGACACACATGCAGTGAGTTTCACCAGGACAGAGAGAGCTGTGGGCAGGTAAAAGTGTAAAAGTGGGTTGTGGGGGATGGAAGGTGCGAGGAAACAATGTCTCATTTGGACGACTTACGGTGTAAAGAAGTATTGCAAACGTATGCAGCTGAATATGATTAAGCAAAATAAAACCTCAGGGGTTTGAAAGATTTTTAATAATATTCCACATGAAGCATTATAAATGGAACTGAACAGATTTAGTATATTGTTAAGGAAAGATATTCCATAATGAACAGGAAGTGACTTGTCTCTTGGAGATCTATTTCCTGCTTTAATCCCATGATTCAAAGATGGGAGGACAATCACCGTGATGTTGGATTCATTTGATACCCACTAAAATTCGACAAAAGTAACTGAGCATCAAAACTGGCGTCTTGTTTTGTAGTTTAACCTCTTGATTATCTCATCAGTATTTTCTTTAAGCTGAAATAAATTTGGAGCAAAATTCAATACAACATTAAACGTTCCAATCATATAAATCCAATTCACCTTCAATCGTTGCAATGAACAGAGTGAAGTTGCAGTAAAATTAATAAAAAGAAACGAAGAAAACTGCATTTTCGGGAATTTTACCCAGTTCAGGTTCAGCCATATGAGAAGGACCATCGAGCTAAAACATCACCTTAACTTCTCTCTCCATATATATTTCTTCACGTGAGAGAGAAACTGTCTGAAGAAATTATGCGTGAAGAGTAAATGTGCGTGTGAATGTGACGGGAATTTCATGTTTGCTGGTTCATTCTGAGACAGTTCCAAATCGGAATAAATCAAGGGCAAGGTATTCCTTCCAAGGACGAGATCAATTCCTTGGAATTTGCTGGTATTATTATTTCGCTGAAAGCAGAAACATAATGTTGTTGATTCGATTAAGCGCAGGGAATTTCTTATTCCCTAGGTGCACCATATGTAATCTTGATGTGGTCGCATGTGACACCCTTTGCAATGGGCTGAAGTGGCCCAGAGGCTAAGGTGGCGGGTTGCTCTGTCACTGTGCATGTGTGGATGTGAATCCTACTCTGGCAGTTACTTCTATCAAACGCAGCTGTGGTTTCCCTTTGTGTCTGGCATCTTTAATATACATTTGATGGAGAATCTTGCTGTTGCCCTTCATTGCACCGGAGATTTGTGATAAATCGAAACCTCATCAAAGTCGAAATAAAGCAATTTGTTTCTGTTGTAAGTTAAATTGGGATAATGAAAAGGTGTGCAACGTTTCTTTCCTCCTCTCATTCCATCTTGACTTTGTAAGAATTTACACCGAATGAAAGTGAAACAAAAAAGGAGAGATCGGATGCAATAGTTTATCCAGAGGGATTGTGAATTTTAGTGTAACACTCCACACAAAGTTCTGATCAGTATTTCAAACAGTCAATTGAATTGGAACCGCAGAAAAATTTTCCAATGAAACGAATCTTTCATTCTTTCACAATCTTTCGCTGTGTGAATCATATCGCGATCCATCATCCAGCGTGATCACCAAGTTGGCAACAATATAGGATCCACCAATTTTCTTCAGCAGTTCACAACTTCTGCACATACCCATCTGTGGTGTTCCCAGTTCCATTTGTTGTCTCCAGGCGACAGCACATTTCTTGTTCATGAGCTTATGAGCCTAGTTCCTGATATGTCTGATCAGTTTGACAAACCTTTTCTATCCCTTCATCACATCCCCTCAGAATTCTAAATTTATCAATAAAATAAGGCGGGAGACCAAAGATGTAGGATTGGAAGTCGGCCATTTAGCCTAAAGTATCTTCTCCACCTTTCAATGAACTCATGGCTGATCTGATAATCCTCAACTTCATTCTTCTGCATTGCTTCAACAAAGCTTCATCGTCTTTCTGGTTAAATATCTGTCTGGCACCGTTTGAAAATACACAACAACTCAGTATCAACAACAGTTTTGGTAAGGAGTTCCACCGATTCACTGGCCGCTGAGCAAAGAAATTACACCCCATTTCTGAATTAAATAGGCAACATCTAATTCTGAATTAATGTCCTCTGGTGCTCTCCTCATACCACAGGGCAAACCACCTGCCCGCAACGACCCTGTCAAGATCCATGAACATTGAACGTTTATAAATGTTACCATGTGATTATTGAGCAACACTCCGCCTCTTTTGTTTCAAGGAGAATAATCCCAGCCTAACCAATCATTCCACGAAGCTCCGTTTCTCCAGTGTTGACAACAAGTTTGTAAATCTCTGCTGTCCCCTGCAACGTCCTTACATATTATTAAGGCAGGTGGAGACATTTATGTGAAGACACGGTTGAAATTTCAAGCACAGACGGGAATTGGAATTTGAAATCAGACAGCGACTGGAATCAGATTGGTCCACACAAGGACGCAATACAGTAATGATAACTCTGACAACTGAGAATCTAATCATATCCCACTGACATTCATTGGCTTTACTGTAACCAGTTTACTCCGTGTACTCGTCCACAGAGCTAGTATGTAAGGGAAAAAACGGATAGAAACCGGCGATATAAACATATTGACAACAAAAACATGTCCTTTGGTAGACACTTCTTGATTATAAACTCAACTCGTGTCTCCATGAATCCTACATCGTTTGCAAGGCACAAATGAGATGTGGAGCAGAACTCTCTCCATTTGCCTCGTTGAGTGTAACTTCAATAACACTGAAGGAATTGGACACCGTCCACGACAGTGCAGTCACTTGATTGTACCCTTTTCAATACCTGCAATATTCAGGTATTGCAGCAGAGTGCACCAACGACAAGACGACAGGAGTAAGTCATCTGGGCATTTTTGACAGACCCTTTTAAGCTCAACAGCTGTCCTGACTATAAGAACAAGGTTGGAAGATTCAACGAAATGCCACAATTTGCAAGTTCCCCATCAAGTCCCGGAGCACTCTGACTTGGAAAGGAATCGGTGATAAACTCATTGGTGAAACTGTTTTGATGGAAAAGCTGCATACTTCAGCCTTCCATCTTTTCCCTCACAATTTAAAAAAAAATGTTGATTTATGCGGTGAGCAGACTTGTGCTCATTCCGTTAGCTGCATGCTATTGCTAAAATTCTACTGTCATCCACAGCCTGTGGCCAACAATAGAAAATGTCTGAAAACCCTCTCAATTAACTGATTCCCCTCAAGGTTAGAGTGGTGTTGGAGAAGCACAGCAGGTCCGGCAGCATCTGAGGAGCAGGAAAAATGAACATTTCAGGCAAAAGCCTTTCATTAGGAATGAGACTGGGAGCATATCGAATGGAGAGAAAAATAGGAGGGATGTGGGGTTTGGGAGAAGGTAGCTGAGAGCGCAGTAAGTGGATGGAGGTGGGGGTGAACAATATATGTCATAGAAGAAGGTGGAGTGGATAGGTTGGAATGAAGATGGACAGGTGGGACTGGTCAGGCGGACGATGTTGAGCTGGTAGGTGGGAACTGTGGTAAGGTAGGGGAAGGGGAAATGAAGAAAGTGGTGAAGTACAAATTGATGCCATGGGGTTGAAGGGTCCCGAGGCGGAAGATGAGACTTTCTTCCCACAGGCATCGGCCAGTGAGGCAGTGGCGATGGAGGAGACCCAGGACCTGCATGTCCTCGGGAGAGTGAGAGGGGGAGTTGAAATGATTGGCCATGGGGATCTGAGGTTGATTCTTGCGGGTGTCCTGAAGATATTCTCTGATGTTCTCTGTGAGAAGACATCCATTCTCCCCAATTTAGAATATACCGCATTGGAAGCAACGGATACAAAAAATGACATGGGTGGAAGTGCAGGTGAACCTTTGATGGATGTGGAAGCCTTGGTCAGGTCCACGCCCCCCAACAATTCAGCCTCCTGTCCTGGCACTTCGCTCTGCCACCGCAGGAATTGCAACACCTTCGCCCATGCCTCCTCCCTCACCTCTATCCAAGGCCCCAAAGGAGCCTTCCACATCCATCAAAGTTTCACCTGCGCATCCACCAATATAATTTATTGTATCCATTGCTCCCGATGCGATCTCCACCACATTGGGGAGACTGGACGCCTCCTGGCAGAGCACTTTAGGGAACATCTCTGGGACACCCTCACCAATCAATCACATCGCCCTGTGGCCCAAAATTTCAACTCCCCCTCCCACTCTGCCGAGGACATGGAGGTCCTGTGTCTCCTTCACCGCCACTCCCTCACCACCAGATGCCTGTAGGAAGAACTCCACATCATCCGCCTTGGAACACTTCAACCCCAGGGCATCAATGTGGATTTCACCAGTTTCCTCATTTCCCCTTCCCCCACCTCACCCCAACTCCAGCTTCCAGCTCAACACTGTCCTCATGTCTTATCCTCCCTAGCAATCTTCATTTCTACCTATCCCTTCCACTGTCCAGGCTGACCCATCACCTTCATCCCTTCCCCCCTCACCTATTGCCCGAAACATCGATCTTACTACTCCTCGTATGCAGCTTGAACTGCTGTGCTTCTCTTTTGGGAGTAGATGTGATGGTGGTGGAGGAACTGGGAATTAAGGATAACGCATGTGCAAGAGGTGGGGTGGAATGAGGTATAATCCAGACAGCTGTGGGAATCAGTGGGTTTGTAAAATGTGTCAGCAACACTGACCTCGAGGAACATATTTCCCTCCCCACTCCGATCCACTTTTATCAAAGGCTGTTTTCTTCACGAATACCTAGTCAAGTCCACGCCCTCCAATGTCCCACCATACCCTCCCGGCATCTTCTCCTGCCACCACAGGAATTGCCAATCCTGCACCCACATCTTCTCCCTCACATCCTTCCAAGGCTCCAATTGAGCCTTCCACATCCATCAAATGTGAATCTGCACGTCCACACTCGTCATTTATTGCATCTAATGCTCCCTATGCGGTCTCCTCTATATTGGGGTCAACAGACACCTTCTCGCAGAGCGCTTCAGAGAACATTTCCAGGACACCCGCAACATTCAACACCAACGCCTCATGACAAAACACATCAACTCCCCTCCACACTCTCCCGAGGACATGCAGGTCCTGGACCTCCTCCATGGCCATTCCCTCACCACCCGACACCCCAACCTTACACCACAAGACCGTTCAACCCTCGGATATCAATGTGTTATTCAGCAGTTTCCTCACCTCCCCAAGCCCACCTTACCCGAGTTCCTAACCTATAGCTTGACACCATCGTACTGACCTGTCCCACCAGTCAATCTTCCTTCCCACCTATCCGAACCGATTCCCCGACCTATCACCTTTGACGACACCTCCATCCACCTATTGCACTCTCAGCTAAATTCTTCCCAAACCCAGTCCTCACGTTTTTCTCTCCACCCTCGAGGCCCCCAGCTTTATTCCCGATGACGGGCTTTTGCACGAAACGTCATTTCTTTCTACAACTCGGATGCTGCCTGACATGCTGTGCTTCTTCAGAACCACTCTAATCTTGATTCTGATTTCCAGCATCTGCATTATTCTGTTCCGTCCAACTGATTCCTCTTTCCATTGATTTTCAGCGATCATGAATGCCCACTCAATGATCTCTTTGTCCGTCTACACCACACAGAATACTCACTGTTATTGTTTCTTCTCCCAAAATTAATTATCAGTCATTGATCTGGATTCAATTACATTCAGCGTTTTACCTTTCCACCTGATGGATGCATCCCTGCAGTCCCTGCTGTTCTTCATCATAGTCAACTACACGACCAATTACTGCATTATCAGGAAACTTGTAAATCATGGCTCCTACAACTAAGTCTAAATCGATGATCTATATCAGAAAACAATGGAAGTCCACTAGAAACAGTCTTCCAAACAGAGTTCATTGCTGGTCGGGATTAACAGCTGCAATAACAGCAGAAGAGGGATCACTTTTCACATATAGGAGTGGTGAATGACCTGTGCGCATTTTGACTGAGCAAATGAGTTAACACCTCAGTGCATAATTGAATCTCCTCCTGCAGTCACCCCATGGCCCTGACTTCTTGGCGCTGTGGATATCCTTGTATCTATTTAGTTTGATAATCAGTTGAATTCGAGTCCACGCAGACACGATTCCTATTTTCCCCATTGTCCATGTATTTTATGCTCGCTTATTTTCCCACGGAATCTGGCTACCATTGGTCTGAAGATCATTTGTTGTTCATTCTAATTCACCTTGAACTGGGTCAGAAGGCATTCATGGGTGAACCACATTGTTCTGATTTGGAGTCACATATTGACGGGGGTCATTCTGGAGGGCAGGTTTCCCTTTCGAAAGGACATGAATGAATGAGTTTTCAGTAATATAATGTTATCGTCTCTATTCCTGAGTTTGGGTTAATTTTCCAGATTTTATTCATCGAATTTAAATAACAACGTCTGCCACGTTCCAGTCACCAAAGATTACTAGCCCAATAGATCGCCGCTGCACTAATAACTTCCTGCTACATTTCTCCATTCAAAGAATGACATTGTAAATTCAGATTATCCCAGTTGGAGAGAGAATACTACGCGTTCCTGTGTTGGAAAAGGAGCAATGTACGATGTATTGGAGTGTTTACTGCAGCAAGAGACTGATGTGGAGACGATGTGAGCAAAAACATTTCTTACTGAAAAAGTAACATAATCCCGCTTTGTTGAGGAAAAAAATCTTAGAATGGTTTCAATACATCGACCTCTCACTTAAGGTTCCAGCACGCTTCCTCTGAGCCAATTCTCAGTGCAGTTTAATGCTGCTGCTGAATCTTAATAATATAATAAATTGAGATCAAGATTCCCTTCCACCTCACCTTTGACCAGAAGCACTCGGCATTTCACAGGTTTGAATAAATAGACAGCATCTTTTCACTGTTGGCGGGGAGTTCAGAACTAGAGGGCACAGATTGAGAAGGGAACGATATAAAAGAGACCTAAGGGGTAACTTTTTCATACCGAGGGTGTAATAAGCTGCCAGAGGAAGTGGTGGAGGCTGGTACAATTGCAACATTTCAAAGGCATTTGGATGAGTTTGAGAATAGGACGGGTTTGGAGGGATATGGGCCGGGTGCTGGCAGGTGGGACTAGATTGGGTTGGGATATCTGATAGGCATGGACGGGTTGGACAAACGAATCTGTTTCCATGCTGTACATCTCTATGACTCCATGACCACACCTTTACCAATCATGTCACTGATGCCACAGGATAGCTTCACGTACTATTCCACCCCCACTTCCAGGTTGATATTAGCGGCTGTGCCACAAAATTTGCCTGATTCTGGTTCTAGGAACTGGGGTTATGTTACTGACTGCAGCAATGGTTACCTCCATGTGTGGGTAAGTTAGTGAAGTGAAAGTTTTAAAACTCATTGTTATTGAGACACTCATTGCAGCAATATCCCGCACTATCCCCTGAAACTTTTTGTTTCTCAAAATCTATCAAACTCTGTCTTCAATATGCAATACGCAATGGATTCACCACAGCATCTGGGGATATCGAATTTAAAATTCAGCCAATTCTCTATTCCCACATGTCTGCTATCCCTCGCCTAATATTCCTGTTGTGCATCTGCTACTCTTCCTAACATATCTTCTCTCACTAATTATTGATGTTTTTAAATGCGTGTCTCTGCAAGACTCAGCAATGGTTTTAATGATAAAATATTCTGCATTATGGCAGCAGTAAACTCGTACGAATCCGAGTCACTGCATTTTATTCCTTGTGAGTCATGCATAAGAAACACAGAGAGAAATTACTTGATTTTACATGGAAACATTCTCAGAGATTATGAGTACTTTGCTACCATCTCTCACACACATCTCTGCGAGTCATAAATCAGGATTCAGACTCACCCTTTCTCGGAGTCTTCCCTCCCTCCTGCAATCACTTACCTCCTTTAAGATCCCCCTCCCATTTCCCTTACAATCACTTTCACATTGACCCCGTTCAGTTGGTGTTGCTGCGCTCACTGTTGCTGTGTGACCATGCCCAAGTCTCACCATCGGGACCTTCATTTGGATACCGCGGTTGTGAGATCAAGACTCATGTAGCAGCTTTTATTGACATGGACCAGTGATTATTGAAATATCAGGCTCAGGAAAAGGGCACAGGGCAGCATTGAGGAAAAGAAACTTGATTTAAAAAATCAACAGTTTTTTTTGTCGAATTGCGCATCATTTATTTCACTTGTTCATTCGACTCAAGCGAGACCAATGTGTGTAGTTGTACAATTTACATTATAGCAGGGATATGATAGCACTGGAAATGCTGCAGGGGAGATTTGATGAGATATTGACTGGGCTAAGAAGTGAGTTTGGACAAACTAGAGTTGTTTTCTGAGAGCAGAGGAGATGGGGGGCAAGATTAAGATGTAAAAAGTACTGAGAGATTTGGATAGAATAGACTAAAATACATGTTACACTTTGATGAAGACTTCGATCACGGTTGGCCATCGATTTAAGGTCAGAGGCGGAAAGATTTAGAGTGAATGCGGTGAAAAATCGTTTTCAAACAGTGAGTGGTTGAAATCTGGAATACTGTGCATGCAAGGACCGAAGAGGCAGAAATCGTCATAACTTTCCAAAATATTCAGATGTGAATTTGTGATACCAAGGCATACAAGGATATTGGTCAAGTTATTTGAAAAGGAGTTTGGACAGTTAAGTGATTGTTATTGAGCAATACAGATACTCCGTTCCAAGGACGGGTTATTAACATCTGTCATTCCATTCTCGAAGGGACATGTCACAGGAAGAACTGTTTTGTCTGAATCAACGTGGGGGAATACTGCTGCTCCTGGGGAGACAGAGTGACAGTAATTGTGCAAACATGTGACTTCTGCAAGGTGTACCTAGTGTCAGTATTGGAATTAAAATCATTAAATACTTTTGCTCCGTAGTGAGCTGTTTATTTCTAGCAGGAAGCTCAGGAAGATATACATTCTGCCCTTTCCTCATTAGCACATACCACTGAATACCGGCACTATGCAGGAACTTTCTCTCTATACGCCATCGTCCAATCCTCCTTGACCTCCAGGAATTCCCCATATGGCACCATTCCACGAAATCCAAGAAGGTGTAATGCTGATCGTTAACGATGTCTCTCCTCACTGTGTAAGGTTCAGTGATTTATCTGCCCATTACCCAATTTAGTAAACTGCACTTCTTGATCACAATGTGATCTCGTCCAGTCTGTGGAGAGAGAAATAGAGCGCGTGACAAACGTGTGTACACCTTCGTTCTGTCTGCAAGCAACAAAATAAAGACCATGAGCTTCCAAGTCCCTGTCCCTTCAACATCCCATTGTGTTCCCATGTGTCCATTTCAGTTTGGTCTGCTGAAGAGCTCCCACATGGAACAGTGCGGTTTGGAAGAGTGGCACGTCATTTCCTACTGAGAGACCATACAGTCTTCAGTACCCAACATGGAGTTCAATCATTTTAGACCCTGTCCACCTTCTTTCACATTCCTGCCCCACCTACACATACCGTTAGTTCCAAAGGCGGATCGTTTGGCTGGATAACCTCTCCCCATTTGCACTAGATCTGCTGATTTTATTCCGATATTTCTGTTTATATTTGGATAATTTTGTTCTGTTCTGATCGCCAGCCTTCAGGAAACGTGTGTTTGCACGAGAGAGTGGTCAGAGGAGATTTACCAAGATGGTGCCTGAGCTTGACCGTTCCCCCTGTGAAGATAAGCAAAAGTGAGGACTGCAAGTGCTGGAGCTCAGAGTGAGAGTGTAGTGCTGGAAAAGCACAGCACGTCAGACAGTATTTGAGGAGAAGAGAATTAATGCTTCGGGCACAAGCCACCTCCATTCCATTACCAGCTGATGCCTGGAGGAAGAACGTCTTATATTCCACCTTAGGACCCTGCAACCACACGGGATAAATGTGTACTTCAACAACTTCCTCATTTCACCTCCCCCCACATTATCCCAGTCCAAAGACACCAACTAGGCACTGTCCTTTGGACCCGGCCATCAATCACCCCCCCCCCACCGAACTATCACATTCTCCCTCACCTTCATTCACCTATCGCTTTCCAAGCTACGTGACCACCAACCCCATTTCCCTTCCTCAACCCCGACCCAAAAGTCTCATTCCTGATGAAGGGCTTACGCCCGAAACATCGATTCTCCTGCTCCTCTGATGCTGCCTGACCTGTTGTGCTTTTAAAGCACTACACTCTCGCCACTGCAAAAATAGATGAGCTCGACTCGTGTTCTTTATCTGAGAGCGGACAAAGCTGACAGAGGAATTGCATAACGTACACGGACAGGGGATAGATACGTGTGACAGGAATAACGTTCTTATGGGAAGGGTTCATAACCAGGGATATAGATAAAACGCTAGAGAGAGGATTTTCAGAGAAGATTTAGGAAGAATGTTTACATCCTGAGAGTGTTGTTTGTCTGGAGTACAGTATTTGAACGTGTGGTAAAGCTAAGAGTCATCAAAACACTTCAGGAGTATTTAGCCGAACACTTGAGGAGCTGGAGCATGCATGGATAAGGACCAGGCAATGGAAGGCGGGGCGTGGATAAACAGATGTTTGATGAATGACTTGAACACTGTAACATTGGCTGAAGTAAAATGGGGGCTAGCACAGCTCTGTGGCGCAATGAAAGACGTGTTGGACTTCTACTGCATTGTTAAGATTGCGGTTCAAAGTTTGTGGGTTTGAGTTACAGCAGAATCAGAGTTTAGTTCAGATTTCAGCTGAATGAATGATTGTTCTGCTGATTCATCACCAGTTCCCGTCGTCTTGAATTTTCGTCCCTGCTACTGACCAGAGAAGATTACTCACTTTCTGGATAGTGTGTTTTGAGGAAACGATATCATTTGAAACATGATCAGCCCAGAATCGCTTTTCACTCACAAAACCTACTGCAGAAGCCCACTGTTTCTAAACACATTTCCCTCCCACAGTTGCACAGCGTATTTCGGTTTATTCAATGTCTTTTGTCCCTTTGGGCGACAGGTTGATGGGCTGGGAAAATACATTGATGTGTTCGATTAACCATGGTGACATCAAATGGCGGGGTAGCACTGGCAGCCGAAATGGCCCTCTCCTATTCCACACTGTTTGTGCTGCTTCTGACAGAGGGTTTTAAACAATCACATGATGAAGACCCTGTCAATCTACACCACGGAATACCAAGGACATCCCCTTTAACCCACTGCTTTTACAGCTGGAATACACAGCTCCTATTGCAGCTTTAGATCAGACAGTGGAGGATTCTCCCAGGCGCTCTGTCAGACACATGCACCTTCACATGGGTTTACAACTGGACACATGCAGCAAACGGCCGTGTGGGTATTGGGGATTCAGGGAAATATTTCCCCTTTGTCTAGCTACAGTTCTGGCCACGGTAATAAACATGAATTTGAGACATTCAGTATCACACTCTGGAGTCTTATCACTTTAAAATTTAAACTGAAATTCAATTTACTCTTGCGTGGCATTCTTATTTCTTCAATATTCATGAAAACTGTGCAACATTTCCTTGGACGTAGCTCTGGTGTAATTGATGATGAGTGCAGTATGTTTCATGTTGTCTGTAGGAATTTGCAGAAGAAAGTTACTGAAGAGTCGTTGAATCGAATTCTGTGCCAAATTGAAGCAGACCGAATGAGAAGCCCTGTGACAGCGATGATATAACATTGTCTGTAAACAGCGCAGCGAGCCATGGAGACTCAGTTTTCAATCATGTCTATTTTGCCTAACATGTTTCTGTCTCCCATTTCCTGAACTTGATGCTTGAATAGTCACAGGTCCATATCAGTTCCTCCTCAACTTCCTTAGCTTTAATTTCAGAATCACAGTAAATGTAGAACAGACGGGTCGAAGGTCACAGAGGTACGAGTGGGGCACGTTATAGACTTTCTGCCGGCGGCTCCAGTGGAGCAACTGATCAGCGTTTGGTACTTAACAGTGTGTGAAAATGGCGCAGTTGTAATTTCAATACTTGTCTAAAGCTGCGTTTTCTGACGTTAATCAGGAATTATTAAATGACCAGACTGAAGTGTAGTTGAAGAATAATGTCGAATAAAGCAGCATCTATTCTAAAACTTCAGCTTCTGATTTGTGGGATTGTTCTGTCTTTGGGAAAGGTATCAGTTATTAACCGTAAAACTGCACATATTCCTCACGTGGTTATCCATCTGTGGAGCGAGAAACAGAGGTAATATTTTAGCTTGATGACCTTTTTCAAATCTCTGCCACTCTTGAAAACATTCTTGAAAAGGCTATTAAAATCGTTTCATATAATCCTGTTTGCTGCAAACTCACACAGCTCATTCTACCTTTCGACAGGAATTAGATTAATATCTTTGGGTAGACTGAATGTTGACAGTGAATCTGGGAAACGTCATGACAAATGCTTTTGCTCTGTGCAGGACAGAGGGTTCAAACAGAAATCTGGACGAGTCTTGTCGCTGGATTTTTCAGGAGATCAGTTAGTATTAAATGGACGCAGTCCCGTTCCTGGTCATTGTGAACAAATGTTCAAGGCAACAGATGGCAATGACAATGATGGTTGACATCGATAGGTCCATTCCTACTCACGAGAATCACATTGTATTACTGATCACGTGAGCGGTGGAGATGATGATCCTTATGGCAACCTGAGACAGTGCAATAATTAATCCCACGTTGTTATTCTCACTCTATACTATAAAACAGTTTGCCAGCGGACTGAGCTAACTGGCCTCCATTTAATGCAAAGCTAAAACAAGCAGCTCAGTACATCAATAATTTGTAGTAAATCATGCTGGACCAGCGGCTACACCTTTCAACACTACCAGCTATTCTTACACTTAACATGTTCAGTTGCCGGTGTTATGCAATTGCTTTCCAATGAATGCTAAGCAATTCATGAGAGTGTCACTTTTGCCTCCCCACCCAGGTATCCCAAAATCCCTGTCCCTGTTAAATTCGCTCCTTGTGTGTCTGTACGTGGCTTTTCAAATATACTAGAATCATCTTCTGACATGTTTTTTTCTTTCTGAAAAACCATCTCCGATTTGAACAAATCTCATGAAAGAAAAGTACCTGCTGTAAACTTCTTTGTCGTTCCTCGCTGCATTTGAAGCTCGAATCTCTAATTATACACTCACCTGAACGAGGGAATTTACCATTATCAACCTCACATCAGCTGGAAAACCTCCATTAGGACACAACTCAGTCATTCCTGATTTGTGTCGCGTGATTCTTCATCTATTCCACCATCCCATTAAATCCCTTCTTTTCTTTGCTCGGGGGCTTAACTCACAGCAAATCTCATTTCCGTCTTGTCTAACGATTTTGTATGAAGGGAACTCTGACCATATCCTTCCTAACCATATTCCACCCTCCAAAGCCCCTGTATTTCATCATGTCTTTATATCCCTGCAAATTTCGTCCTGAGAAATGATGTTTTGTCTAATTCAACTCATGAAACTTTACCACATTACCGGTACAGGAAATGTGTGGGCTATTTCACTTACAGCTGAATCGGTTGGCTGCAGCAACATTGGGTCAAATCGCAGTCATACAGGTGACTGTTGTTCTCATTTTTACTTCTTCTCAACAGTGAGGAATCAGTTAATATTGTAAGACATACATAAGGGGGCGTGTCAAATCAACGGTTATGTGAATAGGGCAGTTTTGATTAACATAGACCAGAGATTGTTCAAATTTCAGGCACATGAGATTGACAAAGACTGATGTTGAGCAAAATAGTCTGTCTTGGAAAATGCCAGTGTTATGAAGTTCTGGGTGTAATGTACTTTAAATGGTACTGAAATGTATGGCTAGGACAAGGAGTGAAGAAGAAGGCAGCAACATAACATTTGGTCGAAAAAACTATGAGATGTGTTACCTGGTTAAAAAAAAAAAATTCGAATTCGGCCAATCAAGTTTAAATTGTGCCCCAATCAAGTTTGAATTTAGTATTTTTGCAATGTTCAAAACAATGAAACGATCCGACGTTTTGTGGGACAAATATCGGACATTTTGAACAGTTACCCAGAGAGGCAAAGAAGAGAAAAGAGAGGAGATAAAAGACGAACTGATGGAGGATGTTAGTAAAATCTCCAAGAGGTGCCTATCTGGAGAAATATTTTGCATAGACAAAAAAGCATCAAGACCGACCTGGAGGAAAAAAAAATCTACAGAGGAAGATGCAAAGAGAAGATTCGACAACTGGTTGGCTTTTAAGTTTGATTTTTTTCGTAAATGTTAATGGGGTCGTGGGTGGGGAAGGTATTGTAGAGCAGAAGGTGAAAGACCGGTTCAGAGAAAAGACTTCTAAGTAGTTGTAATTTGATTTTCTCTGTCAAATGGAAAAACAAAAAACAATAAAGTTGTTATTTTTAAACTTTAAATAATTTTTTTGGATAGTTCTTTGCCTCTTGACCTTTAACAGAACACAGCACGGGGTGGGGGTGGGGGCGGGAATCCTTTCTGTTTTGCCGTTTAACATTAGCAGAGGGGGTTTGCCCTGTCACGTAACACCATTTTCTGTGGTTGTTTTGTTATTTCGCTCATGCGTGCATTTTGCCTCATTACCGATTTTCAAGTTGTCCCTTTACAAAAAAGGCCTGTGCTTTTGTACCATTGTACAAATGATGCAGTGTGTCTCAGCGACAGGACTCCCTACAATAAAATTCGACGCTGTTTCATTCTATCTTTCCTGCTATTGGCTCATGGAAGCAACACTGCGTACTCTCCTCGAATCTGGAAAACAATCCCTTCACAGTTAATGTTACATCCCGCTCTCAAGGGACTTTTCATTTCATCGCTTTCAATTCCTCACAGGATCCGTTCCAAAGATTTTGTCACTGAGTCATTTCCTTGATTGAGCTCAAATCCTGTGACCAGAGGGTCACAGTTGGAGCGTGCTGAGCCCATAAGCCAGAGGTCAGACCACACACTGTGAATGTAAATCTGCTGTTGATCATTTCACTAACAGCAGGTAGATGTATCTATGCTCTGCACGCCTGTTTTAAGAAGCAAGATAAACAGTTCATGGTTCCTACTTTTGTTGTCACACAGACGAAGATTGTAAATGCTGGGAACATGCACTGGTCGAGACTGTTCGCTCTCGCGCAACCGTTTTCTTTTCTGGAGTTCTTCAGATGGTGGTCTGAAAGGCTGTCTTCTGTTCACTGTCACTCTAGGATGATGGGAGCTGTGAAATCTGTTCTCTGAACTGGGGGTAACGTGGTATAGCTTATAAACATCAAGTCCTGTGTGCCTGAGCGACAGGACTCGGTCCAGTAATATTCCATGCTTACTCAGACAGCATAGACCTGGCTGTGACTTTGAGAAGGACACAGGCACGGTTCCGGATGACTGTGAGAGAGATTCTCTCTTTCCCAGCAGTTCTGCACTTTTCTATCTGTTTCAGAGGGCGGTATTTGCACAAGGTTCCCAAAAGAATATAAGATCCTGAGAATGTGTGGTCTTCCTTTTGTTCTGCTTTCCAGAATTTCCATAACTCCCACTCCCAGTCGCCACCTCCCGCGCTCCACAAGCCCGTGTTTGATAGGGAGCTGAAGAGCGGAGTCACATTGCTCTCCCACGACACTGATTACCAAATAAAGATTAGTTCTTCCAGCTGCCAATGGTGGAAGCCCACTCGTGGGGGATGTGGCTAGCACTGCCTCCGGTGAATCGGAATTCAGAATGGCAAGGAACTGTTATTAAAACTCCGTGCTACTTTCACTCCGAAAAAACAGAGTTGTTATTTTTTTGAACAAGCAAATTCACCTGATTTATGGATCATGCTTCTGCTGCGGTCTGGCTTGTTATACCAGCCAGAGTCTGGCGTGATATCGCCTCGCGTGGGTGATGTAAGTGCAGAAAGTTACACTTGAGCCCTGGAGTTTTGCCTCCAGTTCCATTCTTGACTCAGAAAGTTTAATTTTGATGAGATCGAGGTCAGATCAAGGTACTGAAGCTGAAAGACACGAAACAGCAGCTTCTTGTAGGCCGTTACTAGGCGGAGAAATGGATTCTCTAACTTCAAATGATGATGATCCTGTTAATGTGGATTTTGCCGAGTGCACGTTCTGTGCGGAGTAACCTGAAAGCCTTAATATATTCAAAATTTTGTTTTTCTCATGGTAGGATCTGCATGCTCTTGATTACTATGATCTGCCTTTGCCAATCGCAAACAAAGCTTTTTACTGTAATCTGGTTCATGTGACAATAAATCAATCAAATAAAGTCAATCAATCGAACCGCACAGACATTTCCGAGCCGCACAGAAACACACTAATTCTCTCAAAGAAAAACTACCAAACTTCAAATACCCAGTACAACCCATGGACAAAACCAACGTCATCTACAAAATTCCATGCAAGGATTGCCTCAAACACTACGTAGGACAAACAGGAGGTAATTTAACCACCAGGATACATGAACACCAGCTGCCACAAAAAAAACACGACTCTCTCTCCCTCGTAGCCCTACACACGAATGAAAAAACAACATCATTTCGACTGGGCAGCACATCTCTCCTACGGCAGACTACGCAAAGACATGCCAGAAAGTTCATCCTTGGCACTCCAACCACAACGCCAGAAACAGATACATAGATCTAGATACCATCTATCATCCCCTCAGAAAACGAACAGGAAATGACATCACCACAAACAAGAAGAATTCAATCCAGGACAAAGATATAAATAGAAAACAGGAGACAACAGCTTCGTTTCACTTGGAGTTCGCCACTGATGATGTTACCTAGCCAGATAATGAAAGGTCTGGATATCAGACCTGCAACTCAGCGAGCAAAGCTACACCTTACATTTCGTTATTGTTTGGTGCCAGGATGACGAAGGTGGTCTGCATCGCCTCAATTTGCACTATGACATGTTTTGGGATTCTGAGCAAAATCACATTTAAACCAACAGAATATGAGAAGGTACTCACAGGTTATATTGACACAGCCGAAATACATCTGCACCACAGAGTATCACACAGTACTAGTTAAGACCATTTGAAATAATCTTCTGAGGTTCATGCCACACGCCAGACGAAAAGTTGAAGCCTGTGTGAAACTTCTATGGCCAGCGCTAACAGAGCGGCCCAGAGAGAGCGCATTGGGCTGATAGCCTGAAAAGTAATGGATTGAAAACATCCTCTGCTCGTTGACCATTCCCACTTTCAGTGTGTGTATTGCCCTGCCAGTGTTTCTCTATAGCAGAGCTCCATTCCACGTATTGCATGTTGTGTCGCTTTCTGCTTCCTTTCACTCAATGTATCTGAAATGAATATTTCGTACTGATAAGCCAGGGAAGTTTACACAAGTGTGCAAACACACTTGTGAAGTTCTGGAAGCTCTTTTCCTGTTCGCTGTCGGTCTGCTCTGATCTGATTCACAAACTAACTTGCCAGAGCTGAGAATAAACTGGAGAACGTGAGATATATCAGTTGAAGTGTGCTCTTTGCGCTGCAGTTATTTCCCACACTGTTTCACACAGCAGTGTCCTCCCCGTGAAATGAAAAGCCGTGAGGTGGCAATTGGTCAACTTGTTGGTAACCGCATTAGATACGGACACAGCTCCTCATTATTATGACATAATTCACCAACTACGAATAACCACAGAGATATACAAGCGGCAGAGAATCGCCTTCGACTCGATGGGCTGAACACCTTCTGTCGTCGCGTGAGTGGCGCCACACATTGATGCTGTCACTCTTCCTGTCTCTGGAACAGAGTGGCTGATGGTGAAACAATGTTTCATTGTTAACTCTATCTTCTGCGTTAGACAGTCTGCAATCCCACAGCTCAGAGCCGTGGGGATGACTCTCAGTGAGTGAGGATTTCACTCGGATTGTCTTCATTTGTGACAGTTGGTGCTCAGGTATTCACTGCTGCCCGATTGCAGCACAGAAACCGATGTCACTGTCACAAAAACTGTGTGAAGATGGATTCTGAACACCTAACAGATTGCACAAAGATGCCCTTAAATAAATTTACCTGAGGTTAGAGAATCCACAAACATTTTTGTCTTTCCCATCAACTCAACATCTTTATCGCTGTCTCAGATAAAGGATATTTGGAGGAAGTTCTCAATGAAACTTGCTGATTTCCAGTACTTGATGTAACTGGCTGTGCCGATGAGAGCGAGCTTTAGAGTGCAACCTCGCTTGCCTCTCCTGACATTGCTTGCAGATGGAGGGAAACAGCTGAATACTCTGTGGAAGGAATAAACAGCACTGTCTCGTGAATAAGAAGACGGAATGAGAAGCAAATATTCTTGAGACACTTTGCTGCGTAGAAATTCGAGAGCACAGTGGGTTCTTTGATTTCACTTTTGCCCGTTCGTCCCATCTACTATTTCATAAAAAGACGTAAATCATTAAGTTGCACCCCTTGAAATACCGTTGAGTTCTGGAGTAAGAAGTGTCATTGTAGTGGACGTGGCACATTATCAAATGCGGTGAAAGCGAAACAAGTGTTTCTGGATGCTCACCCAAGCAATCCCATCTGAATAAGTCCACCATCTGGATGTTCGCAAAGTTCTTGGTATGAAACTTTAGGAAGTGGGGACGTGAAATGACTGGAAACAACGCTAAAGAGGGAGATGGGAATTGTGTGGTATATGAGGAATGCCAATAATGAAGGGAATTTAGAAAGTTGGGACAGGTCTCCTTGGAGAGCAGAAGGCCAAAAGCTGGTCTTGTTGAACTTTTCAAAAACATGAGTGGATTAGACAGAGGAAATAAGGATGGGAAAATGCTCCCTATGCCTGAAAGGGTTGAGAACGATTCGGCAGAGTTTTAAAGTCATTAATAAAAGAATAAAACTGTACATGAGGAGAAACGTTTTCACATAGGGATGGGTTAGGTTCGGTAAACCACTGCCTGATATTGACAAAGATGCAGTTTCAATCGAGTTATTTAAAAACTAATTCGATGTTTATGTTGAAAGTAAAAGTGTGCAGTGTTACAGGGAGAAGGCAAGAGAATGATACCAAAAGAAAACACATTTATCTCTGTGGAGAGCCTGCACAGCCAGGGTGGTTTGTGACACATTTGTGATTCTGAATCACAGTTCGACCATCAGAATGTCGGGAGTTAGACCACGGTGATATTTGCAGAGACGGGACACATCTACACAACAGAATCCAAGCCAGCACGTACATGTCATAGGGAGGATGGCGCTGTCTGAAAATCCTGCTGGGTGTCCTGCGGATCAGACACCGCAACCGTCACGAGTGTAGCATGGCTAAGCAGCCGAAGAAGCTGGATTTAAGGTCATGTTTGGTAGGTGGTGTCGGTTCGAATCCCGCTGTTGCAATTTCTGCACATCAGCTGCAGTGTGTCAAAGTTCCGTGGTCAAAGCAAAACTGCAAGTCTGCTTCTTGGAGAGTAAACTACAGTGTGGCAGAGTGCAGACTCTCTCATATAGGTCAGCGTCCGTGTTGTCATGGCATGTTCGCCTCTCACATGATAAATCATAGGCTTAAGCAGCTCTACTGCTGCTTTATGTTCCAGGCGAGTCGAGTTTTTGCTAGAAAAAATGGAGACTGTTGCTTCATTGTTGTTGTGAAACAAAGTCCTGCAGTGACTCTACTACTCGTTATTTGGTGTTCTGGCGAATGAGAAAATAATTCCAATGAATTGTGACATTATATGTTCTTAAATTTCTCTCATTTCCTTCATTTCTGTCCTGGAGACATCGGAAGGGATAGGTAATCTAATCGAGGCTGTGATTGGTGAAATTTACTTTTTAGGACCAATTCTTATTATGTTTTTTTTTCTTTCTTCACATACTGGGAAGTGGTGGTGCACTAAAGCTCCAATATGTTTGAAAGAGTAGTTTTGGATTGCCCTGCTGTTGGTTGTGAGATTAGTTTATGGCTCATGCTCTCGGACTGTCTCATATTTCGCATTCATGCTTCGCCGTCTCTGAAAATGCTTTTGGTTTGCCAGTTTTGTTTGTGTTCCGCATTAAATGTTTTCTGTTTCTCGATTCGCTCAATACATTACCAGTAACCAGGATTTCTGAGGTAACTTCCAGCACCAAACATCCTCAACAGAGGATCTGGGAATATTTCACTGAGTATGGTCAGTCGGGGCAAAAGTAAGGAAGTTTTTCGGTTCTACAGTGTTTCACAATACTAGCTTTCCCGTGAGCAGTCGAACCAACTAAACTATTGCGCCACAGCGAACGATTGCAAGCAAGAAAAATTGTGAATTGGTTGAGAACAAGAATTCTTTAGAGAGGATACGAAACATGGGAGTGGGGAAGAATAAGACTCCTGAGACGGAAACTGAAGTAGCAGTGGCCGAGAATGGATGTCCTGAGAGAAAATGTGAAACAAGAAGCGGAGAGAATGAGAAACACTGTTGGAAGCATGGGAGATCTGACGCTGAATGGAAAATATAGGTGTGAGGGGGAATGCGAATTCTGAGTGGGAATGGGATACAAGGAAGTGGGATGAAATAGAAATTCTGAGAGGTAATTGGAAACGGTAGTGGCAACGAATGTGAATTTTGAAGGGGAATTGGAAATAAAATGTGGGAAAGTATAGCGATTTTGTGAAGGAATGGGAAATGTGTGTGGGCTTGGTGAATGAGGAATGGGAAATGCAGGTGTACAACTGGTGGAGGGGGCTCTGCATTGGCTGTTCTTCGGAGGATTGATGTGGACTGAAGAGGCCAAAATGCCTGCTTCGACACTTTCCCAAATCTCTGAATATCGATCTCTGCCCTAGCTCCGTTCCTTTACTGCAGAAACCTCGCCAATACCTTTCTTACTTCGAGACTTTACGATTGTATTATACTACCAGTTCTATTCCAGAAAGCTGGTTTGTGAAGGATAGAACAAATCATTGCACCACTTAAGTTAATGTACATGTTTATACATTGCAGGCAAGGCATTTGCATTCCTTTAATTACAGTATTTGAGAATTTCAATTTTAATTGCTCCATTAATGGAAAAGTTTCAGTTACTAAGACAATGAGCTCTTTAATTCCTTTCCTGAACTTTGCCTCTGTCTATGTCTTTTTCCTACTTCAATACACTCAAACTGTATGAAAGGTTTCACATCTGCCCTTGGATCTCGATGAGGTTCAGTAATATGTTTTATTCTATTTCTGTCGAGCTGGTTACCTTGTTTTATCACATGAAAGACCTGTTGGAAATGCACGTATTTAAAGATAGAACAGGAAGAAACAAGTGACTACAAATTAAAATGGTCACAGCAAATTTCAAAAGTGATGACTATGCTTGAAAAATCGCAACTTTAAGATGTGCAGATATGATGGGTGTGTACATGCACTTCTTTAAAAAAAACACTATTTGAAAAGGTACCATCCATGAGATTAATTGGCACAGAATTACGGCAGGAAAAGAAAACTGGAATAAACGGAAGGGTGGACATTTGAAAAAAGGACTTTGGGAAGTTCCAGAGTGCATCACGTAAGTAGTGTGTCTGGGAGGGCTTGCTTCTCAGGGCACTTTTCTTTTCGGTGTTAATTTCACAATTTTATTATGTGCCAAGCATAATGCGTTGAAAATCAGAATTATGTAAAATAACAAAAATGATGAGTGTTTTGGAAAAGCTAAGGAAGCTGTAAGGAGGTTTGAGAAGAAGCAGGAAAAATTTATAGATGACAGGGAGAATTGTGTTGGCGGGTGTATTTGTGGCAGTATATCTGCTTACATTTTAGATTAAAAGTACCAGCAGCAATTGTAATTTGAGTGTGAGCAGGCCTGGTGATTTGGAACAGCAGGTTCATAGGGCAATAAAAGATTTACCTCAAAAGCGAATAGAATTCAAGAACTTAGAAAGTGAGATTGATCAACTCCTCTCCCCACATAATTCTCTGATGGCCTAGTGGTGGTGTGACTAATTCACCTAACCGCACATCTGTGGAAGGAAACTGGAGCACCCAGAGGAAACACACGTGGATACAGGGGAAATGTGCGAACTCTACACACAATTGCTCAAGAGTGGAATTGAATCCAGATACACCGGGCTGTGAGGTAGCATTGCTAACCACTGAGCCACCATGACACCCAGGGGAAGAGTTAAAATCAATATGTTTTCTTATCCTCCCTTCTTCCTTTTTCATAAACTTGGGAAATAATGTCAGACTGAACTTAATTTTGGTTTATTCTCTGTTTTTTTAAGTCTCCATCCTCAAACGTCCCTGAGTGTACATCAAAGCCAGATGGCCAGTTAATCAGCTCCAGAGTGTATGCGCTTGGCAAATCTATATAAAATCTCACCTATCATCTGGCAGCTGGTCTGATCCACCTGTTTCTGCGACACAGTCAGGAAGGACATTTCAAACATGACCAAGATTCACAGACGTTCCCTCAAGTCATTTGGTGTGCTTCAAAATTCAAACACAATGTGCATTTATTTATAAAACGGAGCATGGCTGAAAGTATAGCACAACACTGTGGAATGGTGATTCTCGAGCGTTTTGTTTTGTGTGAAAGTGAGAATAGCACCTGATTTGGGCTTGCTGTATGATTCAGTAAGGGAGTTTTGTTCTAATTTACTCGTGGGTTGTGGGTATTGCTGATTGGCTAGTATTTATTGTCCTTCCATCGTTGTCCACAGATTCGTTCAGTATCATTCAACCACATTGCTGTGGGTCTGGAGTCACATGGAGAGCAGACCAGGTCAGGATGTCAGTTTTCCTTCCGTGGAGAACATTAGTGAACCAGATGGGTTTTTGTCTCTGACAATCGAGAATGAATTTATGGTTGTCATTAGACTCTTAATTCCAAATTTCTTATTTTATTGAATTCGAGTTCGACCACCTTGCCTGGTGGGATGATGAGATGAGTTCTGTCACAGAAGGTTTTCCCTCCAGTTTTGCTTATTTCTGTATTGTCAGCACCATTGAGTCCAACAGCCCAGAGTAAGTCAGCATAGATGTGCTAGATTGTCTATTAACATCTATTATGTCAGTTTCCTTTGGAATCTCTTGAGTTAAAACAGTAAGAAACGAATACTGATACAAGTTTGATTTCATTGGTCTGTAACTTCGGTCATGTTGCATCTGACTAAATCGGAGAAAGAATTGGACCAGCTTTTTAGAAGAAAATGCATACAACTGAAGTATTCAACAAAGAAAAATCAACTCAAACTATTTCTGACTCTCCAGTTGTGTCCTTTTGCCACTCCAGCCTCCCATTTGCTATCCTCAGCTGGTCCAAACCCTTTATATCTCAGCAGCGTATTCCAGCCTCGAGTGAACCCAGCATTTACTGACCACAAACCTGTCTCTGTAAAGTTACATGCATCCTGCCTCATCATCCATAACTCTCACCAACAGACTTGATAATTCCATCCTCTGCTGGTCACACGTTTCTTCTTATACTCCATAAATATGAGCACTTCCAAACATCTGCTGCCTGTATTCTGGAAAGAGCCCTTTTTGTGAAAACTCTCAGCCTGTCCTTAATGACTTTTGCCTCCTAATCTTCTAATATCTCCAATCTAATTGTCACATTTTAAAAAGTTTTCATGACGATTCCCTGCTTTACTTTATGACTTTTAGTTTAACATTGTCCTCCAAACTCTTGTGGTTTTAAGTTCTCTGTTGTATTCTTTCCAAAGTTAACCTAAATTATGAACATATATAGTAGCCTGATTGCAGAATTCCTTTCCAAATCCCATTCCTCTTCTGTACTTTGAATGCACATATTTTGCAAGCTTTTAGTCTCTAGCTTCTCATTTTGGCTTTATCCTCAATATGGTTCTAACCGGAATTGTCCCATGCTTACCGATGATGGCTGCCCAGTCGGTTCTGCTGTGTGATCGGCCTGTGTGTACGGTGAGACTGCAGGTTTGATTTTTTGACGTGTATCACGACACGATGGCCCCCAAGTGGTCAGCGTGTCCATTGTGCGAGGGTTTTGTCAGTGGCATCGCAGGTTTGATTAAAGTTATTGAACAGGTTGTGAGAAGTGTGACCAAGTGTTATGCAGATTTGCATATATCTCTTATCTGCTTATGTTAGTCTCCAAATTGCGTTTGTTTGTAATGAGACCTGTTAACATCCATTAGGTGGATCTTCTACAGAAACTACGTCAGTCCAGAGTGATATTGAGATCAGGATCCGTGCACTGAAGGACGAACTTAAAAAGCGCAAGTCCATTGTGGACAATCTGAAGAAAGAGCAGAAGAAACGTCAAAAGGAGCGATTGGAAGCACAGGAGGCCAGCCTGATCAAACAACTAGAGTTGAGCTTGAACCCACCACTACGCTGCAGGTTGCAGCTGGGGATGTTTGGAACATGCAACCTTAAAGAGATCACAGTTCAGAACATTTCACAAGTTTCCATACTGCCTTCCCAAAACTGAATTAGCATCCATCTTCTTTAATTAAAATTTGTTGGGGGCTATGAATTTTTGTTCTTGACATCTTAAGGAATAGTGATCTAGCAGGTTTCCTTTTTCCGTTTTTTTTTTCTCCGCTATGAATAAGAGTTTATATTCTGGCTAACTTTCATTCAAACCTTTTTTCCTCAAATTCCTCATAGCCTCCTCTCTTCCTGCTTTCAACATCTTCATTTATCCAACGGGGTCTTATATATTCCGATCTTATGCTTCCTTCTTCCTGACCAATGTCTCACTATTCTTCAATAAAACAAGGGCGTCTATCTTTTTAAATGCTGCATATACGGATTGCTGTATTGTTGAATGGTCCGTGCAAGGGTTTGAGGTGAAAATCTGGAATAAAAAAACATGCATTTGATGATATTCACTCAACTGTGCTTTTTGTTATCCCTGTTAACCTTTCTTAATTTTGTGGTTAACGGGTTTTACAGTTCGCTAAAATTAGATTTGTTCATTCAGAAAAGAATTTGTGTTTGTCTTGTGAGTTAGCAAAGTAGTGTCAAGTCTACTTCTTTACATCCCAATGTTTAATTTCGACTTCTCACCATGTTGCTTTCAGTCCTATGACGTGTTTATTAAGAAGGCCCAAGCTGAACTCTGTAAAGGTCTTGATGTTGCCAGCTCAAGTTAAACCAAAGCGCAGATTAAAGCTCTGTACTCCACTGCTACTGAGAAGCCAAAGATTAAACCACTCTCTGTGCAGAAATACCTTCAGTAATTGATGTCAATTGTATAAGCTTTTATAGCCTAGTGTGACCACATTTATTTCCAAATTAGTGGGTGACTAAATTGTTCTTTACTTAAGAAGACCAGGACAGTTACAGAGACTTTACAGCAGAGAAACTTGCCTTTTGACCCAATAGGCGAGTGCAAATATTTAGTCTCCATAGGAGTATACCCACAGTTTGTCTCATCCCATCAGTACATCCTTCTGTATGTTTCTCCCTGAGCGACTTATCCAATTTCCCTTTGAACATATTGATGATATTCAACTTCAGCATTTCTGGTATTAGATGTCATGTTGTTACATGTTGTCACATTTGTCAGGGAAGAATGTTTTCTTTTGAATTTCTGATAAGCGGGGGTGCGGAGGGGGATGTTGAAAGAAAAGCTGCTGGAGTGGGGAGGGGGTTTCTGAAAGGGAAGGTGCTGGGGTGGGGAGAGGGGATGTTGAGAGGGATGGTGCTGGGGTTGGTAGGGGATGTTGACAGAGAATGTACTGTCGGCAGGGAGGGGGATGTTGCGTGAGAAGGAGCTGGTGTAGAGAGGGGATGTTCATAGGAAGTGTGCTGGGTGGGGAGGGGGATGTTGAGGGGGAAGGTGCTGGGGTGGAGGGGGATGTTGTGTGAGAAGGAGCTGGTGTAGAGAGGGGGATGTTCATAGGAAGTGTGCTGGGGTGGGGAGGGGGATGTTGAGGGGGAAGGTGCTGGGGTGGGGAGGGGCATGTTGAGAGGGAAGGTGCTGGGGAGGGGCAAGTTGAGGGGGAAGATGCTGTGGTTGGGGAGGGGGATGTTGAGAGGAAATGTGCTCGGGTGGGGAAGGGCATGTTGAGGGGGAAGGTGCTGGGGTGGGGAGGGGGTTGTTGGGAGAGAAGGTGCAGGGGCAAGTAGGGGGATGTTGAGCGAGAAGGTGCTGGGTCGGAGCGGGTTGTTCAGAGGAAATGTGCTGGGATGGGGAGGGGCATTTTGAAAGGTTAGGTGCGGGGTGGAGAGTGGGATGTTGATAGAGGAGGTGCTCGGATGGGGAGGGGTTTCTGAAAGAGAAGGTGTGGTTGTGGGGAAGAGTAATGTTGAGAGAGAAAGTGCTGGGATGAGGAGAGAGATGTTGAGTGGGAATGTGTTGGGAAGCGGAGTGTGATGTTTAGTGGGATGGTGCTGGTGTGGGGAGAAGGAAGTTGAGAGTTGAGATGCTGGTGTGGGGAGGGTGTGGTTGGGAGAGAAAGTGTTGTAGTGGGGTGGGAGATGTTCAAAGGCAGTGTGCTGGTTGGCAAGGGGGATGTTGTGAAAGAAGGTGCTGGGGTGAGTGAGGGGGGTGTTGAGAGGGAAGGTGCTGGGCTGGGGGAATGTTGAGAGGGAAGGTGCTGGGTGGGGTAGGGAGATGTTGAGAGGGAAGGGGCTGGGCTGCGGGAGTGGGGATGGGGTGGTTCAGAAAGAATGTGCTGGGATGGGGAGGGGCATTTAGAGAGGTTAGGTGCGGGGCTGGGGAGTGGGATATTGATATAAGAGGTGCTGGGATAGGCAGGGGTTTTGAGAGAGCAGGTGCGGGGCTGGGGAAGAAGGATGTTGAGAAAGTAGGTGCTAGGATGGGGACGGGATGTTAATAGACAATGTGCTGGAGGAATTTAAGTGGGAATATGCTGGGGTGCAGAGAGGGAAGTTTACAGTTGAGGTAATGGGGTGGGGAAGGTGTGGTTGAGACAGAAGGTGCTGTGGTGGGAAGGGGTATATACAGAGGCAATGTTCTGAATGGTGGTGGGCGATGTTGAGAGAGAAGGTGCTGGGGTGCGGGAGGGGGATGTTGGGAGGGAAGTTGCTGGGGAGGTGGAGGGGAGATGTTCAGAGAGAAAGTGCTGGGTTGAGGGAGGGGGATGGAGGAGTGGGCCAGGGTGACTGAGAAGGAACCGTCCCTTCCAAAGGTGGACGAAGGAGGGGAGGGGAATATATCTGAGGGTGGCATCTCAGAGTTGGCAGAAATCATGGATGATGTTATATATTCTGCATGTAAACAGAGACCCTGAGCTTACAGTTACCTGCTACTTTAGCATACCACCCTGTTCGCTGGCTAACATCTGTCTCACGCTTTCTGTAGTGTTCCAGCAAAGATCAACATAAGTTGGATGATGAACATCTCCTTTTCCATTTGTGAACCTTGCAGCGCTCCGGACTCACTACCAAGTTGAATTATTTTAGAACCTGAACTCCACCATGTCCTAGCCCTCTATCCGACACACCAGGACTTGTTATCACATAGCCTGACATTACACACTATCTATGGATGGCCACCAATTTTCCATGAACAGCGATTCATCCTCCCAACAACCTTGTTATTCATCACTTTATCCAACTCTTCTTCTCACTCTATCCTTACCTATCCTTTACTCCTTACCTCTCCCCACCCTTCCTTCACCATATAAACCAACCTTTTCTGACTCTCAGCTCGAGGAATGATCACCGGAGCCGAAATGTTAACTCTGAAATCTCCTCACAGATGTTGCCAGACCTGCTGAACTTTTCTAGCACTTTCTGGTTATTGTTTCTAATTTACATCATCCGCAGTTTTTTTTTGATTTTACTTCACCGGGAATTTCTAATTCAGGTCAGAAGCCTACACCGTGTGGTTATAAACCCTCCCATTCTGCACTAACTCCATTTCTCTCCCACTCCCTTCATACTCACTGAGCCACCCCCCCCCCCCCGCCTCACAGTGACACTGCTCCTGAACAGCTCATGGTCACGTGTCACCTAGCTGGCCACACCTCTCAATCACTCCCATTGGCTGCAGAACAACACCGAGTCTGCTACTATTGGATCAACTGCTCATGGTCACCTGCCTTTCTGCTGGATCCACTCCTCATTCTCTTCCATTGGCTTCAGCACCACACTCCTATTGGTCTGCAGCTACCATTAATCAGCCGGGCCCTATTGAGGTGAGTGGTATGATCCTCCCTCTCTCTGTCCTGAGATGAGCTTCATCATTCACAGTGAATGGGGCAGTATCACAGAGCACAGGGCTAGGGGCGATTCAGCCCATAGTGGGCTGTACTTGCTCCCTCTGGAGATGCTGCAAATCTGTCCAAAACCCGCTCTCAAATATCCACAGCTCTCCAATACTTCCTTCAAATCATTGTTCCAAATCTGTGAGCATACCTGCTGAATCAGCATCCAGCTGCCGTTCAGACTTTACCAGATTCTCAGAACTTACTGAGTAAAACGATCTTCACATTTTCACCTTGTGTTACTTGTCAATGAAAGTAGTTACTATAAGTTGTCACAAAGTTTATAATTTCTCTCTGCCTCTGTGTAAATTAAGTATCTCTGAAAACTATCTGCTCCAGGTTGAAATCACTGCTTAACCATCTCATCTCCAAGGAGAATTATATGAAATAGTGTTGCATCTCCATAAAAGAGAAATCTATCGTCGTTTTTACTTATTAGTGTCAATTCATGCATGCCAACCAGGAATTCTGGTTTCCCATTTTCCAGGAGCTTGCCCATATCCCTCAAAGCCCTTCCTCTTCATGGACACAATCAGATGTCTTTTAAATGTTGCAGTTGTACTAGCCTCCTCCCCTTCCTCGGGCTGCTCGTTCCATACACGCACCACCCTCGACGTGAAACAATTGCCCCTAAGATCCCTTTTAATCTTTTCCCTTTTAGCTTAAGCTGTGCCCTCGAGTTTTGGACCCACGGAATATGGGAAAATAACATGACTGTTCACCTTATTCATGCCCACCATGATTTTATAAATCTTGATAAGATCACCTCTGTCTCTAACTCGCCAACGAAAATACTCCCAGCCAATTTAAACTTTCCCAATAGCTCAAACTGTCCAACCGTGGCAAAGTCCTTTCAAAACTTTTCTGAACGTTTCAAGTTTCACAATATCTTTCCTAAAAGAGGGAGACTGGCACGGAAAACAGAATTCCAGACGAGCGTTAATCAATGTCCTATACAGCTACAATAGGACATCACAACTTCTGTATTCATGCATTATCCAATAGTGGAAAGTATGCCAAATGCTGCCTTCACTACCCTGCCTACCAGTGACTCTACTTCCTGGGAAATATGAACCTGCACTCGAAGGTTTATTTGTTCAGCAAAGCTCTCCATGACCTTCCCGTTCTGTGTATATGTCCTGCCCTGATTTGCCTTTCCAAAATGCAGCACCTCAAATTTATCTAAATTATACTGTCTGACACTCCTCAGCCCATTAGCCCATAGGCCCATCTGAACAAGATCCCATTCTGCACTGAAATAACTTCTTCGCTCTCCACTACACCTCCAATTTTGGTGTCTTCTGTAAAACTACTGACCATACCTCATATTCACATCCAAATCATTTGTCTAAAAAGAACAGCATCGTTCCTTGCAGCACACTGCTGTTCGAAGGCTTCCAGTCCACAAAGTAACCCTCTATCACCACCCTCTGTCTCCTGCCTTCAAACCAATTTTGTATCTAAATAGCTAGATCTGCCTGCATTCCACGTTACCTCACCTTGCTAACCAGTGTGCTTTGTGGAACCTTGTTGAATGTCTTTCTGAAGTCTATGTTGACAACGACCACAATTCCTCTTCAATATTCTTAGTCACTTCTTCAAAAGATTCAATCAAGTTAGTGAGACACAATTTCCCACGCATAAGGCCGTGTTGACTATCCCTAACCATGCCTTGACTTTCCAAACACATGTAAATCCTATTCCTCAGCGTCCCTTCCAACAATTTGCCTGCCACCGGGAAGTTCTGGAGTGGAATTGCTCCTCCTGAGTGCAGATATGGAATAAGTGGAGGAATTGAGTACAGGACTATACTCGAGGGAAATCAGGAGAGCAAAAAGGGATATGAAATAACTATAGGAAACGGTTCTCCAGGAAACTCTATTAAAAGGCTCAATGTTCTCTTACTCCCCGGCCTTTCCTTACCACCTTTTAAACATCATTGCAGCAGTCTTCCAGTACTTCCCCGTGACCATTGATGATCCAAATATCTCAGTGAGGGGTCCAGCAATTACCTCACTAGCTTTCCACAAAATTATGAGATACATCTGATCAGGTACCAACATCTCTGCAATATGGACATTTATCAAGCTATCACTTAATTTCTCTAAACTTTCTAGCTTCCATTTCATTCTGCAGTAAAAAAAATATGTGAAATACGCGCATAATATCTCTTCCAGCTTCTGTGGTTCCATAGACCGCCTTGTTGAACTTTAAGGGGTCCTATTCTCTGCCTGGTTATTCGTTTATCAGGGATGTATTTACATAATCTCTTTGGATTCTCATTAAACCAATTTCCGGAGTTATTGCTTGCCCCCTTTTTGCTCCCCTGATGATTCTCGAGTATAGTCCTGTACTCAGTTCCATATCTGCACTCAGGAGGAGTAATTTCACTCCAGAACATCCCAGAGAGAATTCCGATTTCTCGGATCACAATTTCCCTCCCACGTAATCAACAATGCTATCCAACACATATACTCCACATTCTGCACATCCGCCCTTGAACGCCACCCCTTCAACTACAATAAGAATATAAACCCCCAGTACTGATCTTCCACCCCACTTTTCTCCAGATACAGTGCATTAACCACTGCTATTTCCGATACCAACAATCAGACCCAAGCACCAGGGATATATTTCCCTTCCCACCTCCATCTGTATTCCGCATAGACCATTCCCTTTTCGACTCCCTCGTTAGGTCCACACCATCCCTTAACCACCCCCCGCAACACCCATACCCCCCTTTGCCGCCACAGGAGATGTACAACCTGTGCCCACACCTCACCCATCACCTTTGTCCAAGGCCCCAAAGGATCTATTCAAACCAGGCAGAGATTTTCCTGCATATCTAAACACTGCATCAACTGCGTCTGGACACTATGGACAATTTAACATGGTTAAAGCACCAAACCTTCACATCTTTCGATTGTAGGAGGAAACCGGAGCACCTGGAGGAAGCCACTTAGACATGGAGAGAATGTGCAAACTCCACACAGTCACCTGAGGCTGGAATCAAACCCAGGTCCCTGGTGCTGAGGCAGCAGTGCTAACCACTGAGCCACAGTACTGTGGGATCTTTGGTGCTGATGTTCTGACCTGCTCATACCTCACTCATCCTGCCTCATTTTCTAAGAGAAGAGGCGGTAATGGCATAGTGATGTTATCACTAGACAGTTAATCCAGAGACCCAGAAAACGATCTGGGGTCCTGGGTTTGATTCCCAACAGGGCAGATGGGGAAATTTGAATTTAACAAAAATCTGGAATTAGGAATTTAACGATGACAATGAATCCATTGTCGATTGTTGGTTAAAAAGCACCAACAGGTTCACTAATAACCTTTAGATAAGGAATCTGCCATCCTTACCTGGTCTGGCCTACATGTGACTACAGACCCACAGCAATGTGGTTGACTGTCAACTGCCCTCTAGACCCAGCCAGTGACACCCTCATCCTGTGAATGAATAAAGAAGAAAAGGTCAAGTCTTGTTCCTGCTCGAGTACGCACATCCTATAAACTGAATCAGAAATGTTCTTGTACACATTGAACAAATATCTTTCCATTCAAGCCCTTAACACTACAACACTTACAGGCTATATTCTTAAAATAAAAACCCCTTGTCATTGCAACTATTTTATGCTTACAGATAACAGATCTCCTGGTAAGGTTACTTCTCAATTCTCCGTGACTATTGGGCGGGTGTCTATAATACAATCCCAACGAGGTGATCATCCCTTTCTTCTTTCTCAGTAACACCCAACTAAATTGCCTGGATGTAGGACCAGGAACGTTCTCCTGAAGCCGGGCTGTTACGTTATGCCATATCAAAGACGCCACTCCCTCTGCTGTTGCCCCTTTCTACCCTTGCAACAGCATCTAGACCCAGGAGCATTAAGGTGTTGGTCTAATCACTCCCTGATTCATGCCTCTGTAACTGCAATAATACCCAGTCCCATGTTCAAAATCATACCGTGAGCTCATCTGCCTTCCCTGTCTGGACACTTGGAATGAAATAAATGCAGTGTAACTGCTCAGTCTGACCTCATTCCGTGACGTTCCCTTGCCTGTCTTGACACTCTGACCTCTGAACATTATCAGTCTCACACTTACCTCTTTTCTTACGATCTCTTTGGGTTTACTCCCACTCCCTCATTGGTTCAATTCCTCCTAAGTAGCACTAGCAAATCTTCCCTTCCAATGCAGTTACAAGCCATCATTCTTATGAATGTCGATTCTACCCAAATGAGATTCCAATAATTCAAACATTCTTCTACCCTCCGCCAGGTCCATAGCCAGTCATTGATCTGCTCCATCCTGCTATTCCTACAGGCATTAGCATGTGGTACCAAGACTATTACTATCCTTGAGGACCTACTTTTTAAACCTCCAGGCTAATTTGCCATATTCACATCAGGACCTCATCCTTTCTCTTCCTATGTTATTGGTACCAACGTAAAACGACATTCCACTGGTTGTTCTCTCCTTTGAGAAGATTCTGCTCCCACTCTGAGACATCCTTGACCCTAGCATCAGGGAGGGACCACCCCATTCTGATGTCTCACTGTCAGCTGCAGAAATGACAGTCTGTGCCCTATACCAGAGAATCATGTATCATCATCGATTATCTAGAACCTGATATATTTCTCATTACATTGGAGAGAGTCTCAGTACCACGAACTTGGCTGTCAGTGCGACAGTCACTTGAGAGTCTATTACCCTCTAAAATTTCCAAACCAGGATACTTGTTTGAGATGGAGACAGCCACAGGAGACGGCTACATTACCTGCCTACACTTCCTACCATTCGTAGAGGTAACCCATCCACCTGACTGTATCTACAGTATTCAACCAACTGGAGACTGCCAACTATCACGTTAACTGACCCCCTGTTAATTCCTAACCGCATTTAACTGCCCCGATCCAACAGATCCATGTGATCCATTAGGATTTGCAACCCCACTTCCTGCAGAAATAATCATCAGGAATTTAAATACTTCTTGATTGCCCACATCTGACAGGAAGGGCACATCACTCTACGAATGGCCATCTCTGCACCTCAATATTTTACAGACCCAGGAGAAGACACAATCTTACTGCTCTACAAAACACCACTCCAGAATAGCTTAATACCTACATTTTATATTTTAAATTTTAATCAAGCGACTGTAAGACGTATTAAAAAGAAAAATTCAACTCATTCACTAACGTAGATTTACTGACATAAAACAGACTGTAATTTATGTGTTAAGAGTTGATCCCCAGCTGTAAGTTCTGAGAGTGAGGTCTCTCCGAGGGCAGCTGTGAAATGTCACTGTTTCTTTCTCTTTTCTCCCGACTCAGTTTCCAGAGCGGTTTAAACTTTCACAGCCAGTCAACTGGGAGAGGTCACTGGGTGTTGCCTTTGCTGCCCAGACCAGTATTTATTGACCATTTTTATTTGACATGGAGAAAAGTGGTGGTGAACCGCCTTCCTGTAATGCTGCAGCCCATGTGCTGGCAGTACACCACAGTCCGGTTTGGACAATAACCCCCTCAAGTTTTCACTATACACCCTGTCTGTGATTTCTCATACAACATCTAAACCCTCCGTATCTCTAATCCTCTTCCAGCCTCACATCCCTCACTATCTCTGTAAGCCCCTTCCAGCCTTACAAAACTCCATCCCTCTATCTCTCTCTAATTCCCCCAGCAGCCTCACAACCCTCCCCATCTCTTTAATCCCCCTCCAGCTTCAGAAATTACATGTCTGTGGTGTAAGATCATTATTTTGATTCATATATAGTTCTTTTATCACAAAACAATGGAAAATACATACCCCAAAAATGTGTGAAATTATTTGTTTGAAACAGATTTCTGTTAACTGATTATTTGGAGACGCCGACACATGGACGGCTCAGTAATTTCTCAAATTGTACACATAGGAAGACAGATATTTTTCTTTAAATCATCACCAAATAGTGAGGCAATATTTGAATGGTATTCTTGCTACGCGAGAAATACGGAGACCTGTGTAATGCTGTGAGGATTAGGGTTCAAATCCTACCATGGCTGATGATGGCATTGGTATTCAATAAAATCTGGAATTAAGAATCTACTGATGACAATGAATCCATAGCTGAATGTTATGGGAAAATAAATCTGCTTTACTAATGTTAATTGGGGAAGGACATCTGGCATTTTCACCTGGTCTGGCCGACATGTGACCACAGCAAAGTGGTTGACTCTCAACTGCCCTCTGGGTAATGCATGTTGGCCGAGGCAGTGATACCTATATTCTCTAAATGAATAAACAAAATGATTTATTTTAAATCATGGAGGAGAGTTTTTTTTTTAAAAAACGCAATTGCATTTTCATTAAAAAAAAGATCACTTTCGTTGGATGGCAGGATAGACGCTGTAATAATCAGAGGGAACTTGAGGGACAAATGTACAGAGAGACCTCAGATATATGTCAGAATAATAAGAGTGTAATAGTAAGCAATTTAACGTTCTAAACATTAATTCGGATTACCATAGTGTGAAAGGTTTGGTGTGGGGAGAATTTATTAAATTTTCTTCATCAGTGTGTAAATGTTCCTGTCAGAAAAGGAGCAAAAAGCTGACCTTTTCTAGGGTAACAAAACAGGACAAGTGGTTGAAGTGAAATACGGGAACACTTTGTATGGGAGGAAATTGCAGGCCACTTGTGGAAACATGTGTATAATTGATAATCACAGGTGAGGTGCCTGATGATTGGAAAGTGGCTAATGTTGTATCTTTGTTACGGAGAAGCCTGGGAACTGTAGTTCTGCATGGGAGACTAATTTGCAACATTCAATCACGTGGGATTCAGGGAGGACTTGCCAACTGGATACAAAATTAGCTTAACAGTAGGAGACAGAGTAATAGTGGAGTGTTGTTTTTCAGACTGAAGACCTGTGCCCAGCGGTGTTCCACAGGGATCAGTGCGGGGCCCACTTTCGTTTGCCAATCATATAAATGATTTTGATGATAATATGCAAAGTATGATTCGGTTATTTTGTGGGTGACACTGAAATTGGTGTTAACGTGGACAGTAACAAAGATAATCTACGATTACAATGAGATCTTGATCAATTGGATGAATGGGCTGAAGAGTGGCTGATGGCGTTTAATTTGAATGAATGGAAAGATATTAAATTTTGATAAAACGAACACGGGCAGGACATACACTAATGAAAAGTCAGGCCTTGAGTCGTGATATAGAACAAAGAGATTTGGAGGTTCAGGTTTTTGAAGTTTGCATCACATGTAGTCAGGGTGGATAAGAATGTGAGAAAGTCTCTCGCCTTAAAACTTGTCTTTAAACATTTAGACTAAAATGTAATGCTGAATTATAGAACACATTTACTACACACTAGAAAATTGACAGGATAGGCTGGGAGGCTCAGAAAAAGGGGGACATACAAGGTATACAGAAGATAAAAATATCTGTGCTCACCCAGTGATAACAGGACGCTCTAAGACAATTAAGAACATTTGCTTTAACATCAGTCAATCTGTGTAAACAGAACACCAAGCATTAACATTCACGCCTGTTCTTGCATGAAATTAATGAAAGTGTTTGGTTTAAAAGCCATGGAAATGATTTTCCAGTCCTGTCAATTATAATGAATCCTTATTTCCCCTTGCAAGCTGGGCAAACACACAGAGAAAAACATCTTTGCCGTTATAAGACCCTGACGTGAGTGTTCAAAAGAACACTAGAGAGAGACATCATGTTGGTGCTGAGGCTGCTGAAACCAGTAGAAAATTAACTCTTAGTGTTTATTTGTTATGGATTGAATTTAATTGCATTTTTGAGTCATTTTTGATATTCTGTAGTTATTACTGGTTATTAAATACAAATTCCATAAAAGGCAATATCGATGAAGCTTTAACATGCGAGCTGTGCAAGGTTCCATCACAAACTCACCAATTAGCTCAGGCTGGTTTCTATTTATGATCGGAGTTTATCTCATGAGCAGGCGCCTAACTCGGCTGGGTATGTTTTTATTACCTGATGAATGTCTTAGGGCCTCTAGGAATGATTATCTGAGCGTACATAGACCTCTCAATTAACTTCTCTTCCTTACAAATTATTGCCTTCCACAGTTATCAATCGAATTAAGGACATGCAATATTTTTGTTAGCTTTTTGTATGAAGGAAGCCACTTTCTATCAGTACAGCAGAGTAGCCTGCTGGGTCACCTAAAGAGCTGGTACTTTACTCTCCAAAGTTATTAGAATCTAGTTAGTTTAGATTATATGTATCAGTGTTATGTTGTAATAATGATGCTGTTGGTAAATAAAACGGATGACTAAAATTAAACTAATCTGTCTGTAAGTCGTTTCTATTCCAGACTTTCAAAGAGTACGATCTCCGGGACAAAATAAGAGAGAGAGAGAGGCTTACAGGTCTTAGTTCACACGGGAGCAGTCTCAAACCTGTACTTTAACAACGGTGTTTAGCATGCATGCGTTCATTTCTCAGATCTTTGAGTGTTGGAGTTGGGACGTTATGTTGAGTCTGTACAGGATGTTGGTGTGGCCTCTTCTGGAATACTGTGTCCAGTTCTGGTCGCCCAGTTATCGGAAGGATATTATTAAATTGGAGCGCGTTCACACGAGATTTATCACAATGTTGTCTTTGATGGACGGATTGTGTTATTAGAGAGGCCAGATAGGCAGGGATTTCTTTGACTGGAGCGCACGAGGAGGATGGGTGACCTTATTGAGTTTTATAAAATCATGAAAAGTGTAGGTAAGATGAATGACTGTGGGTCAGGTGGATTCAAGACTCGGGTGCATACATTTTGCGAGAGATGAGAAAAGTTTTAAAAAGACATCAGGTTTTTTTCTCAATGTTTACACTTGTGGACTGTACATCCACAGGAAGTGTCAGCTGTGAATACTATTACAACACTTAAAAGATATTTGGATTAGCTCATAAAAAGGAAATATTTGGAGGGATATGGGCCAAGCAGAGGCAGGTGCAATTAGTTTTGTTTGGAATTATGGTTGCCAAGGACTGGTTGAATAACAGGGACTGTTTTTGTGCTGTATAACTTTGCGACTCTCACTGTCGCTACCTCTGTACATTTCTCCATCGTCACAACTCTCCATATCCCTGTCACCCCATCCAGCCTCTCAACTCTTCCAAATCTCTACAACTCCTCCATTCTCAGAACCCTCACTATCTCTGCTATCATAAATATCTCTATCTCTAATCCCCTCCAGCCTCACAAATCTCTTTGGTATGCGCCTTTCTCTAATTCCAGCCTTGAGGATAGGCTTATCATATTCAGATTTTAGGTGTCTCAGAGGCCTCGAGGACACAAAAAAGGCTCTGTGGTCCATCAGATCTGTGCTGATCTACCAGCTAACTATTCTAATCCCATATTACATCACTTACCTCATAGCCCCATCAGCCTTGGCATTGCAATTGTGTCCCTAAATACATCTTAAATATTATCTGGATTTCTGTGTCTCCCACACTTACAGAGAGTGAGGTTTAGTGCAACTGTTGTTCTACGATTACATCACCCACAGAAACACAGATCAGCTGAGTCCGTGCAAACCAGATATCGCCCACACATTGGGAAGGATGGCAGGGTCCCAGCGAGGGGGCACAGGGAATTGACCAGGATGGTTCAAGAAATGGGGGATTTTAGTTGAATGATTAGGGTTTTAGCACATTAGTGTTTCATGTGTGTTGATAATACACATTTAGAATAGCCGTCTACAATAGATGGACGCTCCTTCTCAACCTATCCCCTTGCCTGGGATGGGTAATCCTTCAGGTTAAACCACCACCAGTCATCTCTCCCTAATGGGAGAGCAGCCCTATGGTCTGGTAGGACAATGCTGACTTTACATTTTCCACAGTGATGCCATTGTGCCTCAGGAGTGGTGAGAGGGAATGCTGAAAGTGATGGATGGGACACCACTCAGGAACAGTGCTTTGTCCTAGAGGACGTTCACTTTCTTTAATATTGTTGTGAGCTGCACTGATACAGGCAAGTGGAGAATGTTCCAACACAATCATGATGTGTGCCGTAAGAAGAACAAACAGACCATTGGGGAATCAGGGGTTGTTCTCCTTATAGCAAAAGAAATTGAGTGGAGCTGGGATAGAGGGGTTTACAAAACATATACATTAGGATGATAAACCTTACACTCATCAGCTCATATAAAAGGAATACAGCTCACATACTGAAGATTTTGGGGAGATGTATTGAGAGAATGAGGTGATGCAAAGGTGAACTTTTATGCAGCAAATGGGAATGAGCTGGAAGTTTATACTCACATACAATGCAATAATCCAAGTCCAGATGAATTCAGTAATTCTGTTAGAGTTTGGCATTACAATGACTGAGATTAACATGTGAATGCCCACCTGTAGTATCCTGTAAAACAAGTTTATAAAATCCGTCACTGTCAGTTCAGATTAGAAATTCACACCATCCCCTCCTCCTGGCCCAGGATGACTGGACACATTACCCCTTGTGGAGGTCAGCAGCCAATTCAGGGGAAAATCTATGTGGATTTCTAAGAGTTTCCGCCTTGGAACTTCATGTGATTGAACAAGGCAGATCTGTGACACATGGGACAGAATGTTCCAAGAGTTAGTGAGATGTGGAGAGCAGGATTTGCTTCCTTTTCTTTCCTTCCGTGCTGCCGCTGTTCCTCATTAATAAGACATGGGGGCGTGGGGGGGGGGCGCTCATGCAACTTGATTGGTAAGTTGTCTCCATTCTAACCAATAGGCAGCAATTTCCTCCCAGTCATCCCATAGAATATTGCTAAGAACATCTGAACTTTGCAGGCTTCCCACTGTCCAGTGTCATCAATAAATATTGAGAAGAATGGGGGTGGGGGGGGGGGGGGTGGAGAACCTCCTAGAATAGGCATAACTGTAAAGTTCTAAGAGGATTGTGGTGAAAGAGAGATGCACAGGAGAATTGGAAAACAAGTTTCCAGATGGGGTATAATTTGGGAAAATGAGAAGTTGGTCATTTTGGAGTAGATAATAAAAGAACGGAGTATTATTTAAATGGTAGAAACTGTGGAAAGCTGCACCACAAACGGACCGGGGTAATTGTGCAGAAAACAAAGAAAACTAGCACACAGTTACAACAGGTCGTCAGGAAAGGGAATGGAATGTTTCGTTTCAAGCGTTTTCAGTATGAGAGTTTGTAGTATACACCTGAGTGCAACTTTATGACGTGCTGGTGAGACCACCATATCTGGAGCAATGGGAGCAGTTTTGTTCCTTTCAGATAAGGAAATGTGAAACTTTATTCGAGGCATTTCAGGAAAGATTCACTAGGATGATCCCTGGTTTGAAGCAATGATCTTTTAACCAATGGCTAAACAAGTTGGGAATCTACAAACTGGATTCTGGAGAATGAGAGGTGATCTTATTGAAACATATGGGATTCCTAAGGGGTTTGAAAGGATAAATACTGCGAGATCGTGTCTGAGAATAAATACTGGGAAGGGAGATTCTGTGTCAGTCGCGGAATCAAAGGTTCTGTTTCAGATTTGTCAAGTTTAAGGCAATATAGACACAAAGGGTTTCAATGGCAATGGACCTGGGAGGGGGCAGCAAGCAACATATTAGAGACTGGAATTCCTGGTGTTTGTAATTGTGTAGATGTCTGATCTGAAGGTCACTTTGGGGTCAGATATCACAGCAATGTTGTGAAGAGTGTTGTTCTGCCTCATATAGTTCCCAGTCGGAGAAAGGGGCTCAACAGCAAGTGAAAGGAATTTTTAATAGCAACTGAAGGCAATGGGTTTAACCATTGCAATGTTTCATTGGAGGAAATTGCAGCAAATTGAGTAGTGGAAGCGTGATAAGCAGTTTGGTAACTGAGAATAGTGGAGCAATGGAGAGGGTTGATGGTGAGGTAGAGCTGGGCATTGTCAGTGTAGATGTGAAACCTTACACGTGTTTTTGGACGATGTCACCTCTTGGCAGTATTTAGATGCAAAAAAAACAGGAGGGACCAAGGATAGAGGTACACCAAATACAAAGAATTCATAAAGGGAAGAGAGAGTGGAGATGGAGCAGGATTTTCCAGCGGTGGTGGGGTCAATTATTTGTATTTATCAGAATGGATGAGAAGGACATAACTAGAAAAGACAGACAGAACAAGGAACACTATATATGAATAGGCGAGGGGGAGTGATGATGATGAGGAGAAAACAGAGCTGTAACATCTGTAATTTAGATAGACTGGGGTAAAGGATCAAGTTGAGATCTGATGAGGTTTGACAAGAGACTGGAGAAAGATGTAACTTTGGGACAAAACCAGGAACACCACGTGAGACTGTTTGTCTCCATGAACTAGTGGGAGGGAGGGAATCAGCAGAGGCAGCTGATCGGATTATCTCAATCTCAGTGACGGAGAATCTCCATGTGCTCCTCACTCTTATTGTTGGAGGGGAGGATGGAGGAGACAGGATGATGGTGCGTTTTACATAGAAACAAAACCACGGTTAGTGATAATTAAAGTGAGTGAACACACCTGATGCATTTAACTTTTAACCAGAATATTAAAACGTACAACTGAAGTCCTGGTTTGAATCTCAGCTCGGCAGATGCTGGAATCTGAATTCAAGAAAAAATAACTGGAATTAGGAATCTCCTGATCTCCATTAAACCATTGACAATGGCGGAAATAAATCCTGCCAAGCGCCAAGCAAGCAACGCATGGTATTAGTCACTGCAACGTCTCAACAAACGAATGAAACTGGATGGTCATCTTGGCATCTAACAAGGCATTAGGAAATACAACCACAGAATCGGCGCTCTCCACGGTGCATGCGGTGTGTGGAGAAATGTCTCATAGACTAGTCAAGGAGCAGCCTAACATAGTCATACTCACGGAATCATCCTTTACAGCCAATGACCAGACACTACCATCCCCATCCCTAGATATCGAGTGTGTGGTGACAGAAAAGCACAACAGGTCAGGCAGCATCCGAGAAGCAGGAGAATTGACGATTCGAGCCTAAGCCCTTCGTCAGCCTGACATGCTGTGCTATTCCAGCTCCACACTCTCGATTCTAACCTCCAGCATCTGCAGTCTTCACTTTCTTCTGAAATCTCTGGATATGTCCTGTCCCACCAGCAGGATAAATCAGTCAGAGGTGGTAACACAGTGGTGTACACACAGGAACCATTTGCCCTGGGAGTACTCAGCATTGACTTTGGACACCAGGAAGTCTCATGGCTTCTGCTGATTACCACGTACCGTGCTCCATCGTCTGATGAATCAGTGGTCCTCCAAGTTGAACCATACTTAGAGAAGCACTGAGGCAATAATTTGGTGTCAAGCGTACTCTGGGTACAGGATTTCAATGTCCTCCACCAAAAGTAGCTCAGCAGCAGGATTACTGACTGAGCTGGTTGGGTCCTCACGGACATAGGTGCTCATTTGGGTTTTCAGCAGGCAGTAAGGGAACCAGCAAGAGGGAAAAACATACTGGATCTTATCATGACGAATCTACCAGCTGCAAATGCACCTGTCCATGACAGTATCGGTAAGAGTAACAATCACACAGTCCTTTTGGAGACAAAGCTTCGTCTTAAAGTTGCGAAAAACCTCCATTGTGTTGAGTGGTATTATCATGGTGCTAATTGGGACAGACTTCGATCAGATGCAGAACTCAAACTGATATCTCTGAGGCACTGTGGGCCACCAACAGCAGGAGAAATATATTCCAGCACAATCTGTAATCTCATGAGTTTGTAAATCCCACACTCACCTATCACAATGGACAGGAATGGACGGTATGCCATAAGAAACATGAGGCATACCTAAAAATGAAGTGCCAACCCGCAAAGATTTGTAAATTCACTACTTCAACTGTGTGGCCGATTCTGCAGTTGATAAAGTAACATTGTCTGGAATATTCAGCCAAAACCTCACAGGTCTGCTTTCCACTTTTAAGACATCCCTCAAAACATACTTTTTGGCAATGCTTTTGGTCATCTGATCTAACATCTCCATCTCTGTCCTTATGTTTAAAGTTCTCAATAATACTTTTGTGAAATTATAAGCAGGATAATAAAACTGCAAACTGTTCTTGATTTGGACATTATCTTCAAATCATCACTGCAATCTGTAATGTATCTTGCCAACCACATTACGGGAGCTCCTTTACTACACAAACTGCAACTGTACAAGAAAGTCAAACATCACCCTCTCCACAGGCAACAGGGCTTTTGCATTAATCACTGGTATTTGTGAAAGGAGAGGCACAGTTGATGTTTCAGGGAGGGCAAAATGGATTACAGCGAATGAAAATGATGCAGAATTTGAAAGTCAGAAATTAAAGGAAAATACACTCACTTATTGGAAAAAAGATATCTTGACTGTTAAAGATATTCTAGAAAATAAATCTGATAATAGAGCAACTTATGGGCAGGGGCTGGGTGACAGTGAAAAACTCATATAAACAGAGTCTATAACAATAATAGTACAGTACTAAACAGACCAAAAATACCCCCATGGTTTGAAACTGAGGAAGCTAGATATTGACAAACTGTCCATTAGGGAGCCCAGAAATGAATTAGAGCAGAATTGACTGCTTTGATCACAATGACTCTCTACCAGAGAAACCCTGCACATGCGCCTGGCTGCACCTTGCCCCCGACAAAGATGGCAGCTCCGCACGTGTCCAGTGAATCGTTGCCCTGAATAAAGGTGGCGGCGCTCACTCGAGCCTGCAGCCGCGCTGAGACAATTCTCCAATTACTACAAACACGGGACCAGGACATTCAAATTTGTGTTTTCCGACGTTAACAACATGTTTGTAAACCCTATCCTCTCATAGCAACACAGTTTTTCTCCAGTTTCTCTCCGTTTATTTCTTTCCTTACCGTATCCTTTGCTCCTTAACTTCCTGAGCATTCATTACAGCGACTCTGTGCCACGCGCGAAGGTGAACACGTGGTGTAGTCTCGATTCACCCCTCATTTACTTTAATTGCTTGGAGGACCAAGCAGGCATTCCTGATGAAGGGCTTTTGCCTGAATCGTCGATTTTACTGCTCCTCGGATGCTGCCTGAACAGCTGTGCTCTTCCAGCACCACTAATCCAGAATCTGGCTTCCAGCATCTGCAGTCATTTTTTTGCCTGGAGAACCAAGCGCCCCGCCAGATCCTCCAGCTCCGCCCACCGTAGGTTCATTGCTCCGGTGCTGACATCAATCACCCGGGGTCGCTTTCTTGACGAGAGCATGCACAGTACGCCCTGCTTAAGCTGATATGTTGTGTAATGTGTTGGGAGAGTTTACTGTGGGTAAGAATTCCCTTTGTGTGAGCTCTGCAATAGATTTCCTTTATTTATGGAAGGACATGACTGCATAGCTGTGATTGATATATCAATTCCATCTGAATCAGTACATAAACACCACATTTTCACCCCTTTTCACAACATCTGAGATCTTTACACTTTGTATCACGCTGTTCTTTGGATACAAAATAGCATGAAATGGATCCTCAAAAAATCAGATCAGGAATAGGGCATTCATTCCCTTCAGCTTGTTCCTCCATTCTATCAGATCATGGCTGGGCCAACCCAGGCTTCAACACCCCTTTTACACTTGATCCGCATAGACCTCAACTGCACAATATTTCAAAAATCTATCTGCCCAATTCTAAAGTAATTTGAGATAGAATCATAGATTCCATTACTGTGTGGATACAGGCCCTTCGGCCCAACAAGCCACACTGACCCTCCAAAGAGTAACCCAGCAGATCCATTCCCATTCAACATTTAGCTTTAACAATTCTTTGGGCTAGAAAATTTCAGCCATTCACTGAGAGGAAAAAAAAGTTTACTTTTTTTTTTAAAAATGCATGTTCCCTTCCGTATTGTCCCCTGGTTTGAGAGTTCACTGGTGCTAGAAGATTTAGTCAACATCGACCCTGTCTGCATGTCCCCTTGTGCAAAACCTTTTGCAATCTGTCAAAGAATAAGATTGAAAATTCAGATTAGTTTATAGGCTGTTCAAGGGCTTAAACCATTGGCCTTTTGATCACATTTGTCATTAAACTGAGACAGGAGGTAGTGAGCTTGCCGAAATGCCTTTCACTGAAACATTTTCGAATTAAAATAAATTACTATGGCTGCAGTGCAATTGAATTTAGAGACTTAGTGGGGTGTATCGACTGTCTTTTCTTTGTTTGTTTCATAGCAGAATGAATGAGAGCAGCCCAAAGCCAACTGGACCCGCGGAGAAACTGCCAGATATTAAAATGGGTAGCTTCGCTTCATTAGCCAGTCTGTCTGAGTCATCCAGACTCAAACATCATGACCGGAGGTGGAGTTTTTGTGTTCACTATGGATGCTATTACAGAGTACAAAAATAATACATAACATTTTTTTTGAGTACTGAAAACAAAAAGTACTGAAAACACAGCAGAGAACCGATGGACGAGTGGTTTTATTGCTAGACTGTTTATCCAAATATCCAGTAGCATTCTGGAGAACTAGGTCGAATCATGCCACATGAAATGTTAGAATTTGAATTCAGTGAATATCTGGAATTAAGAATCTCATGACCATGAATCGTTTGTCGAGTTTCGGAAAACCCTTCGGGTTCTCTAACATCCTTGAGGTAATAAGCTACCATCCTTGCCTAGTTTGTCCTACAAGTGATTCCAGACACGCAGCAATGTTCTCGACTCTTAGCTGCTCATTGGGCAATTAGGGATGGGCAATGAATGCTACCGATCCAATGACACCTTCATCCCATGAACTTCTTTTTAAAACTCGATCAGAGAGCAAGCTAACATTTGAGTCCAGATGTTTCTTCATCAGAGCTCTGATCGAGTCATCGACACTCACCGTTATGTTGCTTGGTCTCCATGGATGCTGCCTGACCTGCTGTCAGCTCCAGCAATTGTTGTTTTCAGTACAGGTTCCACCATATGCAGTAATTTCCTTATGTATTTCTTCATTATTTTGTTTATGAAATACCCACTAAATTTCTGCTACTACTCAACAGGTTACCTACAGAGTACTATGGCCCTGGTGTCAAAAGCCTCCATTGACTTGTTCAATTACACCATAGTTTAGGAAAATTGCAAAGTGCCACTGTGGCTGAAAACAATAGAATCATAGCGATACATCATGGAAACGAACCCTTCGGTCCAACTCGTCCATGCCAACCAAATTTCCCAAAATATGCTAGTGCAGTTTGCCTGCATTTGGCCAATATTCCTCAATCTTTTCTATTATAGAACATAGAACATAGAACATAGAACAATACAGCACAGAACAGGCCCTTCGGCACACGCTGTTGTGCCGAACATCTATCCTAGATTAAGCACCCATCCATGTACCTATCCAATTGCCGCTTAAAGGTCGCCAATGATTCTGACTCTACCACTCCCAGAGGCAGCGCATTCCATGCCCCCACCACTCTCTGGGTAAAGAACCCACCCCTGACATCTCCCCTATACCTTCCACCCTTCACCTTAAATTTATGTTCCCTTGTAATACTCTGTTGTACCGGGGAAAAAGTTTCTGACTGTCTACTCTATCTATTCCTCTGATCATCTTATAAACCTCTATCAAGTCACCCCTCATCCTTCGCCGTTCCAACGAGAAAAGGCCGAGAATTCTCAACCTATCCTCGTACGACCTATTCTCCATTCCAGGCAACATCCTGGTAAATCTTCTCTGCACCCTCTCCAAAGCTTCCACACCTTTCCTAAAGTGAGGCGACCAGAACTACACACAGTACTCCAAATGTGGCTTAACCACAGTCCTGTACAGCTGCAACATCACTTCACGAATCTTGAATTCATTCCCTCTGCTACTGATGTACCTCTCCAAATGTCTTTTAAATGTTGTGACTATACTTGCACCTACCACTTCCTTTGGTCATTCATCCCGTGTTCCAACCAATCTCTTCATGAAGCAGTTGGCAACTGATAGTTTCAATGTTGACTACGGTGTGAGAGACGCTGGGGATGATTGTTCGTTCAGGACCACGCCTTTCTGAGCATGATTAAGGGCCTTAAGAGATTCCTGAATGTAGCTTGGGCCTCCTTGTGGGTTACCACATGCTGCTCAATGTCTTGTGTTTGCGCAGCGCAGCTGTCTATGGGTGGGTGTGTTGTGGAAGGAAGGAAGAGGTGTTAAGGATTTAACTAATTTATGGAATGTGGGTGTTACTGGCTGTGAGAACATTTATTGCCTCATTCTAATGCATTTGAAAAGGAGGTTGTGTGCTGCCTTTTTGAATCAGTGCAGTCCGTGTGGATTTTAGGCCTATTGATAGTGCTGTTGGGAGGGAGTTCCAGAATTTTGGCTCAATGAGACTTCAGGACTGCTGAAAGATTTTCAACTCCAGATGGTAGTGACTTGGAAGGGAATCTGCAGGAGGTGATGTTCCCATGAATCTGCTTTTCTTTTCATTTTATTTGGTATTGGTCATAGGTTTGGAAATGCTATTGAAGTGTTATGAATTGATGTAATGTATCTTAAAGAAAGAACATAGTGCTATTCTGGGCATCAGTGGAGGAGGGAGTGAATGTGGTGCCAATGAAGCAGTCTGTTTTTTTCTGATGCTGTCAAGCTTCTTGAGTGTCCTTGGAGCTGCACCCAAACCTAGCTAAGCAGCGAATATCCTATTGCACTCCTGAGTTGTTTCTTGTAGTTGGTGGACAGGCTTCAGAGATTAAGGGGATGGTTTACTTACAGTAGTTATATGGCCAGTCCACTTCAATTTCTAGTCAATAGTAAACCCACAGAATGTTGATGGTGGGGGATTCGGTGATATTGGGCTTGGAGAAAGAGGCTGCAAGGTTTTTGGTGAAGGAGCTTCAGTCTGAAAGGTAGGGAAGGGGGAATAAGGTAGAGGATAGAAATGGACAGTTGGGGAAAGATGCTGTAAACGAGACATTGCGGTCTTTTCTCTGTGCTGGGCCCAGCTGGTCTGCTGACACTACTGTAGAGACATCGTGCCTCACCTCACCAAATCAAACAGACTCTCACCATAGTCTTTCCAATACTGTGCCCATTAAACACCTTATATTATTCCATTCCTCTTCCTTCCTCCTTTTGAAATAAGAATATTAGAGCATAAGAATTCAGAGCTGGATTATTAATCTAGCACCTTGTATCTGCTCTGCCATTTTATACAGTCATTGCTAATCTCATTTTAGCCTGAACACCAATTCCCTGCCAGCTCTTCTTAACTCTTCAGTCTATTGCTAATTAAAAACCTGTGTGCCTCCTATTTAAATTGACTTAATATCCCAGAATCCACATTGTTCTGAGGTAGTGAATTCCACAGATTCACCATCCGCTGAGAGAAGTAAATCCTCCAAATTCCCCTTTATTGTAAAATTACGACTCCTCATTTTAGATTGAATAATCTTTTCTGCATCTACTTGGTAAATCCCTTGACCATTTTATACACCCTCAATGATAACACCTCTCATTCTTAGGCTCCAATAAATATGAATGCAAATAGTGATTGTAGTTCAGCTTGTGACATTTTAATAACTCTGGCAGAGGATGTTTGTTCAAAGCTGAGCTGGACAGTTAGTACTTTTCTAATAATGAATAGTTAAAAAAGATTAAGTGCATTAATATATTGGAGTTTTGTTTTTAGGAAGACTTACTGTTGTGAAGATTTGGTTAAGGGAATATTGCAGTGAAAGCTGTGGAAGGTTAACCTCCACCCATGTGTGAGGTAGTACACTTCCACTTTGGAAATGTGTCCTTAAATAGGGCAGAGGGATCTGGAGAGAGGAGTGAGCCACTAGCAGTAAATGGCACTTGTTTGTGAGGTTAGATAGGAAAGTAGATCATGGGTTTATTTCTGGGGTGACAGAATGGAAATGTTTCAGATATGTGTAGAACCATGGACAGATCACTCTTGAACACTGCAAACAGTTCTGATCTTCATATTGCACGATGGATGTAGAGGTTGTAGAGAAGATAAAGAATAGTTACTGGAATAATATCAAAACTGAATTTGAATTCATCAAGTAAGATTGGACGGTCTTGTCACTTTAAAAAAAGAGTGTCATTGTCCAGTTACGTAGGGGTTTGATAAGGTAGACATAGATAACATGTTTCTCCTTGTGAATGACACTATCCACTAGAGCTGGGGATACAATTGAAGTCACTATTAAATCCAACAGAGAATTTGCAGAGGGCGACAAAGTTTTTACCTAGAAAGGGGTGTGACTGTAGAAGCTACTTCATCAGGAATTTTAAAGCAAATAATAGATGATATCAAGGAGGAGCCTGGATACAAGAAATAGAAGAAAACTATGTTGATGGGTTTCGGTTGAGAAGGAGACCTGTGTAAATCACAAATACTGATATCCTGTTTTTGTGCACTGCGTTGATCTGTGACATTTCCATAGTAGCAGCAGCGGTCGCAGTAAGCAAGACAGCTCACCCTTACCATTCTTGGAGAAAAGCAGAACCTCTGGCCACACAAAGGGAAATAGCTCAATTGAAGAGGTGGTTCAAACAGTGGCCAATGACTTGATCTGCAGAGACAGTGTGCCTTCATTACCTGGTGAGAAAGGTGATTCCTTTAACCAAAAATGATGTTTTGTCCTTCCACTGATCTCATGACTTAAATGGGGAAATGTGTCTCTTCAGTTAGATGATTCACATCAATCAAATCTATTGTTATGTTAGCAACTCTTCCGTACCCAACGGATATGCAGGTCAAATAGGCACATGTCTGGCACTGATTTATTTCAAGATTCTTTTATTCAGTCATGTGCTTAATCTATTCAATCCAACTTCCTTGTGTTTCCATTGGATCTGTGGTTGTGCATAAGGAAACTTAAACAATGTGTGATTCAATATCAAAGTTGTGTTGAATCAATAATTGTAACCCCACTCTGCTCATTGAGCAGATAATTTAATCCAAGGATTCTAGCTCAGCCCTTAACTTCAAGTTCAAGTTCCAACCCTTTCAGTGAGCATGGAAAATAACAAAAAACAATGTTAATCATTTATTGTCTCTCCAGACTCAGCTTCTGTTGCCACTGAGTACGCACATAAATTCGACGAGTCAATGACTAAAGATGAGATTGAAGGGTAATCCTTCCATTGCCTTCTGCCTTCAGAGAGCCATCACCCCTTTCATATGGGGAAGAAACGCAGCTATCAGGATGATTCAGATGAGGTTCTGGATTGGTGGTACTGGAAGAGCACAATAGTTCAGGCAGCATCCGAGGAGCACATAGTACGGGACCAATCGGTTTCTCCTATGGTTTTGGGTGAGTGGTGGTGCTACTTACAGGGATCTCAGTGCTTGGAATAGTTGGTCATCTCCATGTTTGGGGTATCTTGCCATGAGAGTCAGATGGTGAGGACGAGGACCATTCTCTGTAACGAGTGTGAGCCAACAGTTGGGCAGTGCCTGAGTTTTTGAAAAAACAACAAGTACCACTCGATAGCAATGTGCCCAGAGTTTACAAATCTTGAAGAAGAATAAACATTTCACATTGTTAATCTTTGTGATTGAGTTCCCATGCAATGAAGACAAAAATTAATATTTACTGGGATTCCTTGCTCACCCAATCTGTTAAACACAAGCTAAATTTGACTGCTAAGAATGTCCTTGAATTTACACCTTTCAACTGTCCATTAAAGATGATAATAAAATGCAAACGACATGGAGAGTTTGCAGAAGAATTTGATTTAAACGAGAAACGTTTGTGTAGATAAAAAGAGATATTCTAATTGGAAGGATATGGTTAGTGACGGATCAATGTTGGAGCCCTGATTATTCCCTATTCATAATGAAAGGAAAGCCACGTTCAAAATTTGGGGCCACTCTGCAGATTACTGCGATTCCAAATGTAGGTAGATGGAAGCATAGCATTAGAAAGCAATCTTGATAGATTGAGTAAATGAAAAAAAAACACAGATGAGTTTGTGAAGGCAAGTGAGAGTTTGAATCAAAATAGGATATTTCTTGATTGTGAAAATTGAGAGAGAGTGGACTCCTATGAAACTTGATGGGATTGATCCAGCTATATTGTTCATAAAAATATCACAAATAGGTTCAGAAAAGTGATCAAGGGGCCAGTGGATTGTTGACATTGATCTCTACAGAGGACTAGAAAACAAAGAATTAGAAGTCATGCTTCAGCAAATGAGAACCTAGTTAGGCCAAGCTGTCAGGGCTGGGCACCATGGCTTAAGGAGAGTATCACTCTGAGGGGAAGTGCAGTGCAGATTTACTGAAGTGATACTTGGATTCCAAGGCTTAACTTAAGAAGAAAGATTAATCAGATGAAGTGTTAGAGTCAGAACATTAAGGTGTGATAACGGGGAACACTTTTATACACAGAAAGTGGGTAACGTTTGATAAAGTTCCACAAAGAGCGATTGATTGGAAATCATTTGCAAATTTTAAATCTGAGGTTAGTAGATTACAATTAAAATGCTGATGGTTTATGGGACAAAGCATGGGATTTGTCATGATGATGAAGATTACCATGATTTGGGAGAATGGTGGAATAGGCTCAGGAATGGTGGAATAGGCTCAAGAATAGTGAAATAGCTTAATAGCCTCATGTTCTGATGTTGATGTAATCACCCTTATTCTCTGCAAGGGCAACTCCTGTTGTATTTTTCGTTTATGTACCAGAACCTGGCAGCAAATTAGTGACTGCAGTCCTGACCAGAAAATTATCAGGATGAGGGACTTCGCCGGTCTTAATGTGTTTTACAGATGATGAAATGACACAGCCAACATTTAATAGTCCTAATAAATATTGGGATAGGTTGATGGGATCACTCGTGATGCAGCATTATTAGCACGTCTGATGATACTCCAATTACGTTTAAGTGTTGTTGTTGTCTGCACTCAGTCCGGTGTTTTCGTGGATTACAGAGCAAGTTTTAGTTGAGTCGGGGGAAGGAGATCACTTCACTCTGTACTGTCTGTCTTGCTGTCTTTCACTGTCCAGTATTATTTGAGCATGCCCTTCTTGGGGGGACAAGACATTTTCTCTACATTCACCATGGAGATGGTGCAACAGTACAGTGGGGAGGAGGATCTGGGTGCACAGCACCGTGTGTAACTCGTCATACTGCGAGGACAAGCCTTGAAGGAAAAGCCCAAAACAGAGCTGGCCTGGTTGGAGCCCAAGAAAAAGGGAGGAGCTGACCGATGCAGTGATGTGAAACTTAATAGCCTTTCAAAAATGCGATGTTAGAATGTACAGCTCCTTCCAGTAATCCTTCACAGAGAAGGGAGGAAAACCGTTGTCTTTTCTCATTGTAGTGGGCTGTTGTCCAGAATCTAGGTATTCACATCATCTTTCCCCTTATCACTATTCTAGATTGAGTAGAATGAAGTCAATTTTGTTTTTTTGTGTTTCAGATTTTCTGTTCGTTCTTTGAATTTGGATGTTTCCAGTAATGCTGGTATTTGTTACTTTTCCGTCGTTCTCGAAATAGTCACGGTCGTGAGCTGCCTTGAGTCACAGCAGTCTGCAGGGTAAACATAAACATTGAAACCCTCACGTGCTGTTAGGTTAGGAGGTCAGGGTTCTGTAGCAGATTGATGCAAGACTGTTATCCTAACCCAGGAGTCAGGATTTAAATATTTTTGTCTCAATTGATCTCAGCACTGCTGGCAAGGCCAGTGTTGTTGTCCCTTCTTCATTGCACTTGGGAAGTTAAAAGTGAGCCATTTCCTCAAACATCTGCAGTTCACCTGCTACAGGTACAATCACAATGCTGATCGGAAAGAAATACCTGGGATTGTGATCCTATAGCAGTGAAGGAATGATATATTCCTCAGTCAGGACAGTGTGTGGCTTGGAGAGGAACTTACTGGTAAAGGTAATGTTATCTACTTGTCTGTGTCCTTTTAGGTGGCAGAGGTCGCAGGCATTGAAGATTGTGTTGAAGGAGTTTATTGAGTTGCTGCAGTTCATCATATAGTGCACATAGCTCTTCCTGTTTATTGGTGAAGGGAGTGAATGTATATGTTGGTGAATGTGGTGCTGATCAAGCAGGTCGCTATATCCTATCTGGTGTTATGTTTCTTCAGCATCTACTGGGGAGACAGGAAGTGAGTTACTGAGTGAATAATTTTCAGTCTCTGACCTGTTTTTGTTGACATAATGTTGTACAGTTGATCCGGTTCAGTTTCAAGTCGAGGTTAACTCTATTTTGTCAATTGTGAGGGAATCAGTGATGATAATACCACTTAATACCAAAGACATTCCAAGCGATGGTCATTGCTTGGTATGAATGGCATGCATGCTAACGATGCTACCATGATACTGTAGTCACATATGCCAGACTAGTTGTGGGCAGAAGATTTCCTTCTTCAAAGACCATCCATGAATTATTTGCGTTTTTATGGCTGCTTAACATCTTCGTGGACACTTTTATTGAAAACAACTCTTTATTTACAGATTTTCTTCTGGAATTTCTTTCAATATCTCGTTGAAAGAAATCTTCTCCAAATTGTGTATGAGAAGCATGTAGGGGCATCAAAGTTATAAAATATCAAGAAGAATTTGCTGTTTAACAAAATCTTAAACCCTGATCATTCTCTTTCTGGTTTAGTTGCTAATTCATCAGTGGTGTAAATGTGTGATCTCCTTGGGCAGATCTACCCAGGTTTGTCTGTAAATTAGAGCATCATTATACCATGTGTAGGGAGCCACAGTTTAATAAAATAATCTAACCTCTTGTCAAGAGCAAGAAAAGGCTTATTTTAGGAAGAGACGTGAAGCTCAGTTAGGACTCTTGAGAGTTACAAATTAACCAGGAAAGACCTAAAGAGAGAGCTACGAAAAGCCAGGAGGAGACTTGAGAAGTCTTTGTCAGATAGGATCAAGGAAAAGCACAAATCTTTCTATGGACATATCAGGAACAAAAGAATGACTATATAAAGATTAGAGCCAATTAAGGGTAGTTTTGGGAAATTGAACGTGGAGTCCGAGGAGATGGGGAAGCATTAAAATAAATTATTTTTTGTCAACATTCACACTGGAAAAATGCAGTGTTGTCGAGCAGAATACTGTGATGCAGGCTATTAGATGAGACGGGAGTAAGATTCATGAGGATATGATAGCAATTCTGGAAAGTGTGAAAAGATACAAGTCCCCTGGGCCGGAGTGCATTAACCTTGGGTTTCTCGGGGAAGATAGGGAGGACATTGCCGAGCCTTTGTCTTTGATCATTACATCGTCATTGTCTGCAGGAATAGTACTAGAAGAATTGAGGACAGCGAATGTTGATTCCTTGTTCAAGAAGGGGAGTAGAGACAACCCTGCTAATTATAGACCAGTGAGCCTATCTTCAGTTGTGGGAAAACTGTTTGAAAAGGTTATAAGAGACAGGATTTCTAATCATCCAGAAAGGAATGAGTTGATGAGTAACAGTCAACGCAGTTTTGTGAAGGTTAGCTCATGCCTCACAAATCTTATTGAGTTTAAAGTCTGGTTGAAGATTTGTAGCTCGGGTGTTTTTGCTGCAAACGTTTCGTTCCCTGGCTAGGGAACCTCATCAGTGCTATTGGAGCCTCCTGTGAAGCGCTGCTTTGATGTTTCTTCCGGTATTTATAGTGGTTTGTTCTTGCCGCTTCCGGGTGTCAGTTTCAGCTGTAGTAGTTTGTATGTGGGGTCCAGGTTGATGTGTCTGTTGATGGATATTCTTGCCGTTTCCGGGTGTCAGTTTCAGCTGTAGTAGTTTGTGTATGGGGTCCAGGTCTATGTGTCTGTTAATGGAGTTTGTGGATGAATGCCATGCCTCTAGGAATTCCCTGGCTGCTCTCTGTCTGGCTTGTCCTATGATGGTAGTGTTTTCCCAGTCAAATTCATGTTCCTGGTTGTCTGAGTGTATGGCTACTAGGGATAGCTGGTCGTGTCGTTTTGTGGCTAGCTGATGTTCGTGGATGCGGATTGTTAGCTGTCTTCCTGTTTGTCCTATATAGTGTTTTGTGCAGTCCTTGCATGGTATTTTGTAAACTACGTTAGTTTGGCTCGTGCTGGCTATTGGGTCCTTTGTTCTAGTGAGTTGTTGTCTGAGTGTGGAAGTTGGCTTGTGTGCTGTTATGAGTCCTAAGGGTCGCAGTAGTCTGGCTGTCAGTTCTGAGACGCTCCTGACGCTCTTATTGAGTTATTTTGAGAAAGTGACCAAAGAGATGGATGAGGTTACAGCAGTGGATTTCAGTAGGGCATCTGATAAGCATACCCACGGGAGGCTATTCCACAAAATACAGAGGCACCGGATTGTGGGTGATTTAGTGGTTTGGATCGGAAATTGGCTCGCTGAAAGAAGACTGGTGGTTGATAGGAAATGTTCATGCTGGAGTTCAGTAACGAGTGATGTACCGCAAGGATCTGGTTTGGGTCCACTGCTGTTTGTCATTTTTATTAATGACTTAGATCAGGGCATCGAAGGGTCAGTGAATATTCAGATGACATGGAGGTTGATGGAGACGTGGAGAGTGGTGAACGATGTTGTAGTTTACAGAGGGATATAGATAAGCTGCAGAGCTCGGCTGAGAGGTGGAAAACAGAGTTTAATGCAGAAAAGTGTGAGGTGATTCTCTTAGGATAGAACAACAGGAATAAAGAGTACTGGGCTAATGGTAAGATCCTTAGCAATGTAGATGAGCAGAGAGATCTCGGTTCCATATATATAGATCTCTTAAAGTTGCCACATCGGTTGCTAGGGTTGTTAAGAACGCTTACGGTGTGTTATCTTTTTTTGGGGGAGAGGGATTGAGTTTCTGAGCCATGGGGTCATGTTGCAGCTGTAGAGAACCTTGGTGCGGCCGCTCTTGGTGTATTAGATACAGTTCTGGTCACTGCATTATACAAAGGATTTGCAAGCTTTAGAACTGATGTAAATTGGTATGGCGGGAAGATCTTATGAGGAAAGGCTGAGGAACACGATGCTGCTTTCATTGCAGAGAAGAAGGTTGAGAGGTGACTTAATTGAGATATATGAGAAAGTTGGAGGGTTAGATTGCGTGGACAGAGATAGCCTTTTTCCTCAGATAGAAATGGCTGGCACAAGGATATATAGCTTTAGATTGAGAGGTGATAAATATAGGACAGACGTCAGAGATAGTTTCTTTACTCGGAGTTGAAGGGGTATGGAAAGCACTGCCTGTAGTGGACTCACCAACTTTATGGACATTTAAATGGTCATTGGATAAACGTATGGTTGATAATGGAATAATGTAGGTTATATGGGTTTGAGATTGTTTTCACAAGTCCGCGCAACATCGAGGGCCAAAGGGCCTGTACTGTGCTGGAATGTTCTATGTAAGTAGATTAATGTTCAAAGAAGATCGAGCTTACATTGCATGCATTAATTTGATTTCCTTATGCTTCATAAGCTTTCTGTTAAGGTACTGTTCATCCATGCTTGCTATTGGCAAAGTTTATAGTCTACATTGTCGTTACAATGTACATGTTTTTCGTATTTTATAGAAAAGATCCGGGTTTTGTTCTGATCTGATGTTAACACATTCCAAGCCTGTATTTCACGACTCAGTTTCTGTGCTATACGTCGTTTTTTTTTTCTGAGTAATGTAAGAGATGTAATTGTATACTCCGGTTAGTATTCGGTTAGATTAGTAGTTAGTTGAGTTTTGTTTTTTTCCTCACTGTATTTTTTTTTCTGAATGATAGATGTCGGTTATTATTTATTTAAGATTTAATTGTATATCAATGTTTATACTTTGGGATTTTTTTTTCTAAACTTGCAAAACATGTTAAATTTTCAAGAGACATATCTACATAAGATTGGTGTTTGCTAATGAGATACATCAACCCTTGAGACGCAGAACTTGTATTAAGTTGACAATATGTGCACGTTTATTTATGTAGAGGTCAAATCTCTGCAAATCAAAGCTGTATATGGAAGAATACCTGCTGCTACTGAGAATACCATCCGTTGCGTTCATAGTTATTGCGTTTTATTTTACATTCTGTAGAAATGACAGCACAAGGCATTGAGCTTTCAGCCGAATGTATCTGTGCTTCTGTTCTTTCGCTCCCTGTAATCTGGCTCCTACCTGTTATCAGCATCTCCTACAAAGGGGTCCAAACATCTGTGCACTTGATCATGTGCATAAGAATGGGACTCTGTGTTGAGCCATTCATCTGTTTGCATTTAGCAATAATACTTCCTTTTGTAGGAATAATAATTCTTTCATAATTGATCTACATCTCTCTGCCTAAATCTGTTTCCCTGAATAATCATTCCCAAAAAACGAAAAAAAATGCCAATCTCCCATTTGAACTTTTCAATGTATTCAAAGCCTAGCATATTTTTTTTGAATATGCCAAAGCAGGGAGGGTAAGAAAGAGTAAATATTGGGATTCGCATAACCCCATGTATGAAATACCTTTCCTGAATGCTTCAGCATTGGTTTTAAAATTATGACCCCTTGTTCTGGTCTTCCACATAGAAAAACCTCACTGCGACTGCTCTCCAAGTACTGCAGTGTTTTTCTTACCCTCATCTTTTTTTTTTATTTCCCCCCGTTGCCCTGGTGTAACAGTCGCAGAATTAAATTGCAACGTGAAAATGTTCAGTCGTGCCAAGTTTGCTTTGCCTTGCAGTGGTTGCTGTGGGAAACTGGAGCGCCATGCAAATGTTGCAGTAATTGTTCTTCCTGGTGGAATTATCACCTTTATATCATTGTGTAAAGATTTTTTTAGCCGATGAAGAAGATTGTATGAACGATAGAGGATGCCAGCAGGCCTTATTAAGATGGCACCAAGACCAATAGTCTCAAAGCAACAAGAACCTGGCACCGTGCATCACAGTGCCAGGAAGCCAGCTTTGATTCCATCTTCAGGTGACTGTCTGTGTGGAGTTTGCACATTTTCCTCGTGTCTGTGTGGTGTTTATGCCGCAGTCCACAAATATGCAGATTAGTTGGATTGGCCATGTTAAATTGTCCATAGTGCCGAAGGATGTGCAAGCTATGTGAATTAGCCATGGGAAATGCAGGGTTACAGGGAAAGCGTAGGTGAGTGAGTCTGGGTGGGATGCTGTTCGAAAGATAATTGTAGATTCTATGGGCTAAATGGCCTGTTCCAACACTGTTTGTATTCTGTGATTTGTCCCAATCAGTTCACATCAGTGTTACTGCTCCACTAGAGTCTCCTGTCACCTTTGCTCATCTATTACTCTACCCTCTATTCCTCTATGCCTCGTGTCTATCTTCCACATAAACACACGGTTGAGATTAGATTCAACCACTCGCACTTCATTTTTGTAATCCTATTCTGCAGAACTTACAGATCTCCCTGTTGGATTTCTAGGTGATGACTTTGTGACATGAAGGTATTCTCATCCATTTTAAAAGAAACATTCTGTCTGTATCCAGTCTGTTATATCCTCTCATCGTTTTAAAGACCTCTATCACATCCCTTTTTGGCCTCCTTTCAGAGAAGAGAGAATCAGCCTGTCAACCCTTTGCTGATATGTCAACACACATATATCTGTAATGCACCTTGTCAATCTTTTTCTGTGTACCCACTTCGGTTTCTCTTTTTCCATTTATTGTGTGCTGATCAGCCTGAATACAGTATTCAAGTGTGGTTTAAGCAAGGTTTGATTCACGTTGAGCATATTTAATGCATAATTAGGTGGGGATGATGTGCTAAATTACTGGTGTTTTTTCTGATCATTTAGCTTAATGTGAGATACTGCATTTTGATAAGGCAGATCAGGCAGGACTCAATGGTAAGGTCCTGGTCAGTGTTGCAGATGTAAGAGACCTTTGGGTGCAGGTTTGTAGTTCCTTGGAAGCGAAGTTCCAGTCGGACAGAGTGGTGTGGAAGTCGTTTGGTATGCTTGCCTTTATTGGTCAGTGCATTGAGTGTAAGAGTTGGGATGTCATGTTGTGGCTGTACAGGATATTAGTGAGGCCACTTTTTGAAGGATGCATTCACTGCTGGTATGTTATGAACCTTGAAAGGGATTGGAAAAGCTTTAAAAGAATGTTGCGATGGTTGAAGATTTTGAGCTATCGAGAGAGGCTGGAGGATAATCTTCAAAGTGTATAAAATCAAAAGGGGCATGGATAAGGTGAATAGCCAATGTCTTTTCCCCAGGATAGGGGAGTCAAAAACTAGACAACATTAGTGAGAGAGGAAAGATTTAAAAGGGACCTAAGAGGCAACTTTTTCACGCATGTATGGAATGAGCTGCCAGAGGTGGTGGGGGAGGCAGCTAGAATTACAACATTAAACAAGCATATGGATTTAAAGGGATATGGGCCAAATACTGGCAAATAAGACTAGATTAATTTAGGATATCTGGTCAGCATGGATAAATTGGACCAAATTTGTACATCTGAGTCTAACTGATCATCCATTTTTTTGACAATCATAATTTTCTTTTAGTTTGTTGGTTGATGCGCCAAACCCTTGTTTGGTGAAACCCTTTTTTCTCTCCCATACTGTTGCACGTGCTGTAATAAAGGTTGTTTAGCTCGGTTGGCTGGCTTGCTGTTTTGCAATGCTGTGATGCCAACAGCGCAGGCTCGATTCCTGCATCATCTGAGGTGACTATGGAAGCTCCACCTTTTCAAACATGTCCCTCACCTGAGGTGTGGTGTCCCTCAGGTTAAACCACCACTTTTTCTGTCATGACAGAGCAGCCCTACTACCTTCCAAGGCTATGGTGACTTTACTTTTACCCGGTGATAAGTGATTAGAAATTTTATACTCTTTATTGTTTGTTGTATTTCCTATTGGTGCCTTTTGTTATGAGACGTAGGGGAAAGGAAGGAAAATGTGTGATCGTTAAACGCGGTGATAAAGTAGACTTGCAGGAAGGAGAAAGTAAGCAATTCACATGCTGGAAATCACAGTCAAGAATGTTATGCTGGAAAACACAGCAGGCCAGGCAACATCCGAGGAGCAGGAGAATTAACGTTTTGGCATGAGCCCTTCATCAGGAATGAGGTTTGTGAGTCAGAGCTGAGAGATAAATGGGAGGGGGGGGGGGGGTGAGGTTTGGGTGAAGGTAGCTGGGAAAGCAATAGATCGGTGAAAGTAAGGGAGAAGGCGATTACTTAGAGTGTGGAGTGATGGCTGGGTCCAGAGGGCGATGCGGAGTTGCCAAGGCAGGAAGTACAAAAACTGTACCCACACCACTCCCCTCACCTCCTTTCAAGGCCCAAAGGGATCCTTCCACATCCATCAGAAATTTACCTGCACCTCTAAAAATGTCATCTATTGAATCCGTTGCACCCGGTGTGGTCTCCTCTACATGAGATAGATGGGACGCCTTCTTGCAAACCATTTCAGAAAATGGCTCTGGGATGCCCGTACCCATCAACCCCACTGCCCCGTGGCTGAACACTTCAACACCCCCATCTAATTCATCAAGGGCATGCAGGTGCTGCACCTCATCCATCTCCAAACCGTTGCCAACCGACACTTGGAAGAGGAACGCCTTATAGTCTGCCTTCGGACCATGCCATCACACGGGATAAATGTGGATTTCAACAGCTTCCTCATTTTCCCTTTACTCCACATTTTCCGAGTGCCAAGCCTCCAGCTCGGCACCGCCCTCTGGAGCAGTCCATCACTCCCCCTCTGACTGATCACCTTCTGCCCAACTTTCATCCACATATCGCTTTCCCAGCTACCTTACTCCTACCCCATCCACTCCCATTTATCTCTCAGCAAATCCCCCTCCCCCCCGACCTACAAGCCTCATTCCCGATGATGGGCGTATGACCCCCCCAAAAAACGATTCTCCTGCTCCATGGATGCTGCCTGATCTGCTATGCTTTTCCTGCACTACACTCTCGACAATTGCGTTCACAGCAAAATGCTATGCGTTAACTGTCGGTTTCATAGAAAATTGTGGAATTGATTTTGTTAGTTGAGAAATTTGGGCTACTCAATCATCAATGATAACAGCCTGTAATCTGAACAGCTCTTACACGAAAAATAGCAGAGTCACGATGCTAAATGGCACACACTTTTGAGCCAATTTAGGAACTTGAGACTGGGCATCCATGAAGCACTGTTAGCCATCAACAGCAGCAGAAATGTACTCCTGAATCTGTAGTCTTATGGTTTGGCATATCACAAGCTCAACCATTAGCATCAAACCAGGAGTTCAGCCCTTGTTCAATAGAGAGTGCAGGGGGGCATCTCTGAAGCAGCATCAGGCGTACCTAAAAGTGAAGTGCCAAACTGGTGAAGCTATCAAACGGGACTACTTGTTCACCAAACAACATAAACAGCAAATGATAGGCAGAGCTAAGCGATCCCACAACCAGTGAATTAGATCTACATTCTGTAGTCCTGTCACATCCAGTCATGAATGATGGTGGAAAATATTTTTTTTTTAAAAAAAAAGCTTGCTGGAGTAGAAAACTCTCAAGTATCCCTGTCATCAATAATGGTAGAGCCCAACAAATTATTGCAAAAGTTCAGGCGGAACCAATTGCAGAAATCTTCAGTCAGGCAGAGATGATCCATCTTGGCATTCTCCAGTGGTCCCCAACATTGTAAATACCAGTCTTTAATGAATTTGATTCATTCCACACGATACCAAGGAACGGTTAGAAGCACTGGATACTGCAAAGACTATGGACCTGATAACATTCTGGCATCAACCAGACAATATAGAACATTGCCCAGATATGTCCTCAACACAAGGAGAACAAATCCAACCTGGCCATTTCCCGCCCTATTACTGTCGCTTACCAGTAAAGTGATGAAAGGGGTCATCAATAATGCTAACAAGCAGTACCCGTTCAGCAATAACCTGGTTAGCAATACCGAGTTTGGGCCCTGCCAGGGCCACTCCGCTCTTGACCTCATTGCTGCCTTGGTTCAAACATGGACAAAAGAGCTGAATTCCAGAGGGGAGGGGAGGTGACAGGTCTTGACTTCAGAATCGCATTCGTGGCATCAAGGAGGCAGAGCAAAACTGGAATATATGGGTATTGGGGCAAACTCTCCTCTGGTGTCATACATGGGAAGTAAGAAGATGGGTGCGTTTGTAGGACGTCAGTTATTTCAGCTCCAGGACATCTCTGCAGGAGTTCCTCAGGATACTGTCCTGGTTCCACTCATCTTCAGCCCTTTCATCAATGACATTCCCTCCATTATAAGGTCAGAATGTGCACTCATTATTGAACATCCCCAATGTTCAGCACTATTAGTAACTCCTCAGATACTGAAGCAAACGTTGTCTAAATACAGCAAGGGCTGATCAATATACAGGCTGATGGCAAGACATATTTGGAAAACCCCCGTTAAAGATCATCTGCAATAAGAGACAATTTAACAACCATCCCTTGGCATAAATTTCCATCACTGAATTTCCCTCTATTAAATCTCTGAGGGTTACTGTTGACCAGAAACTCAACAGGACATAGCACACAAATATATTGTGGCTACAAAAGCAGGTCAGAGGCTAGGAATACTGTGGCAAGCAACTCACTTCCTGACTCCCCATGTTCACCATCTCCAAGACACAAGCCAAAATGGCGGTGGTATGTTCCCCGCTTGGCTGGAATGGTGGAGATCCAACAACACAGGAAACTTGACACCATCCAGGACATGCAAGCAATTTGATTGGCTAATGTTCAGTAACAGCATTATGTACGATCTCAAGCTGCATTGCAGCGATTCACCAAAGTTCCTTAGGCAGCAACTTATAAATCTACAACCACTTAGATCTCGAAGGACAAGGCCAGCAAGCAGATCCATAGCAGTTTTTCTCATCTGATCATCCCACACCAGAAATTAGTTACATTTAAGACAGTATACAATTAACTAATACTTTGCAAATATCAGTGTTACTAATTCAAATGAAGTATCTTCCGATAACAAGTGGACCATTGTGAAATGTCTGCATGTTGTGCTATTTCTGGAATAACATGCATATAACTGGAAACTGCCTTATTTAATCCTAAAACATCTGTTTTCATCTTATATCTGGCACAATAAATGTTAACAGATGATTATGTGCAACAGTACTATAAAATCGAGACTAGAAATCCCAAATATCAATTTCCAAAATACTCAGTGATGGGTATTGACTTGATTGTTTCACACCCCACTGCGAAATAATGCCATGGACTGTTGAAACCAGACTTATAATTCCTCACCTGATAACTGGCAATTTATGATAGTCAAGTGATATTTGAAGAGTTGTACTTCACTTGGAAAGACAAAGAACCAAAGGCCCAACTCAGATTGGTTAACTTAAACTGAAAACACTCTTGGGTGAATTGTTGTAAAACTTCTGCTTCAATTTAAGATTAATGTACGACATGAATGGGCGGGGAAATGCATTGTGTCAAGTGGATCAGAAGGTTTCAGTTATGATTTACTGCATGTTTTTACAAAATGCGGGGTGAGTCCATACTTGAAGTCACAAACGGAAATTTTAGTGTCATGCGCTCCAATGTAGCAATGGGCAAACCCTTCCCCACCCAGACATTCTGATTTTGAACAATTTACAAGTCTTAAAATGGTGTCACGGGGAACAGGTTTGAGAAACTCTGATCCACTGCATCCTTTAAATAATTGACATTGAGTTGTGTTGGGGTTTCTATCAAATTCTTAATTGTTTTTAATCCTTTTAGACTTGGAAGTGTTGTGGTATCCTTTTATTCCATGAACTCTCACTTGTTTCTGTCCCTGTTTTAGTTTTGTAAAATGAGTCATGTTTAAGCAAACCTTGCTATGTGAGCTGAAATCCACTGTTCCAAAAACGAAAGAGTGAAAGATGGCAATCCTCTTGTTGCTCATTGAACTGTAGTCTTGCATCTGTATTGTCAAGTCTCTGCAGCCACGTCAGCAAAGATCAGAATACCTGGGGCATTTAAGGAATGTTCAGTTATACAGATGAACGATAAACTTTTCCCGCTTTGCCACACATGCTGGTTGGTTCGATATGAATTATTCTGTCCTACTCACACGACTGATTCGTGTGATTTTGAGGTTGGGTGTGAAGTGGGATAGTACATCACAGAGGTGTGAATTTGGAATATTGATTTAAATCACATTCTTCCATTTCCTTTTCTCGTTCCAAGAAAAGATTTGTCAACAGACAAACAGACTTTTACTTTACTTGTGAGTGTACCATCGAGCAACATTTTTTAAAATTCTGTATCCCAATGCTGCTGATATGCTCACCCTTTTTTCAGAAGGATGTGTAGGCTGTGGTTGGACCATTAGGAAGGTAGTGCTTGAGGTTCTCCTACTATGCAAGTCAGAAAGAGAAATGGAGCTGGTGTTGGCTTCACTGAGCTCTGTTGCAATTTGAAATTAACGAACCTCAGCAGAAGGAGTTGTGTTGAGCCGGAAGGTGTAGGGTGGATGGGTATAAATTGTTGTATGGAACACTTGGAAGTTTTGTTTAAAATGTGAGGTTTTCTAGAGTATCTAAAAGATAAAGCAATTTTGGGGTAATACTCAGCTGCTTCTTTTTTTTGTCGACTAGTCTCCTGTCCACTGCTTCTTTTCTGTCTTTACGTCTCATTACTGGGCTTCTCTCAGTGTCTGTTTTCCCAAACAGCATCCCAAATTCCAGTTGTACATCTACAACCAGCTGGGCAAGGACTTTACAACCTTTCATTCTTACTGATCGAGCATGGTCTGTTTCATCACATGCATGTGGATGATGTGGGGGTCGGTGGAGAGGCAAGAGAAAGGAATTGTTTTGAGAAATGTGCATTCCTTTGTCTTAACTGAGGCTTCACGTAGATGCAGCAAGGTGCTGGTTGTCAATTACCGCAGACTTTTTAATTAATCTGGAACGTACTTTAAAGGAGGCATGACTGTGAAAGCAAGAAGCTGAAGTTACTCAAAGAGTCTTAAGATGCACGTGCAAACAGGATACTATTAAAGATTGACTTGTTTAATGCTGAGTTAGACTTTCGCAAATAGCCTGTCAGAGTTCGCAGACCACTAATCTTGATAAAGGTAGCTTTAGAAATCTAAAATTTGATTTGCAAGCTTGAATATTCCATTAGCAATGTCCCTTTAAGAGTATAATGCGTGTTTGGTGAACATTTGAAGGTATTCTGATGAATCTGAAAACTTAATTGGTATGTAACTGTCACAGTGGACATGAGAACCTCCAACTACATACAGCTACGTTTGTTAAAACCCCTGACAGTTTAATAGTGCTTTCAGATTGCAGATCTTTGTTTAAAATTGAAAGCACTGATAACAAATATAATTCAGGGCTCAGAGCTGCATTGAGTGGCATGCTGAACAAGTTCACGAGCATTTTGGATAATTTAAGCAATGGCTGGAATTCTGTGCTGATTTCTAATTTGAATTTAATCTTATTTCAGAGCTATTTAATTTCCCTTTTTTATATTTTGTTTTAAACTGCATTCAAAATGAAGTTTGGTCCTTGAATGCTGTTCTGCAGCTCCTTCATTGATACCCAGAGAAAAGACAAAAACTTCTCACCCGGTCAAAAACTGTCGTACATCGCCCTCTCCCCCAACCCAGTCATACACCACATCCTCCCGCCAAAACCGTCCAACAACGCCCCCTCCCCCCAGCTCCATCCAAAAGCACCCCCTCCCTCAAAACCCGTATAACACTGCCTCCTCCCCCAACCCCGTCCAACCCTGTTGCCTCCCCCAACGCCGTCCAAAACCGACCCCTCCCCACAGCCCGTCCACTCCCCCAGCCCGTCCAAACCATCCCCTCCCCAATCCCCACCAACACTGCCCCCACCACCAACCCCCATCAACACCGCCACCTCCCCAACCCCCTCCAACACTGCCCCATCCCATAAACCTGTCCAACACCGCCCCTTCCCCAATCCCATCCAAAACCGCCCCCTCCTCCACCCCGTCCAACACAGCCACCACCCCCAATGCGTCCAATACCGCCCCCTGCCCAAACCCCGTCCAGAACTGACCCCTCCCCCAATCCCACCTAAAACCACCTCCTCCCCAACCCCGTCCAACACCGCCTTCTCTCTATCACCGTCAACCTCAAAAATGCCCCCACTGCCAACCCCATCGAACACTGTCCCCACCGCCAACCACATCCAACACCGCCCCCTCCCCCAAGCCCCGTCCAACACCACCACCTCCCCCAACGCCGTCCAACACCGAAACTCCATCTAGCCCCGTCCAACACCGCATCCTCCCCAACCCTGTCCAACCCCGACACCTCCCCAACCCCGTACAACACGGTCCCCTCCCCAACTTCACCTAAAGCCTCCACTTCAAAACCCCATCCAACACAGGCCCTCATCAAACAAATCCAATACCGCCCCTCCCCAATCCTGTCCAGCACAGCCCCCACCACAACCTCATCCAAAGCCACCCCCTTCCCCAACTACGTCCAACAAAACCCCGTCCTCAACCCCATCCAACGCCGCCCCACCCCCAACACCAACCAACACCTGACCGTCCCACCAACATCGACCCATCTCAACCCCGTCCAATACCTCCTCCTCCCCAATCCAGTTCAACACTGATCCCTACCCCCACACCCGTCCAACACCGCAAACTCCCTTAACCCCGTCCAACACCGCCCCCTACCCCAATCCCTTCCAACACAGGCCCCTCCCCAACGCTGACCAACTCTGCTCCTTCCCCAACCCCGTTCAACACTCCACCCTCCCCCAAACCCGTCCAACACAGACCCCTCCCGATTTTCATCCAACACCGCTGCCTCCCACCAACACGGCCCCACCCCAACCCCGTCCAAATCCACCCTCTCCCCAACCCCGTCCAATACCACCTCTCACCCCAGGCCCGAACAACACCGCCGCCTCCCCCAGGCCCGTCCAAATCGCCCCTCCCATCCAACACTGCCCCCATCACCAACCCCGTGCAACAATGCCTCCTACCTGCATCCCTATCCCACACTGCCCCTCCCCGACCCAGTCCAACACCGCCACAACCCCAACCCCGTCCAACACCGCCCCCTGCCCAAACACCGTCCAGCACCGCCCTCTACCCCAGCCCCTTCCAACACCGCAACCTCCCCTAACCCCGTCAAACTACACCCCATACCCCAATCCCTTCCAACACAGCCCCCTCCCCAACCCCATCCAACCGTCCCCCTCCTCCACCCAGTCCAACACCGCCACCACCCCAACCCCTTCAAACACCACTCCCTCTCCAAACCCCATCCAACACCGGCCCCTCCCTAACCCTGTCCAAAACCGCCCCGTGCCAAACCCCGTCCAGCACCGCACACTCACGGAAACCCGTCCAACACCACCCCCTCCCCAACCCCATCCAACATCCCCCCAACACCAACCCCATCCAACACAGCTCCTTCCCTGCAACCCTATCCAACATCGCCCCCGTCCAACACGGCCGCCACCCCCAACCCCATCAAACACCACCCCCTCGCATAACCCTGTCCAACATCGCCCGCTGCCCAAACCCAGTCCGGCACTGCCCGCTCCCCCAATCCCTCCCAAAACCGCCACCTCCCTGCAACCCCATCCAACATCATCCCTCCAACATTTCCAACACGACCCCCGCCCCAACGTCATCCAAATCCTCACACTTCCCCAACCACGTCCAACACAGCACCCTTCCCAACCCCATCCAATGCAACCCACCCCCAACACCATCCAACACCTGACCCTCCCACCAACATTGACCCATCCCAACCCCGCCCAACACCGCCCCCTCCCCAACCCAGTTCAACACCGATCCCTACCCCCAGGCCCGACCAACACCGCACCCTCTCCCAAACCCATCCAACTCCGCCCGTTTCCCAACCCCATCCAACACCCCCCAACATCAACCCGTCTAACACAGCCCTCCCTGCAACCCCATCCAACATCGCACCTCGCCCCACCCCGTCCAACACCGTCTCCACCCCAACCCCACCAAAACCACCTCCTCGCCCAACCCTGTCCAACATCGCCAGCAGCCCAAACCCCGTCCAGCACCGCCACCTCACCCAATCCCGCCCAAACCGCCTCCTCCCCAATCCCGCCCAAAACTGCCGCCGCCCCAACCCATCCAACACTCCCCCCAACACCAACCCCGTCCAACACAAGTCCCTCCCTGCAATCCCATCCAACATCACCCTCTTCCCATACCCGTCCAACAGGGCCACCGTCCCAACCTCATCCAAAGCCTGCCCCTTCGCCAACCATGTGCAACGCCACCCCATCCCCAACAACGTCCAACGCCACCCCGTCCCAAACCCAGTCCAACACCAACCCCTATCCCCAGACTCGTCCAACAATGCAAACTCCTCTAACCCCATCAAACTCCGCCCCTACTACAATCTCTTCCAACGCAGCCACCTCCCCCAACCTTTTCCAACACCTCTCCTCCCCCAACCACATTCAACACCGGACCCTCCCCCAAACCCGTCCAACACTGCCCCTTCCCCAACCCCATCCAACAATCCCCCCAAGACAAACCCCTTTCAACACTGCCCCCTCCCGGCAACCCCATCCAACATCGCACACTCACCCCACCCTGTCTAACACGGCCGCCACCCCAACCCCGTCAAACACCACCCCCTCGCCCAACCCCGTTCAACATCACCCGCTGCCCAAACCCCGTCCAGCACCGCCCCCTTTCCCAATCCCGTTCAAAACTGCCTGCTGCCCAACCCCGCTAACACCACCTCCTCTCTATCACAGTCCCTTTCTAAACTGCCCCCTCCCCAACCCCATTGAACACTGCCCCCACCACCAACCATATCGATCCCGGTCCTCCCCAACCCCATCCAACACAGGCCCCTCCCCGCAACCCCATCCCACACTGCCCCCATCCACAACCCCGTCCAACACCGGCCCCTCCCCGTAACCCCGTCCAATACTGTCTCCTCCCCCCAGCCCCGTCCAACACCACCACCATCCGCAATGCCGTCCAACGCTGCCCACACCCCCAAAACCATCCCACAACAAAACTCCCACAGCCCCATCCAACATTGCATCCTCCCCCAACCCTGTCCAACACCATCGCCGCCCCCAACCACGTCCAACCCGGCCCCCTCCCCAACCCCATCCAACACACCCCCCTCCCCAAACACATCCAACCCATCCCTCCCCAACCCCGTCCAACACCTGGCCCTCCCACCCACATCGACCCTTCCCAACCTCGTCCAACACCACCCCCTCCCCAACCTCGTCCAAAACCGCCCCCTCCCCCGCCCCGTCAAATACCGTCCCCTCCCAACCCTGTCCAACACCGCGCAATCCCCCAGGCCTGTCCAAACCATCCCCTCCCCAAACCCATCCAACACTGCCCCCACCAACAACCCCGTCCAAAACCGCCCGCTCCTTGCAACCCCATCCAACATCGCCCCTCGCCCCACCCTGTCCAACACAGCCACACCCCAACCCCGTCAAACAGCACCCCCTCGCCAAAACCCCTTCCAACACTGCCCCTTCCCAACCCCGTCCAACATCGCCCCCTGCCCAAACCCCGTCCAGCACCGACCCCTCCCCAATCCCGCAAAAAACTCCTCCTCCTAACCCCATCCAGCACTGCCTCCTCTCTAACACCGTCCTCTTCAAAACTGTCCCCTCCCCAACCCCAACGAACACTGCCCCATCACCAACCGCATGCAACACCGCCCCCTCCCCAACCCCGAACAACACTGCCCCCTCCCCGAAACCCCATCCAAACTGCCCCGTCCCACAACCCCATCCAACACCAGCCCCTCCCTGCAACCCCATCCAACACTGCCCCCACCAAAAACCCAGTCCAGCACTCCCCCTCAGCCCCGTCCAACACCACCACCACCCCCAATGTTTTCCAACTCTGCCCACACCACCAAACCGCTCAATACCAAAACTCCCCCCAGCCCTGTCCAACAGTGCATCCTCCCCCAACCCTATCCAACACCGTCGCCACCCCCAACCCCATCCAACACCGCCCCCGCCCCAATCCCGTCCAACACGGCCACCTCCCCAACTTCATCGATAGTCTCCCCTTCCCAACCCCATCCAAGACAGCCCCCTCCCCAACCACATCCAATAGCGCCCACTCCCCAGTTCAGTCCAACACAGCGCCCCCAACCTGATCAAAAACCTCCCCCTTCCCCAAGCACGTCCAACACAGTCCACTCCCCAACCCTATCCAACGCTGCTCCACCCCTAAAATCGTCCAACACCTCCACCTCTCCCAGGCCCGTCCAACACTGCACCCTCCCACAACCCCGTCCAACACCGCCCCCTCCCCAACCACATCCAGCACTGCCCCCACCACCAACCTCGTCCAGCAGGGCCCCCTCCCCCCAGCCCCGTCCAACACTGCCACCACCTCCAACCCGTCCAACTCTCCCCACACCCTCAAAACCGTCCACCTCTGAAACTTCCACTAGACCTGTCCAACACCGCATCCTCCCCAACCCTGTCCAACCCCGTCACCGCCCCCAACCCCGTCCAATACCGCCCCCTCCCCAACCACGTCCACCACGGCCCCCTCCCTAAATTCATCCAATACTTCCCTTTTCCAACCCCATCCAACAGAGCCCCCTCCCCAACCACATTCAATACCACCCCCTTTCTAATCCCGACCAACACGGCCCCCGCCCCAACCTCATTCAAAGCCCCCACCTTCCCCACCCACGTCCAACACAGCCTCCTCCCCAACCCCATCCAAAGCCGCCCCACCCCAACACCGTCCTACACCTGACCCTCCCACCAACATCAACCCATCACAACACCGTCCAACACCGCCCACTCACCATTCTCGTTCAACACAGACCCGTCCCCCCAGCCCCGTCCAACACCACTACCTCCCCTAACCCCGTCCAACACTGCCCCCTACCCCAATCCCTTCCAAGACAGCCCCTCCCCAAACCCTGTCCAACACTGCCACCTCCCCCAACCCCGGCCAACACTACCCCATTACCAATCCCGTCCAACACCGCCCCCACCCGAACCCAATCCGACACCTCCACCTCCCACCACCACTACTCCAGCCCCAAGCCCATCCAAATCTGTCACCTCCACAACCCCATCCAACACCGCCTCTCCCCAGGCCCATCTAAACTGCCACCTCTGTAACCCCATCCAACAGTTGCCCCCACCACCAAACCCGTTAACACCGCCCCCTCCCCGCAACCCCATTCAGCACCGCCACCACCCCCACCCAGACCCGGTCCGACACCACACCCTCGCCCAAACCCGTCCAACTCCACCCCTTCCCCAACCCTGTCCAAACGCGCCCACTCCCCAACCCCGCCAACATCACCCCCTGCCCAAACCCTGTTCATCACCACCCGCTTCCCCAATCCCACTCAAAACCACCCCATCCCCAACCTCATCCAATTCCGCCCCTACCCCAGACCCCTCGAACAGCGCCCCTCCCCAACCACATTCAATACCACCCCCTCGCCCCTTCCTGCAACCCAATCCAACATTGCCCCGGTGCCCCACTCCGTCCAACACCTCCGCCGCCCCATCCCCGTGAATCACCACCTCCTCGCCCAACCCTAGTCCACAACCGCCCCCGACCCAAACTCCGTTCAGCACCGCTCCCTCTCCAATCCCGCCCCAAACCGCCTCATCCCAATCCCGCCCCAAACCGCCCCCATTCCCAACCTCGTCCAACACTGCCCCTCGCCCCAGCCCCGCCCACCACCGCCCCCTCCCGCAAACCTGTCCAACACCGCCCCCTTCCCAACCCTATCCAACATCACTCCCTCACCCCACCCCGTCCGACACTGCCGCCAACCCCAACATGGTCAAGCACCACCTCCTCGCCCAAACTTGTCCAAAACGCCTCCTCCCCAACCCTGTCCAACACTGCCCCACCTCCAACCACATCCAACACTGCCCCACTCCCCAGCCCTGTCGAACACCGCTACCACCCCCAACGCCATCCAACGCTGCCCACATCCTCAAAACCGTCCAACATGGCCCCCTCCCCAACCTCATCCAAAGCCTCCCCTTTCCCCAACACCATCCAACACTGCCCCCTCCCCAGCCCTATCCAACTCTACCCACCCCCAACTCCATCCAACACCTGACCCTCCCACCAACATCGACCAATCCCGACCCTGTCCAACCCTGCCCCCTACCCAACCCCATCCAACACCTCCCACTCCCCCAGCCCCGTCGAACACTGCCACCTCCCCTAACTACGTCCAACACTGCTCCCTTCCCCAATCCCTTCCAACACAGCTCCCTCCCCCAACCCTTTCCAATACCGCCTCCTCCCCAATCATGGCCCATCCCCAACCCTGTCCAACACCACCCCCTCCCGAAACCCATCCAACACCTCTGGCTCCCACCAACTCCGCCCCACCCCCAATCCAATCCAACTCCGCCCCCTCCTCAACCCGGTCCAAATCCGTCCCGTCTCCAACTCCGTCCAACATTGCCCCTCCCCCAAAGCCGTACAACACAGCCCCCTCCCCAACGTCATCCAACTTCTCCCCCACCTCAACCCTGTCCAACACCTTCTCCTCCCTTTAACACTGCCCCTCTCCCAACGCCATCCAAATCCGCACCTCCCACAACCCCGCCCAACATTTCCACCCCCATAACCCAACCAATACTCGCTCCCTCCCCAACCCCGTCCAACACCTACCCCTCCCACCAACATTGACCCCTCACCAGCCCCCTCGATCACCACCCCCTCCGGGGACCCATTAGAACATCTCCAGTTCTGGCCCGACCCGGTCTCTCTCTCTCTCCCGTCTCTCTCACCCCCGTCTCTCTCTCACACTCTCTACCACACTCTCTCTCTCGCGTGCCTCCTCGCTCTCTCTCTCTCGCACCCTCTCTCACTCTCTCGCCCCCTCCCTCTCTCTCTAGCGTGTCCTCTCTCTCTCGCCCCCTCTTTCTCTCGCTCTCCCCGCGTCCCTTTCTCTCTCTTGTCCCTTTCTCTCCCTCTCTCGCACCTTTCTCTCTCTCTCCCACACGCGCCTTTCTCTCTCTCCCTCTCTCTCTCTCTCGCCCGTTTCTCTCTCACACACTCCTTTCTCTCTCTCTCCCCCCCCCCTTTCTCTCACTCTCTTGTCCCTTTCTCTCTCTCTCTCTCTCTCTCACCCACATTCTCCCTCTCGGCACTCTCTCTCTCTTTCGACCTCTCTCTCTCTCTCGCCCCCTCTCTCTCGCTCCCTCTCTCTAGCCCCTCTTTCTCTCTCTCTCTCGCCCACTCTCTCTCGCCCCCTCTCGACCCCTCTCTCTTCCGTCCCCTCACTCTCTCTCGCCCCCTCTCTCTCCACCACCCCGTCTCTCTCTCGCCCCTCTTTCTCTGTCTCGCCCCTCTAGCTCTCTCGCCCCTTTCTCTCCCCGTCTCTCTCTCTCTCGCCTCCCTCTCTCTCGCCCCTCTTTCTCTCTCTCGCCCCTCTTTCTCTCTCTGCTCTCACTCTCTCGCCCCTCTAGCGCTCTCGTCCCTCTCTCTCTACTCCCTCGCGCGCTCTCTGTCTCTCTCGCTGCTCCTTCCCTCTTCCTCCACATTATCGCTCTCACCCACTGTCGCTCTGTTGCGCTCTCCCCACCATCTTGCCCCTCTACTTGTGTATCTCTCTCTCTCTGGACCCATCTCCCCCTTGCTCACTCTCTCTCGTGTCACTCTCGTCTCATCTCCTTCTCTCTTTCCTCCCTCTCTCTCGTTCTCGCCCCCGTCTCTCACTCTCTATTACATTCATCTCCCTCCTTTTCTTGCCCCCTCTCTCGACCCAATCCCTCTCTCCTCCCTCTCTCTTTTGCTGAGCTCCGCTCTTTCTCTCACTCAGCCTCTCTCTCTCTCTCTCTCTCCTGCTCGACCTCTGTCTCTCTTTCTCTCTTCGCCTGTCTCACTCGCTATCTCCCTCTCTAACTCCCTCTCTCTCGCTCCCTCGCTCTCATCCTCTCTCTCTCTCATGCACGCTTCTCTCCTTCTCACACTTGCTCTCTCTTTCCTCTCTCTCACCATCTCTCCATCTCTCTCAGTCTCACTCGCCCTCTCTCTCCCCTCTCTCTCTTTCACACACCCTCCCCCTCTCTGCCTATCTGACCCTCTCTCGATCTTGCTCTCGCCGACTCTCTTCTGTCCCCTAATTCTGTCTCTCTCGTTTCTTTTATCCCTCCATCTCAACCACTCTGTCTCTGTCTCTGTCTCTCTCTCTCTTTCTTTCTGTCTCGCCGTCTCTTGCCCCTGCGCTCTTACTGTCACCATCTCTTTCTCCCGCCCCCTCTGTGTCAAACCCCCTCTCACGGACACCTCTCTCTTTCCTCACTCTCTCGTCTCTCTCACCATCTGTCTCCCTGTCTCCGCCCATCACACTCTCTTTCTTGCCCTCGCTCTCTTTCTTGCCCTTGCTCTCTCTCATCCCATTTCTCTCTCATTCTCCTCCTCTCTTTCGACCCCTTTATCTCTCTTTTGCCTCCCTCTCTCTCTCGAACCTTGTTTCTCTCTCCTTGCTCCTTCTGTCTCTGTTGATCCCCCCTCTCAACCCCAATCTCTCTTGCCCATCTCTCTTTCTCGCTCTCTTACTGCCTCCCTCTCTCGATCCTTCTTTCTCTCACCCCCTCTCCTTGCCCCTCCTTCTCTCTCTCTTGCCCTCCTCTCACTTCCTCTCTGTCGCCTCTATGTCTCTCCCGTACCATCTTTCTCTCTCTCTCTCACCTCAACACTCTCTCACACTCTAACGCTCTCTTGTCCACTCTCTCTCACCCTCATTCTCTCACTCGCCCTCTCAATCACTCTCTCACCCTCTCACTCACTCTCTCACCCTCTCCCTTGACCACCCTCTCTCTTTCTTTCTTCTCTCTCTCTCTCTCTTTCATTCCCCTCTCTCGCACTCTCTGTCTCTTCGGCCTTCTCTCTCTTGTCTTCTCGATCTCTCTCTTGCCATTCCGGTCTTTTTATGCCACCCCTCTACCTCTCACCCCTGTTTCTCTCTCTCTCTCGCCCTCTCACTTTCTCACCCCCTCCTTCTCTATCTCTCTTCCCTGTCTCCTCTTCTCTCTCTCTCTCGCCTCCCCATCTCTCTCGTCCCCTTTCTCTATCGCCCCCTCTCTCGCACTTCTCTCAGTTCACTCTCTCTTTCAGCTCTGTATCTCATTACCTCTCTCCCTCCCTCACTCTATCTCTCCCTTGTTCCCCTCTCTCTCTCCCCGCTTCTTCTCTATCTTTCTACCTTTTCTCACTCTCGTGCCCTCTCCCTCGGTATCTCTCTCTCTCTGCTCCACCTCCCTCCGTTTCTCTTTGCCTGAATCGCTCTCCCTTTTCTACCTCCCTCCCTCTCTCTCTGACACATTGTGTCTCTCTTATCATTCCCTCTCCTTCTGACCCAGAGACTAGGGGGGAAGTGGAGGGGGGGGGGGGTGGTGTCGTTGTGGCTGCTTGTGGGGGGGTGGGAGTCAGAAAATAGAGAGATGTGGGAAGTAAGAGTAGGGCAAAATAGGGTAGAGTCGGAATTGTGGTAGGGAGACAGAGATGGCAGAGTGAGGGTGAGTGGGAGAGTGAAGTGTGCAGGCAGGTAGAGAAATGAGGGTTGGGGATGTGAGAGAGAGAGGGGGAGTGAAAGGGGGAGGTGGTGAGAAAGAGTGGGTGTGCAGAAAGTGAGAGAGAGGGAGGGAAATGATGAGAAAGAGTAGTGGAGAGGAAATGTGGACGCCAGGCTGCAATGGAGGGACAGAGGGATTTAAACGCAGCTCATGAGCTCTGGGCGTGGTGCCATCTCCCTCCTTGAGGACCATGACTTGGGCCTGAGTCTGTCTCTCTCCAGCTCAGCTTCTCCAACACAAAGACACGCAACGACGGTCACTCTGCCACTCGGCACTCTTTAATGAACAATTTTACTGTTTACAGATGGAAGTGATGGATGCAGTCAGTGGGATGGTGTATTTCTCACTTGCCTCTGAGTTGTGAGAAACATTGAAATGTTTTCCTGTAACCCCCCTGTGGGATAAGGATGGACAAACCAACGCTACCCTCAGTCTGTTACCATAGCGACAGGCTGCTCCATCGCTGAAACACTGAACTGAAATGAGAAGATCCCGGATGGACTGATTAATGAGGGAATTTGATGGATGGATGGATGGATGGATGGATTTGGGTGAAGGGATATTTCAGCATATTCTTCAGCTGCTGCCTGAACTTAGTCTGGGTCACGGCATAAATCGCGGTGTTCGTGCAGCAACTGAGGAGCTGCAGCATGAAGCCCAATTCCTGCACAAAGGGATGGAGAGACACAGACCGATGCCTAATATTATGCGTCCTGCCACATATAGAATACAGCATGAACGTTGACCATAACAGGATGAAATTGGCCGAGATCACATACAGTGAAATGATGGATTTTTTTCGGTTTCTCATTTCTATGTCAGACTCAGCATCCCCATTGGTGTGTGCGCGGATTCTCCTGCGGGCTCTGCTGGTCACTAAAATGTGTCTGACGGTGAGAACATTGAGCAGCAGAATCAGGAGAAATGGGGTTAGAATGTGGTGGAGGAACTCGATTGTGACCCAGACACTGGAGAACAGAACAGCATCTGTTACATCACAAAACCAGGGGATGTTCACCAGCCAATACCGAGCCGTGAGCATAAAATACCAGGAAATGCCCTTTAAACAGCTCAGCACGGTCACTGCTCCCAGAACCACAGCCGCCGTTTTCTCACTGCAATATTTACTTTTGAGCTTCTGGCAACAAATGGCCACAAACCGATCAAAGGTGAAAGTGGCGGTGAAACAGACAGAGCAGTCAGTGTCTGAATAAAGCAGGATGGCGTGGATATTACACATAGCGACGGAGTCCACCAGGAAATAAAACTGTTCCCAGAAAACAATGGGAAAGAGTCTCAGCATCAGGTCGAGGATAATGACCAGGAGATCCGCCGGTGCCATGGCCCCCAGGTGAAGTCTGACACATGGAGACAATTCACAATCTTTATAAAGCAAGACGTAGATGGTCACTACGTTAACTGTGAGGAAGGAAAACAAACCCATTATCCATCATCCTGGAGGCAAAGGGAGCCGTTTGATTGGGGACCCAGTGAGATTTTCAAATGTGTCCCTGTATTCAGGGATTTATTAAAATAATTGGAGCTGGAATAACAAATGGGAAGGTCTGAATTATTGACAAAAATGTGACATAAACCACAAGAAACCCTCCCTCCCCAAACACACAGTGGCACATCCATGTGGACAGATGGTTTCGAGAACATTCCCACACACTTGATCACTCGAGAGCAGACACAGGTCACTCCTTCACATATCCTAATACGGAGGGTGTAAACGTTGCTGTCTTGAAGGATTCTCTTCCTGTTTCCTGAAGACAAACGGAGTTTAGAAATTTCGGTATTTTGCTCTAAATTGTGGTCGATCCGGTGTCGTGAAGAAATGTAAACGCAGGGAAAACGTATTCACCCCTTTAACTGCCTGTGGGGCCTTTGGCACAGTGTCTCCTTCTCCCTGGAACGGGATCTTATTGTTTGTTCAATTTACTGAAATCCGGCTGTTCACAAACAATGTTAGGGGCAGAACGTTCCGAGGAATGTCTGTTATAGAATGTCAGGGGCAGAACATTATGGTGAATGTCAGTTGTAGAATGTCGAGCACAGAACGTTTCAGGGAATGTCAGTTATAGAATGCTGGGGACAGAACGTTCCGGGGATTGGCAGTTATAGAATGTTGGGGACAGAACGTTCTGGGAAATGTCAGTTATAGAATGCTGGGGACAGAGTGTTCCAGGGAATGTCAGTTAAAGAATGGTGGGGACAGAACTTTCCGGCGAATGGCAGTTATAGAATGTTGGGGACAGAACATTCCGGGGAATGTCAGTATAGAATGTTGGGGACAGAACGTTCCGGGGAATGTCAGATTTAGAATGTTGGGGACAGAACGTTGCTGGGAATGTCAGTTTTAGAATGTTGGGGACAGAACATTGCTGGGAATGTCAGTAATGGAATGTTGGGGACAGAACGTACCAGAGAATGTCAGTTATGGAATGTTGGTGATATAACGTTCCTGGGAATGGCGGTTATAGAATGTCGGGTCAGAACGTTCCGTGGAATGTCAGTTATGGAATGTTAGGGACCAGTGCATTGATCTGTAAACCCGGAGGAGTAACCCTCTCAGCATGTCGGGCTGTGTGCACTACCCCAGTGCATTGCTCTGTAACACTGTTAGATCCCTTTCCAATGTTGGGAAACTTGCAGCCCAAGTTGGGAGTGACAGGATTTGCAGTTCCCATCTATTTACAGATCCCTATCTCCATTGTGCCATGACAAGGGGGTGCTGTGGGTGTGAACATCACTGCCAGAGAGAGTTGGCTGGGAAATCAATTTAAATATCACCACATGGGATGGGTTTGTGGTTTAAGCAGAGAGGGGGATACTGAGAGACAGTGTAATGGAAGGATTTGTTTCCATGTTTTAGAATGCTGAAAAGTGGATAATTTGGTAGTATTCTGTAACATGAGCCAGTCTTCCCAGGAAAGATGGTAAAAAGCGATATTGGCGTGAGGTCAGATAAGCATTTGTTCTGCAACTTTCTAACTGGAAGTGGTCTCAACAGAATCTATGACTCATTGAGCTGAATCTAACAATAATTCATCTCAGTGACAGTTTCATTGAGTGTGGCAGAGGGATTATCTACACAAAGCTGAGATAGTTTCCTGGTGCTATCTTATCGAGTTCACCTCATTAACTATCCATCCCACCCCATGGTGTCCCTTTCATTCAACGCCAGCCCAATTCTCCCACCCATCCTGGCTGGAGGTACTCACCATTGCCACGGTGCCCCTGAAGATTCCGTGATCCCTGGCACTGGTGCCATCTTTAAAAGGCCAATTTGCGCACAGTTGAGCTTTCTCTGTTACGAGTTGCCGAGCACATTTTACCCCAAGCATGGCAAATAAGTGGCAATTACACCACGGTTTGTCGATAGGCGCACAGAAAGCCTGGTAGATGGGCTAGTACAGGTGGGGGAATTCTCTTCCCAGAGGAAGCCACACCACCAGACCCACCGAGCATGGTCTGAGCTCACCATCCACCTCAGTGCAGTATCTGCGCTCTGAGGAAATGTCCAGCAATACAGGACAAGCATCAATAACCTTTCCCGCTCTATCAGGATAAATGTAACCGTATTCTCTCTGCACTCTCACAATGAATATCTGTTATAGCATCGGCTCCCGAACAAGGCTCATGCTCCACCATTCTTATTGCCGCATGCAGCACCTTCGCTCTCTCCCCTCTCTCTCTCTCTCTCCCCCCTCTACCTCTCCTTCCCTCCAATGCGACCCCCACACTAATAACACTAAATTGATACAACACTGTGGACTGACTCCCTACAGATACCTCACTATGTCCCCCCTTCCCACCTTGCCTCTCTTCCTCTCCCCCTCTCTCCCTCTCCTCTGTCTCTGTCTCTGTCTGTCTCTCGCTCTTTGTAACCCGGTCCACTTTATCCCCCCCCACACCCACATTAATAACACTGCATGGATACAGCACTGTGGACTGACTCCCTCCGGATTCCTCAACATGACCCCAACCCCCACCTACACCAGCACTAAAAGCAGGGCCACCCCCTCCCACCCTCAGTCGCATTCTCCCTTGCTCCTATTCCAGGAGAAACAGCCTGGAATGGGACAGAATGGGCCAATCTGGGTGGTGGAGTGCCCGATATCCATTCCCTCATCCCCTTCCCCCGCCTTGTGGGCGGGGGGGTGGGGCGGGTGGGAGGAACCTGGTACGAGCTGGAGAGGACTGGGACGCATCGTGTTGAGATTCTGAAACATCCACGTCCCACTGTCCGAGTAAGTAGCAATGTTCAGTGAAGGGCATTTCTCATTTTAATCCCACTGGCAGCTCCGTTTCCCACCGGCACAATTTAGAATCCGTGGCCTTGATGCCATCTCATTTTTGTGTCGAGCTGGTACAAAGGGAATCCCCACGGTCTCGGTGGGCAGGAGGGTGGGCTCCCAACACATCATCACTACCACCTCCCAGGAAGGGAGCACCGAGACTCTGTCCGACACCTCCTCCTGCAAACAGCTCAGATACTGAAACTAATCTGTGCTCGTTACTGCTCTCCCCTCTTCTCCTGACATCTTCAACAATCTATGCTCATATACACCCAGCGCCCTCTCCTCCTGCTCCCCCTTTATAATGGTACAGCCTGTTTTATATTGTCGATTATTGTCTTTCTGACCAAAGTGCATCACCTCATACTGCTCTGCATTGATCCACAACTGCCATACACCTGAACACTACACCAACGTGTGATTGTCCTATTAGATTTCCTCACCGTCCTCCATAGACTTTACAATTCTTCCAGGTTTGGTGCTATGTACAAACACTGAAATTGTCAATAGCATCACAGTCCCCATGAAGCAAATGAAATCCTGTGTGAGCAAGTGAAATACTGATATATTCCCATGGACGGAGTTGAATAATGACGTGCTGTCAATGGAGTAACAAAATGCCTGACACACACCAGACGGAGCGAATGAAATATTGACAAACCACAGAGCAAAAGAAACACGGTTAAGCTCCACTTATCTATATTTATCAGGGTATGATGTGATGAAGTTGAAAGTGTATACTTTACCTTTAAGAGAGGGTGAATGCTGTTCTGAACTGAGAGCTGACTTTCACCTGTGATATGAGAAGGTGGCAGACCGAAAAACAATATATTGCTATAGAGCTGGAGTCGGGTAATAAGCAGTTAAGAGAAAGGGAGTCTCAGTGTTGTGAATAGTTAATGTAAAATGTTCACTTTCAGTGTTAAAAAGTAAACAGATGCTTTTATTTAAACAGTGGACTTTGGGAGTTCTCTGTCACTCAAATTTTAATGCTTTACGAGGCGAATTGAGCATTTCTTTATGTTTAGTTTAAATTACCAGGTGAGCTTCACGCAGTGTTGTAACAATTCCCATGTGTATATTTGTGTAGGGCAGGTCAAGCAGTCTCCGTGGTGCTTAACAAATTATGCAATGCCACCCTCTGCTGGCCTCCCCACGCTACTGCACAGGCATTGACAGAAGTTGAAAACCAGCAGGGATCCGTTCAGAGAGGGGGAGGGAGAGGGCAGCTGCTCACACACCATCCAAACTGATGTCTGATCCATGTACTGACCTAAACGTCTTTTAAACGTTGTAACTGTCCCTGCTTACACCACTACCTCTGAAAGTTCATTCCACACACAAGCCAGCTTCTGTCTAAAGTAATTACCTCTCATGACTTTTGTAAACCTTTATCTTCTGACCTTAAAATATCCCTCAGTCTTGAAACCACGACTCAAGGGAAAAGACATTGGCCCATCAGCATTTCTGTACCTCTCATGATTTTGTAAACCTCCGTAATATCAAACCCTCAATCTCATACTCCCCAGTGTAAAAAAGACCCAGGCTATCCACCCTCCCTTATAGCTCACTCCCTCAATTCCCAACAACATTCAGGTTAATCTCTTCTGAACAAGGTCAATAATATCAAAGTGAATAGTCAAGGTATTTTTAGGAACTCCGGAGCAACGTTTTTACACAAAGGATGGTGTGAATACAGAATGAGCTGGCAGGATGATTAGACTGGACACTGTATTCCAGAAGTGCCCTCACCAATGTGCTGTACACCCTCAATATGAAGTCCAAATTTCGATCTTGAAAGGTCTGCTTAATGCAGACAAGTATGCTAAACACCTTCTTAACCACACTATCTATATGCGATGCAAATGTTAATGAACTATACCTGACGGCCTCGGTGTCTGTTCTACAACTCTGCCAAATGCCCTACTTTTAATTGTATTGGTCCTACTCTTGTTTGATTTACCTAATCCAATACCTCACATTAATCCAATTAAACTCCATCTGCCACCCCACAGCTCAGTGAGTGATATTATTGCCTCCTCACTCTCCCTCTTCAATTTTAAAATATCTTCACCCTCTCCAGGATGCCTGCACACTCTGGCCTTGTGTTTCACAAAGATCCTGAGTTTAGTTTGCCTTGTGTGGTTAGGGGAAAGAGAGACAGATTGCAGACACAGTCAGTTTTGGACGAGAGGCCGGACAGTAATCAGTGGCCACGTAACATTTCATGGTTTTAGAAAGAGGGCAGCCACACACGTTATTGCTGTTTTGTGGCCAGAAATTATGGTCTTTCTTTGTCTTTGGTGTTTAGTGATAACTATCTATTTGAGTTCTGTCATTGTGCAGGGTACGTCTGCAGGATTGATTTCTGTAATATTGCAGACTGCAGATAATAGCAGTTAACGGTGTTTATGGTTTATCTCGATGGCACATTGCGTGAACAATCCGACCATTGAGACAAATACCTTGCATTTGTTCAACAATGAAAAACATTTTCTGTAGTTCAGTAATGTTAACCAGATTTTAAGATATCCCATGCCGAGGTGAAAGTTGCAACATAAAATGTGACCCAAAGTCTGGTCATTGTTTAGATCTTGTGTAGTATCCATGCTTCTGAGCCAGAACCCTGGATATGATTCCAAATCCTAAACTTCTGTGGTAGTGTCCCTAGCTCTGGACCAAACGGTCTGGATTCATGTCCTGCCTGTTGTGGAGGTGTGTCACAGTGTATCAGTTCAGTCTGATGAACAGACACACAGAAGAATCATGTTGCATCTTTAGGGACTATTGCTGACTGGTGCTAATGTCCCTATCTCCAGACACAAAGTTTGAGGTACAAATCCCACAGAGATGCCTCATAATACGTCGAGAAAAACTGACGAAAATAGTATTAGAATTCTGTCTTGATCGAGAAGGAAGAGATGTCAGTATTGAATTTCCGAATTTAGACCCAGGAAAGGCTGACAGCATATCCATTAGTGTTGGTACGAATCACATTTCGCAGCAGTAGAGGTCTATGATATCACAACAGCCATGGATCGTGTGAATAGTCAATGTTTCTCCCCAGGGTAGGATTGTTCAAACGTAGAGGCCAATGGTTGAAAGTGAAAGGGGGAGGATTTGGGAGAGGTCTAAGCGGCTCCATTTCACGCAGAGGAATGAGCTATCCGAGGAAGTGGTGGAGACACGTCCAATTACAACATTTGAAAGTCATCTGGCCTGGCAGATCTGCTGAGATTTTGCAACAATTTCTGCATTTGATAAAAATAAGATAGTTTCATTTTAACACAGGTACTCTGAATGTATAAACATTTAAACATAATTAAATCATGCAGGCACATATTTGCACAGTTCAGATTGACTATTTTCTGTTAAGGAAAAAACAGCATCGATGTACCTACATGGAGCAGTGAATGTGATGGAGACATAGTTTGGACAATGTTCAAGGAAACCTGATAAGGTCCAATTTGAGCAAAGATGACATTATTGTGTGACTTCAGTCAGAGAGGAAGAAAATGTAATCTGCCCGAGAAGAAGTGGACTATACTGCGGTCTTTCTCTCCCTTATTGTTCCTCATCACAGATTTCAAGCTAAAAAAAAAGTGTGCATGAATAGACTGAATAGTTACAGACTATTTCAGAATAAGGAGTCCAAAATAAAAGGGCATGGTTTGAAAGCGAGAGAGGAATAATTTAGAAGGGACACGAGGGGCAAATGTTTCATGCAGAGAGTGATGTGTGTACAGAAAGTGCTGTCAGAGGAAGTGGCGACGGCTGTATAATTGCACATTTAAAAAGTGCCTGAAAGGCGAGGGATACTGGACACATGCTGGCAAATGGGACCAGATTAAAATCATTTATCTGGTCCGAGTGGACACATTGGTCTAACGGGTCTGTTTCCATGATGCTTGACACTCTCATTCTATTAGAGGGTTGAGAAGAAATTCTGAAACGACATTTCAAGTCAGAATTCTCTTCATTGGAAGTTATCATGCCTCTATGCTCACATTGATTCAAGGCTGAGTTAGCTAAACACTTGACAGGGAATTGTGTCACGGATAATAGGATACAGACTTGAAAGAGAGGCTGAGACCACAACCTGATCAGCCACATTCTTAATGCCTGGTGGAGAAGGGTCAAAGTATCTAATGATCCACTCCTGCAATTAAGTCCCATGTTTCTGTGTTCCATTCAGCCCCTCAAACATGATCGACAGGAGCAGTCGGAGGCCACGTACTGCTATCACCTGGTGTAAAGAAACAGGGAAGACCATTCAGCCTCTCAGTATTGTCACACACGGTTTGAGTGATTTGGGAAATGTAATTTGAAAACCCAGGCTGGGTATGAAAGAGGCCCCTTATCTCTCTTTGCAGAGCTTCCCCTCTCTGCAACGTGTGCTTCGTTTGTTTTTCATATTGTAGACCCAGATTAATTGTGAATACAGCCCCCAATACCTCACCCAGAGATGGCTTACATCGCTGACTGCAACTTTCAATAACAGACCTTTCAGGAAAATAACACCCACTAACCTTCCTATACAGAATTGAAAACATCAGACACAGGCTAGGGCGCTCATCCCCTTCAAGCCTGCCTTGCCCTTCACTAAGAGCATGGCTGATCTGTTCTAGGTCTGAAATCCTCTTCAATGTCCCAATCTTCAAAGCCCTTAACTCTCTGTCAGGTCCCATCCATCTACCCCTTCTTTAAATACCTTGTCATCTAGCTTTCCTAACATGATGGAAAAGCAAATTGTAGACACTCAATACCCTCTGTTTGAAACAAGCACTCCCTCCTTCTAAACCATGACCTATAGCTAAGGACATATGATTGAACACAAAGTTTCACGTAACAGTTACTGGTATCAAGGCAGTGCTTGACTGAGGATGACATCGAGGAGTTAAACAAAACTGGATTTGTTTGGGTTCAGCATAAACACCTCATTGGTTGGAGTCAATCATAAGAAAATGGAAGGTGTTTATGTTGTGTGGATGTCTGTTATCTCAGTCCAGGGACATCTCTGTGGGAGATCTTCAGGTTAGCTTCCTCTTCACAAACGTCTTCAGCTGTTTCATCCATGTCATTCCCCCATTATAAGGTCAGAAGAAGGGATATTTCTTTAAGAGTATTCAATGATCACAACAATGTGTCCCGCCGTCAGCTCCTGAAGCACTCTGTGTCCACGTGCAGCAAGACCTGGGGAACATTCAGGCTTGTGGTTTTTAAGTGTATCTAGCATTCATGTAACAGTACAGGGGGATGCTGCTTAATTCCACAGGGAACGTTGGAACTCATTCAGCATCACAAGCGCACTTCACAGGAATATGACGAAGCCATTCAGTCCATTGAAACTACTGAACAAGAAGAGGGATAGCCCATTCAGAACCTCCTGCCTATTACACAGGAAGCAAGGAATCCAGTGTTATGGACAAGGCCAGTGCCCCTTAAAAATATTTAAAGGTGGTAGTTTAAATCCAACCGTTATGTTATTCTAAAGGCAAATATAACAACCGGTTCAGATGTAACGTGATTGGTGAAACCACTCGATGTTCAACAAAACAGTTTATTTGGGCACTATCATTAAAATATAATCAAAGAAAGAAGAAATTAGAACAACAACACGATTCAAAAACACTTATAAAAATAGTAGATATAATCCTATTATGAACTAAGTGTACCAATATAGTCAGATACCATAAACACAACCACTGGGCAAAAAAAGCAAATTCTCACATACAGTTCTCCAGAGGGAAAAGCAATAAAACAGCATCCAGTAAAAAAAATCAGAAAGAGTAGCAGCCAGGGGATAGAACCTGAAGCTTATAATTCTGTGGAGACCCCAATAGTTTCTGTTCGTACTGAGAAACGAAAAACCCAGAGATACTAATCTGTGAGAGGTGGCCACATCCATTCAGGCTGCATTTAAAAAGAAATCATGGCCTCCCTCGCTGTTTACACGGTGTCCTTAACTAACCACTTTGGTAACGACCTTTGAATCTGTCTCTTAAAAGAAACTTGGTCAAAATAACCTATGAAAGCTACAGCGTCATCACACTTGTGAGCACATCAAGTCATTAAACAGAACCGGGGAACCCAGTCAAGCCTTGGCCCTGTCAAATCGGACGACGAAGAAGCAATTCAGCCCCTTGAGTCCATTATACAGGAACAGGAGAAGTCTATTCAGCCCCTTGAGTCACTTATACAGGATCAGGAGAAGACCATTCTGCCCCTTCAGTACTGTTTGACACAGGAGAAGAAGAAGGCATTCAGACCCTTGAGTCACTAACAGAGGAAGAGGAGGAGGCCATTCAGCTCCTTGAGTCACTTACACAGGGACAGCAGGAGGAGACCATTCAGACCTTCAATGCTTTTACAGAGGGATAGAATGAGGTAATCAACGATGATTCCTGATGAAAAGCTTATGCCCAAAACATCAATTTTCCTGCCCCTCGCATGCTGCCTGACCTGCTGTGCGTTTCCAGCAACACACCCCCGCCTCTGATTTCCAGCATCTGCAGTCCTTACTGTCTCCTAAGGGATGCTCTAACATGATCAACAAGTGAAGCCAAGGTTGCACAGACAGACTGCTCCAGGTGGCTCTGTTGCTCATGATACATACATGGCACTTTCGCATGGCTATCGTGCAGTGAAGAGGAAGCAAAATATTTGTGTGAAATCTCAAGGAGGCACCTTCCATTTCCGAGAAGACAGCCTGGTGTTCTCTATGGAGGACAGAAGCTGATGGGAATGGCTACCTATTTCAGAAAGAACGTATTGAGGCTGCAGTTGTGGATTGTGCACAACATGACGTTCAGTGCAGGGTCACACACTGACTGCTTATTAATGTGGGGAGAGTTAATTAAGTCTTAGAAACAATTAGGAAAGCCATAATTGCCTAATGAATGAACTCTCTAAGTTCACATAATGGTGATCTTCTTCATGTTGATCTTATCTAGTGCATGTCCTGTGCAGTGTAACCTGTATGTCCTATTCTGTACATGTCTATTTTCACCCAATAATCTGTCTGGCCATGCTTACTATGATCTGCCTCCACTGGTTATAAATAAAGTGCTTCCATGTACTGATGTACACATAACAATAAATCAAACCAATCAAACCTGGGTAAAGTATGGAATTTCTCACTCGATCAATGTCTCTTCTGGAAATAAGCGATTGCAATCATCTCTATTCTCTCATAGCTCTACAGATTAAACACTCAGTTTTTTCCCTCTCATTTCATTGTACAAACATCTGTGTCTGTGTTAAGGAGATTATTTCTTACAAAGGAGATCAAATCTATAGCGATTGCCCCGAATACTCTCTCGGCCAGGATTCATAATTGTAGAAATATTGCTTAATTAGATTCTTGAATCAGTAGACACAGTCTATAAAGATTTCATGAAGGCCTTTGATTAGGTTCTACATGATAGGCTCTGGAAAAGTCGATCGCACAGAATGCAGGGGGAGCAGGCAAATTGCATACATGATTTGCTTGGTGTTAGGAAGGAGAGATTAATAGTGGAAGAATGCTGGTAGGACTGGAGACCTGGACATTTTTTATTCCTTCTCTGGATGAGGGAATTGCTGGATAGGCAGCATTTATTGCCCATCTTAATTGCCCACAGGGCAGATAAGAGTGAAACATATTGTTGCGGGTCTGGAGTCATTTGGAGGCTAGACCAGGTAAGTAGGGAATTTTCCTTACCTGAAGGATATGAGTGAACCAGTGGAGAAACTCAGGGGTTAGTCCTGGGCCCATTACTGTTTGTTATCTCTTATCAATTATTGGATTGAAATTGTAATAATCATGATGATCAAATTTGCAGATGACACTAAATATTCAGTATCGTGGACAGTGAGGAAGTTTATCAAAAAATGCAGCAAGATCCTCATCAGCTGGGAAAGTGGGCCCAGAACTGGCAAATGTAGGTTAACATAAATACGTGTGAGGTATTGCATTTTGGAAAATCAAATCAAGCTACGTGTTTCATGGTGAATGGGAGGACATTAAGGGGGGTACTGGACAGAGAGAATTTGATGTTCAGGTTCACGGTTCTCTGAAAGTGGGGGCACAGGTAGACAGAAGGCTTTTGGTATATTGGTCTTCATCAGTCAGTGTATTAATTATAGGAGCTGGGAAGTTATGTTCCAGATATACAAGCCTTTGGCGAGGACACACTTGATAGCATTGCGTTCAGTTTTTTGTCACTGTTATAGGAAATATGTCATTAAACTAGAAAGAATGCAGTTTAAATTTACAAGGGTGATGCCAAAACCCATTGACCTGATTAAAGGGAGTGTTTGGACATTCTAAGACTTCTTCTTTAGAGCAGAGGAGACTGAATGGGGAACTTATAGAGGTATATAAGATCACGAGGGGCATGGATATGCTGAATGCTCTCAATCTTTTTCAAAGGTTTGGCGAATCTAGGATGAGAGGACATCAGTTTAAGGTTATATGGAAGGAGTAAAAGGAGAAAAGGGAACCCCTGGGGGCAACGTTTCTTCCACAGAGACCAGTACGCAGATGTGAAGAGCTTCCAGCGAATGCGTTTGAGGGGGGTAAATACATTCACAACATTTAAAAGACATTCGGCTAAATATATGGATAGGAAAGGACTCGAAGGATACGGACCAAATGCAAGGAAATGGGGTTAGCGTGGATGGACATTTACGATGTGGAGGTTGAAACTCTCTGTCAATTAAAGCGAACACCCAGAAAAGCTCAATTTGCTGCATAATTTGTTATAATATGGGTGACAAAAATTACAACATTCCACTATTTAAAGAAAAATAACAATTTAATTTCTTAACTCTAATTGTGATCACTGACAGCAACTATTCACAAATACAAGACCTCCTTTTCTGAACGGCTGACTATTTGACTCCAACTCAAAAATAAATATTGTTCCTCTCATCCACGCGTGAAACATTATATTCACTTAATCTCAAGAGCACACTGTCTGTGTCTCCTCCATTGTCTTTACTCTTCGAGCTGCTGATATCCATGGGTCATCTTCATTTGTTTAACTGCAACTAGGTTTTGCATGAAAAGCTATCTTTGATAGAGAATATTTTAGATGGCC